>NC_088607.1:7305000-8550000 GCF_036013475.1 Columba livia
CTCCAGAAATCCCTCTTCAGTAGCTGCCATCTCAATGTCTTTGGTAGGACAGCTTGAAGTCCACCAACTGACTATCAAGGCAACCGGTGGCCTATACCCTTGTTGTGATTCCTGCCAACACTTGTGTGTACAGTTCACCACACAGCCCTGAAGACATCCTGATGGTAGGACCAGTGGGTTTCTCTTAAGGTTCGGCAGAGCTCTAGGAACTCAGCAGAAATACTACTGATCTGAGGCTAGATGTGACAATTCTGAGCTCAAAAGTCAGAGGACAGAGAAATTTAAATAAAATATATAACATGGACTTGCTCAAGGGTACTAAAGTTCAGTATGGATAAAAAGATTCAGTCAAATGAGGAAAAAATACAGAAAATCTCCCATAAATTCCCTTAGACTGCACTGTGCCTTTACTGTTGTGTGTTTCCTATTTGTTTTAGCCTGCGGACTGAAGTCTAGGAAGAAAAGAGAGAAGGCTAATTCTGTATTCTGTGTGAATGAGAAAAGTTTATAAACAATGGTAATGGCTATGTACAATACATTTATGCCTAGACAGCTCGCGCAGATCTCATTTCATAAGTACTGTGTGACATATCAGAGCCCAATGGACACTATTGTAATGAAAAGTTTTAAAGCTCCTCTTAAATCATTAGTTGTTATTGTATTCAAGGAAAGGAATTGGAGACAAGGTCACAGAAACTATAAATCTATTTTAGAAGTCACTGCCTACATCAGGTGAAGGAAATTAACCAATTTGGTGATCATATCTGACAGAGTGATAAAGGTCGCTTAAGACCTTTCGAGCTTTTTACACTTTTGATATCATACCTCATTTTCAGCATGAATGGAAAACTCAATTGATTTAAAGAAATATGTGCTTTAATTTACATCAGATGAAGCTTAGATCATCAGATATCCATGTTTCCAGCAATGATTAAAATTGTATAGTTGGGGGCTGCCTTTCTAGACATTGGCAGACTCAGCATGTAAACACATGGAGAGCGCAGATTTCTGAGACCTTAGCCATTAATTTAGTCCTAAACCATGGCCTTGGCTGTCTGCATGGAGGGGGACAGTGTTCAGGTGGGGCAGGAGATGAACTTCAGATTTATGTTGCAGTCCGCACATGCCCGCTCACATACACCTCAGCAGACGTAACAGAGGGCCAAGACCTACGGACAGAATGAGGAAAGCTACACAACTCTTGGTAAGATGCTCCATTTCGGTACTGTATTGTGTTTCCCTATAAAAGAGCAGTTGTTGCTTTTCAGCATATAATACACAATTTAGTGGCAACTTGTGTATACCTATGGGTACTCATAGCCATTTCGGACAGCTGGGAACCATGATGATTTCTATTTAAATATTACAAACCATAGAATGGCAAATCCAAGCCAAGCTGCCATACTTTAAACAAGATCTGGATGTACAGGATGACCCGTAAAAGCAACTAATCATTGTTCCAACAAACCTTCTCCTGGATGAATCAGAGCTGTTTGTCCTCATTTCCACCATTTACATTTCAAAATACTTCCTACACCTTTTTCATTCATTCCAATGTACAAGCCCTTCCTCTGCATGCAGCTGCACCTGTCCCAGTTTTACTCCTCAAGCTTTTCTTTGTCATAACAGAGCATGTCACCCTCACACACTGCCCCACTATATCCCTATGCCAGTTCGTTATTTACAAATGGGAAATTGGGAAACTGCAAAGCGACTCCCTGGAAAGCCACTGGAAAGGCACTTGGCACTGCCCTGAGCTCAGAGACTCCTAAACCCAACTACTGTCCCAGCTCTGAGGCACAATTTAAAGCCACCTCTGTGCTCATTACTTCCACCAAACGTAAATGTTGGTAGCAATATTCTGAGTCAGGATATTACAGAACTGGGAGAACTAGACAATCCTGGATATGAGCATTTTTGAGCTGGATGATTAGTAGTTAATTGTAGGACAAGCGTCAGCATCTAAAATCCCAACATAATTTACATAAATTATTTAAGTTATATATGGAGTACTGTAGACTTATGTGGTCAGAAGTCTTATGCTCTTGCATTCATGTATTAATTGAAAGAACTAGTGTCATGTGTGAAATCCTTTAAGCATTTTAAAAAAATCTGTGGTTCTCCTTTAAGTTCCTTGTACCTTCTACATTTGTCTTCATTTTTCTTACTGTTATTATGAGTCAAGGGCAAGAAATTGATGGCTTTGTACACCTTGGTCTCTGCCTACTGTGATGGCTGTGTGGATGCCGGTGCAATCAAGTACCACACAATCAAGACCTAGCCCGGGTCGTAAGTGGATGTTTCGCACAGCAGCAGCGTAAGTTCAGGCAGAATTTCTCCTAACTACATACATCTGTTTCATAGTCTCACACTGAATGGTTTCTGATATATTCCTCACCTTCTAACTTTCTCTGCTTGGTTATAAGTCTTTCTGCATCATATAAAATATTCAGTTCTTATGAAGGTCTGTTCAAATCTGTTTTTGGAAAACACTAGCCCATCTAAGCGGAAAGTTTTGTAATATGGTCCCTAGAGTAGTCATATTCTGGATTTGTATAATCTGCTTTTGAACTTTGCACCAGTGGCTGGGCCATAGAACCACCTTTGTTCATTACTTTATTTTCCTGTGTTCTGTAAAGTCTGCTCATAAAATGCCTTTGAAAGCCAAGGGAGGAGGAGAGGGATTCTAGAAACAGTCAGATATCTTAAGAAGGTAGTCTTAAAATTTAAGCTGTTCTATATCTCCCAATAACTGATAATTTGGTTTAAGCTACAGACTTTGGTTACAAGGTTATGCTTGTTATAATGTTATATACATAGCAATACAAATGTGGGTAGTTTTGAAGATGGCTAAAGATAAATTTCTTAGGGAGAAGGTGGTTTAAACATAAGCAAAAAGTAATATCAATTCAACCTTCCTATAACTAATGACAGTTTTTAAGTGAATGCCTCCTTTGCAAAAGGGATCATGGTAAACTACATTAGCTATTGGATTTTGATGGTAGCATTGTCTTGACTAATAAACTTATGTCTCATACTGGAGGAGTGTGCACACACATTAAAATGTTGGGAATATTCTGGTTTACTCGGTTCTGACACAGCATTGGACCCGCTAGGAATGTTATGCTTTGCATGAGAAAGGCACATCTTTTGTGGAGCTTCAGATATTGCCTTGTTTTAACAACATTTGCAGAAACAAATCATGATAACGATCACGCCTCATTGTGCATGAATAACTGCGCTTTTCACGCTTTCATGGGAGTCTGGGAAGTGAAGAGGATGATCACAGCTGAATGAGACAGGCATCCGCCCATGTGTTCTGCAGGAATTACGAGCATCAACTACACAACAGAGACAATAAAGTCCAAAATGGTGATTAGAAAGAAGACTTATCCAGTGCCTGCCTAATACTGGAAGAACCTGAGCTCTTGAGGTACCTTGCAATTGAACTCAGCCCCTACACATACTTTGGCTTGTAGTTCTGTGAACCCCCAGAACTGCCCCACAGCCCCTATAGCCCAGGTTGAACCCACATATGGCTGCAAAATAACAGTGACCTCTTGTATTTACAATGGCTGTGTCTGCTGCCTCCTTGCACCAGCTCCTTGTACAAAAGCCTGGTGGTTAGAGAGGGCAGGAGTTGGGGTGACTCCGAGGTCCTGCTCCCAGGATTATTTATAGAACATATTAAGACCCTTCCATAAACCAAAGGGCTGAGAGTAGAACTGAAGTGTCCATCCCTCCTAGGAGATACGTTCTCAGCGCCAGTCCAGCTAATCATACTCTCTCTGCCTCATCCTGATAAAATTAATTTTGCAAATATTTCTGCACCATTCTGCCCTGGCAGCCCCAGTTCATCCTATAGCCAGACAGGGGAGAGCACTTTTAGGGCTGGGTGGATGTTAATTCCCACACCTGAGGAGACCATATTGAACAACATTTATCTGTGCGCCTAACCTCTGTTTACGTAGCTAAAAAAAAAGGTCCTTTCTCTTCTGGTAAAGTCCTATTAGGCTGTGGTGATATAGCCAATACTATGCCTTGAGATACAAATTTAGGGGGAGATTTTCAAAGGCAGAAGGGAATTAGCCTCCTAGTAGCATTTAACTGTTCATAGGATATGAGGACTATCTTCTAACATGCGTTGGAATAGCATCCGCTCCGGTATTGTTTATCTGACTCAAGCCCCGTTCAGAAAGAAGGAAAACAATTCTGATCATTTAGAAAAACATAATTCTAAATGGATTCTGAAGTTTTGCTAAGCATCAAACTTTAAGGAGAAATCATATTACTTTACAGTATTTCTCAAGACTATATCAATTCCAGACTCCTTGCCATTGTGCCATAGCTCTGGAAAACAACTCACAAATGTTAAAGCAATCTAACAGAAACAAGTGAAGTAACGATGAAAAAGAGTAGTGTTGGACTGGGGGTGGTTCTGCCACAGCTCCCATCTCCCTCTTGCTGTCCGCTGTGGCTCATGATTAGCATTTGGCTGTGTGTTTTGTTAATATTTTCAGCACAGTAGTTGAGTGAGCATTAATTGGGCTAATTATTGTGAGCTATAATTTAACTCAGTTATCAAACTCATAAACCAAGCATTATCAAATTTATAAACTCAACATGCTCAAGTGTCCTCAGCGATAATGAACTTGCTGAGTCAGATTATTCCCCTGCAATTGTTAATAAAGTCAGAAATAGATTTGGACTGTCTTGTATTTAGTATTTCCCACTGCTGTATTACATGGACACCAAAAATTGACAATGCTTGAGAACAGAATCCTCAATGTGCTTAATTTTTTTAACATAAAGCAGAAACCACTTCATTTTTCGTTTGTTTGTTTTAAATCTGCAAGACAGGATTGTTTTGATTTTTACTGCAATAGCTGTGAAACCTTCCACAGCTTTGCTTACCTCAGTACCTCATAATCATCTTTGGGTAAGACAAACAAGTATCTGGTATCTACAAAACTTCATTTCTACAGATTCAGAAAATTTTGGCCTCTTTACATAGGTCAAATGTTGTGCCAACAGAAGCAGGACTGACTTCCTAACATTGTTGTATTAACATACCTCAGTTTTAGCCTGGGGGAGAGGGAAATGATGTTGTTTGGAATGAGATGGTAATTTACTTTCCATGCTTTCTCAGTCCTAAGGCATCTTTTCAGGATGAGACAGCCAGCTGTGTAAATTGAAATTGGTGAACAATTGTCCACTGGAGGCTCTAACATCTGAAAAGCAGAGTTATACGCTCTTCTCTGTCCATGAAGAATATGGTGTTTTCATTTTACAGGGATAAGGGATTTACTGTTAAATTAATGGACATTTCAAACTGCAGTGGCAACACATGTTACTGCCTGCATTACTGGGAAATAACTTGCATCTGTGCAAGTTATCACTTGGAAAGAAAAGCTTCCGGTTAACTGTGTGATGGCACGAGAAAATCACACCTTCTACCCATGTGCCAGGGGAAATGAGGTCACAGGCTCTCGCCACATGCCTTGCAAGTGGATATCTCGTGTACAAGTTCGGACAGGCATTAAATTGGTTATGCTTCAACTTCTGATTTTTGTTTTCATTAACATCTGCACTCTTACGTGGCCTGGAGCGTTTTGTCCTTTTTATAGCCTTCCTCGGTAAAGCCGTGGAAAGCCGATCTCAAATTCTCATTAATGGCCTTGGATTTTCAGGTCATTCCTTACAGCAAAGACTCTGTTCTCCTGCTTTTCTCATGGAGTGACACCTATACCCCCATGGATATCCTCACCCTCACAGTCAATCTTCACATCAGTGTTTCTAATTGTACTTGGCTAAGTCATAGGATCAGCCTCCAGAGGAACTTAGACCAAAGTGCTTCTTGGCCAAAAGGGTCAGAAAGCCACCAAACTGAAAGCCACACAACACTGTGGATTAATGGGAATTTACCCTACACACCACAAGAAGCTGAAGCCTCCATCAGTCTTCAAGGTTTATGTGTGATTGTACGCTCTGATCCCTGAGCTTATTCCCTGTCTTCCTGAGCCAAGAGTAAGATAAATAATAGGTCTTTTATTGTTCATATGCAGCAAGCCAGTGTAATTTGCAGAAAGTTATCACAGTGGTTATATACATATATATATATATAGCAAAGTTAAAAAAAAAAAAAAAAAAAGAAAGAAAAAAACCTTGATTCATGTGTCTTGACTGTGTGGCAAGATCTGGTAGAAATCATATTGGTGCTACCACCAAGGCAGCTGAATAATTACAAGTTGCTGGTATAAGGACAAAAATGTGTTCAATGTAGATGAAAATTAAGGGAAAATAACTGTGAGGTCGAATGACTTGGGCTCTTCATTCATTATTAGAAATAGCACAGGTGTGACAGCGAGTCAGCCCTCTTTCCCTTCGAAGGAGAGATATCTTCTTTTCTGTGTAGCAAAGCCGAGGGGGGCATTCCTGCAAGCCAGGTTAAGAGGAACTTCCCTAAGAAAAGAGACATTTTGCTGTATACCAAGTGAAGCATTACTATTCCAAGTACACTGATATCACTGAAGCAATTCAGAACTTCTGGTCCATCTCCCGGTAAACAAACACTGCTCTAGAAGTGTGTTCACTGCAAGTCATTTTAACCTCAGCATAAATGTTTATTTTTCCCTTCTCTCTCTTTTTGTGCCTTTCTGGGTTTAAGAAAAGACCTTGTGGTAACACTGCTACCATGTCAATCAGATGACAGGCTGTCTTTTTCCATTTAGACATGGTAGTAGGTCATTATGAGAGGTAAAAGATAGGTTACGTCCCCAAAACCTGGCAAAGCATTGAAAAATAGTACCCATACATTAGAAAATTCTTCTAAGTAGCATTAAAAACAACAAATCCTAATTTTCTCAGGCCTAATCCTGTAGTGTATTTTGTACACATAACCACCAAGGTCAAAGGAAGATAAAAAACCTGAAAAATACCCTTAGTCCATCGCATACATCATTGTTTATTCCTTCTTTAATATAAGAGTTTCAAGAAGCAAAAATGTATCATTATGACTTAACTGATGCTCCTATAATAACTGCTTTTGATTTAAGAGATAAAATTAAATTAGCAGATAAGCTCTTTTATTTCTGCTCAGCCACTAGCATATTCAAATAGGGTATTAACTTGTCCCTTTAAAAGGCACAGTAACAAAAACAAACTGGAAGGCAGTCACTTATTAGTCTGTGTTTTTGTACAGCTATCTGGAAACTCTGCTTTGCTGTCATTATTTAAAGCTCATAAACAAGACGCACTATCAGTGATTCTTGAGACTGGAATTCGTGGGAATTGTCTAAACAAAACGTATTCACTCCTCTTATGTGTAACCAAATGCATAAATGTTGTTGTCTTTTTATTCTTTACAGATGGTTTGTATCTCCAGAGATTTACAGAAGAATTCATAAACTGGCATCACTGGTATGTAAGAAATGTGAAGCAGCCTCTGCTCCCATTGTTCCCTGACTGTGAACCTGCCACCGGCTGAAAGAGTTGGCTCAAAATACCCAACTTTCAGCACAGTTCCAGTGAGATTACAAAGCTGACCCTCTCGTGTTTTGGGGACTCCTCAGGACTAGATATACAGGTTGATAAGTATGAATTGTCATCTCTTTCATTCATCTATTTCTACATCCTTTTATTCTTCTGCCCTGGCACTTGCAGCCTAAGTAGACAGGGGATACTGATTAAGTGACTCAAAGGAAATGATTGTAATCAAATGCTCTGCTGAGTGAACCCCTCCAAGAGCTCCAAAACCATAAGTGAGCTGGTGCACTTGTCGTTAGAGGCAACGTGTTCATCCAACAACAACCTGTCAAACTGACTTGTTAGCATGGCTGATAATACTCCTGCATTTTCGCTGCCAGAGAAGAACAGGGGACATCACATATGCCATTGAATATCTTGTGAAGAGCATCAGAAAATAATAAAAAGACATTATTCATACTTTCTCAAAAGATTTGTGGAAAGGCTGGGAATTGAATCCAGACTGCCTGATTGCTTTTACGGGGCCTTATGCACAAGATCAGCCTGCCTTTTGAAGCTCGATGTTCTGTTCTTTCTCTATTTGACAGTCCTTTCCCTTGTTGTCATTTGTCTTTTGTATGTGCTGAGTTGCCCACGTGAAGACTGCTGAAATCGCAATACAAAAGATTTTGCCAGATATTATTTTTTTTAAAGCTGTGTTGCTTATATGTAATACAGTGTAAATACATGCTCTACTTTAGGAGTAGATTAATATGAGACTGCCCATAGGAAACGCACTTGTGGAAGAAGAACGGCTCACTCAGAATGTATCCAAGTAAGACCAAAAGAAAGCTAGTTCTGAGAAATTCTCAAGACATGTCTTATATAACCCTGTGGTATCACAGTGATTTCCCTAGAGAATTAATAATTACATCTTCCATATATTTCCTCCTCCTTGAATAAATACTTCTCTGTGTGGAGAAAGGGCAGTAAACTCAGTCTTTCTTGGAAGAGGGACATTCAATGCTATGCCAACCATTCATGACAAAAATATCTCCTAAAAGAAGGTCCTAAAATAATTTCCAAAAATGTTTAAAATTTTTATTTACCTGGGTTTTTTTAAAAGAATTACCCCCATAAAGTTGACTTCTTAGAGAACACTGTCTCCAGATCTCAGGTGCTTCATGATTTGTTTTGTCTCCAGAGGGATACATTCGTCAAAATGGTTCCTAGATATACAGTCAGCTTACTCTCTACACGATTGTGGGGTGATTTGCTAAGACCTTAAGAGACAGGGACTGCAGCCTGAAACTGGAATCCACTGGACTGTGGCCTTGTATTTGTGAAGGGGCACAGGGATCATAGCCTGAAGGAGGATAAATACCCATTTCATACACAGCCAAAGTCCATAGTCCACCTGGATGCTAAAAAAAACAACAGGAATTCTGTGCCCAAGTGGATGGGATGCCATTTTCTCCTACTCTTGTGGTTAAACAGCACTTTTCTTGGGAAGTGAAGATAGCTGGCCATCCAAGTTTAGAGAGAAGCCAAGGAAGGTCCAAAGACTGCACTCTACTTGGATCTTACATACATCTAAAAGGAGGCAGAAACAGCCCTTCATTTTTGCCATTTTGTTCAGCACTACTGGGGCTTAAATGTGTTGGTTGTTTTCATTTGGTTTGTTTGTTTTTTTTGTTTGTTTTTTGTTTTTTTCTGAATTCACTGATTCCCCAAAGACACTTCATTACTTTAGTTATGACAGCACTTGCAACAGTCAAGAATCCACTTTAATTGAGCGTCTCCAAGAATTAAGAAGAATCTGAGCAGCTGTGAGGGGGTTCATGGGACCAGGAAGGGGCCAAATCCCGGTTTCATCTATGAGATTCCAGGGAGCCGGAGATGTAGCTTGATTTACGGGGAGGCGCAAACTCTCCGCAGGAGAATGCAGAAGGAAGAGCCTCAAGGGAATCTTTGATGAGATAAAACAATCTAGACATAAATAAAGACTTCAACGGATTTGTCCCTTCATTATTTTGGAGCCTGATCCAAAGCCCCGTTAAGTCAATAGAAGAACTCCAGCTGGGGTTTAGGTGAAGAACCGAGGGTGCAATTTACACACGACTCATGTCACTCAGGAACATTTCTCTATTGTAGGGAAGTACGCTTGTTGAAGTACTGAGCTGACACTGAGAGCATTCAGCTATTACAGGATATTCTTTCATTGAGTTACTTGTTGCTGTCCAATAAAATAAAATATAGGAAACCCTTTAGTGTTTCATCAAATTTGTGTTCATTTCAAAGAGTACCAATATTTCTGTGTCTGGCTCATATATTAAAAAGTTTGCCTGCATATTAAGTTTCTTTTTTTTTGTCATAGGCTTAGCTTCAGATCTTTCTATGACTTTTACTAGGGGCTATTTTTGAAGGATTCAAGTCTGTTTTGCCAGCATAACCTTCAATTTCTAATGAGTGGTATTTCAAAAGAAACTTTTCCATTGGTAGGTAACAGAAAATAAAGTTACCTTGAAATTTAATAAGTGTTATTTACTCTATATCTACTAATAAATCCCATCATACATCCTGCTTTCTAAAATGCTAGAGGTTATAGTCTCTTCCTATTTGACATCCAGAAGTTAAAGAAACATTTAATTATTTCACTTGGGGGAATCTTAGACTTTTCTTTTTCTACCTTTTGATTTTTCATTTGTACAACCAGGTAAAATTGTTACTGTCACCAATTTCAAGATATTTTTTTTAAAAGATACCATATTTTTTCTTCCTTTTCAGCCAAACATTCTCCTTCTAATATTATGGTGATATAAAATATTTTAATCACAACACACAAACATTTAATTCACTTTTCACTTCCCATTTTTTCAGGGTACGGTACAAACCTAATTACAGTTATTGCAAGGGATTTCCTTAGACGTTGGTAGATTTTAGATAAGGAATAAAGCATGCCATAAATTCACATACACATGCATTGTGTGTGTATGTGTGTCTATATAAATCACTTGTAAACAATGTTAGGTTTCTTGGTATTGTACGCTACTATAATGTTCCTCTTAAAAATTTATGGATATATGCGTATATGCTGCAATAGCCCATTTACACCAATAGGCTTTTTAAAATCAACAGCAGATATAAATCTGTATCTGTAGTTCCAGTCACCCTAATATGTTGCTATCATTCATATTATGGGGGGATGAATTATATTATAATGTACCTTCTGGGTTGTATCTTTTACATTCAAATATGTTCTAATAATTGCCCTGCAATACCTGGGAGACAACTGAAATGAAATGAGCACATGGAGTTCTGTGACATGAAATATTTCTCCCCTTGATCTGCAGGGATTCTTTTAGTGCTGTTTTACTGTTAATAAATACATAAGGAACTTTGTCAGTTTAAGGAACCTTTATAAAAAAAAACAAAAACTCATGTAGATTGGGGATCTTTGGGGAGGTTTTGAAAATGTGTTTGGAGAACTAGTTAAAAGGTTGTTACACATAATAATAACCAGTATTTGCCAAATTATTTTCCACTCATTAATGCAATTTATACCATTTTTGTTTGCTTAAAAATAGAAAAAATATGTTTCGGCCCAAAGCTTCCCCTTCCCCTTATATCACTAGTTAGATATTAGATACATTACACACATAAAAATGTAAACATCAATACACTGAACTTTTCTTTTTTAATCATTTTAAATTTTGCTAATAGCAATTTTCTTCACTCGCTGTGTGTGTGTGCATATATGTGTATGAGTGCACGCATATGCCTCTGATCTGGCTTATACACTGTACTAAATTGTTCAGTAAATACACTGCAGAAGGATAAGGTCTAACTGGAAGAAAATTGTTGTGAGTTACAGGAAATTAAAAAATTCCTGCAATACCAACCCAGTACTCAAAGTCAATCTGTGGTATCCCACAATCCACTCGGCTCTGAAGTCAAGCCAGAATGATTTTTGAAGAGTAATTTCAAGCCTTATAAAGGGTCACATCATGTATTAAAGCCATATTTGCTTCTGTGTTTTGTAAATTTTGAACTCATTACTAAACCTTTGTCTCTTATACTGTACGTCTGGCTCTGAACTCTCCTTCATCAATCTGATCCTTAAAACTCCAACAAAAAAGCATACAACACATTTTGCATGTGAAAAAGTGGCAAAACAAATAGATGCCAGCATTTAAAGAAGGCTCTAAGAAGCTTGCTTTTTTTTTTTTGTACTTCAGATAGGAAAAACTAGACCAAAAGATTGCTCAAAATTGATATTTTTCTGACCACCTTTGGGAAGTGCTGAGTGCCCTCAACTCCTGTTGACTTCACAAGAGATTAAGAGAGCTCAGCACCTCCCAGTATCAGTCCCATGGATATATATCTGTATCTATTCACATACACATACGTACATATATAATGAACTGCTAACAAATAGTGGATCATCTACTCTTTTCCCTGGCCAAATTCTTTGTGAAAGGATCAGACCCAAGGTTAGAGGTAAAACCATATGCAATTTACAATAAGCAAAACGTGTCTATAAACAAAATACAATTGGAAATCTGGGAATCATTTATATAAAGAGTGCTGGCAAAGTGCAGGCATATGTGTACAAAACACCGCAGCACCTCCACAGATTTCAACAGTTCCATTTCTGAAGTTGCTAAACTAAGCCTTTATGGTAACTTGGGACTGAGAAACAACACACCGTTAGCTAAAGACAAGGGGTTTACCCCAAAAACACATTCAAAACTAGGGTGGGACTGCACATCTTAAAACCCAACAAAGCTGTGTGCATGGCTTGGGCTTTGATTTTACTAAGCCCTCTTCTCCTGAAGGATACTGTCATTGATCTTTTCTCACTCAACTATTCCCACAGTATTTCATTATATGCCTACATCACATATTTACACTGACTGGTCTAAACCTCTCCTGTTTTCCCTAAATACTTTCTTTTTTTTTTGTTTTTTTCATTATAATAGTCCTGGAGTGCATCAGCTAGAAGAGTCTGGAACAATTTAAGCAGGCATTCAAGGAAGATATCCAGGGAAGTGGTTGCAAAATTAGGATGAGATGCAGCTTGGGCAGGGACTGCAGCCTGCAGCAGCTCGCAGAACAAACTGCATGGGAAAACACCCCATCATGTGGCTTTCACTCTCTCTATCAAGTGGAAGGCCCAGCGAGGTCTGGATGTGGGTGAGAAGTGAGGAGAAGGACAGGTTTTGTCCCTGCTTTCTGCCCTGTGGAGCACATTGATATGGTCAGAGCTGGCCAGGTAATCAGCAGAGGGATACCCACTCCTGGAAGTTGTGTAGACTTTCTTGAGCTGTTGGGATGTGCCAGGATAGGTACACAGACACCAGGCTGGGTCTGGATGAAGCTCTGAGCAATACTGATGCTCTAACATGTCTGCATGCACTAGAACAATAGATATACACATGTATTCCCTGTGCTACAAGCTCCAAGAGGCTCTGGAAACTTCTTGCAGTGGAAACACACTACCAAGAGACAGAAGGCAAAGACGAACAGGCCAGAAAGAACAAGAGAAGAGGATTGTTTTAATGTTCAATGGGTCACTGAGATAGAGGGAAGAAGAATCAATCACTGTATTTCGGCATCGAGAAGTGGTTTCACTGTGTGAAGACTTGGTGCAACAGTTATGATAACTCCCTGAGGCTGGTGGGTCATTGGATTGATTCCTTTTTCTGCCATGGATGCCTTGTGAGGCCCTGGACAGCTCATTTCAGCTCTATTTTCACTGAAGAGATGTCTCTACTTGTGGAAGAATGGCTTGGTTACCATGGATGATAAGAGAAAGGACTAAGCAGTGCTATCTCAAACCCTCTGGAACGCTGGACAGCTGAAGTCAGAATTTCTACTGCACTTAGGTGTTTTGCGTTTCAGTGGTTAATGTGAAGACAAACATTTCATCTCTGTAACCCCTTTTCAACCTGCATCTATCAACCTGTAACTGGCCATCTATCTTGATTCAAGAAAGCAATGATTTATTTAGGCTACGTAGGCTCCAATACTGCCAAATTCTGGTTCTGTCTAGGCAATGAAAAGTAGCCTTGATGCATATTTTAGCAACTTGGATAGAAAGCTTAAATGCAACCTCATTTTCCCGCCTGTAAAACTGGGACAATAGAACTCATTAGAGCAAGTGGTACTCTAGAGGTGCGGAAGGGAGAAATATTTTGAGAAAGATTATGGGATTATCTCATGCTGTTATGATGTGGCACATTTTCATGGCAGAAATAAAAGAACAGAGACTAAACCAGAACTGGACCAAATTAAAGGATTATGGAGGAATTCTGCTGCAACCTGTGAGATACTAACTTCTCTGAGACAAATGAAACACAAATTCTGGTGCCTGATAATACAAGACAGGTGAGTGATGTATGTGATCTCCATGAATTGCTGTCCATCTGAGGCAACAAATGGCACAATATTAACAAGTTTTCTACTTGAAGAGACATATTTCACAAGAAAACTAACACAAGGCATTAGAGATTAAAGGACTGGCAAAAAAAAATAATATATATATATATATCTGTGTTTCAGTGAACATTGGGATAGTGATATAACATCTGATCAAATATGTGGAGGCAAAAAAACACTAGAAAAGGAGAAGAAAAGTGAAATTTTATTTTACTTTTATTTCCAGGAAATTGTATTCTGTAGAAAATAGCATGTTGGTACTGGTACTTAAAAGATTTAAGTGTGTTAAATGTTGATGTACATTCATTAACATGGACATATGCTCAAAGAACATTACATACTCTCCGACTTTACCTGTGTTTATCACAATAGTGCTGTTTCTAATGGAACACAGAATCCCCCAAGTCCCAGTAAGATGTAGGCTATATGACATAAAATAGTTAACGGAACTCCGCCTATGCCATGATTATACATGTGGTTGTTATAAAACGATGTTGATAAATTTCTCTAAAACTGTACAACTCACATTTGGGGGTTTGGTTTGAGGTAACATGCATCAGAACCACAAAATGAAGGAAGAGGCATGCTTGGAAGTTCTATGTGTCTAATTTAGAAATGTATTCAGGCAAAAGACATCTCCTTGGAGGCTGATAGAGAGAGGTTCTGCAAATTTCCTCTGCAGGAAAATATACATATGTCGGGAAAGGCATCACTCCAGTATGATTGCTATAGCCCTTTGAGCACCCCATGTTAACTTGATGGCAGACTAGGTGACTCCACCCACATACAGGAATCAAGTTCTTTGGAGTAACTTCATAATCTCGGTTTTAACAAACACAGCATCCCAGTGAAGCTGGTTCTTTTAGAAATCAAATAGTTAGTAAGACTCTAAAGATGTCTTGAAGATGCAAATATACAGCCAGTTTGGGTTAAAAATCAGACCTTCAGCCTGCTATACACAGGAAAAGAAGGGCTTCCAAATCTGCCACAAATGACACGTTTGTTTCTGTACACATCCTCCTCTCCCTCACCTGTCCTGAAAAAAAACAAATTAGATTTAATGTAATTATTATACTCTGCTTGTACATATATAACATTCAGGAGACAGTAAGAGCTAATTCACAGAAGCAGTTTTCAGATATTTTGTAGTGGCAACCTATATTTACATATTATGGAGATAGACTCGGCAAGAAACTCAAATTAAATTGATGGAAAGCAACTTAGCTTATTGAAATATTTGCACAACTGAGGCAGGTGTGATTTTCTCCAATGAACACAGGGTGAAAAAATAAAAATAGAAATGAATATGAAAAAAAATGGCAGTTTGTAATGGGACAGTGGCAGCTCTACCGTAACTGTGGTTAGGATTGTTTCCATTATAAATCCAAGATTGTAATCCCACTGCTACAAATCACAATAAAATAGTTTCAGCTTCAAAGATGGCATATATGGCCTCTGGCCAGGAAATTGTTTGGGCAAATTTGAGGTCATATGTCAGATATCAAATATTTTTTTGAAAGTGAGCCATAGTTGGTGCATTTCTTTTCTTACTATTTATTCACACCTTAAATAGCTGCTGTACCACATGGCTCATCCAGAAAACATAAACCAAGGCTAATTAAAAATATATTCCTGCACCGAAGATTAAGTCAGACATGAGAAAAGCATATTTTAATATTCCACTCATGACAAATTCAGAAATATAAGATTGGTTAATGTATAAATCTTTGAGATTTACAGCAAATGGGAAATCTGCCATGCTGAGGAGGTATATGAAAATCAGTTTTATCAGAGATGTCAGTCTATAGATCAGTGATACCACTGCAGTATGTGTCTGGTTTAGGACCAAATAAGTGGGGACTGTCTTTGGATAACTGTTTGAAAGAGCATGAGAAAAAGAAAGTCACATCCTTAAAACAGTAGTTCTCTGTATGCAAACTGCTGTATTTATTAGTATTGGCAAAATGGCAGTTTGCTTCTCTTTTGGGCAGTGCATACAGAAATGTTTGTATTTCTCAGTCAGATCCGTCATGGCAAAATATTGAATTATATTAATCAACTGCCTTAAACCAGATGATCAAATGACCTTGGAGGCTGGATCCATTGTGGTAGTTTTAAAAGAAGAGTGTCTAGCTCAAGAGAAGTGATTCTCGGATAAAATCCCAGCCTCCATCGAAGTTAATGAGAACATTACCACTGAATCCATTCAGCACAGCATTTACTACCTGCCTACACTACATGGTTGTGCCCACACTTTGCAGCCTGGACCCACCATTGTGCACTGTATCCATCTTCTCATTGAGTGTCAAACAAATCTTGGGCTGTGCCATTTATTTTGGAGAAATTCATATGAAGGGACAGAGGGATCTTCAGCAAACTCCTGTGGATATTCTAGACCAGGACAACTGGGAGGCCAGCACTGGATACAGCTCCAGAAAGTGTGTCCAAGACAGACAGTCCTGAAGGACATTTAAGGTTTCCAGTTTTCTATCCTACATTGTGTGTTTCCTCTTTCTTATGAAACCAAACTGTAGAGAGGACTAGATTTATAGAAATCCTGTCTCTGCCACATTTCAAGAACCTGTGTATTATAGCTATTTTCTTTAAAATAATTCCTCTTTTTAACATGCCTGTGGGTCAATGTGTAACTCAATGTGTTTTAAGCATGACCATGGAGAAATATTCATGGCCAAGTTAAATTTTTTCTTCACAGTGGAACATATGCATATCATCATGTGGAATTTGGGCATCGCTATAGTGACTAACATATTTGTGGTACTGCTCCTCCAGGAATTTGATTCCTAGCAATACAAGATCAGGTTCATTTGATGTTTATATTGAATCTTGCCATTGGTTTTGCCATAATTGAGCTGCTTTTGATAATCCATTAAACAGTCTCTGGAAAGTATTCAAGTGCTAGAATATCATTTTATTAAGCTAATGAAAATCACTAGCCTGATATAAAGAGATGCAATTATGAAATCCACCCTGGAATAGCTTAACATCTTTCATTTCTTCCTGGTAAAATCACAATGCAGCCATACTTTTAAATAGGAGCCATCCTTTCAAAGGGTTATGACTGAATGTTTTAGGTTAGCTATAAATTTGGGTAATACCTTAGGGAAGTCCCAAATGCAAACTAACGTGATACAAAAGTACTGAGCCTCAAAAGAATCATTAAAAGTTGCCTCAAAAATAGCAACCAAATTAATATATAACAAAATTATGACATTTCAATACAAAATGTGGAGACATATAAATTATCAATCTCCATTTCTCAAAAGCCACTATAAAAAAATCTCCACTTTTCTCTTTGTGTAGTTAAAATAGTTCTGGTCTAGCCTGGAAGTCTATACTATGCGGCAAGTTTGACAACCATCAAAGATATATTACTTTTCACTTGTCTTTTTTAAAGAGCTATTTGTAGTAACGTTATACTCAGCTTCACTGAAATTGTGGGCTGCAGGTTTTGATACTGAACCCTTCAAATTGGTTCAGCTACAAATGAGTTTGATCAAAATTCCTATTGACTTCAAGGGATCCAGGAATTTAGTCCCTGACTCAAGTACCTCTAGAATGAAAGATGTTAGGAATATACACTGAGATCCAAATGCCCAAAGCAGTCCATACTCCGCTTTTAATGATGCAGAATTTATACTGTTGACTGAACAATCAGTGCTTGAGTCTTTCTATAAGATAAACTGTCATCTGATTCCTTCATTCTTTCACACTTTGGGTACATGGAACTGACATAATCCAAGGTTTAAAGCTGAATAAACTCACATACTCAAGCAACACATCACACTAACCTCTGTATTAATTAAATGGAGTAGCCATCTCCTTTTGCTTTCTAATGTCTATTTATTTATCTAATTACCTGATGTTAGAGAAAATAGAGACTTTCCAGGAACCTGAAAGGTTAGAAGATGGAAGGCTGAACTAGCCTCTTACAGCATAGATGTCTCCATCACAAAGTTGACATTACCTATGTCCTTAAGGTTCACTCTTACAGTCACTTTCTCTACAGCATGACTGTGAAGCTTGAACATGCTCATGGGGCAAGACTGGACCTCCAGGTGAGAGGTGCTATCTATACAATGCTGTGCTTATTTGCTGGATTTATGTGAGACCTAATTCACCATGATGATTATCTAGCCACTTTCTGAAAGCCTCAGCCAAAGCACAAACATGTCAGCAAAAAACTCCCTATTAATTTCAGTAATATTTGGATTAGGCTCCAACTATTTATATTTTAAATCTTGATGGGCAGAGATTTGTGCTGCCCCTACAAGAAGTGTATGGCAACACATGAAACCTGGGTGAAAGAGCTTCAAATCTTTGCATCCCCAGGGCGCTAAGCTGCCCAATGCATAGACAGGTATAAATTAGACCACCTCTGTGCCCTACCTTCCAGGTTACTGTGGTCCTCCAGCATCTCCTGCCTGTCCTTAGCAGAATTTCCATCCCTTTTCCATCCCATTTCCATCCCTTTCCATCTTCTTGGTGTCAACCATGACACCAAGCACTGGAATGAAGTACAAGGGGTCTGCTTGTCCCCTGTGTAAGAATGAAACCAGAATAAATTAGGTTTTCTGAGGCTTTACTTTATGAGTAAAAGTAAAGATGCAGGGGTAAAGACATCTAAAAACGTAGTCCTCTTTCACCAAAGTCATCTTTGGAAAAAAATGTATTTGAATATCCAAATTTATTGTAACATCTTCCAAAATGTCAGTCCAGAGTTTTCTACTTGAATCAATTTTTAATTGATAGATTTCCTTCAATTTTATTGAAAAATAAATGTTAAGATTCAATACCAAAAAAATCTCATGTACATCCAGAATAATTGTGTTCCATCTGGCCAAGTGAAATACTTTTATCCATAAGAGTTTGTTTACTCAGTCTCTCAGAATTTCGGAAATAAAAACTCAGAATATCCTCCTATTACACAGTTTTTAAACAATTATTTTGGCTTGGTTTTCTTTGGAATTGCCAGCAAGCCAAGAAATCAGTTTTGTTCTTGGTGATCTCCCCATGGCACCAAGGTAGCAGGAGAGGGAAACTCCCATTGTGTGATGTGAGAGATGAGAAAACAGGGAGAACAGATGGGAAATAAAAGGCAAGGAGTCAGAAGCTGGAGAGAAGGAGGAGTGAACCTAGAGGCAAAAGACAGGGAGGGCGAGGTGATTTCCTTTCATGCTCCGGATTTCTGCCTCTTGCTTACCCAGTAAGGTGCATTCAAGGTGTCCCCCAGAGTAAAGGATAATAGAAGTATCTAGGAGCCCAAAGCCAAAGAGTAAACAGTAATACGAAGCCCTCAGCAACAATTATAACTGACAGCACGTCATTTTTAAGCAGATTTCAGATCTGGAGGGTTGAGGTATGTTCAATTTTTCAACAAGGTAAAATTCCATGGAAAGCAGATATTGCTGCGGGCAGAGAGGGTGGAGAAGTTGAAGGGATATCATTCAACCAAATCCAGCTTTCTGTCAAAAAAAATGCCTTGTTGGAAAATATTCAATCAATCTTGTTTAGGGCATAATCTCAAACTTGAGACCATGCACACTTGTTAAATCTTTGCACTCCCTTCTCTCTATTTAATATAAGTCTTGAAGCTCAGTTAAACCTGTTTTCCTCTAAATTGTAAGAGATCTCCTAGAGTAGGAAGGGGAACATGGAAGTTAGACCTGGTGTTTAATCTGAAAGGAGTCATAGTCTGTTAAAGGGTTACATCAGTTATATTGGGCAACACCAAGTATATTGGCAGACTATATATGTGCCTATATTTGAATATGATCACAGAATAAAATTATAATTTAATAAATCATAAACACATAAATACTCTTTTCCTTCTCACATAGTTTTTTACCCTGTGAGTAATGGTTTTATTTACGCAGAAATATCTTGCATCTGTACATTCAAAGAGAATTTAGGAGCCAGACAATGCTGCTTCTGTTCCTGAATTTTAGATGCAAGTTCACAGTATGATAAGTTAGCTCAGGCTAACTTGGGGGGAGATGGGTGAAATCTCTATTTCACAGCTGGTGTGGTCACCTTCCAATCGACACTTCGTAATGCTTCACCTCCTGATAGAACCCAGTGGTCTCCTTAAGTGTGCATTGTCCGGGACTTTACCAGCTGGATTATTGCCACTTTTTCTAAAGGCTAGGAAGAAGGCAAGATCAAGCCATTTTTAATGGCAAACTCTGGAGCAAAGTCTCTTTGTGCAATAGCTTTTACAATAGTAAAACCAGACATTATTCACCTATCCAGATCTCTGCATTGGTTTTGGACCTCTTTGCTGTCTGAGTGCAGGTAGCAGATCCCAGAGGGGCTCCTCAAGAACTGTTGGCCATAACCAAGCCACTCAGCCAAGACACATCCTTCCATAATATGAGAATCAGGATTGGGCTTTGACTTCTAGAACCAGTTCAGAGACCAGTTTTGTTGAGGAGGATATGGAGAGCATTGAAGATGTTGCTAATCTCAGTCTCAAGGACTTTGAGGGGGAGAAGACTTCTCTTGGAAGCCGAGATCTCTTCTCAGCACAAATAAGATATGCAAGCTGCAGAAATACCAGCACGGATTTATAGCCTCACAGCTGTGAGGATCTGAGCTGCTATTTGAGTCTGTATTACAAATGGGGTAAACTGCTACAAGACACAGGAGGGTTTTTATTCAGAACTGACTGATTCAGTTGTCTCAGATAGAAGTAAATTGGAAGTTCTGAGTTCTCCACAGTCCACCTCTTCAGAATTACAACGTAGGGCAGAAATGCCAAGGTTTAAATGCTGTGCCTGCCTTCTCTTCCCCACTGCCCATTGTATCCAGGCCAACATTTACACATGAGGATCTCCCCTTCCATGGTGTAGACTCAAGTGCTAAAATCTTATATGGAATCTAAGCATCATCCAAACGCATTTGCCACGCAGTTTGAGCCAACCCCTCTTTGAGCATGTAGGTTGCAGGGGAGGTAGAGAAGAACATTTTGCAGCCTGGTGTATCTGCTCTGTAGCTGGTGTGTTTTTTCACACAGTTTTATCACAGGGCTACAACAGGTGCAATTCATAGCTTTCTGTCAAGAAATTTCATCTAGTGCAAAGCACAACATCTTGACAATAGGCAAAACTCTTTTTGGAGAATATTTTATAGCATACACATGGAAAGGCATCAAGAGAGTAAACACCAATTGTGGAAAAGGCTAAGAACACTGTTAACCCCTAGGGTTCCAAGTAATCATCACCAAAGTCTATTTATTCAACCATGGAATTTGTGTACAACCACAGGGGATATGAAATGGAATTGAAATCTGAGAAAGGGCTTGACTACGACTCCAAGTTAACAAGGCAGAGTTACTTTGTTCATTCTAGCAAAGGTACTCATGGCCCATGAATCACACGGAGTAGTCGTATTTCAGTGCTTGACACTACTAAGTGTCTTGTTAGATTTGTCTTTGCCTTTTTAAATTAACTCACAGCAAACTCTGCATGCTGAACCTGCTCACAGACCAATGCCACATCATCAGAAATAAGGGCTATCTGAAGAGGAGAAATGTGGAGCTTACAACCTCTCCCTGCAAGCATGGGCAACTGAGAACCTGCAGTAAATCTCCAGTCCTTCACCATCAGTCAGAGAGCCCTGAGAAAGTGCACAGGTGGATACATTGAATAGGAAGGGCAAAATGAGAAAGTCTCCACTGTGGCAGTGCCGGCTTTGATGAGGGCATCTCACACTTCAGGAGCAAAAAAATCTTGTATTTTAAGTGAAGAACGGTGGACAAAGTTCTCTTTCTAGTGACCTCCTAAAGCCTTTGTACCTCAAATGGTGACACTTCAGAGCTGGGATATACACCAGCCTCCCCCTGACTGGCAGATGTGAGGGGAAACAGGCAATGGTCTTCAGGATATAGGGCACAAGCCTGATCCTCCAAGTCCTCCCCTTGGAGATAACCACAGAGAGCCCAGTAGAAACTTCTTTACCCTGACGGTGCCAGAGCCCTGGACGAGGCTGCCCAGAGAGGTTGTGGAGTCCCCTTCTCTGGAGAAGTTCAAACCCGCCTGAACACGATCCTGTGTGATCTGCTCTGGTGACCCTGTGTTAGCAGGTGGGTTGGATTGGATGATCTCCAGAGGTCCCTTCAACCCCAACCTGCCTGTGAGTCTGCAAAGGCACCTAAAATGAACAAGGCAGCTTTGGGGAAAGAAAGTGCAGAATGCAGTGTCTAATGTACAACAGCACAAAAAGCATAGACAACGAGAACGTGGCTCCCACCACAGCAGATTGCAGCTCCTTCCTCACCTGAGAGCCTCAGGCATGTCAAAGGGCAGCTTCTGCAGGATGTGTTTTGATCCCTTATTTATCCCGTGCCTGGGACATGGGCAAACCATGGCTGAAAGAGGTGGGTCCTGCCAGGGCTGGTGGAGCCCAGAGTTACAGTCCAGCAGCCGCACAAGAGGTGGTTTCCATGTTGTTTCCCCTCTCTCACTTATCAGGGGTGGCAGGAAAGGGCAGACACCAGTAATTTGGGGACAGTGTCATGCCAGAATCACTGCACAGCTCTCAGATCAGGTATCTGCCAGCTCTGAGCTCTGGCAGAGGACACTGACTGTCTGTAAACAACCCAGAGCTGTAAACAAGTGTAAGCGTTTGCACAGCATCAAAAAACGGGCAATCTTGACTCTTGTTGATTTTGTTTTTACAACATTTCACTACTCATTTTAAGCTTCTGAATTTTTTAATGGTTACTGTTGATTCAAAAGTTTGTGTATCTTGTACATCTGTTAAAGTGTTGACGTCTACACTTTTCCAGTGTCTGTTTATTTCTATTAGAATAAAGGCTTTAATGAAAACTTGAAAACAAAAATCCCATGAAAGCACACT
The DNA here is from genome assembly GCF_036013475.1 of Columba livia. Classification (NCBI taxonomy): domain Eukaryota; kingdom Metazoa; phylum Chordata; class Aves; order Columbiformes; family Columbidae; genus Columba; species Columba livia. Next base: position 7,327,783 of record NC_088607.1, read on the forward strand.
TCCTAACTATGGAAACACATTCCTCCATTTCAAAGATGTGTGTGGTGTGTGAAAACTTTAAAATAATGTTCCCTGTAAATTCTGGGCTTTGGATTTACTTATGCAATAATATGAAACAAATATATAGAGAATATGTATTATATAACCATATATATAATAAAAAATATTATAAACAATGATGAGGGTGGTGAGGCACTGGAAGAGGCTGCCCAGAGAAGCTGTGGGTGCCCCATCCCTGGAAGTGTTCAAGGACAAGTTGGACGGGGCATTGATAAACCTGGTCTGGTGGAAGGTGTCCCTGCCAATGGCAAGGGGGTTGGAACTAGATGATCTTTAAGGTCCCTTCCAACCCACACCATGCTATAATTATATGAAATATTACAAGTTCAATCTGAATACAATTTTTCTCCCAAATCACTAACCTTAATTTCTGCTCATATAATATTTCCTTATGCAGTGTTTTATGATCTGTTTCTTGAAAACACATTGGGTTAACATGGTGTATGCCATTAATTATTTATCAATGAAGGTTCTTCTATTTTCAAGAAATATTCCTATTTCTAGTTTATTTTTCTCTGCAGAATCAGTAACACAAATGCAAGTCCAACTCAATCTTATTGAAAGTAATACAGATATATATATATGCTGAGCCAAAGTCACATCTCCAAGTTCATTAAGTTCTGTAGAGGGCCACGAACATTTCATTTGGTCTGGAGAAAAACAGCAACAAGATGAACCAGTCTGGCAGTTTCTGGGCTGTGAAGTGTTAACCAGTGACATCATTGCTCACAGCTGAGGACTGTTCTTAGCAGAATCAGCTGCTTCAAAATTGGTGTGCTTAAAAGCTGGTTTACAGGCTGCCCTGTAGCTTTTGGGGAAGGTGGAGGGGAAAAGAAATAAGAGTTTTTTATAGTGCTTCAGTTGCCTTTGATCCTGGGGTTTAGGGTGTGTTTGCTAAAGAAATCAATTTCTTTTGATTTAAAACAAAATGTAGGGTTAAACTCAGGCCTGATGTAACTCTTATGGAGTTACACTAGTGATTAATATTTTAGGGCAGTGGTGCAAGCTATTTTAGGTGCTGTGCTTTCTTTCAAGCACCTTTGAATTTATATATATGAAATTCAAGGGTACCATAAACTAAACAATATTAGGAGTTGTAAATACAGTCTGTGAAAACAGCATAAGAATCTAGTAACACAAAAAAGGTGTTTTAGTCAGGAATGAATCTTGTAGAGTTCAGGATAGAAAGATGTCACCGTCACTGAGAAGGTCTTTTTCATAAGGATAACAAGAAAAAAATTAGAAGAGGCACAGTAAAGGCACAGGTGATGGGATGCCATTCTTATGACCCTGGAATACCTCCAGAACATAACTTGAGGAGTATACTGAGCTTTCTTTTCTACCTAGATGGATCCCTGTGAAGTGTAACCTACACCCCTGCTGCTTTGTGTGCAATGGATTTCCAAGGGGGCTCTTTGGAAAGAACGCAAGGTTATTTGCTGGACTCAAAGCAGGTTTCCAGTTTGAGAGGCATCTAAATGAAACATGAGGGAAGCACTTCCAAACTGGATGCTCTCCTGACATTAAGGAAATTCCTTTTAAACAGTTCACCTTCCTTCCAATACTAATTTTTTTACTCAGAAAAGTATGTCTTAGAGACTATTGCTATTTTTACAAATCATTTTATTGCTTTTCCTTGAGGTTTAATAGGTGAAGCTGCTATGGGTTGTGTGAGGCGGTGCACCAGAAGGATATTGTAAAACCGAATCACATCTTTTCTTATCTCTTTGCTGTATCAAATTAGACAACTGAAAAGATTCCTCTTTCCATGAGTATTAAAAATGGGATGTTTGGTGCTCTGATAGTATAACTTTTTAGAAATGCAGTTTTGTAAAATACATATAATTAGAACCAGCAGTATTCTTTTGGAAGAGAAATAGGTCTGGATAGAGTTCTTTAGAAAAATCGGTCTGCATTCACCAGCAATTCCAAATAATTTTTTCAATCCAGCAACTTTTTCAAGCAATAAATCATCATTACTTTCTATTACTTTACATAGAGAGATAACTTATACTCTGGCTGATCGACAACTTTCTTATTCAGCCTTTGACATCAATTATCTATTATCTATTCTTCTGTCAATATCTGCTGTCTAAATCTCATACAAAAGAATTACACCTTTAGAGAGGAAAAACTGCCTTTACTAACTATCCAACACTTAAATGACTACATTTATTCAGTGTTCAACAGGACTGGGCAAATAATTTAACCAGCACAAAGCCACCCCAAATTTGTTGGTGTTAATGAGTTTTTTCAAGTCATAACTTTTCTCTTCCCTTGGGAAACAGGGTGCCTGGGTAGGAATGTCTCCAACATGTATCTCCTCCTGGGCTGCTTTGCAATGGGAAGAAATCACTGGGATAAGGTTCTGCATCTTGCAAATGCCCACTGCTGTTCCAGCCCTTTGGAATCACGGTGAGCTGAATAAGCAGGCTGGAGGTTACTGTCATTGAAGCCAACAGGTTATGTGAAGTTACGTTTGCATGGAATCATGTACTTAGCCATGGGTTTGGCCCAAAGTCTTTTTAGAAAAGCACCAAAGTGTTCAGGCTGTCGTGGACACTGGATGGGTAGGGCAAAGGGGGAGATGAGCAGGTACAGGTTGCCCGGAGAGGTGGTGGATGCCCCATCCCTGGAAACATCCCAGATCAGGCTGGACAGGGCTCTGAGCAACCTGATCTGGTTGAAGAAGGCCCCATTTCTGCAAAGATGTTAGACTAGATTACTTTTGAAGGTCCTTTCCAACTCAAACTATTCTATGATTCTATGACACAGCCCACTGCCACAGCTGCACACAGCTCATCCCACACACAGCTGAGTACCTGGGGCCTGGGCAACAACTGGGGACATGCTGGGGGGTCTCTGAGCCTCACCAGGTTTAGGTCAACCCTCTTATGCTCTCCTTGTGCCAGTAACCCTGGCCTGGACCAGAGGTTTGGTCTATTCTTTGCTCTGGGCTTGCATGGCCCATTAGAAATCACAATAGGACAGCAGAAGCTGAGTTACCATATAGTGGGATTGCAACATTTTATACACAGTTCCTGTTTTCTAGAAGTGGATATGGTTCAATAAAATAATCAAGGAAAACTGCATATGCACTAATAAAACAATTGTGGGACGGCTTGAAGTGACACTATGGGAGCAGTTCATGTCTATAGAGCATGCAATATGTATTTAAGAGAATCTACTAATTGCACCTCTTCCTAATCTTCCAAAGAGTCTTTGGAACATTAATAATGTCAAGCAGTGAAAGAGGAGACACATTTAAGGTGGGGCTGGGGATTGTGAAAACTGTTTTGTTTTTTTTTAATGAAAAACTTTTATTTAAAATATTAATGGTATTTTTGTTGAAAAATTGAAGTAGTATCTATGTCTCTATTCCATATTTCATAAACTTCCACAGACATGGCTGAGATGCATCGGGTGCTCAGCATCACGTTTACTTTTGTTAGGGAAATGAAAAATGGCCAGCAAATTCTCAGTTAAAGCAGCCACCACTCCTCATGGCTTTTTCTTCAGGCTGACGCTAGCTCAGGTCGGAGCGTTCCAGCTTTGTTATTGTGTGTTTCAAAGCATAATTCAATCATAATTTTCTCTAGTGTCATTGTTTCCACTTTATTTTCCAGCATTGTTATTTGAACACAGTGACGTGCTTCCATAAATCTGGAAGGACAGAAATTGGCAACTCGGATTTTGCTTGAATGTCTTCTAAAATAACAAAGGAAAAGGTGAAAGTAATCAAAAGCCCAGATACACACCACAGCAGATGTTAAAGTAAAATACTTTAGGACTTCTTGGCAGCCTTTTAAAGAAGGGCCATTGTGATTTGTAGCAAGACAGGTTTATCCCTTAAAGTTATTTTAGTTCTCATCAGGAATGTCCAAATGGCTGTCCTGCAGGCAAGGAGCTCCATTCTGCACTCCAGTGACATGGTCCTTCAGGCAGTGGACGGGGAAGGTACTTCTAAGCTACTTTTCCACCATGTCCAGCTGTGACCACTGAGCCCAACCAAAAAGCTGCCAAAGTGGAAAGTGGCCGGAACAAGTTTACCTGGGCACTGGGGCATTTGTTACATGCCCCATCTGCAGTGCCTGAGGGCACCAAGCACCATCCTGTGCATCCTCCTGTCCCGCATCCTGCCACTCCAGGCAAATCCTTGTCTGCACCAAATTTTGGGCATCTCTCTGAGGCAGCCCCAGCCAGAAGTTATGGTTTTCCCTGGTTTATGCATGAAGCTGATGTAATCTTTGAATTTCTCAAGATGCTAGTAAAGATGGCATCGATGCTAATAAAGGACCGTTGGGAATTCTTTCCACACAATGAGATACACATTGACTGTCAACTCCCATTTCACAAGGGCTACAGTAAGTTTTCACAAGATGCATATTTAGTGCTGACCTTCCTCACATTCAGACCAACTTCTTAAACTGTTCTGTTCTCTGTGGATGGTATTTATATTTGTATGAAGATAAAGTACAAGCGCCTTTAGGAAAGAACACCTTCTTTGTCTGTAGCATCTATGAGCTGATGCCCTGATCTTAACTGAGTTCTTCAGGTGCTAATGAGTAAAAATATTAACAAATAATAGGTATTGTGGCAAGCAAGTCCCTTCATGAACACTTACCAGAATGTTGGAAAGACCATTCTTCCCCTTCAGCCTTTAAAAATGTCCTGACCTTGAGAGAGGAACCAGCACTAAATGCTGTGCAAATATCCAGGTTCGTGTTCTGGCTACTGTATCTCCCATGGCAGTTTAGACCTAAATTTTATGTGCTGTTAAACATTCCAGACTTCTCTGGAGACACTTGTTCTGTAGCTCTGGATAATTTTTAATACAGAATTATATTTATATTAATAGACAATATTTATTAATAAGACAGCATCAAAATCTCTGTACTATCTTGTTTGATAGTACATTCAGTTTAATATACACAACCTGAGCATTGTCAAGCTACAATATGTTACCTTGTCTTCAGTCAGTGCAGCTCAAAATAGTCAGAAGAGACAATGTTCAACTGTTTTCTGCACCTTGTTCATTACTCAGTTAAAAGCTGAGATTCTGAGTGAGAATTAGCAAGAGGGTGAATTTTACTGTTAATGCTGCAGACACAGGCTTACGCACCTCTCCATCCTATCTTCGTGGTTTGCTGCTTAAAAACTCCTAGTAAGAAGGAGCAGAAGAGCCTATCCTTGAGACTGAACTCCATCCTGTTTTCACAACAGCAACCAGATCCTGAGATTAATTGCTAGGACTTAAAGGTCTTTCAGAAAATGAAAAACCCTGTCAGTTGTAATACTTGCTACCAACTCAGAAATAGCATTCTGTAATATTTTTTTCAGCGCTTTTAGCTTCCATTCTTTGAAGGAAGGTTTGTGTTTCAAAAAGACAAAGATTATACCCTCTAGAAGGGAAAGAGCCCCCTACATCAAACCGTTTCATGGTTTGATGCGTGATAGCTTAATTTCTTTCACATTTTTTCTTCTAAATATTGGCCTGATCGTGATATCCAAGTCAAGAAAAAGCAAAAATAATCTCAACCCCTGGGAATAAGATTAGTGGTTGTTTACCTGTGATTTTTCTTCTAATGGATGGCAAGAATGAAAAGCCTCATTATTCAAAGGCAGATAAATAAAACCCCATATGCTGTAGACATTGAGACTATATGTATCTATACACCATACAGAACTCTACCATTAGCTAATAATAGCATTAACAGTTCAGAAGTTAAAAAAAAAAAAAAAAAGGTCTCTAATACTTAGTCTTAGCAGCTGATAATGTAAAATAGGGTGGCATTTGGAAGCATGGGATGATGTCAGTCCCTGGGGAGAGAAAGGTGTTAACTTCTAATAGCTTTTCAGTAATAGCCAAGCATCTGCAGTCCCCCATAAAAAAGGGTTTTTAAAAATTAATAGAGCTGAATGTGCTTCACACTGAGGAGAATGCCAGATTAATAAGCGCATTAAGGACCGCTTTGGATTGGAAATAATTATGGAAGATGACAAGGAGCAGAGGTGGCATTGGTGGTGCTTTCAGGAATGCATTTTAAAAAGCAGTTTAAAGAGCCTTCAGATGTTGGTATTATCCTGCGTGACCAAATTAAGAGCAAATGAGAAAAGTTTATCTGGCATTTTGGAGTATTGAAAGGGCTTAGTGTTATAAATTATACAGTATGAGGATAGGCAGTGGTGAGTAAATTCATGTTAAACATTATTGGCAGTTTAAATAGCAACTGCTTTATAAAGCACTAAATATTTTAATTTGGAAGTAAAAGTATATTCACTCCCCTTCCAAAAAAGCATGTTTGACTTATTTATTTGCCAGCACAATCATTAAACATTTTCTCCGTGGTGAATTGGTGTATATTGTTCCCAATAAGCTGTTGTAAATGTTGAATGATAGGGGTGGGTTATAGGTTCAGAACTGATTTAAAGCTTTACTGATGAAAAAGTTGAAAGCCACAATGACATCTTAATCTTTAGCTGCAGGCTAGGCTGTACCCATTCAAGGCTGTTTCCAAACGGGTCTCGTGTTTATCAATATTTAATCGTCTTGTTACAGCTCTTTCTTTACCACTTGCTCTTTCAGTCTTTACAGGACAGGTGTCTTCACACTGTTTCTTGATGTTATTGGTACAAACCAAATCAGGCTCAGTTTCTTGATGTTGTTAGTACAAACCATTCTTGATTCTTGACACAGCAAAGACTTTGTGCATACATTAGTGCTGTTGCAATCCCATCTGATGGGTGGTTAGTACAAAGACCGATATCCACAAACCACACCAGGAAGGCCACAGTGCTTCCAAAGCAAATAGAGCAACATCAAACTGCATTTTGTGTCTGCACAATGATCCATTTCCCTAAATATAAAAATATTAAGAAAATAAAAGCTTTTACATGAAGACAGAAGTCTGTACAGATTTCCAAATTGTTTTTAAGACCTTTTCTTCTTAATCTAAACCAATGTTGCTTTTTTCTTTTAACCAAATAAGTATTTGCAAGAAGTCACAAAAAAAAAAAAAATAATGCCATTAATATCCAATTTTCTAATAATTACTTTCAGAAAAAGCAAAGCCAGTATTGAAATATCTTCTAGGTGAGTGGTACTTGTAAAGAGGCAAACCCCACAATTATAGCAGCATCTTCCATTAAACAGTTCTAAGTACTGTATATGCAACATGCTGGAGACTCATTATTTCAAATCCAACTTCTCAAAGATTTATTTTTCTTTTGAAACAATTTCTGACAGCTTTTGATCTTCTAAACTGAAAAAAATCAAAGAAATCTGTTTCTCTGGCATATTAATAGCAAAGGAATTTCTGGATGCTGCAAAGTAGGAACTGAATATAATAGCATCTCAGTTTTATTCATCTTCAAAGAAAACCAAATATATTTTTGAGACTAAAAAAATAGGATACCCTACAGATTTTGAAGGGATGGGATAAACCTCTTTTCACAAGAAAAGATGACAAGAAATTCATCTTGAAGGATGTTCACTATGCCTCTGTCCATTTAATACATTTACAAGCCAGCTGCCATGAGTTAATCTGGCTTTTACATCTGAAGCAAAATTATTTTATAATTTGGGTCTCAAACGCCTAAGAGATTTTTTTCTTTTCCCTAATTCTTTGGATATTGTAGATCAACCTGCCAACAGACATGGCACTAGTGTACACTGTTGCTTAAAATTTCTGTAAGGAGTTCATTAAAAATGCTTTTGTAAAAGTTATATTTAGCGATATTAAAATCTTTGATTCATCACTTCCTCACTCCAATTCTTTGCGGGTGTAAAAATGAAATAATTAATAATTGATTGGGCAATTAGCAAGATGTGTGTGTTGTATGTGTACATGTATATCTATATTACTACCATAAAACTAATTTACAGTCAAACCCTTAAGAAAGAAATACTTTGATACCCACATTTTACAAAGATTCATACATTTTGTTAACCTTGCAGAGTTTTTTTTGTGCAGCTGACTGGTCAAAATATTCTCTTTGCTTAACACCATTCTGCCAGCTGAGTACGTCCTTTGGACATACAGCCCTGAGCTTAGCTATGGCTGCCGTAGGAAGTTGCAATCCCATGAATGTTCTGTTACTTATAGTGCCAAACTTGTCAAGAGCACGTCAAAGCGATATCTTAGAGAAGTGACTGGGCATTAAAAACCTGTAGGGTATGTTTATTTCCAGAGATAAATCATACAAAATAAATATGTATAATAATTTAGACTGTAGACAGTGCAGGGAATTTAGACAATGTTAAGAAACTGCAAACTGTGATAGGGCTGCAAAACTCCTGATCCAGAAACTGCTTGATTACACATCCTGGGTAATGAAGATCATAGCATATGCGTGTCATTAGCATCCAAAAAAGAACAAAATAAGGAATTATGCACATTAATGTGCAAGAAGCAAATTGTAAAACCTGCAGCCACTCTGATAGTCCAGAGGTTTTTACCATATCTTCCTGTGTTTAGTAGAGGCAATTCATGGACAACATAAATACTACCTTTCAAAACACCTTGTCTTTATATCTATGAAGAAAAGGCTGATAGTATTGATTTGTTTTTTAAATAACAGAAATAAACAAACCTTGATAGAAATACTTGGCTAGCATGAATTACCATTGTTTAGCTATCTATGGCAAATTATGCCAGGTGAGACCCAAATGATTCCAAAGATGTTACTGCTCTCTGCATGATTAGGCTTGAAGTCACGGTAGAGGTTATCATAGTAAAACGGTGACATTTGAAAGTCTATGTTTTAAGCAAAAATAAAGAAAACAGACAATTTTTAAATCACATATAGGGGAAAGAAAGAAAAATTGACTCTGCATGAAACGAATTCCAAATTCACACAAACCACTACCAGTTATGCTTTCTCGTGTCTCATTTCTCCCCTGAAAGTCTCTTTCTAAATGTCAGTTTTACCAAAAAAAAAAAAAAAAAAAAGGTATCTTATGGACACAACCCATAAGATACTATAACCATTAAATCAGTCATTTCCACATTGAGTAGTTCTAACACTTGTTTGCTGGGTTTTGTTAAGGAAAGAAATATTACTTCTTCTAAACTATGAAGCATATAAACATGGGGTGGTATAAGAACATTGCTACTATCAATCCAAAGATCTGAGGCACTGAAATTTATATTAGAAATTAAAGAAATAACATAGAAATTGATGTGAGAATATATATTAACAAAGGTTGTTGTAGAATAACTCTAAATTTCCATGAATCACCCAGCATGATTAAAATAAGGAGGAACTAGAGTCTTAAATCTTGACCTAGATGCAGATCTTTTGTAATATTCCAAGGTTACAGTTTCACAGTTTATGTCAGGCATCTGCAGAAGGTAGATTTAAATTTTTATCTGAATTTAGAGTTGGGTTGTCTGTTTAGAGCTTCTTCTGACGTCATCACAAATCGTGTCTCTATGTAGGATGGGTAACAACTATTGCTAAATAAGAGTTCCTGGAAAATTCACAGAGTTCTGAAGCTGCAAAATGCTTCTCAAAACTTGTCTTAAAAAGAAGAAATAAGGAAGAGTGAAATCTAGACTGTCAAGAGTTTGAATGTGGCCCTCAACAGATTTTTGGTAGATTCCTCAGCAACAAGATATTCACTCAAGGTTCTTCATTTTCTAATTCATCTGGAAGAATTATTCTCTGTATTGACACAGTTTATTAGCTGGAATTCTATGATTAGAAGACTTTGACAGCGAAGATCCTCCACAAATCAACAACACTTTAAAAATGCAGCAACCATTTATGAGGTATAGAGAGTCACTATATGTCTGCTCTTCATAAAAAGCCAGGAAAGATGGAGATTTATGGACTATTATATCTCACCTGATCTTGGAAAAACTGATAAATAACCTGCTTTGAAGTTGAATAAATCAGCAGCTGTATACATGCAATATGATGGTGAACCAGCAACATTTTGCAAAATACAGGAACTTGGTCAACATAATTTCATACAATTATTTATAAATGTTATTACAGAAAATCTGCTCTTCTTGACTCTACCTTGAATTTATTTGTAAATTCCTAGAAGCAGGACTGTCTGCTCCTCTATCTTTGAACTGGGTTTAGTATGATTTTTGTTTGGTTTGCAGTCATAAATACAGTGTTAACAATAATTTTAAAAAATTTCAAAACTTCTGTAACTATATTTTATAAAAGTATTAGCAAAGGTGGCACCAGATTCAAAGTATCTATCCCAATCAAAAATGAACATCTCCACATTTCCAATCAGTTTGAATATAAGGTGTAGATTAAAGCCCATTCTTGACATAAAGGGAAATAAGGAGGTAGTGATAGTTTTTGTTAGATGTTAAATAACTGGCCAAAAAATTAACTGTTGTAGCCCAGACCTATTGTTCAGAATTAGAGAGGTTAAAAATGACTGTTTCAACCTTTGAAGTTACAACAGGCTCAGACACTCTCTGCAAAGAAGATGAACAGACAGTTATTCTTTGCATATTATATTTCAGATGACGAGCACTATAATATAAAGAAACTCCAGGGTTTTTTAACTCTAATTGAGGAAGCATATGTCCTTGTAAAATCATTGTTCATAACTCTGAAAACCTCTATAGTACCTAAAATATGTTGAGACACATAGTGAAATGTGTTCTCTTTAACAATCGAAGAGAGAAAGGGAGCTAGACAAAAACGAGGGAGAAAGATAATGAAGTTACGCCTGTGACTACCTGATCTCTTCAGATTTGTAGTTGTACATCAATAATACCTGTGGGCAGGATATTAAAAAGTTCACGCGCTGAATAAACTCCAGCTTAGACTTCAAAATCTACTCTACTAGAAGTTTTGATTTAATATTTCATGTAAATACTCTGTTTTTTTTGCTTTATGTAGTATAAAATAGTATTCACAGGATTTTGTAATGACATTGAAAAAAAACAAGTCATTTTTCTCCCTCTTTTTTGCAACAGAGTAGTTTCCACAAGGAATGCTCATAACTGCCCGAAGGGAGTTTGAGAACAGTATCTGTTTCCTTTAGTTTTCAGCTGGCGTCTGTCTACAGTAAAATTGACAGCTCCATCTGAAGGACCTACCCTAAACCGGAAAATTATCTGTTTTTAATACAGTTCTTTTGAAATTTATGAAATTACTGTTGGGTAAATAGCTGCCACTTAAAAAACCTCTGATGGGATCTTGCTAACATGAACTACAGTAAGATAGTTTCTGGCAAAATTAAATCTCTCCCACCTTTGGGCCAAAATTCCTGTCCAAATCGGATACAACAATGTGTTAAGTGAATGCAAATGTTAATTGACAGATGGACTGAAATAAGGGGAAACTTTGCTGTATCTTTAGAGATGAGAACAATGTCACAAGTTGGCCAAGAAGCAATTAGGGATAGGATCACACTTCTGACAGCAGCAAAGAAAATGAAGAGCAGTAGTGTGTGTGTGTGTTCTGGACCTGGAGTCTAAGTTAAAAATATACAAAAGGAGATGATGCCAGAGACAATCACAACTTCTTCTGACCGAGTCCCTCACACCCTGAGCCTCCTCTGCCTTCCCAACAGTCTGACCCAGCACTGAGATCCCAAAACTTCTCTCATCCCCAAACCAAGTGTTTTTCAATTCTCCTCTCCCCAAGCCCTAAAACACCCCATTTTAGAAAAGTTACCTTTCCCCTCACTAATGCACCCTCTTACCCAAATCTTCTTAAATGTACAAAACCTTAGCTTCTTTCTAAATTGACACTACTCTGACCAGAAATGTATTAGGTGAAGCTCTGAAGGTAAGAAAAAAAATCTCAAAAAACATATTCAGGAACAGGCAGGTGGTTCCAAGCAAGAGACCGGAAAAATTGTGAAGTAGTTAAATCCAGTCAGTGTCTTCTCTCTGCTGTGATTCTTGCCGATATCACGAGCCATGTCAGTAATACTGTAAGACCAGCCAATGAAAATGAAATCTCTGGATGAGTGCCTTGCTCACAGAAAGCCCAGAAGCAGATTTAATACTGTATGAATGCAGTATGGGAAGCAGCCACACAGGATGCACGTTAAATATTGCTGTGCCTACCACTGGGGGAATCTTCAATCAGATCTCCACCAGCTCCCTGCTAATGGAGGAGCTGTCAGGAAAGTGCAGGGGTGAAAGGAGCATGTTCTAGAGATGGAGGCATGACAGGGACTGGTGAGTCAGTACCAGCAGAGATGTCGTCTACCATTTTGCTATTCTTCACAATGCCAGCTCCTTCAGCCCTGCTAAAAAAGAAAACCTCACCATTAGATCTGAAGAGATCTACCTAAAGCTACATGGATAACAAGGATCCGTGCTCCATGGCTCTGCATCTGTGGTCCCTAGGAGTCAAAGGGACTACTGCTGAGGGGTTTGAAAACGGTGGCTAAGAAATATACTTTCCATGAACACAGCTCAGTATGGAATGGTCCAAAAGGCTCCATATCTAAAAAAACCCTGTGGCACTGGCAAGCTCCTAAGCTACTCAGAAGTCTTTGCCTGCAAGTTTCCAAATACTTCCAAAAGCTGCATCAAATTCTCTGCTGGGTATGGAGCCAAGTAAAGCAAGGCCAGATGCGAGTGCATTAACAGCTTCCTGCTTCTGTTGCTGTCCTCTCGTTTCCAGGCTCAGATGCACATGGAGCATCTGGGTTCTTATAATGCTTAAATTCTATTAATTCTGGCCGTTTGCACTGTTTTCAGGCTGGCACCAATGTGGTATGAGGACGAGAAGGATATTCCCTCTGCACTGAAGTTGTGTTGGCCATTTCATAATAATATTTTACAATAGCATTACCAGTTTTCCCCTGATCCTGTTTCCTCTTCCAGACCAGCTGCCGTTTCAGGCATGGCTGTGGGTCTGTAGCTTTAGATGGAAAGTGTGAAGCCTGAACTCAAACACAATTGCAAGGCAAAAAAATGCTGTAGTATCATTCAACAGTGTCAAATTGCCAACACATAGTAAATACAGATAGGCAGGCGATGTCTGTTTGACTCACTCTCCCAAAAGAAAACTAAAAACCAACCTGCAGCAGGCCTGGAAAAGAGACAGGGTAGATGTAGCCCAAGTTCAGGTGAAATTAAGTCAGATTAAGTTGTTTTGTGTCTGGTGTTACAAAGTCTTGCTATAATCTGATGATCATCTTTACTAGCTTGAATCATTTCAAAGAGAAAAGACCATTAAGTCAGCAAGCTGACAATGAAAAAGGAAAGTATCTATTTGGCCACTTAAGTGAATGCTGTAATCTTTAAAGTGTCTTCTTTTTTGAGTTACTGTGTTGCTGAAACCAGAAAATCTTGCTTTGTTTGTACCTGCAGGGAAAAACAGACTGTCAGCAAAAAATGAATGGAAAGTCAGATGAGAAACATGATTTAATACCTCTTCAGACAATGCCACTCTCACTGGATTCAGAAAATAGATCAAGATATTCAAAATAAGCTTCTGCCCTGCAATGAAACAAGTCTACCGTCACCATTGCTGCCACCAGCTTGCCTGTATGTGGGATAAGCATTTCAAAGGGAGGTGCTAGAAGATGTTTTGTCACTGCTTACCAAGCTGGCAGTGGTCAGAGCACATGTCAATGCACTTGAAATTACATGAAATGTGGAAAGTACATCAAGGTTTCCATAGATGGTACACACACAATCACAGCATTTGCTTACTTGATAGAATACTTCTCTAAAGCAGCTTGTAATGACCACAGGAACCATCGTAGTAGTCTCTTGGAAGCTCTGGCAGCCAACATGAAAAGCATCCTGGATGATTTTATCAGAGCTTTACCAGAAGAGCCACATCTATTTCCAGATCCATGCAATGAAATTATTGGCAAACGTGCGCATAATGGTTGTCAAGAGCAAAGTACTCGCTTGGTGCTTTGAACTCCAAAAATTTCTTTCATGATGATCCATTTGAACGTCATCTTGAAATCTAAGCATGGCTTTGCTGGATTGTTTTCTCTCTTGTTGTTTTCATGGCTAAATTATTTCAGCTTACATTTGCAAGTGAAGAGACGAATGGCTTTGAATATGCATGCTAAAACTGAGATCTCATTAAAAAAAAAACAGTTTTGAATGTAAATAAGAGTTACCCTTCATCATTTTTTGTCTCGTAGTGATATATGGAGTGAGCAGAGCACCACTCTTAGAGTTCATGTGCCATTTTATCTAATAGTTCCTCAAAGTGAGCTAAGAGAGTGATTAAATAAGAAATGGTAGTGCTGCTTTGGTTTCAACCTGACTGCTATAGAGAAACAACAAAGCAAAGGTGACTTGATGGTTGAAAGGTGACTTCCTGATTACAGTAAAAAAAATGAAGAAAGAGAACACTAAATCGCAGGAAGTATGTTATATTCTTGATGTCTTTCACTGCTGCAAGACTTTTGTGAAGTTGGTTTTCAATATGGTGTTAGTGAAAATATACTGTCATTATAAAATAGATGTAAAAAGAGACTTCTGTTTAAAACTGCCATACATTCTATCAAACCTCCACTTTCTCTCGGCCAAAAAGCAATCTCAGACATGTCAAATTATAAATATGCAGAAGTGTATCAGTTTCTCCTTTGTTTCAACAATCAGTTTAACCATTTCTAATCAAAATAGTACATTACAAATCAATTTATGCAAATAATACTTCTCCGGATTCTGTATGTCTAAGGAATGACAAAACACTAAAGGTTCAAGAAAGCTTTTGTCAGATGTAGAACTTATTCTGGAACAGGTCCACTTGTTCTGAAGGACTTCTGATCAGTATCAAGGCTCACAAAGCTTCCTTGCTAACACTGGTTATTCTTGCTTTTGGAGATTAAGACATTGGCTTTAGTATATCCATCTGAGAGAAGGCTCTAGTTGGTCTCATCTCTACCTGTTGTTAGTTTTTATTCTTATTTGAAAAGCACACCAACACCTTCATCTGTAAAGCAGCAGGGGAGGAGAACCTGCAAGAGGCAAGAGAAACAGGGAGCTGAAACAAAACTCTTAAACTTTGAGAATGTTCCAGTCGGGAGCAGGATTGCATGATTCTTATCCCTTTCATTTGTCGCCCAAATTTTTGTTATTTGCAGATTCCTAAACCAATGAAAATATGAATAAATACTTTCCAAAACTTTAATTAAAACTTCTACTCTTTAGTCACTTAGGCTTTCATTTAATTCATATTAACTGTAATTTTGAGGCAAAAGACTTTTTTCTTCACATTTGGAAGCTTAATAAACCAGGTAACAATGGAAATATTCTGTCTTCTGTTTTAAATAATTTTTTAAAGAACAATGTTATCCTGAAACCTGTTAAAGGGGAGAGCAAATTTCATTCCTTGATCCATCTATTTATTTTAATCTGCTCATTCTTTGAAAAAATGAATGAGAATTTAAACACAGACAGCAGTTTTACAAGGAGCAACTTTTTCCTAATTATGTATTCTTTACTTATTAATCAGTGCTACAATTTCCTGTGACATTTAACACAGACACAAGTTATTTTCATTCCAAAAGTTAGCAGTTCACTGTATCACTACACACATGGCACAAGCATTGCAAATGTAAATAAATGTAGGCGTCTGGGTTTTAACCACTGCCCTCAGAGAAACGTCTTTTTTAATGTGGTGTAACTTGCAATCACGCTGAATGTCATCACAGCTTTTGAGAATGGGAAAGTCTTCATGCAAACTTAATTTTTCACAGAAAAAAAATCCTGGCATTTGTGCAAAAATAATGAAACCCATAACGAGGAAAGAGAGGAATGTAGCTAATAATCCTATTTATGTTCTTATGCTCTACATTTCATTTACTAGAAATAGCATGACTAAATTCTAATAAATAAATATACTAATTGGTCATTGGAAATGCAAATTTCAACAACAATCTTTAATGCAGTATAATAAAACCCATTACAAGCACCAGCTTTGTAGATGCTTTGATTGTAAATAAGAGATTAGTTTTAAATTCAGATGTACTGAACAGGTTGGCACCATTTCAGGTAGTAGTGGATTTAGGCTGCTTGCCAATCTGTGGGAAGAGCAGATATATTAATACCTGCACTGTTTCTACTCTCATATATTCAGTCTGGGTATTTGCTATTTGCTACATTAAATTATATTGGGTGAGAGGCATAAATATGGTTTTCATCTTCTAGTTTCTTACAGATCACTTTTCTTAGTTGTAGTAGATTCCATGGGGCCATATTGTCTCAGAGCTTGTTTCACTTTCCCATCATGTACAAATAACCTGTCTTGATGACCACAGGATAAGACACCTTCTCTCTGAAAATGAAAAAGTAATGTATCATTTCCCTTGCAGCTGGGATATTGCAAATGTGTACCTTCGCCATCCTTCTTTTTCTATTTCTGTAATGTTGTCCCTCTCAATTCCCATGAAATCAATGAGCATATTTCTCCCTGGGCAAATCTGCACGTGGTCTCGACTATCCTAGCTCCATGTCAGTTTACATTGGCCAAAGGTCTATTCCTTGTCTGATATGACTTAAATTACCACAGAGAAAGGCTATATCTGTGACAGCACTTGAGTAGACAAAGACCTTGGTCCTACACCATGAAAGACAGCAGAAGTTTGGGCCCTAGTGCTAAAGGGAGAAAATCAAACATTTAATTTTAGATAAAGCTACAACAATGTGATGTATAGTGATGTTCCTCCCTAAGTTTTGCTGGTTTTAAGACTTTTATCCTTCTAGGCTGCCCTGCTGACAATTTATTAGATGCTACTAGAGCCTTCTGAGTCTTCCCAGCCTCAGCCACTTGTCTTCCTAAGGTGAAGAATTCAGCTGACGTTTGGGTAAACATAAATGATGAGTTTGCAAGCCACACCATCCAGATTTTTTAAAGCACATGACAATCTAAACTCTAAAACACAATTGTACCTATTTTGTTTGTTTATATCTCAGCATTAAAAAATAATACAATACAATACAATACAATACAATACAATACAATACAATACAATAAAATAAACATCAACCCTGCAGCTGACTCTAAACTACTGGGCTTTGTGGAGCTAATCAATGTGACCACACAGGTTTCCTTTCCAATCCCCTCACCTTAATTATCATCTCACATACCTACTTGTTGCATCCTGCCTTAAATTAATTGTAAATTCTTTGGTACTGGGAGTGTTTCCAATTCTGCTTTAGGACACCCCCAAGCACAGCAGTCTGAGTAGGACCTGAGGGACTTTTGTAATAGTAATAATTAATACTGAAGTTGGGATGCTTTGGCCTGAAGGGGAAAAGCCACAACAGAGAAATTGATTGGGATGTCTAAAATGAAGTCTGTTTTCCTAAAAAAAAAAAAAAAAAAAAAAAAAGACTTGAGTGGCATCTCTGAGTGATGGTAGAACACAGTGACAGATCTTTTTGATATACTAAATAAGCACAGTACCTGAGGTAGGCAACTTTGATGTGTGCTGTGAACACTTTGAGGCAAGACATCCCTTCTTGTCTTCCATAGCAGACAGCTACCTTCTTTACCTTGACTTTTCCCTCACATTCCTTGAGGACATACAAGTTTCCTTAGGATTTTTCATGGCCAAGTCCCAGCAAAAGTCTGGCCACTTTGAGAAAATCTCAGCCTGCATTCTCAGTATTTTTCCTCTCTCTACCTTGAAAGGACAGTAGATCTTCCAAGACACCATAGGTTGTGTTAGAAACACCCCTTTAGCAACATTTCAGAATATCAAGGCTGTATTTTCATAGGATGAAATGGTAAGTTTTAACTGGGTTGTGGTAAACTTTGGTACACCTGGGATCCAAAGAACAGGCTCCATTATACAGATCTTGGACATTTGTGTTTAATGCTTTTATCATAACCCATTGCAGACTGATCAACACTCTTGCATTTTTTATAAACTGCATAATGTGTGAAGTGGTCATATAGTTTAGTTAATCATCTAGATGTCCCTGCAGGGCATTTTTCATTCTGCAGTATTGTCTTTAGCAGTCCAAAGATCTTTATACGAATTTATCCATTATTTATGAAAAGAGTACTAAACTGTAGTAAAACAGATCCAGAGACCAAAATTCCTCACTCATGAAAGTAAGCCAAACTGTACATACATCAGTGAAGATCTGCCTCCTTACACTGCTGCTGCATTTGACTGCCAACCTTGAATATGCTGAACTGTTATTAATAAATTATCTTAATGATTGTTTTTAGCTAAAACAATAATTTGCAAATTTCCTGAATACATGCACACACAAAATTGCCACAAGGTTTTACATTTTGATCTTTTATTTCTCATATCCTGTTGAATGCCCTATATAAATTATTCATTTCTAGCCTTGCTATGTCCCTTTCTCTTAGTTATGACTTGCTGATGCCAAAGAATAAAATGCGATTCAGCCCTCCAGTACATGAAGAGGGCCCACTGGGGGTGGCATTAGTCCACTCCCTGTCACTGCAACCTGCTGGGTTTGCACAAATAATTTAGCTTTGGGGCTAAAACAGCTAGACTAGGTATTTCCAAGGTAGTACCAAATTAATGATCATAAAACACACTTCCTAACTCTGTCCCAAGAGACCTTTTCAAAGTCGTTTTATGAGAGACTAGAGAGATCTATTAATGAGTGAAGTAATTGTTACCTGTGGGCACAGATTTAGAACAACTTCATGCTTCAAATTCCGAAAGCATAAGTGTCTTTGTTACAACAATGTTGTGTGCAGCAAACAAAAGGGTTGCTCACAAAATCAGAGATATGGCTGTTAGGCTGCACAATATGTATTTTTTTTTTTACATTCAGAAAAAAAAATCACTCAGATAAACAGAAGATTTTGGTTTAAAAAAAAAAAAAAAAGAAAAAAGGGAACAATTTTCCATAAAATGAGCATGATAAAATCTACAACGTTGTTTATTTACAAGCATACACAAAATTAAGCTAAATTTCCTGTTCAATTTACAGTATTAAACAAAGGCAGAGTATCAGATGCTGATACCACTGTGCTAATTCAGGATGTGCTTACTTTTGTCTTATTTCCAATATTTAGTTCTTAATGTAATCTTGTGTGCTAATCTGGTATATTTATATAGTTACACACGTATTTGTGAGATGATATTATATAATTATAGCATAATCTATTTCAATGTAGCCTTTTCTCACAAGGACAGCAGCATACAAGAGACTCAAAAACTCAAGTGGTTGCCTGGCCATCTTGTGTGATGACCTTTTTAGTTCTTTGGGATTCCTTAAAGAGTTCAGCAATGTCACTGCTCCATCACCGGGCAGACCTGAGGACAGGGATGAGTATCAGGGGTATCCCAGCTTGTACTATTTGTGTTCTCTATTTTCCACCATCCTTAGGGGGGAAATATAACTCCAAGGTGGTCTTGAAGCTGCTGTTACACCAGGAGCCATGTGATGCTCTGAAAATACTGAGAAGTTGTGAAGCACGGAGGTGGCTCAGAGGTATTTGACCCAGGATCTAGTCCCCTAATCACAAAAAGAGAGGAAAAAAACAGATTGATAAGAATTCTTGGGATTTTTTTTAGTGTGTCTCTGTATTTAGGGGGCTTTACTGAAACTATGTGACTATCATGGAATTATGTAACATGACAAGCATATGTATGCATGAGAAAACTTTCCAGATTCCTCACTCATGAGTGTGAAATGAGACATCTCTCATTGTCTGTGA
Source organism: Columba livia (assembly GCF_036013475.1). Lineage (NCBI taxonomy): Eukaryota > Metazoa > Chordata > Aves > Columbiformes > Columbidae > Columba > Columba livia. The sequence continues at coordinate 7,347,466 of NC_088607.1, forward strand.
GAGGCAGTATCACCACTCCACCCAAACTTCACCACTGTCCCTCAAAGATCCAAGGTTTCATTTTCTCCATCACTTCACTCACTCGTTTCCCCACAGTTATTTGAACTTCTCTCTCTGCAACAGCTACTCATTTTTTAAGGACCTCAGTGTCAAACACCCCAAGTGCCTACGATCTTCTGCTCAAAATCAGGCTGTTTGTTCCTTTGTATCATCTCTTACCCTATGGCACTGACACTGCACAATAATGCCCAAAAGTTCTGGCCATCAGCTGCTATACAGCACTATGTACGTGGAAAAGACTTGACATCTACAGGAAACTTATTGTCTTTTCTACAAGCATGTGTTGTTTGTGTCTCCAGGTTGTAAGTAGATACCATTTTATGACTTCTTCTTTCATGCCACTACAGGCCGACGCAATAGTTAAACATGAGCAATATGGCCAAAGTGCTGGATCCACAGGAAAAGGACAGATTCAGAGAGTGAATTCTTTCAAAGATGCAACAAATGTTATATCTGCCTCCACTTCCCAAAATCCCCTAACAGCCATGAGATGATGGAGGAAGGGGAAGGAAGCACCTGGCTTCATGTAGCCCAAGATTGTCTCCCTCAGGAGGAGCTTTTAGGGGCCTCTACTCTGCTTGCTGCCTTAGAGGAGAAACTCGGGTATCATCTTCTCTAGCAAGCAAGAGGCCCTTGTATGGAGGCAGGCAGACATGAGCAAATAGAGTGGGGAAACCGATACTTGCACAGCAGAAAAACATTTTTTATAAGTCCTCTCTGTTCCCTTTCGGTTGCAATTCAACTGCTTATGGGTCTGTAATGGTCCCTCCTCAAGAGCCAATTTTATTTTCTGGCAGTTTGAACAGCTTAATTATCATTAGAAAACCATTACAATGGGTCTCATCACTTTCAGGCATATAGGGCCATCACACTCCTTCTGGGGTATACAGTGGACAGAACACAGGGAGATGAGTCAGGAGGGAAAAGTTCTTATTTCAGACTACATGCCTTGAAAAGTTAGTGATGATTACCTAAAAAGTTTTAATAAATAACTGCAAGTGTCACAGCTTAAGGTTCTTTACAGAATAGATTTAAACGGCTGAAGAGCTCTGGGTACCTGTTTGCAAGTGCTCAACGGTTACAGTAGTCAAGACAGGTAGAGAGGCCATTTAAAGTGTAGCTTAATGCAATCAAAAGGAAAAAAAAATCTATTCACAAAGGAAAATAACTAAAATAACACCCAGAAAACAGATATAATAGATATAAGAATGTCACGCAAAGCATCAACAAAGGTAATTACCAGATTCATGTCATACAGGAAACACATGGTCTAAATTTTGCTTTTTGGTGGAGCTCAGCTCCTCTGTGAGATTCTACCCCAACAGTTGCATTTTGCTGCTTTATGGATTTCTGTTGAGTTAATGTAAGACGAGGTCAGGGCTGGCTTATGGCCAGACATGCGACAAACATAAAAGATTTTCTCAGTGTTCTTGAATACAAAATACACCCTCGGTAAATGTGTCCTTGGTGTAAAGCCACTGAAATCAGGTATTATGCAATAAATCAATTTGATTTTACAGTCTACAGTTGCATAATTGACATTCAACTGACCTAAACTGGATCTCATCTAACCACCTATTTCACTTTCTAGATTTTCCTTCCTCAAATAATATTTCTTACTTTTGTTGCAGAGTTTGCATTTCATACCCAAAAAAGTCGTGTAAAGATACACCCCAGACCCAGCTGGGTCCCATATATCTATGTGCTTAAAACATGAAATTATGCAAACCTTGATAAAACTGCTCCTGTGGTTGTGTTTTGGAGTCTTCAGAAATGCAGAACACAATGAGCCCTTGGACAGGACTTGCAATCCTTTTAGACTAGAACCACCATTTATACTGTAAGACAATATTTAAAGTATTTTTGTTCCTAAGGTCATAAATTACCACTTATGTGCTTTGGTAAACCCTATTAAACACTTAACTGCAGCTTGACTACCTAAATGGAATAAAGATACAACTTTGCTTCTTCCTTCTTTTTGTTTTTTATTCCTTGTTTGGGGTTTAAATTGCAGCCACTTGTTTAAAATAGGAGCGAAACCTTTTTTTTTCTGCTGAAAGGTATGAATTCCTGACTGGCAATTTAGCATGTGCACTTCAGGGAAACACTGCATGGCTTTTCGTATGATTTACATTAACCTTTCATTAAAAATGAGCAAGATTTGGATCCTACTGCACAAGAGCAACAAAAGTAAATTATAGTCTCCAGAAACTGGAGCCTTTTTTATCTAACTGGAGAGATGGAGAATAGCATTATTATTTGAAATTTTATCCCTCCTTTTCATATGTTAAGAATAGTAATGTAGCTGTCGGGAGTAACAGGAAAAAGCTGAGAATCTGCATCAGTTTGGAGAGGTGGAGTCATAGGGAGTGAGCTGCTCAGGGGCCCTCTCTGCTCACATCTAATAAAATATCCAAGATTCCAGTGGGAGAAGAGTAAAGTTTTAGAGCTGATTCATTTGAACCAGTTTGCCCATTAGCCTGCGTACAATCAGGAGTATGGGACTGGAAGATACGTTCTTGCCTGTTGGACCCAACAGCAATATCACTGGCTAAAATCTATAGTATTCTTATGCACATAACCAGAGTAAATAGGGATGTTGGTCCCTTCTGGCCTTAAAATCATTAATATATGTCCAGTATAGCCACTTCCAAATGAAGATCGTCTACCACGTAATTTTCAGAGAGATTGGAGCCATGGCAAGGGTGGGACAAGAATAGCATCAAATAAAGGGAAATATTCCTGAAATCTGCATGCTATTATTTCTGCCCAGAAAAAGGTTCTGCAGGTCCAGGATGGTGGTGGTGGGAAAGAACATCTGGCGGCTGGAAGGTAACCAGAAATAAGGAACATATGGAAAAGGGGCTGTGGAGAGGCAGAGATGGGGTTGTTTCCAATACCCTGTGTCATAATGCCTAACCCCAGATTTAGTAGGGGCCACTGAGCGGGTTTGTGTGGTTGCCAGTGCTTTGTGTAGCATTATTGTTGCTTTGTTTTGTTTCTAAGGAGAATTACAATCTGTTACTATATTAAATAAGTTTTTTGTATGTGTGCAAAGATGTGCACATTTCTCTTCTGCTTTAAGGCATGATTTTCAGCTTCAGAAATAATTTTCAGATTCAGAAAGGGTGGAAGAGCCAAGAAAATGTGAATTGTTTGTCTGCATTATCAGGGAACTACATAACTTGCTGTTTCCTAGGGAAAGCTCTGTAATTTGATTGCAGATCTATATTTAAACATGGGAGAGAGTCTAAAGGGGACCTAACACCTCCACTGTAAAAACTCAGATAATACAGACTTCAGGAGTTTAGAGTTCAAGGTATTTACATATTGATGTTTTCCATCAGTGGTGCAAGCAATCTAACAGCACAGAATTTGCTACCAAATGACTGTTTGGTTTGGGTTGGGGGTTTTTCAACTCTCATTTAAGTGCGAATTCCTAGATATCTGAATATACAAAGGCAGGTCCACTGGATTTCCATTTGCATATTTTTGGCAGCAGTCCACCTCATTAATGCAGGAGAGAATCAGCCAATATTATAAGAAAAACACATATGACACTCAAGGGAATTAGAAATATATTGTTAATTTGACGGAGTGTTAATAGGCCCCCTAATGTCACCAGTTTTTCCTAGCAGTTGTCTGCAATGTTTATTTCTTGTTGGACCAACAAAATCCTGGTTTACATTATAGACACGAGCTCTGTAGTGGTGGTGGCTCTTTAAGAGAGATGTGTTCTCAGCAAGTTTTCAGCATTTAGTGCTACTCTTCATTTTAATCAAGGAAAAGTCTCTAAGTCAAAGGCAGAAGGAAATCAAACTCTAACTTAAATCTCTCATGTAAAAGTAGATATTCTTTTTGAATGATGCCTCCTGAGAAACTTTTCATTGACCTTTAAAGCAGAGAGGCTGCAATGGAGTGGTTATCAGGTTTAACTTTTGTGACCCACAACTGAAATCATTGTAGACTAGTGGCTAGAGAGAGATTAAATTCAGAATGTCCTGTAAGCTGAAAGAAATATGAATCTAAGCAGCAGTCTTTAAGAAGCATTAAAGAGTGTGTATAGAAACTTAAAATTCCTCTGCGTTAGGTTACTTGGTATTCCTTTGCCATTCCTCATAGATTTATAAAGGACTGCACCATTATTTTCGACCTTTTACTGCTTAAGGGCCAGGAGGTTACAAGTTTTGCTCCAGTAATTACCTATCAGTCTAACAAAGTAACCTTAATTAGTGGGATTTTTCATATCGTATATAGGAATGAGGCATGGTGTGAACACACGTTATTATGATTTAACACCTTGCTCAGATCTCACATAAATCCTTTGTCTTCTGCTGTCACCTCTGTAATTAGGCAGCAGAGGTGCAATATATTCAGATTTTCGTCAATACCTGTCCAAAGCTCTAAATGCATGTGTGATAGAAATGAAGGCTAATATGCAAAGAAAAGCTATAATGACCATTGGAGACAACCAACCTCCATTTAGCTTGCTATAGTGAGCAAGCTCTGGTGCACATGTGATCATTCTGGTTCCATCAAGACAGATTATTGCTTAGGAAGAGTGGCTTTTTTTCTCTTCCATTTTAGTGCGAATGTGTTTTATCTTCTCTCAACCTGACTTTTGATTAGAACAGGTTCAGGAGAGCTGCAGACAACACTAATATCTCATAGTCAGTGGATTTTCAATTCAATTTGCACCGATTAATTAACTTCATTATGTATGAATCTCCAGTAGGTAATCCCATGCATCTCTGTACCGTGCTCCCCTCCCTCTACACCTCCAGTGCACCAGGACTTGAGAAAACATCTTCTTACTCATCACTAGGGAGAATGTTATCCATCTTTCCCTGTCCTTGCACACCAGGATCGCATACACCCAGCCAAAGGTGGAGGAAATCAAACTCTAACTTAAATCTCTCACGTAAAAGTAGATATTCTTTTTGAATGGTAAAGGTCACAGGAAAAAAAGAAATAAATCTGTGCAACTAAGTATCACCAGAAATACTATTAGATAAAAGATCATTTGGCACACCATTTCCTAAAATATTGCAGTGCTCCTCATTTGTTTCCTGTCTAGCAATGAGATCTCAGGCCCCAGAAAGTTTCTCCTTCTGATCCCAAGAGCAAAATTTATTCACTCAGAGATTAAAAACTATGTTGTAAGATGTAGGTAACTAATCACAACTAATCATATAACTTAGACATTGACTATCAAACTATTTCAGTGAAATCTTTTCACCAAAAATGGAAAGCAGCACATAAGTTCTTCTCTTATGAAGAAATTGAATTTTTGCTTTTTAAGTCTGCCAGAGACAGTCAGAAAGCAGGAAAAAGGCAAATTTCACTGAATGAGTTATTTATTGTAACTAACATGATGTCACTTGATTTCTTAATCAAAGATATATTGTTCAGCAGGTAGCACAAACAGTACCCTTATTATATGAACAGCTTGCTTTTATTATCATTTGCACTTTTCCCCTAGTGTATTATTTGGAACTATCAACAGCATTTTACAACTGCTGCAAGGTTCCCCATTGCAATTTTGGTTGTGATAAAACAGCACTTGTGCCCAGTGAAGTTTGTGAACTACCAATTTCTAAAAGAACTTTTTTTATCTCTTACTTTTTTTCACATCCTCATGGGAAATCTTCCTCCGAGCCACCTTAGGATATAGTTCATTAAAGCTGTGTACATGATGAAGAGCCATCTGGGAGGGAAGGGATGCTGCAGTTATACAATGTATAGTAGGAGAATGGATGCAGAATATACAGAATGTGTATGGGGGGAAGGGATGAAAAGGGATGAAAGCGACTTATGGGAATGCAATCTAAGTACTGGAAAAATAAATTCTTCTGAAGGCATAAATTGAGCTTTAGATTAAGTTGAACAATTTCCTTCATTAAAGTCCATAGGACTTCTCAAAAGTAAAGTAGTAATTAATATGAACTAGAGTATATGTTTTGAAAATAAGCTAAGAAATCACATAAAGTAGTAGTAAAAACTAGAGGTATATTCAAGTAAATTGACTAACTTTTCTTCATAATTAGAGGGAGAAAATAGACACTGCAAGTGCAATTCATCCTGTCAAAGAAATCTAAAACAACCAGATTAATTGTACTTTATTCTTCACTGTCCACTGTGATAGTCACTCCATCCAGATAAATATCTCAGATGAAGATGTCTGTATTTTATCCAGTTAAAACTGAGAGGAGCTTTACCCCATGTATGTGCATGTTCCATCCAAGTCTGAGAGAAAATAAGCAACAGAAGGAATAAACAAAATTTCATATTAATAAAAGACACAACCTCATGTAGCTCTCTGTAGCTTTCATTTTTGTGATATAATGGTTATAGTAGCTGAATGAAAAGTCAAAACTCTTGATCCTGTGAATTATCCTTTAATGTAATTAAAAATTATTATTGTTAACAAAGTCTCACAGTTTATCAAATGTTTCTTTAGTTATGTCTTTCATTTATAATCTGTAACATAAAAATATTAAAAGCCATCTCTCTCAGGGCTATATGTCAACCTTTACTAGATGCGTGAGTCAATGTTCTGTAAATACCTACTTTACACAGTTTTATCTAACGAAGGCACAGTGAGAATCTCTCATTAGTCTAAAGTGTCAAGATATCCAAGTTACATCATCAGGTGGTTTAGCAAAACAAACGTATCAACATATGTACCTTAAGTTTAAAACACAGAGTTAAGAAAAGAAATACTGGAGTTTATAAATCTGAAGCATTAAACCATCTCTGAAGGTAGATATGCGATATGAATTTATTTTCCATTGGTTCTTGTGCAAGTGGCAACAAATTTATTTTAACCAGTAAGTTTTCTTGCTGGAAAGTAAGATACATGGCTAAACAACTGCACAGGAAGAAAGACTTTCACAGCTTTGCTCCTTTACAAGTCAACTATACATAATAGGGCTTTAAAAATATTTTCATGTCAATTTTCATAGCATCCACCAATACAATATCTCAATACCATGCAAAAACTAATGTATACTTTGGCATGGCTCAATTCTTACTCTGATTTCTACCAGTGCAACATTTACTTTAATGTGCTTATTTCAGATTTTCAGTAAAGGAACTGAAATTGGAGGCTGACTTCTCTTTGAGCAGCACTCAGCATTATGTAGTTCAGCAGAATTTACTCAGTTTCTATTAGCACTTATTCAAAGTTGGCCACAAGTGTCAAACGAAGCTCGCATTTATAGAAATCTAGGTACTTAATTAAAATCTTACCAATAAAAAAGGGATTTTCCATTGTGTAATTGGAAGTCCAGATACTTAATCCTACTTAAAAATAACAAGTACTCACACTTTTAAATAAAGAACTGCCCTTTTTATTTTACTTTCAATAGTGTGTGAACAGTAAGCTCCCTATGATTTTAACCACTGAATTCTTACAATTTAAATGTTTTTGAACTTCTGCTAAATGTTCTTTTTTCTTTTTTACTTTGATTTTTGTGTCATTTTATTCTGTGAAGTTCCCTAGAACCTTGTCAGGATAGGGAAGTTTCCTTTAGAGATCAAGTTTTCATTGAAATTAATAATAGACAGTAAGTTGTATTTTTTTAACTAGTGTTGAGCAGTATCTAATATGCCAAGTCACTTGAACCCGCAGTTCAGGGTCAAATCCAAAGGGTTTGATACTGATTTTCTGTCTGACCATCAAAGGCAAACGATGAGTTAGAGGATATGTAACAACAATTTAAAATTCTGTGTAAGAGCAACTATCTACCGTTACGAAGATCCTCTCCTCTAAAGACTTCGGGCTTTTACAAAGGGAATCTACATTTTATGTCCTAATTTTACACATGGAGAAACCAAGGTATAGAAGATGAAGTAAGATATATCTCCTGGAGGACAGGGACAGGTCTCTGTGAAGCATCCAGTGCTATTATCCAGTAGGACAGGCTGCCTGAAAAATAAATTGTCAGGGCCTCAGACTCCATAACTCCCATTCAGAAAGCAGACAAAACACAGAAAAAAAATCAGTCCTGAATGTAGATGACACATATTTTGAATCAACACCTCTTTTTGACCAGCGGGAGCTCCAAACACGGAAGGACCAGCACAATTCTGTGTTATGACGATTGCACCATTCATTTCCAAACTTACATCCGTGAGCTTGCTCACTGAGTTTCTTGAGGCACTATAGCAACTTATGAAATTATCAGGAAAGTATTTATTTAGACATTGTTTAAACAGGACCATCTGGGAATTCATTTTAATATAAGCAGAAACTAATAGAGAACTTATCCATTTGGAGGGATACTGTGCAGGGACTGGGGTGTGCTTACATGTTCAAATTAAATTGCTTTTTTGTTTGTGCTGCATACTGGGAAAGTCACAAATCATTGTCTTTGAATAATTTTATCTAAAATTTAAGATCACTGTGCTATGCTGGATTACCACGGACAAAGTATTTTCAATTGTTGCTGAAGTGTGGGTGGAGCAGCAGAAGGCATCTCAGGAGTCTTGTAATATTTGCCTTCCTGCATCTGAAAGCAAAACAAAACTGTGAGGTTCCTCTTTGCAGAGATCCTCCTCCACTCCAGAAATCACCATAGGTTTTGGCAGAATTACATGCCATTTGGCAGGCTCTGTGAGGGCTTGAGAATTGCCAGGACTTCTTTTGCCAGGGGAGAAAAGTGATCCAAAGCTTAAAAGAGTCAATTGAGAGTGTTCCCATGGATTCAATGAGCTTTAGGGTGAGCCCGGGTCAGAGGTGCTGGACCTTAACAAAGCATTTCTCAGCAACAAGCATGACTTCATACCCACTACACCCCATAGAAGCCAGTTTGGTTACATTGGGTTAGGTTCAGAAGACTGACAGGGAGCACTGAGGTGGCTTTTCTCTCTCAGGGGTGTTTTGTTTTTTAGGATCATCTGACTATGTATTGCATGATTGTCTGCAATTTCATGATTATCTACAACAGCCAACACTGGTCTCAGTGACTCACATAAGCTTTTCTAGACTCATTTATACTTCCGCTGACACACAGATGTAGTCAAAGTGGACACTGGGATATCTCAGCCCTAGTGAACTCTGTCACCTCTGTAAGCAGGAATGATACACAGTGCACCATCCTCCAAAGCCTGGTCAACAGCACAGGTTAACCAACAGTGTGGTGTGTCTCTCAGAGAAACAAACTTTCAGAGGTATAATTTAAGTTATTTGGAGATGTCCAGTCCTACTTACCACTGAGATGTTGGTTTAATTTTTAATTAATTATTCTCTTGACTAGAGCACTTTACATATTACAGCTCAAACACCGTTCATCCTCTATATTTCATTCACAGAGTTTGGCATACTGCAGTAAGCTAGAGACTTAACTAAAACAAAAACTATGAGTCCTTGCCAACTATCCAGAATATAGGCACCTAAATACAGTTCCTGTGTTTGGGTTCTTTGAAATGGATGGACAGTTATCCGTGGAGATCACTGAACTTCTGTAAGGTTTCAAGTCTTGTAAAGATGCTTAACTCTCCTGAAATTAGGCAGCATTAAACCCATGACTCAAAGTTAAAATCGCTTTCACTTCCTATCTATAAGTCAAGTTTTGTGCAGTATTCTTAGTCTAGAATCTTATTGCAAGAGGAGTCTGTTTACAACAGACATAACACAAACCATAACCATCCTTTGGTTGATAGGATCAAAACTGCAAATATAAGAATATCTGTTGTGCTCTTATTCTAATTATTATCCACTTTCTCTAGTTTTCTCCAGAGATTTGAGACTTGTTTGTTGCAGCAGACATATCTATTATTAATCTTTAGGCAGTTAGTAGAATAATTTGCAACATTCATTAACAAGTGTCACCTTACGGATTACTAAAAAGCATCTATGTGCTTGCTAATGAGCCCCAGTAGTGCAATACTTTACATACTTTATAGCCAGACAATTATGTGATGTCTTGCTTTTATAGCTAATCTGAAAAGAAATTGTTTCGGACATAAAGATAGATAGCTAACGCGAGAAGAGTTAGCACTAGGAAATCTTGCCTCCTGAGTTGCTGAGTTATAACTGTGAAGAGATGACACATTTCCAAAGCATTCTTCTATTATTTCTAAAATCCTGCAGCCCACAAAAAATGCCTGTTATTCACACTTTGGATAAATCATAATAAATGCAAACAAAAAGGAGCCAGGGAGTTTTAGAACTAAACTATTCCTCTGTGGAATGTTTTGTTACTTTGATTTTAAGCAGGTTCCATCTAAAAATAATACAGATATTTAACACTTGCCCATTTAAGGTGATAATAAAATCTGTATTACATTAGTAAGTAGCTGATGAAATCATTCAGCTCTCAAAAACTGGCAGCATTTAGTAGTGAGCATACATTCACATGAACTGGTTGTGTCCATGGAATCAAGACATTTGCCAATTTACATAAGTGAAGAATTCACCCATTTTGCCTCCCATTCATCCAGGAAAAAAATATTTGCTTCAACTCCAAGGCATCCTTGAGAAACAACATGTTGTTCTTCTACTTCCCCTGGTATTCTAGGTTTTTCATTTGTCCCTTTTGTCTTTGTTCTCTTCAAAAATATCAGTAAAGCAAATCCATCACAAGTGGTGGCAGTTCAGACGTCTAGCACTGGCCTGCCTCTATGTCTCAGTGCAGCTCTGGAGGGACCACAATGAGGCACATGGGACTAATTCGCTCTCAATGCCCATTAAATCTTTAGCCTCCCCTTTGGGACTGGAACAAGGGTGCCAATTAATGTCAATTGTCATGGTGGTTTATGTGACTGGGACACCTGCCCCCAAGGAGCTGAGCAGAGATCACCGGCTGAGATGGTGCAGCACTTGTCTGTGATGCCCCAGCATATAAATAATTTCACAGGTGATGAAGTGGTGTTGACTCATGACAAATTTCATTCACTACCAACGAGAGTGGGATGGGAACTGGAGTTCAACTGGAGGGGAAGGCTCTGTAGCACAGCTCGGCTCTGCTGGGGTCTTTTTCCCTTTCCATGACAAATTTATTGCAGCAGGAATGACATTCTCTATTTTCTTCTTTGAAAACTAACAAGAATCGATGCATCGTTGATAGCTGCTGCTTACATAGCTTTGCAATCCAACAGGTATAGACCAAGCCTTTTAAAAAGAATAAAAAAAGAGACTTCTATTCTGTGTAAAACCAGCTGAAAAACAAGTTCTGCAACACGTGAAATATCTGGATTTTTGCCTCAGGCTTGTTAGGCTTTCATGATGACAAGGTTGAATTATTTAGACTGAAGCATCCTTCAAAAATACTTACTGCCCACCATATAGCAAGGAGTAGGTGATGCCTTTTCCATCACCATATATTAGCCTTTCTACACACTGCAAAATTACATTTTTTAGATAAAAGCTCCCCAAGTCAGCAAGGCCAGCCCAGTTCCATGGCAGGTCCCCAACACCCTGCAGCAACTCCTCGGCAGGCTGGTGGTTAACTCCATCCACAGTTCCTTGAGAAACAACGTGCTGAGCCTTTCCTGCTGAGCCTGCTGGAGACTCTGGCTGATGGAGAGAAATGTCTGTGGGGCAGCACCAGTTGCAATGTGAGGGGAGACAATAGAAATGTTAATTTTTTAGTTAAGGTATTGTAACACTTAAGAAACGCACAAGGCATTTACAAAGTTCTCGAATTCCTTGGTCCAGAAATTAGATTGCCCACCCAGACATCACCTGCTCTCACAGGACAACAGAAAGGAAAAAATAACAAGATATCCTGGGATACCCCCTTCCCATTGTCCCTTCCTGACTTTCTGGGGACTGTATTGGCAGAATGAGTCCAAAAGCACTACAACTATAGGTCATATTAAAAAATGAATCGTGATGTATTTTAAACTGGATTTTTACATGTAATGCTTGGTTATAATACTTTCCCCCTTGGGACACATTTGTGACAGGTGTGAAATGGGTAGCTGTGTCTGTAAGACAAAAAGTCTCAATATCAGTAATGTCATCTATGTGTCTCTCTAGCTGAACACACCAAATCCCAGGGCAGAATTGGATCAGGCAGAGCTGAAGTCTGTCTTCAGAGCATAGGTTCCTCTCCTCACCTGGGTCTCCACTTGCTTGCATAATAGCCATGAGAATGGCGTGGTGGAATCACAGTGGTTCAATGAAAAACTGGGAGACCAAATCCTACCTTTGATAACATGAATGAAACCAGCAGTACCAGAGTGAAGGGGAGAAAATCAGAGCTGATGTGTGCATCCTACAGGATCCTCAGAATGTGGGTCCAACCCAGAGATGATGTTGTCAGCAAGATAAAGCATTTCTGTGGGGTATAAGGGATGGTGTTTCCCTTTGGTATGTGCAATAATTCCAAGAGAAAAGTCAGTTTACTGGCACAAAGGGCTGGTATAAACAGTTCTAAAAAACTGTCTAGAAGATCTCACAACTCTCCTTCCTGTCCAGTATTTATTTTAACCTGTTATCAAAGGCCATAAAAATCCTTCTATATTTCTTACAAAAGACTTATGCCAGTTCCAATGTCATAGTCTCATTCTGACCTCAGAAAATGAATCGATCGTAGAAAAATTTCTCCTACTTTTATAGCTACCCTCAACTTTCTGTCCTTAGACATCGCATGGCAGTGTCATAGGAAGTTAGATTTGCAGAGTTCATTTCAGACCAAACCCAGGTGGATCTCAGCAGTGGAGAAAATGGTTTCATATCTATACAGATTAAGAAGGTGCTTTGGGATCCCTTGACGAGAAGGTGTAAGTCATTATGCAAATCTAGCATTGCGTAGAGAAGTCATGTATTCAATAGTCTATATTCTTGAATTGTCTGAATCTGAAGGTTTTTTACAAGGTTCTCACCATTTAATTTTCTTTCTAGGAAAATATTCCTTTTTTCCATGAAAAATATATATATTTTTTGTGATTGGAAGTAGGATTCTTTTTCTTCCTTTTCTTTTTTTCTTCCTTTTCCTTTTTTTCAGTGTTCCCATAGCTTTGTTTTTTTTCACTCTGTCACCAAAACAATACTTGAAAACAAACTCAGCAAAGAAAAAAAAAAAAGAGGTAATTAACTTTTTAATCAAAAATGTACAATGTCCATGTTGTATCACTAGCTGTACCCTGTGGCAACTGGGTATGACAGACCACGTCTAACCCTTGGGTTTCAAAAATCCATTTTTTGGTAGGTGGTAGATAATTTTGAGAGTAATTATGGCAAAACAAACTAGTTGGTTTATGAGTGGGTGGAGTAAGAAACCTTGGGCTTCCCCTAGCCAGGCTTGGGCACCCTGTCTTGCCTACAGACCACGCTTAAGTTTCCCTTTCTGCCTCATATGTTTATATATTTCCCCCTTCTTTTTCCAGATGTAATCACTCACTGATCTTCACTGTAATAATATTTGGCCTCCTTCCTTGATTTTCAGTGGAGCTTCTGTTAAAATTAATTGGTCCTCCAGGACTCACAACATTTGTCGATATTGCAAATAGCCCATTACATATAGAAGAGGATTCTGCCCACCCAGGGGAATAATTAGGGGAAAATTCAGTTGGGAAAACTTCAGGGAGTTGTTTTTTTTTACTCTTTTCCTCACTGTCATGAGCTTTACTAGGGAATTGTCTTGTAGTCCTAACAGACCTATGAACTGATTTGTGTGATTGAACTGCCATCACCACATATTTGAATTCATTGCCAATGAGTTCAGTGAGATCTTATGTTGTGCCACTGCATGAGATGGACAATTTTCTCCTTTTTCTGCGATATGTCCAGCTATTTCTCAGTTATATTCTGTTTTTAAACTGGCCACATCACCTTGGAATCTGAATCACCCATCTGTCAGTTAGCTATGGAAACTGCAGAGTGGTAATGCCACCATGCAATTAGTTGTACAATAGAATCAGTGCACTTTCCAAGTTTTCTGAGTCATGTCTTTCCAACATTCTGCAATGGGAGTTATAGAGGTGTTTCAGGATTAGGTGTCTAAGGAATGAGATTTCCTTTGGAGAAGCTCCTGAAAGCATTATAGACTGTTTAGAGCAAAATTAAATTATAGTTAGTGAGATATTTTCATGTTGGATTTGAAAACTGATACTGGATTGCACACATATAGGCATGTAAATGTACACAGTGAAATAAAAAATAATTTTTAAAAACTTCTGAATATTAAACTTTGATTATAAGTGTGACAGAGCAACGCCTTTATCTTCTTACACATCTAGATGTCATCAAACCCCCCAAAAAAGCATAAAATAACTATTAAAAATCAGACATTTTAATTACATCTCACATCCCGCCAGATCTTTCCTATGCATAGTCAAAGTTAAGAGCTGAGCCCATCCACTGTGCAGGTGCACCCTTTCTTTGACAACCAGTCAAATTACCCTGGGATCAGAAAACTACAGGCAACAAGGAGGAGTTTTCATCTGAGCTTCCATTTTCTTATCCCTTTGATGTCAGACTCACAGTAAATGAAAATGCCCATCCAAACATTCCCTTCCACTTGATAGGGACTTTTGGTTGCCAGCCCAGCAGCCAAACATTAGATAGATCCCGCGGAGCTGTGCAAGAGATGGCAGAGACGTACGCTCATGTTTATTCCGTACCGGAGCGAGGTGTGACCGTCTGAGTGCTGAACAAGGCACGTTTACTGATGCATAACCACGGTTTTTCTCATTTAGCCAATTGCCCTGCACTCTGGCTGTGGGTGTGTAATTTGCATAATCATTGCCCAGGTCCAGAGCAGTGTGTGCAACCCCCTGCTCTGGCAATCAGCCACCGCTCGCCCAATCAGGGATTTGCATAATCCCTTTGCAGCTCTTTCCCAGCAGCTTCACTCTGGATATGCAAATCCCTCCATTCTCGTTGGCTGCTGCAATTCCTCTGTGCCGATTGGTTTATCTGCTGCTTCATTTTTCAGATGTTTTCCAAGGCATTTCTTTTTCTCCTGACGCCCTGTTCCACGAAAATATGAGAGAAACCGCACTGAAATCTCCACGCAAATTGGTCTCTCCAATAACTTCCTCTTCCATTCCCCTTTGATCTTCTCTGTCCTTTATCCCACCTAGGGCAAGGCTCCCGGCCAATCTGTCCTGGTTGTGGTTCGACCGGGAGAGCCATGTCCCGATTTCCACTGCTATTTATGGCCTTTCTGATCTTGGACCATTGAGTCTAATGGCAATGCAGTATATAAAGCAGCTAACATGAGCTCCACACCAGTGTCCCTCATGCGTCTCATTCAGTGTCACTGTATGTTACATAGCTATGAAATTTAGAGGCAAAATCCTGACTTTAGCAAGGTCGGTGAACAGTAGAAGCACATTACATGAAAGCAGCAGATGAGTGTGACTAATTTTCCCTTTGAATCATTTTAAATGAGTGCATTTGCTTTTAATGTGTTGTACAAAAGCACAAGAAAATCACATATAATGAGTGCATGATAAATCATCAATTTCAGATATAAGGTTGATTACCAACACCAACATTATAATAATGTAGAGGTCATGGCTTCAATCTGGAAAAAGTATTTCAAACCTCAGGATAATTACTTTGTTTTGAAAAAAACAAATGGCATTAACTTCAACTGCTAATGGAGTAAAAGGTGCTCCCAGTCTGACTTCTGAGGTCATAGGCTATTTGTGATATACAACACCTCTTCCAAGACCCTTCAAGGAAATAACCTTATGAATGATGTATGGCACAGCCTAATAGTCTAAGAAGAGTCTTTTACTGACCAGTCAAATAGTTGTGCACTCAGATTCTCCACATTTTATGATGCCACAAAATACCATAATCCATAAATCTTTGGTAAATACCTACTTATCTCTAAAGCACCTATACACATTGCTGACAACGTTTTTGTAGAACTGTAAATTCTTCCTAGTTACAGGTATTTTACTGTTTCTGCAGCTCAGATATTTACTGGGAAAGAAATATGCTTAAGGCAAAATTTTTACTTTATTGCTGTCTGTAATAGGCAGATATTTTTCTTGCAAGGGATTTCCTGCAATAAATACCATTGTCATTCTTACGACTGAAGTTGTTGCCTTGAAACACCTTGTCCTGAAATACTGCTTTTCCAAGCCATTATTATATAATTACTACAGCTTTTGACCCAGTTACACAAAACATACAGGATGCTGCTCTTTTCAGTATTCCCAAGGAAAGGACAAAGAAGAAATATTTATTTTTCAGATGAAAAATGGTTAACTTAGAACTACAAGGAGTCAGGTACAAAACCCCTGTGAGTTGTATCTGAGAATTTGTAGCTCAAGTGAACACCCAAGACACCAATGGATTGTGAAAAAAATGTAGAAATGATCCAATTATCAGTAAACCCACCAGACTACAGGGTGATAAAGGGATTGCTTGAACTGGTACTGGGGTGACACAGACTGATGAGACACTTTATACTGCCTGTGAGCTCCGGTGTAACACACACTCAACAGAGGTGGGTTGAGAAAATGGACTCAACAAGACCACAGTCTTCCATACTCAGCTGGTACACGGTGCTGAAGGGGCAGAAGCACAGCTATCCACCAGAGGAGATCTTTCCTGTTGGATTTGTGGAAACACAAACAAAACAGAGGAAAATGAAGGTTCAGTGGGGATAGACTAGCCCAAAAGAGTAGCCACATTCAGCCACTTTTAAGTATGTCCAAAGTGGTACAGAGGGTCCATATCTGGATGCTCAGGATAAATGATTCTGCTTCCTATCATAGTTATCCAAATCCAAGTATGTAAAGTGCCTTCTGCACAGTGGACTATGGTTGACATCATCACAGGGAAGCCTGAAAAAAATTGTCCTTTGAGAAATCAAAAATTTGCTGTGAAACCAGGCAAGCTTGGCAGACGAAACCTCTTCTTTGTCCAGTCTGTTGCTCTCTTTCCCTATTTGCCACAATGACAGTTAGACAATTCTAATACAATACTTAAGAACAATATATTTTTATTACACAAAATGCAAAGATGTTTTATTGGTGTCCCAGATCTCATTTTATTAGTGTCCCAGATCTCATTCACAGAATCACAGAATCACAATCGCATCGCAGGCATCTAGCTTAATTTGGTTTTCCAAAAATTTATCTTTTGTTCCCCTCAGAATTATAATCTTACTTTACATGCAATGACATGTTTGCTTTCTTATTGGAGTGCTGCACCTTCCAGTTTGCATGCACTAGAACCCATGCTCTTTAAATTGCCGTTGTTATTAATAAAGGTCTCAATGACTGACAAGTCCCTACTTCATGCCTCTTTATTTTACCCATGGGGGATAGTTAAGCTGTGTTGTTTGGTTTGTATACATTGATGTTCTGATAGCACTGGCCACTTCAATTTCAGCTGGAGTGGAAATACATTCCTTGTCGGCTCCTTATTAAATATTTGTTAAGCGATATTTATGTCCACTCAGAATCTCTTATTTTCTAACTACTTAAACACTCCTCTAATTTTTTTGTCTTTGTCTAATCTCCTGTAGTCTTCTAAGTGTAGGAAGAAAAATAACTCCCTTATTTATGTTTGATTCTCCCTTAACTTGCCCAGTTCTTCCAAAAATGTCTCTGTATAATTACTGTGCTGTTAAACCACCTATCCAGAATTCCTTAGAAATTTACTTCTTATCTCCCTTGGAAGTAAATCACTGTTTAATCACCTGCCAAAGCTGGTATTAAGTGTCCAATTAAAAAACAAACCTTTGCAGCTTATCACTTTATGCGGTAAGGAACAGGTGCATTTTTAGGTGAGTCCTGGGCCAATTTCTATTGAAGTATCTGGTAGGACTCCCACTGGCTTCAGAAAGTGTAGAATGAAGCAGATGCTGGAGGATTTGTTTGGGGTAAGGACCTCATGGATGTCTTCTGAGTCCGGAAAACTCCCCCAAGGCTCATTGAAGGCTGCAGGTCCAAAATTCCTAAGGATCTGGCTCTATTACATTCCACAGCCATACAGCTGTGATTTTGCTTGTTAAGCAGAACTGGAAAGAAACATCATTAGCAAAACTGCTGGAACAGCTGGGGAATCACTGAAGGGCACATCCTGACTTAATGTCTTACGCATTGGCATAGGCTTCCTAGCCCTGTTTTGAGATGGTGAACAGCTCGCTGCAGCACCCCGCGATGATGTTACCGCCATTGCCTGACTGATGAATTTGGCATTGAGTTTGCCCTGCTTGCACCATTATGGTTGTCATGTTATTCATGAGTACAAAGTTGGCACAATTCTGTGCAAGCTACATTAATAAATTGTTCCAAGGGAGCATTCAGCCCACATTGTTGGGCATTTAAGTGGGTTTATGCTGGAAAACTGCTGATGTCTCCCATCAGTCTACAGGAAATTTCAATGACTGTGCAGGAGAGCAAAAAGAAATCAATGCAATAGAAAGTCTCAGTTTGAGCTATAGCATACCTGCAGTGATGTGCCATGGAAAAAAAGGTAGCAGTTTCGCTTTGCCTTTACCTGCACATGCTTTAAATCTGATCCCTACCTGGGACAACAAAGCTGCAGGAGCTCTTTTTATGGGAATTTCTGTATCTGGGGAGCTAACCAGCTCGATTTGCTCCTTATTGAACTGTAAGTATTCCACCACCATGCACGGAGATTATTTACCTTATACTTGTGCTGTCCTATTTGTGTATCAGTGATGAATTCACATGTAAAGCTGTGTGCAGTACATATTAAGTGCAGCATCTCTTGAAAGTCCTTCCTGACCACAAACACCAGTCCAGCTGCTTCAGCATTACATCTCAATTGTTCTTAGCGATGCCAACAATGAAGCCATCTCCAGAAACTCTCCTCTTTTGCTGTACATTGTATTTCTGCGATTCTGAATAATGCACTGCATGAAGTCTGGTTTTCAGATATCTTCATTCTTTAACCTTTTATACAAACTTTACACATGATGTATGATAAAAGGTAGTTTCTCCATAATCATAAATGGTATAATTCCATAAATAGGCCATTTTGTCACAAGATAGTGCAAAAGATACTCATGCTTACTTAGTAAATGTCCTAAAGGTATGTCAAAGCACAGAAGACTGAATGGAAACTTAAAATCTTCTGATTCACTCTGCTATTACAATGTACAAAGCCCTTTCCAGTGGATGTTGTTGCAAATGGATATGTCTGGGTCAGACCTTGAAGACCCTGCCTAAGGAAAACTCCTGCTGAACTCAAGCCCTGGGTGAGATGTGAAGTCAGACCCTCGAAATCTGTTCAAATAAATCAGGGCTGATTATCAGTGAGTGATGACATCACTGTTTTTGCGTAATGATACGTACACACTTGGCGGTTTGAGTTTTTTGTAGTTACATTCATTTCAGTCATCTTGTTAAATGAAAAACAGATGCCACCACCAAGCATTAAAGCTCACAAAGATGGATTTTCACATTTCTTTTACTGAGTGTTTTTATCAATAGTACACATGAAAAGGGCCTGAGAAGTTTTATTGCATTAATTTAGCCACCATAAATCAGCACAGAATACAAAGCTCATTTAAATTACCACCTTAGGCCAAACATAGGAATGATGAAGTGTTACGTTCCAACTCTTACCACAGATTTGGTGACAATCTTCTTTTTAAACATTGCTGAAGTGACCACAAGGGAGTTAGGAGTGATGGACTTCATGATGTTTTCATTCTGCTCATCCAGAGAAGGCAGGAAAGCAGAGGCAAAAGTAGCTCACTGGTGAGGGTGTGTTATCAGTCCCTGCCAGGGCAGAGGAGAGGACCTGTGACCACTACTCGCTACACGAGGTTTGCTCAGTCTCAGCCAACTCACATTTTTGCGTGGGAAATCATAGAATCACAGAATGTCCTGGGCTGGAAGGGACCTACAAGGATCACCAAGTCCAGCTCCTGTCCCTGCACATGAAAACCCCACAGTTCACACCATGTGTCTGAGGATGTCCAGTCTCTTCTTGAACACTGTCAGGCCTGAAGCTGTGACACCTCCCTGGAGAGCCTGTTCCAGTGCTCCAACACCCTCTGGGTGAAGAACCTTTTCCTAATGTCCAACCTAAACCTCCCCTGGCACATCTTCCTGCCATTGTCTTGGGTCCTGTCATTGTTCACCAGAGATAAGAGATCGGCACCTGCCCCTCCTCCTCCCCTTGTGAGGAAGCTGTAACCACGATGAGGTCTCCTCTCAGTCTCCTCTTCTCCAGGCTGAACAAACCCAGTGACTTCAGCTGCTCCTCATACAGCTTCCCCTCCAAACCCTTCACCAGGTTCATAGCCCTCCTCTGGACACTCTCCAGTTTCCTTGATGGTGTGTCATCCTCTGGAGGAGTCATCAAGCAAAAGGGATTTGAAGTGCCAAGGGCAAGTCAGAAGGAAGGACATAACCCATGGGTGAGCATGTGACAGTGTTCCATTCTGCTACAGTGCATCTCCAGGCAGAGTGGGAGCTGCTGCAGCCCCTGTCTACAAAGGTAGGACTCTTTTGGTTCATGTGAGAGTAGCTGGCACTTTTAGTTTTAAAGGACTGACAACCCTGGTTCAATCTCTGCTCTGTTAGCCAAGTTAGAAGCAGCCACAAATGCTTTTCTAATCCAACCACAGCTTGCATCCCACATCTCAGCCCAGCTTTACAGGAACGCCATTTGACTGTATAATTGCTGTCATCTGCACACAATTGTATAATTTCCTCTTGTGAATTAATAATAATAATAATAATACAAACATTAACTATCATTGGGGGGGTTTACTGTTATTATGTGCTTGTTTCACCAGTCCATTGGCCCTCCTATGGAGATAGCTAACATGAATGCCAAGCAGAAAATTATTTCTTCGGAATACTGTCATATGTGTCCTAAAGCTGGGATTGAGACCACCAGTGTGTTCCAGAGACTATGTGTTCAATAACTATCAGATGATCAGGACTAACTGGTTTATGGAGTCAGGTTAGTGGTCTAGAAGTGAAAGGATCTTTTTTTGGTTGCTTTTTTAATCTCAACACCAACCCTCAGAGCCAGAGTTATCCCATTTTTGTCTCTCCATCAAGCTGTGGTTGTACTGATTCGTCAAGATGGTTTGAAATTCTTTTC
Organism: Columba livia; assembly: GCF_036013475.1. Classification (NCBI taxonomy): domain Eukaryota; kingdom Metazoa; phylum Chordata; class Aves; order Columbiformes; family Columbidae; genus Columba; species Columba livia. The sequence goes on from NC_088607.1 coordinate 7,368,536, forward strand.
CCTGGTCCTTTGAGACCAGAGGCTTCTTTGTTCTTTAATATTTTCCTGTCCTCGGTATATTTTAGGATGGTTCTCTAATACTGTCTTGTTAAACCTAATTGGACAGGACCTTAATCGAGGTGACTACATCAAAAGTCATGTTTTCCTCTTCTCTAACCAGTACTGTACCCACTTCCAGGAGCTATTCTTTTGGAGAAACTGTTTCTTAGGAAGTATAAATGTTTGGAAAACAAATTAGCTCCAAATGTGACTAGCCACTCACCCATAAGTCATGATTTGCCTATTTTCCCATGCTTTGTTTCTTGTACTAGTCAAAGGAAAGCTAAAAACAAAATAGATTAAATGTTTTCGCAACATAACATCAAAGGCCATAATTTTGTCCATTCACATAATTTAAACAAGATCAGACTAAGTGAATACTTGGAAGGGACCCATTCTAAACTCACAGGAAACCTTAGTATTTCAGGAACCGATGGTGTCTGTGCAAGCTGGGCAGCTAGGGCTGAAGCAGTGCCACAGTGTGGTTTTCAGACAAAATCGTGAAAAATTAATCAGTTTGAATAGATCCAGTCAAAATGAGGGAAAGTTTTGTACACAAGATTTATGGGTTTGGTTAGAAGTGAGATTTGTTGACTACAACATATCTTTTCAAAGCGTTTTTAAGTGGGGACGTGATGCTTTCCAATCACTGAATGTTGTTCACGGAGGGTTCTTTTTCCACTGGCTCTTCTTTTGACTGAAATGCAAAGCTAGTTTCTTGATCCTATTATACTTTTCAAAGTATTAAATACACAGCTGAAGAAACACGCACCATGAACTAATTAGCCACTGAAAACAAGCCTATTTTTCTGCTTGTGAATTGTTTCAGCAGAATACAACTTCTACAAATATGGAAGCTTACAAATCCTAACACTTTGCTCATTTACTATGCTAACAAGGAAAGATGAGAAACCTTTGATTTAAAACAAGGCTGGAGCTGAGGGCTTCCCTAAACCTTTCTGACAATTCTCAAAGCCCACAGGGACACTCTGTCTGCCTCCTGTTCTGGGGACAGTACCAAAGGCAGCAGGTCTTCTCCATGGCTGCTCAAGCCCAACGAGCCTTGGTGGACGACAGGGCTGTGTTTAATTAGTGTGGGAGCAAAACAGAGACAACTGCAAGCTCCTGATGTCCAACAGGCTCATCAAATCAAATATGTTACATCCGTTGCAATGGAGTCCTGGTGAGCTACTACGTCATCCAGAAGGAAAAATATTCACATTTGGACTATCCAGATGCAAACCCAGGGGCTTATTAGTGAAACTGTGTTTGAAGACATTGAATCGTATTCAGTTATGTCTTCCAATAGTTGCCCAATTGCATATCGTGCAACTTCAGCCTTGAGGTAATCAAATAGCTTCGCACTGATCATGGAAACGTCAATTGCTCTGTAAAGGTTAAATAAATATGTAACTGCATTTCAGTAATATATTTTTGTGCAAAACAATTCTTAAAAACACTCACAGATAAACCAATTGCCATTTAAATTGTGTATAAAACATGAGATTTTACTCATGGCGAAATCCTGGCCCCAATGAAATCAATGGGAGTTTTGCCATTGACTTCAGTGGGGCCAAGATTTCTCCCTTGATGCACATGATATATTTTTCCTGACATTTAGTATGATGAAACAGCCCTGGTTCTGATTAGCCTGGGGTATAAATAGTATCAGTCAACTAGAGCAAAATTCAAATCAAACCTCAGGCATCTTTGCTGATGCCGCTTTGTTTCGGAGCACTGCATACTAGCGAAGAGACCCAAATGGCTATTTGGAGTCAAGGACCTCATCTGAATGTGGATGTGCATTTAACCGTATACCAATGTATGGGGAGCGAAGGGTTAGTAATCATGGAGGCATCTATTCATATGTCTTGTGACATACATTTTTCCAGCGTGAACTCTTCATTAAAAGAAGCCTTGATGTCTCACAGCTTGTTACCAAATTGGGCCTTGACTCTTAGTATAATTTAGATGTGTTTAAAATATGCTTCTCAGAAAAGCTGCCTTCACATTTATGAAAACTATATGCAATAATATTAGGAAGAAAACTGTCACTTGTTTTGACAAGTTTTATTTTTCGATATCGTATGAATGAGCATATGAATATATTTTAACCTGTTGCTTTATGTTTGAATCAACGGTACTGCAGGAGGAGAGTGACACAGCTTGTCTTCTGAGACCATTCAATAAATTGCTTGCAGATTGCATAGCAGAGAAATATATTTCTAATCTTTCCCTAAAACTTTGATTCCTTCTTTTACACAAAAGGAGAAAAAAATGGGATGGTGTCTTCAGGAAGCAAAAGTAATGGGGAGACAGTGGCAGAGAGGAGTAGATGTTAAATCTAAAGGGAATTGTTGTAATCATGTAATTTACTTTGTATCGTTAATCCATAGCTTCTAGGACCGAATTGCGTAGTTTCCCTGGCCCACGCAATGCCGTCTGTAGAGCATCTTCCAGAGCGCTCCAGCTCAAAGGAAACACGCCAAGCAGAGGGGACCGTCCCCTCCAGCAGCAAGGAGGTGGTGGCACTGTCCCCCGCACTGCTCGCCTCTCCCCAGCTCTCTCGTATCATCACCACTTCACTATCTGCCTCTGCAACACATGTGGGGCTGGGATATTTCATGAGACATGATAGAGAATAAGGACCTGTTATTTGCCTGCTATTCAGGCAAAACTCCCACTGGCATCTCCGAGCCCTTAAATAGTACAGTATGTTGCAAGTGGAATTGTTTATTGTGCTCAGTCAGAGCCGGCTACAGCCAGCTCTCACTACTGACTCAACTCCACGAAAACTCGCCCTCCTGTCATCCCACACTGCAATGCTCACTGGGCCCAGTTCTGTTTCCACTTAAGTGCTGAAATAAATGGAGTCAAGACAACTCCACCATCTCCTTCTTCTGAATCCTGGTGCTCTGGAAGAGCAACTGGAGCGTCTGGAAGATGGAGCTGGCGGGTCAGACACTGTGTTGGTGCAAAAGGCAGTGTGATTTACACAGCCCCATGAGCAGGGGGTGACTCAAGGGGTCCTGCTTTTGCCGCAGCTCACTCCTCTAAAAAACAGTATATCAAGCCCATGGAGCATCTTGGAGTGGATGTTGGCAGCAGGATTTGGTCTTTAACAGGCCAAAAAAATAGACTGTCCCCTACGCTCCTGCTTCACACCCCAGTAGCATCCAGACACAGCCCCTTGTGGTAGCATTATCCTCAGACATCTGCAAACGTCTAACAGGGCCTGGAATTAGGACTTACAGGTGTTGTTGCAATTTACTTGGTTTTATAAATTCTCCTTGCAGCCTTGTTCACAAATACCACTTGGGAATGCTGAATGAGGCAGGTTGTATTCTTGTTTTAGCTGTGTTAAAATTCATCTGGTATCTCTTTCTTGCTAAGTGCAGGTAGATACACACTCCTGAGTGAATAGGATATGCTCCACTTGTGAAGTGTAGAAGCAGGTCAATAGACATCTTTCAAAAGGAACCATTTAGGATAATTAAGCAGCACATACACACCAGCAAGAGTTTATTTTGTATTGGAAGGCATGTGGTTAGGGAAACAATAGCAGTTTTTTCCCTGGGGAATGTTAATTAAATTGAACACCCTGGAAAACTGAACTATTCTTACCACAAATCTATAAATCAAACTGTTCTGTTTGCTTAATATAATGCTTTGCTATTCTAGTCACACTGAAGTGGGCCAGCCACACAATGCCAAGATATTTCCATGATGAGCACATTAGAAACACTGATTGACTATAGATCTTATGGATGTAAGGCCAAATCCGTATCTCATTTACTCCAGAATAACCAAGATCAAAATCTAGCCCACACTGTTCAGATTAGTATATAAATAACATGAAACGTTTGTGAGCTCTCTAGCAGTTGCATTATGTACTTGTTATTTGTACTGTAGAAGTCCCTGGCAGCTCCAGCAATGGACCAGGACTTCGCTGTGCTAGATGCTGTACAACTACACAGCAAAAGGATTTGTCTTTCTGATTTCCCAAACTAGCTTGAAAATACCTGTGAGCAGATATGGGGAACAGTGCTCATGTTCTTCTTGCGATACTCTGGATTGATGCAGAACCTAGTAAAATATTTTGATGCTTTCTTGAGTGGGCTGTGACTTAGGCTCCTGTGGAAGACCCTTGCCATTCCTATTATACACAGCTGTCCCTCTTTGGAAGAAAAGTCATTTTAGTTTCAGCCTGTCAACTTACTACCTACATCTCAGATGCTAAATAGAGTTTAAGTAAGGAACAAATCAGAAATTTTAGGTTCTGAGAGTCATTTTACATGTGCTGAGGAAAACAGTTTAATATGAGTTTTGGTGTTCTGCAAAAGCAGCGCACGAGTACCTAAGATAGGGACAATTCTTCAGAATGGTCACATACAGAGGAACAAAGGAGCCATGCCAGCCTTCACATGGGTAAATCAGTGGCTGTACAAATCAGCAGTGGATCAGTATCTCTAGAAGAGGTTCTCCTTAAATGGAAAATGGTCCAAGAGATGCAAAATTGGCAATGGTCTTTGTGGTATACAGAAAATTTCCTGGGTCATGTATGGATCACAGAGTCTGTATCAGTCAGCAGCATAAAAATGAAGTGACCTAGACTCAAACAGCCATAGGAATGTAGACTCAGGAGAACATACTTATACCCTCAGCACGTTGAATTCACCAGTGGCATGTCTGCTGTGCTGGTAGCTGGAAGGGTGCTCACTACTAGGTCACCTGCACAGCACCCCAACAGTGAATGTAAGGCTTCTGATGCCAGCCATGACAGAAGGTAGACTCATTTATCACAATGTATAAGTCCTGTTTATAGAAAAAGTCAAAAAAAGGTGAGTTCTTCCACTGGTCTCAGTGTGACAGCAAAAAGCTTTGCACAAATTCACACATCCTTTTCCAAGCAAAGCTCACTTGTTGCCTTTCAGTCACTCCTCATCCCTTGGCCAGAAGTGGAAAGGTTTCCGACATTTGATCTGATGACTACATTTGGAAGAGCAATCTTACCTTGAAGTAATTACTCTGTGGTGACAATGGATAGGCAGGAAAAGGTAGAGCATTATTTTATGTTACCCTAAAAAAACTAAGAAAATGTACCTGTGTGCAACAAGGGCTTTAAATACGTGCACAGCTCTTTCACAATTTGCTGATCTGCATTTCTAAGATAAAATGTAAAGCTTTATTTTAGAGCATGTAGATTTACTGTTCCTTAGTGTATAGCACAAATATGCTACATATACCCACTGGAAAGGTTTAACTGCTACTGGATTGCAGTTATTTCTTAAAAAACAAAACAAAACAAAACAAAACCTTTCATCAGTATTAAAATAGTGTCATGAAATGCACATAGCTGAAACTTTCCAAAACATGTAATTCCGCCTTTTTAAGGAAGTTATTTTTGATTCTGTCATGTACTGGCATTTGGGGCTTTCTCACAAGATTCACAGAAGTATGTTATATTCAGGGAAAGGTCTGGCATAAACCACAGTTGTTCAGCCAGCCGTCAGTCACATTACAGGAAAAAATGAACACTTCTTCATTCTTGCATTTGACCCCTCCAACATTGTATTGTCCTTACTAGTGAGCTGAACATTTTTGATTATTTGTTATATGTAGCAAATATAGAAGCAATGAAACCCATCTGTGTAATTTATTCATTGATTTGGACTCAAATCCAAGTGTGTTCTAAGTAGCTCTTGTCTGTGTGCAAGCGTATGAGAGAGACAGAGTAGCTCATCGGCAACGAAGAATTCTTAAACTTACCTGCTTGAAATATTTATGAATAATAGAAAATACCTTGAATGTCCCTGTGTGTGATCCAGAAGACATTCTGGAAATGGTGACGGTTTCTATCGAGTAAGGGCCACTGGTCTGATCCCTATATTTGTGGTAAGGTCATTTTTAGGGAGGTCTCCTGACAATCCTTTCAGTTTAAAAAAAAAAAGAAATCAAGGAAGGCTGGAAAGCTTCAATAAAATACAGCAAACTCGAATGCACTTTATTCCCCTGCTTCATGCTGAAAAAATACATCAAGGTGGTGGCAGTTCTGTGGGTCCCAACTGATTGCCACTTTCTGTAAAAAAAAATAATAATAATTTAGAGAGAAGTTGTGGTTTTTAGCCTGAGCTCTTCAAAACACCATTGATTCCAAGTCACCTGTTAAAAATCTGTTTTCCTTCAAGCTGTCCAAGGGCCTATCTCTTCTTTCAGACACAAAGTATCCTTGTGAAGGAATTGTTTATAAACAGTTGGTTTCAGCCTGTTTAAGTTTCTTTTTCACACCTCCAGCCACTGTGGATGTTTGGTCCGGGATCTGAGCGGCTGCACAAAATCTTCCACCCAAACAGTCCCGCCTGCTCAAGCAGGACAGTAACTCCCTCCATGCTTTATTATGAATGAAGGAGAGAGATTTATGTGAGCCAAGTTTCTGGAGGGGTGAAGGCCTGCATGTACTTCCCAAACTTTCCCACCACACTGCTGGGGAGTGCCAAGGCAGAGCTGCTGAACAGTGTTCCCTGCTCTGCAGAGACCCTTTGGTTCATCTTTCCAACAGTCTGGTGTCAAACCTTAAGTGACCCAAATGAAGGAAGGGGGAAAAAGATCAAAAAAAAACCTGGGAGAACAAATTAAACCGCAGACGATATATTACACTCAGCAGAGTACCTATCTGATTGAATGAGATGGGGTTCCCCCAGAAATCCTTATTTTTTGACTAGTCGAACATTAACAAGCTGACCAGGTCTGAGATAAGTGAAAGACTTTTTCTCCGTTCTGCAGCTTTTTTTTTTTCCCCCCTGCTGAGCACTGGTGGCAACAGATTAACAGGTCACCGGACTGGGTCTGAGAATTGCCGCCAATTACTTCTTCTCTGCTTGTTGCGCTACAGTCTAATGGCATCATTTAACATGCATTTCTCTCCCAACAGCCCGGCCGGCGACACCCAATAAAAAGCGTGATTGATTGATTGATAAGTCTGCCTGGGTACATCCAGGGGTGGCGCGGGGCTCATCATTTCCGAGGTGAATGTCCTTTCCCCTTTCTTTTCGCTTCTTCCCCATCCAGATAGGGTGCCCGGGAGCCTGCAAAGGCTGCTTGCTGCGCCGGGGGTGAAGCCCCCGGCCATCCAGCCTGCTCAGCCGGCTCAACGGGAGGAGAGGGGAGAAGCGGGTCCGAGCTCGCCCGGGGAAAGCTGCCCCGGCCCGGGTCCTCCCTCCCGCACCGGCTGCCAGTCGGTGAGTTTGAATCTCTGCTGTTCCCCCTCAGACAGCAATTACGGCGAGAAACATCTGAATCAACACAGCATCATTTACTTAAAGAATTGACAGCCCTTCCACTTGAACTGGTTTAAATTAGTCGACGCCACATTCTTTTCCTCCTGTGTGTTTTGTTTTCTACCTTTTTATTTTATTTTATTTTAAATAGGAATATATAATTGCATTGATTCACCCAGCTGAATGCGAACCGGGTCAGTGGGGGAACGGGGGGAGAGAAGCCGAAGACACGGCCGGAGGGGCTGAGCGCGGGAGGTGCACACCCGAGCGCTCCCCGCCGCCTCGCTCCCCACCTTCCGCGGGGGCGCTGCGGAGGGCTCCGCAGGTGCGGAGTGCGCCGGACTCCACCGGGACGGGGCGGCGGAGCGGTCGCTGTGCACCTCCGGCCCAGCCGGGTGAAGGGGGGCTGCAGGAGGTCCGGGGGGCGGCCAAGTCCCGGCTCCCCCTGCACTGGCTCATCCCCAGTCGGGGAGAAGGTGGGGGGGCGCCCGGGTCCCGTCTGGGCTGCGGCGGGGCTGGACAGTGTTTCCTAGCCCTGGCTTGCTCACGGGGACCTACCTTCCGGACATGTGCAGATGGAAAAGCGGGGGCATTAAAATCAAACTACATACATGTATAAAGACAGAGTCCTTCGTTGGCAGCAGGAATGATTAAACGGAGCAGGTCGGGAAACCTCCTGTATGAATATTTCATGTGAAATTATGCGATGCCCCCGAAGGTACAAGAGCCCTCCTTAATTAAACTGGTGTAAACGTTGCCTTTTACTCCTTTTTCATTTAAGTCACAGGGACAAGCGGGGAGATTGCCCGAGTTTTACCCTTATACCCGAAAAAGAAGAAGCGTCCCCATCCCGCGGGAGGGGGGAACCCGGTCGGGGCTGCAGGTCCTGCAGCACTGGACGCATCCGCAGAGCCGGGGCAGGGACAGTGAGCCCCGGGGATATGAGGGAGCCGATGGCCGGGACGGGTGAAGCTCCCGGAAAGGCAGCGGCGGAGAAGAGGGACCGGCATCTGCCGCCGCGCATCTCCATCCTTTCCCCGCGGTCCCCCTAGCAAGGGGGTGGGCAAGAAACAGTAAGTGGTCAGAGTCCCTCCCCCGTTTGCTCAGCTCAGAGAGCACCCCCACCCGTCTTTTACTCCCGTGCCCAGGGCAGAAAAGCCACCCAAAAGGCTCTTCTAAGCAGAGCTACCCCCAAGCTGCGCTTCTGCTCACAGACGGGACCCGAGGCGGGTGGTTTCGGGAGGCTGCTCCCCTCTCCCGGCAGCTGCGGGCTGTCGGGGGCGCCTGGCGGGTCCCCGGCGGGGCACCCGGGGCTGAGCCGCCGCGAAACTTTGATCTGCAGCTGCAGCGGTTTCCATGGCAATGCGCGGGGTGACAGAGGGAGGGTGGTCCCCGTCACGGAGGACAAGGCTGCCCACCCCGGGCAGCTCCTCTCCGCGTCCACGATCGGGCCCCTGGTCAAGAGAAACACCCACCGGGGAGAGGAAAGAAGCTGCCGCGGGGCACCGCGGCTCTGCCCAAAAGCGGGGCCGCCCTGCCCACCCTGCCCTCCGACGGGCTCCGGTGTTCGGCGCCGCACAGGCGGAACCGCTTTGTGGAGCGAGGTTCTTTGAGGGTCATCTTTGCCAGGGAAAAACGACGGAACAGGCCGACCCAAACCGCTCAGGACTTTAGTGGAAAGAAAGCGCATTTCCGAAAGCCCTTGACTCTCCCAAAGGAAAACTGGCGTGAATTTCCCAGCCGGTCCGACGCTGAATTCACGACTCATCCTCACGCTCCCTCTGACAATGTCCCTGCGACACTTTCATTCAGTCCCACACTGCGACCTTAGCTTCTCCTTCCACACATGACATTTTCCTCCCTCCTTCCTTCCTTCTTTCCTTCCTTTCTTTCTTTCCTTCTCTCTTTCTTTGTATTTCTTTCTTTCTTTGTATTTCTTTCTTTCTTTGTATTTCTTTCTTTCTTTCTTTCTTTCTTTCTTTCTTTCTTTCTTTCTTTCTTTCTTTCTTTCTTTCTTTCTTTCTTTCTTTCTTTCTTTCTTTCTTTCTTTCTTTCTTTCTTTCTTTCTTTCTTTCTTTCTTTCTTTCTTTCTTTCTTTCTTTCTTTCCTTCTTTATCTCTCTCTTTCTCTCTCTTTCTCTCTCTTTCTCTGTTTTCTTTCCTACCTCTCTCTTTCTCATTCCTTTTCTATTTCTTTTTCTCTTTATTTTTTCTCTCTGTTTCCTCCTCACAGATTTTACTCACTGTTTTAGGGAGGATATGGCTTCCTATTATTTTGCATTCCCAGGGAATTAAAATAAAATAGCGTTATTCTTATGAAAAGACCTTTTCACGTTTTATTTGAACTGCAGTTACTCTTTCAAATCCTTTCTCTTTCGTCCCTTTTTTCGTGACTCTCAGCAGTGGCATTTCTTATTTTACGAGAAAACAGGTACGTTTGGCGCTTACAGACCTCTCCAAAAAGGCAACGTGTTTGCCGGGACGGGGAGGGTGACACGGGAGATAACTCTCGGGAAAAAAAAAAAAAAAAAAGCTATATAATAATATTTGAATCCTAAACATCTCCTCACAGCAAACGTCTCCTCTAGACATATATATGCCAAATAAAATAGCCGCGATCATCTGGATTATAAATGAGATCACAGAAGAGTTTATCTGGGAATATCTCACTCTCGCAACCCACAAAAATGCACTTTCTTCCCTGCCTCTGATACCAACTTGCTGATCTAAAGATAAAATAACAGCCATGGTTGTATTCTCCGGCCTTATGGAGAAACTCGGGACTTTGCTCTTTCTGTGAACCCGGCAAAACCACAAAAAGGTTGTTCAAATACTGATAAAGCTATGCGTGAAACCCACAAAAACATGGGAATTCAGCAACTTCATACTACTCAGAGGTTTGCATCAGCTGCTGCTTCCAGACATTCGGAACCTGACAGATGAGTTTCCACATCTTATCTGAGTTTATTTGGGGCCAGGTCGCCAACACTCATTCAGCCAACACTTTCACTCGGGGACTGAAATTGTTTTGAATTCCTCCCGCTTTTTTTTTTTTTTTTTTTTAATAAAAAAAACCACACGCAACTGTATAGGAAAGGAAAAAAAAGCCGGTGAAACCAAGCATCGCTGTTATCGCTGCTCTCTTGGGCTGTTCCTTTCCTGCCTGGGAATCGCTGACACTTTCCAGAGCTCCGTATGTCAGATGAGGGAGAGTGGAGCGGGGAAAGAGAGGGGCATCACTTTGTCCTCTCCTTTCCAGGAAAACACATCCGCCTTTATAAAGGTAATCCCAAGCAAGAGACTGGCTAAGACTGTGGTTTCTTGGTGGGGCTGTGGGGTGGCTTTCTGTCCCCCCTTGAAGTCGGCAACGAATGCTTCAGGCAGTGAAGGAGGCAGGGAGACCCTCCGCTCTCACTTTATGGCCAGGTCGTAAACGCCTCGCAGAGGTTTACTCACACTCAAACGGTTAATTAAGAAAACATTAAGGGTCCAGCTTAAACCAACAAAAGCCAGGCAGCTCCTAGCTAGGTTCCTACTGGCACACGGGGACTGCGAGACCCCATCCCCGCCCGGAGCTGGGACCACCCGAGTCCCTGCCCTCCGCTTGCGAGCCCTTCTCATCCCTCCTCTGCAGGGACTCCTGTTCTCCTCTCCTTCCCTTACAGGGGAAATCGGCACTCAGTGTCTAAAGCCTTTCCCCCTCTTTCCCTCCACACACTCCACACCCCCACCCCCGGAACAAATCCAGCCGGCATTCGATGTGCTTTGGAGCATCCTTCCCAGAATGGGAAAGAAAACCGCCACACACGGGTGTCACGGGATCTGAGTGGAGAGCATCGCGGAGGGGGATGTGGGGTGATGTCACCTCCTCTGCTCGGCCGGTCCCCACCACCCCAAGAAGAGGACCAGAACATTTCTACCTGTCTGGATTGACGGGGCAAGTTTCTTCCCACCTCCCAGGGATGGTGCGACCACGTGGCGAGAGGACAGTGTGCCCTAAGAGCTCCATTGCTTTCCCCAGCTCCTACCTCTGCCTGCTCCTCATTATTTAACTGTCCCAGGGAAAATTCGGTCAGTTTTTCCGTCTGTCCAGCCTTAGGGAAGGAAGAAGGATTAATACAGGGGAGGCGGAGTGCAGAGCAGTGCTGGAAAAGTGTGGACTTTGTTTTAAGACATCAAAAAAAGAAAGGCAGAAGAGGATGGACATTACCTTCCAATACACTTTAGTTAGCTAATGACAAAAACCCCGAACACGCACTGAATGCATAATTACCCCCAACTGAAAATTCCCTATCTAATTTGATATTTGGTGCTCAGCAGAAGCTAGCCTTCGTAAATAATATACAAAGTAAGAAACCTAATCCAGCAGGCTAGAATGTTTAATTCATCATTATGCGAGCTAATTGGAAGGTGATTATATGGTAATTGCTCATTAGTGGTGTATATTTATCGCTGTACCTTATGTCAAGGCCATGGGAATTGTGTAGAGTCTGTTCTCTCATTTCAAGGATCAGTTTCAGAAGCAGGAGCAAAGCGGGCGAGATCAAGTTCTTCCTGACGTCAGGTCCAGCCGTGGGCGATGGAGAGCGGGTCTATAAATGCTCGCCCGGAGCCCCCTCAGCATCCAGGGCTCCAGCCGAGCCGTGCAGGGGAGCGGGGGCTCCCGAGGCAGAGGGGCCGAGCGGCCCCTCGGCGGGGAGGAGGAGAAGGAGGAGAAGGCAGATCCCGCTTTGCCTGCTCCCGGGCCGGGGAAACCACCTGCGAGGCGGGCTGAGCCCCGGCGGGGGAGCGGTGCCCACGGGGGGAGCCACCGAGGTGGGGAGGACACGGCCCCCACGGGCAAGAGGGGACCGAGGGGGCTACCAGCCGGGTTCGCTCCCAGACGACGGGTCGCCTTCCCTGCAACAGGCGCTAATGGCAAAAGGCCAATTAAAAGCAAAGAGAGGAAAGGTGATTAATGGTCCTTTCGCTTTCAAGCGTGGACCAGGGCCCGGGTTTCTCCGGCTGCGAGTGTCCCACCAGGAGAAGGGCTGAAGAGGAGAGAGGTGACGGCTCGGGGTCAGGAGGTTCTCTAAACTCCCGCGTCCCCCTCGCAGCGGGACCCTTTGGAGAAGTAAATCAATTGCTGTATTAGCTCCGAGCAGTTACGAACCACTGATGGACACGGGAGCAGTGGCTGGAAGAATCCTGTTTATCAGGGAATCCGGTCTGGCCGGAGCTGCTTTGCCTGTTTCCTACGGGGCAGGCAGATAGGCTCTGTGTTAATTAGGGGGTACCGCTAATTTCCGCCAAGCCTTCGTAAGTAACAGCACGATCCATCAAAGCGGGGAGGTAAATAAACAGCGTTTCTAAACAGAACAAAGTGAAGACTCCAAAGGCCTCTGACCTCACCCTGGTCGAGTGGCAAAGACGGGGGTGCGTGGGTGCGTGTTTGCGCCGACGTGGGGGGAACAAATCACACAAGTGTCCACGGAGAGGCCGGAAGCCGCCGGCTTTGTTCAAAGGGAAAGCGTTAAAAACGCAAGGCGAGAGGGGCCAGATCCGTGCCGCGGAGCAGAGCCGGGAAAGCGCTGCGCGGAGAGGTCGGGATCGGGCCCCCTCTGCCCGTTGGGGTCAGGACGGGCCGGGGGAGCCATAGGCGGAAGCCCCTGGTCCTCGGGCCCGCTGCTTGGTGGTGACAGGACTGAGAAGGGCCGGGGGCAGGCGAGCCGGGGCGGGGGTCGGGTTGCGCCGCCTTCGGTCGATAGACGGAGTAAAGGGTTGGAGGTGGCACAAAACCTGCTGGTCCGATTTGCGGTCGCTTGCCCGTGCGCGGAGAAGTGCGCACCCGCTCCGCGCCCGCGGGCCGCCCCCGCGCAGCGCTGCCGGCTGGGGACGGAGTAGGGGGGATCTCCCCGCGGCCTCCGGACCCCTGCCCAGCCCGGGGGTCCACCGGGCCAAATCCCCGGCGAGGCGCGGAGAGCAGCGGGCTTTCCGCTGGGCCGTCTATCCTCCGGGGGGGCAGCAGGCCTCCGGCAGTCGGCACCGAGATTTCCTTCGAAAAAGCAGTGAAAATCCGCCCGAGTCTGCAATTCACCACCCGAAATACACCCTCTCTCCCCCACCCCTCTCAGTTATTTAATATAAAATGTATTTTTAAACACCCGCTCGGATAGCATCTCGCCAATATTTATATTTCCACGTTGCCTGGCATCCACTGTCCCACATTAGACTCTGCCTCTCTCTCCCTCTCTCTAATCCTGCCACTTTAAATAGATGAATTAATAAAGCAAATGAGGGTCTAATAAGCTGACTGTCCTGCCTATTGAGGCAGGGGGAGAGAGACTAGAAAGTGCGCCAAATTTGTTTGCAGTGGATCAAGGCTAGCCGCCTTTGCTTCACTTTCTTTATCTTAATTCCGACTTGAAAAGATATAATTATCTAGTTTGAACAGAGCTGCTATCAAATCCTTCTCTAGGCAAGGCAGGGGAGAGCTGGAGTGGATTGCACTGTTCTGAGCCGCTTGGTGCAGCCGGAGATAGGGAGTAATGAAGTTGTGGAGTCCTGAGATACAAAGGGCATTAACCTCATTAGCATGAAACCTTTTCTTCTAACCATTGTGGGACCCTTTCAGACTCCTAATCCCCCCTATTTTCAAAGCTTGGTTTGTAATAAAGCTTTTAGGGTTTTTTTTCAAAGCTAATGGCATTCTCTGAAGATTTTATTGCTGTTACGCTACATAGGACGCTTAATTTTTTTCCCTCTCTCCCTCTCTTCCCTCACAGTTAAAAAAAAAAAAAAAAAAAAAGGAAGGGGGGGGGGAAGTATATAAGTATATGGTTCCTACAGAAATAAGCCTTTTATCAAGATGGGAAACAATTTCTAGAAAGGCCCAAGTCTGCTGTTCAGCCGCGGTCCGTTTTATGTGTGCCCATTTGCATGGGTTTGAAGTGGAGCGCAAGCCAACTTCGGCGAGGTAAAGGTGAAATGTGTTCCCTGCTTGGTTTCCAGATCTGCACCATCAGCTGTTCGAGGAGAGGGGAAAAGCAACGAGAAGTTTACCTTGGGAATAACTCTACTAAATAATTAGCTTAGGTATAAACGGAAGGGACTGCATTGCGACATGAGTCCTAACCCTGCCTGGGCCTCTCTCATATTTGTAGCGCTAGTGAAAGGAAAGTCACCGAGATTGTATAAGGAGCAACGTTTAAAAAAAAATGGGTTTTTTTAGAAAAAAAAAAAATAAATTTACATAGTACCCGATAGAGCCAACACGTGCACAGAATGTCTAATCTTAACTTTTCAAGGCAGGATGTTCAACAAAGCTTGTATTTTCGCAATGCATTGTAACTTCGCCTTATCACAGTGTAAAGGGTAGTCAGATTGTCCTAAATTATGTCCAACTAGCCCCCCTGGATCCACGGATTAAGAGATTAAAGGAGACCACTGGGCAATGCCTCCTCTTTCCCCTTCATATTCCTGGTATGATAATTGCCTAAACTGATTTGCACTTTCACAAAAGCTTGCAGGATTCTTTGTAGCTCGAACAGAGCAGACGAGGTTTCTCTATCAATGGAAATAAAACTGATTAATGCAGTCTATCAGGCTAAGGAGCAAATGAAGCATGAAAAAACAACTGTGTACCCCCAGAAAACCGGCTACTTTCCTCAAGGACCCAGAACAACTTTTTTTCTTCCACATCTTTAATGTCAGAGTTGCACCCTGTGCCCAGGATCGCTCCCTTAAGGGCGACGGGGAGAGCTGGAACTGGGGTGCAGTCCCTGCGTCCCAAAACCTACTCCTCACCGCCCAGACCTGGCGAGGGAATTTAAAAGACGGGAGAGGGCGAAAAAAATCCTCTCCTGAAAAATAAAATACATATTTTTTGCTAAGGAAAGCCCTTATGCCGCAGTGGCTTCTGCGGACCAGTTTCCCCCTCCCATTACGAGCCGGTTCGCACTTCAGTTTCCAAACAGTGAAGGGGTTGGGTTTGTTGTTGTTGGTTTTTGGTAGGATTTTTTTAAAAGGTATTTATTTACAGCAAGTGGGTCTCTGCGGCTTGTTTTTAGAGGTCTATTTAGCAGGCGGTGAATTCATTAAGAAAAGGTGGCTATGGCCGCAGGAATGCGCGGCCGGGGGAGCGCAGGCTCCCACCGCAGGGGCTGAGCAGCTAAAAACTGGAGGGGGCAACTCCCGTTTTCTGATAAATTGGGGTGGGGGAGGGCAAAATATATTGCTTAAAAATATAGGGCATATTGATAAATCTTTATTGACAAAATATTGACAATGACATACTTCTTGGAAGTATATAGTGTGTTAGAATTCTAACAAATTAAACACAAAACACAAAAATATTTACATTCTGGTAAAGAAGACATGAAGGAAACATTTGTCACTTTTTTTTTTTTAGTAGCTCTATGATCTCGGAATATTATAAGGTCAGTGCTTGAAAATTGCCCCAATGAAAATGGCCATTAGAAAAAAAAAAATCAATAATCTATTTTCAGTCCCTTTTCTCTGGATCCCCCCATTCTGGGAGGTGTCCCCATGGCCAAACCTGGTCGCTGGATTTGCGCTTTGTTAATCTTAAAAAGTAATCATCATCTGGTTTTGCAATGAGGATACAACGGGGCGGGGGGGGGGGGGGGGGATAATTTGATTTGATATTTTTTTTGGCAGCAAAAGTTATGACCAGCCCGAACCTCCCCCCCCACTTTCCCTCCCATCCCTCCCCTGCCCCACCGTGTTTGTCCATCCGGAAGGAACACTATGCTTTGTTACTGCTACTTCATTTATCTTTCACAAACACTTTGACGCCAGAAGTTATCATAAAATGTTTACAGACTGCACATTTCTCATAAAATAAAATTAAAAAGCACACAAAACCAGTCTTAAAGGGAAAAAAATTACAATTCACTTCTGTCTTTAGCAACCGGGGTAATTTTTTTCCGTTCTTTTTTTTTTCTTTTTTTTCTTTTTTTTGCCCAGACGGCTTTTCACATGCAATTCAAGTTTCTGAAACAGGTGTGGGGTTTGGCTGCTTATGGAAATTTCTCTTTTAAAGACGGAAGAAACTGTGAAGTGCAAAATGTCCTGTAAGGTGGTCATTTTTCTGGTTTGGCTGGGGGACGTGGGCTGCTTGTTTCGGGGGGAGGGTAAGTGTGGGGTTGTTTTTTTTTAATTTTTTTTTAAGATTTTTTTGACGTTACGCTTTTAAAAGTGGACTGCGAGAAACGGAATACCTGTCAATCACCTCGTCCCGGTGTTTTGGCTTTGATTGACAGATCCCCCCTTGCCAGAGCGGTGCCGGCAGTGCCACAGTCCAGACCTGTCGCGGTGTCCCCTCGCTCGCTCCCAGCCGCTTCCAGACGGGAACCGCAGTTTTGATGAAGATCTCCGTGTCCCTTCCCCACACCGCCACGCTGGCGGTGGGATGTGAGCCTTTAACACTTTCTGTTGGTGGAGGTGCCTGGCTTTGAAAAAGTCCCGAAGTACCAGTTTTTAATCGTCCGATGTGACGTCGATTTCCTCTGGACTGGCTTGTTTGGTGGCGATTCTCCACCGGTTAATGTGATGAGTCCCTTTTTTCTTCTGTTGTGAGTCTGAACCTTCCTCTTCCAACTTTTGCCGCTTGAACTTTGTCCGTCTGTTCTGAAACCATACTTTTACCTGCGGGAGGAAAGGCACCGGGCTTTAGTCCGACGCCTGCCAGGACATCGGTGTCGGGATGTGCCGAGATGCTCCGCGCCCTGTCTGCACCGTGTCCTGCCTGCACTGGGCCCTGCCTGCGCCATGCCCTGCCTGCGCGCTGCCACAGGCCCACCAGTCCCCTCCGGAGGACCCACGCGTGTAGGAGCGGGCAGCCGCACCGCTGCGTGTGCGCGGTTCCTCCCGCCGCAGCCTCGCAGCCGGGCGCGGGACGGGCAGCGCCACGAGAGGGAGGCACCGTGTGCGCACCTGGCGCAAGGCTGCGGACCTTCCGCACACAAGTAGCCCCGCGCAATGCCCGCGCGTGGCGCCAGGCACCCCACGCGTGGAAAACCAAGCTTGGCTGCGCGGCGGTGGGCTGTCAGCACCGTCGGCCCCACCGTCGGGGCGGCCTCTGGGGCGGCTCTTGTTACCCGCGGCCACGGACATCGGGACAGCGATCCCGACCTGGGGCGGGGGGAGCTGGGTGGGCTGCGAGACGCCTCCCGACCGGCACCCATAAGCCCGGCCCGGCCCGACCGGCGGGGCAAAGCAGAGCGAGGGCCTAGTCTCTCCTAACGGGACGGCGGGACGAGATCTTCTTTTTTTGGAAAAGAGAATAAAATGAAAGAAAAAGCCTCGAAAAAGATAAGCGTCCGGCCCTCCCCGCAGAGTCTCCCCGGGACGCGCGTCCAGGAGCGATCGTCGTGAGGCGAAACCTGCAAGTGTCGTCGTAAATATCTGCAGCGCCGAATAAATCTGATTTAACTATCCGGCAGCTGACTTCAGTGCTTTAATTACAGATAGTATTGATCTGGGAGCTATCTCCAGGGCTGGCCACACTCCTTGTAGTGGCCAAAGGTAAACATTTTTTTTCAAAAACCAGTTTAAACTCTGTTTCTGTCTGAAAGTGCCTGATAAAGGCCCCAGCGAGGGGGGAAAAGGGGACTGGAGCATTTTAATAAGCTGGTTTAACCCGCTTCGCTGCCTCTTCAGAACAGAGACCTGCCTGGCTGGACACACATCTCTGCTGCATTTTCATATTCTCCAAAAGTCCACCATTAAAAAGCTGAGCGGGGAACAAGGGGTGAGTTTAATTTGCTTTTAGTTTGCTAATTGAAGGGGAGGACGGTTCATTTCTGCACGCTGATCTCCAAAAAGGGAGCTCATTTGTAGGGGACTGGGGGTTTGACATCGGGACAAAAGACCCCAACCAGCTTCGGAATCAAGCAGCACAAAGACCACCTTAAATACAGCTTTCCAGTGGAAATAAGCCTGTGACCGGTCCCTTGTTCGGAGAACCTCATAAAAGTGGCGATCCCTTTTTATTGTTTTGTTAAGGAGACATTTTAAAACAAAAGATCCAACCTCTTTATTGCTTCCCCCACGAAAAGGAGGGGTTTTTTTAAAAAAAAAAAAAAAAAAAAAAAAAAGTGTTACAACTTAATCCGCCCAGAGAACGCTGTGTTTACTGGGAACTTTGAACTAGGCTGCGGCTGGGTATTTTGGCATTCTTTTTTTTCTTTTTTAAGTACAGTGCCACATACTGTAGCAGAGACAATCCCCGTCTGGAGCCCTCTCTCCACCAGTCTCCTGGAGGGGCACAAAACAAAAGCCCGACACAACAACAATAACAACAACAACAAAACAATCTCCCAACCCCCGGCCTTTCTTCCGGCGAGGAGAAAACCGCGTGAAAAACGCCCTCGCAGCGGCCTCGCTGACCGTGGGTCCCGCCGTCGGGGGGCAGCCCCCGCCCAGACCCGTTCACCGCCGCCGCTCCCCGCCGGCTCCGCGCCGCCCCACGCGTGTCCGGCCTCGGTACCCGCCAAGACCGTCACCCCGGGACAACTGGAGTAGAAACGTCCCCCCAGACAGACGACAGAAATAGTCTCCGGTGCAGTTCTGGCCCGCAGCCAGCCAGCGGGGGGGGAAGGAGAGGACTCCTTGCAGTGAATAATTTCTCTGCTCTTATTTTTCACCTTTATGCCCTCCTGAACCGGCTCCTGCCCGCTGCCGGACGCGGGACTAGAAACGAGTGAAAAAATCATCCAAGAAGCTCCATTTCTGCGGTAGGGCCCAAAGCGGGGTTCTTTCCTCCGCCTTTTGCTTCGGGGGCTTTTTCCCTAACATTCAACTACTTCTTGAGGGTCACATCAGTCCTGCAGAAAAATGACCAGGACCGCCCTTCATTTGCCGATCGCAGATCCCGCTTCTCCTCTTCCCGCTCGGGCCGGGGCTCCGGCCGGTCTCTCTGGGGAGACCCAAACCGTGTCCCGACCCCCACGTCACCCCAACGCCCGGCCACGGCCCCGCGAACCAGCACAGGCAATGGCTCTCACGAACGCGGGAGGATTTTATAGCACCCAGTCGAGGGGGTACCTCTCACTCCACTCCACCGGCTCGGGGCTGCGGGCCTAAATAGCCCCGGAATTTGCCCGTATTTTTTCCCACATCTCCGGGCCGGCCGGGCGGATTTTCCCAAGGAGAAACCAGTACTTTCACTTTCCCAGTTTGCCCACTCCCTGCTTCTCCCTTACCTGAGTTTCCGTGAGGCTGAGGCTATGTGCCAGCTGTTTTCTCTCTGCTCCTACTACATAATGGTTCTTCTCAAAGGCATGTTCCAGTCTCAGTAATTGGGATGGAGAGAAAGCTGTACGGATCCTTTTGGGTTTCCTGGCCAGTGCATTGTGCAATAAGAAGCTCTCCGGACTGGTTTCATTCCCTGGACAACAGAGTAAAACAGAGATTAGCAAAACACTTTCCCTGAACGCACTTTTTAGAGCAAGAATTTTTGACTCCCAACATTAGTTGCAGGAGAAATCTGTAGTTTCTTTTTTATTTCAGCGCCTTAAAAAAAAAAACAAATTCCTTCGATAAATAGACGGAGGGAATGAGCAGGAGAAATTCAAATACTAAAATACAACCAGGAGTGCACTATGAAAAAAAAAAAAAAGTCAAAAATATTGGTCAGAGCGGGGCTGCGGTGTTTGCGGCTTCACCCTGCAGCTTCCCCCTTTCCCTTCATCCATCGACAGCCTCACAGCTTTCCTTGTTTAGCTGATTTTTACACCCTCCCGGCGCGGTCAGCGAGGTAGCGGCGCTCGGTGCGGCCCCGACCGAGAGCCCCCTCCCCGCCTCGGGTGCCGGCAGCCCGCTCCCCCGTTCTCTCCCAGCTTCCCATGCCCAAAGCTCTGTCCGGGGCCTTTCTCTCCCCGTTCCCCTTCATTTTGCCAGTGCGCTCCCCGGAGCGCGGGTTCCTGCCGCCGCCGTGCTCCTGCCCGCTGCCCCGCCGGCGCCGAGAATCGGCGGAGAAATAAAGAAACAAACTTCGGAGAGGCCACGGCGAGGCCATCCCAGCCGGCCTGCGGTGGAGTGGGGGGTGTGGGAGTCGGCTGGGGCTTTTTAGTGGGTTCTGTCTCCGAGTTGGCCCTGTGCTGCTTCTCCGGGCCGTTCTTTCCAAGGTGGTAAAGCCACCGTGAGTCTCTTTCCGTAAGTGCATTAAAAATCGTTGCAGGAGGAGGGTATGTTTGAAATCAGGCTGTGGCTCAACACCAGGACATTTCCGCCTTTCATCTCCCGCTCTTTAGCAATCGCCTGATGACTGCGACAAATAATCTGGTGAGCGAAACCTGTAATTTTATTCTGAGAGGGTAATAATCCATTTTGTATCTCTGTCCGCCTGGCTTCGGAGACAGCGACTCCTTTTCCAACCGGGTGCAACGGCTGGACTGCAGAAGGCCAGGGAAATGGACATTGCAGGTGATTTGTTTGCGTTCGGAATTAATGAATTAAAATTCCGAGGGGAAAAAAAAAAAGCATTAAAAAAAGCCTCCGAGTGAAGGCCGATTTTTTTTTTTTTTTTTTTTTTTTTTTTTTAAATAACTAAAGAGCCTGCCTGGAGCCATTACGGGAGAAATCGACTCACCCTCCGGAGAAGACGCTGCCGGTTGCAAAGGGTTAAACAAGGGGGATTTTATTGATTGTGCGCCATTGGATTTGGTTATTTTCCTTCAGCCGCTTGTTAGTCGCTTGGCAGCTGGCAGCCCTTCCCTGCCCGTATGGACGGAATCGTGCCCTCTGTCCCCAGCCCCGGCTCTCCTTTTGCAGCCCCATCTCCCCGTGCTGCTCCGGCGCTGGGAGCATTTTCCCCCCAGCCTTCTCCTTTCTCTGGGTTCGTTTCATTTTTCTCCTGTCCCCTCTAACAAGGAGAGCAGCCGGATTTGGGCAGGAGGCGTTGGGTCCCCACAGCCCCGGCAGCCCGGCCCCGGCAGCCCGGCAGACACTTCAGGGAACCCAAACCTCGCCACACTTGCATTCTCCTCTTTGCGGGCGGCTTGCTTCGAGGTCTCTTCCGTAGCTTTTAATCCACGGCAGCAAAAATTATCCACCTTTTCTCCCTGCTTTTAACCGTGGCGAGAAAGCCGCAGAAGTCCCGGCTGGCCTTGCCTTCCTCCCTCCTCCCAGGGAAACCAAAACAAACCGGGAAAAGAAATAAAGCAAAACCAAGACGAAGCCCCTCGGCTCTGACAGCTCTCAAGTTTGGCGGAGGGGGGGAGTCACGCACAAAAGACCCTCGGACCGGCCCAGCCGAGCCCGCGGCTCCGGGCAGCGCCCGCCCGCGGTTCCCCCGCATCCGCACCACGGCGACCGGCCCGGGGCCGCCGAAGGATGGAGGGGTGGATCGGAGGGAGAAGACAAGTTGCACGTACCTTGAAATCTGTGGCCCAGATACCGGTAGCGGTGTATTAGCCAGGGGTAGAAGGTGGAAGGATCCCTTTGCTGCGAGGCGAAGAGCGGGTGCGTGGAGTGCGAAGCAGGCAGCGGGTGGGCGGCCAGGGCGTGGGGAGGGGGCACGGGATGGACCGGCACGGCCGGGTTAGGCGGGTGGGAGACGGCCTCTGCAAAGACCAAGTCCGGGTTGGAGTATACCCCCCTGCCAGTGGAGTGGAAGCCGTTGAGAAATGGGTTCATCGGGCTGGAATTGGCATAGCTGAGCGCCGCCGGCCGGATAGGATCCTCGGAGCGAGACGCGGGCAGGGGGCTGTCTTTGGCCACCAGCGACTCGATGGTGAAACACCGCTTGGGTGTGGGCTGAAACATGCTGCCGCGGCGAGAGTCCCCGACCAAATCTCTGCCTGGCTCTCTCTGGTGCGCGGGAGGCGATCCGGGGAAGTTTGCAGCAGGGAGTGACTTGAGGAGGGATAGATACACACATAAATAGACAGGGGCTGGAGGAAAAGGAGGCAGCGGCAGCCAGCGGTACCCAAAAGGGAGACACACACACGCACCACGCGCACACACACACACAAAAAAGTTGCTGGGAGAAGTTTCCCTCCTGCAAGGAAAAGGCGGTCGGCCCCCCCACCCCCCCTCCCTAAGTCCAAAGACAATCCATGGATGTGATCGGCCCCTTCACAAGTTGTGCAAACGATTTGTTAGTTCATGAGCCTAATTAGTGCTGGGATCACATAAACAGCTTCCTCTGAAGCCTGGTAAATGGCTTGATGATTGGTCGCTATTACTCGCCTTGAGGTTGAAGGGGGAGACTCTTTAAAGTGCGTCAGAGGGGAGGCGAGCGCCGGGCAGCGCCATAGGGAGGGATGGAGCCGCGGATCGGAGTGCGGCGGGAGCGCGCCCGCCAGCACGGGGGGAGCGCGGGGCCCCGCGCAGCCTCGTCCGCGCCGCCACCGCCCCCGCGCAGCGCCGCGCCCGGCCCCGCTCCGCTCCGCCGCGTTGCCCTCCCTCCCCTGTCGGCGCCCGGCGACCGAGGTAGGGGGACAGGGGACTAGGGGAGACTCAGCGGGGGGAACAGGGGGCGGGGGGCGCCGCATGTCCTCTCGGAGTGTGGGGGGCGAGAGTTAGGGCTTCTCCAGCAGTGACACCCCTCTCCCTGCCACCTCTCGGGTGCTCTCAGCCCGGCGAGGTTACCTGGATCAGCCCCGGGGCGTCCGGGAGAGATGCCCCGCTTGGGAAAGGTTTCGTCCCGGTGAGAGAGCGGGTCGCCCTCCTCCTCCTCCGAATTTATTTATTCACCCTTCGCTCCTTCGCATGCCCCGCACCGCGCGGTGCGGAAAACAAAGCGGAGGGCAATTGTATTACGCAAAGCTGGGACACGCCGGGCTCCCGCAGACGGGACAGGGGAGAAAGTCTCCGGTTCCAGCCTTGTCCGTATTTTCGAGATTACCTTTGAGTCCGGGGATGATTTTAGGGCTGAGTTCTCCTCCTCCCATTGGCTGGTGCTGCAGAATAATTATGATCACATCCTAATACTCTTGGCTGGTGCTTACTGTTTATTGGTAGTTAAGGATCTATTATCTATTCATCAGCCTCCCATTTTTGCCAATTACATTCTTCTAAAGTGAAGTACCAGCAGGTATTTTGCACATTTACAATTAATGATAAAAAATCTGGCGTACTTTAAATCTATTACGCCGCTGTGTAATTTATCTTAAAGATGCGGAATTGCTAATGTAAATTGTTTCTGCTGAACCAAGGGATGGGGGGAGTCTTAAAACCAGTCTAGCGTTTCTTTCCTCCCTCCCGGACTTTGTTTTCTATTTACTTTCTACTTTATACACAAAGAATCCGTTACTCCACTGCATAAAACTATGCTAAAAAATCGCTATCTAAACCGTCCTCGCCAGTTTCCAGCAAAGGGCGAGCTAAACTCTCTTCGCCTTCCCCGCTGTCTCCTAAAAGCCTCTGTTTGTAACATGCCGATATTTTTAACACAATACCGCATCGACGGACTAAATAGAAGTGACAAAACAAGTGCTGGGCACGCAGGGATGCCGCTGTTCGTGCGTCTTTGTTTGGGGACGGGTTTTCCTTTGTGCACCCCGCGCGGGGTGCACTTTGTGAGGGAGAAGTTCACTTTCCGTATGAAATGTAAATCTGTTCTCCAGGCGTTGGGCGGCTGTATGTACAGACATCCATATCCACACGTGCATGCGATTGCAAAGACAAAGTGAGAGAGATGTTTGTACGGCGTAATTCAAGTCTCCTGACAGATTTTGCAGCCCAGTGCCATTCTCCCAGGTTGCACACGTTGGGAAAACCTCTTCTGCCCGCAGACATCCGGGCAGACGCGGGCGCTGGGCTCCGACCCCGCTGCACCTAGCTTGGGCGAGAGATGGATTTCCCTCCAGCCCCACTCGCATCCCTCGCGAACCGCTCGTATTTTAACTTTTTAAGTCCTCTCACTCCCTTTTCCGTGCAACTTTCCCCCCCTCAACCGGCAGTAACGCTCTTCTTGCAGAAATGTGGGGTTATTGATATGAACGAGGCTGAGAAAGTGCTCTAAATACGACGGGTGTTTGAGGTGCTGATTTCGACTTGGGGTCTTGGTTCATGAGCACGGAAAAGGAAAAAAAAAAAAAAAAGAGAAACTTCTCCTAGGAAGAGTGTTCTGCATCTGCGTATTTAGACTTCTCAAGGACTGCAGAAGGAATCTGAACTGGAAAAACTTCAACTCCTTTTTTTTTTCCTTTTTTTTTTTTTCCTTCTTTTTTTCCAGACATCCTGACATAATCACAGAGCTCCTTTGAAAACTGCATCAAGTAATTTAGCAGTTGAGGAGGGAGGAATTATATCCGTGTGAAAAAAAAAAAAACCGTCATACACACAGAGCGAGGATAACTCTCCAAAACGCTCGATAAATTTCCCTCGACCCTCTTAACCACCGAGGAAATATCCTCTAGCCTAAAATCCCTTCCCGAAGGAGGGTCCCGTTGCTCTGGAGCTCAGCGGAGGAGGCTGCAGCTGCAGCCGGGAAACTCTCGGCTGCCAAGCCTGATCTCGCCCGGGAAAGCGGGTGATTTCGGCCGCAGCGACCTGGAGCTCCCGGCGCCGCATCGAGCCCTTCTCGCTCTCTGTGCTACATGCATACTTATACTTATCTATTCCTCTGTATATATACGTGTGTGTGTGAGTAGATACATACAGGCAGAGAAACCGCAGAGACCGGAGAGCACCAGCTCTTTCTGGGTTTTGTCATAGAGAAAATAGGCCGGGGACAGTCGGAACAAAAAAAAACAAAAGGGGTCGTGAAGGGATTTCCCAGGATTTTCCGCTTTCCCCTAAATTTCTGTGTCACTCTCCCCACTCGTCGCCGTGGTTGTTTCTTGTGGTCACCTTCCGCGCAGCCCACGACCCGTGCAGACCCTGTGCCCGTTGCACCTCAGCCGGGGCTGTTGCCCTCCAGCCCGGGATGCCCCGGGAGCATCTCCCGAAGCTCCTTTTCTTGAACTTTTCCTACCCAGCGTCTTGACAGGCTTCTCTCGCTGTCTTCTTGGCGTCTACAAGGAGAAAATCTGGCAGGGGCTCCCTTCCCAGCAATCCCCGATCTGCTCCAAGCACACTTAGAGGCAGCCTCTCTCGGAGGGAGGGGTGCACTACATTCGCAGTCAAATTACATGGCTGGCCTCAAAGGCACTAGCTTCGGATTTCCAAATTAATACTCATCTTTTAAAAGACGAGCCAAGAAGAAAATGCGAGGAAGGCCTCACATGCAGGAGACCTCGGGGTAAGACGGTTGTTTACAGGCTGATCCAGGCCGAACTTTCGCGGGTAGGGGGATGGCGTTGAGAGAACTTTCAGCCTCCCATTAACTTTTTTTTTCTCCATGCGGGATCCGTCTCTCCCTTCTCTCTCCGGTCCCAGGGATCCGTGCTCAGAGCGGGAAGGGGAGGTGGCCCAGGCAGGTCGTGTCTGGAGGGGGGCTGTGCAAGTTAAAGAAGTGGGTAAAATGCCTAATTTAATTTGTTTCTGAACGTCCTAAATCCCAGTCAGTATGCCTAAGCGCGCTGCGAACAAAAGTATTGCAAAAGTGCAATACGTGGAGGGAGACAAAGGAGCCCGGGACGTGAAGCCGAACAGGAATGGGCTGTGGTGCTCCGGGAACGGCCGGGGGCCTCTCCCCAGCAGGTGGATTTCGCCCGAGGAGGTGTCGTTGCCGGCTCTGTCTCCCCCGAGCACCCAGAGCCCCACGTGAACAGGGCCTCGCTCTCCACGCAACCAGGGCCCCCGAGTGGGACAGACACACGGGGTGCTTTCCACAGGCCTCCCCATCGAGGAGACCAGCCTGAAAAACCTCACACCCTTATTTCGGCCGTACAAAGCCGGGTCAGCGCTGGGGCCACCGGCGGGCAGGGGCTGCGGCGTCCACAGGGGCCGGGAAACGACCTCGTTGCCCCGGTTCCTTCCCTCCGGACCCGGGAAACAGCAATCCGGGAGCCTCGCTTTAGTTTTTTTCTTTTCGATGCTATTTCAGAGCATCCTCCCCTCTCACTCCCGAAAGCCCCTACCCGGCCGCGCAACCCTGGCCGGTTGCCGCACGGCTGCCGGTGCTCGGCACTGCACAAACCCGTCCCGGCGCTCACCCTCCGGAGCAGCCCCGGCTTTCTTTCGCACATCTATTTTTGTCGGGGAAGTTCGGACTTGTGGTTCCGAAATGACCTTAGTAGCGCGGGACACGAAGGAAAAGAGAGAATCCCAGGGCTGACACACCAAGCCGTAATCTGCACCTTTCCATGCCAGACCCGGGGTCATTTTAAAATGTGAACATGTGCGGAGGAAGCGAGAGAAAATAGCGGAGCCGCGTGCGGGCGCGGTGAGTAGCGCGGTAACCACGGCGCACCTCGCCGGGACGGACCTTTCGGCCCCGACGGGCATCCTCGCACAGGTCTCCTGCTGGCCCTGTCCAGTCCCTTTCCAGTCCCTGCCCGGTCCCTTCCCGGTCCCCTCCAGGTCCCCTCCAGGTCCCCTCCCGCTGCGCGGGCCCCAGAGTGCATCCGCGGGGCGGCAGCGCCCCCTGCCGGCCGTCGAGCAGCCCCCGCCCGCCCCGCGGCCCCTCCGCCGGCAGCGGCTTTGGGCAGGGCACGGCTGCAGCCCCGGGGAGACCTGCGCTCGGGAACAAGATACAAGGAGCCTTAAGGCCACTTAATATATATTAAGCTCATAAGGGCTTTTTTTCTTATTTTCTTTTTCCCTTTTTTTTCTGAAGGGCACAGGATCTGCACTCACACACCTTCACGCACCCACACGTGTGTACGCACACACGTCCGCGCACTTTAAACCCTCCCCAGCGCGATACCCGTTGCCACGGCGCTTATTTTAAGCCCAGCGTTTTAAATACCCTCATCAGACCGGTTGAACGTCTAAACGCTGTAACTGCCGGGGAGCCGGACTAGCAGCTCCCAAACTACGGAGTCAACCCCTGCTCTTATTTTCACTCCCCGTTCATAATCGTGGCTTGCTACGCGCCATGTATGGCAACTTCTCGCAGTCGTGCATAGTGTGATGTGAGCGAGAGGCGTTTTCAAATGTTTCTGCCCTGCCTGCTCGCTTGCCGGGTTGACCTGCAGGCTCCATCCCGAACGGAACCGTCCCGTCGGGGCTTCCGTGGCCTCGGAAAAGCTCGGGATATGGGCGATACCTCTCACCGGGGAGTTACTGCCGGTTTCCAGCAGCCGGGTGCTGAACTCGCAGATAAACAGCTATCCGAGCAGCCCCTGAAACTGCGGGTTTTTGGCGATGTATCTCCTCTGGAAAAGTTCATTTCTGCCACGAGGGCTCTCCCTGGATGAAAACTCACCCAACTCCCCAAAATAAACAAATATATGCAGAGCTGCAGGCCAGCCAGCCGCTGCAGGTGTCCGGGTTCCGGACATCTCATGGGAAACCGCTCATCCTCTCGCAGGCGAGCGGAAAGTTTCCGAGCCTCCACCGGCGGGGCTGAGGTTGCGTGTGCGTGGGAAGATCGTGCGGGGGAACCTCTTGCACCTGGTGTTTTTTTTTTCTTTTCCTCGATGGAAGACAAGGCATCCCAAACCAGAAACTCACCCTCCGCGACACAAACCCCTGCTCTCCATCTGGGCGGGACGTTAACTGTTCTGAATGGAGCGGAGGAGACACGGGTGGACCCCGGCGGGGTGCGCAGCATCCGCCTCCCTGCGCGATGCGGCGCGGAGTTGCCTTATCCCACTAGCTCTGCTTTCCTCGTTCTTGTCTCCCTTTCCCGATCCTCCAATTATTGTTCCCCATCACTGCCGCTCCTGTGCAGCGCGGCCGGGCTTTTAAAAACTGTTTTAATTTCCCCCCCCACCCCCCCGCATCACACAAGAAGGCGCGGAGCTGCCGCCCTGCCCGGGTACCGGCAGGTCCCACACCGGAGTCCTCCCGGCAGCGGCCGGGGCGGCCAGAGGTGGCAGAGGAACCTCCCGACGGGGGGGAATCACACCCAACGAGGGGGCTATAGTGACAAACTTTCCTTAACTTTCCTCTGGGCTGAGCGCGCCACGGTCGGTACGGGAGAGAGAAAAGAAAAAGAAAAACAAAATCAACACCAAAAAAACCGACAATAAGCCCCAAATAACCAGTTAAACAGAAAAGAACCCCAACCAAACCAAAATAATTATTCAAAAGCTATGTTTCTATGGGAAAATAGAAAACTACACTACGATTTACCACTAGCTCTATTCGGCACCTTTTGTTACTACTGGAGGACTTTTAGCTTCTCATTCAGACTTTCGGTTTTGTTAATTATTCCTTCCTAACGTGCTTCTAGAGGGCCCGATCCTGCCGTCCAGCCAGAGCACGTTCGCTTTTCATTTCACGAAGCCTTTTCTTGGGCAACAGGGAGGGTCATCGCTATTTTCTGTAGGATCGAGGACTTTTCATGTAACAGACGACGTCATGTGCTGAATTCCCGTGCGGAGCACCGCAGCGGGAAGCCCCTGCCTGGCCCTGCCGGAGGGAATCCTCGGGAAACGGCAAACACCCCCGGGCGGCCGGTGCCGCCTCACCTGGCAGCTGCGGACCCGGCCGCTTGGGTCGAACCCGGAGGAAAGCTAGTTCTGCTGGGAGTCAACCCCCTCTCCTCCCTCTGCTCAGGGGTCGGATCGATATTTTTTTCTGTATGTGTCCATTCTTGCTTATCATTCGGAGAAATTCGAACTTGCAAAGATCAGAGAGCTTTTTGGGGAGGATTCATCCTGCATCCCCCCACCAGCGCCTCCATCCACCCGAGATATCTGTCTCCCGCTGACACGCATGAGGCGGAAGCAGTTTGCAATGAAAGAGATGGAAAAGCTCTCAAATAATTCTCAAAACTTCCAAAGTATAGCGATTCGATATTAACACAATGAAGTGTCATTTAGGATACTAATTAATTAGTATTTCATTCTAAAAAATGTATTTTTCCGAGGACTCGAAGTACGTAATTGCTTGCAGTGGCATCTTGGAACAGAAACTTAAAGTATCCCGCTTTGACACGCATAATCCCGCTGAATTCCCTCTCTAGCTGTTGCGTGTTCCCAAATATTCAAGCTCGCAGAGATGTGCACGCTGTGGAAGCCATACAGAGTGTAATAAGACAGAGCTTTTAAAGCAAAATCAGCGGAGTCCGTGGATGTTTCAGACCCGAGGTGGCTTTTTCTACGTGCATAATGTGTGTCAAACATATATGCAAGGACTTTTGCTTAAACTGTGTGTGTGATTGCATCTAGTTATCGCTCCATTAGGTTGTGTTGGATGGGAGCATCCAACAACTGCCTTCAGCCCCAGAGTAGTTCCGAATTAAAGGCGCTTTTACTGTCTATTTTTTTTTTTTTCTTTCCTGGAGTGGGAAAAAACCCCCAAAAAAGTAAGGAAAAAGCTTGCTTCGGAGTTGTAGAAAACTTCACCGCGATGCAGTGCACGAATGAGGGAATACCCCGGGCAGAGGTGCCTGCCTTTCCCCGGATCTCTTCTCTGGCTATTCCCCTCGGGTGGACGCAGCTCGCTCACCGCTCGTTCGGCTTTTTTCGCCGCAGGGACAACGAGGAAGGTCAGGCCTGTGCGGGGAGTCACCGCAGAAATGCGGCACCCGCCTCCGCGCACCGGGCTGCGAGGGGACATTGACCGTGGTGCTCGGTCCATCCCTTCGCAGCCGTCAGACCTCTCTGTAAGCACCCAGACACCCCGATCCGGTGTCCGGGCCGTGCGGGAATAGCCTGTGCCGGGGAGCAGGGGTACGAGCAGCGAGCAGGGCTTTGCCCCGAGTCGGTGCGCTCTGCCGGGCACGGCCCGGGGCTGCCGGCGTCAGGCAGGGCACCCCGGAGGCTGCAGCGGCTCCGGGAAGCCGGCCTCTCCTCTTCCCTCTCCGGCCATTCAGGCGACAGGAGTAGCAGACGGGAATCGAAAGTGACCTCCTCTCCCGACTCCTGCTAGGTCTGGGCTGTTTGATGCTGCAGTCCCAGGAAAGTCTGAACTCGGGGGATAATTTTCTCCATATGGGCGAGCGAGCGCGCACTCGGCGGTTCGCTCCAGAAATCGCCTACCTTCAACTGTTTTTCACTCTCCACAGTTACAGGAGAAGGAAAAATAGAAGGAGAAGAAAGAATATCATTTGGTGAAGAAGAGGAAAGATCATTTGACAAAGAAAGTGTTTTTTGATGGCAGGTCGGAGAAAGCAGACGGAGCTCCGGTCGGAGCAGGAGAGCTGCGCCGCTCTCCGCGCCCCGGCGAGGGCTCCGGTCAGGGCCCGCGGGGTCCCGGAGCGGGAGAGACAACTCCCCACAGCCAAAGGCAAGGGATGGCGAAGGCAGAGCGGGAGCCTGGACCTCTTAGCAGGAAGGCGTGCGTGAGGCTGCGAGGGGTCTGCTCCACCCGCAGTGCCGCAGCAGAGTCTTGCTGCTGAAAAATCTGCTCTGCAGCTTCCCCGTTCCCCAGCACAGTGTAGCCGAGCCCCGGGTGACGCTGCCCGCAGTTCCCCGCGTAGGTAGAGCAAAAATGCGAACAGAGGAACCGTGGCAGGCAGGGCGGCGAGGAGGCAGCGCTCCCCTTGCCGCCGAGGAGGGCCCGGCGGCAGAGAGAAGGGCTGCTCGGTCTCCGCTTCCCACCTCCATGGGAGGTCAGCACGGGAGGGCTCGTCTCCCCTTTCGCTGTTACTTCAGGAGAAAGGAGCGGGGGAAGAATGGGAGAAGCTTATGGACGATTTGGGGAAGGTCGCAGTCATGCCACGGTGTGACAGACACTGCAGAGAGGAGCCGCTGCGGGGGGCAGGGGAGCGGGGCGCAGTACGCGACTCCCCCGCGGGCAGCGGAGACCATCACTGTCGGTATAATGTATTTTGTTATTTTCTTAAAAAACATCAGTGAAACTAACAGATTTATCTGTAGTTCGCTCCTTGTAGCCCAGCGACCAAATCTACTCATCAACAGGCGAGGATGTTTACGGAGGTGGCAGATGGTACCTTGCTGAGTTCTCCGCTGTATCACAATGGGACCGTATTGCTTCACGAAACGATCTTCCCAGAGCAGGACTGTTCCTTATAAACGAGCAAACCTGATGTGTTTATTTGTTTATTTGTAAGAATAGTGCCGTTTTCCTGCTTGCAATTTAACTGCGCGCCGCTGCAGAGAAGTCCGCTCCTGGAGATCGCCGCAGTGACGTGGAGTTAAGGAAATACTACAGGTGTTACTGCGGTGTTTGGGAATTAAGCCTTCTTCCTTTCCCCCCTCCTCCTTCCCGGAGTTGTTTCCTAACCTACCCAGATAGCTGGGAAAGTGTCCCACATACCCTGGAGCTGTAAACTGAGCGCTGAAATACTTGATCTCACTGATCTTTGGAGAGTTAAATCTGGCCTCGTTTTACAGGAGGAAGCGAAGTCAATCTCGGAGGTTTTGCGAAGAAAGGCTATTATTTCCTACAGGATAGGCGTTTAAGTTGTTAAATATTAGTTTTTAATTACATATTGTTCTTTTAAAAATAATATTTATACTTAGGTTCGGGCAGGTATTCAATTGAATTTTCAAACCGTTCTTTACAGGACTGATGGAAAATAGCCCATTGTGCGAGCGCTCGGCTTCAGCAGACAGCTCTAGAAACGTTCACCATTGTTCCCCGTGCCCCTCACCGAGGCCGCCGGGCAGCGCCGGGCCCAGGGCTTCACACGTTCCGCGGGCGCGGAGCCGGCACTGGCGGGGACCTCGGCTCTTAACCGCGTCGCTCCGCGGTGGAGCTGCGCGAGGGTGATCGCTGCGACAAAACTTCGCGGTGACAAAACTTCGCTGCGAAGTACGAGAGGGAGCAGGAGACGCTCTCTGGCGCAGACAAGCGAAGCCAGAAACTAAAGAACAAGAACGTGTAATAATGAATAAAACCTTCGCTATTAAATGTAGATGAGAACCCCACGGTGATTTACGAGCTGTCCCACAGGGTCCCCCAGGCCGACCGCATCTCCCGTCCCCCCACGACAGGGCTCTGGTGGCACGGTCGCTGCAGGCTTCGTGGGCGCCGTGGCGGCCAGGCTCGGAGGGTACGTGCCCAGCCGTGATTTACTGATTTACTGCACCCACGGAGGGGGTTCCCCTCGGCTCGATTCCCGGGGCACCCCGAGCGAGGGCCTGATCCTGCCCCTCCGCAGCGCAGTCCCTCTCGGCTCCCCAGCACGCTCAGCTCTGGTCCTTATATAGAAACACCACCGCCACTTTATTTTCGGGCTTTGCCCCCTCCCCACCTCCAGCAGTCACCCCAAGCCGAGGAGGCCATTTTGCAAAATTGCTCCGCACCTCCCCGGCTCTCCGCGAATCTTTTCCCCGGCAGCGCCATTTACATCCCCTCTGGCCTCAGCATCCCCCCGGGGCCCCATGCAGGACCTCAGAACCACACAGCAGGAGCCAGGGTCCCTTGCAGCCGTGGGCTTGGGCCCTTGGGCCGCAGATCACACTCTGCTCCACCGACTCAGGGACCTCTGGCTGGACAGGTAAACACTCTCTAAAAACAGTGCTACAGGCACTTTGCGCTGGAGCTGCCTGGTTTGGAAGTCAAGTTTGTGGATTTGGAGGGGGTGGGAGGCTTATTTTGACATGTAAATATTTCTGCTCTCCATAAACTGGCAGAGTGGACTGCAATGAACACATGCGGTTCAGCATTTGTTTAGCTAGATGCATCTCACAGATGAATATTGGCTTTTCACCTCCAGGTCCTAAATGGGAAATAAAAAGAGGTTAGTGTCCTCTATTCTGTTTGCAATTGCCTATCCTAGGATTAAAGAGATCTCCATTCTGCTGGCTGTCTTTCATTTAACTATTTGGAGACCAGAGATGGAAAATATTTGCCGAGAAGAAAAGAATGGCTGCATGGGATCATTTGCAATTCAGTGTGAAAATATTCTACCAAACCCATTTCTATCCCAGTGCAGTTGAAAAAATAGCACATAGCCGTCAACAACCCATTCCGCTCTGCTGGACAGCACGGAAAGTTTTAGGCAACTAAATTCCTAATGGGAGACAGCAGCAAACAGCACAATCATGTCTTTGACTAAACTATGTGGCAGCTTTAATTGCTAGAAATGTTAGCGATGGTTAAAATGTTACAGTTTTGGTAAACAGGAGACTTCCCACGAATGATAAATGGTATAGCCTATATGGACAGGAACCAACAGAAGCATTAGCTTCAAGTGGCGCATTTGGAAGCGCAGAGGAACAAGCACTTGGAAGGAAGTCAGGATAAATGCAGAGCCGTCCAGTGTAACACATAGGGTGTGTGCTTGAAGGAAGCACGTCCAGAAACAACTGCTTTTCAAATTGATGCTGACAAAGAAATGAGCATCATTTATGTTTAAATACCTTTTCACTGTCGCTGCTGCCATGGGCAGAACATTTAGTGTGAAAATATGCTTCGTAAAGCGTGAGCGGAGCTGGCCACCCGTGAATTGCCCACAGAGCCTTGGTTTGGTTCTCGTGGAGAGCTCTGCTCCTGGCACTGGGAGCAACCCCTGAGCTCCCCGTCCTGCTCCTGCCCATGCTCATCCCGAGGTCTGACGGGATGCTGCAGTTGGACAGTGCCCACTTGTGGTTGACCTTGTTTGAAGCAGAAGATGCGAAAAGTCCTTGGAGGGGGGGCAGCCAGAAAACTTAATTCAGTCCAGGGCTGATTCTTACTTGCTTTGGACACCCCAAAATGAACAGGGAGGGAGGAAGAAGGGAATTACAAGTGCCTGTATATCCACTCTGTGTGAACACCCAGGACCCCTGAGGAACCCCGGATCTCATGAACACCATTACTGCATTGTTCAATGAAGTCATGTACAGGTCAATGGAGCTCTGATACTCTGGCGTCTAAAAGCCTTCCTGAAGGAGCATTTGTTTATGGATTGTTTGCCTTGCAATAACGTTTAGCAGACCCTGTCAAGCATTAGGTCTCAATTATATTAATACCAGGCTCCTCTACGTATATAGCACCAGATGACAATCCCTGGCACAGGGATCTAAGTAAAAGGGCAAAGTATCTGTGCTTTGAACAAAGCAAGAAGAGAGTGTCAAAACTACATGAAGCCATAGGTGAGAAATGGTAAAGCTGAGGACAAAAGGACACTCCTAACTCCAGTGTACTGATTATGAACTGTTTTTTTCTCTGGCTGAACTCAGTGTTAAAATGTCTCATGATACTCAGAGTGCAATATTAAACTTATCACAGGATGATTTAGCGGTCACATTTAGTTCTCAAATAGTATTTATTTTCTTCTTTTTTTCCCCTACCATCTTAAACAAGTCCGTTGTCATGCAAACTATACATTATTTGGTATAGAGACAGCACCATTCTTGACAGAATGTCAAAAAGCAAATCACAGGACACACCGTAGGACTAGGATGTGCAGTCACAGTGAAGGTGTCTTGCATACATGATTTAGGAATTACATTGCAACACTTACTCTGACCTAGTGTGTCATTATGAACAATGCTTCATTAATACTTCCTACAGAGAACCTCCTTTCTTATTTAGAACAACTAAGTAGCAAGTCATAAAAAACCAGCCATGTGAGCTTGGAGGAGGGAGCTTACCACCAAATTTCCTTTCTGACTGTGATGCTATATAACCCATGTCTGTGGTCAAAACGAAGAAAACTGAGGCCTCAGAGGGAATAAATCACATCCGATTCATTTAGCTTTGTATTTTTCCAACTTTTTCAATAGACACTGATTCCTTAACTGTTATCTTTAGATTGGAGACTCTCAGACAATGGGTAAGGAACTATAGCTCCAGCCATGGCTTCCTACTTCACCTTATCTCAAAACCTGCCAGCAGACAGGGAAGCTCACTGAAATAAATGGGAAAGGTAAAGTGTTTGCAGATACATATCCATTGAAACCTGGTTTTCCTCTTCAGCTGTGTCAGACTGGAGACTGAACCTCAACCAATGATGAACTCCACCTTCAGCTCCAAACAAGTTTCTTGCCGTCAGACATGTTCTGGAGAAGATGCAAAATGTCATTTTTCCTGAGCAAATTATTCCCCTAAGGCTGTCTGTCAGGCAACTTTCCTGAGCCATCAACATGTTCTGCAATTTAGATCAGAAACATTAGCAGCTACCAAACAAAAACATACAACACACGCAGGCAGCCAAAATAGAATAAATAACTGGTCAGGCCTCTGCTATGCAAATACTTTCAGTTAGGTAAAGCAGCACTACATTACCTTCAAAAAGTTCATTAAAAGGTTCCCTGGAGCTGTGTTTTTTACCCATAGCAGTCAGTTTTCAGGTCACTCACCATACAACCTGTCAGAGATCGTCGGGCGCCGGCTGTATTATTTGGCTTTACTGTTTGCATTACTTTTGTGCCAGGCAAGCAGACTCCACGGCAAGAGACAGAAACACGGAACAAAAGGATGGTCCCTGCCCCAGAGCATTTCCGTTCTTAATCCAAGATGCAAAAAAAAGAGAGGGAAAAAAAAAATAAAAAGGAAAAGAAAACAGCAGGTGGAGACAGGGAAGGGAAAAGAAAGGATGAGACAGGACTGATTAGTGTGATACTGAGCGGCCTCAACACAGCAGCTGCTATCTGGCATCAGATTCTTCACGTAAGCGATGGCTGGATGGGGCCTATAAGGAACTTGCCAGCACATTTTACCACGAGCCATACGTTCTGTGTCACAACTGCCAAAAGCGCTTTGGGGTTGTAAGGATGGTTTGTGGTTGTGGCTTGGCAGAAAGTATAAGGAGGCAAGAGTGTGTGTCTTTCAACTGTACTGATATGCCAAGAATAAAGAAAAAAAAAAGCAAGGCTCTCAAGCCCAGTCCTTGTGACATTATCATGAAAAGTAATGTTTATTTATAACAAGAGAGCAAATTTGTGAATCACAAAACCTAACTGGCAGCCTTAAGTGATTTGGAAGAATGAGTTTGAAAGTCTTCCCCCACCCCCCAAACCTATTCAAGCTGCAATTGCAGGCGCAGTCACTTTGCCTGGAATTGCAGCCCACACAGTGCTTGATGAGCCTGATTTTTGAAGGGAGGCTGGGAGCAGCATTTAGGAGCGCCTGGTTCCTGCAAGGAACTGCCAGATGTTCACAGGAGGTTGTCACACAGTCAAGGTAGGAGCTGAACTGCACCCCCCCCCCCCCCTTTTTTTTTTTTTCTTTGCATATATCTGGCACAATATGCATTTCAGTTTGGAAACCTTGACCCATATTAGGTTACACTTCTAGTTTAAAAGCCATTCATATCAGTTTGAAAAACACATCCTTTAAAACATAATGTACTTCAACATTCTTTTGCTTCCCCCTGCCCCATGGCCTCTAATTTAGCAGGGTTTTAAGAGCATCGTGTGCTTGAACTCCGAGCTGCTTCCAGGCATCCAAAAAAGTAATTAGAGTATTTAGGCTTTAAATGGCTTCTCTTTTCAATCTAAGTGGTATCACACATCAGAGATGTCAGCATGAGTGGTTGAAGAGAGATTAGAAATTCTCCTAAACAGTCTGGTAATTAAATCATCTATACATCCACATATTTGGTTGAAGAAGCTCTGACTGCCCTAGGCCCCATCTCCTCTGTACTCCTACTGCCTCAGAGAATATGGTATAAAAAAGACAGCCTGTCTGAACACTTTGGGTGTCGGTCCCGCTATTGGCTGTTCATCTGGGATTTCTCAGGACCTCTCCCTGAAGGAACACTGCTTTTCCAATGGAGACTCCTGAGCCCAGACCCAGGCAGTTATTTTGGTGCTTGGCTCTAGCCAGCAGTTGATGGAATTAGATATTAAAAATCCTTCAGGGTTTATGCCTTTATCTTTTTATTCCTCACATACAATACCTAGTGTCTATCAACCATTGAAATAGGAATATGGCAAGTAATGGCTAGATTCTGCTCTAAGTTCAGACCTGAGAGCAGTTGTTATAATTAAGCCATATTAGTTGCTTATCTTCTTAGTTTCTTTTTCTCTGAAAAGAGGCATAAATAACAGCAGGAATGGCCCTGCTTCACAAGGTGTAGTGGCTGGTACCACTGTACAAACTGCCTCTCAAGCATCCCCCTGCCCCTGGGCAGGTTATCACTGGAAGGAGATTACAGACAGCACCAGACTGCTCTGGATCACAGTGATATCCTGCGCATATGCTCACGGGAAAGTCTAACCTGTCAATATTTACATAGCAAAGATAATATAAATAAAATCAATCCTTCATCTTTCTTCTTGCCTAATTCTAGACCCACACATTGATCTTAAACCAGCACACACATAAAGTAGACTTAGATAATTATGAGTGGCCCAAATGATCATGCTTTAATGCTCTTAACTATGAGCTTCATTTTCTTTCTTCACTTACAGAGGAGCTGCTGCATGGACGTTCTCACCTTCTGCTAGCGTAACTAAATTTGGAGACCTGTGTGCAGGTTCATTCCTGATACAGAAACAGATATAGGCCCTTTTCCTACTTCTTTCCTTCCAAGACATATCAAAAATCTGAAGAGGTCAACAACTTAGAAGGCAATGCAAAACTTTTCCCATACTATCATTGTACTCAGTAAAGTGGAACAGCAGTTCTTTTGCTAACTGCACCCTTCTTGTTACAGTAATTCCTACAATAACTCAGAAATACACCATCTCAAATACACACAACCCGCTATACCAATAGGTAATAAGATTTTAAAGTCACCACTGATGAATCTAATTGTATCATCTAACTCTCAGAAAATATTTTGTCTTAAAAACCTGACAGAATTTGTCTGCTTCATCATTATGCCTGTGTGGTCCCCCTTCTGAGCTTGCCAGAATGAAATGTTAATCGTAAACAATGACATCTCCTGGGTGGATTTTACATTCTGCAAGATCAGTTTCTTTATGCCTGGGAAGAAGTTTGGTGGCTCACAGCAGCCCAGTAACTAGAGCTAACTATGCAATACATACAGTGACTCCAGCAGGTTCCCCAAGGGCACTTGTTCCACACCCTCTGCCACGAGTCTCACAGCAGCCATGTGCTGCTCACCAGATTTCAGATATTTAATATAAAATACTGAGCCTCACAGTTAGCATGTCTTAGCCTCCTGGGCTCAGGGCACGCACATAACTAAGGGAGAAAAGCCCTACACCTTCAGTGCAATATAAAAATTGGATTAATGTTTTTTAAACACTCCTCTCCCTTGTTGTGGTCTGACAGCACCAAAGCAGTCATGCCCAAGGACTCCAAGAGCCAAGTGGAGGGGCATGATGAACCGTCTCTCTTTCAAGTGTCTGCAGCCTCTACATTTGCTGTTTTATTTGGGCTTTCTGAAAATGCACTTCAATGAACTGAATTACTTTCAGTTGTAAATCTAAGATGGAAAAATGCAGTATTAGGCATATCTGGCTCTCCATCCCCCAAGTAATATCCATATGCACATTCCTTCCCCTTGCCAATCTCTGTTTGCTCATGATTCTGCCGGATTTTAAGTGAAGGACCTTGCATATGGTAGCAGCACTCCATTCTAGGCAGCTGCAGGTTTCTGAATGAAATACAATATGGAAGTGCTTAAAACAGAGACGTTTGGACTTCTAAGTAAAGAAGTGTTTGAGATTCACTAAATATACACAACAGATCATTCTTTGTGCTTCCAAAACTTGTTGGAGGAAGCAGGACTTGTCATTTAGTAGAGTAATTATAATGATTCATTATTATGATTATTAATTATAACCACATAATCACAGTAATGATTAATAATTATAGTCATTACTATTTATATTAGAAGAGATGCTAGAGGCCGCAGTCAGACTAGTGGGCCCCATTGTGCTTCCTATGGTAAGGACAGATGATTAGGGGCACCCTAATGACACAGGGACTGCGGTCAAGGACCCAGATCCTTTAGATCTGAGCACTGCATTTGTTTAATGCAATATGTACAGTGTGGTGAGGCACCACATGGGGTGTGAAAGGAGATGTGCAGTCCTGTCAGGAATGGAGTATCAAAAGGCAGATGATACCCCGGGGGATGGCAATGGGACAATGACAGGGGAAACACCAAGTGACAGAACTATAGAGAAGGGACCTGCAGCTGCAATATCTGCAAAAATATCATCTGCTTCTATGCATCTCCTGGTCCTTTGCTCTGTGACAACCTCACGCTTGGGCAAGATGGGGAACTGTGACAAGCACTGCCAAACTTCAGCAGATCCCAACTCATCAGGCTCTTCTTGCCCAGTCAGCTCACATAGATGTACTTCTTCAGGTGTTCTCCTGCCTTGACTTGTGAGGAACTTACCCCCTTCTCCCCTCTCTTCTCCAGCACTGCCTCCCCATCATCTACATGATTTAAACTTGGGACTCAGATGTGAAAATACCACCAGTGCTTGTGTAAATGTTCATTACATCATATTTTACCATAATTTCTGCCAAACAGGGGACAACAGTCTATCTTGTCTGCCTAGGCACTGCCTGCAGTAACGGCTGAGCCTGCGACCCTCTGCAGCATGCTTTGCTCACTCCTGGTGCTTGCTCTCTGCAGCAGTTTAACACAGCGCATGCTAATGCAATAGTCTAATATTGCATGCTCAGAAGCCTCCCAAAGCCAAGGTATTACTAAAATTACTGGGCCTAATCATAAGTGTAAAGATAATTGTGTATAAGCCTTTGCAAGATTAAGTGCTTGGCCTTTGTTCTGCCTATACGTAAGTTGCTGCTTTCTTGCCACCTCTTCCTATGTGTTTGCATCTGAAGATGCAAAAGGTAGGGAGCTCTGCATCCAGTACTGTAATATCTGTTCTTCTCCAGACTGCTCCTAAACTAAAATTTATCTATCTGTTCTTCTAGTCTGCTCCCAAGTTGCTGAGTTAACCAGTAAAAGCTAGTGGAATTATTCTATCTAGAGACTACAGGGCAGATTCAACTAATGAGTTGTGAGCCACTCTAACTAAACAAATTTAAAAGGTTTCTATACTAGCCCAAGTGATAGAAACAAGGAACAGAATCCTTTGATAAAATGGGTGAAAATCCATTACTTCAAAAACTGGGGAACATAAAAAATGGTGATGCTTTCTATTATACACCTTTGCTCAGCTCCCCAAAGAAAGGGAAGCACAGGTGACAATAGGCTTATCTTGCTATAATCAAACACGGAAAAGTCAATCTCCTATTGCACAGGCAGATCTGCTGCAAACTTCATTAGAAGAATTAATGAAAGTATATTTGGCATGTGTTCCATGACACAACGCAGAAGAGAAAAACAGGAGCAGCCCTGGAGGTATGTTGGTTCTTCCAGTAATGCAAGAAAAGGGACTGGCTGGCGCTCAGGTACAGACGTTTCTGCAGGACAGCGGTGCTGCTTAATTGCACAACATGATGCAACTCTTCAGGGGATTACTTTGTTATTAAAAAGCTGTTCTCAAAAGGTATTCTCAACAAAAACTTCCACGGAAAGGAAATCTGGGGCTGGAAAATGAAGTTTGGAAATGGCGAAGTTAAAGCTTTCTTATGATCCAGTCCCTGATTACGTGATCGCATATGTATGTTGAACAGGGAGCGAGGCGGAGTTGGATGCTCCAACTGAGTGAGTTATGGTGGAGCCTTGTCTGATTCACTACAAAGGTTGGATGGTATGCGCTCTATGAGACATGTGGCCACGCAGCAAACAATGAGCATAAAAATAAAAACTGAACAGCTGCCTCATTTGCTAAGCACGTCCATCTTGTACATTGAGCAAGCCTGGGTTCCTGCGGGGCGGGGGAGAAGCGTCTGATTGTATTAGCTATATATATATACACTGCATGCAGATACATCAATATCGGATGCTTTATAAGGCTGGGATATGTCCTGGACTCCAGACAGATATAAGAATAAAAGACATCTTAGAGAATATTGCATTTTTGGCAACATGTGTTGGCTCAAAGGCATTGTAAAGGAAGTAAATTAAATACTACTAAGAATGTATATATTTATAGCACTTTTCATACAAGGATCCTGAAACACCTCTCAAAAAATTAAGCTTCACAACATTGCTGTGATCTAAGTAACACAAGCATCGTTTTATTTGCATGTGCAAAGTGAATCTGAAAAAGATGAGGTACTTCAACCAGACCATCAAGATAAATAATTTCTGAATTTTAGGCTCACATTTTAACTCTTAGACAGGTTGTCTTCTATGAAAACATCTAGGGAAGCTATTGATTTTCATGCTTCTTTGCCCTTCTGCAGCAATCCAGCACAGT
The DNA here is from genome assembly GCF_036013475.1 of Columba livia. Taxonomy (NCBI): domain Eukaryota; kingdom Metazoa; phylum Chordata; class Aves; order Columbiformes; family Columbidae; genus Columba; species Columba livia. The sequence continues at coordinate 7,409,957 of NC_088607.1, forward strand.
GCTCAGGCATATGGTTAACTTAAGGCCATTGATTGTTGGCCTGTGCTTCTGAGAAACCTTTTGGTGTGAAGCACATCCGGTTTTGAGCAAAAAAATAGGTTTATAAGCACACTGGTCATTTCACCAACTGTGCATAGAATTTCCTGGACATCGTGAACATTCAGCTGAATCCCCAGTGTCAGATTGTATTAAAAGACTGTCCTCAAAAAGGAACATTCCGAATTTCCATGATCTCTGCCAGTTTCCAATGATTTGACGTTTATTTGAGCTATTGTGCAAAGTTTTCTGTTGAGTCACATCATTCAAGACTAGCTGCTGGGACCACAGAGCATCAGCAGAACATAATTCATCTGTGGCTAACGGCAGCACGGTTTATCAGATAGGTAATGCTTCTTCATCCACTAGGAAAGTTGGGATTTTTTGCCTATTAAAAGATGAACTAAGCATTCTGCTGCCCCTTTGGCTACTCTTTAGGAGGGGAAATTACTGTAGCATCTTTCTGGGGTGAGAAGAGGGAGGGAGAAGCAATATATTTATTTTAATGAATGTCCTCTGTTTTCTGTATCATCCCTGCTGCCTTGAATCTTTTTTGGGTGATTTGGCTTAACCTTTCTGCTTCCTACATATACACCTGCTCGACTGATGCCTTTTCAGTCTGTTCCTGGGGGAATTCCCTCAGACTGCACAAAGTGCTCATACCAAGCTCTTTTCCTTCATAATAGAAGAAATACCCACTAAGATTACATCTTGCATTTGTGGTATGAACTACAGTTGAATAAAACTTCCCTGGCTGCACAGTGAGACCAGGTCTTTGAGCCCACATATGCTTTATGTGAAAACAGCTCGCCCATGAAGGTAAAGCAAGATTTTTTTTAGTTTTTTTTGGTGAACTGTTCTCAAAAGAAAGTACACATGGAGCTCTAATTAGCTTTTACCTCTGTGGATGGGACATCTTGGCTTCAAGATAGGGCTTGTGTTGACTTAATTGCTTAGATCTTAAGCTATGCAAGGCAAAGACCCTCTGTGTGCTTGTGTAGTACCTTGCAGTGCTGGAACCAGACTGAAGTTCCTCAGCAAAACCTCAATGCAAATAATGAATGCAGCTACATAAGAGGACATTGAGTGACTCATTCTAAACCACAAGATGTTTGGACTGCAAAAAAAGAAAGATATGTGGGATACAATCTGCTGTTGAGTTTTAACACAATTCCTGTTAACTCTGAGCTCGACACAGCCAGAACAATAGCAAGCTACAGATTTTGTTTCCATCCCTGACATTTACTAAGTGCTGCAAGACTAAAACATTTTGAAGGTTATATCCAATGTCCTGTGGAACGAATGACAAATGTCAGCTCTTACACTCTTGCAAGATCTGAGCAGGAATAAGACAACTCTATAGACTGAGGCAAGTTTATTATTACAAATACCTTATTAAATCTAAATGGTAATGGCATTCCAATTAGCTCATTGTTAGGAATCTTTCATGTTTGACTTTCATTTAGACTGATTACGGGAATAATGCAGACCCTGTATAAGTAATTGGCACAAAATAAAAGCATTTGAGCTGCAAAAACCCTCCTAGAGGCTGCGCTCTTAAAAAAAAATAATAAATAAAAGCTTCCTATCTTTCCCAGCTCATGAGCTCTCTCTGTTCACCATAATAATGAGACAACCCATTGAGTCTCCTGTGGGCCTGGTGGTATCAGAGTTCCCTTTTTACCTACCCCTCTCTTCTCAGGAGCTGTAGGGGGGCTCCTTCTCTTTTAGTCTCCGCCATCCTATTCTCTGCTCCCTCCGTCGCAAGCCTTGGCACTGTTTTATTGATCCTGCTCAACTGCAGATTCTTTCACACCCAGATCACAGGCTAGCCTCTGTCTCTCCCACACCCTCCTCCTCCTCCTCCTAGCAGCCCTGCCAGCCTCTCTAGGCGAGCAGCTGGGAACATGCCTTTCTGTGTCCTGGCTCCTCACTTCCTGCAGAGAAAAGGTGTTTTATTTTGCAGCAGAGCCTCCACAAACCTGACAGAGGCTATCAGTGACTCCTCACAGCAGGCTTCTGCTTGCCTCCTTCAGAGGGGAGGAGATGGAAAAGGACTTTTTCAAGACTTTGGTACAACTAGGGATGGAGATTTTCTTTGCTTCCCCTGGTGGAAGGAGGCCCAGAAAAAAGGTACCCACTGTGGGGTACCTCTTGCCACAGGGAGGGCCGGAGAACAGCCCTTGGAGAGCTCAACCACGCTGGTGAGTCCTGGTTTCTCCCCATCAGTTAAGTTCCAGTTGGGCGAGGATGTACCAGGCCCAGAGGACTCAACACATAATGGGGTGTGAGCTGAGGAGGAAACATTCTGTTGTGAAAGACACTGGTTTCAGGGAAAGGCATACAAAATCATTGCCTGGAGCCCCAGCTCGTTAGGTTAAGGTAAGAAGCAGCACGAGATTTGGTAAGAAGAGAGAAGACCAGAAGCATTCACCTCTGCCAGACCCCCCTTCCTCCTTCTCCAGCTAATCTGATGCCAACTCTGTCCTGTTTCTGGGCATAGAGGCTACAGCAAAGTGTGCAACATAGGAAAGCTTTCCTGGTCTTTGGTCTGGGTGTGCACCTCAGTCGAACCCTGCTCTGAGCTGGGACCAGGCACAGGTCTACACCTTCCACCCCTTCCCACCCCACCACGGCTGGGAAGGAAACCTGGCAGGTGGGCTGCAGGGACCTGAGATGTACTCCAGCCACTTCCCCACCACCAGGATCAAGCTGGGAGCAGAGTTCTGGATCACAGCTTCCTGGCAGGGTAGACACAGCATGTGTTAACCGTATGACGGCGCGCCAGGAAAGGTCTCTCTGGTGTGGGAAAGAGAAGGGCCAGAAGTTCCTACTTAGGAACTATTTGGCTTTTGCAGGGCTCTGGAGGGTGAGCTACGAGCTATGTGTAAGCAGCAGCAGCAGGGTTTTGGGAAAAGCTGGGGAAGTTGATGGGAACAGCAGGCAGCTGTAGAATAACAGGCAACTGAAAACTGGGACCAAACAGCCTGAAAGCTGGGACAAGATCTTTAATCGAATCATAGAATAGTTTAGGTTGGAAGGGACTTCAAAGGTCATCTAGTCCAACCCCTCTGCCATGAGCAGGGACATCTTCACCCAGCTCAGGTTGCTCAGAGCCCCGTCCAGCCTGCCCTGGGATGTCTCCAGGGATGGGGCATCTATCACATCTATCTGTGGCAAACCCATTCCAGTGTTTTATCACACTCATTGTAAAAAAATTCTCCTTCATGTCTAGTCTGAATCTCCCCTCCTTTAGTTTAAAACCATTACCCTCTATTCTGTTGCAACAGGCCCTGCTGCTCCTAGAGGAGAATAGTGGTCCCATGGCATGAAGTTGATGATCTAACTGGGCAGTGGAGGATGGCCCCAGAAAGACTGTGAGATCCCCATCCTTGGAGGTACTCAAGACTCAGATGAACAAAGCCCTGAGCGACCTCATCTGAATTCAATGTTGATCCTACTTTGAGCAGGAGCTTAGACTGGAGACCTCCAGAGATCTCTTTTGACAGTAACTGTATGACTGAATGTGGGTTGGGAACGGCTCTTTTGCTCATTCCATTCGGTGAAAACATTTTTTATTTCTGACAACGTTGATCAAATAATCTCTTCCATTACTTGAACTGCAAAATGTTCAGAGAAACCTGCTGTTGCTTTAGAGTGTTGTCCCTGGGGTGCCAGTGGTCCTTGGGACATACTCACCAGCCAGCCAGCCTGCAGCCCTGTACATCAGCTTGGTAACCCTTTGCATTTGATCTCCTACAGTGCTTCAGTATGGCTGGGGACCATCAGCCTGCTGGTAGCGTATCTTCCTTCCTCTTGCCTGTCAATGACCAGCCACTCTCCTGATGAAATTAAGGAAGGATTTCCATGGATTTCCACAGATGGATCAGGGCTGTCAATTCTCTCTGGGCAGTGATGCTTAGTGGACTCTTCATACTGTCTGGGCCACAGTCTGGTACGAAAATCAACAGTGTTTTACAACATTTGATCTACCCTAACCTGGTATCAAAATCTTGTTAGGAATTAGTTGCCTTTAAAAAAATGCAAATAATGAAGTAATTGGCTCAAAAATCTGTGACAGGTGAAATGATGACAAGTCATGGTTGCATGTCTAACTAAAGCACATAGCTAAGCACGTGCTGAATTACTTTTCTGGACTGAATATGTGTACTTTCTTGAACTAAAACTGAAAATTTCTTCATAGCTAAAACATATGAACAGACCTGTACAAGAGAAGCCTGTATTGTGTGAATGAGAAATATTCCCATGGATGCCTAAGTTTTAAATTAACTCTGATTTTTATGGGAGTCTTTGAACCAGAAACCACGACAGAACTTTTAATGCTAAGCTGGCAGTAATTTAGGCATTGCTGTATTGTTAGGCATCTTTATCCTGCCTTTGTATTTGTAACTGGTTTATATTTACTTGTCACATTAAAATAACCAAGAATTCACTTTTGTATGTCTGAGCCATTCTGATGAGGTATGTACAGATAAAAGCCTTGCTATCTGTCTGCAGTAATAAAGATGAAAAATCTGCTGACATCCTAAACAAGCTGTAAACTATGTCGTTTAACAAAGTTTGTTTTAATGCTTAAAATCCCTATGTTGTCATTGTAAATTAGGAACTCCAGGTGAAACTTGGGATGCCTCGAAGTCATCTGTGGCAATGGATCCAGAAGCGGTAACTGGCTTAATAGCTGCAAAATTCTTTTGAATAACCCTACTACACTTCTGTGTAGAAGGCCAACCAGAAAGGAAATTATGCAGAGTAAATTTTCTCTGTTTAAAACCCATAAGCCTTGCAAATTATATTTACATTTAATTAAAAAGTAGACACATTAGCTATTTTTTTCTGCACTTTTTTTCAGATTCTGCACTGGTTTGGAATTTCTCTGCAAGATGTTTAATGATAATCTTTTTATAAATAACAAGATATTTAGCCAGGGTTGCCTTTAACCCTAAGTCTTGATTTGTAAGTTTAATAACTTTCCAAACATTATTAAGATTTGTGGACAAAAAAAAAAAGGGGGGGTGGGTAAAGGAGAGAGAAGAAAGAATCGAGGTGCATTAATAATACTCAGAAGTGATATTGTTCCACCCTCAGAGCTGGATGAATTTCCTGTGTAGTCCTTGAAATTTACCCTTCTTATCTGTTTCAGAGATAAATCATCTCCTTATCTCAGCTGTGTATCCACACTGTACTCTTTATCATAAAATATATGCTCCGTCAAGATCCTGAAAGTTATATCCAGAATGATTAGTGATTTTGGTATCTGGATTTTGACATGAGGCTCCTCAGAGAGCACCTAATTTGGGTTGGGATTTCTTTGTTTATTCCATGCCTTCATCTAAGAGGTGTATTTAATTGTGTGTGTGGGGGAAATCGGAGGCTGCGGAACATTAGATTCCCCAAACTCACATGAATTTCAAGCACTGGTCAGGTACCAAGACAATTCTGTTCTCAGCATTGATCTGTGGCCTCTGAGGGAGCTCGAGGAAAGGACACATGAAGCAAATCCCAAGGAGACCTTTTAGATTAGGAACAAAACTTTGTTCCCAGGTGAAAGCAGACCACCAGGACAATGCTGTCCCTAAGCCCTGCATTGCTAAGTTAGTATAATCTGAACCAAATTAAGCCTTTTTTGGGGATCAAGGTAGTAAAGTGTGGAAGATGTGAATGTATTGCTCATAACAAGCAAGTTCAAATGAGAAAGATGAGATAATCAGGCCAGGGGGAGGTGAAAGAGGGAATTCTGATGATTATAGTTATTTGGAAATCCATCACAGGGAGGATCCCTATGGCTGAAAAACATTTCCACACCTAGAATTTGTGGAGGATGAGGTTTTGGTGGTGACTAGTGCTTTGATGTCTTTTCCTCTCCCCGCCTTTATCTAAGCTCCACTTTAGCCTCAACCAGCAGCTTGCTCCCAGGTGAGCTTAATTCCTAGATGCTGCAAGGAGCTATCAGCCGACTTCTTAAAACACTGTTTAATTAGAAATGATATTACATTTTCAGAATGGAAGCATGTACACAAAGGGCTGGAGTTATGAATTACAGTAACAGAGGATAATCTACAGAGAGACAACAACAGGATATATTAATGCAGTGCCCAGACATGCCCATGTATTGTGCTTAAAGCTGCCCAAGTGATGAGTGTGTATGTGGGATATTTGACTAAAGGCTCACATAGCAGAAAACGAAATAAAGCAAATAGAAGAAGGGATAGAGAGGTGAAGAGGAAGGAAAAGCTAAGACTTAATTCCCCAAGCCACTACGTCACCCGCAAATTCAGACATTAACAGTCTTCCGTGGGAAAGGCAGTTGCGCTGGGCAAAAATTAGACAGGAGGTTTCCCGCTGAGTGGTGTGATGCAACAGCACAAAGAAATACACATCATAGTTGTCTTACAGGTCAGGAGCCTGTGCTGGTACCATGTACATACTTAGCAATAGGTAGTTCCCAAATGAAAGTAAGTTACCATAACGTCAAATTTAATGTTGTTGTTGCTGTTGTTTTGGGGGTTATTTTTGTAGCTCCAGGGATACTTTGGAAAAGCCTAATTAGCTGAGCACTATGAAAAGTATTGTTTTCTCTTGCACCAATGGACCCTCTATTTTAGTATCAGGTTTAGAGAAACACATCCAGTAATAATCCCAGCTCCCTAAACCCCCAGCTTCCACTTGACAAAACCAGATCAGTTCAGAATAAAAAGCCAGTAAGAAAAAACAAAAGAAAACAAAATCGTACAGTCTGTGTATGCAAAACACAGGTGAATGGTTTGAGCAGTTTCAGACCTGACATGGAAGTTCCTCTGTGGCAAAAGGAACTGAAGGGCATGATGGGATCATCGTATCTTTCATTGCATAAATTACAGCAAGGACAGAGATTTGTGAAGATTTGACTGTTAAGTCAAATAAGGATATTTGCATAAGTTAATGGCTATAGTTGTTAGTAAACTAGGCATAAATTAAGCTAGTAATAACCAGAAAAAAACCCCAACATATTTGACAAGCAGAATTTTAACAAAATAGCTCTTCAACAATACAATATCCTGATGAGTATTCTCAGGTTTCTGCTGTTTTCTCAGAAGAGCAAACATTGCACCATTGCATTTTAGAAATCCTTACTGCTTTGTTCCCAAAATGCCCTGAAAAGAAATTCACACATTTTCCTCTCAATTACGGTGTGAACATCCGTCTATGTTTTCCACAGTAAGTTATGAAACTGGCACTTGCCATATCCTCTTTCCATCTGGAAAGGGTGGTTTTGTCCAAGATCTTCAAAAGGCAGTGAACCACTTGAATATCTTTAGAGATCCAGTCTGACTGAGTCATGAAGAGTTCAGCAGAAGGAGAGGTGGTGGATACCAGGTGTGGGTGATGGAGAACTGCCCAGGGGATTGTCCCAGGGTTGCTGTTAGCAGTGAGTAAATGCAACTGGACGAGTCACAACTTGTAAGGAAGATCCACCTGCTAGAAGGTACCTAATTCTATCGGGCCCAAATCCTTGGAGCTGTACAGGTATATAACGCCCATTGATTGCAAAGGGGTTAAACACTTTAACACCCTTCTCTGTGGATTTGGGAAATGAGAAGAGATGTCGGACTCCAACCTCTATAAAACAAAATGGGTGACTTCTGGGTAGCCCAGAAGAGAGAAACAAGGAATGGTATGGGGCCATCAAGAACAAACAGCACCAGGCTTGCCAAAGTCCTGCTGTACAGCTCACTGAAGTCAATTAAAAGATCCTTCATGATTTCAGTAGATGAGCCCTGGTGCTTTACTCTTCAGCTGAGCAGGCTGGAACGCTGCCTGTCTCCTGCCTCTTCTCAGGGTGAGAGACAGGGTGAGAGAAAAGCAGTCCAGAGATGCTAAAGTGAATTCATCCTTTGATTTAAAAAAGGGTTGGCCAGGGCCCAGGCTTGCCCAAAGTGAGCCCCTGCCTATAACAACAGTTGTAAGTGACTCAGTCTGTGTCAAAGTGCAAATGACAACTTGGTCTGCCACGTGCAAATCCTGCGACAATAAAGATGTCATTAGATACTCTACATATGAGACAGACCATTCGTGCCAAGCCCAGGCCCCATAGAATTTGGCATTACTTATAAAGATTAATCTATTAGTATTCATTATTGCTACTACATAATAATATTCTCTGAATTACAAGCAGGGGAGTTGAGGTTCTGGGTAACCTACAGGCCAACTAAATTTCAGGAAAAGCAAACTTCTGGACTTCCAGAGCTATTTCTCTCTGCTTTGCACAAAGTATTCCTGTCTGCCTGAGCGATACGTGGAGCTAGGGTGACAGCCTGTGGCAAAACAGAAGAATTTCAATATCTTAATCCTTTCAATTTCCACTTGCTTTTGATCTTATCTCCACTTCCTGCTTGTCTGGCCAGGCAAAGGTGGTAACATTGTGGTTGCCGCTATTACCCCAGGTTTGAAGGATGAGAAATTGTCATCCTTTCTCTCTCTTCTTTCTCCCTGCTCTTCTTCATTGTGTTTTCAGGTGCCACATTATCTAACAGCCAGTTTGACAAAAGTGTGCTGCTCCTGGCTGCGTAGCCCAAAGGGGATAATCTTATCTACATCTATGCAAGTGTGACTCCAGTGGGATGACTGGTTGGCTCCTTTTCACTCCAAAAGAGAGGAGCGATGGAGCAGCCTAACCTTCAATTCTGCTTTTCATGTTTTGCTTCTGACCTAGTCCTCCTTCTGTGACATGGGTCATGTTAGGGCCATCTCATGTTGAGGTCTTCTAGTTGGCAAGGCAAAAATCAGCTATCTTTAGAGCAAGGCTTTGCACTTCTAATAATACTAGAGGTATTTTTCATTCCCCAAATGCTTATTCTGGGTCAGGGTTTTCTCCTGCTGCTGCTTCCTTCTCTTGAGTAGTAGAGTTGAAAAAAATAAATCTATATTCTTTCTATACTCTGCCCAAATTAATAAAATAAATTTTCTTTAAAGCGACACTAAATGAGTCACAGATGGTTTTGCCCTTTTACAGGTTGCAGAAATCACCCATTACAGTTCTTTTAATTTATCAGTGAGGGAAACTAAGATGGCCTCTTGCTCCCTTTGCAACAGTAATCAGAAACAGTCTATCTGGAGTTTAATTTACCCCAAATATGTATTGATAGTTGCAATGAGGAATATGTGACCTCTTTGGGAGTCACCAGTGGATGGAAGGTGGATAGCTTTTATAAAAGCACCTTTAATAAAAAAGAGTGTTATATTGAGTATGTTTGGTGATGTATTTAAGCATATGGTTTCCATATCAGGAGTTAAGATGGCAAACACATGCTTTACCTTCTGACTAACCTTTCTTATACTCATCACTCCTTGCAAAAAAAAAAGCTATGAGGGATTTTTTTTTTTAATTTTACAACTCTGATTATACGGAAGAGCCAAAGAAATTTCACAAGGAATGTAAAACTCGCCTCACGTCTGCTTATTTTTTTTTTCTTGCTCGTACAACGAGAGGAGGAGATGAAATTTGTCCGCAGGCTTAGCCCGGCTCGCCCGCCCTCCCGGTGAGATCCCTGGGGAGAGGACCGAGCCGCCCCCGCCACGAAGCGGCGAAGCTCCGCGCAGAGCCCGGCCGGGCGGGATCCCGCGGGCAGATCCCTGACACCGAATCCGCTCCCCTCCGCCAGCTTTGCCAAACACTTCCTGGCAAAAGCATCCCCAGGCTGCCCCGGCGCTGCCCAGGGGGGCCAGGGGGTGGCAGAGCTGCCGGTGCGGGGCCGGGCAGCGCTTTGCCGGCGGGTCCTGGCGCTGCGGCCCCAGCCCGGAGCCTGGACAGGGACAGCCCGGCTGTGGCTGCCGACGCCCTCCGAAGAGGGGCTGCTTCACTCCGCCAGTGATAAATCTCGCGGTCCCCTTGCTTTTTCGTCACTTGCCTAATCCTGTGCCCTTCTTTTCATGTGCGGTAATTGCAAACATCTGCTGCCGGAGCCCGAGCCGTGCGGAGCTCGCAAAGGCAGAACAATAGCAACAGCTGTTTCATTTCGCCCCGGGCCAGCGCTTCCTGTTCAGTCTGCATCTGCCCTTCTGTGTCCAATTTATGTTCCTGGGTTAGGTCTTTTTTTTTTTTTTTTTTTTTTTTCTTTTGACCCCGATATACGTTGAGGAGGGATTTGGAGGAACGCTTCCTCCTGTCTGCACGACCCTCTGCCCACCCCTGGGCTGCGCAAAGAGGAGGGCAGCGAGGGGAAGGAGGGGCATGCCCTGCCTCTTCAAACGAAAATAATAACAAATGTAAAAGGAAAAAAAAGCCCGTGAAAGCCCGCAAACACCCCACTGTAGTATAAAGGAGTAGTAAGGCCAGGCTGTGGTGCAAGGCAGGTGGACCCTGAGCACACACATCCCCATGGGGTGCTCAAAGTTCATCCAGGGCTGGCTGGTCAGCCAGGACTGAATCTGGATCTGCAGTCCTCACAGGGCACAGCCCGCAGTGGTGATGGTCTTCAGGGGTGCTTTTAAGACCCCCTGGCCTGACTCCCAGCCTCCTTATTCTTTGATTTCCCAGTCCCAAAACAACCATTGACCATCACCTGGACGAGGGGAGGCAAATGGGCTCAGCCCTTCCAAGGGGGGAAAGAGATCTGTGTTCGGGGCCAAAACTGGGCTTTGCTAGGCTCTTGGCTTGTTTTGAATCTCTGGAGCTGACCAGGATGTTTCTTTCCAGTCAGGTTCATACTCAGAGTCTACAGGATCAGCCCTTGATAGTTCACCTTTTAACACGAATTCTTCTTCCTCCTCTTTTTTCTTGTTTTCCCTTGAGAAAGCAGCTGCATTCTTTTCTAAGTTAATTGTATCTTTCTGGGTTGGATAAGGCATATCTCATTAGAGGCGGAGAGAGATTTAATGTGAACTTCAAGCTGCCTTCTCCATGCTACAGAAAAGGAATCCCTAATCAGCACAGTATATATTTTGTATAATTGCTCTTTGACATTCTCCCTTTCCTTGCTAATTAAAGTGAAAGAAAACGGTGGTGAAATGTTCCAGTGTGTTTTTCTAGGACAAAAAAAACTAAACCCCTCTTTTGTTTATAAATACAGGGTATTTTAACAGTCCAGAGAATCAGCTGTTTCCACAGGCACACTGCTAAAGTTTATTATTATTTTTCTTTCAAGCCAGGCATTGAGCACATCTGCAGTTAGGGATCAGCTTTGCAGTGGTGTGAACTGCCACAGCTTGGTGGGGGTTACCTGGTCACCCCCCCCAGCCCATCCTGGGTCATGGCAGGTGATGCTGCATACCTGTGGGGAAGCACAAAAAGTGCTGTATCATCCTGCCCTGTGCAAAAGCCTCAAAGCAAGATAGAGTGAAATACTCAGTTTCATGTAGTGATTTTTTTTTCTTTCAAGAGTGAAAATTAAAGCAATAAAAAGTGAGTGAAGTGTAAACAGTAGCATGGGTTTGTAGCTACTGCTGATTATTTCTGTTGTTCTGGACATTGTGCGATGATTTTTCCTCCTCCCTTCAGGTTTGTGTTTTAAAAGCTGAACAATTCATCTATACACACCCACCGTCCCAGAAGGGACCTGGTCTGAGAGGCAGCCCTGTCTCTCCTGGGACACAGCTCTATCCATCACACACTCCCCGTTAGGGATCGGGGCATGAATTCCTCTTGAAGTGGAGAAAATCCTGAAGGTCCAGGCCCTTTCCTTTGCCACAAGGCTGTCACCTCCCTCTCCCCTCCAAAATGATTTGGGTCTCTGAAAGACCAGCTACTCTATTTACTCTTTTTTCCTATAAACATGTTTTTTCCAGGGGTGCTGCTACCGGGGCATCAGTACTTGCTCTCTGGATGGGATCTCCTGCATCAAGATGCTAATACTTGGCATCTTTTTGAGCCACATGGAATTCACTTTGAAGTAAAATGGAGATGAAAATATGCTGGTTTAGCAAAGGGAAATGCATTGCAATATGCATCTCATGTGGCCCTGTTTTGAGACGTACCCATGGTGTTAGTTCTTGCTCATGTATTCATGGACCGCACACAATCAGGCCTGCAGCACAAGTCTCTCCCTCCTGCCCTGTCAATGATGACCACTTCAGGTTGGAGGACCACTCTCCAGTATGCCCAGTTGGGCACATTGGTCCCAGCAAACCAGCATGAGCTGTTACACCATGCTGCCTTGTTCTATCACACCTTTGTTGTGATGACATCAGATCGCATCATTACCCTCTGGGAAAGACCCAGAAGGGCATTCAGAGCTGCTGATCACACAAGGGAGCCAGAGCAACTAGTTGCTGACAGATTTATAGGTTTTAGTCCAATTAAAATGCTGTTTATTGCCTTTAGAAGGGGCCTGTTTGATTCTAATTTTAGAAGTAAGTTTGGGAAGTGACTATCTTGGCAGCGAATGGTGAGTGTGGGACCTGAGACTTTTCACTAGTGCTGTTGTTATTATTAATTAATAAGTATTATTAATGAGTATTTGTCCTTGGACCTCGTTCTGCCATGGCAGGGCAGGAATTCAGAACCCCAACCGAACAACAGCAACAAAATCACTTTGTTGTGAAAGGGCTCAGCTTTGCTTCACTCACTCCAAATTACATCTGCTTTGATGGGAACCTTCAATGAATAAGAAGTGCAGATATAACTAACCTTGTTTGAGAGATGCAACAAGAGCTGGAATCAAGGCTTTTAAGTTCTGTTCATAAATTGGTGCAGTTTTGTTGTGTGACTGCAGGAAAGCCACTCGGATGTCAGTTTTCCTACTCTCCAGAAAAACTGGAATGTGAAGTTATTGTAAAACTTGGCTATTTATTTGTGAAGCACTTTGGGAGCCTCTGGTGAAAGGTACTGGACAGCTGCATGGTCCCCTGTGGTTTATAAAATATACATTGACCACAATTTACCAAAGGCAATGACAGTAGGTTTTATCCACATAAAATTGATATCCGTATAGAACCACTGGGGAGACTCAACCGCAATACAAGATCCTCATGTTTCCACGTCTTGGAGAGGTCTGCATGCTGAACTCAGACCCAGAAGGCAGAATGAAGACCACAAGCCTTCATGTCAGTCGTGAAGACTCAAGGAGAAGGCAGAGGCTCAGCCCCACCTCTTGCCTCATTGTTCTTCATCTCCTGCAATGATGGAGGCCACTGCCAAAATGCAGTGAGCTGTACCTTTCCTTCCCCTATCCTGAATCATCCATGATAATCCTTTAGCTGGGAGCTAAAGGCATGGAAAAAAAGAAAAGATAAAAGGGAGCTTGGATCAACACTGACTTCTGTGGTAGCTAAGGCTTTAAAAATGGCTAAAGATCACTTACATTGCACACTGTTCGGGCCATGTGCCATCCTTTTACTACTTATCCATGTACAGGAGAGCTCTTTGAGATTCTGTTGAAAACATATTTTTCTTTTAGCCAAATCCAGATAATTTTTTCCTCAAAGTGAACTCTGCCTCCCCCTTTTCCACCACCAACAAAGTAGAAGAAAGCAGCTATTTGGGGGAAGCTTTTGAGTTCAATTAAAAATAACATTCTGCTGAAATATATTTCAAGGCAATTTTTCCCCTATGGCTAACTTTTTCACTATGTCTAACAGAAGCTCCTTAGGAACCTCTCTGCTGTAAACACAATTAGTACTAAAAAATAGAAGAGTGTGAGGATTCTAGAAGTAGAAAATGTAATCTCACCGTTTCTTTTATCCTAGCCAAATTGCTTCAGTAGGCTAATAGCCAAGAAGGTTAAGATATTAATGGATCCTGCACAGACCACACCAGATGGAAAAGATCTGAGACGGGAAAAAATCTCTTTGTTGAAAGTTGCACTTTTAAGTGAAATCTTTTCAGAAGGGTAGAGCAACAGGCAGAGGAGCATCTCACCCTTTGGACACAACTTTTGTGATACTTCAAAGGAAAAGTTGTGAATTTTTACTTGCAGTGTCTTTGATGTAAATTCCTTCAAGTGCTCTGAGAAACTTCCTTCTCCATTAAGGTTTGGTCCTACGGGCCAGTAGATCCTCCTGGCAAGCCAGTGAAATGTCCTCTCTGTTATTGAGGGAAATGCCTTTGGGTCAGCCCTTGCACAGAGGTGTCTGCCTCCCCTCCAGGTGGTGGGCTGATTTTAGACAAGGTCTTCAGGGATCTAGCACTGGTTGTCACTTCTAGATGGGCAGGAGGAAGAGGAGGCAGCAATGATGAAGAAATAGATATTATGGCAGATTGACGACTGCTACAGTGACATGACAACACCACTTAGCAGACCTGTTATGTGAGCCTTGGTAAACTTAGGAGTTTTATAGATTTACAGATGCTGACAGTCAATCTTATGAATCCCTTAACATTATCAAGACAACTGCATTACCTGATGGAATGATTATTATTTTGTACTGAATGGATGAGTATTAACACTGACAACTTCTTCCTAAGTAATTGTTAACATATGACTTTATGAAAACAATAAATATATTGCAGGAGCTTTCAAGCCAGCATGCAGGCTCTGCTACTGACTTACTCGGTACTCCTGGGTGAATCTCTTGCTTTCAAGTACCTCTTACTTCCCTCTAATGAGTTATTGCTTGTGCAGTCCTGGAAAAAAAATTAAGAAGATGATCCATGAGGGCAGGTTTCTTTGGAATGTCAGAGCTAGAGTCCTGCAGACATTTAACTGTAGCTCAGTGGAGAAAATGTTCCTAAGCACCAGGAGGAATAACATGTGGGCACATGAACAGATATGCTGTCTGCTGTCCTGTTCTGTTGTGCTGCCCCTGACATATCTCAGTGTCCTCTCAACAGCAGGGGAAATCAATACTAAGAGGCAAAGCAGTGAGGCCCCATTTCCCAGGGTAGAGGAAACAACTTCTGCTACAGCAGCAGCAATTCACAGCCCAGCGGGAAGATGGCACTGAGGTTTGGTAGGTAACGGGAGCACATTTTCAGATCAGCTGATGCCAATTGTTCATTGCTAATGGGGCTTTGAGGAGAATCCACTCTTTTGGGTATGGCACTTATGCAAAAAAACCTGTGTCATGCTCAAGGATGAATTCTGTTTCCCAGACACATTCCTGACATGGGCTAAACTCTCAAACGGAACCCCTTTGTAATACCCAAGGGACAAAAGTGATTCCAGAGGTTGCTAGCACACTGAGCCATTGGAGTAAAGACCTTTTAAGTAAAATACAGACTCCATTTTGGGCTTAAAAATGGTAAGACTGGAAATACAAACGATTTCCAACTCATAAAGGTCATTTAAATGTGCACTTGATACCTCTGAGCCTTGCTGCACCCAATCTTAAAGTCACAAAAATCTTGCCAGCAGGCAATTGTGGGTACGGAGCTGTCCATATCAAAAACAAAACTGGATTAAAATAGGTTATAATACAAGAGTATGGGCAGGGTACAGTTTGGACATTGGCTGCTGCCGGAGCTTGGCATTTGGGAGCATCTCTCAGTGGGATGAACAAGCACTGGCCACTGCACAGGATGGAAATAGAGTTTGCAAACCTCTTACGTCAGACATTATACCCGACCCAGCTGGGCCTTCCTGGCTGACCAGGGTGTCTGAGCTAATGTGTTCCATATATTAAGTACCAAACAATGTTGATATGCAAAAAGGTCCAGCTTACATCAATGCAGTGTTGTCTAACGAAGCAACAGTGAGCTGAGCTGGAAATGTAGGAAGTTTTCTGAGTGGAGTGGAAAATGAAATCTTTCTCACACGTGGAAAAAACCCATATTTTGTGGGCACCACCAAGGTCTGACGAAATGGGAGGTATGCTGCCTTTAGCCAGGCTCAGCGGAGATTAATGAAAACTGATTTAAAAGGTTCACAAACAGAAAGTTATTCCATCCCTTTCCTTTTTACCCAGATGCTATCCACCTTCTCCAATGTGTTTAAGCACCCCCTTTCCCACGTATGAAAGAAATGTGGCTCTGTGCATCATGGCCTGTTGGATGTCTCAGGCACTGCTGCATGAAATGAAAGCCTTATTGTTTTTCAGCTTTCCTCTTTTTTCTTTCCTCTGTTTGAATATTAAATGTCAGAAAGATTGGTAAAGATTTCACAAAAACAAATTGACACTTGGCCTAATAAAATATTGTACACAGTTTTTCCTTTCTACTTTGACTTGGCAGAAGAGTGTGTGAAAAGCTCACAGAAGAAATATTCTATTTTTCCTGGAGGGAGGCAGGAAACCATTAACATACAGTGCTGGAGCACAATATCCTGATATGCCCTTTAAAATTAGCCCATAAAGACACAAAAATGTGAGATCTGTACATTAGTATTAAATTGAGAAATCACAAATGTTCTGATAGGAACAGCACTCTCTTAAGTAAGATTTCTTATTGTCAGCTCTCACAATTTTTTCATGCCAAATATAACATTTTCCTTTAATGGTTCTGCCCCTGAAAGCAAGCAATAAGGAGAAAAATATCAGATTTTTGGTTTTAAAACTTTTTATTTTTTTTTTGAGAAATGTATCTTTAAAATACGGTAAAAATAACTCTAAGCTTTCAAGTTAGGAAGGGAAATTAAGACAGAGCCCCAGAAAGGGTGCTTTTATTATGAAGCTAATCCCATGTGTTTGGGGACTTGATTCTTCTCTCTTTAAAGCATTTCAGTGCTGGCAATCTTGAAAATTGCCTCTCAACATTTTGTTTTGGGGTGATGTGGTGGATTGACAAGTCCCTGCATCCCTTTGCATCCTGGTTTCTCCACCCCAAGAGCTGGGTTAGCCCCCAGGCAAATTATTAGTATTAACTCTCTCTTCCAAACAACAGCTCCCCACATGTCCCCAGGGCCACTGGCACGGTGTCCCCGAGCTCCAGCCCAGTCCCTCAGTGTGACCCGTTGGGTGATGCCAATATTCTCCACCTAGTAAATAACAGGGATGGGCTATGGATGTTAGCATTCCCTTGGCAGCTTTCAAAATAGAATGTCCGGATCTGACTGCGAGTGGTTGTTTCTTGCTGTTATAAAAAGCTGAGCTTCTGCAGGAGGCAAAAACTGTAATTTTATCAACCTAATAACTTGGAGGGTCAAAACGTCCTATGTAGCAATTCAGTCATGATGTGTCTCACCAAAATTCTGTGGCAAATTGAGGGAAAGATAATAAAATTAAATTTACTATAGAAATAAAAGACAGAAGGCGTAGTGGTTTTATTCACTAAAATAATCCACTTCTCAGTTTACTGAAAGTTACTGTTGTGTTGCCAGTTTACCATGAAGCAGATGGCTGCCATTTTGCAGGGCTTTGGCTGTGTGAGATGACAGTATGGTTCCTACAGGCTCCAGATACAGCACTAACTGGTGCAGAACCCTGGAAGATGATAAATGGCTTGAAGTAAAAAATGTTGATAATTTTAACTTGCGTAACTGGGAACAGGGTCAGTGCTGTGGCTCTGGGAAGATTTGTATTTCTTTAATTTGGGTGTGTGGAAGTTGAGTTTAGAGGAGTAAAAAAGGAGGAAAAGTAGAAAATAAAGCAGCAAGAAATAAGAAACCCAGTAGCTGTAAAGGAGCTGAGCTGTTCTGCCTGGAAAAAAAAAAGGCAGAGAGAACTAAAAAGTAATGGTTGGAAAAAGGAAGGTCCCTCCTCTCAGCCCAGTTAAGAAAGATGAGCAAAGCCAAGGAGTGCAGAAGGAGTGGAAGACTGCAGTGAGATGAAGAGATTTGCTTCTATCAGTTCCCAAAAGAGAAATCAGGACTGGGGAGAAAATACCCTGAATGCCATCCCCAAAAGAGGGAGTACAAGGGACCACTGATAAACCGATCCAGCTGTGTTCTGCAGCTGTGAAAGCAAATCCTGGCATCTGCCAGGCTGAAGTGCCCAGTAGATAGAGGACACCACACTGGAACATCTGCCACATTTGTCTGGTCTTTTGCATCACAAATAGGGCACAGACAGGAGTGTCAGAAGAAAAAACGCTTTTACTACTCTCTGCACCAAGTGAGTGTATAAACAGCTACTGGAACCCAGCAGAGGAAGGCTGTCAGCCTGGCAGAAGCTGGGTCAGATTTTCAGCTGATGTAAATCAGGAGGACTCCGTTATTAGCACTGAACTGGCTTACAACAGCTGAGGCTCTAGCCGAGCCACTGAAGTGGTAAATAGTGCTGACAGCAAGTTGTGGCTTAGACAACCTTAAATGAACTCCATTAAGTGCTCGTTTCTGAAGAGAATGTTGTTGAAACCTGGAAATGAGGCTTTCAAAGGTTTAACATATTTGTCTGTTGTAGGGGGTTTGTTTTGAAACCAGCTGCACTGAGAAGCTCAAGTGTTGCTCCACATGGCAGGAGAAGCAGCATGCTAAGGACGGATCCTGCTCTCTCCTTCCTGCTGAAATTGGAAGTAACCTCTGCAGACTCAATGTCATCACATTAGTGTCAGTGAGTTCAGAGGTAGGACGAGTGTGTGTAATGCCTTCCAGTGAGATGGAGACGATGACAGGCTAAAACCTATCTGAATAATTGAAAAATGTTGGTGATGTTGCATTCTTGGAAATAAAACTGGCACACGTTCTGCAGAAATTTCCAAGTGGCTGAAACAATTGATCATGACAGGGTTGGGTGAAGAAACGAAGCAGATTGTTGTGGGTTTGAACGACTCACAGGCAGATTTAGTAAAAGACAAAGTGGGTAAGGGCAGAACCAGGCAGCAAAAATCGGGGCACTGCTACTTGAGCTGAAGTTTACCACAAGGATCAGGCAGGAGAGAGCGCTGGACATGGGGCTGGAGCTTCATGCAAGAGGTGATCCAAGGGGCCTCATGTCATCATTGGCTGAGACAGAATCTCATCAGTGTTTGTAAATATCTCAAGGGTGGGTGTGAAGAGGATGGACCAGACTCTTTTCAGTGGTGCGCAACGATAGGATGAGGGGCAGCGGGCACAGACTGAACCACAGGAGGTTCCATCTGAATATGAGGAAAAGCTTCTCCACTTTGAGGGTGCCACAGCCCTGGAACAGGCTGCCCAGAGAGGTTGTGGAGTCTCCTTCTCTGAGACATTCAAACCTGCCTGGACTTGATCCTGTGCGATCTGCTCTGGTGACCCTGCGTTAGCAGGTGGGTTGGACTGGATGATCTCCAGAGGTCACTTCCAACCCCAATCACCTTGTAATTCTGTGATTCTATCTGCAACCCAATTCACAGTCAGGAATAAATGCAAGAACTAGTTCAGGTTAGAGTTAGTAAGAGTGCTCTTCTGTGCCTCAGTTTTTCAGGTAATTGGTTAAGATGTTCCTGAGTCACATTTTTAAAGCAGTGTACTGACTGCCTGAGCCACACTGAGAGGACAGAGGTGGTGGGAGGATTCCCAGTCCTGGTGATGGGGTTCCCAGCCTTGCTCAAGGAGCAGCAGTGAGATTCTAAGCTAAGCATCCCCTGCCTGGAGCAGCTAGATCAAAGTGGGGTGGTTGGAACAGTGTGAACACCTCCACTGCCAGGTGAGGCTCAACCTCCTCCTCACAACCAGGGACCAGGGGAGACATTGTGGAGGCAGGTGGAGTTGCACAGGTGTTAAATGAGCAGCAGTGGCACAGCGATGCCATCCAGGCTTGTCCAGGGAAGGAGATTAAACTTTATTACAGATCATTAATTATACTCTCAAAGAGAAGATGTCCACTGGAAGAAGCTTGAAGGGGGAGTCAAGCAAGAAGTTACAGGTGACAATATAGGCTGTGAGAGCCTGGAAGGAGAGAAAGAACAAAAGCAAAAGTGAAGAGAATCAGGGAAGGCCATGGATGGTGGAGATTTCTAACCGCCTGCTACCCTCAGAGTGCTGGAGAAGGTGCAAAGCAGGAAGGAGACAACTTTGATTCCAAGTGTGTGTTAAAACATTATGTAGTTTTCAGGTGGATCTGCCTGGGAAATGAAGACAGTTTGTAGAACTGATTGTGTAAGTTTAAACCCTAACTGATCCATAGTAGTAGGATCACTGATTGCCTAGACCTCTACTTTCTTTAAAAAAAAAATTGAAGGAGGAAACATGAGAAAATTTTTTTTGCAAGTCAGATAATAGAAAATGCATTGGCTTCTAATGCCCTGCTTCACTCTAGTGCTGGTTCATTCAGTGTCACAGCCTTTAAGAAGGGCACAGAAATAAATCTGGCTGCCTGGAATCACAATAGTGCGGAAGGACATGTTCCACCATCGTATTAAGGCTCCTCACTAGCCTACAGTCAGTTCTTTGGGCAGATCCAGGAGAAGACAGAGGCATCTCCAAGAAGAATTTCAATAGAATTCCAGAGAATTACAATGGAATTACACAACAGCACAGAAAATAAAATTTGCTGGTTATTATGACTTGTATTTCTGTGGGTTCCAAAAAAACAATCTCGGTGTAAATATTGCAAAAGCCATTGGAGTCCATTCTCAAAAAAATAAAAAAAAAAAAAAAGAGGGAGATATAAAGCCCTACTCAGTGTATTGTTGTTTATTCATCCAACAACCCTTCAAAACCCAGTGCCACCCAGACGTGCTAGCAACACTTCGTTCCTACCTCAGAGACGTTGTGCACTGAAGATCTGAAGAAAACACAAACCATAGGCTAGAGGGAAGAGCAGGTGACAGATGAGGTTTTATTTAGACTGCAGTATCTGGGGACAGGGTCTGTCTTTTTTGCTCTGTTTGTGCCATCCACAGCACAATTGGAGCCCTAGGGCTCTTAGGCTTGACTGCAGTAGAAACTATAAACACCAATAACACAATAAGGTCTAAGTTGGTTGTCTGGAGGAAACCATTAGGCATCCATCATGTGGCAATGTGAACACATGGCCTTAGATTGGGAGTTTTTTCTGGTGAGTTCTCAAAGCTGTTTGTTTTTCAGTTGAAAAATGCACAGTTAAAATGGTATGTCAATCATCTCTATGTATATTAATGCTGTTTCTCAGATTACAAGCATATTTATTGATGGAGAATCATAAATATGTTTCATTTTTCACTCCTGCCTTATATTGTATAAGGACAGAGACAGTTCTTTGATTATGAAAGCCTGTTTTGTTTTGTTTTGTTTTTCAAGACTTCTTGTTGACATGAATGGCCTTTGTCTTTTGTTTTCCCACATTGCTGGAGGATGGTAGCAAAAATATTATTGGATTTGGATCAGCAACATCATTTAAAAACCGGGAGAGGAGAAAGAATGTCCCGTCTTTCACTACTGAAGCCTAATACTAATTCACTAGTCAATCCATGTCATCAACATTGCTGACAACAGATGGAGATTTTGCAGAGCCCAATGAGGCACTAAAGGGTAAAAAGTTTTTCCCAGTATGGTTTAACCTGATCATCCAAGATCAAAATAGAAATCAGCTCATGCATGTTACCATATCAGATCCCACCAAAGATCTTTGCCTTACTGTCATGTAGCAAAGACTGCCATTGGGGTATGTATTGCACAGGAAAATATTTTTATCTCACTGTAGGCAAGCACTACAGTTACATGATTTTTGGTCACATTCAGTGAATAAGAAATCAGAAAATAATTTCATGGCAATTAAATAAAAAGTTGTAAGCATTAAGTGAGCCTCCAAATGCAGAGGTCAAGCACACTATTAAAACCACAAAGCAAAATAATAATATCAGTTACAAGTTGCATGGGTAATCAAAACTGAAATGTGATGCCTCTTAATCAGGGGATCTTTTAAACAACCTTGGAGAAAAAAAAAAAAAGGATTGTTTTATTGCAAGGGCAATATTTGGTACTTGGGAAGTTAAAATCCATTTCTGAAACCAGGCTTCCCAAAAGAAAGTAGGTCAGAGTTAGGAGGGTGTTAAGCAATAGAGTTTGTAGCACTGGAATAACCATTGAGATACAGGGCCCTGTTTATTTAAGTTAATTCATGTGGTTTAGTCTGTTTTCTATGCTCAAAGTACAATAGGGAGAATGAAGTACCCTGTCTAGAGGACTCCCTCCAGACCTATAGTACAGCACCTGCAAATGAAAGCTTCCTGACCACAACCTCTGGACAAAACCAAGAGCTACCCTAGACCTAAAATGCTGGAGGGGCAACTGTTTCCCCAAATGTGAATAGTTTCCAAAAAAATAAAGGCATCTGAGCAAACTGTTATTTTGCCTCAAATTTTCCTCAGCCAAGGTGGATTGTTCCCATATTAGAATATGTATATATTTTTTTTTAACCTAAGAGCTCTACACAACTGTGAATCACCTTCCACAGTTCCAGCACCTCCTCCACCTTGTGCAGGACACTGGGATGAGGTGCCGGGCTGGAGATCTCTTTTCTTCACTGCCTGGATCGTTCTGTGTGCCATGGGAGAAGCTGGTGCATGGTGTCTTGCTACTGATGAATGAGCACCGTGGAGCAGATGGGACAGAAACAGAGATATTCCTGCCATTCAGTCAGCTCCTCACGAGTCGTGTTTTGGCACCAATATCCCAAGACGTGCCCACTTCTTGAGAGCTGCTTATTCATTTGGGAGACAGCTCCCTCTCATGAGATTTCCTCTAATTTGATTTATTAAATCTGAATTCCAGCTGTAGGCTACTTGAGGCACAGACCGCTGGTGCTCCCCGCTCAAAGCCAGAAAATGTAAAGCCATCGTTTGCAGCCAAGGGGAAGAGAAGCGACGCAGGGACTGTGCTGGAGGAAAATCTTCAGCTAAACTGTTATCTTCCATATACGATTGCTTATGCTTAGCCCATTCAAGGAAGTCTTTGGGAAAATATCTAAGAGGATTTTTGCTTTCAGATTAAGTGATTTCTAGATGATTTTACCCATAGCAAATCAGCAGGGGGTGAGTTTAGCTGCATTTTGCCTACACCAGAGAAAGAGAGGCTCACTCTTCTGAAAATCATCCACTAAATTAATGAAGACATGAATGTACATTAGGCTGAACCTATTTAGCTCATTAAAGTCTCCTCTCTCAGATCATTTCCTTCTGTGTGTGTCTCTACATCACAGGCTCTTCTGTTTGTAATTTCCAAAGCTAAAAAAATATAAAAAAAGAGATTGTATCTTCTTTAGGGGTAACCGTCAGCTTTCAGCAGTCAGAAACTATATGTAGTCAGCCTAAAATCCCATAGGAAGATTAAAGACCATGCTGTATGCAGTTAATACAATAATGACAACTGTCCCTGTACTCATCAAATAGAATGTGAGGTGAGTGTCACTATTAGCAAGGAAGGAAGAACCTAAATGTGATGTCAATTTATGTTTTGCAGTGTTGGACATATTACTGGAATCTTTGTTCTGTAAAACTTTGGCTGGGATCATTCTTACTCTCCTGAGGAAAATAAAATCTTTTGTCAATGCCAGTTTCTTTAACTCCTATTGTTTTCACTGGCTTTGGGAACAGATTCTTATTTCTGCTTTATTTTATAATTATCTTTTACATCCTCCTATCTAATGAATAGACTGATTCAAGAAACCAGCAAAGGGAAACTGCACTGATGGAAAATAAGGATGCTACAAAAAAATAAGAGTCCATTTCATGAGAAAGCAGAAAAACTTTCTGTAAGATGAAGACTTTTCTCCCAATGCTTTGAATCCTTGTTTGAGTGATGCAGGTAAGAGAAGCAGAGGAAATACACGGTCTTCTTTTCTTCTGAAAGATATTCAGAATCTTCCTGCTGAGGTTCTCAAATATGTCCTGTGCAGCCTTTGTGCTGCTGAAATAGAAAAAAATAAAAGAAAAAATAGTGACACATTCTAGTCAGAAAAGCAGGTAAGCATCCTCTGGCCCTCGCCAATGGTTTAGCCACGTGGCCTCCCTTCCGCACCTCTGTCCTTCCTGCAAGAGAACATGGTGAACTTGTCTGAGAAACCAGCCTTCCAGCTCTAAGAAGATCCACGACGAAAACAAGCCTTTTCCCAGTCAGAATAAGAAAGACCTCCTGCATTGCAGAGACCCGAGCTCGGATTAACCACGTAATCTTCAAAAAGCTTTTATGAATTTGCATTGTCAAGAATTGAGGTTCCCTCCAAAAACTTCTAGATAAAAACCTGTAATGTTCTTTTGTGTTCCTTCAGCACCTGGTGTATGTTGGTTAAGCAGAATTAAAACCAAGCTACTATAAATTCTCCAGTCCTATAAATTATAGTGGTGGAGAGTAGCCTTTGGCAGCAGGAGTTTGACTACCGGCAGTGGTGGAGAGGGAGATACCCCAGCCTTGAACAGCTGGACATCGCATCCTGGAGACCTGCGGGTGTCCCTGATCCTGCTGCTGGCTGGACGCACTGAGGGACCCCACAGGGTCTTATTGCAGAGCTGTGGAGGAAGGATCTTGGCTGCTCCAGACACATACCACAGCATTTTGTATGTAGGCACCTTATTTTGATATTTATTTTTTTTTTTTTCCCCAGCTACACTTCTGTCAAATCCCAGTTCCCACATTAAGTTTTGCACCAAACTGAGTGAAAGAGCTCAGATAATCTATTTGTAATAAAATACTTTCCATTCGCTTTAGTAAACTTAGCGCTTCCCTGTAAAAACAAACTCTTTAGTTATTCAGGTGTGACTAGTCACAGTATTAAATCACCATACTACCTCCTCAGTGTAATAATGCATTTATTTAAAATTTCATTTTAGAATCACTCTTCTTTTGCTGACATTTAATTTTGCACAGGAGTAACACTATCATAAAAGAGCCCAGGTGTAAAAATATTACGTTTTTAGTAATTATGTACTGTCCATTACTACTAAAAACTAGAAAAAAAATATCAATATTTCTCACAATTGTCTGGAATTACTAAGTTTAAACATTTAAGAAGAATGATTTAAAAACTATGTTGCAGCATAAATGCTTGTATGCCTTTGCCAAACTTGTGTAGGGAAATTGTAAGCTTTTGCACAGTTAACTGACATTTTTTAACATTTTAATATTAACAGTGCTAAGATACAAGTCCATCAGCAGAGGAGAGCATGAGGAAGAGGAGAAAGAAGGATAAGTTACATGTTTAGTAAGTGCCGTTTCTACAGGTGTCTATGGCTTTCAGATGATGTTTTGGTCTCCCAGATGAAGCTCAGGCTCCTCCAGCAGCAACAGTTATGACTGCAGTAGCTTTCTGTTCTTCTGTCTTAATTTGATATATTGAGGGCTCTTTATAATGGAACTTGAAAGATCCTGACTCTAACCCCAAGTCTATGGCAAACCAGACTGCAATTAATCTCTACGTCTTTTCACAGTGTCTTTTACTAAATCACTAGTAGGTAACCAACTCGGTAGCTTCTTTCATTCATGGAGAAATATAGTCTCCAGTGAATGAGAATATGAAAAATTCCAGTGAGTGACTCTTGCCATCCTGACACAGGTACCTCAAATGAGTGAGTCAGTAGCCTTTGTTACTTCTGTCTTGCTCCACAGACCAGAACAGCAACCTAAAGGATTTGCTTAAATGAAACATGGTTAATGATTGGCTAGAAGAATCCACCCAGTTGACTTTGACATGTTTGGATCAGACCCTACAAGGGTATGTGTTCTTAGAAGCAGAGTTTGCTGGGAAATATTCAGTTAAGCTCTTTTATTTGGAGAAATGTCTGTATGACTGTAGGTGAAAATGAAAACCTTTTTGTCAGGTTAGGGGGTCCATGTTAGTTCTAACAGTGACTGGGGAGGATTTCTCAGTCTAGGCTAGAATTCATTATCAAAATGAAGAAAAGACCCCAACCACAAGATAACCTTGTGGTGATCCACTTGATCTGGGGGAGAGCTAGGGGAGAACAGTAAGTCTTAACAGGCACATGTCAAGGTCACTGGGCTGATGTGTGCTGTGGTAAGAGTTTTTCTCCAGTCGTTCATGTAAAACATCAGGGAGTCAAGGCTTCATTTTAGCACAGACCAGACTGGATCATTTTTACAATGGAAGTTTTCACAGGGTAGAAAATATTAGTTCCCCTTTCATCGCTCTGAAAGACTATTCCAGAGGGCAGACAAAAATCTGCACTAAATACCATTTGACTTTGCTTTTTGGCTTCCTCTCAATGGCCAATATTATCTTTTCTAGCATAACAAGAGTCAGTTCATTCAGTTTTGACACTATGAGGTTTAGACTATTCTCTGCTATTTATTGTTTGAGCCATTGCAGTTTTCTCTGAGCCCTAGCAGGGGACCAAGCCTGCAGTATGCTGCATCCTGCAAAAAACAACCAAAAGGACAGCCTTTCTCCCAAAGTCTTGCAAGAGCTGTTTTCTTCCAGAGCTGACCTGTAGTAACACTGCAACAGCAGCACTATGTTGTAGTCCAGCCTCCTTCTTCAGGCAGCGATGTTTGAGGTGAGGCAGAAAATCTACCATGTTTTTCCTCCTTTTCTAATGCTCAGTAATTGGTGAGATTCTCCAGAGCTACGGCATCTTTTCAAGTCCATGTTCTCACAACTTCTTTCCTTCAGGATTTTCTCTTATCTGCTGGCCTTTCAGCACATCTGGATCTCTTAGATTTCTCTTTATGTGAATATTTCCCTTATTTTTCTCCCCGATTTCTTTCAGAAAGTTTCCCCACATTGTTATCTACAACTCTCATCTCTGCCTGGTTGCTATTCTTTTTCCTGAGCTGCAAGTGGTTTGCATGGTGGTTTCTCCCGTCATGTTTTTATCAGGCATCCTGCAGTAACATTCCTGCATTTGTCCTTTTTTGTCCAAGGTTTTGTTTACCTTATCTATCTGCTCCGGGTCCACATGTTTTGGGGCTGTTGGATTTCTCATAATTGCAAGGCTTGTGTATTTTTCTTTTCAAGGGTTGGGTTTTTATCTCACTAAGATGTATGTTTCTCTTTTCTTCCTGCATTAGACTGTTCATTTTTAAAACTTTCTTTTAATCAAATGAAAGGAATTAAAAATGAGGAGGGAAAGCCCAAGAATTTGAATTCCAGTCTTCTTTCTACCACAAGGAACCAAGAATTCTTTCTATTTAAGACAGTCACAGATTTTATCATTGTGACTGTTTTCCATTAACTTTGTAAGTAGAAAGACATTTAGTAAAGTTGAAAGCTGTCTCTTATGTGATGACAGACTTTGCCTGTTTTAATATTTTTACTGGTTAACTACCAAATCCTGAGTCTACCACTGTCTACAGCCAACGTTTAGTGTTCAGTACTCCTCTGGCAAGAAATGTGACTTAGAAATATATCTTCCATACCAAGCTTTTGAAAATGTATAGTATTCTGTGTTAGAAAAACAACAGTTTCAACATGTGAAAGAGATTGCCACAGCAAGGCCTACCCAAAACAAAGAAACAACAAAAAATAAAAGGGTGCAAATGGTCAGGCAGAGAGTTTGTTTCGGCAAATACAAGACACAAGAGAGTCTACTTTCATTAATATTAATGCATGCTCCTCAAGCAGGTTATACAGATTGAGAAACTGATTAAACCACCAATGGTGGGATGCAGTGACAACAAGCGGGGTTTTGTTTCTGGAAGTCAGGACCCAGTTTAGTTCTGTTGAAAGACTTGTCATTGCTGTTAGTGAGCAGAACGAAGCCCTCACACCCAGTCTGCTGTCTGTTCCCACACCTTGTGTCATGGCCATGTGCAGCTGCTTTCACTCCCTCTTCAAAAGAGGGACAGGGAGGACCACATCCATCATTGGTGCTATCTGGGGGCCTGTATTGCTGTACTGATGGCAGGACCCTTTCCTCCTTCTCTGGCTGCACAACCACAGGGCAGCCATCCCAGCAGGGCTTCCTCCACCACAGCCTCCCCTTGTGTTGCACCTCAAACTCCATCCAAAGCCATACTGAAGGTGTCCAAAGGCCAGAGACCTGCTGGTAGGAACCAAACACAACATCAGGCCATGCCATCTTGACCTGCCATTGAGCGTAGGGCTGAGGCTGCCCAGGACCAGTTGGCAGGGATGGCCTTCCTAGCATAGCAGGTCAAGATATCACAGGTGGAGTCTTCTCCAAGCTGGGCTGGAGAGGACTCAGTCAACCCAAACCTCATCTAACTCTGCCTGCTCTGCAGAACCACAGTTTTGGCTTTTAATCTTTCACGTTTGCTTGTATTCTAATACAACTGTTGCTAATTTAATTCTTAGTTTATTATTGGAGAAAGGTTTCTCTATTTAATTACTAGAAACAGAGAATCCATAATGTATTCATAGCTGTGAAAACTTAATCCTGGATAATTTTTCACTCTCTGAGAAAAAGTAGCTAGGACTGATCTATTCTTTCAATCAAGTACACCCATTTAGTTTATTTTTAACATTCTTTTCATTATTTTACGAGCTTCTTAAGGATAATGAAATAATTGCTTGTCTCTTTGATTGATCTTTGTTTTGAAAGGAAACTTTAATAGTGTTATTTCTAGAGCAGGCTTACGGTATAATACAATTAAAGGAAAACATGACATTAAAACACATTACAGCACATGTTCCAATAATTAGACTTACAATCCTCGTCAGCTAGAGCATTGTGCAGGGAAGAGTTACCATAAAAATTTATGAGGGAAGAATTCATATTATTTTGCTTAATAAAACAAATATGTTAATACTGACATTTATGAACATTGGATGGCTGTAGTGGTGTTTTACGCATTGTCAGTTTTTTCTTTGGTAGCCAAGTGGCACCTCCCAGATACATCTTTCTTACTTTAATTAGCTGTAGGTCCTTTTCTGGCATAGCTTTGATGGACTTATTCTCACAACTTTCTGACCAGATTTGATGTAAGCCTGGTCCCAGGAAAGAAAAGTAGGTATATATTTCCCCATTGTTTTAAACCGCTAAAACATGCGTTCTGCCAGCGTATACATGGTGGCTGTGTTAATCGAATTAATGTGTTATGGAAGTATCATCTACAGATATGGGACACACCACTGTAGACAGGAGATCTCGGAATCAATTGTGCTGAGGAACAATTCTACTATACTTTTGTTCTTTTCCATGTTAGCATTTCCCATGTCCTCCATCAGCTTTCCAGAAAAGAATGAGCAAATTGAATAAAAAATTAAGAGCTGCAGTTGTATACATTGAATGTCATGCACAGCAGACACAGTGGCTCTGTTTGGGACACTTATTGTGTAGACAAACACATACAAACATGCTGATTACTTAAGAGCTACCAGGATGCTTGGAGTATAGAAACACATTCTTGTTTAGTTAACTAAATGTCTCTAAAATCAGTCGTCTTTTAATAATACTCAGACTCCACCTCTTGCTTTTTAAAAATAATTGTATTTGCATCTTTGGTAAACTGGATGCTTAAGTGTTTTAGCAATAATCAGTTTCTAAAACTTTTATTTAGCCAAAAAGTGGAAAGAATCCTTTACAGCAAAGCATCACTAGTGTATCAGTAGAAAGTTTTATAGGGGGTTGCTTTGACAAGCTCCAGGCCTTCAGAAGTAAGAAGTCTAGTTTGCACAATTCTCTGTGATAGTAGAGTTCAAAACCTGACATAACTGTGTATATATGAAGTGTGGATGGGCATGCATGCAAATTAGAAGAGAAAGAAAAAGGAAAGGGAAAGGGGAAGGGGAAGGGGAGGGGGAAGGGGAAGGGGAAGGGGAAGGGGAAGGGGAAGGGGAAGGGGAAGGGGAAGGGGAAGGGGAAGGGGAAGGGAAGGGAAGGGAAGGGAAGGGAAGGGAAGGGAAGGGAAGGGAAGGGAAGGGAAGGGAAGGGAAGGGAAGGGAAAGAAAAGGCAGAAAAAAAGGCAGAAAAGTCTTTAATCCTCAGCTGGTGACCTCATGCTTTGTTAGGACACTGACATAAGGGCAAGGCTGTAGCATTGGGAGTAAGATGTACTTTTACAAGATTGTAAGATGTACTTTTCCACCTCCTGTAACCTGATTTCTCAGTAATGAGGTTGAGATCCCAGAGAATAAAAATATTACTTTTTTTTAATTTTTTTTTTTTTTGTCCAGTTACAATTGCTTTCAGTTGAAATGTTTGAGAGGGAAGTGTGGAAGGGTGGAAATTTTTCACTTCTTTGAATCCTAGACCAAATAATACTTTCTTCATTTAAGATCAGTGAAATCACTTAGAGACTGTCAGTTGGGCTGGCTTTGTGCTGGACAAACAGCCTGTCCACTGCATCGGAGGAAAGGAGAAGTGGGTCCAGGATGCCCTGGAGAGCTCTGTGTGGAAGTATATGGCTTGATCTTCTGATGAGGTTTCAATGATGCTGTAGTGCTTTTATTATAGCACATGAAGATTCATTAATGATAACAACTCTCCAACATCCACCAACACATGGCACTAACAGTGCAAAGCCAGATGAGCAGTGATGCAGCACCTGACAACATGATTTGGCAAGTTAGGAGAGAAAGTAAAAACACTGAGTGAACTGAGAAGGTTCAAGTCATGCTTCATACTTGTCCAAACCGGAATAATGGGTTTAACATTTCTGGCCTTGAGAAGCTAGGCCACTGATCGAAGCTGACCATTGTTACTTCTGCAATGTGGATCTTCTGGTCTTATCTGAGAGGTGTCCAAGCTGTAGGTACACTGAAGGAGCAGTTCAAGCTTGGGACTATCTAGACTCCTGAGTTCACGCTGGGAAAGCACACTGTCCTTGTTATTCAGGATCCTGTAAGCCTGCATTAGTAAACACAGATGATGGCAATTATGCCTTTGGGAGAATCTTGGCACATTGGGACTGACCGCTTTCCTGATGGAGAATTGAGATAGCAGGAGAAACCTTTATCCTCTGACTGAACAAGAACATCTTGAATCTGTTTATGTGTGTATGAAAAACATTAATCAAACCACTATGGGCTGGATTCTTCAAGGATGATAAACACTCATCTGGCTTCAGAATCCTGCACAGAAAGTACAGGTTAACCTGGTGAGCCATTTGACTCGAGATAAACCTGAGGACCGAGGCTGTGGGGCACACCTAATGAAACGTTACCACAAGGAGAGGTCAAGTCCTTTCTGTGCACAGAGTGGGTACCCACTTGGCTGTCTTTCGTTTTGTGTTACCAATAAAAACAATAAATACTAGCCCCCTCTTTGTTTTACTTGATGTCCCAGAGGTCAGAACCTGATCTTTGCCAGGATGAGTAAGGATCCTGGCTCAGTAGTAGATAACCTCTGAATTTCAGTTAAAGGAGGATAATAATGAATCAAACACAGAAATAAAACACTGGTTTCTCTGGGAGGGCAGGCAAGCCCAGCTTCACCTCTGTACAGCTGAAACAGATGATGGTTAAATGTAAAAGTGGTCTGGTTTAGCCTGTGAGGTCAATATGAGCCTCCTTCTTGGTTCAGTAGCCCATCCTAGCTCCCCTGTAGCTTGGGAGCTGTGGAAGGACACATGGATCAAGTGAGACAAATAGCTGTCAAACCTCAGGATGCCTGAATCCTTCTCTCTCACCCCATCATTCCTTGTAGAGCAAGACGCTGATGAGAGTTACCTCCCAGGGGGTGGATTCAAATCCACTTCCCCAGAGAGATCTGAACCTGCATCTCCCACACCTTGGCTGAGTGCCTTAAATATTTGGTGAAGTATCTGGATATCCTCCACAATGTTGTAAACGTAGGCCAAAAATAGTTTCCAGCTGCAACTATATGACTAATTTGACCTGGAACTACTTTTAGGGGGCAAATATTTTATTCACAGGAGAAAAATAATTGCCCTCCATTATTAAAAAGATAGAAGGGAAGAGGCTCTATTGCTATGGGAAACGAGCCATGAGATCTTGTAGACAAGGTTAGGAGGCTACACTAATATACACCACCTTTTCCCAAGCTACAGTTTGAAAAATATGGAGTTCTCCCCATCTCCTCTTGTTTATAGCCACATATTTACTTATGCAGGGGTTTCCAGGGTATCTCAAAGTCACTAGCATATTCTCATAATGTGCGGTAATAATTATATACATTTTATAGCTGTAATCCCTGGGAGTGCAGGTAGATCAAATACACAATATCTTTCCAGAAAAAAAACGCTCAAATTATTTGTTTTCCTATTCCTGCATATCACGACAGCAGCAGCTTTTAGGGGGAAGGAAGGAAGGAAGGAGCTTGAACTACCAGCTTGGAATATCTTGCACTAATTTTTCAGTGTGTTTATGTTACATCAAGGCACTAGAAACTTCTTTAATTAGAAGTTTGTGAAATTATTTGTTCTGTGCTACACTTTGTTCTCTGCAACTTAAATGGGTAAAAGTACTGGTCCTAGGTTTTAAAAGGCATTTAAAGTTAGGCTCCTAGGATCATATTTAGACTTATAAATAAATAATCTAATTTTCACATGTGCTATGTCCAGCAGCTTCTCCTGGCTTACGTGGTTGCAGCTGGAAGGCCAACATTTTTGGAAATCAGGATACTTAGGTTCTTGAATGTGGACATGAGATGGGGATTTGCAAAGGGAGTCAGGTGCCCAATTTCTATTGAGAAAAGGTTTAGGAGTTTCATGAGCATAACTTTTAGGTATCCATTAAGAAAATCTCAGCTTTGCTGTAAATGCCTCTGAATCCCTTAGATTTCATTCATTTGGCAGCCAGACACCTAATTCTGTTGTCTGATCTGAAATAAATTTGCCAAGTCCTGTATAACTTATGTAGTCTTTCTTTGGAAAAATAAATAAATCATTCAAATGGAAATACTCAAATAGCTGGGCATATGTCCAGATACAGTATGCCTAGCTTAGTGGCAAAAAAGTTACGGCACACATCCTGTATTGTCGAGGACACTGAATGTTTTGGCTGCCCTAATAGAAAAACAATAATTCAATCATGTATTATAAAGGAATTTCCTGGAGAAGTTTGGCCCCACTCAATCATCCTATTAGATTTTTCCTTAATGTGGAAGAACGGCACATTAAATTCATTACATACATTAGGCCAGCTACATTTATTTCCAGATGGGTTTCCATAAAGTGGTTGAGATGCCTAAAAAAAGACATTTTGAAGATGCCTTTATATGTAACTCATACAGCATAATAACAACGCTGCAGTCTTACACCACTCTATGGCCAGTAATTCTTTCTCGCAGTGGAAGGACACATTTAACACAACTAGCTGTAAGTATTTTACAAATCAATAATAATAGGCCCATAGGGCTAGGATCATTGTTTTATTTTGCTGGCAGGGCCCACAGTACTCGGATATTATGCAAAGATGAGAGAGGATGTGTGAGGAGATAGTTATGCTAATATATGCCGTTTTCCCCCTCCCTCTCTCCTCCCTGGAGTAACTGTCTTAACATTACACATAGTGATTTGTCCTCAGCAGTTCCAAATTACCTACACCTGTTGGTTCTGGCACATTACACAAATACCCAATTAAGCGTTTCTCTGTTCACAGAGTATGAAAAAAATGCAGTTCAGAGTGCTCTGTCACAGCCCTACAACTTTGACCAAAGCGTTTTAGCTTTCAGGTGGAGAGGAGTTAGATCAATACCAAGGATTTGCAAAATAGGGCTGCAGAGTGACCTTTATGCAACTTTAGGGATTTAACTTTCACAGAATACAGCCTTGCACAATCCATCCTGACCAGGGCCTGGGTTGGTGCTGCTTGAAAGCCACCGTGTGCTCCCATCAGAGCCTATAAGTGATGGTGTCTATGATGAGGAGACTCAAGCTCCCTAAGCAAAAGGGAGGTTTGTTACCTCCAGAGGTGATACTGCCTGTTCATGGAACACTAGCTAGAACCTCTTTCCTTAAAGCCTCTCAAAGAGCAGAAACTCTTCTTTTTGTGAAGAAGTGACAACCGCTATTCTGAAATGTCACAGAGCAGCTGGCCACATGCAGCTACACTGGGCTGGGTGCTACTTGGGTGCCACTTTGCCTGTTCTCCTTCTCTGTCAGGGTTACCAGAAGTGTGAAAGTTCCACAGCAGAAGCCTTGGCTGATGCAGATACCGATAGCCCTTAATAACACATAGCAAGTGACGGCAAACCATCATTCCAGCTGGACTTGGTGCTGGGAAAGGTTTACTGTTCTTGGATCTGTCGCAAAAACATTTCAAGTTGTTACAGTGCCTCTCTCTGAAAAGAGGCAGAAGGCTCCAGTATTTCAGCAGTGCCAGTGCAAACAGTTTCTTAATCACCTTCACTCAAGTGTCTCCTAACGATACCCCTGAGTTGCACTCTGGGACACATATATTGTCCCATAGTTCATAAACATCTACATTTTAGGCATATGTAAATATACCCACTTTTCATTCATGCATGTAATACAGGTATCACTTTCCTAAGTCTACAAGATCTGTAGCTTTACTGGTGCAAATGCATGTCTTCTGCGCACTTAGAAATTATATCAAAAAGTGTATGTGCCAAGATTTTTCAAGAAGGAATGTGAGACAAGCCAGAAATGGCGATATATGCCCATAAAGTGCTGCTACAGACACTGGAGCTGTATGTTGTGTTCCACCCAGTGCCGGCAGCAGGAGCAGAAACGATGCTTTGTGGTGGCACCCCTGTAGTCCTCCTGCACACCCCCAGGTTTTAAGGAAGATCCCCTGGGTGTCCCTCTGTACACTTCTAGTACAATTTGCCTATAACATAATTTAACATGTATTTGGATTGCCTCTGTAGGCTTATAAAATGCTAAAAACATGCATATTTGTGAAAACTCTGGGCTGCCTGATGTGCTGGAACCTTGTTAGGTGCCTATAATGTACTTCCTTTAGTCAAACTGAATCCTTTCCCTCCACAGTTCTGCCAGTTTTTCCATAGTCCCAAAGGGGCAAAGTCTTCATCTATATCACAGTTATCGAAAGCTCAGACACTATAAATGAGGGTCTATTTATATCATTCTGCTATGTGGTCTCCCGCTGTGCTGAATCTAGTGTCCCCGCTCTTCAAGCTGTAGGTCCTTTGTTCTGCACTGATGGAAACAGTTTCATACAATTTCAGATGTCCCACCGGGACAGTTCATAGTGATTGTTACATTAATCATTCTTTTCTCTGAACTTGCAATGTCCCTAATTCTAGATCTGTGGTTGTAGTCACACTCCATCTGTAAATTTGTAAGTTCATCATTTTCTTCACCTTTTGGACCAGACAAAGCCTTCCTACCTCATCATTTATGATATCCAGAGAAAGAATGAGGAATTAAGGAAAGAGATCAACTGGACAGGCCCTTACGAAGCCTTTCTGTGTATCAGTTAACTTACACTGTTCATAAAAAATTGAGAAAACCTGATAAAAAAGTGAAGTCCTTATTAAATACATGGTTAAAATTAGGTAAAAATTTGTTGCTCTTGCTACAGGGAAGACTGGCACATTTTTCTAACTTAGTACATTTTCCAACCTTATTTTTCACCATCACAAACCTCCATTGCTGGAGAGCATAGTCATTCTCTGAATAAAGCTCCACAGACATACTGAGATTATAGACTCTGCTCTGATTTCCCGTATGTTAAAGAAATACAGTATGATGCCAATTACTTCAGGGGGGAATGACTCTGGATTTATACCACTGTATCTGAGATCATAATTTGACTCCTTGTGAGTAATTGAGGTCATGTGTCTTCCTTTTTAACTTCACCACTGTAATGCCTACGCCTCATGCTGGAGGGTGAGTAGCTTGAACCGTCCCAGATGACTGAGTCATGAGCATTTTTTCTAGATGAATACATGAGAGTTTATATGAGAGCAAGTAATTGCTCTTCATGTGTGCCTGGGATATTATTTCATTAAGCAAACTACTCCCTGTTCATGCAGAAGCCCTGAAGATCAAGCAGCTGCTAGTGCCAAATTAAGTTTTCCTTGGGGTTAGAGCACAAAGTCAAAACTCTGGGGTCCTTTTTCATTAACTTCCTCAATTTGTGACTTTGGACAAACTCCCTGGGATCTCTGTGCATCAGTTACCCATCTATAAAGTGGAACGAAAGCTTAGTTTACGAGGGAAGGAATATGTGAAAGTTAAGCATGTGGGGCCAAATTCTGTTCTTTTACTCACACTGGAACAGTCCCTTGCTCTGTGCTCCTTAACTGTCTGGCTCCATGACATCACCGAGGAAAGCTGGACTTGGTGTAAGCTTGTATGTTTACCCCTGGCTCTCTGGGTTGGTAAAACACACTGAAATTTTCTGATGAAAGCTGTCCTAGAAATACAAAGTGTTCTTGTGACTCAGGTTTGCTCTTTGTTTGGATACAGATTCAACATCTCACTTCCTCGGCTTATGAGACAGGTTGTTATTACAACGCTCTTTCCCACCTCCTAACACCTACTTAAACAGAAATCACTTCTTCTGCTCTCACATTTAGGGCACAGAAATCCATTTAAACTTTCCTTTTGACATGAAGGAAATCATTAAAAACAACCTCAGGCCCTCTCCCCCTGGTCTTGTGGTCTTGTTACACCAAACCTCTACACATAAAGCCTATAGCATGTCTTTAACTTTGCTTTTCTTAGGAAGGATCTCAACTTTCGAGAATGAACAGTCTTCTCCAAAGCCATGAGCAGCATGGGAGAGCAAGAGCATGGGGAAATAGAGAAGTTCTCCTCCCCAAGGAGGAGTTTTAATATGCCTTTAATAAGGGAATTAAGACTTCAGATGGAGGCTTTAGCACCATGTTACATAAGTGACACCCTTTAGCATAAAATTGCTGTATTGAGGGAAAGCAGGGCACTATCAGCTATGTTTGTATAATAGTATTTGATAATATCTTGTGTCCATTTCCCGCACGCGTAAGTGGCTACACAACCTATAAGGCATTAGAGGTCTGTTTTGCTAAGTTTTCTCCCTATGGTAGTAACTTTTCCTCCCTATATCTAATATTTAAGCTATATTCATCCAGGTTAGCGATAGAAAAGTCTTCTTTTCGAGCTCCCACAGCTGTGGAGGTGGTAGGTTGCATTATTAGCTGGATGGGGTCAATCTGAATGGCACTGAGCCC
This sequence comes from Columba livia, assembly GCF_036013475.1. Classification (NCBI taxonomy): domain Eukaryota; kingdom Metazoa; phylum Chordata; class Aves; order Columbiformes; family Columbidae; genus Columba; species Columba livia. The sequence continues at coordinate 7,446,699 of NC_088607.1, forward strand.
AGCAGACACCCACCCAACATCCCCAGCACACCCCAGCACACAAACACTGGACATTTCTTACCTTGCCTTCATGCACAAGTCAAAGGGTCCAGAGCCACCAAACCCAGATGTGCTCCAGAGATCTATTAGTGCACACACTAAAGAGCATATTTATGATACCACAAATATTTAAGTGTGGTCTCTGCAAGTGGGAGGAGAATCTGCTCTCTCCAAAAGCTTCTGGCCACAGGATTTCCTTATCTCACCAGCCTCTGTGCATCTCCCTGAAGCCGTGGGTTTGGTGGGAAGGCCTCAGATAATCATCTGGTATCTTTCATAATGCTCATAAAAAGAGCTGGTAAGAACTCCTCACATATTATCATAGGTATTTGAGTTTCTACAGGACAAAGCAACACTTCCAGGAAAGCAGAGAGAGCACGCAGCTGATGCTAAGGAGTTCGGGGAGCGGGGACGGAAGGATCTTGCCAATATGTCTCAGAAAGCCCTGTCTAGATCCTTCCCTCTCTGCTTTCTTGTTAGGAAAATTCAACTTTACTAGCCTGATATATAGTGCAATTGTGAAATGAAGCTGATGAAAAGATGATTTATATTTGATATTCTGTCTCCTGGTTTGGACTGATAAATGGCTTTCCTGCAATACGCTGCTTTACAGAATGGTCACCTTTTCCCCTAGCTTGAGCAAGAGCCAAACTGAGCCTCTGCAAAATCAAAATGATCCTTGCCCCAAAGTTTACATCTTCAGCTGAAAACAAGTGATCAGGTTCCCTCCCTCAGGCCGAGCAGCTTCTTACTCTGCAAGTAAATCCTACTGAAACCAGTGAGACTACCTGGAGAGTTAAAAGATGTACTGGCACAGAATAAAGGTTGCTGACTTTGGCTCCAAATATCCATTCGCCTTGTTTGTTTATTTCTGTATTAAAAAGCTTTTAGCCCTATAGGCATTGCAATGTATTGGGATTGCAATGGCTCTGCCAGGGTACATAAAGAAATCCAGGGTCTGGAAGGATGGAGCAATTTTGGCCAAAATGGCATTTTGCCTCTTCTTTCGGTGGTGGTGTTTTTTTGTCTCTTCTCCTTCTCCTTCTCCTTCTCCTTCTCCTTCTCCTTCTCCTTCATCTTTCTCCTTCTCCTTCTCCTCCTTCTTTCTCCTCCTCTCCCCTCCCCTCCCCTCCCCTCCCCTCCTCTCCTCTCCTCTCCTCTCCTCTCCTCTCCTCTCCTCTCCTCTCCTCTCCTCTCCTCTCCTCTCCTCTCCTCTCCTCTCCTCTCCTCTCCTCTCCTCTCCTCTCCTCTCCTCTCCTCTCCTCTCCTCTCCTCTCCTCTCCTCTCCTCTCCTCTCCTCTCCTCTCCTCTCCTCTCCTCTCCTCTCCTCTCCTCTCCTCTCCTCTCCTCTCCTCTCCTCTCCTCCCCTTTGCCTTTGCCTTTGCCTTTGCCTTTGCCTTTGCCTTTGCCTTTTTTCTCTTCCTTTTCCTTTTTCTTTCTTTTTTCTCTTCCTCCCTCCAGCCAAACTCCCAGTCACACTGGCAAAGTGAGCTGTACTTCACTGGATAACTCATCTGAAAAAAGAAAGTAGTTTTCCCACTAGCAGAGGAAAAAGATGGATCCCATGTGCTTGGTCCTGCTGCTACTTTTTCTGAGCAAAGTCAGCTGATTAAGTACCTGCTCTGTCTACCCTCTCTGCTGTTACATGTAAGTACTTCTTTCATTTCTCATGACACAGATACAGCTGTGCAGGTAACGCCATTTCTCCATGGCACTAATAAGGCTCCACGTGTAAGGAAATAGGAGGCAAAGAAGATCTGTGCAGAAGACCTTGGGTTATCCTTTAGCTCTCACTGAAACGGGTTGGAAATTTCAGAGAGGACATTTTTACACTGGCAAAATGCGAGACTGATTAAATAAAAAATTAACCTCCCAGCAGAAATCAGATCAGTTTCTCAGGTTTCCGATGAGCTCAGAGGGCTGGTTGGCTGCTGCAGAGCCTGGTGATGGGGAGAATCCCAGCTCAGTCCCGTTAGATCCACAGCTCCGTTAGAACACGGGGTGTCAGTCACCGCTATCTTTATCTGGCTACGTCACTGCAAGGAATTTATCAAGCTGATGTAATCCACACTGGATCAAGCTCCTGGGTTGGGTGAGGAGGATTTAAGGCCATGCTCAGCTCCTCGAGGCCTATAATGGAGCTCAGGAACCCTGGAGCTCAGAAGTCTTCAGCTTTTGAAAATACCTGAACCACCCTGAAAAACAGCCCACCACAAACTGGTTCACAAGGGGAAGATATCCACTCCAAAAATTACATTCAAAACACTTCAGGGTGGCAAGGAGGAGCTCAAAGGCAGTAATTTTGGGATGCCTGTAACAACGTAATTCCACCTTGGGTGTAAAATCAACTCTCCATCCCTCTAGCTGCCCAGTCCTGGTTTCCTTTCTCCTCCCAAGCTGTCACCCAGCCTTTAAATGGCTTGAGGACCCCTGCCTGCCTAAGGGGACAAATCCTGGAAGAGTCTAATTTTTACTCTCTAGAAGCCTCTATTGTGTATATATGATTTCTATTTTCTTTTTCTTTTTCTTTCTTAAAAAAAGTAAAATAGGTTAATAGCTTTATCCCCTTGTTTTTCAGCTTGAGGCAGAAATCCTAACAGAAATTTTCAGCTTGAATGATGAGTGTTTAGTGAAGCTCTACCACATGGGAGACGGAACCTTCTCCTGGGAAGTGCCAAGCAACCTCGGCATGAGTTGGGACTCAGGCGGTGCAGAGTGGACTGGCAGAGCGTTCAGCAGAGCGCTCCACCGGTCGGGCTGGTCCGTGCTGTCAGGCTCTCCAGAGCACTGCACTGAGGGTGTAAATGTACATCATCTGCCCAAAGGTCTCCGAGAAGCAAGGCCGATTCCTGGTTTCATGATGTGATTGTTGCAGAATCTCCTTAACCTCTCTTTCCTTTCCATAAAACCCCAGTCTCATGTCCAAATCTCAATGGCACCTCTCTTCCTGCCCCAGTGCCACATTTCATCTGTTCCTATCAGATTGCCTCCCCTCTTGTCTGTGGAGATGCCAGCAAAGCAGAGCAAAGATATCACCGAAAATAATCTTTTTGTCCTCTCATCTGCTACCTCCTTCACTGCAAGGCTGCTTCACTCCTTCACTGCTTCTGAGAAGCAGACCTGCCTCCCCCCTGATGTCTATGCAAGAGTCTGACACAGTGGGATGGATCTATAGAGAACTCTTTAGTGACCTAGCAGGTGCCGTGTCTCCACTGCTTTTTAATATTTGTAATACACGTGATCAGTCTTTTATCCACAAGAAAACAAGCAGATCTACACTGTCCCCATAGAAGAGGCAGGGAAAGAGGGCTGTGATAAGCTGGCCCTTAGTACCAGCCCCAGGAAAGCAGGGTCCCAGCACCCACACCTTCTCATGGGGTCCCAGCATCCACACCTGCCTGTCTCTTGGCTCCCCCAGCCCATAAGCCCAGGCTGCACGGAGATGATCCTGCTCTACGCTGGCCTTGATGTGATGCCATCACTTTAGAAGCTGCAGTTTCTTCTCCTTGATGCTGAGGTCTCTTCCTTGAGGAGATGGAGCAAGAAAACAGTTTGTGCCTGTGCTCCTTCCAGACAGGGTGACAGGCTTGCTACGCCGACTTAGGAAAATGAGCTGACAAGTTCTCATAAACAATAATAAGAAGTAAAATAATATTCCATTTTCTCTAAATTAGGAGGGTTTTTGTTTTGCTATCATAAAAAATCTGCTGGTCCTCTGAAATGGATCAGTAGTGACATCCAGTGGCCACAAATTGAGACAGCTACAGTAATTTTGGGTTGTAATAGAATGATCTGGATTTACTACTAGTTACATGTATCTTAAAAGACTTCTGTATGCAAAAAAACGTATGCAGTTTTTATAAGTTCAATGAGTGAAGAAAAACACCATATCTGCCCAAATCATCTTTTTGAGGGCTAGTGCAACAGCTTCTTGTCCTTGAAGCTATTGCTCTGCTCTGACCCACACAGTGAAGTACGTTCCCTCCCATTGGGGCTGGCCTTTATAAGAAGCTTAATTCACTCGACCAGGTATTTTGAGGTGAGTGAAAGGTCTTATGGAAGAACTTGGGTTGCCTGTGTAGGTTGGCAGCTTGGTTTATCATTCTTTTTCAAAGGGCTTTGTGGCTCTCAGGTGGTTTGTTTATCTGTTTGGTTTCTTCTGGTAATGCTGCCTGAGCAAAGGGGCTATCTGCACTGCACAGAGCTGTACAGACATTGTGGTTTATATATGACAGAGTGAGGGAACTGCTAATAATGCTTCCTTTTTTGCAGGGAAATGTGTATGAAACACAGAGTTTCCCAGCACAGATACTGATTGAAACTCTCATAGCATTATTTCCAGAGATTTAGAAATGGCCACTAGATCCAGGTAGTCCAAGTCCAACTTGGCAATCCTACATCAGAAGTGATTTTTTCTACATCACATTTTTTTTTTTCCTTTTTCATGCTATCACGGTGTTCCAATCCAGTGTGCTAAATACAGCAAAGCGCATACTTCAAGTGTCCAAATAGCTCCCTGACCTTGAGTGAGCAGACACAGGAGCCCTGCCTTGGATCGCAGCCACTCTACTTCTTGCTGATCCAGGGTTGCAGAGTGGCTTAGCTCCTGATGGGGAATACACACCAGGCCACTGACAAGTGAATCAGCTGGTTTGTACGACTCGGGGAACTTGGAGAAGACCTTGCTTCTCTTTCTTGGTGTGTTAGAAAAATACCCACCGGCCTAGCGTGTGGTCAGAACAGCCCAGCATGAGCCAGGCAAAGAATCTATTTTACTGACTAAATATGCACTAAGAAGCGCTCGGCTCTCTCTCAGAGACAATAGGCTTTTCTTTAGTAAAGTGCTGACGCTGTGACTCCACAAAGTAAATCCTTGGTAAAATAGTGTTTCTCACTTGATCTCGCTTGCAATTTAAGAAGTTGAATTTACACCCCCTTTGACAGCCTCGTGCCTTTCGCTCAATTCTAATCTGAAGCGACTGCTGCGGTTCAGCTCAGGGTTGGGAGAGATAGTCAAGTTACCATTGGTTGGAGAGATACTGTGTGTTTGTTGATGCTGTGGTTTCAACCACATGCATACTTCTAGACCCTCACAAATACATGGCAAAAATGCATTATCTTAAATCCTTTTTTTTTCCCTGTCTTCTAAATGAACACATTTTTCCTCAAATATGTGACAGGCTGAGAGCATCTGGCTCCACTGAGTAACTCATTACACTGCAGGAGCTCACTTTTGAGCCCCAGGCTTTGGTAATGCTCTTGCCTGGTTTGTAGCACTGTGTACTTGATTTGCACTTGAGCCAGGTATTATATTTAGGTGCTTGAGCAACAAATTTTGCACATCTATGGGACGTAAACTCCCTGCTCACTACTCATGTTTACACTTAGAATATGGATACTTTGAGGAATGACAAAATGTACAGAGTCTAAAAACATACGTATTGAAACTAAAAAGCAGAGGCACATAAGCCAGACCTTCAGGTCCTGCTGATGCTTTATCTGAGATAGCAGCCTGATAAAACATCCTGCTTGTCTGTTGAGGATGGTTGCTTAATGACAGTATGATGACTGGCATTTCTGGCACGTTATTTTTTGTTTTGTGAATGTCAGGATGGCTGTCATTTATCTCCTCCTCCCATTTCTTGTAATGCTTGTTTACTTAATTGGCAATGCTTAGTCTTCTTTTGGGATTAAAAGATGCTAAGACTACAAATAGGACACAGATGGCAGCAAGATCATATTATTCAATGGTAAAGCACCAAACACATGCAAGTATTTATACTCAGCTGGTATTTACTAACAATCATATCATAGATAATTCATATTCATTTCTAACAGAGGTGTGTACTTCAGAAAATCCAGATTCTGCTCATTTCAGAAAATTTTGGGCTGACTTCCCAAGAGATACCCAAGGACATAACTAATACTGCAGCAGTAAAATTACCACCTCTCTCCTCCTAATATACTGAACAGACCAAGAAGTTCATCATTATCTAGAAGCCCAATTCCTGCTAAGGAAACAGAAGAGGAAAGCAAGCAGTGCCTGTGTCCATAGATGCTCCGAGCTACTATATGTGAGCTACTACCTGGCTACCCCACTGACATGAGATATGAAACATCCTATGAGCTAGGAGAGAGTTAACAGATTGACACTGCCAGACGTCAGGATAACGTGAGAAAAACATCAGGCTGCACAGAAGAAATTAAAAATTGAAAGCTTTATGTCATTGGTGCCAGGCTGGGAAACAGAGCAGGTTGGCTGAAAGGAAGGAAAAAGGGAGTAAGTGAGAATACTGGTCTCTAGCAGAGTCTTTATGAGGCAGTGTAAGTCTAACAGGGGTTAATAGAAAGTAATAGGATTAAACTTGGCTGAATTCAGAGCAAATACTGAGATTTGCTTCCTCAGAGGTTTGAGATTTGTAGGTTTGACAGGTTTCCTTAAAAGGGGTGGTTGGAGTACTTGCTATTATTGTTATTAATCTTTCAAATCCCTGGCAGGAAAAGGTCCTCAGGTGACCCATGTGCAAAAGAGGTAATATGTATGGAGGGTGGCTGCTGGCTGAAAAGAAAAAAGGCCATACATTCCTGTAGCAAAAATAAAGGTGGAACTCCTTGAGCTTTCTAGAAAGTAAGTTTTGTTGGAGGAAAATAGAGTTTTATTTCTTTTTTGACAGCTTGCCTGCATCAAAAATAAGTAAATTAACATTACAGTGTTGCCCAAATCCATTGACAAGGGCTGAAACAATAAAACTCCGTTGGTATCTGGTCTCATGTAGATACTTGTAAGTCAAGTACTAGGCCAAAGTAGGGGTGACTGTTAGCAATGCAATCACCTCAGGAAGGCTGGAGCTTGCCCTTTGCCTCATGCTCCCAACCCTTCCACCAGAAAATAAAACCGTGTTTGTAGAAGGAGAAGCAATTCCTGACCTGTTGCTTTTCCTTACCTACAGGATTTCTTCATCCCTTTGCTGGAAAGTTCTGACACTTTACGCACTGGAAATCCGAACAAAGTACAAGGATATACCTTGAGGAGCAAATACAGCACTGACCCCAAGTCTGTTCTGCAGCCCATGTAAAAAGACCAACCCAGTTCCCAGTGAAGACATATGATTAACACAGAGGGACTGATAAGGTAAAAAACTCCCTATTATGGTAAAAAAAATGTGCTTCTGTCCAGAAAAGTCTCAGGTATTGAGACACCAGGAAATAGGTGACTTGTTCTTTGGTGGTGACACCACAAGTGGATCACCCAAGGGGAGTGAGGGTGAATGGGATTCTTATCTGGTTTTAAGTGGACCTGTCTCAGGCTCTTTTGAATGCAGGCAAGTGCAGAGTTCACTGGCTATCTTTTATTTCCTCTCAGCTGTCCTCTTAGGACCTCTCTAGAAAAGAGTTCATTGTAGCTTTAATTACCTAGAGGTAAGGGAACTCAGTTGTGTGATAGGAAATGTACTCATGCTCTTCCAAAATTGTCAAGAAATGAGGGCTGTGCTCCCTGGCCATGGTAGCAGCTGCATCATTAGCCATAGATGAAAAAAGGCAACTCATGCTGCATATTTTTATGCACGAGTTCGAGTCTCCTTGCACTGATTCTAGCTCTATCAGGGCTCAATCTGCAGGCAAAAAAGGAAGAAGCTAAAAATCCTTTTCATTGTAAAAGTTGCTTGAGTTTGCCTAGACAACTACAAAACTTTCCTGTTAACATCAATAAGTAGCAGTGAAACCAACCATTTAGACAAGATATAATGGCACATTATTGCCTGTGAAGGATTTGCACTTTGGTTTTCCAGTATTTCTCTGTTGCTAGATTTAGTATCACATTACAGGAAGCCTGACTGAACAAACCTTGGCGAGATCTAATGATCTCATGTTCTTTGCTGTTCTGTTTTACACACTGACATGCAGATGCTGATCCGTTTTGTATGGGTTGGCTTTGCATCCTCTGCTGTTCAAAAAGAACTAAGTTTTAGAGCTCCATGTCCCAAAGACCTGTGAGGATGAAGCTTTAGACTGTATTCTCTCTTCAAGCTAAGAATACTCCTCAGTCTCCAGAAGAAGCTGTAAAAAAGGTTGTGTATTTTTATTGTGCTGGTTATTCAGTGAGGCTTTTAATGCCACAGGAAACCTGAGGGATGCAGCTATATGTCTCTATGTGGTTAACTACTGAGGCACTGAAGGAAAGCCCTGGAATAACATATTCCGGGCTTACTTTTAAAACAATACAAACAAAAGACAAAACATCAACAAAAAAAACGTAGAATATAAAATCTCAAACCCCAGTATCTGCAGTATGAGAAGACAGAAGCTTCCCTCCATTCTTCCTTGCAGGAAAATGTATTTTCTTTTATTACGACTATCCTCTACGTGCTTTTTCATCCACTCAGCTGTGTTAGCCTACAGTATCTAATTAGCGATAACCTGTTTGGATCTACTAGTCCAGCAAAACCTTGCAAGTTACTCTTTGGCATCTTTATTACATTTACAAATAACAGGCTATGCTTTTCAAGTTCTCCACCTGCTACTTTGTCACAGTGCACAAGAACATACACACAGTCTGCCAGACCAATGCAGACTTAATTTCCTTAGATGAGCTAATCAGCAAACAGGCACCAGCTAGAGCAGAACAAACCAAGGCCATCTCAGAAAAGTCATTAGTAGTTTCGTTCTCAGACAAAAATAAGAAAAAAACCCCATGAGATTTATTGAGCACAAAATCTTCAGATGCTAAGAATCAGATATGGCAAATTCTCACCATCCATCACAAATTATGGACTAGAGAAGCACTAAGTACATCAGTGGTATTGCTGAAACTATTAACAGTTAGGTAAGCAGTGGGCTAGGGAAAAGACATGCATTTGTATGAAGAAAAGCTGTGAATACAAACTCTTAATGGCTACCAAGAACCATTTTTCTGCTGTTTACCAAAACCCCAGTATTTCTAAATGCTTCTCTATTAGAAAAGGGTACTTTGTATTGTCGGTAAATGGGATAATAAGGAAGTGTGAAAGATGAGTCACCAAGCCACAGGGAAAGAAAATGTAGTATGAGCTACCGCAGCGCCCTCACTTGCTCTGCGGTCCTTCGATAGAGCGTAATGCACTTTCCTCCAGCCATGGCCTCCAACAACAGCTACACCCAGCTCACACATGAGGATGAAGGTTAAGGATATTTATTCCAGCTGCACCAGATGTGCCTATATGACCAAGTTATCTAAACAGCTTGTAACTTCAGTAAGTACACTTATCCTGATCTTACAGGTGTGACTTTAAGGCTTGAAGAGCCTTAAAGAGGATTCAGGTAATAACATACCTTCTGGAGATGTGAAGTGTCTCGGCTGAGGTCTGTGGTGAGAGTTAGGGCAGGGCTGTCCTTCTCTCCATGCTTGGTATCCAAATCATTACAATACCCTCCTCAAATTACGAGATGCAAAAGATTCAAAGCAAAACCACCCTAGAAGCTGGGCAAGTTGAAGCCCAGACACAGAATAACACAGGAGCAATATTTTGAGCCAGAGTGATGTGTAGGGAGGGGAAGACAGGGCTGCGCTGCTGAATTCTAACCAAAACCTATTTCTGTAGACAACACTTGTGTCAAAAAAGCAAAACAACAAAACAAATGCAAAATTCAAACCCACCATAGACTGTGATATTACTGCTAATGCTACTGGAAGTTAAACATGGGGAAGTAGAAGGTAAAAGTAGACAGTGTGTAGTAGAGCAGCATTAACTTGTTTTTAAATCTTCATTGCACCTATGACCTTCTCCTTCACCTAAATTTGAACCTGTGATTGCTCTTAATGACACCTATCTTGTGCCAAGTGAACAGTCTCTCCCAGTAAATGCACCTTTCCCATAAAAGTTGCTAAAAAGAAAGTTACTGTGGGAAGAGTCACACTGATGACAGTAACTGTAGGAAGCAAAGAAGAACTTGGCCTTGTGGAAAAGCAATATTTTCACTGTTCTGAGAGGGCTTCACAAATAACTTGGCATATACTTTGAAAATGTCCTTGACGGTGCCCTTTTAACCAACAAGAAAGCCAGCAAGCTCATGTTACAGTATCAGATACGCTGAGCAACTGGTGCAGAGGAAGTATTAAAGCCCACAAATCTCCTGTGTAAAATCAAACACAGACAATTACCTTGGTTATGAACCGCAGTGGCATAACAGGCTTCAGCTAGCAGCCTGTCCAGCTGCTCTTTGGCACGGATCCTGAACAGACCTTGCAGTTGGTCCTAAATCTTCAGATACTTCCCTCCTCCCCCACCTGCTTGGCTGGTAGCCCTACTGATTACACTGAGCATTCACATCGCTGCTGATGCCTCCTCTTTCCCTAGAGATACAGGCAGCCCGGCCAAATTGCCATTGACGGGCTCTCTCCCAGGCTTTCCCAGCAAAACAGCGTAGGGGGATATAGTCCGAAGGAGAACTTCCTAGATAATCGTCATCCAGAACAGAGCTGTAATTAGCAAAAGAAATCTGTGCTCCCTTCCTAATAATAAGGAAAGAGAGGAACCCCCAAATATATCAGCTCCCCCCACTCCAGGCAATTTTGTTGCACCAATGCATCTCTTTGCATATATATCTCTGTTAAAGATCTCTGGTCTCTCTTAAAGAGATTTAGCATGGGACAGAGCTCACTCCTTTTATCCATCCATGGACACCCTGTTCTTGGCAAGACCTCTTGTCAAAATCCCACTCATTTTTTTTCCCTGCCATCCTTCCTACCATGTAATTTATACGCGTTTACCTGCGATTCTCTTCCCCTGCTTTTGACATCCTTTGTGCCTAAGCTGCTCCAGAGATTGAGCAGAGGCGTGTGTGTATTAATAGAGCAGGTAATGGATGAGTACGCTCTCACGCTCCTCTGCTCGTGCTCCCTCCAAAGTAGATCATTTCTGCATGGTACAAACGACATTGCCAGACTATCTTTTAAGCTAACGAAACAAAGATTAGCATCTCAGAATTCTATTAACAAACTTAGGAGGTTTTTTAGTGCGTTTGTGTGTTTGGTTGGTTGTTTTTTTACCCAGTATGTATATTTATATATTATTAATGCAATCCAAGAGTTTTGCAGTATATGCCTCTATTACTCCTATATCATTCCTGTGTATGGCAGCATATAAATTATTCCTATTATTGGCTCTTGCTCGTTGTCTCTTAAGAAGCTCTCAGTGAAAAGGAAGAGTGTTCTGTTCCTTCCAGAAATGAAGCTCCATTGCCACGCCAAGCACAGGGCTGAGCTTAGTCCTCTCTCTACCTGTTTTACCTGTCTGAAATCTGCATTCTCCCTGCAGGCTGCTTTGCTTTCTGCAGGGGTAAGAAACCATGGGAAAGCAACAGTATTACCCTGAGTTAACAAAGAAAAATGCTGGGTATGAGGACGTTTGGGCATCCATACCAGCCTTAACTTGGTCTTTATGCTGGAATCAGCAGGGGATGAAGCTCTGGGGAAACAGGTCTGAAGAAGGGGAACTCAAGAAAAACTGACATGCTGCTTCCTTTCTCAGAAAAGTATTATCATCCTTCCTGCTCCTCCTTCAGAAGCCACCACTTCTGATCCCAAAGATAAACCCAACTGTTTTCCATTGTTCTTCCTCTCTTAACCAAGCTCTGACCCTGCAACGGCTCCTCTGCTGCAGCACCTGCACCAATGTTCTCGGAGGCTTGGGGAGATGCTCTCTAGCTTCCTTCTCCTCATCACCACCTTCCCTTCTCGTCCTGCCTCCCCCAGCCCCACTCGCAAGCATGATGTGCCTCCCCAGTCTCTAATTTTCTACCTTTTTCCCATTGTTTATGTGCTACCAGTTTTAGCGATCTTTGGCCGCAACCTGCTCATGTTTTCCCCCTTAGATCTTTTCTACTCCCATAGGCCTCCTCCTCCCACCAAGAGAAGAGGGAGCTCTTACAGGTTCATTTTCCAGACCAGTTGCATGTTGATAAATAATTATGCGATATTGAGTGGATGTTGACTGACTGGAAAGGAAAGCAAGCCTGTGGTGATCTGCACAAAACAAGGCACGGATCATCTTTTCAAGCCTTGACAAAGGAGTTTTGTTGGATGACAAGCTCACGGCAGCACCTGCAGTGGAAACAGTTAATAGCTGTATTTAAAAAGCATGAACATGAGACTAAGGTAGAACATTTAAAAATAACTGTTCTTAATGTTGCTACGGAGACCTTTATTATAGCCATTGTATGTGATGTGCATAGATTCAATTTCATGTAGGTAGCATTTCTCTCTCAGACTAGTAGAAGCTGACAATACTCCCACTTGTACGAGATGGTATGTAGGAGCACACAGGTTGTGGAACTAAATGACAGTCAACAGGAGGTTTATTCTGTATTTCGACTCTTAAAAGTTTGTAAATTTGCAGTTTTAGTACTCCATTAACAGTTTCTCACCCCTATTGATGTCCCTTGCTTAATATCTTCTTCCTTTTCTAAAGCAGAAGTGCTTAGGATCATTGTAATTGGGGTGATAAATGCAGCAATCCTATTATAAAAATAAGGGCTATCATTTGTAGGGCTGGCAGTGCACACATTTGGAGTGCTCCCAGTTAAATCTGAGTAGTTTCAACACATGGCATTCAAACAAAAACTGTATTGACTGCATTAAAGATTTTATTTGTCTTTAAGCCTAGTCAATTAGGTCACAGCAGTGAAGGAGAGAAACGTATTGCTGGTGCTCATGTAGTTACATGGGCTGCTTTTTAAAAATGCTTTGAGAAAACGTTGCTGATCAAAAGCAGTTAACTCAAAATCTTGGCAAAAGACCTCCAAGTTTTCATTACCATATTCTAAGCTTTACCTATTCCAATAAAAATAACAGTTTTTGGAAACACAGCCCTCACAGAACTTCAGTTTCACTTTTTATATGACAGTTTTCATCTTCCTGGCTTTTTATTTTTTTAATATTGACTCGGATTAAATAACCCTACACAGATGACAAATTCTAGCAGAAATTATTCAGGAAGCCAAGCTTCTTTAGGGCTTATTTCAGAGAAGTTTTAAATTTCATATTGAAAATATTTACTTCAGTTTTTCCATTTGTTAGACAGAGAGCTCAATAAGTAAATTCAAATTGAAGTGTACAGGCTGCATTTCAGGCAGCTGCAGTTCCAGAGACATGCTTCTAAAATCATTGGAATAACTGAAAAGTTGTAGGCTGGTAGTGGGAGGAATTCCTAATTTGCTGCAATACCGAGGACAAGAGACAAACTCCTCGCTTCTTTTAGCCTGCAGACTAGAATTTCACCTTCTCAGCCAATGCAGTATCCTCAGCATCACCGAGTGCTTGGGAAAAAAGATTGGAAATTGAACAGAACAAAAACTGTATGAATATCCACGAGTTTTGCCTTCTGGTTTAATGAAGCTACAAGAGTACGGTTTGCCCAAAAACGGGGAAATTATTCTCCAGTTATGAGGGATTTGATTTTTTTTTCCCTGCCGGTAGTTTGGAAGTGAACATGAAGAACACTGATTTAAATGACACCTCTGCCTGAGGTTTCTATCTATTTTTACTGATAATCCAAGCAGTAGAACAAGCCCCACCCCTAATATTTTTCATAATTATTCTTCTTGATTATTTTTGATACTTTGTGTAGTCAGTTCACTTACCCCATTTCCCTGCAGTGTCTTGTGCACAGACACATAGAAAATGTGAAAAAGTTATGGCCCAGGCTCAGCATCAAAGGATAAGGCCAGATCTCTCTGTTACTACAGAAATAATACGCTTTTCCAACTTGCAAAATGTTTGTGAAACTACAAGTTGCTTCTGACATTTCGAATGTCACTTTTTGAGTGTGAAACGTGAGGTCGTGTTTCTGGGTGAATTTGAATCTGGCTGGTGTTTGCCTTGCTCTGAACAGACTCCCAACAGAAGCAGCGCAGACAGCGCAGTATGAAACCAGACTATTAAATAAACTCCAACGGGAAAAAGACAGGAATTGTAGCGTTATGCTTTCTCAGCTGAAACGTGTTACTAATGGTATTTATAGAGATTTCAGTAATATAGCTGTTTGTCCTACGTAGTTGAACAGAGTAACTTATGTTATTACAAATATGTAGCCCAGATTGATAGGTATATATATCACAGGCGCATACATATGTAATGTATTACAATACATAGTCCAGACATCTGTGCAATGATTATTATTTGTCATTAAACATAGTCTTTGGGCTGTCTCCTGAAGAAAAGCTACTTTTGTGCAAAAATAAGTTGTGAAGGGAATAAAACTACATGTGTAAAGAATATTCACAGGAGTCCACATGCATGTTTTCATTTGCTGAGTGCAGAAACATCAATACAGGCATGGGAAGACTGTTGTAAAAACCTGTTAGTAGGAAGGTACAGAAATGAGAATATGTAAATAACTGTTTCCATTTACCTTTCCCAAGCTTCCTGCCAATACAAAGATCATGCAAGAAAGAGCCAGTCTACTTTTCCACGCTCAAATGGCCTTGAGTTCATGCAAGGAATGGAGCTGAAATGGCCATCTTCCAGCTCTGTGGTGGGAACTGAGGGGACTGTTTTGTTACTCAGTGCTTGTCAGACTCACCTCTAAAATAGATATTTTCCACCCCCCAGATTTATTTACATCAAAATGCCTGGTCTGGCTTCAACTCCCTGAAACAAGTTATTTTCACTTCAGTTTAAACTGTTAGGTTGGGAGGGCTGACCAAACAAGGAGGGAAAAATGAAAGGATCTCTTCGGGCATTTGTGAAAGGTTCAGCTCCACAAACACATTTATATATGCTTAGATGTACAGTTTTTAGTTTTCACATACAGCCCTATGTGGATTCTGCCTTCCCATCACACTTAACACACACCACACCTTTTCCAGAGACTCAAGAGATGTCAGCTTGATCAGCGAAATCCTTTTTATCCCTTTTCAGTGGCTTGATACCATGTATGAAACTTAAGGGGCAATCAGAGATGCAAAAGTGAATAATGGAGAAATCCCAGAATCTTCTTTTACCAAGAAACCTCTGAGATACTCTGTCTGGCTTGGAGAATTGGGGCAGCTTCCCTCAAATCCTTTACTGCCTCTTTATTTAGTTTTTCTTTCCAGCTGAGCCAGTGTCAGGATACACGGGAGCTGCGAGCAGCTACAGAAACCCAAGAGCTGCCACAGCACATCACCGATCCCAAGACTGTCGCTGCTGAAATTGGATTACTGAGTATTTGCACAAGTAAGCGCTCTCCCGAGACGAGGATACGGATCTCAGGCTCGGATTGCTGAAGTTCCAGGCGGTTCTTTCCCACTCCACCCTGCAGCCCTTTCAGCCCCCCCCCACCCCGCTTCATGGCCATAAAGGCAAATAAAGAGTCTCGGCTCTGCACCGAAATGGCTGCAGCACGGACACGTGTCCAGCTCTGACCTTACCGCAGGGGTGGTGACCTCCAGCAGAAGGAAGAAGCTTCTCGCAGTGGCCTGATTTGGCTGAGCTTATCCAGAGGCTAACGAGACAGAGCAGATGATCTGTGACCGGCTGCTGCCAGGACCAGAGGCAGAAACTCCAGCCCAGCAGCTGTGTCAGCCATGAGAACAACCAGCTACCTGCAGAGCAATGCAGGGAATTGCACTTTTAATGAAGGGCAAGGGAGGCACAAAGCCTCACGGGGACCCTCATCTCAAAAACGACGCTCATCCCTGAAGTGTGTATTAACTCTTTAGCCATTGAATCTTCCTACAAACTCAAAAATGCTTTTTAAATGCAGTTTTTTCAAGCCTCTCCATCAAGCAGGGGCTGCTCTGGACTAATCCAGGAAGTGAGCCAAGTATTAAAAAAAATAATGTGAGGTTGCAGAACACCTAGAACATATTGATCATAGTGTAATTATGCCTGAAATGTATTAGGGGATGTAGCTAGAACAATCTCCACTCTGAGAAAGATTATTTGGAAACATGCAAGGGGGCCTCAGGGAGGCTGCCAGTAGTTCTTACCAGGGTTGGGGAATCTGCTTCAGCATATGTAAAGAAAAAGTATTTCAGTGAAGACTGAATGACAAATGTGATAATAAGTATCCCAAACATCACCTTCTAAAGCTTAAGCAAGCTAGCATTTACATGAATACCAGAAACCAGCAAAGCAAATGCAGTAAGAAGCAAAATACATGTGACAAACTTCATTTGCATCTGAGAATTAAAGAACAGTTCCTGGACTTAAGAAGTAACAGCAGGCAAATAATAAAGGAAATCTTCGGTTTGCCTGGATACTGGTAATATAAAAAGACTGGTTTTGTTATATTTACATTTAAAATGGCTTTTTTTTGCCTTTTTTTTTTTTTTTAATCTGAAACAAGTTATCTCAGCCCCACAGTTGCTACATGGAGGATGTTGTTTCCTGATATAATAAAAGCCAGGGTCTGGGTGAGATAGCAACAGAATCCCTAATTAAGACCCAGGATACTTTAAGCTAGAGCATGAGCCTCTTGAAGTAAGTACCCAAAGCACCTTTACATCCAAAATGTTAAGCTTTTGATTAAACAAGCAGAACATACTTTTGATGATAATTGAAGATGAGCTTCAGTCAAAATACTGGATTTGTATTTGGGCCAAACTAAACCTTGGATGCAAACCCTCACTCTCGTTTTGACACATTCTGATCCAGACTGGGCGCTAAGCCACGATTACTAACCAACTCAAGCAATTTACTTGTTGCATGTAAGACTGCAAAGCTGTTTCATAACCAACCAGAGTATCCCTGTTGTGAGACAGATCATATTTGATCTGTAAGTTGAGACACAATGTTAAAAGCCTCTTTTTTCAGAAGTCCATTTGAATGTCCATTTGGGGCATCCACACCTTTGGGCCACCAACAGATTTTTTTCCTGCTACACACAGGACCCACAATTTCACAATAACCTCTGTAGTTTCTCTTTAGCTCTGAAAACTGAGGTTTAGACACCTCAGGTAGGATCCAACCAAAAAGCAGCATTTAAGATGCATTCCGATCCTGAAAACATAGGCCTAGCTTCCTTTTCTGAATTCATATGGCCAGTCATTTCTAGCGTAAGAATAAAGTTTCCTAAAATTCTCAGTTGTCATCTTTAAAAATAGCTAAAAGCTGGGGGTTCAGATTTTTCAGCAGGATGAATGGATGCACTCAACTCAACAGATCCAACAATTCATTCAGGCTGGTGGTTCTCTATAGCACCAATATAATCTAAATATCACTCAAACTGAATTTTTAATCTCATGGAAGTGAAGAAACTTGAACTTAGCTCATGGCAGTGAAATGTACTTGAAGGCTTTGGAAATGAATGCTGAGCCACAAGAGATGGATGGTCCCCTGTGCAAGGAATGGGCTCTGGGGTGTCGCGACAGGGGAGTTTCCCCAGGTGAGCTGAACCGAAATCATCCCAGGGACCAGCTGGAGGTGGGCTGGACCCTTTCTTGCCAGCACTAGAAGCCAACTCAGACTGCAACCGGCCCCTTCTGAAGCAGAATTTAAAAAGGAAAAAATAAAAAAGGAATTTAGAGGGCATCAAAGGAAACCTCATATGCTCTAAAGCCTCAGTATTTTTAAAGAGGTTCACTCCAAAAAAATGTAGGATCACCTGATGATATTGTGCTTGGCAGAGTTCAGAACTAGAGCCGGAAGCGGTCCTGATCACTGCATTTCTGTTTTTTTTAGCCTATCTTCATAACTGGACCAGATCGGCTGCTCTCTGTGCAGTGTATCCTGTCTGAAATTGTAGATGCATGAGGACAATTAAAAGAAAAGGACACCCCCCAGCAGTCTGTCACCACTGTAACTTCCAGCAATTTTTGTATTGCATAGCTTTCAACGGATTTTTTTTTTTCCTCATGAATTTACCTAATCACTTTCTAAATCCTGTTTCATGCAGCACCATGAGAATGATAATCTAATTTTGGTCTCTAAGACACGTAATACAAAAACAATAGGAGGCCCAGGAAAGAACAAAATCATTTTGCCAACAGATATTACAAAAGCAAGCAACGACTCCAGTCCAGTGATGAACAAAATTACAAAACCCACTCATTACAAAATGACCCAGCACTTCTGCTTTGAAAAATAATCTGGACTGCTTGGCAGTTCTGAAAAAAGAAAGCCAAACAAAACCCAATGCACACCTGTAACTGCTTTTCTAAGCTTCTGATACGGGCATTTCTTTCCTCAGTACCATGACATGAACCATAGAGTGTGTCCCTTTGACAGGTTCTACTGTTTGGGGTAACTACAAATGCTCCTAAACCCAAACATCCTTGGATCAGTCGTGAATAAGATGAATAAAACAAATGTTCCCTGGGTGCCACTACTCCTTGTTTAGAAAAGGAGAACTGGCTCAAACACACGTCCCTGCTGTGAACTTGTGCTACTTGTTCTCTATTATAAATTATTGGGCTCTATATTTTGCAATCTTCCTACAGTATCACTGTTGCAATCTCCTGCAAAATGGCAAAAGGTGGTTTAGAAGCTCTACACTTAGAGCTTTGTTGCCATCCCATCCTAAGCTGATTTGTGAAAGAAATAGTATTTTCCTTGTTTAAATGTAGGTGAAATATCCCTTTTAATACACTCTAGTACTTTCTAAAAAGATCAAATACACATACAGGCTCTATCTTTTCTTCTTTTTTGCATGCCTTGCATACTACTTAATAATTTCCAGCTGTTCAAAGTGAGTTGAAGATATTCTACAGAGTTTTACAAAGCTCTGTGTAACCAGAGTGCAATTACATACACCTTTCTATTTATCCAGACTTCCAGAGAATGCAAATAGCAACTTCAAAACTGAAGCCAAAGTAAAGTGTGTTCTTAAAGGCCATTTTTAGATGGTATTAAGATGATTTATTTTTCTCCTCTACCTGGTAAATTTAAATAATTTTCTTTTCTCTCTTATTTCAATCCTATTTTATGTTATATAACATTTTTGCACGGCCTTTTTGTATTCATATTAACGCATTTGCTGCTATTTTCCTTCATTCTTTCATTCTCATTGGAAATGCTAACACACCAAATTCTTGCTTCATAAGGTGTCTTTAAGATAACACAGCTCCTCTTGAAAACAGTCCTGGGAGAGGAGAAAAGCGATTACTGAGCTGAACGTTTCAGAGGCTCTTAAGCTGACATCAGGTGCACAAAATGTGCCAAATCTCCTATTCTGCTTGTTTAACACAAGAAAATACTCAATTGAGACATATGCAACATTACTTTTTATTTTATTTTTTTTTTCTCCTGCTGTTCCTCCTGACTCAAAACCAAGGCTGCTGTTGCCTTTCTGAACATATTACTCCTTATCTGAAAAGCCATTTAGTTGCAAATCAAAAACCTTTCCATTCCTACTGCATATGCCTGTATAACCACGGTAAAGACCCATAACAGAGCAGTTCAAGTGTTGGACTAATGACCTCTCTGGTATTTCTATAGAATGCTCTGTTAAACAGCCAGGCATTTCAGCTTTCAGTCACAAGACCTATAAAAAATTCATACTCTCCATCTCCAGTTTCAAACCACAGCGCTGCATCATTAAGCTTTTCAATCCTCCCACCCCGCAGACTTCACAAAAGGGGAAGGGGAAGAGGACTTTTACCTTCCTGGCATTTAAATTTTACATTTTCTTCTCCTCTTGTTTGCGTTTTTAAGTCATTCTGGAGGTTGGGAAAAACATAGCCAACAATATGAGCCTGCATTTTCTTTTATTTTGTTAAAATGTAACATTATCTAAGACCTTTTAGATAGATATTTAACTAAAAATGAAAACAGGTGTAAAAACCACCAAGCTTTATCATTTACGTAACTTTTGCCTGAATTGTTGCTGCCTTTCAGAAATTAAAAATCTTCTATTTCAAGATCAAAACAAAAGGCTACGCCTGACAGAGGGAAGCACCTGGAAAAACAATGTGCAGCTGTCATAATGCATTCTTCAGCAGTACATACAGTTTTAATTGGGCTTTTAAATGAGTTTGTTGCATTGGAGCAGCAATTTTAAAGGATGTTTATATTCACCAGTAAAAATATGGTTCTTCGATATAACACTTCTGTAAAACAAATTTTAACATAACGGGTCTTCTGGGTTAGTCTCTCAAAATGTCCCAAACCATGCTTCCCGAAGCCTCTATACATGTTCTTCCCACTCATCGTAGTCCTGCCTCATGTCATGCTCCTTCTATCCTTCTTCACTGCTTTTAAAGCATTTTTTATAAATGCCCAATCTTCCTGCTCCTTGGTTTGATGGGCTGCTGTTGCCTGTGTCTCCTGCCCGCATTACACCTGTTGCCTCCCCCAAAAGGGCTGTGCACATTTTGGGAGGTGAGACACCCACTCTTCACCCCTCCAACTTCAACAAGTCACAGCCTGGGGCACAAAGAAATTCCGATGTCCTTGATTGTCACAGGAGCTCAGTCCCACACAGTGAGAAATGATCTCATGTACATCGCAGGCTGAACACCAAGACACTGTACAAAGTTCTCAGCTTTCTTTGCTTTGTATTCCTTTCCTCCATATGTTTGGTTTTGTTTGTTTTGGTTTGGGGTTTTTTTACTTCATTTATTCAATGGCAGCTTTCAAGCAATATTAAATAGCTGAAGAGGATGGAAAGAGATTAATATATTATCACCAATTACTGCAGAGCTTAAATAAAATGTTATCTATGTAATGTTTTCAAGATTTGCTGAAAGTAACTCCTGGCAGCAGAAGACGCAGAAGAGGTTCTAGGAAGTGACAGGAAAACAGACATTGTTGCTTTGCCGATTGGCAATTTGGCTAAAACAATCAGCATCTACCTGACGAGACTAAACGTCCCTTCTCTCCTGTCACTCCTCGGACATTCCTCGAGCAACCCAGTGCCCGAACCAACGGGTCACCGGCCCCGGCCCCTCGCTTGGCAGCGCTGCCTTCAGTGCTGCGGCGGACGGCGGCCCGGACACCCCCGACTGATAGAACGGCACCCGGGGGTGCTCAGGTGAACTGCCCACCCGGTGTCCTCATGGCGAGGCACCCAAAACAGCGCTCACGGCCCCTCCCGTTCACAGGCGGTGGCCACAGAGCCCTGTCCCGCTCTGAAGACAGTTCCCGAGGTGCCGTGTACCTGTACCCGGCCCCCCACCTGGCCCGCCCACAGCGCGGCCGCGGAGCCTCACCGCCCGCGCATGCGCCCTTCGCGCTGTGACGCCACACCGCGCTGTGCCGTGACGTATCCGGCGAAGCCTTCCCGTCTCTACCAATGGGATCGCGCGGAGGGGAGCGCCGCGCCTCCCGTTGGCTGGCACAGCCCTTCGCCCCGCCCCCTGCCCGCCGCCGCGGAGAGGGCGGTGGGGGGACCCGGATGAGGCGGCCTCGGGCGGCCGCCGCCGTTAAACGCCGGCCTGCGGGCGCGGCCCCCGCCGTGGCGGCGGCGCGGTGAGGGCAGCGCGCTCGGGGCGCGGGGCGGCGAGGATGCTGTTGGTCTATGTGATCCTGCTCTCGGCGCTGGCCGGCTGCTTCCTCACGCTCCTGCTGCAGCTCCTGCTGCTGTACAGGAGGGAGCCGGAGCCCCCCGCGACGGGCTTCCCCGGCACCATCTACACCCGCGTCGCGCCCGACTCCACCCTCAGGGAATACCTGCAAGGCTCGGAGCCGGCCGGCAGCCAGGCGGCTCCGGAGCCGGTCCCCGGAGCTGCCCCGGCCTCAGCGCCGGCCGCCGCGGCTCCCGCCGCCGCCCCGGGCCCGGAGCCCAGCGCCAAACAGCCGCCACTTCAGCAGCAGCCGGAGCCCCCTGCGGACCCCTGTCCCCGGGAGGAGACGTGCCAGTTCCTCAATGCCATCTTCCTCTTCCTCTTCAGGGAGCTCAGGGACACGGCCCTGGTCAGGGACTGGGTCACCAAGAAGATCAAGGTGGAGTTCGAGGAGCTGCTGCAGACCAAGGTGGCGGGGAAGGTGCTGGAGGGGCTCAGCCTCAGAGATGTCTGTCTCGGCAACGTCCTGCCTGTCTTCAAGTCGGTCAAGCTTATTCGGCCGGTGCTCTGCAATGAAGAGGGTTGCCCGGAGGAGCTGGGCTTTGAGGTGGACCTGGAGTACAACGGTGGCTTCCACTTGGCCATCGATGCCGACCTGGTCTTTGGCAAGTCGGCCTACCTCTTCGTCAAGATCTCCCGGGTGATGGGGAGGCTGAAGCTGGTCTTCACACGCCGGCCCTTCACGCACTGGTCCTTCTCCTTTATGGATGACCCACTGATACTGATCGAAGCCAAGTCGCTGTTTGAAGGGAGGACGGTGCATCAGCTCAATTCAATCATTGTGAACCAGTTCAGGAAAGTGATTAAGCGCAAGCACACCTTACCCAACTATAAAATCAGGTAAGACGGCCCATGTCCTTGATGTTACTTTTGGTGGTGTCCATTAGAATTGCTGTTCTGCTCTTAGTAAATAAAAACAGATTGCTTTTGGCATTTCTACAGCTTGTACATTGCTTGTCTGATGTAGAAAGCTTTCCATTAAGGTAAGTATGGATTTCAATTTATAATAGGTGAAGAACCCATTGCACTGTGAGATTGTGGCGTGCCCCGGACATGTAACTAAATGGCAGAATTAGTAGATATCAAAAAATGCCGGGATCCTGTTAGGTGTCTAACAACAGGACTGTGATATCCCTCCTTGTAAAAGATAGAAGGGTGGCTCTGTGGATAATGTGTACAGTTTGGGGTGTCCTTCTCCCAGGCTTCTGCCACCGGTGAGCCACCTGGATGAGATTTGTGGCTTATGCTTACCTATAGAGGCAAGGTGGTTGTTACTTAATGTGAGAAGGAATAAAGTTCACTCTCTAGGGAGTATTTTTGAGATCCCATGAGAGATGGTGTCCTCTTCCTTTCTGGTTTGCTGAATTTCTACAGTAACTGGAGAAATCTAAAAGCTGTTAAGGGAGGTATTGCCACTGTTGTGGTAAGTAAAACTTTGAGGGGCCTCTAAGATTTTTTGTATGTTTTCTTTTATAAATGGACACACTGCAGTACAAACTGCATTATATAGTGAATATAATGAAATGTTCAGTGATATTCATGGGCTCTCCTCTGGAGATATACAAAACCCACCTGGACACGATCCTTTGCAACCTCCTGTAGGTGAACCTGCAGGGTGGTTGCACTAGATGATCTCGAGGGGTCCCTTCCAACCCCAACCGTTCTGTGATTTCTGTAGCAGAAGAGGCATCTTTACTTTGATTCCACCCTTAGTTGAATGTCCCACCATTCCTTGTTCAGGTCCCATGTTCTCTTTCTGTCATGTGTCTTACCACTCTTAGGATACCATGTTTCATTTCTCTTTTGTTTATTCTTTGTAGCTTGTGTTGTGTGTTAGGTAAGGATTTTTATTTTGTTTACCGCATTCTTCTGCAGTAAGCATTTTCTCTGAAATTCATCAGAGATGAGTAACTGAAAATGCCTATTTGAATTTTGCAGTGTAATTAGCTTTGCAGTGATGTAATTCTTACAGCTCCTTCAGACAGTTCTTCTGCAATAGAACTCTTAGGAGTTCTCATGAAAGTGAACATGTAAAATATCCAAGACTTGGAAAGCCCTGACAGGGCAATGAGTAGCTTCTTCGAGTAACGTGGTGATCCTCTCAGGTTTTGAGGTATTGAATTGCTCTCTGGAAGACAGCAATCCTGGGCAGCAGGGCAGCTGTCAAGAGCAAGTTTGCTTCCATTCTCTCACTGTGTTGGAAAGAGACTGAAGCTGTTAACCGTGGAGAAGAGCCTGAAGTAGCACTCTTGGCCTACCTACAGAGGGCAAGTAGAGCAAACAATCTTTACACTCTGTAGACAAGTTTTTAGGGTGCCTGTGGAACCAATGATGATGTGCTCCTCCCCTTCAGGAGAGGAGGATTGTCATCTTTATTCTTCCTCAGGGAGATGCACTTGGGCAGCAGGGCACTCTCATCATTTAGAGGTAACGAGTTTTTCACATATTTCTCAAACTTTCTGTACCAGAAAGAATGGATAAGGCATGTGTGAGTCACTGACATGTTAAAGGGACTGGAGGGGAGAATAAGGAAAGAAGCAGGGCACGATGTTTGTGACAGAAATGGGAAGAAGGGTGAGGATAGAAGGTAACTGACACTGAGCTCATTATAGGAAGCATAAGTTATTATAAAGCTACATAAATTATCGTAAAACTAAGAATGAACTGTTATTTTACTATGTTCCCTTTAAGTTATAAGGAGTTGGGAATTTGTGAATGCTTGAGAAGGGAATAGTGTCGTGTCTGTTTTCTACACTAGATAGTAGGTTGGTAGCATAGGGTGGCAAATGTTCAATGCAACATTGTCAAACCCTCCATATGGTGCTTTTGGCATTTAAATATTATACTGTGTTCTAAACATGTCATTCTGACCCACTGTGTTGTAAAGGGGGAAGGCAGGACACTAAGCTTAATGCGCATTAATGAATTGTCTTAAGGAAGGAAGATGGGTCAGTGGTGTCCCGTCTCGAACTTTGCCTTTAAATCTTCAAGTGGAAACACGGACCCTGCATGGAAACCTGTAGCTGTCTGTGAACCTCTAGCTGTCCACAGTTGCCCATGGTTTTGTGGAACACAGACTGAAAACACGTATTCTCCACATGCATGTATCAGTTTATGCAGGTAGATCCCTAGACAAGCAAAACTTGCTAACAGCTCAGTGGTAACAACAGACTTTTATGTGGTGGCATAGTTGAGATGTTATGATTTAGCTGATATAGAGAAGTGATTTGGAAAATCAAGCGCCCTGCTGATAAGATGACAATTTGGTATTTTTTAGAAGAATTTGTAAGAATACATTGGCTTGGGATTACGGTATGTTAATATTTTCCTTAGCAAAGAATGTATAGGCAGAAGTCAGGAGGGTTTCACAACTGCTTAATGACCTGTTACCTTACTTAAAGCTTTAACAATTTCTCATCTACAGGGAATGTGCTTATCCTCTCCCCATTTTTTTCCTATGCCGTATATGTCTTTTGTCTAAGTACATAGTCAGTGTTTGCTTCCATGTGTAGTTCAAAACCTTTTTGATGTCTCCCTGCTCTTGCTCAAGTAACTTCATAAATAAATCTTTGAATAACAGTAATTACAACCTTGTAAACAAACACACTTGGAGCTCAGGAAATTATTTTAGCTGGTTAAAGGGGAACTTTGTAACCCTGCTAGCTTCCAGATTGAAGTCCACAAAGAAGTTTTATCTTGTTTCAAGGTGCTAAGTAGCATTAAAATATATAGTTTTCTTTGCCTTTTGTATTAGGCAACTCATAGAAGTTCTTACTTGGTAGCGAATGGCAGAAGAACTTTTGCTCACAGATGATTTTGAATATCCTATAAGTAAGTTCCTGTAAAGGACACACCCTCTTCCCTCATATTTAATTGTAAAATACTGCATTAAAAAAAATAAGCGTGGTGTCATCACACATGTATTGTTTGTTGCTACAGCCAAATTACTACACACATAGTTTTGTATTCTTTCCAGTTATGTGCAAAATTCTATGTAGCAAAGCAGAAATTAGTGAGATCTTGTTTTGTATCATCCATCACTAGGAGTGACTTTGTGCAATGTGTGTAACTGTAGCTTGAAAGCAGAAAAAGGCATCTTGCATTCCTGATGTGCTCTTAAATGCATATGAAGGGAGGCAGTAGAAACTGATTAGTGCATTTTAAAGTTTGTTTAGTGTTTTATGTACAATTTTCTCTATAAAAGCAATTGCTTACTAATTGTAAAAGGAGGGATGCACGTTATGTCTAAACAAATAGTAATTTGTGTTTTATTCTAATAGTGTGTAATCACTTTTGTTTGGTGCTTTAAGAATGCATTTGTGTGTGGCAAAACAACCTATTTTGAAGCTGCTCTGCCATTGAATGGCAATTATTATCTTGTGTAGTAGAATTTGGTTAAATCTCTGGAAGCAAGGCTGCTGGTAAAATTCAGGGAATGGTAGACTTTTATTTTTAAATTTTTTAGACATCATTGCTAACAGATTTGTGCATGCTATTCAATTGGTAATAGTGAGGGTTACTGGTGTCTTGTAGCTAACTTTAATCTTAATGTATTTGTTGCTTTGTAATAGAAATGCACACAGCTTTTCTGAAAGCATTGTGGTCTGTCAGAAGTTTCCTGTTCAGATGTGAGGAAGATCTAAAATGACGTGTTGTGGGGTTTTTTTCCTTCTCCAATACACAAGAGTTCTGCTGCACTCTTGAGAAACTAGGTAACTGTGAGTCAAGATGGATTTTTATAACTAGCCCTAACTTCAGTAAGGTAATGGAGAGTTGTAGGTATCATTTATTTGGCTCTACACAATCCCCAACTGTATTGTGACTTGCATTAACTAGTTAAATTATACCTTTTTTTAGTTCTAAGATGAGTTGTATAGAGCTTGGGAATGAGCATGGAAAGCCTTGACTTCCCTGTTGGTTGTTCATGATGTCGACTATTGGTGTTGTGCAGGGTGGCCACCGACCCACCACTTTTCTCACTATCCCAGCATCTCTAATGCTGGTACTCTCAGGAACCACATTTAGTCGGTGTTGCCCATTGGCTTGACTTGACACTGGATTTTTCATGTAGGTTTCTTTCACTAGAACAGGGTGGTAGATAATTATCAGCATAGAGTGGAGTTTATCTAGAGGCCTCTATCCAGCTTTTATTTTTCGTGTATACACTCAAACAGTTCTTTAGAAGTATTGTAGACATTGTTCATATTGGTTTTAACTCTCTATATCTTGTCCTTTTTAATAGTAGGATAAGGTGGTTAGCACAAAGCTGTACTTGCTAGCATTGCCTTAGCATTTATTATTTAGAAATGGAGTAAAGACTATTTCAGGAGTTTATCCCCTTGCTCGCTGGTGCTGTTGCAGTAGTCGTGGGTTCATCTCCATTACTTCTCTTACAAGCTATAGCTTGCTCATTAACCTAGTATTAAGCTGCTTATTGGTGGCAACCTTGATGTTCTCCGCCATCCTATCAGGTATATAGGTACACTAATTATGCTGTATTATCTAGCTGTGTTGAACAGGTCCTGATCTTGCTTTGCATATGTTTTGGAGAGCTTTGGCTTTTGGGCTCTTTCTAGAGAATAAAAATACCCTTTGCCGTCACGAAGATACAAAACAATTTGTGTGTATGTAAAAGGTGAGGAGGAAGTACTCGCAATCTAGTCTCCTTCCAGAATTAATTTCACAGTATTTCTTAATAGGGTAAAAAAATCTAGCAGCTGCTGTGTTGTGTGGGTTTTTTTGCCTTTTTTTTTCCTAAATGTGGGGTCTTGCAAGTTCATCCATTAGATCCTAAGCAGATTAGGTGTTGCCTAAGCAGTGCGGCAGTTCTGTACATTTCAAGAACACTTGTTTTCTGAGTTTGTTACACTAAAAAAAGCTAATATTTTGTATTGATACTAGCCTGCTGGAGAAACTATACTTTGCTTTATTGTAAGACACGCTACTACAGAGTGGAATAGTAATCTCACAAAGGGTTACTTCTAACATTTCTATATCAGGTATTTAGATGACCTCCTGAGGTCTCTTTCAACACAAACTATCCTTAGAACTGATCATTTGCAATATAGTTAGTCACGTTAAATAATTCCATGCTTTATTTGGAAGCTGGGGCTATATTGAATTTCACTGGGAAGAACCATTAGACAAGCCTATTTTAACTTACCATTAGAGAATGCACTTTGAGTGTTACACAGCAGTTTCTTATTTTTTGAAAACTTAGGTAGTAATATAAGTAGCTATTGATTTGAAGTGTGTTTTATAATAGAAATGCTTTCATAATATAGTAATAGAGGTATTGGAAAAAGTATAATTTAAAAAGGTATATATTATTCATATGATGAGGTTATACTCAGAAACAATGGTAGAGATTGAGATTGTGAGCTTGTCTTAACTTCAGAAATCAGCAGCCAGTAGAGACACCTACTTTCTCTACAGCTTCTGCAAAGGGAGAGGATATGGAGATTCTTCTTCTGAGTGAATTTCTACTGTGCTTCTGATACGAATCTCTCTTATTAGTTAAAGCTGTCAGGCACTCCTGTTTGAAATTCTCATTCCTGTTGCTGCTGAAAAAAAATGCTTTTTTGCCTTTTTTTTAATGCCATGCCTGTTCAAAGTGCACAAATCTTCAAGTATACAGAAGCATTTAAAAGCAAACAAAAAAACCCAAACCTAAACCAACAACATCAACAACCCAGGATCTGAGTCCTTTTCTGCTCTGCAAAAATGGCTGGTAAAGCAGCACTGTGAGCCTTGTGGGTTGTCAGACTGTTCCAGAGAGTTAATGCTCTGATGCCAGCACAAAGACTTGTTCTGCTAATGGCAATGTGGTGATAATTGGAACCAGCAGATCTGTCTGTAGACAGTAGTTTCATGCTTGGAAGATTGTTATGCATGGACAAGTAGTTTTTCTTACTCATACAGGAGTTAGATAAATGGATCTATAAGCAACCTGACACACAGTAAACAAAACTAAACCCCAGAACGCTAAATATTTTCATTTCTTCAAGGGTGCTACATGTGTAAAAGTAAGCTTTTTGTAGTGTGGAGCTTTTTACTGTCTTTACTTTAGGAGTGGTCTGTCTCAGATATACATTATGTCTGGAGGTTCACTAAATATTTAAGCCGAAGAAACACATATGTGTTACAAAACATGAATGTAAATCACCTTATGTAGATATCAAGTTCAAAACCTATTGGTTCTAGGGGTTTTGAAATCTTTTGGTCTCTTCCCCAGCTCCAGCCCTTCACAGGCCTTCTCTCTGGAAAGATGTAATTCTGAAAGAATGCTGGTTTGAAATTTTTCATTATAAAGTCAGAGTGAATGAATGACCAGCTACTTTTTGGACATCTCTCAGTACACAGGTGGCATTCTTTTCAGGTTAGAGTGAGCCTTTTCTTATGATTAGTCAGCAGCTGTTACTTTGTTTTTCTTTCCGACTTGAGATGGATTAGTGGGGAAACTGGGAGACCATGGGTATAGTTAGGGACAAAAAAAAGATCCCTCAGTTGAAGGGAGAGATTAAGACAGAAGAATAAGTTATGCTGATTACTGTTTGTGTTTGCTGTAGGTAGCAATCCATCCCATAAGCATTAAGGTTAATTGGTCTGATGGGAAAATAAAGCCTCCTTCAACTTCTCGTGCTTGAAACAGCGTATAAAAGATTCTTTGTGCAATAATAATGGAAAGAAAATTACCTCATTTAACACCTTTGTTTTGTGTTTAAAAATTACATAGTCCTGAAGTGACCTTCTTTCATGTGGATAGTGAATGAAGGCTCTGAAAAAATCCAATAAGATTTATTTGGTACATCATGGTGTTTGCGTGCCCTAGAATTGAGACCTCACTCTGCTGCTCACCTGAAATCTGATCTGGCTGCTCAGTGTGAACAAGTACTTCTTTTTATTCAGTTGTCGTAATTTGTATAGCTTTAATTTATTTTGTTTAAAATATGAAATAAGCATTAGTACTTTTTCATTTTTTGAAAGGTAACCTTTCTTTTCAAAGGAAATACAGGGCATACAGGAGTTAATCACATTGCTGGACTGTAGGCATCCAACAAATGTCTGAGTTTGGCTCTGATCCCATCTGTTGGAGCAGGTAGATGTGTTTGAGCACTAGAGTCGGGCTAATCTGAATCACCTTCTATAGGTTGTATTATGATTTTTAGTTGCTGTGGATAGCTAGTGTGGCTAATATTTCCCCACCTGTCACACAAAACTGAACACTGGATTTTTCTTGCGGGACATTACTTCAGGGAACAGAGGCACAGAATTTACCTGTAGAAACGGGTAGCTGATAGAGCTCTCAATAGCATGTTGGATGTCAAAATGCATGAGTCTCTTCTAGAACCCATTTTATATATATTAAGCATGTGAAATAGTCAATATTTTCGTTAGGAAATGATACTTAAATAAGCAGCCTGAGCAAAGACAATAGGTTTTAGCAGTTGTGGTGGAAACAGTGTGGTGCTGTAGGGATGGTGAAGCTTAGTCTTGGGCTGCTGATTTCCTGACTGGAGTCAGTCCTTTCATGTTGCTGGGTTTCTATGGGAAACCGCTTGTTCTGCATTCCTGCAGAGATTGCCTTAAGTCACCCGATGTGCTCCTGTGTTTACAGTTCATGTTCACACTTGTTTGATTTAAAACCATTTCAACATTTGATTTTTCTTGATATTATTGTTCTTTAGAGAGTAGGAAAAGACTTTTAAATTTTAAAACTTCTTCTATGATTAATAAGATTTATTGTCTAAAATGAGTATGGAGAGAATGTTACATACCTATGCGGTTTGTTAAGTTAATAATTTGTGCTACCCAGGTGTGCTAAAACCTATTAATTGTGGAACTATAAAAACCTCTACATGATGATCCCAAACAGTGCTTTTATCCAGAAGAAAGCAATGATCCAGTATTATAAATGTGATTCTGTGATACATGAATATCAGTATTTTATACAAGTAAGAAAAAATGCTCTCTTGAAAGTGTTTGTTTTGATGTTTGAGGGCTGAGGAGTACTTGTTCATAACCGTGGTTAAATTCCCGTTTTGGAAGTGAGTATGGGTGCCAGCTGGTGTGAAGGAGATTTGAGAGTCACTATTTTATAAACATTTGTCAGGTTCATTGTGCAATACTAAACTGAACACAGAATTTATAAATAATTTCTTGAGCAGTTTCTGCTGCAGTCACTGAGTTTCTGGTTAAGCTAAAGAACTTACTGCTGGTGTGTTCATCTCGGTTGAGGGGCATGAGGAAGATCCATGTAAGTTTTGGAAACTTTTCCTGTTGTCATTTACCTTCGCTGTCTAACAGTTGTTTCACAAGCCAGTCAACTCCAGGCTACAATTCAGGATGTTCAGTGATCCCAGCCAGTGTATCTAGTAAATTAGTGGGGAAAAAAAAAAATCTGCGGTGAAGACTTCAGTTGATGGATTTGTTCGTGTTGCAAAGGAAGTTTCTGCAGTAGGACTGAAGTGCCCAACCAACAGTGAACTGGTTGTGTATGTGGTGTCAGGGTGCGGGTGCTCTGAAGTGGCTCTGCCTATCGAGGTGGGGACATGCTGAGTTGGCTTTGGCAGCCCAGAGCATCTCTCTTTACTGCAGGACCTGGCAGCATTTTATTAATAGACCTGTGGCCATAGATGGCTATGAATGCTGCCAAGGGGTTGCTGGGTGTAGCAGAGGAGAAAGACAGGAAAACACTTATTTTTTGTGCAATGAAAGGCAGAAATTGTTTTCAACTCTGGGTTGGGCTCTGGAGAGCTACTTCATTCCCCACCCCACTTAGCTGTTTAAATTCATGTTAGCCTTAAAACTACATGGGAACAACTTTCATAGTTTCTTAATTCCTCTGTTCAGCTTGCAGCTACACTGTAGTTCAGTGCAACAGTCTGTGAGGAGCAGGGCACCCAGCCCTCTCCATTAAAGCTATTTTGTGTCACTGTGTATTTTTCATGACATAATTTTCCCATTTTTCAAGGTTTATCAGATGTTGTAAAAATCTGTCTGCAATAAAGACTGTATTACAGAGAGCAGCTGATGATAATCAGACTGTTACACATACTCAGACAGTAATTAATTACCTGATTTGACTAGCATAAAATTAAATTAGGATAGTCTTTCGGGTAAACTTTTTTTTAGCAATTTTGTGCTGCTTGAATGATAAAAGTTATAAGGACAATTTGAGATTAAATTTACAAAATTTTAATATGGGACAGAAATTAATAAATGTTATAATTTCCATTAGACACCCACAGATTATACTTTGTTCATTACTCTCTTATCATTCGTAATGCTAACTTTCAGTATATTTTCCTTTCTCAGTTTTAATGGCAACAGTTATGAAAAATGCCCATTCAGAAGGAAATGTCTATAAATACTGCAATTTGGTTTTATAATGGTATTAAGTACAATGTCACATTTTGTTTGCAAGTGTCACTGAAGTGAAGATACTACTAATTACAATAACTAATACCACAAATGTAAAATACTTTAAATGGTGCTAAAACCTTTGAGAAATATCCTGTCAAATATACTTTTATATAGTATTTTAAGTGTAAGCCATTGTGTAGTAAGAACCAAAATGGACTTTTACATGAATGTCATTTGTGTAGCAAATTACTTAAACCATTATTCTTGTTTGCCTGAGCTAAAATAGGAACAGTAGAAATGGAAGATCATAGTGTTGCAGTGACATGGCAAAAGGCTGCATGGAGTTGTTTGAATCTCTGCTATGAATGATCTGGCTGGGTGAATAATTCCTAAGTAATTCAACAGTGGAAATGATGCAGTGTAACTCTGAAAGCTTCACAACAGTTTGTATTTTTTGTAAAGAATTACTCTGCATGCTTGCTAACAAAACTTAATGCAATAAACAAAACAGATTCTAATGTTGCCAGGCGGAGAGCCCAGTGGATTACAAGGGGAGGTGAGGTGGGAACAGCAATGTCATGGTTATTGTTTTAAAACAATACTACAAAAGCTCAGGTTTTTTTTCTCTCCCTTTTTATTCTTCCTGTTCCTTTGAAAGAAGGGCAAATTAGAGAAAATATCCAAATTCATGGTGGGGATGGTGTGGGAGAAGGTTATGGTAATTTGAGCAGCTGTGTCTTTCAAATGGAATCCCAGTCCCGGCTTCAGCTTGCAGGAGTTGCAAAGTGCAGGGACCTGTCCTGTTAATTAATCTTGCAATCCCCTCCTGTATTTGCCGGTCAACAGTGGTGCCACAGGTCATGTCCAGGTGTTAGGTAACCCTGTTTACAGCACAAGCCCATTAATAAAATGCTGTTACTCTCAAATGGTGACACATTTGCTTGGAAGACGGTTGGCAAGTGTGTATCGTGGTATGTCCCCATCAGTCCCCAGCACTGCAGTCAGAAAAGCTGAGCTCTGATTCCTGCTATTTACAATTTCAGGGTGAACCAGTCATCTCAGCTTTGAAAATGCTCCTCCTAATGCTGAGTGACACTGTCTCCAACACTTTGGAAGACTTTAAGGGTGTGAATTGGACCATTTTTTGTCTTAGAGATGACTAGATAAACGTAGAGGAAAAGCTTCTGTAGTTTCAGTACTTTTGAAGCTGACTGGAGGAGTAAGGATAAACCTTGGAAAGCCATCATGTTTCAAATTCATAACAAATACAGATATTTTTTCACTTTTGGTTTACAGCTGACGGACTGTTTCCAGCAGTGACACATTTTCTGGGTGATCTAAGAGAATGTTGTCAGTTTTTGTATGGATGCAGGTTAGTGTTCAGAGCAGAGGATTAAAACTCTTGAGCTCGATGAACGAGCTATGTGTATGGACTTCAGGCTTCTATTAGAACATCATTTTCCTCTGACTGGATTGCAGAGATGATATTTGTAGAGAGACTTGAGACCTCCTTATGGGAGAATATAATGCTCAAGTGAGAAGTTTGTTAGCATCACTTACGGGAACTAAACTCTAATCGAACTGGCTGAAGGTAGAATTTTGGGGTGGCTCAAATTTGTTCGTTTTCAGGGGGTTCCTCCTGCTATTTTCTCCTTGAAAGCCTAAAAGCTGCTTGCTGGTAGGGCTGCCTCTCTTCCAGCTCTACGTGAACAAGAACGTATTCTGCGTCTCGTGTCCCATTTGGAGCAGAGCCACGACGATTCAGGCTTTCTGGTCAGACAGGGAAATTTTGTCTTTGTCCAGTCTGAGACTGAAATATATCAGGATTTTGATCTCTTTCTCTTAATTAGAACCAACAGCTGGCTTTCAGCTTGGTCACATACAATTTAAAAAAAACCACTACCACGTGGAAGCTTAAGGAGATCAAGCTTGCATTGACTGCGTGAACTAAGCTATTTCAGCAGCTACGGAATTTAGAATTTGGGAAACTAGTATTCCTGAAATGCAAAAAAGTCTGTGCATGGTCAAATTGGTCTTGTTTGTGCTGATAAGAAAGCAGTTTTGATAAACCTGATTCAAGATTTCTTTTTTCACTTGTGGCTATTTCAATACAGACAGCAGTGTAAAGTCTTTAAGTCTTTCCTGGCTGTATTTACAATGACTTCTGTCATATAAGCAGAAAAAAATATTCTACTGGCCTTTTTGGAAGGAGCTACTTGACTATTCACATTTATTCTTTTATCTGTTCTTGTAGAGTGGGTCTTAAAGTTATAAAAGGGCTTGTTTTAACTGTCTGATTGGAGATATACCTCACGGATACTGATATCACCATAATAAGAATCTGGAAATGTGTGAAACATCTTTGAAGAAAAAAAAGAGTCTTTGCTGCCGCCTCTTTTTTTTTGAGGTCTTGATTTAAAAAGTGACTGTTCATATATTGAGAACTTATGTGTATGAGCCTCCCACATGCCTGTGGCAGAATATCCTGTAACACAGTGGGTGGAGTGCTAGAACCGATTTGCACTTTTCCATGAAACTGCCTAGAAAATAAACCTACTCTCTCATCACAGTGTTTTCCAGGTTATTTGTAAGCCAAATTTTCATGGGTGTTGGTAAAACTGAAATTATATTTCTATACTGAATAAGAGTATAGTTTGAATTGCTCAAGTGCTCTGTCTGTGAATACTAAGACACTTCTGCAGCTTTTTGCCTTGTGAAATCAGTGAAAACAGTGGTGGAACTTTTTTTTGTCCCTGATATTTTTTTCAAACTAAGGATGAATTCTGTTCTTTTATCTTCAGTGTGAAGAATGATATAAGCTGTTTGCATTATAATACCTAATGAGCCTCCAATGTTTGCTCATAAGTACTTTTAAAATGTTATTAATGTGATCATTCCCTTTTTAGGAGTGGGTTGTAATATTCTAGAATTTTTGTAGGAGTAAACTTCATCTGAAGTTACACACAATGTAAGAATAGAAAACTTTTTTATGACTTAAAATATCTGGTGTCTATCACTTTTTTTCAAATATATGTATTTAATAAGCTCATGGGTTGTAGTTCTGTGAATCAGATTAAAAAGGCAATGTAGAAATGGCTGAGTTGTGTTCTGTAGTTGGTTGAACCTTTCGAGTCCTCCCCAAACTGAAAATACATTCAGCAGTTATTCTTTTAAAAATATTTTAGATACCAGAATCTTTGCATACAGTAGCATTTCGGAAAGTATATTGATGCTTTACTAAACACAGTCTGAATTTAGATTTTGATTTAATTTTTACTTAGAGTTGTAAACAAAACCTGAAGTCTAGCTATGTTCACAGTGTAGCCTTATAATAAACATACTTGTTTTTTTAGCTGATGGGCTCTCCTGAGACTTGAAGTCTTTTTGCCTTGTTTATTAAGGTTTAAATGGTTAATGTAACTCAATTAAAATTTTCATAAACCTGACAAAGTTTCATCTTATTTTACGGCAGTAAAGTAGTGCTGGAATTCATATAATACAAGTGATTAATGTGGTCTTAAACACATATCCAGTAATTTTTAGACAACTGCTTTAGACATCAGAGTTCCTTTAGAAACCCAGAAAATAATTTACAACTTTTCCCAGAGCTTCTTCTAGGAAAGTGTTCTTACTACTTTGTAAAACCTCTACAAAATCCTAACTCGGTCCTGCTTTTAGAAATGAAGCCGTAAGTCTTTCTGCTTCTCCAGTTAGGGAATGGGCTACTAAGACCTTTCACAGTTTGTTCCCGTCTGTATTTAGCCCTTAACAATTATTTTTGCCCTGTAATTCTGGATATTCTTAACAGATGCAACAAACAGAAACATGTAGGGGCTTCTTTATCGCTGGCCAGATAGTGAATTTTTCTTTTTCCCTGTTCTTAATAGTTTGTCATGTAACTAAAATTATTGTAGTTAAGTACATACTGGTGGGAGCAGTTAATTTCGGTAATAGATTAATTAACTGAAACTAAGGTATAAAAGATTCCTTTCCTCTGTTACAAGCTGGCTTGAGGACTACAAAACAATCATCACAGAGTACTGAATATGAAACGGGAATATAGGTCAGACATTTCTAAAACTAAACCACTGAATTACAGTGTTGTTCCAAGTAGGTGAGTTCCACAGGACTGAGAAGGAAGAATAGTGTTATTCAGGGGCTGAAAACACCCGAAATGAAGGGAACTAACTTGATTTGTTTGGAGTTTGGTTCTTTCTTCAGATGCAGCTTTGATTTTCTGACTTTGAGTGAAGTGGTGATGAGAGGAGAGCGATTGAGCCGCTGAAGTGACTCTGAAATGCGGCAGGAATGGAGTGGGAAGGTTTTCCATGCATGGTGTCTGGGAACGGGTTTGCTGTGCTTTGCATGTGGAAGAGTTCAGTATTATGCTACTATACCCATAATTTTAATCCTGTATATTCATTGAATAACTTTATCTTAATTATCTTTCAGTGTTATCATCTGATGCAATTTCTCATGTGAAATGATTTTTTTGTTCTTGTTTGTAAAGAAACACTTTTGCTACTTGACAGCTGCTTTTAAATATTATTCTTTATAGTTTGTGTTTTTTTCGCTTGCTAAAATTTCACTTTGTTTGTGGTTATTCCTCTTCATATTATTAAATTGAAATGTTAGTTTTTTAACATTTTCATAAGTGTGCTATTGGCATTTTAGACTTCTGGACAAATAAGATGATCAATTTGGGGAGGGAGACTAATTTAAAAACAAATTGATAACATACTCTAAGCATCTAAGATACTTTTAAAGGCTTTAATAGCATCACATATTCAAACAGAATTTTGAGACAGGGACATAAGGTGTGGGTTTTTTTTCTTCTACAGTAGTTATGGTGCGCCTATATTGTTCTTCTGGGGAACATGAAGAGTTTACCAAGGCTTAACAAATGTGGTTTAAAGACAATTAAAAAATCTCTCCCCCACAAAACCTACCTTGCATCTGATAGTTGTTTAGTATCATTTGGCAGCTTTGGAATTGAAAAGGAGGCTTTTGGATATATGGATTGGGTTGGTGTTGTCCTGCTTTGTTGGTCAAGGACTTGTGACACGAGCATGAATTTTGCCTTTTGACCTTTTTGAATAAGGAGGTAGCAGCATCAGACACTACTCGAAAGGGGCCTAATATAGTTGCAATGAAAATCTGCCTTGGAGAACCTGGTTTAAACTGGTACTATATTTCTCCTAAGTGCCTTTTGGTAACATTTTCTCAACTGTTGTACTGTCAGGAGCATCTCCTGGATTTTCCCATGCCATTGTCACGGCTTGAAATGGAATGGACCGATTGTGAACCATTTGTTATGGGCTTGTTCTCTACTGACAGATGTCCACCGATTTTATATAACTTTTTTGGCTACTGGTTGAAGTTAAGAGAGGGAACTGAGAATCCTGTGATGAGCATCTGGTCAGAGAGCCAGATGAGAGAAAATCAGGCATTTATTTTACTGTCCAGGTTACTTTATGGACTTTTAGAATGGAGGTTTATTGGTAGGCTGCATGATCTTTTCTTTCGTCATCAGTATAATGAATTTCTCTTAAGGAATTTATTGGTGGACTTTCACTCTTTAAAGATGGACTAATTATTAGAGGGTAGCAAAACACACTCTTAAAGCTGTTACAGAAATTACAGCAAGGTTATTTGCACAAGGTATTTAATAAAATAAGTTCTGTATTATAGTAGTGGGTTTTTAGAAGGTAGAGTAGCTCACAGACACCCTGTCACAGGGAAAAAAGATGGGAGAACCTGGGATGCCTGCGTGAATTGCTGGTTGCCTTGTGTGTGGTTTTATCTTTCCAAATAGATTTGGATTATCTTGTATTTAAATAGTCCATCAACAGTTCATTTAACTATTAGATGATTGAAATCTACTTGAAATAGTAATTTGTCCGATGTTCAATTTTGGAAATGTACAAGCTCTTAGTAAATTACCCTAAACAGATAAGTGCTGTGTTATAAAATTGGAAGACTTTAGAGCAGCACTCAAACACTAAAAATGCACTTATTGTGAGATATTTAGCTGTTTGCATGTTACTAATGCCAGTGGAAGTAGGTAATGTGTTAGGGTTTTTTTGCTAAGGATTTTGCAAATTAGTTTCAGTGTTAAGAATGTCAACATAAGTGCTTGTTGTAAATTAAAAATGTTGAGACTGCTTTTCATCCCATATTTGTAGAAAATTTAACCAGTGCTGCACAGTCCAGCATATATAGCTAAGTGTTTTGCCTATTGTATATTATTGTCTGTGTATATATATATATATATATTTTATTGGTATTTTAGATTTTTTCCTCTTGTATTCACTGTTGTATTAACTTTAAAATGTCTATTTTGATACTAGAAATCAAAATTATAGTAAACATTGTCTTAATCTACCACAAAGTGTCTTGTACCGAGGATCATTTTGTCATTCCATGCTGCAGCAGAAGGTTGCAGTGTGATTTTGTTAAATAGCCAGCAGGCTGTTTTATGGTATTTGTAGGGGAAAGACCTGATCATTACTAACACTTGTAAGCCTGGTATTCCAGAAATTTGGAGAGGTGATGGTAACCTAATGGACCCTCTTTCTTTGTTCTGCCTTCCAGATATCTTGTTTCTGTAGTTCACTGAAGCTCCCAGTGATGCTCATTAGTTTGAGATTCCTGTGGAAAACCTTTTTTTTTTTAATAGATTTTTGGGACAAGGTATATGGGCAGTTGCTAGTACTAATTGCAATGTTGTTTATTTGTGCTGGGAAAGCAACAACAACAAAACCCAAACAAATAAACAAAAAACTAAACCAAACCTTAAACAACCTACAAGTATCTACTCACTCAAAACTTGGCATTATTTTCCAGTGCGGTTGCCTAACTCTTCCCTTTTGCCTAACAACATCTGAGCTAGAATCTGTATTTTGAGGTGGTAGAAATGATTTCTGAAAGGAGCAGGTACCCTTGCTCGTGCTGAGGGGAGGTGGCCAAGCCCTGCAGTGGCTGCAGGTCTCAGGAATCTGTAAAGTGAAAATAATGGGGTTGTCTTGGTGGTATTTTCCCCATTCTTGTGATGCTGACTATGCCTTTAATTCAAGAACTATAAAGGAAGATTATGAGCAAAACATCAAACCAAGTAGGAATGTTTTGGGTTGGTTGTTTATGGCATGCTTATAAGCCTAAAGAGTGGCTGATGTGATTTAATCACTTCACATTTTTCATACGTAGACGTAAATAATTTATTCGGTTTATTTTCTTTAACTTAAATGTTTTGACTTGACCAATTTGAAGCCTGTTCCTTCCTGGTGGAGTTAATGAGGGAGAAAACTTGGAACCAAATTAAAGTTAGGAGTTGAATTGGATTTTAGGAAAAGAGCTGGAGTGTTGAGTTGTATTTATTCACAAGGAGAACAAAAGAAATGTCTTTCTCATGGCTCTGTATGAGGCTGATGCTCGTCCAGAAACCAAGTGTCTGGAATCGGGGCACCGGGCTCCCTCCCAACGAGTGTGCCGGCACTTAAAGGGCGCTTCATTATTTATTTGCATCTCTAAAACTCCTCGGTTCAGATCCATGTGACTGTTTCCTGAACATATTGTGATCTCTGAATGTGACAAGCAGATGCGTCTGGTTGAGCAAACAGTCCTTATGAAAGGCTCCTTTCTCATGAAATGGCAGATACATCCTGCAGGCGATGGGGCTGGTGTCCTGCTATTTGTAAGTCTTCAACAGAAATAATCGCTGGGAGGCCGTGTTGGGGCCAGGGGACGAAAACCAAGGCATGGGGCAGTGCTAGGAAATGGGAGCAATAAATAAAAACAGAGAGGAGGAGTACCCTGCAAGTGCTTTTTCAAATACTTTATGTAAATGCTGGCGCAGATTCCGTGATATCTTTCTGCTTTGCAAATAGAAAGGGTCGTGTTGCTGTTAGGGTTGCGTGTCTGAGTCAGATCGCGGCTGCGGCCAGCGCTGAAGCACTATCACTGAAAACTGAAATTGGTATTTATAACTCAGCATATTCTAATCAAAGAGGGAGAATTATGTGGTGAGATAACGGGTAAATATCTTACTATCTCGAACACGAACTGCTTTTCCTGTGAATCACATGCGGCGATGACGGAAATAAAGCTTCAGGGCAAACATTTAGAATACCTTTAGAATATCTTTATGTTAACTGAAGAAGACTGGTTCAAAAGAGCAACCAAGTGTTTTTCACAAGATGAGGGAAGTATCAATCTGTGTAACTGAAGTGTACTGTTCATCAGGGTCTGCCAGTCCTCTAAGTACAGCAATGTCATAAAAATTTACGCTTTAGCATCTTGCTACATTTTCGCCTTTCAGTGCTGTGATGTTTTATACAGATGAACTTAAAACTTAAAGACCTGCTAAGATATTTACAGCAAAAGGACTCTTGCATTAAATCACATTTACAATCATAAACATATTCCATGACTTGATCAGCTTACCACTTCCTCAAAATTATCTGCACTGGTAAATATAACTCAAATTTATTGTTGTGGAATTATCTTTATTTATATGTTCTCCAGTTTTCTGCATTCAAAAGCTTTAGTAGCTTCTACTTGTTCCTTATGACCAACAAATATGTAGGAATGACATTATTTCTCTTTAAGGGTGTTCAAGTTTCAATGTAATCCTGTTGCCTTTAATTTCTGTGTGTTAGTGGTGTTTGTGGCATTTGAATTAAGATAAATCTCTTCTATATTTTTCAGGTTTAAGCCATTTTTTCCATTTCAAGTGTTGCCTCCTGATGAATATGAAGACCGAGACCTCTGTATACAGGATATTCTACTGGCAGAAGGTCGACTAAAAGTCACGTTAATTGAATGTACGAGGTACGTTTTGTGGTCTTTTGCTCACTTTGACTAAGCAAGTACAGGCGTCTCTTTAAATTTGTTGTAATTGTAGGCCTGTTCTGATTCAAGAAGTAGCAGCTTCGGTGTTGTGATTAAGCTCTAATCAAGAAATGTGTATTTTTAAGCAAAAACGAACAGTTTCACTAAGTTTCTCAGGCACTTCTGCATGGTGTGTGGGCACATGCATTTGCCTTTCGTTTGAATTTTGCCTGGTTACAAGCTGATCTGTGCCTCCTGTGTGTGTTTTTGTTTGGTTGGTTTGTTTTTTTGGCACACCAAACTGTGAATCTTTCCAGGACAGTATAAATGTTGTAATTATCCTATTGTATTATGTTGTAAGCAAAAAGAAATAATTGCTTCATTCAGTCCTACTTAGTTGAATCCAAATAACTTTTATAAGGCATTATTTATTGTCTTGGTATTGAACAAAATAATTGAAAGAAATAAAGAAATAAAATCTACTTCATTGGAGAAAAGAAATAACATTCTTTTTAAAGCTGGAGAAAAGGTGTGTGGGTTCTTGGGGTTTTTTTTGTCAGACCTCTTAGTTCTTGGTTTATGTTAGATCTTATCCTAGCAGTGCTTAGACTTTGATCTGCTCATATGCCGTTCTGCTTTTTATGAACTAAACTCTTTTGCAGCAAGGTTCTTTAACCTGTTCTTTTCAGTGCTTGTATTACCATGAGCTCTGTTTTCCATTTTTTTTCTGTAGCCTCGTACAACTGTTTGAACTGTTATTTGCTATACTAATGTGGTTTATCAGAAGAAAATATTCTTCTGCTTCGAAGGATTGTGTGGGCCACAGCAGTGATTATTTATGGTAATAAAATTGCTGCTTACCTGTTTCCCTAGTTTTGTGATATGTTATCTGTGAACGATCCACGAATACGAAATGACTCCGCACGCCTCTTGGCTGTTCTGCATGTTTCCTCTTCACCCGTATTAAGGGAACTTGTGATCTCTCTCTATAGTCAGTCTCCAATTTCTGTTCAGTTATTATCAGAGGGCTCAAAATAACTACCTTAAGTCATGTGCAGCTAGGGTTTGGTTTTTTAGGTTTGGAAAGCGATGTTTTTAAATACTATAGCTTTCCTGAATCTGCAATGCTGTCTAACATCACCAAGATATCACTAGCGTTGTGTTTCTTTCCGTTACCTTTTAGAAGCCAGATTGCCGAGTTTGACATCATCATCTGACCTCTCAGTATTTCCAGCTGTCACAGATGCTTATCAGATGGCTGAGAGAGGAGGCAGTTGCTGGCTTGTCAGGTCTTTTAAGCTTCAGGTCTGACTTAATCTGGCTATTTTGTGCAGCTTGAGTTTCTCAACACACACTTAAACTGTATCTCAACGGGCACTTCTCAGTCTAGATGTCTGACGCTGCGTCCCATGGTCATTCCTCAGATCTTCCACCCATCCCATCCTTTTTTGAACTAAACTACAACTGCTCTCCCCCTATGAGTAGATACTCTTGCTTAGTTTGTACCTGAGGATGGTGACGAGGCAGAAGCTGAAAGAGGATTTTGGTAGTAAAAAAAGAAATATACAATATACACAAGTAATAATGACATTTCCCCTTTCTCTCACCTCTCTATGTGAGTTGGTGTGAAGGTGCTGGGACCATTCTCAGCGGTTCTTTGGCAATGCAGTGCTCCACACATTCTCGTTCCAGAAATGAAAGATCACTTTAATTTTGCTGTGTTTTGTGGTTTTGCTCGGTGCCCCAGAAAGTTTTGATATTCTCTTTTGGTACAGTAACTAATCTTTGACTTGTGTACAGAATTTGGTGTAGGATTCTTGACCGCTGATGTTGTATTCTGTCTAGTCTTGTAACAGTTCTGCTACTTCTGCTTAAGTCTGAAATACAATGGTGAAACTATAGTGATAAAACACTTAGCAAGCTTTTTGTATATCCTAAATGTCTAGTTTGATTTCATTATATTATTCACGTGACCAAATACTTAAATTTTTTGCACTTGTTTCCTTTCTAATTGCAGGCTTGACCATATTAATTTTCTTGCTGTCATGCTATTGAAAGAAAAAAATGTATTTTGTACATTTTGAAAATTGAATTAAAGGATGGGAACTTTGGTGTAAATAGTAAGGAATATGTTTTGCAAATTTTTGTCTGACCTGTTAAAAATGTAAGTTCTTGTACAAGTGCAACACCCTCACAGAACTCAGCCGTTGCAAAAATGCTGTTCTCTCTCATTCACTTACATTTTTGAGGAAAAACAAAGTAACATGCTGCTTTTATGTGCTCTGTGGGGGGGGTGTTTTTGTTTGTGGTGGGTTTGTTGATTTGTTTTTAAATATACACTGTGAAGAAACTCTTAAAACCTATAAACTGTGATTATATTAGGTGACAACAGTCTTCCAAAACTGTCATCAAGTGGGCTTTGTAAATCAGCATTTGTTTCAGTAGATAACCTTTGTGGACAAGGAAATTTTCCTAAGATACTAATTTAGTAAAACAGCGCAGATAACCTAATGTTACCAAGACTGACTTTTCAAATTTAGAGTTTTATGGGTTCTTTTCCTTTTGTTTTCAAGTGGACTCCAGTGTTTGGCAGCAGCACCTTATTTAAGTATGTGAATATTGAATCTGCTTTTGACATTCTTAAAAATTGGTGAATATTCTGCTAATTTCAGCTCCTAAAATACAAACAGAGGCCAGAGTTGAAATTAAAAGAATTAAGGAAGAGTTGTAAAGGAAATAAATTCAGCTTGCTTTTATGTATCTGGTAATAAATAATGTTACTGAAGGTTGGTGTGAACTTTGCCTGCACACACTGGATTGTTTTTAGATTTGCGGATCAGTTCTTTAGCATCATCCTACAAAAAGCAGGAAACTCAATAGCTGTGTTATTCATCCTCCTTTCCCAAAGACTAGAAAGACTTGCTGAAGTTCTTGACTCAACGGGGTATAGATATCTCCTTAATGTTCAGTTGTTTTGAGTGTGTTATAACAATCTTAATGTCAATCTTTATCTGTAGCTGTGTTATGGAATATAGTCCCTTTGTTTGCATGCTACTGGAGGTGTTATTCAAACAAAGATTTCTATAGTATAGTAGCAATTAAAATGTCCCCTTTTTGTTTTTCTGAAATTGGATTCCAAACTCCAGCACAGTGTCCACAGGCCAGTGCTGCTCTTTAAAATTTAAACGTATAGTTTTGTTGTTTTGCAGTATGTTTTTTTTCAAGTTGAGTGTTGGTAACCTAATGTAAGGTGAAATCTCATTACGGTTAATTGC
The DNA here is from genome assembly GCF_036013475.1 of Columba livia. Lineage (NCBI taxonomy): Eukaryota > Metazoa > Chordata > Aves > Columbiformes > Columbidae > Columba > Columba livia. The sequence goes on from NC_088607.1 coordinate 7,490,669, forward strand.
TTTCCGTGTGACTTTTATGTTAAGGTTCTGGCTGAAAATGATGTTTTCTTCCTGCCGGGAGCTACCTCTTGTCCTGTTCTATCTTAGCTGCCACCAGTACAAAACAGCCAAATAGCTTGTGCTGATATTTTAGAGGAACAGTAAGTGCTCCTGGAAAAATTCCCTGCAGAGTGTGTCTGTCTTTTCTGTATCTCTGAATGCTTTGAGTAACTGTCTTTGGTCTATCAGCTTTGTTGTCTGCCTTTTTTCTTCCCCTTCTGTGTCCCACTTTGCTTCTCTCTCCTTTGCAAAGCTGGGGGAGAATTTCTACTGCCCTGTCAACACTGATGATAATTGCTCATAAGTCCCTTCCCTGCGTCTTGTGAAGTTAGGTGACCATAAGATGAAATGCAATGTATGCAACCAGTGACCAGCCGTGGAAAAGCTTTAATGACTTGGCTGATATCAATGTGTGACAGATTGTGGCAGACAGAGGAAAAACTGTGTTACTCAGAAGTGACTACCAAAAAGCAGAATGGATAAGCCACAGAGGGTTGCTGGGGATGCCTTAAAAATAAGTGAAGGTGGCTTGAGTTTGTCAGTTCAAGTAACCTTGAACCAACTTAGTCTTGTCCAGACAAAGTACAAAGTTGGTTCTGAGGCTGGATTTCTGCTTATAGTAATCAAATCAATAGTGTCTAGACAAATGAGCGCTGAAGGTCAAGCTGGAGATGGGGTTGGCAGCTGCTGGTTGTGGAGTTTCCCTGGAGCACGAGGCCTTGCAGGACACAGCCGCTGATTGAGCCAAGACCAACCGGCACTTGGCACATCAGGTGTGCTGGGTACCAACCCAAATGGGATCTTCCCCCAGCATCTCCCCCATGCGTTCATGTACTCAGCTAAAAGCCAGTTAGACAAAATCTTTCTAGAGAGGCATAGAAAACAAATCTTTATTTACCTCTCCTTGCTGCAGTGCAGGCTGGAGAACTGGCATAGCCAGAGAGGTGTTTTCCCCGGGGTCGGCTTGATTTTACCAATTCTAATTGTTGGTGAAAGTTATTTTCAATAGCTTTACTTAATCTTCAGAGTATGTCTACTACTTATTTCCGCATCTGGAAGGCTAGGCGCTTTTTGATCATAAATATTTAGCCTAGAAACATTATTTAGCAACATCAAGATGAACAGAGAAAATTGACATATTTTTCTGACAGCTTTTGTCTGGATCATCTAAAAGGTTGTGTAACACTTCACAATCACAAATGAGACACTTTGGGTGAAATGTGTATGGGAAGTTTGGGGAGGGAATTAAAATCTACTGCCTCTTTCAAAAGAGAAGATTTGTTGGAAGTTTTTATTCCAAAATATATCTACGTCCAGCTACTGTGGGATAAGCTGTGTACAACTTTGTTTCTGTTCTATAGCCTAAAGGTTATTGGTTTGGTTAGTTTGTTTTTTCTTTTATAGTACTGTTATCTGCCTAAAAAGCTTTATAGCCTTCTGTAATAGGGTGTTGTGAATGAAGAACCGCTCTTTCATTTGTTATGAGTGTTACAAAAAAATTACAGATATAAGAGGTTTCCAATTTAGTGAAATAGCAACGTAAGCATTAGTAAACTGTGACTTTAATCTACAGTAACGCTCCTGAACCAAGAAATGCTGCAGTGTATTATGAAGTTTAGGACTAGAGTGGAAGACTCTTGTGGCTGTTTTTGGTTTTCAGTTATATTTGATATTTTTGGAGTTCTTCCACTAGAGGGTGGCAGTGTCTTTCCTTTGATGTAGAGCTGTGCTTATGGAATCTTTTTTTTTTGGACTTCTCTGTGCGTACGCGCTCATAATAATAGAGTGATTTTAATATGATACCTGGGATATATGTAATAGTATTACAATTCTTACTATAGGCTTTTCTATTTCAGGTTACTTATATTTGGATCCTACGAAAGAGAAGCGAATGTCCATTGCACAATGGAGCTGAGCAGTAATGTTTGGGAAGAAAAATCAAGAAGTTCAATTAAAACGGTAAAAAAGGGTATAATCTTTGCATGTTGCAATATCTTATGCTCTTAATACATTTTCCTAAGATATGCTCCTTCTAGACAATCAAATGGGTGATATAGCAGGGAAGAGAAATACAACAAAAACCACACAAAACCAAACAAAAGAGACTCAAACCCCCATGGATATTCAGTATTTTTTAGAGTGTACGGATCCTATCCTGTCTGCTAAAGAAAAATACTTTTACAGATGTCTGCAAAGATAGAAAGTAGTGGTGCTGGTGGTACTGTAAGTTAATCTTTAACTAATTGTTGCACTTGATAACATGAGTTCAGCAGCATACAGCCTACAAGTTGCCTCTTTGTGTATGTGGGAAGGATGAGTTACCTTTTTTCTTCAGAGGTGCAATGTAGGAAGGAAGCCTTTCAGTTTGATATTAGTGTGTTATTGTGTTAGTCATCAAATTGAATTGGGCTTATGCTGAGCAATAAGTAATGTGCCTATTGAAAAAAAAAAACAACAAAACTAGAAGCTTTAAAAACACTTTAACAACTGGTTTCATGCGAAGAAATCACTGGAACAAAGGTCAGTGTCCTCTGATTTACTCTCTGCTGTCTCACAGCAAGTAGCTTAAGCCCCATGCCTTTGTTATAATATATCTGACTGGAGTTGTATTTGGAGACCAGTGTCATTTTTCCATTGGAGCAGCACGAATCCAGAATTTCACCATTTCATTCAGTTTCTGCAATTAAATTCCACTTTGCATTGTTTTAAATACCCCTTGTGACAAATGCTATGATACTTGTTTTCAGCTTACTGTATATTATGTTTTGCCTGAAAGGGTGTATGGCTGAGCAAAAGACAGCCTCTTTTTGTTGTTTTAGCTGCTGTATTGGCAGCTCAGGACTCTGTTCTTGAGCTGTCTCTGCTTTGGCCTCTCGCCCTGCTCCTAATGCAGCCCATGGTGGGTGTGTGGTTACCATTTCTCCAGGCCAGCTCCCCCAGTTGACTTTGCTGTCTGGTGGCTCCAGTGCCACTGGGAAGGAGAAAGGGGTGCGATGGCAGCAGCTCCAGCCAGGTGAAGCTGCTGGAGCCACCAAAGGTGATGGTTTAAAGTGTTCCAGTGTTCCAGTGAGAGGAATTAATGAGTTCACTTAACTCTGGAACTAGGCAGGAGGTACATTTGAGTAATTCATTTTCAGACCTTGTTTAATTTATGCAGCAGTTTTAAATTTTCTTTAACTTTTTCTAGTTTGTTTTAATCTAACGGTTTAAGCTTCTTTGCGTGATCACATAAGAATAAGGTAGGTGCAATTCAGCCTTAGTAGTCTGGCCAGTTCATAGCCATAGCCCTTTCCTAATAATAATAATCAAAACCCATACACGGTTTCAGAATCTAGACCCGATCCTGCTAATACTTGCTCACGTGGATGACCCTCGTGTTGGGATAAGCTGTGGATGCAACCATACATGGATCTGGAGGGTCGATGCTTTAGCAATGGAGGTGGCAGTGTGCTGATTTACCCTTACGCTTCTCTGGACAAACCAATTTGCACTTATTTTTTAGATAGTTTTGAATAGCGATACTGGAATATGTTCTTTTACACTCTGGAAAGAAAAAACACTCTGCAGGCAGCGTAGCACCAGGGTGTTTGTGACAGCAGATGGCAGCAGGACTGAACTGATGGAGGGTGGAATAGCTCCTTTTTAAAACTACAGACAAGTACTCAGGGTGAGACTATCCAGAATTTATCTTCTGTCTCAGCATCTAAAACAAAGTGGCAGCTTTTTAAAATTTCTTAAGCTTTTGGAAATCTGGCCTGCAATGTATGGAAGGGTTTTCTATGCGTCTGTCTTGCAGACCTTCAGTAAGGGCCGTTCAAACGCCGCCTGCCAGAGAGCAGAGGCTCCTGCATCTGAGCTGCTGCATCTCTAGCTGTGATGCGCTGAGTGTGCTCAACCACATTGAACTTTAGGCCACCAGACAGGTAACATAATTTTAATATGTTACTTTTGAAAGTCTTGGTATGGTTGAATATGGAAAGTGAAAATGAGCGGCTTGCAGAACTACTTTTTGCTTTTCAACTTACATTCAGCAGATGTAGTGAAATCATGGAAGTCTCTTCCTCAGGAAATCAGGTTAAATATGCAAGTTAAGTTACAAAATATTAGGAGATCTTGCTGTGTGGCAAGAATATCACCAAAGACTCTTGACGAAAGTGTTGCTGACATACTTAACATTGGAGCTTAGTTATTTTTATGAGAAATGGTAACTGTGTGAATAGCTGAATAGGAATCTATAAAGAAAAGACATTGTGATATTTTCCAAGCAAAATGTTTACTTCTATCATTAATCACGATTTTTAGCTCTAACGCAGTGTTAACCACAAGGCAGCTGATTGCAGTGCTCAATATCTGATATCTTTTAATGCCCACGTGTGCAATAATTGAGATGAAGTTGTTAGAATGAATAACAGCTTCAGAAACTACAGAGGAGAGATGATAGACTAAGTTTAAATAAAAAGTAGATACCTTTGTTCTGGTTTAAAAGTGTCTAATTTGTAAGAGTCTCATACAGGCATGAGAATAGATCCTGTGATTCAGACTATGTTCTGCAAAACTCCTGAGGAAAATTCTCATAACTTTCTGTATTTCCTGGCATTTTCATTCTTTTTATTATGTTAGTAGTAGTGATAAAAGATTAGACGGGTTTAATACTTCATAATGAATTTTGGCGAGACTTTAATCTGATCTCATTATTTATGGAATATTAGTAGGTGTCAAAATTGTCTTTGAAAAAAGACAATGCTGTGTTATGGAACATACCTGGGGCATTATTGAAGTGTCTGTTTTAATACAAGGTGTCTCAGGCTTTAAGCTGTTTATCAAATCAATCTGAAACACCAATAAAGCTTGAGAGTCGTGATGTGGCACATTCCCATGTGACACATGTAAACATGCTTAAATGTCTTAATTCCAGCAGCATGTACTACTAATTAACATTAATCACCGCATTGCTATGTAAAACTTAATTACTTATGGATAGGATGTAGTAATTAGACAGCATTAGCAGCATTGGATTACTAGACAGGTGTTCTATGACTAAATAATTAGTTATGTCTAAATAATTAGGTATATGTTTGTAGATATTAAATGCAGGCTGTGTTGTAAATGTGGATGGCTATGTCCACAGAACTGCCAGTTAGCAAAACCAGATGGATTTCTACAAGTGGAAGGAGTTGTTCTGTTTTCCCTTGGAGCACGTCTGTTTAGGGCGCACCCTTGACCTTGTTACACTTGCTGTTTGCTTTACCTGTGCCAGCACTTCATGTCCAGTGTTCTGAAAGAATAATGTAATTTTTCAGCAGAAACTGAAGTTGCTCTGTGAAAATATAGTCTGACTTCCTTGAAAGTAGCACAAGAATGGACACAGAAATGCCCTTGGGGTGTTAGTAATGGAGACTTGAGGCAGCTTTGCAGGTGTAAGTACCTGTGCAATGCCCCAGGGATGCTCGGCTGTCCCGAGTGGGGTGAGCACTGGCACTCTGCACTGCTTCCAGTAGGGTAGGGAATGAATTGAGGCTGTAGTTGTATAGGAACGAGGACATTGGTTTGTATGAACTGCTCTATCTTGGTACTCATTTCTTTAGGTACTGATTTCCTTTAGGCAGCCATTCTTTAGGTACTGATTGACAGGTAAATTAGTTTTCTACAATTTGTAGAAACTATTGCAAATAGATTCTTACCTCCTAATACTGTTATACCCAGGAAGCACGTGCAAACTGTAAATGGTTTCTGTTCTTTAGCAGTTGTAGGAATGTAAAGTAATGGGGGAGAGGTACTCAACTGCAAAACAAAATGTAACCATTCCAAGTTTTCTTCTAAGTCTGGGTTTGGTTTTTTTGTATGTGTGTATGGGGGTTTTTTTGTTTGGTTGGCTTTTTGGTTTTTTGGGGTTGGTTTTTTGTTTGGAGGGTTGTAGGGTTTTTTTTGAGGGTTTTTTTAATATAAGTTCAGGAGCACAAGAGAATTATTACTGATCTTGAAATAATCAATGCCTTTAAATTCAGGTTTTAAGTAATATGTTGTCTAAGGTGGTACTGTAGGAGTAGCCACAGTTTTATATTCCTGAAGGTAGTGAGTGTTGGTTTTGTTTGGTGTGGATTTTATTTTTTGAATCCTTTCTATACATGCTAACTTTAGCAGTACAGAAATTGCATTTCTTATTCTGCAAAGGAAAAATTTCCATCTAAAGTTCCACATCTAGTAGCCCACAGGACTTTTGTAGCTGTTGTCTCAGGAGCACAAAGATATGCTGTGAAGTAACCTAATAGTAGAAAGAATTAAGATAAGCATCCTACCACTCTTTCAGGAATTCTGCTTGACATTGATTCTCCAGTTCATTCTGAACATTGTGGTCAGCACTGGAGTAACTGAAGGTGGGGACCAGTGACACCGTCTTTCAGTATTGCGTGCTGAATTTGTGCATATGTATGCATACACATATATAGGCTGTGATCTCCACTTGTTTTGGTGAGGTTATCTTGATGGCTATGGCCTTTTATAGGTAAATTTAATGGTAGTTTTGAAAGTGCTGTAGGCAGGCTGGTTGGTACCTGTTTATAAAAACAATGCAATATTCCTCAGCCTTTCATAAAACTAAATTTCCTTTATCGGGGATTAAGGAAAACTTAAAGGTATTCCAGTACCATAACATATGAATGTAAAATGAGCAATAATATAAATCAAATCCAGCAACATCTGAAATGACTTGCCTGAAGATACTAAACTATAATGTCAAAATTTCAAGCAACTGTGAAACGTTAATTTGTAAATACATGGAGTTAAATGCCTCACAGTTGGCATTTCAGTGTCCTTATTTAACAGCCTGCCATTTCAGCACTTAATCCTATCACAAGAAAGGAGGAGGATTAAAGCAAGAGAAGCTTTTTGAAAATGTCACTTTTTATGAAAATTCATGATCTTGTAAAATTTGATAATATTTGTAAATACAATGGGGAATAGTTCTGAGATTTGTGCCTTACATAACACTCGGTAATCCGTCTTTCAAATAAACTTGAAGGCCATCAGGATTTTTTCTGCCTCATCTTCAACATTTAAGCTTTTTGACTTGGGGCTTCAGGAAGCTTTTCTGTGATTCAGTGAGAGACTTTCTGTGGAAATGCACTGTAATTCTTCACTGCTTAGGCTATTGAATGTGAACATTAGAAGAACCAAACCAAAAACACAACAAAGAAATAACACTAACAGCCTTTTTTTTGTAGCGCATGTATATTCAGGTAGTTGTTTAAAACTAGGTGTCATCTCTCTAGTCACTAACTGACCCGATAACTTCTTGCCTGCTTGTAAACCATTGAGAAGCTCTGGTGTCCTGCATCTTGGGGCATGCACAGCCTCACCTGGGACAGGTAAGAGCAGCGCTCACCACACTTTACCGCATTTGGCAGCAGATGGTACCAAATGCATCACGTGCATCCAAGCCTGTAACTTCCCTCACATGCACCTTCTTTCTTAAGGCCATGCTTGAAATTGAATGCTGCAGATTGATGCTTGAGATGGATCTGACTTGCTGAGTTTCAAATGTAAAATACCAGATGAAAAGATGAGTGAATAAAATAAATAATAAGCAGGGCTTAATGCTCTGTGTGTGGGCTTGTGCTTCCCCGTGCCCAACTACAAGAACTCATCCTGGTACTCGAATTGGGGAAGAGAGGTTCTTCTGCAGGCAGACACTTGTCTCCTATAGTGGAATATGTCTGTTTTGAAGCCACTTAATTCCAGTCTAAATCTCCATTAGATTTTGTAACCAAATTGGACTGCAGCTGTCATTGGTGTTGCTGTCTATTCAGCTGGGGTCTTTGAAGTTGATGTTTTTCAGGGTGTTGCATTGTCTGAACATTTAGTACTGGCCTCCTGACTCATCACAGGGTCATGAAGGAGGTGCTGCCCTTGAGATGACAGCGGTGGGTGAATTCACCTTTGTGAGCCCTCTCTGCATGACTGTTCTAGGACAAAAAAGTATACAACTTTAGGATTCATCAGGGATTAGTTCTGTTCTTTTAATGCTTTTTACAGAGCTGATAAACAACATTCATTTTTGCTGTGTGTTTTTTTCCTTGAAGGTTGCTCATGTTATAACTACTCTGTAGTACAAATTCCTTGAGTTACCTTTTATTTGCCTGTCTTCTATATCTTCCTTATATCCTCCTCTATCCTCCTTATAGTACCCAGTTTGAATAGCAATTGTAAGCTTTTCTTGGCCTAATTTAACTTACAACTTTGTATTTAAAATAAAGAACAATTATTAAGTAAACACTAAATGATATCTTTTCCTTAAAAATGCTTGTGAAGGCTGAGACAGGCACACTGTTTCACTGGGCCACGAGATGTGGTGCTAATGACTTTTCTTTTTGGTATCATTGTCATCTGTTCTGCTACATGTCCAAATATTGGATGCAGGAAAGCGTTTAATGTAGGTTTACCAGCAGCTGTGTTTCTCATTTGCAAAGAAATTGATTTACAGTGATAGCTGATCTCGCTAAATAAATAGATGGTTGATGCATGAAAGGCAACTTTGTTTGTGTAAACAGTATGGCCTATTGTAATAGAGATAACAGTGTTTTATTGATCAGAGTAAACAAAGTGGTTTCTGGGTAATTCAGTATATTTCTGAACTATTTTATTACGTCCTATGGCAAAATTGTATGGCCAGATGAGCCAGTAGCTTGGGTTGGTGACTGCTGCACGTGGCTGGAGTGGGAGGGGGATGACTTAGATACCCAAAACCACCTTTGGAAAAATAAGCTGTTGTCATTCTCAGTGGTTTATAGTTTGCTTTGTGCTTTGTTTTGTTTTCTTCAGTCTTCTAGTTTACTTTTATAAAGGTGCTCTGAGAAAATATATGTTTGAAGTTAACCTCTTCTTAATGCACTGAGGGCTTTTTTTCACTTTAGAGAGATTGGGATCTGTTCCTATTAATGAGGTAATAGTTGGATTGAAACTAATTTACCGATTTGTATGAGTTTTAGTGATGTTGTAATGTTTCTGTACCAAATCATGACCTGACCAAGTAAACTGTTGTGTGTGTCAAAAACCATTGTTTTCATAAAACAACAAATAAGAAGAGCATCTGTGTTCAAATGTTTAATTACTGAACAAAAATATGCTTTCTGGTTTGTACCAACGTAAAGAGAAAGCTGAGCGGGTTGAGATAGAAAGTGCCTCAGAAAAGGTGTCAGTGGCTGTGAGTGAAAATACTTGTTAAGAAATGGTGAGGTACTGGCACTTGGTGCCTATATGATCTCCTAAAACCAGGTAACTTGTAACGTCTGAGACATGTAGGGGTTTGACGCATGATGAAGTGTAGGGGTGTTTGTTTCTGACTGCAGGTTGCTCAGTGGTAACTTGGCTGTGAGTTATTCCCACAAGTAAATTCATCATCTGGAAGTTCATCTTGCAATTAAGGAGGAGAAAATGATATTGTAGTTGTGCAGACTGTCAAAGGATGGGCAAGTGCTTGTAGTTGTTGCAGAACAGCTAATGTTAAACTTATGACCCTTTAGTGCCTTCAGTAGTCTGTTATTGCCCTTGGTTCCAAGTATAGACAATTTACCTGTTTATACACTCCGAAGTTCTGTAATAACTACTGAGAAAAGTCCTGAATACCACTTAAATTAGCTGCTTTGTTCCCCGTTTTCAAAGTCTGAGTAGCTTTTTACTATAAGTTTATCAAGAGCCTGCAGTTCGATTGTGCATTTAATTTTGGGTTTACTCTCTATAGGTTGTCAGATACCTTCCCATGCTCTCCTGCCATATGTCAAATGCTGCTGTTAAGCTTTAGCTGTGCTTGTTCTTTACGCTACTTATTGCTGCTATGGGCTGTGCTACAGAAGGAGCAGAGCAAGTTTGTGTGCAAATGGATGTCCAGGAGAAGTTAACTTATTTTAGTAGGATTTTGACCAAATTGGTTATACCATTCCTATGTGGCTTGCTTGCTTGGTGTTGTGTGGTTGATGGGGGTTTATTTGTTTGTTTGTTGGGCTTCTTTTTTGTTTGTTTTCCCCCAAATTGGCATATTGGGCTTGGAGACTTCACAGAGTCTTTAACTCATGCCAGATCACTGAAAATGATGGATAAGTTTGGCGGACCTTTTGGTGATATACAGTAAAGCTGTTATAGGTTGGTCTCCTGGAAAGTTTCTACTTTTCATTTTGTAGTAAGAGCGTAAATATAGAAGCTGCATTAGCTTAAACAAGAAGCATCATCAGGCTAAATATCAGGAATAAATTTAAATTTGTAATGAAGATTTTTTTTTTTAAGGACCCTTAATATTTAATAATTATTATCTATATGTGCTATATAGTTATTGTTGAAGATTTAACTAATGAACTCATGGTTCTTTAATGTAGGTATTTGATGCCCTTCAGTGGGAAGGAAATTAATTTTCATACACCACAAGTAGTTGATATCTAGTTGTCTTAAATTTTGTGGTGCAAGTGTCAAAATACAGGCACAAAAACTGAGTAACTGCAAAGATAGCCATTCATTTTGTGGGAAGAATTCCCTTACTCTGAGTGCAATCCTATGTGATGTTGCTATAATACTTTTATGAAGCCAAATGAGTTAAGTGGTTCAGATGCTTCAACTAAAGGTGATGCAATGTTGTTACATGTGTCATATCTTACCTTTCTAGAATGCTGTAATTATTTAACTGAGCATTGTATCAAAATGACTATTTTTCTTTTTCGTCCTTTCTCCGTCTTCAGTCATAAGCTGAAGCAGAAATTACCTGTTTGTCTCTCAGTGTTGCTAGAGATGCTTATGGGTCAGTCAGGATGAAGTTCAACATCTGGAGGCAACAGTGAATGAGAATGGGATTTGGAGGATTTATATGTTGTCATTATTTTCAGTAGTCACTGGCTATTCCATGTCTGTAGAACAGCAGGAGTGAAATCTTGCTTTATGGACAAAAGTACATGTTAAGGTAATAGTGCAGGATAAGTGATTCTTCTTGCTTTTTTTAAAGGGTGACTAAACATTTTAAATTCAGTAATTAAAAAAAAGCAAGCATTTTGTGATGCAAGTGCGGCGCGTGTTCTCCAAATGCTTTATAATGATGGCAAATAAAAATGAGAAAGTAATATGAGTGGGCAGCATAGCAATTGCCCTGGAAAAGCCTTGGGGATCGAAAATGGAATTGCTGATTCCCGTCATACAAATGAAATGACTAAAAGGTCATTCCAGAGTATTAAGCTTAGATGTAACAGACTGTTCTGCAAAGGACACCTACATATCGGAAGTAATCAGTAGTGAGTCATCGATAGAAAATGGAGCATTTCCCTTAATGCAGTCGGTTAAAAGGCTGTCTCCATTAAAGTTTTGGTAAGATCATAGAACCTTTGAACTATGAATGTCTTTGCTAATATTTTAACCAAAAGTCAGTATCTTCAGATCTTTAGTGATGTCATCTGTTTCCATTTTTAGGTGCTTAGTTTGGAACAAGTATCATGCCTGCGTAGCCTTAGTTCCATTTGATGTTAATTGAAGCTATGTATTTTCCCTAGCTGATGGAAGAAAACAAAACAATAAAATCCCTTAGAAATCTGAGGCCAGATATGCAGAAAGGTTTTTTTTAATTATAAAAGCAGCCATAAAGTTTTTCGAATCTAAACAAATACATATATAAATTGCATATATATTTTTGAGTTGTACATATATATATGTAAATAAATGCACTTAATATATATTCATTTGTGTGTGTATATATATAAAATGGAAAACATCAGTTGTTCTTCTGTTAAATGGAAGTCTCATGGCTAACAAATTGACTGTGCGTTTAAAAAATGTAGATACTTATAAATACAGTAAATGTCTCCTGAGAAATTTGGCTTGGCTTATTGGAAGTTCACCAGTGTTTACAACTCCGAAGCCTCGAGAAATACAAAGATTATGTTTATCGGAGCAATTGTAGAAACCTATTTCTAGGTTCCTTGGTCGTTAAATCACACATCTTTGAGATTATAGTAAGAACAGGCTGTACAGCAGCTTCTGAACTAAAAATACAATCACTTTACATAACAAGGTGAACTACATGTGAAGTGAGCATAGGATTACAGCATTCATAACTTCATAACACAAACGTGGTCCATCTCCACAGTAATCTCTCCCCCTCTCAAACCAGTGATTTTTCTTTGGTCTCAAATCAGATGCACATTTGTAATAAGTAGAGAGGGAAACATACTTTGTGTGATTGCAGTGAACTAGTTAAGTCTGTAACAAGTAACTGGCTTAGATAAGTTGCTGTTCAGTCACAGGGTGTTTCTGTGAAGTGTGTGGTAAAAAATCTATTTGAGATCTACAGCCCGTTCTTAGAAGCGTATGAAAAACACCATGTGACAAAGGTGTTGATGGATGTTTACATACTCGTGTATACCATGCTTTTACACGTAATTTTTGGATCTGTGACCTGTGTATTGATTATCGATAAAGTTGTCCTCTATCAATATTTATATATAAAAATAAATGGAGGACAATTTGGAAAATGTATGTGCATATCACAGACTATGTTGACAGCAGGATTCTTAGGTTACCCCCGCATTAATAAGCGGTACAGCCTGGGGGCTGAGGACACGACTTCTACACTGTATGCATCGTGGAAGTTTTCCTGGGGTTTTGCTTCTGGTCTGTCCTCCCAGACCAACCATGAATCAAAGCCCGGGTCCAACTTTACCTCCTGTGGGCTGGCAGGGAGGTAGGTTGCTTGTCAATGAATTTAGATTATGCATCAAGACTGATGCAGAAGTCATTTTATGTAAAAGGCTAGAGATACAGAAGGAAAGCGTTTCACAGATCAGCATAGGAGAAAAAGCTTGGAGGGCTGTTCATATGTTAAGTAATTTGGACAGTGAAACTGTGGGCAAGACAGTATAGATTTGATATATATGACTCAGATCCCATAAGAGAGCTCAAAATGGAAAAGAAACTGTAGCAATAATGTGCAGCTGAATAAATTCTTTTATTGAGGTAACTTGATTTCTTGTGATACCTAAAACGAAGCAGCTGCCTTTGCGTCAATCGTCATTTGGTATGTCTTCAAACTGTGGCTTCACTTTGAAGGAGTGAAGTCCAGCACTGAGTATTGATGAGATGAGAATTTTGAGGATGCTGCTGAGTTTTCTTAGTGGTGCCATCCTGTTAAAGTCCAGAAAAGTGAGGGAGAGGTAGTGAGGAGGTGGTTGATGAGAAGGGTTTTGGTTTTGTTTGTTCAAGGCTGATATGGATGGGCCTGACATGCAGTTTTGACGTGAAGAAGGCTCTCCACTTAGGCAGGCTAAGGTGTTAGGAATGAAATACTGCACTCTGTGTTCCTGGGAGCTCAGGATGGCCACGGAAAGAGCCTTGTGAGTTATGCAGCTGTGTCAGTGAGCAAAAATAAGGTGCTCAGGGAAAAAAAATGGAGTTCAGTTAGCTGGAATTTCTTTGAAAGCTTCCAGTAAGGAAAGTACCTTAGGTGCTACAAAGTGTATTACTTAGCCAAACCAGATCTCTAAACCACACTTAGATATCTAATATCTGTTAATTATTAAAGGAGAAAGCAGGCACAGTAGTAACAGAGAGCAAATAATGACTATTAGGTCAGTGCAGGAGACCAGGTGTGATGATGAATAACTGCATCAATTCAGCTGCATAAACAGAGAGCAGAGGATGGATGACAAGAATAATACTGCCAGCTAAGTCATAGGGGTAGTAAGGTCATGGGAGTAGAGTAGCTGTAAATATTTGGCTAGTATGGATTCTTTAAAGAACCTGATTAATGCATGCTATCTATAGGTTATAGAACCTCCCAGGAAATCAGAAATGTGAAACAGCTGGCTTCAGCAGAAATATTGGCTCAATTTCAAGCATTTCTTTTATATATATATATATACATATATATATATATATATAAAATTCCAAATAAGATTTAAATGATATCTGGACAAGTGTTGAGGGTTTAGATTGCGGGGTGACAATAAAACCCTGGCAGATGTGTTGTTAACCTCCTCTCCCCCCCAACTTCCCTCTTTTTGCCCCTCCCTCTCCCCCCTTCCCACTCAGGAGAGGCGATTGGGAGGGAAAGAAGGACAGAGAGAAGAGAGTTGGAAAAATTAACAATGTTTTACTAATGCTACTAATAAGAATAGAGAAAATAATACAAAATATACAAAACCAATCTTGAAAGTCTCAGCAACTGCAGAGCCAGCACCCAAAGTCCTGGACTGGACTCTGCAGCCAACCGGAGCTGGATTCAGTCTCTCACTAGGCCTCAGTTCGCAGGGACGACTAGCAAGGTCCTCTCCTAATGTCGGCCATAAGCAGAAGGGAAAAAGGAAAAGGGAGACGAGATCCTCGTGATCTCCCACTTTTATATGAAGTATTCACGTGAATGGAATGTTATACACAGTTGGTCAGTTTCTTGGTCACCTGTTTCTCGTTGCCCCTCTTGCGAGATGTCCATCCATGCTTATCAATAACTTCGCATTCCATTGCTAGGTTTACCAAAACATGTGTCTGGTTCTCCAGGAAAATGCAGCTCATATGAAGCTTTAGCTGACAGGCAAAATCACTAAAAGAGAAACTTGTTTTTAACAAAACCAGGACAGCAAGATGTCAGTTTGGTTATTAGACCAGAGTCAGAGTAATGTAGAGTGGAAGGGATCTCTGGAGGTAATCTGGTCCTAACTCCAGCCAGGTCAGGACTAAGCTGTCCTAGACTGCTCAGGACCAGCCAGGCACTACCAGCTGCTTAACAAGTCTTTCGGTTCCAAGTTTTTTTCCTCACTAAATAGTACAAGACAGACTACACAATTACACGGGGAGGGAGGGCCGCAGAGCTATCTGAACTCATTTCAACTGGGTAAGTAAAAATAGTTAGTAAAAAGTGATTTAGTCTCGAGACCAGTCTAAGGCTATTTCTATAGGGATGGATTCAGATGGAGTAAAATTTCTTTGTGTTGGAGGCAGCTTTAGCCTAAAAACTGTAACAAAATTTCTTTAAGGCTATGCCTGAGCTTACAGACCTGGTAGAGAGAGAAAACAGTATAAAATGTAGTATTTTTGTATGCCTTATTAAACTTTTCCAGTCTGGCTACAACGGGTGTTTAGCCAAAGCATGAGAACATTTACAGTGGATTTGTATTCCTTTTAAACAGTATTGGAGCAAAGAATTCTTTGTTTAGACAAACTGGGGTTTTTTGGCCAGGTTTGATAGAGATTTCTATTTCCACTACAGTTGTTGAAGCTTTTGTTATTGGAAGAGAATCTGAAATAACGTGTATTCTAAAAATATGTTTCTAATAAATAGGAATGAACTGTTGGCTGCTGTTGTGAGCAAAGACATTTGGATTCTTGCCAACTGATGTGCAGAAGTGCATTAGGAACCACCGTCTTGGTTACATATGATTGAGGTGACCAAGAATTGTAATTAATTCCTGAACTTTAAAAATAGCAATGAGGAGGAAGTAATTTTGCAAAAGGTCGTTAAAGCAATATTCTCTCATATCGAATAATTGGAATGAAAGTAGACGAGATTTATCAGAAAGTAAAGAATCTGATTCTAGCTAAGATCACACAATTTACTTTCACAGAGACAAATTTCACTTCTGGGTGTGTTTTGACAGCTGAAAGAAGAAATCTATAAAGGCATTGGAAATGTGTCCTGGCCAGAATATATGCTTTCTGCATGTTCAAAAAATAACCTAGTTGAGCAAAGAGAACTTCCTTGATAGTGCCAATCCCCCAGCCCACTGTGCAACTCTTCAAATACTGAAATAAGTATTTTAAAGCTACAGTGGAAGAGAAGCGAGGAATGTTGCTGTGGCTGCAGGAGGAACAGTTTAGGGAAAGATGCTATTAATATATAGGTCTTGACTGATTGTATCCTGGGCGGTAGTAGAACAGAAGTGCAAGCATATTCCTTTCTTCTATCTATATCAAATCAGAAAAGAAATCTTTGATGTTGAAATGTGGCACTTTTTTGTATTTTTTTTTTTATTTCTAAGTATTATTGGAGAATAATTTTACCAGCTTCAGAAAGGAATTCTTCAAGCTAGATTTTTTCTTCTTCTTGCTGTGTGCTGCTTGCTGGCTGGTATCGAGCAGTCCTACAGATTACTGGGTAAGCTTTGAGCATTACGTGTTGGTAAATCCAAGGTACAGGAGTATAATTTCTTTGGTCTCTAGACTAGATAGATTGGGTTTGAGTTTTGTTGTTGTTTGTGGGGGTTTTTTTTGGGGGGGGTGTTTGGTGTTTTTTTGTTTTTTAAAGGTGGAATTTCTATTGAGGCAACAGCATAAATGCAAAATAGAGTGCTAGCCAACCATTACTTAAGACATAGAAATTTTGCAAGTAGATAATGAACTTGAAGTGTATGGTAGTCATCCCTTTATCTGTCTGTGGGTATCATGTGTTTCTACATATCATCTATTACAGAGAGAACAGCAGGTGAGAATGCTGAAGGAGCAGGCAGCTAATGACCATCAGTTGGCCAGAAACACTTGAAAGCAATGACTTGGCTAAGAGGGGGAGTGTGGCTGATATGCCAGAGTCAAATGAGTGCACTAGACGTGCAGACGTGCTTTTCTGCAGTATCTATCGCTTCATCCTTTCCCCCAACATATCCTTTACTTCCATTCTCTGAGTATTACTGCCATTTATCTTGATACTTGGTAGAATATGACTGTTTGCTGGGCTCTTATCTAGTGTAAGGATTAATTTTTAATATGTTATTGCCAGTATTGTGATTTTGTTTTTTTTTGGTATTATTTGACTATTTCAGAAAATATTTAGCCACGATGTGTCGAGGTAATGTCAACTGAGCAAGTGTTACTTAATTAAATCCAGAGACATAAGTTTGATACCCATTGCAAAGTGTCTTATTACTCATTCAAAGGGTCTCATCTTAGTATTTGTTTAAGTATGTGTCCCTTTTTGTATCCCCATGAGGATCTGTGTAGCTGCACGATACTCTTTTTGAAGAAAGTACAGTGATTTGTAAAATCTGTGGGTTTGAACTTCTGTTTAAAAAAAAAAAAAGTGAGTATTTAAGCAGGCTGAGGCTTAAACCAAGGAGGCAGTTCAGCTCTAGCCTCTCCATTAATCCTGTGTCCTCATCAGAGCTTTGCTATTTGCAGCTGTATCTTGTTGGGACAATGCAAGCCCAGGTCAGCATCTCTGGTTTTCCATAGGGGTGAATTTGCTCTGGGGCCCCACACCACAATGGGGTCGCCCACCCGGATGGGGTGACCTGGCTGCCCAGAGGGTCCTGTTGCTGTGGGACCTCCCTGTACCCCTCCGCTCCCCTTTGGGCAGGGCTGGATCTCACCACTTCTTCCCTGTGATTGTCTCTGTGAACCGCAGCACTGACAGCTGCCATGGAGAAGGACCCTTACAAAAAAAGTCTATTTTCCATGGAAGTAAACACTTTCACTCTCTATCTAATAAAGCCATAGCTCTTTTGATAGTTACAGACAGCATACTACTTTATTTCAGTATCATACATAAGTCATGATCCTTGCATGTTGTTTTTAATCTTGGCCTAACTTGCATGCAAAATAACATTTCCAGTTCAACTCAGCAGTGTGTGCTTGTATGAAAATGGGAGGAAAAAAAATCAATTATGCTTCTTCCAAAAACATCTAAATTACAGCCCATTTTTTGCTGCTGGTATGACTTAGCAATGTAGAATTAACTTGGTTTTAATTATCTTGCAGTGCTCTTCTTCAAATGGTATTAAAGTATTGAAGTCAAAGGCTATTTTTGTGAACTTTGAGAGTTCATCAAGAAGGGCAAGCTGTGCATGATGAACACACATGTTTATTCATTATGATTGTCTTCTGGCATTGCAGGCTAACAGATTCCTGAGTAAAAAAATAGAGCACCATGCTGATAGTTTTTCTCTTTTCTAGCTCCTCAAATGGTCTTTTTTGTCTCTCAAAAAAGACAATTCTTTATACTTTTCTCCAGTAGAATATATTGTAGTATGTGCATGGTGGTCAGTATCCAAATGTGACATTGTACACAAATAGGTAGTTGAAAATCTGAGTGTAAGCAATGGGTTTCTTGATAGTTGAATCAAATCAAATAAAGTTTTAATAATCAGAGATTGTGGGAATGTGAGAATTAGGAGTGTTGTGCCATGGTACTGCACCCGGGGACTTGCAGATTGCAGTTCTCGAATCCAGATCTATTTTTTTGTGCATCTCCATCCTTCCTTTCCTCCCTATTTCTACATTCACAGTGTGTTTACTGTTTTTTTCCCCCTAAACTCTGACTGAATATGTTTCAGGTCCTTTTTTCTTAGGCTTTTTAGTTTGTTGCAGAGGCTGTGAAAGCAAACATTTTTTTGAGTTAACACATCTATTGTTCTCGTGAACTGTAATGGGAGTTCAGTGACTGCATAACAAATCGGGAGCAAGTTAATGATTAAATTTCTAATTTTGTATCCTGAAGCTTTGCTGTATTTATTTTTTTTTTTACTGTAAAGTATTACATCATTTATCACATCGCACATTTGTTTTTTCTACAGAGCCGTAATCGCTTAAACATGTACATTTTCAAGTCAAATATTTAAAGTATCAATTTAAGAGAAACCTCAGACTTAAAATACTTGGTATTAAATGTGCTATTTATGAACAGTGACATTTTTGGGCCGTTCCACCAACAGCCTTACAGTGATGCTCAGGATAGTATCACAGCCTGATATCAAGTATAGAAATTATATTGCACAGATTGTTTTCATCATCTTCTTGGATGCAATTTTCAGTGTTTTTTTTATTTGCTGAAGCTCATTCAAATTATTAAGTAAACTGAATTATTTGTAGTTCAGAAATCAAATAACTAACTCATGGTTTCAGCACTGATGCAGATTCCATCCCTGTAATATGTAGAAAGGTCTTTGCCACCTTATAAATATTTACCACTTTTAACTAAACAAATAAGTTCTACTTAAGAACAGCTGCTGTTGTGCCTGTCCATTTGACAGTCTTCTCCCCCCTCCCAGTTCAGTATGATTTATTTTAAAAATATATTTATTTTGCATGCATTCTATGGTATTGACTAATTCTTTGTTGGTTTTTAAATCAAAGGAGTTGTAAATTCTTTGCTGAAGGTAATTGGTTGCGGTCTCAAGCCCCGTTTCTGGTGGCGGAGAGAAGGGGAAAGGGAAAGATGTTGCATTATGAAGTTTGCTGGCTATTTTTCTCATATATTTCACCAGCAATCAATACGATCTGTTGCTAATTTAAAAAATAATAGCACATAAACCCAGGGTATATGAAGTTATAGTGAGTGCTGAAGTAAAAGTAGTAGTTTTTAGGTTTGACATAATTTCCTGTTCATTCTTTTACTTACCTTACCACAGGGAGATGAGGGACTGGAGTACATTGCTTCCCTGAGCCAGAAGGTATTTTAAAACCACCAGCCAAAATGGATGAACTTTTACTTCCACTCTGGGTGCCTTGTTCCTCTTGCAATTATGTTTTTTCAACTCATAACAAGCTGTTTCTGGAGGGGTATTTTAGCACTTCTGAATGCTTCAGTGCTAGTGGTTTGGGGTCTAAAATTGTTTTTTGGTGTATTCTGTTACCTCCAGAAATACATGATGGGAGGTAAATCATGGGAGGGATTTCTGCCAGAAACATGGCTGAGCTTCACGGTGATGCACAATCCCAGGAGCAAATGGTTAGCGGAAATCTTTGCAGCATAGCGAAGTGGGTTTTGTTTGGTTTTATTTTAGACCATCCATTGTAATAAGCCTTTTCATATCCTAGAAATGGAGGATATGAATATCTCTAGGTAGTTACACCAGTTCTGTTTTCTTGTGACTTAGATATCCAACTATAGGGGATAGGTTGTTAGCCAGTTATATGATCACATTGATTACACGGAGAAAAAGATGCAACGCAAGGGTCCTTTCCAAACTGTTCTGTGAAAGACTGAGACCTTTGGATCTTTATGGAGCATTTATAGAAGTGAGATTGCAAAGCTTGATAGCATGTTGGTTCCAATTTACAGCTAATGTTAACTTTCTAAATAATTCTTCAGATATATTGGGAAGTGATCTTTGTGTGTTTGGGGGGTAAAAAAAACATAGAATATTCTTCAAGTGCAAAGCAAATACTGGTAGGTATTGATTTGTTTTGCAAAATGAATTGTCAGTATTTGATTTAGTTGGTGTAAAGATTTATTTATTTATTTTCAGTTTAATAGTTGTGGCAATTTTTATAAGTGATGGATGGTAACAGTATGAAAATCTGGCTTCTAGGTGTGCTGTTGTCTTGGTGCTTCTAATTAGATGTGACATGGAGCTGCTGTTTCACTGCCTGGCAGCGACTTGTGCCCTATAACCATAAACAAATTGATTTGATGTGATGTGTTCAACAAAATAACCAGAAATAGATGTATGGTCGTGGAAATCTTTACTGGTTATGTAGTTGTGTGTTTGTACTGCAATGTTTTGTCCAGAACTTTAATTGAAAACAACTCGGTGTGGTTTGGCTGCTTTGCTATGTCGAGAAAGATGATTATATACAAAACCTTGGCTGCCTTATAGCAGCTATTCAGAATAAGCTGCATATAAATCCTCATCTCTTCTGGCCTTGTTAATGTTGAATTACAGAGGAAAAGTGATCTCCTGGTTTTTACCAGGGAAAGGGTGGGGTTTGGAGGTTGTATGTGACAGGAGCTTCGTTTTGGTACAGACGGACCTTCTGTTTAATCTCTGTGGAGCTGTTATGATGATGAATCTTTTGACTGCATCTGCTTTAGTTCGTATAGGTTTAGCTAGTTCCGTGGCAACACAGGAGCCTGAAAAGTGATCGGTTCGTGACAGATATTATTTGTGCCTGTGCTTTTCTTTAATAGCCATCTAGCTGTTAATATTGGTGAGAAATGTTAACAGTTGTCAAGAAGATGGTATGTTTATGCAGTGCAGAAATAACTGTGTCTATTTCGGTCCTCTGATATTTCAAACTGTTGGTTCTAGGTACATTTGAGGTCCCTGTTGCTTTGACTACATTATTACGAAGGGTGTCATTTGTGTTACCTGAAATAATAATGTTTTGTTTGTAAGAGTATGCTTTTCTAACATATTTTTGCACACTGTTTTGTAAGTAATCGTTTAGCTACATCACGTCTTTAATAAGAAGCGATACCACTTGTTTTTCTCAGCTCTGGTAGAAAGGTGAATGTGATCATGCTGTTTGGGTGGGGGTGGTGGAAGGGTGAGAGCTGGGGATGAGCTGGGACCCCCCAGCCCTGCCCCAACCTGGGCAGCACCGGGCTCCTCCTCAGAGCACTTCCAGCCGTGATTCTGCTCCCCTCTCAAATCCCAAGGTTTTGCTGAAGATTTCCAGGCAAGGAGTATTTGTGCAGCTCCGGCACATTTCAGAAGATGTGCTGTGCTCCAGATGGAACTGTCTGCAATTGGCATCGCTGTTGCTCTACAGAAAACATTTCTGCTTTAGAATAAAATCAGCCTATAAATAATTCACTTTTTCTTTCCAGCAACATTTTTCCTTCAAAACTGTAAGCCTTTTAAAATGTGACTTTTAAGCCCATTAGTAAGATCTAAGAGTTATGATTGGTATGCATTAGAAAGCAGTATTGTGTATTTTACTTCCATGGAAACTGGCATTTGTGATGCATATTACTGTAGCTACAGTGGATAATAACTTTCCATATTTTTAGTTTTGATGGCAATATCCGTGTCAGTAATCAGGTGGTTAATGCTGCTGGGTATGACAGTCAGAATTGTAAAGCACTTTTTCTGCGTGGAAAACAAAGTTTTTCACCATGAATATTATCTCCATTACCAAGAACTTTTATCCAATAGTCTAACTTTTTGAATTTATTACACGAAGATTAATAGTACCTGTTTTATAGATATTAATTGGATACTTCAATGCAAATATAAGTCATTACTAGCTGGTTTAGAGGCTTTACTCTTAACATATACGCTTGAATATGTTTTTCATTTTCTTCCTTCCCCCTCAGAAGAGCCGAATGAAACCCTGGGCTGACTGACCTCACGGGCACACGCTCACAATGCACAAACTCTTACGCTCTCATTAATCTCCTATATCTGCAATTTGCATTGCAGCAATTCATAAAACCTTATGCAAAGAAAATCATTAACTACATAAACTTTTTATTGGTTCAGTGTCACACACTGTATTATTAATGAACTTTGTTTTTTCTTTTAATATCCAGTTTCATTAACCATATTTCAGTATTTGCTATTAGACTACCTGAGTTTTTTAAGAACTATTTATGTGATGACTGAGTCATGCTTAAGCAATATTGGAGGAAGCCTTTGTTCTATCAAAGACATAAATGGTGATATAAGATTTAAGGAAAAAAAAAATCAATCTTTTCAATTTTTTTCAGGGCCAAAGGAAATCATCACAGTTGGGTTTAATAAAGACTAAAAGGATGTCAGTGAATAAGAGCACTTAAAGAGCAGCTACATTGGTGTTTGTACTAAATTGCTCTCCAAAGAAGAGCTCCACATAAAACCAAAGGTCTGCGGTTTACCTGCTTCTGACACTTTGAAGTTAAATGCAGGTTTTCTGCTGCCTTGTTTGTCTTTAACTCCTCCATTCAGCTCATGTAATTGCTGTTCAGCAAGAATGCCTCAGCAATTCGTGATAATTGCTGAACAGCCGACTTTCTGCATGTCACACAACCTGTTTCCCTGTACAACTGGAAAGTACAGTTTTCAGTCATAGCTTAGTAAAATAGTACGTGCAATGTGTCAGAAGTACTGCTGAAAATAAGATGTAGCTCCTATTTTGTTGTCTAACTAGCCTGTTCTGGATTTTACTGGTGTCAAGTGTTTTTAGTGCTCATTGGGGGGACATGCAGATGTTTAACTATCACAAATTGTCACAAATACTTCAGATAAAGTTAAACATGTGCGTAACATTTGTGGTATTGTGGCCTTAATGAATGATTATTTTAAATACACTCTTCCTCCAATATGTAACTCACTTCAGAATGAAATTACCGTCATATTTTGTAACTTATATTTTTTGGTTTTTACAAGATGTCATGTAGAACAGAAAATGAGGCCCACTAGCTTACTATATGGGATGACTAGTAAAGAGTATCTTGATAAATTTATCCATAACTAAGTTTATTTTTAAAAAGAATAAAATCATGAAGACTACATCCTTTGTCTGAGATAGTTGTCTCCCCAGACCACAATTTACACAGCTGGAAAATCTAACAGCAAAAGGTCTAACATCCAAGTTCCATTTTTTCACTGTTTTATTGTTATTAAAAATCTCTTCTGTTCCCAATATTCCACAAAAAGCAAAGCTGGTGACTATTCCAGACCTTGCTGGGAAAGCAGAGGCACCGAGTCCATTCCTTATGAGTCTCGTTTCTCTGTGACACATTTTCTGTACAGACTTTTTCATTAACGATGCCATTTGATTAAACAAAGTGTGCGCCACGTTAAAAACCAACCAATATTTGTTTAGTTGGTGTGGCTAAAATGTGACATACTCATTCGTGGGAAATCCTGTCCCTTAAAAACTCCTTCAAGCATCGCTTGCAGAAAATTCTGTCGTGTGCAAAGATATTTGATATGGACAGGAAGAGATTAATAACAGTGGAAAATGGTGAAAATCAGAGATGTACTCTCTTAAAGCAGCAGAAAATATGCACCTGACACGATCAGCAGTACTAACTTACCTGTGCTAAGATTTAGTGCTACCTCAATATCCAAGTGGGATAATTCATCTTGGGCCGACTCGTTGGGCATCCGATATGGACTAACAGGTTTGAAGTCAGCATATACTTTTCTATATTTTGATGACAGGAGATTGTAAGAACTGATTGCTCACTGGCCATTTCCAGATGCCAGTAAATGTACCGGGTCTTTTGAAGGGAAAGGTGTTTCATGTGTTGTGTGCTTGTGGGGGTTTGGGTTGGTTGGTTTTATTGCTCTTAGCAAAGGGCAGCAGGAATGGGAAGGTGTGTGGGTCTGAGCATCAGCTGCTGATGCCTTCTGCTATGGCTATGGGGTTCCTCTGTCAAAGCTGTATGGTTCTTTGGTATGGAGGGAGCATCGCATAGCAAGAAAAAGTGTGGTAATTATTGTCATGGAAGTCTTGATACAGGTTTTGGAGCAGTAACAACTTTACATCTAAAGATTTAGGTTCAATTCTGGAAAGAAAAATCAGATTTTTAATCAAGCAGTTTTAGGAAACACAATCTATGAACAAAATAATCCGCAAAACAGAAAACTAATTTCCAAGTGTGTATATGTGTTTCCTAATATATGTTTGTTTCTTAGAACACAGTACGGCTTCTAGGTATGAAATATACTGATGTTTTAAGTAGCTAGTATGTAGTCTTTTGCATTAGGCTTTTTAATAGTGGTTTGTAATTAATATCTGTTTCTAGTAGAAAAGAAAATAACTGTTAAAAAGAGTCAATTTTCTGTGTAGAACGAAGTCTTACAGAGAAAAGTTTCTTCTCATTGTTTGTTTTCACTGCTGAAGGAAACAAAAAGATGGAGGAGTGGGAGGCACATGAGAATTTTGGTAGCCAGTTCCTGGGTTTCTTCTTTCTGGGTTTGTATCTGGTTTTGCAGTATATTTGAATGCACACAACACACAGAGTTTATGAACCAATTTTGTTTTTTTTAAATTATTATTAACCGATTTTTGTGCAACCATGTGTATGTATCTAATACACCTACATATGTGTATGGCATAAGAGAGAACACAGTTTACAACTAATAATCAATACATATCTTATTGACTGCTGAGCATCTAAGCATCCCAAGAACACGACAAGCTCTCGGATGCTCAGAAAACTTTCTCCTCTCTCTGTTGGGAGTTTTCTTTGTGCCTGGGAAATTAAAGGGTTTCTGTCATCAAGACTATTTCTGTGAAAGTTTTTCTTGATTATTTCCCCAGAACATTTCAGGGGTTGTTCTGCTGTGGGGAGGGGAGGAATGGAGAAGAAATTGGAGAAGGCTTGTGGTGCTCTGGCCCCGTAGTTTTGGGCTTCAGGGCTGTGTCACTGAGAGAAGGGAAACATCAACTTCTCTAAAGCATAGATGGAAATCCTCGGAATGTTCAGAACAGTTGCCTTTCTTTATTTTTCCCCTTTTTGAGTCATGTTACTAAGGAGCGTACCGTGAGATTGGTGATACCTGTTTCCTCTCACTGACTCCTCTCTGTATAAGTAATCGAGCAGTCGCTTTGCTGTGCAGGTCATATTACTGCATTCAATAATAGGGCTGAAAAAAGCAATAATGTTAAAATCCATATTTTAAAGATATACGCCCAAACCTTTTTTTTAATAATACATATATCCGAGCCTTCAGAATAGAAGCATTATCTTCCTAGTTTTATACTTCAATGTTTTGGGGTTTTTTTGGCGTGAAATATTCCTTCCTTTCCTCTCAGCATGCAGGGTTGTCTGGAAGAAAGTGATACTTTACAGGCGTATTCACAGACATTGTCTCTTCTTTTTTCCCCAAAACACAGCAGACCATACCTTCCAAGAATACATGGGAACCACTGTAGTAATTCTAATGAGCTGGAAAAAATTAAGGGTTTTTTGTCTATAGTACAACACTGTCATGGTGTCAATCTGTGATATATACAGTATGTTAAATATCATTGATAGGGAATAAGAAATAGGTGGAGAAATATTGTTCTGTAGTTGATGTAAAGTCAATGAAGTGACATTTATGTGTTTGAGTGATCAACCTTTTCTTAGTGTTTATTCAAAAGAATGTAAAATACTTACTACTTGTTTTTAACAAAGCTTTATTATGTTAATGTTAATAAACAGTTACACAAATATGAAATGCTAGTTAGAGAATAAAAGAAAGCTTTCAAACAACAATTTCTGTTTTATTTCGTGAAAATAAGTCATTTGGCTTAAAAGCAAAAGCCTTATGCTCTAATTATCATGCTGTGGCTTAATTTTGTTACTTTTTATTTTTGTATGCATCTAATAGTTTCTAAAGTTTAGCTAAATTATGTTACACAACTAGTAAGAGATTATCATATATACTTTTCCAGATGTTGTGATTTTCATATTTATAGATGAATCTTATTTATTATGTGTTGTCTTTAAAATTCTGAATGGAAGTGCCTGTGTATTCAAAAATAACTTTGTAGGTACGGTTTTGGAAGCACATAGTAAATGAGATGGCATCATAGTTGTCTGTTGCCTATGAGGGATGTTTATTTATCATCCCTTTGTATTTGCAGATTGTTTCAGAGCGATAATTTAATGAAGTATTTGAAGATTAAAACTGCATCCTGTATTGACACTAGTCTAAATATTCATCCATTTAAATGGTATTAGCACGCTATAAACTTCAGAATTATCACTTTGCTGTGTTATTCAGTATCAGTATGTTAAAAAAGGTTGAAGAAATCGATTTTTCACTGACATCCAACATCTGCTAGGCTTTCAAAATGACAAGGCTGAGGTAAGGAAAGGCTATGAGGCATAATTTTCTGCTTCATTGTATTTCCAGAGCGTAATTCCAATACTGAGCGGAAGGTATCGGTGGGTTCTGTTCCACAGCTCACACACTGCATATAAATGAACTACAGCCTGTATTGTGAAATCAATGCTTATAGACTTTGTTCTGTAAAAGTCAGGCATTCACAGCCTCACATCAAAATAATATATTAATTTTAATGTAAAAGGACATCTTGTGTCCTCTTCTTTGTTGTTGCTGTTTTCCTGAATAATAAAATATGAAGGAAATTACTTTTTTTTTTTTCCCCTAAGGCAGTAATTGCTGTTCTGCTGCATCTTAGTCTCAACAAGTATTTCATAAATAGTCTGGGAATTGCTCACCTTTTCATGAAAAGGTATATTTTCTGAGTTCTATGACACGGTTCAGTATAAGTTACTCTGAATTTATGCCTTTCACTGACAAGCATATGGTATTATTTGCTTTGTCTTTCTCCTTAAAGTAACTACGAAGGTTTGCAAGAACTAGTAAAACAGACCTATTAATTAGATCAAATTAAAATAAACTTGCTCTAAGAAGGTATAGGTAGCTGGTTACAATTCCCCTTTCTCCTAGGCATAGCTGTTAATTTTTCTCCCTTATAGCAAACAATGTCTGTTCATTATCAGCAATTTTCTTCTAACATCTATGTCATTTAGCTTATATATATTTATATATATTTATATATATTTATATATATTTATATATATTTATATATATTTATATATATTTATATATATTTATAGATTTATATATAGATATATTTTTTTGTCCTTATGATGTTTCATGTTCCAGTAGATATTTGGCTCTTCACATTTACTATCAAGATTTAATTTGAGGGAGAGGCAGAAAGGCATAAAGTAGCTGTGCTGGGTGTATGAAGATGCTTGGGTTTGTGAGTGAACTTGTTGGGCTGGGGGGGTGTTTGAGAGCTTGAAATAGTATTTACCTGCACTGCAGCCTGAGATATTGTGGTGTTACTTGGTGAAACCTGGAGTTGCCAGAAAGAAAAATCAAGGGAACTATTCATCTGGTTTGGGTTGATAAATAAAATGAATTTACTTTGTGAGGGAGCTTGCGACTGCAGCCAAAGTTAATAAAAATCTGAGATGAGCTTTGCTTGTTATGTTCAAAGGCGTTTTCCTTCCAAAAAAAATGCTTTCCGTCAGATCCTGACGGAATATCAGGAGTCTTCTTGCATACAGGTCGTACGGGCTGCGATCCGTGGTCGGTGTCCCTGCATGGGAGCCAAATGTGCAGAGATACCGACGTGTCCTTGGTCCCAGCCGTCCATCGGTTCTTTTCTGTGGTCTCGCCCTGAGGAGGAGGGAAAGGTGAAATGCTGGGGGTCACCTCGGAGGCTTCCAGGGTGTTTTACAGTAGAGAAATATTTTCACTGTGAAGTCACCCACTGCCGAGCTCTGCGCAAAGTTGTCTTTGGAGTCAAAGGAAGCTGCCGAGGACGAGGGTCTGTACTGACAAACTGTAAGAAAGCTTTTGGTAACCTTTTTTTTTTTTTTTCCCCCCTTCTTAATTATGCCTTTTTCCCATATTTTGCTCATTGTGCAGTTTGCTGTGGTCAGAGCTCACTGCTGCCTTTCTTCAAACTACTAGATGCTGCCGTACCAGCTCCTATTTTCCTTCCGACATTCTCTTTTTCAAACAGGACTCGCTGCTTTCTGAGGAACGGATCTTTAGAAACATTAGTGCTTCTGTGTGCCGCTCTTTGACTGGATGAGAAAATCCAGCTGTAAAGGAAAGTAGGTTTGCATGAGGTGGCTCCTATACAAGTGTTATGGTGGCCAGTGGCCTTCAGCACTTGGTTATTTTTCTGGTCTGCTCAAGAGTTGCACAAGAGTTGCCTCATGTTGCAAAAATACTTACAGCAATGATGCAAAACTAAGACTGTCCATCTTGTGTGAGCCATGCCTGTAAAATGTCTAATTAATTAACGCCAGTTCTGGGCATTAAGATCCAGAATTTATACAGGATTTTGGAAGAAACTCTATATTGTCAAAATAGATGTATCACTAAAGGAGTGTAATTAAATGACCAGAATAGCTTGGTGTTAAGAAAAAAATAATTGTGTTTGAGGTGTGTGTGTTTGTTTCTCCTGCTTAATGATCCATTTCTTTCCTGAAATTCTCTCCCATAAGGGCTTTATAATTCAGTGGACTAATGAAAGGCAGGATAAAAAATGCTGATAGTTTCCCTTTCAGTCTCTGTAATATGAATGTTTGTCAGCATTCCTTAACTGGGAGTTTACTTTCTGATCATCATTACGATAGTTTCATTATCTATTCAAACAGAAGGATTTGGAAGTCTCTTTCCAACCTGAATCATTTAGAGCAAGACTTTTAAGGAAAAAAATCGTAAGAAATTGAGATTTGAGTGCTTAGACTCTGGCAAATCCCAGGAATAATGACCTCTTTGTTTGATAATAATATGCAGAACTACATAGGGGAGTGATTTTGGAAGGAATTTTTGTTGCAGGTTCGTATTCTGCCACAGCAAATTCACATCATTTGTGTTCCTGACAGTTAAAATATTAGTGTTTTAAATTGTAATAATTGTTCATGGTGTTTCCATACAGCATGTCCAACATTCGTGGACTAACTTAAAGCCATATTATCTATAAATAAGCGACTAAAGCAGGGTGATAATTCTTTTCCTTAAAATAAATCTCTTTCCTTCCACAGGTATTTCTATTTTTTTTCTTTGTTTTTTAACACAGTTTTGGAGCGGTGAACTGTTTAATTATGCATCAGAGGTTTTTGGTGTAAATGGGAATAACCTTAATTTTAATCAAAAAAAACCAAACAAACCTACCACAATTGTTTCTGTAGGCAGTTATTTATTTGTTTGCATTAGAGAGGAACCTTTAATCTTGGTATTACAGCTGAGCTTATATGTGATTGTCTTACTCTTGCCTACATTACTGGGCATTTATAATAGACATGCTAACAAAGCTTGAGAGAAAATATTCTCTTTAAGTGATAATGGGAAATGCAGGAGGTTAGTGGCAAAGCTTAGAAAGTTAATACAAGTTTGCTTCTTCAAACTCAATGCTGTTCTGAAGCAAATTGATAATTAGTATAGCATTTTTATTTCTTCTCCGAGCTGAAACAGACCGAGTTCCCCTTTCAAACAGACTTTGGAGTAACAATACGGTGTCATGTGAAACAGTCCAGAAGGAATGTCCTTTAGTAAAGTTGTGCGGTGTGTTTCGGTGTTTTGACGTTTTGGCTTTGGTGTTGGTTTGTTTGCTTTTCATTAATTAAGGACAGTCTTTTTTTTAAGAAAAAAGTTGTCAAAGATCTCAGACACTGACATGTGTAAGCAATGGGTCACTAGGTAGATTTATTCTTCAATAATAGATCCCTGCATGAGTGTGGGGTGAAACTCTACTGCAGAGATTGTATCTCAGTTATTTCTTTAAGAAGATGATATTTGAGGTTTTTGAGTTAAATTTTATCTTGCAATATAAGTATGAAGAAAGGGTTCTGAGCCTTTGAAGGAAAGTCTTAGGCTGTTGTTAATTTAGGTTTGTTCTAAACAATACTTTAGCAATGTGTAAGCACATAATAGCTTTTTAACTCCAAACACCTTTTGCATAGACTACTGAAGAGCTCCTTGTAGGAACAGGTTTTTATAACATAAATGTGGTATATTCAAAGTGAGACCTAGGTTAATGGTATAGTGCTCCTTTTAATAGAACTTTCTGATAAAATGGGAGATGAGGTTGTGTTTGTAGCTTTGTTAGGACTGGGGCTTTTGGTGAAAATGAGCCACGTATTGCTATTCCTGCTGAGCTGTATTTGCACAGGCTAGCTCAGTATTGTTAGTATATATACTATTGAACAGGTGTACAAATATATAAATATACATGTATATATATTTATTTTGCTGACAATTCCTTGCACTGCTTTATAGTTTTGGCATATTTGGTTCTTCAGAACTGGTGACATTTAGTTCTGTCTTTCTCCCAAGGTGTAGACTAATAGTGAATCCGTTCTGTGATGATCTGCTCCCTGAAGGCAATGGATGTCCTAATGTAATTTTATTCTAAACAAGACCATTAGTAACCATGAATTCCTGCAACGAGCCTAATCAACATACTCTTAACTCCTAATTTCTTTCATTCTAGGCAGAGCTAGTGAAAGGGAACCTGCAAAGCGTTGGGCTCACGCTCCGCCTCGTGCAGTCCAAGGAAGACGATGCAGGACACGTTGTCATCGAAACCGTGACTCCGAACTCACCCGCTGCAGCTGCTGATCTACAGAGGGGAGACAGACTGCTGGCAATTGGCAGTGAGTAATATGGCAGCGTTCAAATTTAGGGTCGTCTTACAAATGGGGTGGACGTGTCTGCAGGCAGTTCAACCAGACTGCCTTTCTCAACAATTACAGTTATGCCCAGCACTCATAATAAAAGCCAACATTTGTGTTATTTATGGCCACTTAAGGCTATCATTCACTTGATTCATTTCCTTTCATATTTATTTAGTCTTTGCAAGGTAAAAGCAAAAATAAAGTTGAATAAACATTTGAATGTAAATATGTTTTAACTGCTCTAGTAGTGATGCTGTGAGGTTCTCTACTTAGTTTCTTCCAGTGATGTTACAAAATGTCCTTAGTTTACAAAGAAAACCATAATATTTTACATCCTAGGCTTGCATACTCAGCAGATAACATAAATGTATGAAGTAGAGTAAGGAAAAAATAGTAGAAACATACTTTTGAGTATGTTGTCTGACATGTCAAAATGACCCAAGAAGATCTGCTGAATATTCAATAGTATTTTTTTGGTTTAGTATCCATTTTTGTGAGCTTTGACATGTAGGAGCCTATGTATTTTTTTAGAAATCTACTCTGAGAGTCTCATATTTAAATTGTAACTGGCAGATCAGTTTTTCCTCAATGCAGCATTATCCTTGACTTTTGTGAGGGAAGGGGTTATGGGTTTCTAATAAAGATTCTGTTGAAATTGCTGGAAGTTACGAAGTGAATTGATACTAACTTATGTTCTACAACTTAAAATCAGACTGTTTCAATACTTATGTTTTATATGGACCATATCACCAACAGAAAATTAGATCATAATGAGAAACTGATAGTGGAAATATTACAGCATTAAACTTAAGAATAGGAGAGTGGACAGAAGGACAAATAAACCATTAATGAGAACAGTGGCTAATCAGCTTAGTGGAAGGAGCAGATAGGAGCCTGTTTATGATCGTTAAGAAATAATGCATGTTTTCTCTATTCTGCTGACTATTGTGGGAGTAAATTAAACATTATAGTAGGCAAATGATCCAGCTGTTTCACTTAAGTTCAGCTCTTCTGTCATAATTTATTTCCTCTGTTAGTGGTAATAATACTGTTGCTCACTACTAAAGATCTAAATGTATTTGTCAACTGGTTTTGGCCATTTAAATTGTTACCATGTTTTCAAATCTAACAGTTTTTGTCCTTTTTTTATAGGTGTTAAAATAACATCCACTGTGCAAGTGTTGAAGCTCATTCGACAGGCTGGGGACAGAGTTGTAGTCTTTTATGAAAGGCCCGTGGGCTACAATCAGCACGGTTCAGCACTGCAGGATGGATTTGGACAACTGGAAGACTCTGCGTTCTTGACACAGCCAGAAGATGACCAAGCTGGTTTATCAGCTGATGTTGATAACAGAGATTTTGATTCAGAATTTGAGGAATTAGCTTCTGAATCACCTGAACAAAAAGAAGAACTGCCAACAATTCCGAGTCCCAAACGTTCGGCAGTAATGCTTGCTGCTAAACCACTCGGAACTATATCTCCGATTCTGAATCGAAAAATACCATTAGGAAGTTATCAGACAACATCGAAAACACAAGAAAAAGATGCAGCTAAAGTGTCAACACCCAAAACTAGTGAGAGTTCAGATGCATCACAGCAATCAGGTAAACAATCCCAAGGATCCAGTACTAAGCCTCCTGTGCCACCTAGGCCACAAAGTAAGACTATTTTGCCTACTAGTGAAACTCAAAATCTGGGGGAAACTGCAGGTGTATCTTCTGAAAAACCAGAGAGGCCACCTCCACCTACAAATAACGGAGATAAATGTACGGAGAAAGTAGTAAAGAATAATGATCAAACAGAAGACCCAATGGTATCGAAAGTTATAACAGCACCAAAACAAGATAATTTAAAAGATGGACTTTCAGAAAATGCACGCAGTTACAAAGATGGTGGAGATGATCATCACACATGGGAATCACCAGAAATTCCTTATAAAGTCCTGCAAGGCCGATGGCCAAGGACAAGAACATCCTCCTGTCTATTCGAAGTAGAAGGACACCATAAATACCTTAATGTTGCACTGTGGTGCAGAGACCCTCTCAAAGTAGGTTGTTTTATCTGCTTAGGATATGCAAGCATAAAACTTGAAGAAATTGCTTTCGATTGTATAGCTACATCCTCAATGGAATATACTAGAACATTTAAGCTGGCTGCTCCTCGACCGAAAGCAGCAGTCACTAGAACAGCATTGAGGAATTTGACAACACTTAAAGGATTTGATGAAAAATTTCGTTATGGCGATGTAACTTTACACTTCAAATGTTTAAAAGAAGGTGAAGCGGATGATTCAAGCTTTCTCCTGGAGAAAGAAAACGAATGTCCATTGGAAGAAGAAGCTCGTGCAGTTCAGAAGGAGGATTCTTATTTGGGGCCAGTTGTTCTCCCAGAGAACAAGCATAAGTTTCAAGATACTCACTTTCAGAATCCAACTTGGTGTGATTACTGCAAAAAGAAAGTATGGACTAAAGCAGCTTCACAGTGTATGCTCTGTGCTTACGTTTGCCACAAAAAATGTCAAGAAAAATGTCTTACTGAGACACCTTTTTGTGTAGAAGCTGAAAAGCGACTTGATCGAACTGTGGGAGGTGGAGTGGAAGGACAGGCGGCTCCCCAAGCCGCATCCTCTCGTGTCGATTCCGAATCCAAATCCATTAACAGAACTGCAGGTTTCACCAGGCAATTCTTCAATACAAGCACCCGCTTCTTAAACCTTCGTCAAGTCCCCAAAGCTCGCCTTTCTGACCCAGGAACAGAGGTGGTAGAACCTTCACCAAAGCACACACCAAACACTTCTGATAATGAAAGCAGCGATACTGAAATCAGCGGGCCGAGCAGCCCTTCCAAGCGTGCGACAGGTACCGGGATAAAGTTGGTCCGAAAGGAGGGTGGTCTGGACGACAGCGTCTTCATCGCCGTTAAAGAAATTGGACGCGATCTCTACAGAAGTTTACCCACAGAGGAGCGTTTTCAGAAATTGGAGTTTATGTTGGATAAGCTGCAGAATGAGATAGATCATGAGCTGGAAAACAATAATTCGCTTGTTAAAGAAGAAAGAGAGGCAACCGACGCAAGGAAAAAAGCGTTGATTTCTGCTGCGCTGGCCAAGTCAGGGGAAAGACTGCAGGCCCTGACGCTGCTGATGATCCACTACAGAGCGGGCATTGAGGATATCGAGTCTTTGGAGAACTTGTCGGTGGAGCGACAGGCCAAAAGGGTGACGAAAGATTCGGAGGAACCCAATGTAGCAGAAGAAGTGGAAAATGAAGATGTCAGTCTGACGGAGGCGCCAACAATCAACATCGTATCGGAAGAAGCAGTTGATCCACCTCAATCGGTAGACTGATATTTACATATTTAGGCATTGAAAAAAATGGACGAAAATAATACTTTGCACTTAATTACAAACACACAAATGAAATTAAAACACTGGTATAATGTACATGTCCTGCTTCTCCACAGTTATTTGCCTGTGTAAGAGTACAGCTAATAATGGTTCTTCTCCAGCTACAGCACCATCATTTTGTTAAGCTGGCTGGTTAAAACTGCATTTTGGGGTTTATATTGGAAATTTATTTTTAATAAGTTATTTTTACTTTTTCTAATTATGTAACCTTATCATTTCACAATGTGTGGTGTCCTTAATGTATTACTTGCCCTCTTCCCCCACCTTTTATTTTTGCGTTAATGTTTTCAACAGGACACTGCCAGGATTTTCAAAATGTTTGGTTTCCATTGTATGACGAAGAAATGATAAGCTTGTTCCATACCTGAGCTGATGACTGACACAGAAGTCAGTGAGGGACCAGGCTTTAAAACGTTGATCGCTGTTACTGTACATCTTCTGGATGGTTGTGTATTTTTTTGCCAAACATATCATGAAAGCAAACAAAAGGTCTTTCATTTTGTCTGTTATTAATATTTCCTGAAGTTAACATTGCATATCATTTGTTTTCATATTTTTGTTAAATACAATAACTTTTCATAGTTTGTAATTAACATGAAATATAGTAATGCTATGCTATAAAAAAGAAATCCTCCTTAGAAATTTGGGCTATTGTATCCTGGTTGAATAATACTAGATATCAAAGTACATACCAATATCTCGTAATAATTTAATTAGGAATATTTTTGAAGTAAGAGGCTGGTTGCCTTTCAGAAAAAATTGTATGTTTAAGTATTGTTGTATTATCTGATAAGCTGACAGAGGAAAATTGTTCTTCATAGGAGTTGGAGGTTTCATTGCATTCTATGAAAAAGCATGGAATGATGGTTTAAGTAACTTAAGAAAAAATAGTATTTTGCTGCAGACTTTATCTTATCATTTCAGAAAGCTTAAGGTACAAAATAATTTACAAAATAGCTAAATGTGTTCTCTCAACACTTTTGAGTAATCATATAGTGGTAAGTCGCATTCAGCTTCTCAGACGAGAGAGTCTGAGCAGAAGGATCATCTTTGTCAGAAAAATGTCCTATAGTGTATATAACATGTTTCATTGGAGTCAAAATAAGTGAGTCCAGTAGAGATGAGGAAGAATTTCAGCCAGCAGCTTTTGCAAAGAACTATCTGGTCTTGTGCTACGTGTAAACTGTGGATCTTAGCATCACCTGGCTAAGGCTGTTGTTCTTATTTATGTCCTGTAAACATGTCTTTGTTTCATCCTCTGTGTATAGAAATGCCATATAAAATATCATCTTTATTTTAGGTACTGTGTTGGATACTGGTGTCATTATCACTGGTAGTAGAAAAGAAAATGCCTTTGTAGAAATGGAGTTAAATCTAAGATGGTAAAATAACTCATTTAAATTTTCAGGCAGTCTGTAATGTACCTCTCGATTCAATTTGCTTCTCAGTTTATTTTGTGATGGGCAAAATTGAGAAGCAGTGGTTTTCACAGATGGAAAAGCGTACTTGTGCTTCTAAAGGAAACGGTTACTTCCACTCATGCAACTACTTGCACTTTTTTGTGAGTTCTGGGCAGTTGATACTTATTTAGTCGATGTATGGAAAACACTATCCATGCTAAAACGGGCATGTGCCACACTTTGGAAATTAAGCTTCAGCAAATAATCGCACAAAATTAGCTTCCCTTATTGACTAAAAGTTATTTAACCTGTACTTGCTTGAGATGCGTATTAAGACTTCCCCACTCCATTTTCGCGGTGGCTTGATCTGCATTCATTGGTGGTGATCTGCGGTCAATCTCCATCAGTGTTCGCTCTTGTGGGCTACTATAGAGGTTTTCAAATATATCCAAGTACTTCATTTAAGCCCTGGTACACGTGAAGGAGCTGTGAAAACAAAGCAAATACTGATTTAAAAGCTGCATTCAAGGTTTTAAATGTATTTGTGTAATACAGTGGGCAGGAAAAGCTGGATATAGTTTTCCTCGTATAGGATTGCTAATGATGATTGTAAGAGATAAATTGAACATAGTGCAATATTTTTAAATATACTGAATGGGAAAAGGGCAAAATAATTGTATTTTTAGTGGTAAGAAGGAAAACAGAAAATTCCAATCTGGCATTAATTACAATAAACGGTGAATCTCAAGGGGAAAATTGTAATACTACATTCCTGGTGTAATCTTTGCTTCGTGCTTGATTGTAAATAGCCGAAAATAAAGAATACCACAGAAAACAAGAATATCTTGACTTAATAATATCGGAATAGGTGGCAGCTACACACAGTTGCAGAAGATCTGCCTAATATGATTTTGTTGGCTATTATTTTATCATGAGAATAAGCTTTAATAAAATAGTTTTGCTAAATTATCAACTTCTTTGCGTTGTGTTAATATTTTTTTAAAAACATTTGTACTGCGGTATTTCGTCATTTAAAGCCACTGCTTAAAGAAAAGATCTTTGGAAGAAAACCACAAATTTTGCATTAAATAAAACTACCAGTTGCTGGATTCATTGGGCTTTTATGCATTCTTTGTTTGGATATGCATTTATGTTCTATACAGTTTTCTAGTAGATGTAGATTTCTTTCAAATTGGTGATTCCAGTTGGTTCTTTGTGTAGGTAGATAATCTCATTAAATGGATGTTTGTGTTTTGGCCTTTTTTTAAGGCCTCCAAGCACTGCTCAGATATTGCCCTTCAATTATTAGTGATAATGGTCACCACTGGTTACATTAGAGGAAAAAACTGCCCAAGCAAAATTCTACTGACTTGCCCTGTCCTTCATGAAATGTTAATGGATAACTAAACATGTCCCTTCTGGTTTACTAGCTCATTTTTAATTAAGCAGTTTTTCCTTATAATTCCTTGTTCTTGTGTTTTTCTCCTCAGATTTGAAGTAAAATATGCATGGAAGTTTACAGCTACAGGGGAGGACTAAGGTGCGGGAGCAAATGCACTGAGTGACTTTATCACACTTGAAATGACACAGATAAGAATATATAAAATATGAAAGAATCAATTTTGTTTTACTTCCTGTGACTAAAGTTATTCCCTGTCAGGAAAAAAGGGGTTGTGTTTGATTACTTATTCCTTAATGACACAGAAAATCTAAAATGTATAAAAACTGTTAGATGGTGGTGGTTTTTTTTGGGGTGGGGGTGGTGTACAAAGTCCCAACATGGGGGTGTGTGGCACTTAACTCTGTCTTCTGGTTTTACTGGGCAAACTGGGGTCAGGTACTGGTCTGTGAGGCCCCAGTGGAAACCAGGCTTCATATGCAGAAGAGGAACGTGATCATTTCTTCTGTCCTAGGGCCTCCTCGTGCTCGTTTGGTGTTGCAGACTAATGGGAACTCTTCCTTAATTTTGATGTGCTCAAAAGCACAAAGCCAAGCCATGAAGTAAGTCATTCTGTGCCTTTTAATATATATAAATTGCTATGTTTGCATTCTTTTTGTATTTGTGAATTTAGGCAGTACATTTATTAATCACCTGGCAAATTAATGAACATGTTGTGTGATAATTTAGAATTCTAACATTGGTATATCAAACTTAGTTGGATTAACAAGTTGATGTTGACCAAAAGTGTTCAGTGAAGCTAAGTAAAATAACTTCTTCTGAGGCAAAGTTTCAAGTATCTGAGCGTTGTACAACATTACAGTCTGAATTTAATGTAAATAACCAGTGATATGTGCAATTGTTACTTATTCAGGGGCAGTGAAGTACTCAACATATACTGTATTTAATGTCTGTCTCCCAACCCCTCCCAGCTTTGCAGGGAGGATTTCCATCTGTTTTGTTCAAAAGAATTGAAGATACACCCCTACAAACATCTGTAAGTGGATTTTTCAAGTCAACCACAGGATGTATTGCTGGGCCTTTTGCACCGTTTAAGCCTCTTATGCTTTTTTGTCATAATCTTCACCCTTATTTAAACAATACGGGATGTTTCAAGAAGACGAACTCAATTTCAGCAGTGTAGGGTTATCAAACTGTGTCCATCATTTTGAAACAGCCTATATACAGGGGTGTCCCCAGTCCTGCACATTTGGCCTTATCTCTTTCCCAAAAGTTAAATCTCAGACCAGCAGCCACATACCAGGTGGATTTTTGGAAGATACCACACTTGCTTAATGCAGTTGCAGCTGTTTATGAACTGGAATGAAAATGTTTGTCCTGGGTTACAAATGGACTAGAACTGAGGAATCTTTTCCCATGACCTGAAATAGTGGTTGGCCTTTACCTCCTTAATATAGAGTAAACAACAATGCATAAGGCAAATCATGAGGGGGAGTTTTTATTGTTGTTTTTACTTTATTACAATAGATTATGGACTTCTTTTACATAACTTTAATGTGGTCTGGATGCATAATTATTGAGAAAGCAATACTTGAACTCTGATCCACTATATTTTTTCATATTCTCTGACTCTAGTATGTATACTTTACAAAACTATGTGTAAACATAATATCTATGCTGTAGTACATGAAACATCTGCAATTACATGAAAGAAGGCACATAAAGATTTTAATTTGACAAATGAAAAGGTACACCACAGTTGATAAGGACACTGGGATTGTTTTTAAACCTCTTTCTTTCCAAGTCTGATTTTTCTCAGTGCAGATTGGGGCTGCCTAACACATCATTGCCTTTCCTGTGTTAGGCTGTGGCCCCCAATGGTAAGAAATATTGGCAATATTGGTCATTTTTTTCATTATTTTTAGCAAAGTTGATATTTTAATTCATTTTTTAAAAAAGAAATATATGTTGAATTTCTAGGTATGTATGCAAATACATGTAAAATTGGTTTTTGTTTGAACTGCTTAAGTTATCGTTTTTCAGTACATGCTAAGACTAAATGCTGTGACACTGCAGCTTTTCTTAACCAGTCACTTAAGATGCATCTAAAATAAAGTTATGTTAAAAACAAAAGATTAAAAATACAGAAATAACAAAAACTATTTTCATGCTGTTCTTTTTTCCTCTGGATGGGAAAGGAGCATTCATACCTACTCGTTTACCTGATGTTGTGTGGTTGGTTGGGGGCTTCATATTAAACAAGTGGTTAGTTTAAACTTCATTAAATGGTAGTGACTAATAGCTATAGACTCATCTGCTCAGAATACTACTTCCCCCAGTGCTTCAAGGAGAGCTCACTTTTGAAATCAGGAAATATTTGCCTTTTACTTTACTAATAGATGATCTGAAGTTGATCAAAAACCTCATAGTGAATTCCAGCCTTCAGCTCCTGTGGATTTACTTGCAAGGGTACAGTTTAGATGGGTGCAAATTGGACAGTTTGAGCTTTGCTTATTTTCTTTTTCCTTTTAATTTGATAAGACAGACCAAGCTTTTGCCAGTAACTCATGACTCCAACCAAAATATGAAATACCTTGTCAATGAGTTGACTTTGAAAAATAGTTAAAATTCACATGTTTATACAGACTTATACTACACATTTAATCAAAAAATAGAGTGTAATATTCAATAAAATTAAATACACAAAATAAAGATTAACACTATACAAATCCTCTATAAAAGCTTTTCCCTCCCTTATAAGGCAGCTAGCAGTCTGCTTTATAACCATGGGTGATGAATAATATACCTTTGGTTTTTTTGACCATTTCACTATTAAATGTACAGTACAACTAAAACCTATTTCTGGATGAGATGTTTCACATGAAACACTGCATTTTGTACACCAAAATATATGGCTTTTTCACGTTATTCATCACTTTCATATTCCTCTTCTTCATCGCCCATGGGGTAGGACTGGATGTTGTTCTGGGTGTACATCTTTGTTTTCACAGGGCAGTTGTGATCCATGAGTATTGCCTGGAAGAAAACAGAGCGTGAATATTCACTTTTCTGCTTAGCTTAACTCCCTCACTTTTTTCATGTTGAGTGTGATTAAGCTTGTTTTTTAGTTAATTAAGAACACAAAATGGGGTCCCTCTTTTTGACTCTTCAAACCCAAAAGAAACAGGACATCAGTTCAATGCCACTTTACATTTCAAGTTATTTTGGGGGGCACAGACAGTGTGGAAGGTGTTTAGTCAATGGGGATAGATGCTGTCCCTTTGGCAATTACTGTGTTACATGTGCAACCCTGTCAGTGAGCAGGAAAGCACACAATAAACTTCATATCTCCAAGCAAACAACAGCAGCTTTTTTTTAATCTCTTTCCCTCAGCCTTAGTCAGTGTTAAAAACAAAAAATAAATCAGTGTAGCCTACAAAGGTTATGAGGATGGATTAACTGGAATCTCAGGGACTCTACAGTCCAAATATGTGCAAAACAAAAGGTCTCTGGCCTCACATATGCCACTACTTCAGCGAGATTCTTTTTTGCACCTTCTGTTCGGCTCTTGCCCATACAAAGCGTGAGCAGCACGTTCTGGCCTTCCCTTGCAGAGATGTGCCCTGCACAGTAACACTATGGCCAGGCAGAGTGACATTTTCTTTTCACCCAATTAAAATTTAGTAACTACAGTTTACACCCAAGTCAACCTCGTTCAGTATGAGCAAGGAAGAAGTGCTGGGTAGGCAAAACCTACAGGCGGTGGCAGAAGTTGCAGCAAAGGTTTGGTTTTGCTTTCCAAGACTTTTCCAACCCTGGAATCACAACAGGGATTGTGCTGCCTTGTAATTCCTTCAGGAGCTGAATGAATGTCTGGTTGCTGAATGAATAGGGAATAATTCAATGGGTCCCCTCCTGCAGTAAGGGGGGTTTTGAGCCTGACCTGATATAAATCTATAGGAACAGCAAGTCTTGTCACAGCAGAGTTGGGGAGCAGATAAAGGACATTGTGTGAAAGGGAAAACATTCCTCAATACCCACTGCAGGTTGCAGGGGACTGGGCAAGATTGGGGACTTGGCCAAACATCATTCGTATACACCATATACACCTTATACAGATGCTTATACGGTGTCTGGGCTCTACTGCCTGCTCTAGAAAATTAAATTATATTAAAAAAGAAAGAGTCAGGGTAAGACCTGTGGTACAGATAGGATAAGAGAAGCCATTAATTTGTAAGGGTGGTTGATCTGTGCGGAGAAGCAAAGAAGAGGAAGAACATATTAAAAAAATGTATATACTGTACACACTATAAGGTATAGAGGAAAACGTATATACTGTAGAAGACCATGAAGAAAACAGGCGATGCAGGAGGGTGAAATAAACTCTGCTGGTCCCATTTTGGGGAAGTTAAAAGCAAAGATGCGTAACAACAACAAACTAAAGGAACCACGCTATGCTTACCATTTTCTCCTCTTTGGCAGGTGGACTTCGAAGGAAAAAGCACAGAGGAGCGAAGAGGATATCCACAATTCCTAT
The DNA here is from genome assembly GCF_036013475.1 of Columba livia. Classification (NCBI taxonomy): domain Eukaryota; kingdom Metazoa; phylum Chordata; class Aves; order Columbiformes; family Columbidae; genus Columba; species Columba livia. Next base: position 7,532,274 of record NC_088607.1, read on the forward strand.
AATTGTCATGAGCCATGGAAACCCAATGGCCTTTGCAATGGCACCACCGGCAGAAGGACCTTATATAAATAAGACGCTTTTTCTGAATACTGCTCAGACATAAAATTTTCAGCAGTCACTTTAAACAACAGTAATTTTAGATACAAAACTCCCACTTTACAAATTGATTTGAGGAATGTGAAGACGTTTTTAATTCTCTGTGTCCTTACCCTCTGCTTCTGATTTCTTACAGGAAACAACCACCCCAGCTCATAAAGGCTGCAGGTGCCACTGGGACTCACCCCAACCATCTCAGCATATTTCTCTTAACTATCAGTGCATTATAGGCAGGAAAAGGCCAGACTTACCTATGGCAAAGCCCATGCAAAAGGCAACATCAGCTATCGCGTACACGCTGCCGTAGACGGACACATGGCGCAGATCTACGAGGTAGCCCATAATTGGCATCATGGAGGAGTCCACCATTCCTGGTCGTGAGGGAAGGAAACATATTTCAGGAAAATACCGCCTTTTCTGTTTTTTATTTTAATGTTTTGGCCAAGTACATCCTGAAAGGGATGCAAACGCAACTAAAGGGATGCTTGTTCTTTAATAAGCAAAATATTAATCTTAAAATAGACTGTATTATCCGTTCTTTATAAGGTCTTTAGTGTGTCTGAGGGCACATTTGGACATGTATAGATGTATACATGTGACGTAGGACAAGAGAGATGTGAACTTAGAGTGTATCAGCCGCTTCCCAGTGTCTCTGCAAAGGCTCCTTTTTCTCATCACCAACCAAGTACCTTTCATTTAGGGGAAAATTATTTTGTATGAACTTACACTTACTGTAGGCCTAAAAGACAGCATTAACCTCCAGTCAATCAAGATTATTTACAGTGATTTGACCAGGTCTCTTGAGCCACACTTGCATTGCTAGCAAGAAACAGCACAAGGCAGCTGACAAAACTGCCGAGATATTGGGGGTTTGCAGTTGTGCCTGTAACTTGTAATTACGCATCCCTCGTGCTTGAAGATGCTCCAGAACACGTGTGTGGGTTTGGGAATCCTGATTTGGTGAAAAATAAATTGAGACTGTTCTGGTTGGTTTGTTTGTGGTTTTGGTTGTTGTTGTTGTTGTGTTTTTTTGTTTTGTTGTTTTGTTGTTTTTCTATTAAAATATCTATTTAAATATTTCCTACAACAGGAAAGACTTTGGGTCTTGAGCTGTGTGTTGTTTTTTTTTCTGAAAACAAGGAACAAAACTCATGGACAGTTTGCAAGATTTGTTTAGGTCAAGGGAGCAATTCTGGGCAGAATTTGGAATCCAGCTTGTCTAACAGCAGCTTGGGCACCGTCCTTTAGTCCTTGCTTTACCTACCAGTTTGGGCCACAGCTCAGGCTTTACTACTGTCAGAGCGGAATGGCAACAAAACTGATTTTCCATGTAACTTCATATAAAAGCATTTCTACATAAGTAACACACTGTAAGAAATCATTGTAATTTTTCTTACCTATGGCAAATCCAACTCCAAAATTTGGTGCTATAAGTCCATAAATGTTTTTAGCAAACGGTACCTATAAAGGAAATTTCAGGCATTTAATTAAGTCACACTGCACATGCTAATGAGGTTAGTTTTCTTTTTCTAAGATAAATTATCAGAGTAATTTTGGGACACTTGGTACAGATGTGCAAGTTAGGAGTTTGATTCTTGTTCTGGGCTACTGACACATTATTATGAGCAAGAATAAACTGCTGAATGACAGCTCAAAAAAAAGGATCATCCTCCTTTCAAATCCAGCCTTCCTTCAAAATAATTAAAGCACTGAAATTCGAAAGCACTCAAAAGTGATCTGGAACCTATTAACTACGTATTGTTTAATAATGTATCATAAAGCAGAAACTTCAGCAGAATCTCATGGGAAGGCATGTATTTGAAGGTGAACGCATTAACATTTAGATGGTCTGAAAGATATATGATCTTCTACTTACGCATAAAATACTTATTCCCACGATTAGCATCCCAAGTAAAGCACAAAGCCACCTGTCAAAAAAGAGATGTCACTCAGAGATGGGTGATACTGAGATGTTAGGACTGATCCTCAATGTTTCAAAGTCATGTCTGCAGTGCCAAGTGCTACAACCAAGGTAGCGACATCTTTAAAAAGTGATTTCACTACTATAGAACAAACTTTAATAATTTCCATCATCAATAAACTGCCCTGGAAATGGTACACGAACAGACTGAAAGATTATTAGTATTTTTAAATTAAGCATACCTTCCCATTTTGTGCGCAAGTATTCCAAAAAGATTAGTCCCAATGAGATAAGAGATACTAGCTGGAAGAAAAGCAACACCTGAAAAATATGAACGAGACGTTTTATCAGCAATGACTTTATCAAAGTGTTAGAAGAAACTAATAAATTCCAGATGCTGTGATTTTGATTTGAACACATCTAATAGAGTCTTTGTGCATAGCCCAAAAAAATCAAATATCCGGTTTCTTGCAGCCTTTTCATGAAATCTAAGGACATCATCTATGAAATGCAGGAGTGATGTGATGCCTTTGAAAAGCGTTTTTACAGCATCAGCTACAAGAACTGGTGTGGGAGAGGGGACGGAACAACAAAGAGCAACAAGTCAAGGAAAGTGACTCTTTCTTGGTTGCGTGGCTTAGGGAGCAGATGCCCAAAATGGTCAGGGGTGGGGGATCCCCCGGGAGGAGGGGACAGCAGGACAGCTGCTGTGGCTTTGCAAGTCACGGTCCCCCTCTTGGGCTTAAAATTCAATTACAATCTGTGTTTGAGGATTCATCCTCTCACACAGGAGCTGCAGAGCAGGACCCAGCCAGAGGAGAAATGTCAAAGGTTGGACTCGATGATCTTAAAGGTCTTTTCCAACAAAAATGGTTCTATGAAATACTAAGGGACAGCACGGAGGAGGATGCAGGTGTGTGTGAGAACAGGGGCTGCCCTCGAGGAGAAGAAAAATAAAAATATCGAGAGGCAGAGGAAGGGAAATATTTCTGTTGTTCCCATTAAATTCATCATCTTCTTAAGAAAAATAAAACTGAGAAACCTGACAAGCTAAGAAAGCCTGACAAATTAGCACATGCCAAGACAATCCCTCCATTTGGTCACTGTTAAATCAGATAATTCAGATTTAGAAAGCAGCCTGGACATTATGGTACATGATCAAACCATTTCCTTTAAGTGTATATGCTCCTCATCTTTCACCAAGGCAACACAGATTTTCTCATTTCCTGCCTATCCATCTTCCTTCTTATCTCTCTGATATTCATAAGGAAAAAAAAAAGAGAGAGGTAATTTTTAGCCCAGCAATATCCTGTGATTAAAATCCTTGTGAGTTACAGTGGTGATGCTGGGGAAACATTTTCACCTGTGTAACCGCAGCTACTTTGGTACTGCTTGGAGCTCCCTTTTTACATGTGCCCAAATGGTCACATACAGCAGACCTTTATGACGAGGAAAAAAAAATACTGTAAAGCCTTTTTAAATAAGACTTGCAGGTTGGTGTGTAAGCTGGAGTATACTGAAGCAGAACCACAATATTCCAAATAAGCTTTATGCACAGTAACATTAATTGATCAAATTAAGGTTCTTTAGACCTTCTGCAGACCACGCTTCAAACAGCTGTATAATCATTTGCTTAAAACCCTGCAGTTCAAGGAATAATTTAAGAGGCTTAAAATTTTTAATTAATGCTGTCAAATCAGACAAAGCATAATGGAGTAAACTATTTATATCATTTTTTATTTAAAATGGGTATTTTTCTTTAAGGAACCTCTGTTCAATGAAGAGATTTCCAAATCTCATTTCCGTTGCACCAGCAATATGAAGCTCTAGTGAGGGAGGTAGATAAGCAATCTTTCTTTTTCTTCATGGGGTTTAAAATGCTTAAGTTTGTGCATTAATTTTGCTATATTACAGGCTAGCACTTATTACCATGTTCAACAGCACAGCAGCACATCAAGGACTGATAGATATGGCCACTCTAGACCTGGGTTTGCATTAATAAGAACGAAGGTTTGTGCTTGCTTTATGGCACAGGGACACCTGCACTAAGATAGTAGGGCTATTAGTCGGATGCTCACATAATTTTCATGAAGAATTTTTCAGTTTCTTTCAAATGCCACATATCAATATTAAAAAATACCCTAATGAAATGACACAATCCAGAATAGTCTTTATCAAATATGCTTTGTGTTTGTAATGGTAACAACTCTTCTCTACAAACTATTAAAAGGGTAAACATCAGTCAGACAGATACAGAGGATCAACACTACACCTTGTGGTACACGACAGCCACCTCCCAGCCAGGACAATTCACATCAACCTACTGCACACAGCCCCACACTCAAAGTCAGTCCATTTTGCAGTCCATCTTTCTTTCTTGCTTTCTTTTTGAGAAGAACAAGAGGAAAAAAAAAAACAAACTACCCCAGTTTTAGTGTCTAGTCTAACCCGATACACAGAACACATTCCCAGTTTGCCTGTGGACAGTTTTCCCAAGACCATGTTACAGGTTATAACGTGGTCCAAATTGGGGCTCGCCCATTGCTTTCTGTTGCATGGGATGACTAAGTAATCACTGAAAGGATGTCAAATCTTTCAGATTCAAGGGCTCCTCATGCCCTTGGTGGCTACATTTCCAGTAAAGTCCATCCTTTTTCCACACATTACCAGGAACAGCCCTGGAAGGAGCATGTGTTGGCATGGACATGCTCTGCACCAAACACAGGGCCCTGCTGCAGGTTTCTGTGGGTGCCAGCCTCTGGCAATTCAAAGCTGGAACTGTGGAAGGATACCCTCTGAGAAAAACCCCAAACACATCGTTTTGCCCCACTGGGCTGGCTCTGCAGCTCACAGTCAACACTCGCTGCCAGATTTGCTGCTGAGGCTCCTGAAGGAGGCAGGACAAGCCCAGTGCCATGGCTGCCTCCATCTATTTCTCCCTGCAATGCAAGTGTTGCCCCTTATTGGAGCCTCAGTTGCAATAACATCAATCCACTACCTACTTTTCTTACAGACCAATGTTTGCAATTGTACTGGTACAACACTGGCAATTTAAAGACAGTTAAAAAAAAATACACCCTGAAGCATAAGGAGACCATCTTTAACAGCACCAGAATTAAGACAGTCATTAGATAAAATATAGAGATGCAAAAAATATGCTGTACTTTACCAAGCTGCCATTTTTTTGAGCACATGGTCTCCATCATCCAGATGGGTAAAGCTGGTTCAAGCATAGCAATAGCCATGTTTGCAAAGCAGATTGATCCTTAGAGAAAGAAAGGGAGGGGAAAAAAAAAGTAGTAGTAATTATTTCTTTTGACCGTGAACAAAAAGGCATGCAGAGAATGGATGACTTTATGTAAATCATTGCACTTTTTACAGTTCTATTTTTCATGCATCAGTTGCTGATTAATGTTAAATAGAACAGAAAGTAAAATCACTGAAGAAAACCTTCTATATATTGTTATTCTCCTAGAAATTCTACAATAAAGGTTAAGCTATTTTCATAATGTGAAAGTTTGCAGTGAGCTTGATGACATTTAGAAGTTCAGGAGGTCTGACTGTTGTACAAATGATTACCTAAAACTATGATCTTTTGGTCTTTATCTAGTCTCCTGGGGCAAAACCAGAGCCCTCTTGTGTAACAGGCACTGGCTCTGACCCTGTGCCTCCACCATCTGAGAATGACGATGATGAGATGTGGTGGCCCCGATCCTAAAAATACCAAGAGGCAGCCACAGAGATGTCTGTACCCTGCAAAAGGGAATTTCACGTCGAGATCCTCTAGCTAGCAGCCAGTTAAATCCATGCTGCAAAGCGTAGGTTTGGCTGAGCTTGCCCAGCCCTATGAATTTCAAATGCTTCCAGATCTCTTTTGAATTTCTGGACCTTTAGTCACCCAGACACAGAGGGTAACAAGAGATGGAAGTGCTGACTCAGTCTTGCCCACGGCTCAGCTCTGCCCTGTGCCACTGCCTGCAGATCAAGACTCCGCTGGGTTTGTGTCAAGTTCCTCTATCCTCAGTAGCGCACTTCACTTTAGTGCAGGGATTATTTAACTCAATGGTATTTCTTTGGATTCAAAACGCCTTTTCCACTTGATCAAAAGACCCTGAGGCAGTCAAAGCTTAATGCAGAGCAACACATTGCCTCTGCTAATCCCTTACAAAATCATTTTCAAGGGAGCTTGGAAGTCACTGCTAGAAGCGACAACCTCAAGCCTGTGCTCCCGCTTTTCTCCCTAATGTTTATAATGTCTGTAAGAGTCTAGAAATTTTTCTAAATTTCAGAGATTGTTTCTTTAAGAAAAAAGCCCAATTTTTCTGCAGTCAGAGAAACGTTATTTTCATGGAACAAGTTCTTCATCATACAGTTCAAAACAAAAGGAGCAACTGATGTCATTCCTTGCTCAAACCTGTCAGAATATATTAGACTGTGTATCTATGATTCCTAAAATGAACTCACAGGCTAGCTGGCTCACTCCCTTCCTGGGGCAAGTGGCAACAGTTCAGCGCTGCTTTACCTTAAAGATGAAAGGTTAGATCTAAAGCCAACCTTTCCACTCTGCTGCAAGCTCCCACCAGCGCAGTGGCTGTGAGGAGCCTCAGTTAAACACCTCAGGGCTGCCCTCTTCCGAGCCAAAATCAGCCACGCTCAAGCAGCTTCCTCAGTGTTGGGAAAGAAAAACCACATTTCAAGCCACACAAAGTGCAGCCAGAGGAAGCAGGAGCATCCTAGCAGAAATGGCTTAAATAGCAACGGTCCTGCTCTTAACAAGTTTCACAAAGAAATGAGAAACAGGTGGGTATGAGCATGTGTGTCATAACTGCTTCTCATTAGGTCAGGGAGCATCATCAGAGCTTACCAAAGTACTCAGGTATGTGGTGATAGGGGTACTTCAGATATTTAGGATGTACCCCAAGTGAAAAGTGAAGGCCTGAGCTGGTACTCTGCAAACTCAGGGCAAAGTCCAATAAAGACTGTGCTACCTTAAGTTTCCCCAAAAGAAGATAAATTATTTTTTTCCTCTGTCTTGCACGGACCTCTCTTTAAATGGCCACATCTCAAGGGCATAAGTTCCTCTATAGTTTTTTCTTTAAATTAGACTTAGTGTCCTACATGGGCCAAAAGGTGTGGAATTGCAACCTTCCAGCTGGATCCCACCTCGGCAGCTGAGAACCCACTCAGCTCCTGGCAGAGTGCTGTAGACGTCACTGGTATTTTTCCATGAAAAAGCTGTTGTAACCCTTCTCAAGAAACCATGTGCTCATCATAATATCTGTCTGAACTCCGGGGTTTGCATCTGGTAATTTAAACTAATTCTTCTGTCCATGCAACTTTGTCAGCTGGTATCATCTGGTGTTTCTTTAATCTCTGCCACTGAGGTCTGGCTGCAAGAATGACAGTGACTTACTTCATTCACTGAGCTCCAACCAGCAATGGCAAAAAGTGTCAGTCACATTTCTTTTCAGAGAATACTGATGGCACTGACTTTGAAGCATCACCTCTGACACAATCCACATAGAAGGCAGAGTCTATATTTGCTCATATTTCCTTTCTCTTACAGAGGTTTTCATACAAGTTTGCCATATCATCTGGTCCCATCCTCCTGATGCCCACGTCTTCGTAACCTCCCCACCTGGACTGGTGAGTGGACGTGACAGTCAACATTATTAACTCAAAGGCAACATGGGTTATTAAGGGAAAAATCCACACTTTCAGAGAGAGAGGAACCTCATGTTTGAGTTCAAGACATCTTGTGTTAAAGACTAATATTGTCCTATAGATAAGCAAAATCGGTCAGAAAGTGCTTGTGCTTTGAGAATACAATTATGACTCAAGTGTGTGACGCACGCTCAGGAAATTGAATCTGAATTTATACCATGAAATTAGTGTACCTAAATCAACAGAGCAAGAAACACTTAAACTGTTAGTCCATTTGCAGCATGCCTAAAATATCCCTGTTTTTTACTTGTGGTTAACAAGCCAGCCCACAGTCAGTATTTTAATTAGGTCGTTAAATGTCTTAAAAGCCATCCAAAACCTCTAATCTTCCTGAGCACTGCAAACCCAATGGGACTTTTAACCTTCTCCCTAATCGTTGTATCTGAACGTCCTACACAGTGTGGGACATTTACGTTCACAGCATCCTTGTGAAGTAGAAGATGTGTTATCCTGGCTTAGATATGGAGAAATGTGGCATGATGCCTCAACTGATTGCCTCAAGGTGTCAGAGCACGGAGCTAACTCCACTGGCCCAACCACCTGCTTGACCACCCTTCCCTGTAAATCTCAGGATCAGAAGTTCCCATCCTAGAAAACAGATCAAGGAAAACACGGAACTCCTTGAGGTGAAGGAGAGCAAATGAAATTTTCAGACCTTTTTCACTGTAAAAAGCAACAACTTCCCAACTGAAGGAATTAAAATTTAAACAGTGTATTCCTGGTGCATCAAGAAAGCTGCATTTGGACACTGGTAGGTCAGATAAAAGGCTGAATTTATAGCTGTTATTTGGTATTAATCTCTGAAAAGACCAAATTCGGTGTGCAAGGGAAATAAAGCAGGGAGATAAGAGGCTGAGGTTAGAGAACATCAGCATCATCTGTACTGTCAAAGTCTGTCCTGGGAGGCAAAGACCATGAGTGCTGCACCTGACCCCTCCAATATCCCACCACAGGGACTTTCTTTTATCTTGGGTGCTGATGCCTGGTGGGAGGGAGACAAGTCATCCTGTGTGGATGCAGAGAAGGTCTTTATGTTTCTGCTTCTCTGTACATATTTCCTTTCCCTTCCTCTGCTCTTGCCCAGCCACTCTGGATTGAAGATGGGAAGGGGAAACAGGAGGCACTGGCAGTGCAAGGAGTGGAAAAGCGCCACAGCAGTCAAGGTGAGGTCTCTCTGACACACACTGTCCTGATTCCAGGATAACCAGCTCTCAATCTTCCTCACTATGCTGCCCTGAGACTGTTTGTGCAGCCCTGCTGTACAGAGCCCTGTAACATCAGCAAAAACTGCTTCAGAAAAGAGAATAGCTGCAGAAATTAAATGCCACGTAGATGTGTTAAAAAGTGGGAACAAAGCCCATCCCTGCTCTCAGCAGACTTCAGATATGGTCAAAATAGTGGCATCATGGCCCTTGGTACCTTTTTTCCTCCTTGGCTAAGACTAGCTTGGCATGAGTGGATAAGTCTTAGTCAAGCAAAGTACCACTTAAAATTGCTCCCCTTGTCACATTTTGTGATGTAAACTAAGTTCTGTCACAGATTAGACTTTGGCAAGGACAGCGTATAAAGGAGAGACTGGAGAATAATGTTAGATGAATCTCACCTTGCAGCACCTGCTGTAAACACTAAGAGCCAAGGTACCGAATGAGAGGAATGATAGATCTGAGCTCTTATGACAGGTACTGTCTTTGCTACTCAAATACGTTTCTTCTACAGCAGGGTTTTCTAATGGTTCAAGATTTTCTCAAGCGAAGGCGTTTGAATAACTTCACAGACAGCTTGACCAAGTGTCTCGTCAAAGAGTTAGGGGAATGGTAATTCCCTAAGACCACCAAGAATCAGAGAACCCAAAAAAGCCTGGAAGAATTGCTTTGTTGGATGAGAAGGTTAGCACTAAGGAACCAAACTGTAAAAAACATTACTTATTTGTTTTCAGGTATTTTGTGAACACTTAAAAGGGTCAGGCTTAATTACAGATTTCAGAATAAATACTCAACAAAATGCAATGCAAAAAAGCAAACTTCCCTTGAGACAGAAATATTCATTAGACAAATGATATATGTAATTCCAAACACTATTCAAAACAGACCTTTTCTGAAATATAATCCATGCTCTGGAGACCAAACTCCCTCTTCAAACAGAAACAAAGTTCAGTGTTCTTCCCTGTGCCTACCTGTGATCCGAAAACTGAAAATCCCTCCCTCCAAAAGCCTTGGCCCTATTCACTTGCCTCAGAGATAGTTTCATGGCCACATGTCATTGCCTTAGCAAGCAGCTACAGGTGGTTCCTGTCATCTCAGCTGGAAAGACGTCTACATATCAAACTTTCTGCCTATTATGTTTCTACTGGTATATTCATATTGTATTACCAACAGATTGGGTTTTTTTCTTTGAGATTCAAGTTATTGAAAACAGCAAATGACAATATTGTTAAATCAGCTCAGCCTGAGGCATTCCAGAGTGCCAGGTATAACACCAGCAGATGGTTTAAAGAAAAAGATAAAGGATCCGGTACCTGCTGCAATAATGATATATGGGTCCTTCAAAAGTGTCAGCAATGGTGTTCCCTTCTGACTCTATGAAACAAAAGCCTGGGATTAGGAAAAGCAAAGTGTCATCCATTGCCTAGAATGTTTTATGTTAATACTCACTTCTGCTTGTGCTCTGGATGGCTGCAGAACAAATAATTGAACAGCTGCGAAAAGAAATCAATACTGTAACATTTCATCAAGGAGCGGGTTAGGTGGTAGAAATATGAAAAGGATGTTCTACATGGCAATATTGACTCTTTGTATTTACCGACCTCCATCTAAGAGGGCAAGTGCTGCCAGCACCAGGAACGGAGAACTCTTCCCCACAAACTCATACATGACGCTCCCAAAAGGTGGGCCCACTGCCAGGGAGAAAGAAAGGACACAGATGTGAACAAACATCCTCTGCAAGGGTTTGGGCATCCTGCTGCGGCACCCAGTGACCAAACAGCTCAATTAAAAAAAGCAAACACCACCACCACCACAAAACGCTAAACACATAGCTCATTGATCTCATTGATCATGACAATAACCATATTCTTCACTTCCCAAAATATTCTTCCAAGTAAACAAAAAGCAAGTATCTGAGATTTGTGCCTGACATATGTATCCACATAAGAAACGTGTTGCTGTGGGAAAAAACTGTTCTTAACGTGCACCATTAATCTAATCAGGAGACGTTACAATAACATGGCACTCGATGAGACTCCTCTGCTGCTTTCCTGGATCGCAAGTGCATGATTTAGGGAAGGCTGGAGGTGGTTTCTCTTGCTAGCAAAGCCTCCATCTCACTGACCTAATACTCCCATAGCAAGGCCTCCGAGTGCAATTCCCATTGCGTTGCCTCTCTCTTCGTCATCTGTATATACACTGGCGAGCATGCCCATCCCTAAATTTAAAAAAAGGGAAAGAAAAAGAAAAGAAAAATATACAATGCAAAATTAGGCAGCTGTGTAGTCCAGTTTATGGTCATCATTTGCCAGCCCTACTAAATATTATACAAAGATGGCAACAAGTGTCTGTATATATATAAATATAAATGTGTATATTCCCTCCTTGTAGAATTCACTTTGAAGCAAAAGTGGTTTGGCAATGTAAATGGATTCTAAGACCTTGTTCTATTGTATGGTATTATTCATATAACTTAATAATGCCCTTATTTACTAGATTCTTTGTCCCTGACTTTGTCACGGAGCTTTTAGATGATGCTTTTCAACTGGGTGAAGCAGAGCTTTTGACAGGTATTCCCCATCTGTTATTCATACTCTGGGCTGTTGACACAAAGTTCTGGTGACCACTCACAGCTACAGCTGTGGCCAGGGACAGGTTTTGCACAGAGCTGATTACTATGAGTATTTTAAGTACAGCATCCAAAATGGAAAGATTCTTTTGACCTTTGTCTTCACATGCCTCACTTCTGCGTTTGATAATGAACCTTCATTTCACAAAAGGAAACATGAAGCCTAATTCATTTGTGGTTTTGTGAAGCACTCAGGCACTGTAGATGTAAATCCTGCAGAAGACTCCTCACAGAAATTAATAATTCTGTTTTCAAATCAAGGTTTAAGTAGGACTCAGTAAATAAGGTCCACGACTACAAAGAAAAGTAAAAAAATATTGCATGATTGATCATGAAGTGAATACAATCCAACATGTGCATCAAAAGAAGAGATGTCCTGTGTGGATTAATATGCTTATTGAAAATTGTGGGTGACATCAAATTGTTTGCATGAACAGTTGAAGAGACTGGAGACTGTCCAGAGAAGAGCAATGAGGGTGAGCAAAGGCTTAGAAAAATATCTAAGAAACAGCTGCAGGACTTTCATTTTAAAACCAGAGAGGAGAAAGCTGATGTGAGATGTGATAATAGTCTTGCAATATGAAAAAGAGCCACAAAGATAAAACAAAAGAAATGGTTCTTCCTGTTCTCTCAAGTATGGGAAGAAGAAATAGGTTTACATGAGATATCAGAAAAAACATCCTGCCAGTAAAAGTGGTTAAGCACAAAGCCAGATGCTGAGGGCATTTCTGGAGGCTTCTGAGGACATGTCTGTCAAGTGTGCATGAGGAATGACAGATAGAAAGCTGATCCTGCCTTCAGGAAGGGGGTGCACTAGGTGATCTCTTGGCCTTTTCTGCTCTATTTTGCAGGTTGTTTGTGGGAAAAAAAAAAAAAAAAAGCCAGGTACTCATCTAAAAACTGTATCTCAAAGTACATACTTGCACAGGGACTGACTCAAAGCTGAAAAATCATTTTGATTCTGGCATGACTGCCCTTTGGAAAGTTTGACTTGTAACCTCAACTTGTGCAAAGAAAAAACCATGGATTTCCTTCTCTCTACCTCTCCTGCTTGTCTTTGTCTTCCCCATCCCTGGCTCCTCATCACAGCCCCTGCCTGCTCGGTTTGCTGCAGCCTCGCTCTTCCCATTTCTCACCCACATTTAAATATCTCTGCCTAACTAGTGCTTGCTGCACAGCTTAAAACCCATCTTAGGCATAATTTGCTTCTTGCTCCCAGTTCAAAAGCTCAGCCTGGGGTGTTCCATCTCTCCAGCTGCCCAGATGTGGGCTGCTGGAGCAAAACCCTCGCAAAAGGAACCTACAAAGAATCCAGCTGCCAAATTCTTGTTATGTTTCTATGGAGTGTGTGTGAACCCTGCTTAAAGACCAGGCCAGCTGGGGAGGGGGAATTTTCCTGAGGAAGCCAAAAGACACATTCTTGAAAAAAAGCTCTTTTAACCTCCCCTCCCAAGCTAAACTGTTATTCCTGCTGCCATCACAGAGAATTTTTCGAAGGAAAGATTGTGAAATGTTCTGACATTAAAAAAAACCCCATATTTTCTCTAGTCTCGGTCTCAGAAATGGTTGAATAATTTGGGCTGAAAACCCATACCGCATTTCACCTACTCATTAAAAACTTATAACCTTGCATTGGAAATCTAGTAGAGGTAACCTCAGTCCAAACAGGCAGACAGCATGGTGAGTCCTTGAAAACAACATTTTATAACAGAAATTTCAGTAACAGGCAGAGCTGCTATCCCTACTATAAGAAGTACCAACATAAGTTCCTGATGACCTTTAAAATGGCTAAAAATGAATTTAAAATGTTAAAGACGCACATACAGAAATCCCAGGGAGAGTGCAGTTCATTTAGTGCTGTACCTTACCACAACCCAAATACCAAGCAAGTCTGAAGAGACATTTGCTTTTGAGCTACTTTATATGAAAGGGACAGAAAAAGTAGGGAACCTGATTGAATTGAATACTTTTATATTAATTATTGAAACAGCAGGCAAAGCACAATTTAGAAGATTACTAAAAATGATAGAATCAGTTATCTGTATTGTATCCTATCCTCTCTTACCTGCCACAGAAGAACAAGAGGAACCCACTCCTTGAAGGGACCTGGCAATAAACAGTAACGTGTAGCTTCCTGAGAAGGCAAACACTACAGAAAAAAACAGAGATAATTTTTTAAAATTAGGTTAACTGTAACTAGGTTAAAAAGTTAAGATTTCTTGAAACAATCACAAAAAAACTCATGCAATTTATTCAAGCGATTACAGTGACTTGTGCCACTTTCAATGCTAACTGCATTATTTTCCCTTATTGCATTTAGATGTGTCAGTGTTGAATTGCTCCCAGGTGTCTAAGCCTCCTGGTAACACTGACTTCAAGCACACAAGCAGTTTTAACTAATTACTTAGAATCTGATTACATCCCGCTCTGATTCAGCAGCACACAGAAGGAGCACTAAGACCTTTCTTCCCAGCCTTGTCTCCCCGTGCTCCTTCATTTGAGGCTGCCCAGTCTGAAGTTCCAACTAAATTCCCCACCCACAACACTGGAAAGCAGAGTGTCCCAGAAGCACAAGCACACCTCTGTAGAGCCTGTGTCATGGTCAGTATCATTAAATCTACAGTGAGTTTTTAAAATATTTTTAAAGCTCCAATCTGTTGGCCACCTAAGGAATTTTTCCAGATAGTTTATAGCTGGGGGAAGCTGTTACACACCAACTAAAACCAAGATCCACCTGCCCTGCAGCATTGTGCCTCTCTGGCTTTTCACCAGCTGTTACAAAACTGCCTACCCATGTGGACAGGGAAAAAGGAAGAAAGTATGCCAGCAAATCAACAATACTCCCCTCTGCTATGAATTAGGCTTACTATTCTAATCTCCATCCCAACCAAAATTAGTCTAATGTGTTCCTAAAATGCGGAGTTGTCAGTGACTCTAAACAAGGTAATCTTCTCTGGCACTTCAGTCCCCTTGATGATAGAGTTTTGAGCTCGTTATTCCTTCTCTTAGGTACAGTGAACATGGAAAACTGTTCCCCTCCTTTTTTTCATAGGCTCTGATGTGTCTTACATCTGCCTTCTGAAGCAGACCCAGTTCTTTCGCTGTTTCTCACAAGCTTCTAATGGTCCTTGATGTTCTCCTTTGTACTCCTTCCACCTGGGCCGCTGCTTCAAGTGCCATGCCAAAACTGAACATAAAACAGCAGCTGAAGCCTTATCAGTGCCATTAGAGCAGACGAATTATCTCAGCTGACTCGCGGGCTGTGCTCCTGTTTGCGCATCCCACAGCGATGTTTAGCGACACGATGATACTGTTGACTCATGTTCTACTCATGAGCCACTGCAACCTCATGATCTTTCCGATAAGCCCTTATGATATCTAGTTGTTAAGGACCCTGCAAAACAGCCTTCTCATGGCTGATCGCCCTCCCGTTGCCATCAGTTTATTAAAACTGTCTGAGCACCGCTTCAGATTGCAAGAACCTGCAAGAAAGGTTCAGGTGAGGAAGAGACCTGCTAAGGTGGGATGGAAGGTGATGAATTCCTTAGAGCACATTTGTAAGAGTGTACTTGTCAGATCTCATCAGCACCACTATACACATGGAGCAGCTACCCTTAAATTTCCCTTGGAAATCAGTCCCTCTACATCAACAAGAAGAATTCCTAGTGATTATTATTATAGATTATTTATTTAAAAGTTGCATCTGGGCCAGACACTTACTGATTGTTGACACAAACATGATGCAGAAGCCAGCAAACAGTGGGATCTGGTATCCTATTCTGGAAAACAAAATGAACATTAACGTTTCTTGGGATTGTGTCACTGACATTTTGAGTTAGATTTACGTGAGCACACACACTGCAAAAAAACCCACCTGTAGTTCCTTGATAGGCTTTGAAATATATACATTTATATATATATATATACCACATGATCAAATTGTTCATGTTACAGATGCCTTTTCTTCTGGCACACCAGACTTTATATCTGAAATCCCTGGAAATCCCTCTCATTAGAATCTGATTGCCCTGTTCCACCATAACTGTACCCAATAAAGTATCTCTGAGCAGCCATGGGGTTTCCAAGGATCTGAGAAGGGAAGATTTGTCTGAGCTGTGAAATATCCCAGTAGTGTTTCAGTGCTTATCTGTTTCCATCCTCACAAGACAATGACTGTAATGAGACATGGTCAAATCAAAGGCTTTTTTACTGGGAAAATTTGTCATCAGCTTTGTTGGGAGTTTTCCCTCAGCCAGGAGCACTGGAAGAGTCCCAAAGAACCTGAGAATATTTTTGCTTTCCATGTGTAGGAGTAAAAATGGAGCAGATCAAAGCTTTCTTCATCAGCCCACTTCTCCATCAGGACTCTAAACAGCCTGTAGAAACACCTGGTTGCTATAAGTATTTTCTAGAAAATAAATGATTTTCTGTCTGGCAGGCAAACACATGTTTTTGGCAGCTAAAAATCAAATTTCAACAAAAAAATTCACAATATACTGTTTTTCACAGTGTTAAAAATCTGCCCTAGAATCAAAACCCATACCCAGGTGGGTCTGAAGACAGTCTGTATATTCTATTCAACACATTCTATTCACAGCCTCTTCTTGATAATATTCTGCATCTTAAATGTATTTGTATTATTTAATGAACAAACTCTTTAACCATGCATTTGATTTGTATTATTTCAATTTATTTGTATTATTTAAGGGCCAGATTCTTCAGCAATGGATGATGCTTTTCAAAGGAGTACTGATTGACTTCAGTTTCTAAAGATTTGACAGTATTGGGCATTTATACAGGCAGTATTGGCTTAAGTAAGTCTATCAGATAATGAAAGAGTCTATAATTCTTTTTTTAAAAATGTTTAACTATAGCAGTCCTAATAGAAGTAAACTAGCCTAATTATTCTAAGCTTTGTTTATTTGCTAATTTAATTTTTATATAATTAAGGACCATGGATAATGAAGAACTTTTTGAAGTGCAAAGCTCGATGTTCATTAAATATCTCATTTTAACATTTGGTTGAGTTTTATGAATTAAAGAAGCCTAGCATGCACATTTATACATGTCGCAGAAATCTCTAATAAAGAGCGGGTGGAAAAATTTTGCCTTAAATATCATCACTACATTAAAAATACGACAAAATTGTAGTGTGCTAATTCTTGTAGTTGAAATTTGTAAGTGGGTGTTAGAAATACCCAACAAAGAAGACTAGTTACTCTTATGGTTACTTAACTGGACCGACTTCTCCAAAGCAAATTAAAACCCTGGCACTATCAGACTTCCCCTGTGACCTTATGATAATAATTTTAACCTATTTGCACCTCAATATCTGGCCCGTCAGAGAATACAACTACCTTTTTTGTCTACTTTATTTAAAGCGGATGATTTTTCTAAGCCTGTCTCTTCTCTTACTATGTGTATAGTAGGTATTACACAATGGGATGCTGATCTTCTCTGATGTTTCTAAGTACACGAGGAAATAACATATTATTCTCTTCTGTTACCATCTGCTGCCTCAGAGCTGAGGTGGGCACTTCCCGGAGAGCTCAGGCAGAATAGACCACAGAGAGTTTGATCATAATTGCTTTGATTTTGAATTTTTCAATTAAAGAAAGCCCTGATAGAAGTACAGATTAAAAAAACAACAACTGTGGATATGGCTACTGCTGCTGGTGAGCAATATTGTCTTCCTCTGCGGTACTATGAAAGCAAACACTGAATGACCTTGTGCCTTCTTCCATTGCAAGATGAAGTAGTGTTGTGTCTGCCAAGGCCACCCCAGAGGTATTTAAGGTGGGCATTGTGGAAGGAGAAGTCTGATTACAGTACAGAAATCAAGCAATTCTTAGAGTAGACACAGGGGCCATGAGATAGCAAGTCATTTCTGTTACAAATACACAATTAAAATTCAGTCATTTGCATGAAAACAAATGCCATCCAAAGTAGCTCCTACATTCATGTTTCTATCACTAGACCAGAGACACGAGCTATGAGATCTTCCATAAACATTACTGAGTTAAACAAAGAGAAGGGCTGTCATACTAGTTCTAAATGATACTTTTATCAAGCTGATGCAGATTTTTAGCCTTCCAGAAGGCATTCTACACTTGGAAAGTTTCTGGTGGTTGAAAGCTGTAAGAAAACAAGCATTTTGGAAGTCACTTTTAGTGCTTAATAACATGCTGTTAAGGCATTCTTAATTTTTGCAGCTGCAAGTATTATTCCTCCTTCATCTTGGACAAACAGGGTCCCAGCAAGGTGTGAAGTGACACTCAGCAGAGGGTGATGAGGGCAGAACTGGAGCAGAGCTCAGTCTTACTCTTGCTGCCCAGCAGACCATGATGCTTCATCACACATACCAAGGTCTAACATGCACCTTTTCCTCCATGCAGAAATTAATAATTTCAGAACCAGATCCATGTGGGCACATCTAGTCCTTTCAGCCAACATCTGCACTGCCAGTGATCCATCATACAAGATGATGCAAAGGTATACAGGTCAGCACAGGACATGCATATTTGTTCTGAATTAAACAAGTAATTATAATCCTCTGAAAAGCTAAAAATTGCCTGACAGTTCACCCACAATTTAGAGATGCCCAATTCCAGTGTGCTGCCCCTGCATGAGATTGCTGAACCTCTGGAAGTCTCCTCTTGCTCAGAGGACAGTCTTTCCCATTTCCAGCTGACATTCAGATATGCAGATTGTCTTTTCCTGCATAATCTTAGCAAACCCTGCCTCCTCCTGAAATAGCAGCACTAATTAGTTGGCAGTTGTGCTACCAAGAATGTCTAATCTACAGCTGCATTCCCTGATCTGTCCAACAGATATCAGAGAGCACAAACTGGAAGCTTCTGTTGGTCAGAATAATTACACTATATAACATAAATAGTCACAAAAAAGAGAAGCACTACCTGTAACAGCCAACTATTCAGTGACTGTCCCTTGGTCCTATGCTGTTCATGTTCTTGCCACATGAAACACATGGATATGCAGTTTCTACTTCTTGGCCATGACGTGACATGATATGCTCCATTACAGTTACCTCTACACTTTGTTCTTCTGCATGTGTGTAACACAAAAGAATACTACAGCCTCTCATCTCTGTTCTTTTTTCTTGTTACCATGCTCAAGTGTGCCATTTTCTCAGGCACACCTTTCAAAACCCTTGAAGACAATCTGAAGCAGAGTCCAGCATGTTTCATCAAGGCTACCTAGAGTTAGAAGTGCTTCCTACAAGTGTTGCTGACTTCTGAAAAAGCCAAAGTCATTAGATGAAGGAGGGAGAGGAAAGGCTGCCACTGATGGAGAACACCTAAATAACTCATTTTCAGTGCCATGTTGACCTCAGATTGCAGGACTGTTTGGAAGTGGATTGTACCCATTAATGAGGTTAACCTACAATAAGACCATCAATTGACAGGTCCTGTGCAGCAGTAAAATAAAGGTTACACTGACCAGTTTAGCAGCTGTGGATGATTAGAGCTTAATTATCCATCCATTACAGTGCTGCAAATCCATTGATTTCTTGCTAAAATGATGGTGAAATGATGATCTGTTCATTTTTTAATTGTTTTTGAGTCCTCACAGAGATAAGCATGAGGTTGAAGCTATTTTTTTTTTTCAGACTGACAAATGAAGGGAGGGAGACACATGGCAGGGGAGCCATTCATTGACTCCAGTGGATTGTGGGGCAAGCACAGCTGGACTCACAGCCCCATTCACAGAGCTTGGTAAGAGCCTGAAAAATTAATGGAGAAAATCAGCTTGTGTTAGAGAACACAGCAGCCTTTTGCTCATTTTCTTTGCTGGAAAGGATTAGGCAGAGCCTTCAATCTCCCTTTGCCAATACACCCTCCTCACAAAGTGCCCTGTGTCAAGTGCTGTGCTATCTGTACAGTTTCTCACCAATTTCACCACAAGCAAAAACATGATGTGCATCTGAGTCACCAAATCTTATCAGCTCTGCCCTGAAACTGTGACACAGTGGGAAGCGTGTGGTCACATCCTACTGCAAAGCCATCATCTAACATTTTCTTTGCTAGAACTTTGTTAGACGAAAGGTAAATTGTGTTGTTACACGAGTTACGAACCGGTTCACTAACCCAGCTGTGTGTTTTGTATGTTACTCTGATGAAAGAGCTGTGCTTGAAATAAGAAATGTTTTCAGCTGAATTGACTTATTGAATCGAGCCAATTTTGAAATTTGTTTTTGAAAATCTACATCTCCAGTAGCTACAGAGAAAGGGAAAAAACAGCCTACAAAACTCCAGAAAACCTAGAATAGTTATTCGCATAGACTTATATGAATAGAGCATCCTCTTGAATCCTGTACAAACTCAAGCACTCCAAGCCAGTGCACACTGAAAGCCAGTAACTGTACTCCATTAAAAATCTAAACTGCTCCTGAACAACTATATTTGACTGAAAAATAAAAACCACGAACACAGTGTGCTGCCTATTTGAAAAAGAAACCAACTGGGCATCTTAAACTGAGTACACTAATCTTGAACTAAGCAACCAGTTCTCCTTGAGCTGCGGTATTTTGATGAAATTTTGCAAAAGTAGTAAAGGCAATAACGATTATCACTAAACAGTTTATCAGTGGTAAGGAAGAGTCTTTGTAATGATAACTCAGATATTTTCGGTTTCATTTAAATAATCACAATTTTCACGCTGCTTTTTAACTTATCATATACACATTGTTATTAAGAAATGTCAACTTTAGGAGGGATTTTTGCCAAGGACTTTTACAGTTAATTGATAAATGTGTTAACTGATATTTTCCACTAAACATTTCTCAGAAGAAAGGCAGATCTTGGTACCAAGAAACAAATAATGCATGAAAGAAAACCAGTAGTCCTTAAATCTAATTTCAAGCCACTTTTCCACTAAGGTACTCATTTCTGCTGTATGAGAGAAGAATCAGTAGCACAAGACACAGGGGTGATGCACTTCTTGTTTTTCTTTTCTCACTTGTTGGGCGTCTGAGCTCGCAAACCTGCCCCTGTGATTGTGGTCACACACTCAATCCCATGTGAAAATAAACCTATAGGAGGTTTCCAGCAGGAAATTTCAGCTCACAGCACTAATGTTCGTAGAATCATAGAACCATTTGGTTGGAAGAGACCTTCAAGGTCATCGAGTCCAGCCATTAACCTAACACTGGCATTAAACCATGTCCCTAAGAACCTCATCTACATGTCTTTGAAGCATCTCCAGGGATGGTGACTCCACCACTGCCCTGTGCAGCCTGTTCCAATTCCCGACAACCCATTCCATGAAGAAATTTTTCCTAATATCCAACCTAAACCTCCCCTGGAGTAACTTCAGGCCATTTCTCGTCCTGTTGCTTGTTGCTGGGGAGAAGAGACCAACCCTGTCCATGCTACAACCTCCTTTCAGGTAGTTGTAGAACAGCCTGTTCTTCAGGCTGAATCCCCCAGATCCCACAGCTGCTCCCATCACACTTGTGCTCCAGACCCTTCACCAGCTTCATTGCCCTTTTCTGAACTCTCTCCAGCACCTCAGTGTCTTTCTTGTAGTGAGGGACCCAAAACTGAACACAGTTGCCCACCCTGCTCCTAACAGCAAAGGGAGATGCTACAAGAACATCTACAGCCCCACAGCCAGATCTGGGGGAGATGTTTCACCCCACGCCTCAGCACAGGCAGCACCAGGCTCCAGTCCCAAAACGCGCAGGAACATGGAGAGACATCGACCGGATAGGCACCCTCTGCCTTAGGCAGAGCAACAGCCCAAGCAACAGCAGAGACTGCGTCTCCACTATGATGTAACTGCACTATCAAAAAAGCCATCAATAACTTACCATTGCCTCTCTCCTGGCTTGGCAGGTTGTGGAATAGTTTATACTAACAAAGTAAATATAAGTAGGGCAATAATTTAGACATTTAGGAACATCTAGAAAAATACCTAGAGAGCTACTGTGAAAATATTATTTGATGTTATGTTACTTTGCCTGTGGATGAGCTATCACATCCTTACAAAACAATACAGAAAATCCAGGTAATAAAAATCTAGTTTCGTTCTCAACTCACAGCAATATTTGTGGAAAAGTAATTTTGCAATGGCGTACTTATATCTGTGTAGGTGGTATGCAGCAGGAGATAAGGTGAAATGAGAGAGAAATGAAACGGTCTATCTCACTTAAAGCTTTTGTATATAGATCAGTTCCACAGATTGAATACAGGTTTTTGAATTCATAGCACTGTGCCTCAAACCACCACTTAACCCTCAGTTGGTCACTCTTCTATCAGATTGAAATTAAACACTCAGGCAATATATATAAACTGTAAAATCTAAGAAAGGTAGTTTTGGTTTCAAAACCTGAAATATGTAGCACTAAAAGGTGTTGGTTGTTTTGGTTATTGCCACACCTGATAAGCATTGACTGCTGAAACAAAAGTGTTTTACAAGGAGAAACTTCTGCAGCATGTTGTTTTCTGAAAGGAAAATTTCTTCTTTATAAAAATAGTTTCAATAAGAAATATGAAAATTAGTGACCTGACTGGACTTTATTGGAGTTTATTTCCTGCAGAGATTGATCTGTTTGGTTTGGGAGAGCTTCTGTGGGGAGCAGTTACATAAAACACTAACAATAACATTAAATTAAGTGTTAATAACATAAATTTAAATGATATTATGAATACATCATTAGTGCTTAGATTTTGAGGAAAAAGGGTTATAAGTCATTGACATTGGTCCTTACACCCTTGATCCTGGCTCAGGTAGATTCTCTATGATGTACCATTTAAACATATTTTCTTTCAGGTATCATAAATATGTAAGAATTTAGAGAGAACAATTTGAAGGCTGTGCTAGTTCATGCACTGGTGGAAATCTGTGATCCACTGAATACGGCATCAGCAAAGTTTCACACTTTTTCATTTTTCACTCAAGTCCACATGAATTTCCTACTGATTCTTACCTCAAGTGACTCCAAACTGGTGAACACCAAATGGCACTAAGAGCTGTGAGTCTCTGTGAGAGCAAGGGAGGGGTCTGAGCCCCACCTGCAGCTTCAATATCACATTTGCCTAACGCAGGTGTAACAAATACATCATCAATTCACAGTGCTTTGTAAATACTGAGCTGTAGCACCATTTGAGTCAGTAGAGCTGTACTGAAGAAATTTCAACACCAGGGAAAAGTTTCTATAAGCACCAGAGACCTCAGGAGCTGAAGGAAAAACGTATGATATTGAATGTATCAAATGGCTTATGTGCAGCTTACTAATTTATTTTGGAAAGGGTGTAGGCGTTTAAAAGACGTGTTCATCAAATGTAATTCACTAAACTATTTCTCCAGATAAAGCAAGGCAGCCAGAAGTCAGGGCCACAATAGAATTAAAGATACTTCGCTTGAGATACTAGTCCAGACTAAAACATCAATACAAAATCCTGAGTCACGTAGCAGAAATAACATACCTGTTTGTCAGCGGCCCTATGAAGGGGTTAGTGATTAGCTGCACTGTTGCTTTTGAAGCAAACAAGAGACCGACTTGAACGTTTTCATTCAGCAGGTCCTTATCTTCCTTGGGGCAATCAGACGGGGAAGGAGTCACATTTACTATCATTTGTTCTGTCTGAGTATGATGCAACTCTCTGGGCTGTGTCTTATCAGATTCGTTTCCAGTAACCATCGTGGAGTTGTCATAGTAGGAAAAGATGCTCTGAAAATTGTCCATCGTTGTTGAGACCGCGTTAGGCTTAGTAGTCTGGATTTCTGTGGCATTTTTCTCATGTTTGATGCTGTAAAGGTAACTGGGAATTATTGGCACTGGAAAAACAAATAGAATATATTGGCATCTTACTATCAGGTTATTTGTAAAGGGAATCACCAAATTTTCTTGTTTGCTTTGCCATTGATTAGGAAATACAAGGCTTTCCTACACAGCACACTAGTAAGAATTTTGAACACCGGAAACACAGAACAAAAATACGCATTTGTTCATGGGAAAAATCACACCGATAACTCAAAAGTGCAGTTTAAAACCAAAAGTTCTTTTGCATTAGTCTTTATTTTTTGGCAGTTTTGATAAATACAAGTTTTTCCATACAAACGTCAGTCAGAAAACAAAATAAAAGTATCAAAACCCACATCTGAAGAGCCTCTTTGTCGTGTGACTGCACAAATCCATTTATTAGATTGTGAAAACATAAACGATGAGAAAAGCATTGAAACCATTGTTAAACCAAAATATTTGAAATGTAATAAAACACATTTCTAAAATAAACCACAAAATTATTGGTAAACAGCAGCCCTAACACAGCACTCTTATATTAAGTAATCAGAACTAATGTACTGATGTTTGCATACCTCATTTGTTTTAAATTTACATTGAAAAGATCATCCAGAAGGGGCTTGCTTTATATGCTTTAGCATCTTACCTGAAATTTAATTGGATTAATACATATCTCAGAAATTTGCATTTCAGAATCTGTAGAAGCAGATATCAGGTTTATTGAATTTAACACTAGTGACAGAGTTGCCCCTCCTTGTCTTGGATCTATCTCTTCCTTTCAATAAGTCTGCAAACTACCATAATTTCTAGGGCTTGTAGCATACATGTAACATCCAACAGGCAGCTCTGGACAGCCTGATTCACTTTTGAGAGAAGCATGTGCATTCATGCGTATGTCTGTGTGCATCCATGAACCCCTTGATTCTCTTAACCATTTTATTAAAATTCATGTCCGTATGCACATTTGAATATGAGGACTTCAAAAACTACCGGTGAAAAATATCCAAGTATTTTATTTCAGTAGATTCCTAAGACTTGACACTATGCATCTGAAGCCAGTAAAAGTTGCATCTTCAACTTTGATCAAAACTTGGTTATTTTATTAAACCAACTTATAGAAGGACTTTTCTTAAAACCCAGTCAGATAGTTTTCTTACTAACCTAGCATTTTAAGACCAGCATAGGGTAAAGACGAACTATCACAAGGAAACAGGCATCTCCAGCATTATCTAGCCTGTTGTTTCAGTTACATGACCACAGGAGAAAAAATGATGATGGGCTAAAAATACTGTTATCTGTTGTTCTGTGAAGTGCCGGTGGCTTTTAGTAGGAAAAAGAAAAAAAAAGACAGACTTTTTTATACCATTCCTGCAATTAACATAGAAATAAAAGCGAGATTTTGATGTGTATAGCAGCGTTTGCAGCACCTAGAGTATCATTCTCATTTAGTAAAAAATCAGTGCTTGGAAATGTTCGGTTGGAATGCATTAACCATGCATCCAGGGAGTACATCTGTCACCGGAGATTATTTCTGGAGTAAATCGGAAGAAAAATAAAAAACGAAAAAAAAAAAAGAAAACAAACCAAACCCCAAACAAAACCCATCCTACCTACCGACTACCGTCAGCAGCATGTTGTCCAGGAGCAAGGCGATGAAGACGATGAGCAGGATGAGTCTCCGGGACTGGCGGCTCTCCCGGAGCCAGCGGAGGGGGCTGAGCTCGCCCCAAGCCATGTCCCCGTCCCTGCGCCGCCGGCTGCCGCTGCAGAGAGACAAAGGCCATTAGGGGTGACGGGGACAAGGCGGGGACCCCGGGCGGCAGCTCCGCGGGGTTGCCGGTGGCTCTGTGGGCGCTGGAGCCCCCGGCCCCGCTCCGCTCCGCGCCCCGCCCCGCGCTCCCCGCCCCTCCGCACCCGGCTGCCCACAGCCCGGCCCGGCTCCTCCCGGCTCCCGGGCAGGTCCCCGGCCAGCCGCACGCTGCCAGCCGGCAGGGCAGGAGCCGGGAGGAGGAGGAGGGGGAGGAGGAAAAGGAGGAGAAGAAGGAGGAGGCACCTCTGCTCCCCGTGTGAGCGCTGGAAGCGGCGCAGGGGGGGAAACCCCCTCCTGTCCCCTCCCCGGGTAGCGATGCTCTCTGCCCGCAGCGGCTCTCTGCCCGCTCCTCCCTGCCCGCAGCTCTGGGCTGCGCCAACACCGCTGTGTGCCCAGCCAGATGTGCCGAAACAGGTACACAGAGGGAAGGGTAAAAAGTCACTGCTCATGTGCTTCAACACGCGGGCAGCATGAGGAACCAAACGGAAATGGTGCCACTGATTCTGTTCTTAAAATGAGGAGTTTGCACCATTCGGCATTTAATTTGCTCGTTTTTCTTGCTTGCTCTGCAGAGACTCCCAAGTGTTGTACCCAGCCTGTGGCACTTTTTTTTTTGCCATCGTTATGAATTCCTTTTCTTCTCAATCTGTGTTAGAAAAGAGATTAACTGTGTTGAGCTAATCAAGAAACACGTTTTAACAAAGATCTGCCTTTTTTTTTTTTTTAAACATCGGCTTTCATATCACATAATACAGTACTTTAGTCAGTCGACACTGAACTTCGTGAACTGTTCTTTACTTGGCTCTCTTCACTGAGCTTCACTTTTGGTACTGAAATGGAGAAATAAACTTAACAGCAGAGTCGATTATACTGTTAAGCAGCATTCTTTATTTTATCAGCACTGGGGAACACCAGGGATCATCCTCCGTAAGTGCTCCAGTGACTGGATTGCTTATATTCACATAATTATTACATATGCATTACAATTTTTGGAAATTTTGAAATACATCTGTACTAAGAAATAATTGATGATGTTAGTTATAATTGTTTAGTTTCTTACTTACAATACACCTATTAATTATTAGTTAAATATAAACTAAGCACTTTGCTTCTAAACAATGCATCACTTAGTTGTCCGTCTCCCTCCTGTCATGCAGAAGCATGTAAAACTTGAAAAATATCCCCTCGTTTTGCAGGTGGTTTGAAAGCATTTATCATGTATACATTAATTTGGCAGCTTCTCTTCGGTAAAGCCCCCTGAATGTGAGGGGAGTCTCTTTATGAGTTTAATGGTCCCAGAACCAAACGTCAGACTGAAGCTGGTGACATTGTCACTATACAAACAGTTTCTTCCACTCCATTGCCTGCTGGATGTGCTAACCATTTCAGTGGTGTCCATTTTCAATGTGATTCGTTGTCATTACTAATGCAGGTTTCTTCTGAAGCGATGTTCAAACTTATGCTGGTGCTTCTGTGGCAGCACACATTTCATGCTGCAAACACCCAGTTTCAGGAATAATGAAAGACATTTATACTGTGGAATTTTGCCAGTGTGAGTAACAGTAAAAGATAAACATGTATGATCTAAATTGTTCTCTTAGGTCCTAATCCATCTCTGGGTGAAGTTTAACAGGCCTTGGGAATGGGACTAAATTTTCAGTACAGTGTGTTATAGATTACACACAGATTTTTCTAAAAATGATGGAAAGTGGGAAAGGATATGCTGATAGCATATCTCTCCCTTGTTTGCATATAGGTAGCTTTGATTTTATTTGACAAGTCCGCAATATATTATTTTTATATGAGACCTATTATACTGGTACATGACAGATATCACCCAAGGCTATTAATAATCTATTGATTCTTGAATGATGGCTTACAAACAGTTTGTCTTTTCCAAACTCTCTTAACCAGCAACTTCAGGACCTGGGCACAATTGTGTTTGAAATCAAAATTCCAAAACAGAGCTTCTGTTGCTGTAGCGGAGGAAATAGAAAAGTATGATCTACTGTACCAAACTGGGGAGAAATGTTTCATCTTCCAAGTATCAGATCCTGAAGGTGTTTATTCAATGAGTTACATCGCTAAGTTGAGAACTTGTGCAATAGGAGAAGGGGAACACTGGCTCTGATCAGCAGCAGAAGCAGCATTAAGATTGTTCATGTGTCGGTGAAATGCCAATAACAATATTCTACCAGGAAAAGTTGGGTCTGGGTGTTCTGTATGCCCAGCATTTCACAGGAGGTTTAACTGACAGCAGTGCTGGTGGCTCTGTCACCTGTCAGAAAGCAGATGTGGAGAGAAATAAAATGCTTTTCCGTCATTTCTGATGAGGGACATGATTCTAGAAACAACTTACTTCTCTCTGCATCACCTGTGTGACAAGGTGAACCTCCCCTTCCTCCTGCCTCCCCTCCAGACCCTTCTCTTGGAACTTCCCCTCTTCACCGCCTGTCACTGTGGTGCTGATGCTCACACTGACAGCATCTGGCCACTTTGCTTTGCTGGACCTCCCACCACTCCTCTTTTCTACTGTCCCCATCTCTCTTGCTTTCAGCCAACCGACTGTTTGATAAATAATGGTAAAATATATATGCAAAATCATGTCTGCACTATTAGCATGGATAACCATGAGACAATTTGAACATATTTGCATGTGAAGATACCCACTCATGCACAGATACA
Source organism: Columba livia (assembly GCF_036013475.1). Lineage (NCBI taxonomy): Eukaryota > Metazoa > Chordata > Aves > Columbiformes > Columbidae > Columba > Columba livia. The sequence continues at coordinate 7,560,108 of NC_088607.1, forward strand.
ATTGCTATACTAATCTATCTGATTAAGTTGTAGTCACCTCTAGGAAGTGAGCAAGTCAGGAACCTGCTAGGTTTGCTGCTTAGGCAAGTAATTATTTGTATTCAGGCAAATAATTATTTCTTCACTAATACTTATTTATTTGTAATCAGTGACATTTGTGGCTACTGGAGAACAAGCAGAAAAGTAGTAGGGCCACAGCTGCTGATTATTTGGTTTTCCTATTGAACTCTTTACTATGATATAATTGTTAATTAATTAATTGTTAATTGGTCAAAAAGGAGGGAAGAAAAGCTGTGGGATTTTTTCCAGTTGTTATTTTGAGCTTTCAACAGAACAACTGAGCAAAATTTCATGCTTTGAAAACTGCTAGTCAGCTCCAGTTCCTTTGTTAAGTCTCCACCTTTTATTTATCTATTCTTTAAAGTATATGCATGCTTATTATACCCAGATTTAATAATATTATCCCTTTGATATTTTTAAATAAGAAATATTTATGACCTCCGAAATTGGTTCCAAAAGCATATATTTATTTAGGAGACAAAATTTTGTGGACTTATAAAATCTCCCTCTGAGTGAAACACCCCAAGACATTAGGACGTGGGCTGAAGGCACAAAGCATCATATAACTGGTGGATGAAAAAAATGTTTTAACTTGTTATGTGATTCTTGGGCTTTGGCAGACTGAATGCAGAGAATCACCTTTGTGTAACCAGGTGAGCTATGCAAATAAATAACATAGCCATAAACTCACATGTGATTCTACCGCAAATGATCACCAGCCTGGAAATGATGGTGGGGAACACTGCTGCTTAGCAGTCAACATTTTGACGTCAGCTGAAAGTTCCTCTGTGACAAGACATCCTGGATGCTGCCGTGAGAAGCAGCACAATGTTACAAGCACCAGGGAGAAGGGACATTTTGCTGCTTTGCCCACAAGTTCCTTAAGTGCTGAAATTTAGGAAAGGACCCTTCTGCTTCTCACCACCAAGACTGAGAAATGCACTACATTGCTGGCTTCTTTGGGAAAAGCAACCCCTTTTAAAGCTGTCTCTTTTTAAGATTTACATTTATTTTTAGTGTTTGGAGTTTAATTTACAATAATTAATAATTATCTTTGCTTTCTGTATTAATTAGTCATTTGCACTTACTGCTATTGGGGAAAATTCCTGCTATAAATAATTCTTACAATTTTAGTTGGAAGACATACCTGGCAGCTTATGTTTTACTAATAATGAGTAATATACTTAGTCAGCTTTTTCAGCCTTTGTAGCTCTTTCAAGACTTTTTTTGCTTTGTGCCTAACAGCCATGCTACTAATTACTCCTCAGTAAAACCACGTGGTAGTTAGTTCTACTGAATAATGCATCTCCTTTCCTCCAGGCATTTAGGATATAAATTGTGTTTCAATCTTCTGCCATATAGTCTACAGTGAGTCTGTCTGTGAATGCATATATTTCTAGATATAGGATTGTTCACTGTGGCAGGTAATGTTCAGAGGAGAGAGAAAAAATAGAGAAATTTTGCTTTTAAGAGGGTCGCTTATCACTTAATTTATAATGCAAAACATTTCTTTAGCTGAACAAGTCTGTGTGTGTTAACCAGGTCTGAGACTATGAGGGGTTCATCTTTAAAGCTAGAAAGGCTCAGGGTGGAGAGAGGGTGTGTAGGGGAAGAAAAGGTATCACAGAGCTGCTGTGCCTCTGCTAAAAAGAAGCAAAACATCACTCGCTCTGCTTTGCACAGAAACAACAATGTTAATTTTAAAGTAGGAACACAGGGCAGCCATTTTCCCACACACCAAGAAGCCACAGGAGTTGCAGGCGTTTTAGAGATGTAGGAAGGCTGTAGTGGAAAAGGACTAGGCAGAGAGATGGAGATGAAGATAAAGAGGTGACGCTTTGCTGTGGTGTTTATGGGAGGTGATAGACTTCAGCAAACATACAGATGTGTCATAGAGACGACCCTGGACCACAATACATAATGGCATAGGCTATCTCTATGCAGTAAATATTTTAACCTGTTTAAAAGCAAAGTTTTTCAAGTTACGTCACTTATTCTGAACTAATATTATACACACAAGTAGCAGCAGCAGTTTGAGGTACAGTCCCTTCAGGTTTTCTCTGTTCGATTCACACTGGAAAATAAAATAAATAAATAAATAAGCCAACAAAATACAAAACAAAGCAACCACAATAAAACTCACCACCAACAACAAGCTAGAGAATTTCCGAACTGAGAAATTTTATTTTGCAGCACAACACCTCTCCTTTAAAATTCACTTTTTAAGCTATTTTGCTGTTCAGATTAGAAAAAAAACCACTTGGCTATTTGGCTGTTCTGGAGTTAGAGAAGTGGTTGAGTAAAAAATCACTGGTTAACCTGCTCCTTATCTAAACCCCTGAAGAAAACGCATAGACTGTAATACTTAAGCTAAGCCTGTAATACTTAAGCTAGCATGTTACAGTGTGAGAATGGTATTTAGCTATATATGGGAAAATATTTAGCTATGTATGGGTACAGCCGCTAAAGTAATGACAAAACAAACACCAGCAATGCTTGATCAGTGCAATGGTTTCCTGGTATGCCTCAGATGTACATCCTTGCCTTTTAGACTTGCTTGCAAATATAACCTAAAGAAACCCCAGACTGATAAAGGGGGGGTCAGGAACCAGCACTGTCCCTGATTTCTCCTCCTGTCTTCCCGAGCTGTGTTGCTATTGCCTGTCCACGACACGAGAGGAGGGAAGGACAGTCCCCTTCAGTCCCACACCCCACAACATCATCCTCTTCTGCTGGCTTTTTGCACCCAGAATATTTTTCCTTCCTGAGAGGAAGCACTAGCAAGAGCTGTGTGATGCTGAGCATTTAACGTGAGTCTCCTCAGGTTCTGTCTGGAGACCCATTGTGCTGCAAGATGCCCAGGGAAGCTATTTTTAGCATTTTCCATAACAGGCTTTTTCTAACCACTCTGGTATTACTGGCCACAGGTTAGTGGTGGTGAGATCTAACTCTGACACATTTCATTGCTCTGACAGTAAAAGAGGGTCTGCCAAGCACATTAAAAGCTTGAAAAAAAATCAGGCTAAATAATGCCTTGTTTTTTCTGTTCTTTCCAAGCTGGTATTCTGTTTGCAGTGAACACAACCCTCAGGGCAACCCGCTGTTAACTCCGTGATCAATGGGAAGACATGCTGGCCTCAGTTTTACAAACCTAATTATTTTCTTCAGAAATCTGTCTCAAACTAAAAGGCATCTGACAAAAAATCTTTCCTGTCCCTGAAGCTTAGAGGAATTCACTCATTGCATGTAAATTGTGTTTATATTGACTGCTTACATGTCTTTTGAAAATGGTGCCTTTTAGGTGGCTTTGCAAGAAAACACAGTCCCTTCCAGGCACAAACTGTGACCTCCATATATTAAGAAATATGGATAGTAATAAGAATGTGTTATATGTTTGTATTTATACAAATATTCTCTCCTATGAGAACAGGCTGTGAGAGCTGGGATGTTCACCCTGGAGAAGAGAAGCTCCATGGAGACCTTATTGTGGCCTTTTCGTACTTAGAAGGGGCCGACAAGAAAGATGAGGACAGACTGTTTAGCAGGACCTGTTGTGATAGGACAAGGGGTAGATGGTTTTAAAATATAGGAGAGGAGATTCAGACTAGACATGAGTAAGAAATTTTTTACAATAAGGGCAGTAAAACACTGGCCCAGATTGCCCAGGGAGGTGGTGGATGCCCCATCCCTGGAGACAGCCCAGAACAGGCTGGACGGGGCCCTGAGCAACCTGAACTGGGTGAAGATGTTCCTGCTCATGGCAGGGGTGGCACTGGATGAGCTTCAAATGTCCCTTTCTAAACCATTCTATGATTCTATACGCACATAAATGGTCGCATGTGTGTGTGCCTGCATTGTATATGTGTGTGTGCGTAAGATGCCACTGTGCATCAGATACTCGGGTAATGATGCATGAGCCCCATGCTCTGAGATGTCTGAAGGCAAAGCAGAGGGTGAGCAGGCTGGGGGGAAGGAAGGAGTAGCTTTTGCTTCAGTGACCGGGCTTCAGAGGCAAATGCCTTCCTGCTTTTCAGCCCAGGTGTCAGCCTGTGCTGTAACCCAGAAGGGTACAGGGAGCCTTAAGATCAATTTGGTTTAAGTAGTTGTTAACCTTTAACGTTTGTCTACTGGTTAAAAGATTAGCCAGCTTTCACACACATCTTAAGCCCTTTGCCACAGCAGAGCTGTACATCAGAAGGTGGATTCAACTTGCTTCTGCTGGCATGTAACTCATTACCTGCTTTAGCACCAATTAGTTTTGCAGCAAAAGAGATCCTAAAGCGAGATGAGGCAAGTGTGAAGTGGGACATGAACTCACCATCAGCTGTGCTGTAGGTAGAAGAAGGGAAATGCTCGAAGACGGCAACAATCGTGAAGCCAAAAAAGTATCGAAACACAAGAGGTGAAACTGCAGAGGTGGAAACATATAAAGCAGGATTGCTGGGCATCGAAATGCTTTTTCTAGGCTTGGATCAGTTACAGGGAACAGTCCTGAGTTCTTGAACTCAACCCAAGTATCTCTATACATTCAAGACATAAGTAAAGATTTAGCAAAGATCCTTACATGAAACATTTGCCTCCAGCAGGAGGAAACAGCTGATGGCCAGGGAAGGCTTTCCTCTTCCTCCGTATGTTTGAAACTGTCAGGAGACGGCTCCAGTCTTCCCATAGATCTCTAAACCTCCATTTCACACAAAGACAGACATGCAACCAAAGAGAAGAGAGACAGAAGGGTAAAACATATGAAGAAGCACTTCTGCCTGTTCGTTGCATTTTATTTCAGTTGCTGGGTTGTCACAATAAAGCACAGTGTGTCACAAGACCCCGAAAGATGTACCAGGGGTCCTGGCTTAGTAAAACCCTTAGCCAGGTGGTAGTTTGGGTTCTCCTGTTGGGGATTTTCATGCTTGCTTTTTTCCTGACAGCCTGTTCACTGTAAAGTCCTCCAGCATGATCAAGACAAACATTTTCAGGACCTGCTGGCTGGCTCAGCAATACAAGAGCACTATCATGAGGGATCCCTGGTTCCCATGTGGTGGGTGGGTGCTGTTGGCACCTGACAGCACCCCACATCACAAGGGCACAGTGATCACTTCAGGGCTATTATACCAAGCGATGGGATGCCTGGGACTTATTGTGGAGTTATTCCTGGTTCTTTAACGCAGTTTTTGCACAGGTGGCTTCTGCTTGTGTAAAAAGGTTAAACCAAGCTGTGACTTTGTCTTTCTGAAAGATGAGTTAAGTGTCATGAAAATAAATTAAGGTTTCATTTTCCATGCTTAAGAATTATGCTGTTACAGTAGAATCCCCCAAATGCAGCATCATCAATTTGTGGAACCAGATCCAAAAAGTTGACCTGCTTAATTAATATTTAAGAGCAAATCCCACCCCTTGTGGAAAGTTAATCCACCCTAAAATCCTTGAATTGCCTGCCAGACCTACCTCTAAATATATTATCCTGGATTAAACCCCGTGGAAAATTCATAATGAAAAACAAACTGACCACACAGAGCAGGCATGATCTGCAGGCTGCCGAATGCTGTGATTGCTTCCCACAGATTACAATTTTAGCAACACCTGGGCTGAATATGCTGGGCTGATGCAACAGCCTTATGGATTCTAATAAAATAATTATTGGATAAGAGCACAAAGAAACATTCAGAGCTTGTGAGAAAACAAATAACCATAATACAGAAACAAAGATACTAGATTAGCTGAGAGATGAAAAGCTTTTGTGTGGCCTTATTTACATTGCTGGCATAAATAAAACCTCTTCAGACCCGTACGTAATATGTTATATATAAATGCAGTCAATTAGAAATGTTAACTGCCTGGTCTGGAGGTAATCTCTATCGTTTTGCAGAAAGATAAGGTCTTAGATAAAATATTTCGGTCCTATGGGAATGGTGAGATGGCAGGAGAAGAGAAGAGAAGAGGTTTGTACCACCTTCATCTTTCCCTTCTGGGCTCTCTGAGAGCTCAGGGAAGGGTGACGGGCGCTTTCAGAGGGCAGCTGTGCTTTCTGCAGCCTGAACTGCCCTCTGTGGCTGCCTCTCTCTACACTAACCCATATGACTTGGAACGAGCCATAAACCCAAAATATAATCACCTGCTCCCTCAGTATAACATGTAAGAGTCCTTACTCAATCTCCTGTAGCCTTCCACAGCATTTTTGGTTAATGTATATAAGTTATGTTTTCAAGTCTTCCATGAAGGGTGTCACTGAATAACCGGCTTGTATTCTTTTATTTAAAACCATCTGGCCACAAGCCAGAAGATTTCTGATGAGCATCAGAAAAAAACAAGGGAGGTGCAACTCTGAAAGTAGGAGCAATGTGGCTTTCCCAGACAAATATAAAGTCAGTGGTTTTCCCTTTTGCAAGATGATAAAGGTCAGGTTGAAGGGTAGATTGGTCGGAGAAAGGGTACCAAGAAATAAATACATTTAACAAAATACACACAGCTGTCTCTGAAGGTTAAAAATTGACACTGGACATCTCTGAATTCTTACAAAAATTGGTTCTGAGTTTGTTCTGAATATTGTACCAAGATCTTAATTTGTACTGCAAAATCCATGTGTTAATGGGACTCTGGGAAAGTGAGGATCCAGAACTGAATTTTACAGGTCTCATTAAGAGCTGATCATCTCATTTGCATCCAATATGTAAGGTTTTGTTTCCAGAAGCACTGGATTAATATATGAGAAACTAAGGGGAGTATTGAAATAGAGTAAAATCTTCTGCTAGCTTTATGGACTGACAAAAATCAAGATTAATTGACAGGCAGATCTGAGCAGCTGCTGAAAATCAACCTGTGCTTTTTGGGTTGGCACCACCAGCTATTTGGGGTGGAAGCAAGCCACTCGCACTGCAGAACCTGGGTTTTTGGGGAAAAGGAAGGTCATAGACAGCCGAGAAATGGTGGCAAACACATTGTCTGCAGCAGTAAAATACCAGTGATGTGGGGTGCACAAGCCCTCAGCTACACATGTGAATCACTCAGCATCTTCTTAGACACCAAGAATAACATCTGGATGTTGGAAGGCATCTGAAGTAGCTTAAAACCATCCAGGGACTTCCCTCGCCGGTTGCTAACAGAGGAAATTGAGGGAAGGTTTCTGCTCTAATGCTTGCACAGCCTTAGTAGTTACTCAGACATATAATCCCTGACTTCAAGACATGAATTTGCAAGACTGGATCCTAAAATGTGCTAGCAATAATAATATGTATTTAAGTATTTTTTTAAAATGTTGCCCAACAGTGTTCTCTTGTTTAACCTTTTAATAATAATTACATTTCTCTGGAATATCTGTCCTAGAGTAAAGCAAATAGACACAAACTAAGTTTATAGCCTAGCTTATTGAATTATAATTCTTAATAGACAGAAACACCATTATTATCTAGAATTACTGAAATACTTCACTTCATCAAATGTGTCATAATTTCCTAGATGTCTGCATACAATGCTGGAAATGCTGTTGTAACTTTCTTTAGCCAAGTTCCTTTTTAAAGATCTGACTCGATTTTCTTCTACCAAGAGTGCTTACGTTTTTGCATTTGTTTTCAATGGGAGATTTTTTTTTGTCTCTTGAATTATACAATCTTCGTATAAGTCTAAACACACTTGGAAAAACAGGAAACCCTGCCTGGGAATATAAATTACACTTCTGTGCTTAGTCACAAATGGCTGAGTGCAATGAGATTTTACAATAAACCAGAAATGTCTGTGTTTTGTTGTGTCAATAAATGTTCCAATGATGCTCTTAAAGACAATAAATTACTGGTAATGGAACACTATCCTCAGCATGTAGAAGTCATTTTCTACTTCCAGACATTCTCAGATTAGGTTTAAATTGCTATTAGAAAATCCTAAATGTGTTTGTTTGAAGAAAATCTTTTTAATGCCTAGAAATAATCCAACGGTAGCTGGTTAGAGCAGAGTTAGCTAGAGTATTTCTGAGGAGCCCAGTTTACGCATTTGGAAGGGAACTCAGCTCCGGCAGATCTTTACCACTAGCAGAGGGAACGACACAGAGGGATTTCACAGCCTGTAATTTTTTGCATCTGAAGATGAAGACAAAACATGTTGTCAGCCTGCTAAGAAAATTATTGTGAGAGTGAGTTTGTAACATGGGTATAAGACTTGATTCGGAGACAGCGCGTCTGGGCTGCAGTTGGCAGAAAGTATTTTTGCAAGGGTTGTTCACAGAAAGCCCCTGAGATAGCGTGTGTGAATTATGGACATTGCAAGCAGGGCAGGGGAAGAGGTGAAAGGGGAAAAGGAAGAAGTGATAAAGGAATAAGTAGAAAGTAGGACTCTGGTGTACAACCATTAGATCTTTTGTAAGCAGAGTTGTTGGTTTCTCTGAAGATCTGAAATACAGAGTGTTTTCATCACTAGTGTTCATGTGCTTGGTGGTGATTTCAGCCTGGACCTGAAGGTACAAATGCTGGGATGCTCACAAATCCTTTTTTCTTCAGCACAGACATTAGCAACAGAAAATCAAAGCATGACAAACCCTTTACTTTTTTTCTTATTAAGGGCAGCAATAGTAAAGATCAGAATAACATATGCATTTCAAAGTGTAACATGTGAATAATCTTCAAGGCTGTGATATTGTTCCTTGATTCTACACTGAAAAATAAAGAGCAAACATGAGATGTAAAGCACTAACCAGAAATTTTATATTGACTTTCTGAGTTTTTTCAGAAAGAAATCCACATGGGATCAAGCAGGAATTTCAGAGGGGCTAATTAGCTCCATGGTCTACAAGAACCACCAATGGCAAACTTAAGACTGTGCTGATTGCACTGCACTGTCTTACAGACTAATCAACCCCCAAAACACTGAGCACATTATACTTTCCTGATCAATGCTGAAAACTGATTCCATGCATTCAAATTCAAAATTGCATTTCCCTTGGTATAAAGCCTGCTTTGCTTCTTATTTTATTTTGCTTTATAGAATCAAAAAATCAAAAGAGAATAAATTGGTGCTGCTAATAGATATATTTCCATTAGCTATAGCAGGATTTGTCCATATACATCATGTATGGTATGTGCTGACATAACTGAAAAACAAAGGTTACCGTTTTATGTTGGAAGCCACCAAAATTTGCTGCACTACTTCCTATATTCTGTCTGTGTTTTGAGCTTTTGTAAGCCTTGTGCAGTCTCAATGCGATAGATAATTCTGCTTAGTATGTGCAAGGGCCCATGAGCATGGATGTGTAATGTCACATTTCTATATAAACATTAGTATGTGTGGGTGTGGGTACATTGTATATATAAAGTGTGCTCTGTAGTTTTATTTTCAACCCTACTTTACAAAGAGATGTGAAACCTCATGTAATATATGCGTTGCAACTGCACATTTATGTAGCAGCACACTTGACCGAGCTTTCCCTGATATCTTTCTTGATATTCTCCATGGGGACACAAGGAGTAAAAGTATTAATGAACTCTGGCTCAGCAGAAGCTATTTTAAATGCATTCAGGAAGGGAGAAAGCAAACATGAGCCAGAGGCTCCAAGCAGTGAAGAAAGTTCTGGCTGTTGGCGAGCTTGCTGCACGTTTTTGTGTGACATTCCTCTTTTAAGGACCAAATCTTTCCCAGGGTGATAGATCTGCTCTCAGTGACAGCTTCTCAGGGCCACAGGAGTCCTAAGTTGAACTCTGTGTGGTACATAGGCTAGAGGATTTCCATGGATATTCCAGGGGAAAGCAGCTCAATAAAATGCTTTCTTACACTCATATTTCCTTGTATGCCTCCCCTCTTGCCACTGTATTCAAATATTGATACTACTGTGAAAGAGGAGTGAAGTTGCCATGGTGTCAGATGGTCAATGAACCAGTAATTAATGGATATAATGGCAAGAAATCTTAATTAGTTGTGTCTTGCATGTGGGAAAGAGGGTGCGGAGGTGTAAGGCAGGTGGGATCACCAAGGAAAATGCTTCCATCAGCCTCAAGGCTGGTGGGAAAAGAGTTGAGCAAGGGCCCTCATGGCTTTCTCTCCTGGAGAAGGGCATTTGCAGCATCTGTCACATGAGGTTCCACTTGATCATTGGGAGCCAACAAGTGGTACCAAGTTGCTTCTTAGAGTCAGGGGAAGGAGCAATTCAACCCTTTCATTTTGAAAACATGATTATAAATAGTAAAGCTACTACTGAGTCCAAAGATGCATTTGTTCGGACTGAGAAGCCATGAACTGTAAAAACTAAGATGAGCCCAGAGCTTTCCCTGGAAGCCTTCAAAAGGCTTCGTTTGGCAACAGGGGATTTTTTTTTTCTTTGATATAGCAGAATGCAACATGATGGATAAGACCATAGAAGCCATGAAATGGAAAACCGTGATTTGCTGAATGCTGCATTTGAAAATCTGCAGTACATCCATCTTTATCCAGGGAAGAGCCTGTGAGTGGGAGAATGTTTCTACAAAGGGAGTGAAGGGATTCCTTGTGCATGACATCAAGGGTATTAAACTTTTACTACATAACTGCCTTTCTGAAAAGGAGAGAAGTTATGTAAAATCAGGTTTCTGTGGCATGGAATATCTTATTTGTCATAAAATCCCAGCTTTATACAACTTTATATAACATAGACAATTTTATATAATTTCCCCTTCAGCTTTTCTGTGTGAACAAAGCGAATTTCATATGAAATACTCGGGGCCAGCTCTTCCGTGGTCGTAAATCACTCTAGTTCCTCTGCTTTCCATGGCAGCTCACCACAATTGAAGTTTTTGATACAATACAGGTTAGTTAAGCACTGAAAAGTTTAAATATTTTGGGGGAGGGATATTCCACAGTTAGATATTCAGATCTGACACATGTTTAGCATCCTGAGACATGAGATGTGCATTCGATAACACAAGTGGAGATGAATTATACCATCCCACCTCTGTGCATCACCAGAGGTCCCACCTGCTTAAATGCCTGCCAGCAGTGTGTTATCAGAGGCATGGGACAGCATCACTGCTCCTCTTCTGCTCCAGGATCTCATGTGCCAAGTACGGCAGGTCAACCTGCAGACCATCTACGGCTGATGTGGGGGTGCTGGAGCAAGGTCCAGGCAGCAGCAGGTTTCTGTAGATGAGAGGGATGCAGACACCACGGCTGAGCGATACAGTGCAGGGTCAAGAGGCTTGATCTTGTACTCAACGTGTGACGCTGGCCAGGCTGTGTATTAGATTAGATTAAGCATCCACATTTACCAGTCACCAGATTTTCCCCTGCAGGAAGAGTCAGTCATTGTCAATATTTATAACGCCTCATGAGACCTTCTCACTGAAGGGCAGAAGGAGCGAAAAGTGTTTCATCATTATGAGTTTCCAGCTCGTCAGTGACATTTGATGAAATCATATTAAGCATAATCATATTTGAGTGGAGCACGTCTAAGTTCTAATGAGCCTTTATAGTTATTCATTATCTGATTTCCTCATCTTCATTTTCAAAAAGTTTGTTTGCTTTATTTGCTTAAATTAATGGAGACACATTTTCATAACCTCTTCCCTTCAACTTTCAGGTCCTTTACTGAGCTTTATGGCTCTATGCTGATGAATATGTGCACACAGTTGCTTGATTTTTAGCTTCCAGGGGCTCCTATCATATGAGTGAAGTTATGGACAAGAATAGCACTTGCAGGTTTACAGGCTACATTTGTTTGATTTTTATCAAAGGAAATTGTTACATAAAGAAAGCAGGCTTTGCATTTTCAGAAATTACTACAGTTATTGAGATGAAATCCAGGCACCACAGATGCTTCACACGAGAATTATACACAGATTTAAAGCATAAATCCCATTTTGACCATTTTGAGGGCATACCCTGGATTTAAATGGAAATGGACAGAGCAGCACAGAAACTTGTACTAAAGATGAGTATCTTCTCTGCTGGTCTGGTCTAGTTCATTATTTAAGTCTCTGATATGGGGACAAAAGGTTTTAGATTTTAAAATAAGTAAAAATCTCAATGCATTTTTTTCCTTCTCTTTCTGTGCCTTTTTCACTCTGAGGAATCCGGGTTAGATATATCCACTGAAAGCTGCAAATTATGTCTGTGACTGTAATTATCATTATAATTAACTATCTTGATCGCCTACAGTAAGGAAGGTGAAGAACTGATGAAGGTGATAATTGGCTTCTGTGTAATAATGTTTTTCCCAATAACTTTTCCTGGTAGTCTCATTAAAAATCCTTTTTTGGGAAATGTCGGATGATTGAAATAGTACCTCATGAACAATTACCATAATAAAAAGCTTCTGATAAAAAATATGAAGCACCAAAATATTAACGAGCATAGTTGTTCAACTTTGTATATCTGTTACCAATAATTTTCCAAAATTACATATTTCTTTTGAAAATGTAGGTTTCAGTGATCAGCCTGCATTTTGCCCACACCTTTGTTTTTATCTCTAAATTTCCCCATCCTCTTTTCTATCTACTGGACACCACTACCATGCATCTACAGTAGAAAAAAATCTGTAAGTAACATTATTTCTGAAGAGGCTTTTCTCTTTTTCTAGAGGGCTATCGATCAGGCCCGAGGGTAACCAGTGGAATTTCTTTCCTTCTTTGTAACTGCAAAAGCCCTCACATCCTTCTGCTATATTTCGTGTTAAATATTAAACAACACACTCTCAGCCATCTGGCTATAGTGAAATAATGCTTTGTTTGGATTGGGGTCATTCAAATGCAGCCTTGGTCGTTCGATGCAGTTTTTGGATGCAAAATTATCTCACAGAGCACCGCATCTTCTCTTCCATTAAGCTAACAAGTACACTTCTGTTATTCTAGAAACTTTATTTTCTTTCTTTATCTTCTTAGATTGTCATGTAAGTATATTGCAGCAGATCCCACACACTTTCAAAGAGAGGAGACCCAAGCCAAGGATCTGAGAATCAAGCTTCTGTGAACTTCATGAGTTCTGGAAATTCCAAACTCCAGGTGTTTGTAAATAAACCTTGGTTTTCTATGAGCTGGGCACCTTCTGAATTCTGGACTGTTCCCAGTCTCAGTCTGAATGCAAACATAGTTTGAACATCCCTCTGATTTCACCTGTTATTAAAGATTATATGTTTTTCTTCCCATCTGCTTTCTCTTTGTCAAAAATAATCAGGTACTCCAGCTTCCACTTTTTGCAAAAAAAAAAATGACCTCTAATTTAGCTCTGCAAGACCCTGCATCTACATGAAAGGAGCTTTCAATAGTTTGCCTCCATCACCTATACTTTCAAATCACAATATTTGCATGGGCTGTCTCTTCACAAGAATAAATAAAAGAGAGAAAGGAAAGTAATAAAGGGAGAATCAAGGATGAAAGAAATAATTTGCAATCATAGTTAAGGCAAAGAATCATGGTACATCTTTGTTTTCCAAATAACCCAAAACAACTTCAAAGTTAGACTCTAAAGGCAGGATCGATATCCATGGCAACTAATCGCATTTACTGCACCTGCTGGGAAGTGCAGTGGTCACGTCCATGAGTAACAAAGGGAACCTCGCTGCTGCAGGTGGACACAGAGCCTGGGTGAAGATCATAGAATCGTTTTGGTTGGAAGAGACTCTCAGGATCATCGAGTCCAACTGTAACCTAACCTAACTCTAGCACTAAACCATGTCCCTAAGAACTTCGTCTAAAAGATGTGTCCTTGGGTGCTCCTGTGCCACCAGGATGCTTCCACTCTGCTGCTGATGCTCAGATTTTGTGATGGTTTCAAGAAATATCTTGTGCTTTCTTTCCTGTTATTCTTGACACCAAAGGCATTCTCCAAAGAAGAATTAAAGAAATAGTGTTGTCCCCTTTCAGCCTATGCTGAGTACAAAAATCTTGGCAAGCAGGCGAACATCTAGCAGGTAGAAGCTGCTGCCTGCTTGATGGTTAGGTGATGCCATTTTTCCCTTGTGCTCCTTCCTGTCACTCTCCCTGCCTCTCTGCTGCTTGATGAAGATTATAAGCTACTTGGGACAGGCCTTACCTTTATATTATTTAGTTGTGCAGTGCACAACATAAAGGTCTTCTAGGCCTGGACTGGGGTTTCTGCAAGCTACCTCCATAAAGATACCATAATAATACAACATTAGGGATTTATCACTATTATTAGCAACACCGCTCTGTTTGAGAGCACCAAGCTGAGCAGTTTATTCCATTGTAAACTGAATATGAATTGCTAAGTACAAACAGTACTTCTATCAACCATTTAGCAGTGCTATATTTTAAATATTTACAAAAACAGAAGCAATATTCTCTGGTTGGAACTTCTCCTTGTGGATATTGCACAGGCAGAGCACACCTTCTTGATATTTATCAAACACTGTAATTAATTTGAATTTGTTTATGAGACAATAAGCCATTCAGTGTTAATGCCTGCTGATATTATCAACTCTTGTCTATGTGATTTACGTCTATTTGACTACATAGATAACACGCTTCTGTTTCTGTTTGTCAGTTCTATATACAGAACTTGTGGAAACAGAATAAGAACTGGGTCTGAAGTGTATAGAGGAGATCAATAAACAGAAACAAAGACATCTTTTAAATGTTAAACATTTCCTTTCTGGGTCACTTAAGCCTTGTCAGGAATTGTGTATGGATATATGAAACTATTTAAAGCACCATGCTTTGATGGTAGGTGTTCAAATGGTACCTTTAGGGAACAGACGTTGCTCTTTTTAAAATTTGTGTTTGTTTGAAAAAAATTAATTGAGAAATGCTAATGAATATTCACCAAAATAACTTGCTTCCTTCGATATAACTCTTAAGCATTTTTTTTAGTGATGTCCACTTTTTTATTTCTGATAAAATAAGCAACATTCATTGGGCAGATAGCAAAATTAAAACTCGGTTTTGTTTTCTGTACACGTACAAACCCCTGTGTATGAACTGCACTTCTGTTTTCTTTTACTGTTATCTGACGATAACCACTGCCTGGCAAAATGTGTCCTGTTGCAGCTCCGAATCACAGAGTCATAGATACAGCTTGTGCAAACATAAATGGGGATGTTGACAAAGCCCAGAGTGATAAATCTGTGTCGGGGAGGTGAATTTGGGTCAGTATTCGCCCTTCCATGTGGGTCTGGATCTGCAGAGCAGCCTGGTCGGCACAGCAGCTGGTGCCGCCCTGGTCTCCATCGCTCTCCTCAGTCTCTGAAGCCTTCATTGGCAAGTTCAGGCTGCTCTAAGCACCAGTAATTTCTGCTGGGGTTTCTGGGTGAACCGATGTGAGATTTGCTCAAGGGGAGGCGAGGGGGAGAAAGGAAAAGGCAGGTGGGGAGGATGGGTGTTGGGGAGCATGGTGGCCACTGTGTTCGCTCTGCACGTTCAGCATCCGCCCTGTCCCAGCTTTCTGAAGCAAATACAGAGAAATCCCGCAAACGTGCAGGCTGTGGGGGGGCAAGAGAGGCATCATGGGGTTACAGGCAGGACCTGTGCCTGTTTCCCCCCCACATCACGGAAAGGTACTCCAAGGTCACACGCGGGACTCCGTGGCCCGGGAATGACACTCGAGAGCATGTTGCCGCTGGTTAACATCTCCTTTACCTTCCCAATTTCAACGGAGCCATCCACAATGTATTTATTGCCATTGCTGGCAGCCGTTATATTTCCCCATACATTATATTTCCTCTTGTGTTCAGGGCAGGGAAAGTTCAGCGGCCGGGGCAGCATTTAAAGGGCTGGTAAGGTCAGTGTTATTTTGGGATGGGGCTATGGTGCAGGAGCTGACATTTCGTGTTATTTACATCAGATCTGCCTCACGTAGTTAAAATCAGCCATGCTACCAAGACTATAAGTTGAAATAATTCAGGCCCTGTGGCCCCTACCATTGAAACTTAAATTCTACTAAAAATAGTAATAATAAGAGATACTGGCGACATTTAAGCAGAAGTCTGGGCTGAGTATGAGCAAGGTGGGAAGAGAACAAACAAAAGATTATCTGTCCTTTGGAACACCCACCTTCTTGCCAATTCAAATATTGACCAGCTGCAGAATAGGAAAATCACTGCTTGTGGTGGGATGGAAATGAGTTTGCTTCAGAGATAACTTGTAAAGCAAAAAATGATGTTTGGAGGCTTCCAACAAAGACCAGGACTCCAAAGTAGAATAAAGACATTGTGTGCATGGAGGGGGCTATCACAGGGGTATTATTTCACTGTAAAAACTGAGTAGAGATGACAGATTTCATCCTCAGACTGCTATGTGACATTTATAAGTGCTCAATGGTTACACCAGCTTTAAGGGTTAGTGGTGAGAACGTCATCCCCTCAAGACATTTTCTTGTGTGTGGTGTGAAATGGATGGAGGAACTGGTCTGCCTGAAAAGGAAACTTCTGCATTTGGAGTATAGTTCAACTGGACTCATTCGCTAATCTGGCTCCCAGCTCAGCTGCACAAGCAGAAGCACCACAACAAGCTGTGTAGGGTGACATTGGGCAGGGGTGGGCTGGATGGGTTGGGGGATGGAAGGGTAAGGGAGGAAAAATCAAGGCAGGGACAAGACTGTAAGTGCCATGTAACCAATGCTCAGCACTTTACAACATCAAATCATGGTCTTAGCATAGCTGGTTCCCAGAATGTGTGCATGGAAAAGTCTCACATGGTTTTATCCATTAAGAAGGAAGATGTCTGGGCTGAGACATGGGTTGGAAATGCCTGTTTCTCTCCCCTCACAGCAGAGGAGATCTTGATATAACTCAGACTACATGCCTCTGTCTCCTGTCAGCCCGGTTAGGTAGGATGAACATCACCATTTGTAATCACCTTCAGAGGGTAGTCTCCTGGACCTTGCTTCCAACAGGATTCATCATCAGTTACTGCATGTCTGTGTTATCAAGTAAAGCAGCACAGCAGGAGCAGATCTGCAGGGTGGCACAGCTGGAAATGGGGACTCCTGTCCATCCTGTCTGTGTTTCAGGGGTTTTACTTTGGATTAAGTCTGGTTTGCTCCTGTCAACACAGCAGCCATCAGCAATGGAAGTGCTGTGGGCTCTTTCCTGGTGAGCACCTTGCAGTTCACCAGGGATCCACCTGTCCACTCTGGGGTGCAAACCCAAATGCAGCAAGTGGGGACAAGCAGGAGAGTCACTTTCAAGTGCACTCCTGGTCCAAAAAATACTCCTGGGGTAACCATATTCCCATCCACCTCATATTAGCTTTGTTCCTCAGCTATTTCCAGAAAGCAGAAAGGGTGAGATCCTGCAGCTTCTTTATTTTGAGAAAACTATTGTTCTAAGAAAATAAACCTCCTTTCTTGCTCAGTTTCTAATTCTGAAATGATAAGAAACACATTTCTTTTGAACTCCTGAGGTGATTATCTGTCCTCCACCATGAGCTGTACACAGGGTATGCCTGATGATGTGACTGTCTTCTTGTTCTGACTGTTAGGGTTTGATTTGACCATTATTTTAGTGTGATGTGAGGTGGTTTGTTTTGCCTTTTTGTGCCCATTTTTTTTTGTAATTTTAAGACAGAAAAGCTTCAAAATAAGTCTTTCTGTCTGAGATGTTGTCCGTGTTCATTTTCTAATACTAGAAAGGCCTGTAAAGATCAATTCTGAGAACAAAGAATTAGAATCTAGTTTGCTCTCCAGTATTAATTAAACCTTTTATCCTGTGCTGAACAAACAGCATATTAGGCCTTGCCACAGTCCTCAAAGGTATTATTACCACACTTCAATGGATGAGGGCAAATGAAGCAAAGGAAGGTTGTAATTTGCTTGAGGTCATTCAGTCGAAGTGATGCAAAATAAAAAATAGAGCAGAAAGTACCCAGTTCTGGATCATGTTTTCTTTCTGTCAGCCAGTGGTTCTCCCTGTAACACACAGAGCTATGCGGCAATGGTTGTACCTCTCTCAGCCTTCCTCACACATGAACAAGAGTTGCAAAGACCTCGGTTTTCTGTGTCTGCCTCACATATTGGTTTTGGTGGGTCTGGTTTTGGTGGGTCTGGCTAATGAACAGGCACCTCGTCACCTCCTCTGTCCCTGCTGTGGGCAGCGATCTCCAGGTTCCACTGGAGGAAACTCTTTTTTCACCATCTGAGGAACAGGAGAGGGATTGGGGAGATGTGGGCGGGTCAGCACCACCATGGAGTCAACAGACCCAACTGCTGTTTCTGGTTCTGGCCCTGAGCTGCTGAACAGATTAAAGATTTCTGTGCCTCAATTTACACACTCATATGGCCATGATTAAGAAATTTGAGATGTTTCGATGCATCCTATATATTTTTGTCTAAAAGAAAGGTTAAAATAATAATTTAATGAGTAGCATCCTAAAATCTGTGTTCTCTGTAGTTAGATGTAGGGCATCACAGTAAATGACCTTTGTGGTCATTTCTCACTTTAAAACTAATAACAGGTGGACTTTTCTATGTAAAGTTTAAGTACTTTGTTATTCTTTCCTTCCTAAACTTTATTCAACTGCTACTCGTTCTAAAGTTTCCACTTGAAAATGTCACTATTCCTATGCAAAGAACCTTGTCCCTAATGTTACACAAGATTTCCGAAGTCATTCCCTGGTAGCCAAAGCAGATGGACACCAGCCGTGCAGGACCCGATCCTGGGGCGGTGTCAAAGGCGGTGTCAGTGTTGGATCAAACGGGAAGATCGACTGAAGCCACCCCCCGGCAGCCCCTCCAGCTCCAGCCGTGCGGGCGATGGGGTTTGGCCTCCCGAAGGAACGAGGTCTGGTTGCACCATCTAGTGGCTTAAGGTAACGAGTGAAAGGGATTTTCTGTGCACAGCCCAAATGATCAGCAAGCCTGAAGAATAAAAATACAGACAAGGCGCTTGCAATCGTACTCTAAGGGAACACAAGAAATGCAAAAACCAAACTTACCTACACTAATATGATCGTTTTAAAATCATAAATTCGTTTTCCCCCCAACTTTTATTTAATATTATCACTATTAAAAGCACAAAAACCAGAATCCATAAAAAAGGAAAACAGAAGGACGGTTATTCCACAATACTACCAAAAAAGGCATCAGTTCAACCTCACTTCTGAGGGCCGAGATTATGGAGGTCAGACCATAATCATCGTTACACATTCTTCATTTTGCTTAAGAACAGTTTTACTTTCCTCCAGAGACACATGGAATGGTGAAAGGGACGTTACAGAGAGAGTATCATTCTTACAGATTAAAGAATGGAAAGAAAAAGACATCCCTAGGAAGAAAAGGGAAATATCATTTTCCATAAATACATTTTTAGTATTTTTCAGTGGCAACCGTAATACTGAAAAACATAATCCAAAACCAGGATGGCTTGTGTTGGGACACCCAGATTCAGGCATGAGTGTGTTTGGTCCTCCTCTTTTGAAGTCAGGGTGGAAGTCTGGAAGCAGTGCCCCTGTCTCAGGAGAACCACCTCTATTTGCCGCATCCCCTGTTTCCAGGTTATTCTCAGGTCAACTCAATGAGACATGACCTGTCATTCCCCTCCTTTTCTTTCCTCCAACTTTGTCTAGGCTAGGGAGCAGAAATGTTAACTAAGAACCCCTGAGTCCAGCACTCAGAAGGACTAAAAAATGAATTTTATGAGATGAAGTAACTCTGCTCAAGGACTGGAAGCCCAGAGCTGGAAGCTTACTGGAGCCCTGCCAATGGGTGACCTCATGCCATTCACTCCTCCACGTCCCTCCTCGCCCCACTTCATAAAATAATTATGACTGCTTAGCTTTGAGGGAGGTTTGGAAAGATACTCATGAAATATAGAGCATTATTTCTATACTCTATATGAAATATAGAGTATTATTGTTGTGTATTGTTTTCCACTGAATGACTTTACATATTAATGTTGCAATGAACACTGAGGCAGATGTAGGGAGTGCCTGTAGTTGGAAATCACACACAATTACAGAGAAAAGGGCAATTAAAGGCCTTGATTCCACTGGCTTAAATGACAGTATTGTCTTTGAAATGCACTGAGACATCTCCCAGGACTTTAGCAGTACAACTGAAATGGCAGGAGCTGCATTATTCAGGGATAGGGTCACATTTAAGGTCTTTGTTTTTTCTTTGAAGAAAATAAGAGTTTTGCAATTGGTGTCTGTCATTGTGAGTTTGGGAGTTTACCTGAGCTATGCAAGGAGCATCTTTTCCTCTCACCACAGACACCCGGCTGAATCATGTCAGAGGATGCAAAGCATCCAGGAAGCTTTGAGAGAGAGGTGCTTGGCTGCAAAGTTCCAGGTTATATTTAATGGATGCCTATAGATGTCTTCACACACAAAAGATTCATTCATCAAGACAATATGGTACCTATAGAAAGTATAGCTTTACCCATTAGGAAAACAAGTTCTGTCCCTCAGGACAATTGGAAATGTAAAACTTTTGGGGGGGCAGAGGTAACAGCTGAGATTTGCATCTTGATGATGACCACATGTCAATGAGTTTCCAAGAACCAGCCACCAAGCCACAAGTGCTGTCTGTAAACACAAGCATACTGTCAGTGGGTTGGGGTCCCTGGTACCCCAAAGAGCCTGCCAGCCCTCCCTAGCGGATTGTCTCCACCAAAGTCTCCGGTTCCAGAACAAAAAGAAAAGCTGAGGTCAAAAAAATAGTGCTTAGCACAGAGTTGTTAGGCAAGGACTCCAGATACTTATTAATATTTATGACTCCATTTATGTTACAAAGTAAGCACATGACCTGCTAAATCACCTAGAGTGAGTCTTTGCAAATAATATCCTCCACTCAGACATAGTCTTTGAGACATGTCAGAGCATAAGCACCGACTTGGAAAGCCTTTCTAGGACTTCAAGCACTTACTAGTTGCCATAACCTATTTGTTTCCAGTGTCCTTGTGAAGATTGCCCTCCGCCTGGCAGAAGCAACAGCTCCCATGTGTGCTAAGGAGCTCTCAGCTGAAAGAATGATGAATCAGACATTCCTAAAGTGTTTTGGTAGATAACAGTACACTATGACACCTCCGTTTTTATTGCCATGGGAAGAGAAGGTAAACTGAGTATCCAGAAGCAGGAGCAGTCACAGGGCACATAAAGATGAGAATGGAGGCAAGGTTTGGAAGTAACTCACCTGCAAGGCAGGTAGCATCCTCCCGTAACCAAAGACCCCAGCTCCAGAAGCAGATACTCTTGTGGCATTTTTTACACAGGGAGATTCCTTTCAGAAGGACATCGGAATGTCAAAGCTCACATGAACACCCACCATATTTGCATTCAAACCCTAAGCAATATCATTTCGTCTATCCATTCCTCTGTTTCCTCTCCAAAAGAAACTTCCTCAAAACCATAGAACAGAGATGGGAGTTCCTGCACCCACAAGGACAGTGTGCTGATAAATCATTGGAAGACACATCCAGTAACATAGAGACCAGAACCCTACAGGAGTGCAGAACTTATGCTCAATATGTAGATACAGAAATTGCTGAGCTCATGAGCACTAGAAGTTTATAAGGCTCTGGGACTTATTATGAAGGTGTCTCCCAGTTTAACATATTCCTGCCCAGTTTTGACATATGCATCACAGAGTGAGCCAGGCAGGCTGTGAATTGAAACATATCTCCTCCCCTGAGGTTCTGTCAAGCTCTCTTTGTCTCCTCTCACCAAATAACAAACATTCAAGTGTGGTTGGTCTCCTGACTGATGTCTTTCCTGCACCTGCTCCAGCTCAGTGCAAAGGCAGTGCTCATCTGCGAACAAGTGATGCTCATGGACTCATGAGTACCAATTGTCTTGCTATAAATCACATGATCTTTACAATACAATAATATTACCATAAACACTTCTATATAAGCACCTATCTGATATACATGCCTTCTAGTCCAGTTTCATAAAATGTGCTCAATTATTTGGAGTTTTGAAAGTTTATCACATTTCTCTTTCCCCACTCCAGAGAAGAGAAAAGTGTTTTACTCACTCTGTGCTTGTGAAATTCTTGCTGTGTTTGGTTACTCTGCTCTTCCACCTCTCCAGGTAGCTATAAGCACCTTGAACAAGAACTATCTATATCATTGCTGAATGCTAAATTAACAACTGAGACTGACAACCTCATGCTTTTCCTAACATTTACAGGAATCTTCCAAGAGGTTTATGTAGAGATCACAATAGGTATCTATAAATGCTAACACCCAAAACCAATGCATTGGTCAGGCATCGACTGATTGATTGGTTGGGTCAAGTGCCCATGAGCTGGACCACAGCTGGTAGAGTCAAGTGACACAGCTGGAATAGGACAACCGGGCTTTCCTTGTCATGAAATCACGTTGGGTTGCATGAGGCTTCTGCGTTCATGGCTCCTATTTCACTAGGTTTCTTATTTTTTGAAATATACCGCAGCTGCTTCACAGACCTACTCAATCACCCTGTGACACATATTTGTACACTTGCCATAAAGATTTTTGCTTTCTTGCTTAGCCAGCACAGGCAGGAAGCGATAAGCTCTGCTTTAGTTCCAGTGAGAGACGCATGCTGCGGCAGGCGTGCAGCTAGAGACTCCAAGATAAAGGATGGGTACTTAAGGTCCTTGTGTAAGATGCTCCAAGGAACTGCCATAATAAAAATAATAAACACCAGCAATAATAATTATTAACAGAATTCAAGGAGTCTGACTCTAATCCCATGCTGGGTTTGTAATTTAATGATTTTGCTGACTTTGACAGAGCTGCTTCCTTCTGAAATGGATGCAAGTTAAATCAGAATCAGGGCCCAAATTTTTTGAGCTCCTTATTTGTAACTTAGCTACTCTGAAAGGCTATATAGCTCCTCAGTGATGCTTTTCAGACTAAAAAGCAGGTGGGATTTTTAGATCTAAGAAGCTTTTACCAAAGTCAACCATTTCAAATCCTTCTGACTGGAGAATTTTACAGGAACAGACTCCCTAATGATTTTTTATGACACCATTTTCCAAACAGTAAAAATACTGAGAACAGTTTCTAACATTGTTTCCTGTTCCCATCAGTAAAAGCTTATAAACAACAAAAAAATAAAATGCTTGATTTTAAAAACACTGGGTTTCAATTAAGCTCAAGGGTTGGTCAAAGTGTTTACTTGAATATGATCCCTAAAATCTATTTTAAAATTGCCTGGAGACTGAGTTAAATGACTTCCTTAGTTGCTGTGTTTATAGCACTGTGAATATCTGGGCTTCTGTTTCCCTATTGTCTTTCAGTGGAAAACAAGGCCAACAGAGGGAATTTCCGTGCTTTTCCAAGGACAAAGTGAACCTCTGGCCCATCACAGGGTGAGCCTTGGTGCCCCAGGGAGCACATCACGCGTCTCGGATGCCTGGAGACCCGAGGACGTGCTGGACCATTGCTGGGAACCGAGATGGGGAGCTCTGCCCAAAGCCAAGGACAAAACATGGCCAAGGGAAAAATAATGAATAACCACAAGAGTGCTTGGTTTAGGTACAAGACACATCTTAATGTCTGTCTCTTCTTGGCCAAGAAAAGCTTGTTTTTTCTTCATTTAGAAGATTCCCTGTCTCCAGAGTCTACAACCATGTCCTGATTGCGGGTCACTGCTGATATGGAAGAAAAATAGCCACCCTTTTCACCAGAAAAAGAGAAGACAAGCATCAACCATCAGGAATTTAGCCCGTTTAGAACTTTCCATGATATGGCAGTTTAGGCATGAAACAGGCCTTCTAAAACCAGGATCAAAGGGATTCATGGCAACATATATTAGATTTGTCTCTTGTTTCCAAACCTGATTCACTAAAGGCACTGTGAGCTTTGCCACGGATTTCAAGAAGATCAGAATTCAGCTCTCCGCTTCTTAGGTAGCATTTGAAGTGGCTTTTCTATAAAGTAAAAACGTGTATACATGCCAGTCCTTAATCTCTTTGAGCACAAAATGTATTTGTTTCACTGGTATAGCAAATTGCTGTAAAAATAATTTGGCAGCATAGCTTCTGTTTCAGAGCAGAGAGAAAAGAATTGCTCTTGGCTGTCAAATGTTAGCCCTAGCATGTACTTCTTATTTACAGACCCAGACAGTATATCTTAGTACAGCAAATCACGTCCTGCTCTTAAACTCCAAGCAAAGTTCATGAGCCTTCATTTGCCTTTTTTTTTTTCTTCCCAGTAACTACAAAGCTCTCTGGACATAAGACTATTTAAACTGTTTGAGAAGCATCTTTCAAGAAGAACATCACATATTGCTTTGTCTGAAGTAGATTAAACCAGAGTTTGCTTTTTCCCTGGGAGATATGGAATCAACCCTGGAGAAAGCCAATTCTGTTTCATCAGCAGAGTGACCTGACATGGCACTGTCTCTGTGAGAGAAGCTGGAGCTATAGTGACAGGATGGGAGGATCACAAAGAGCTTTATCTTTCAGGCCCTTCCCTTCTTTGTCTCAGAAAGACAAAATTGCTAAAGCCTTGAAGTCCTTTTTTGACCATTAACATTTTGCAATTTAGCCAAAAAATCCTCCTACAAATTCAAATTTGCTTTGAGAACATCTTGTGAAAACACTGCTATTATATATTTAAAACTTCTGTTTCCTTCAGTCTTCTTTTAAGCGTCATCAGAAGTTTTCATCCGGACATCAGCCAGCTCTATCATCCAGTGTGCTTTTGGCTGGCAAGTGTCCTTGGAAAACTATCCGTTAAGCATCAGTGAAATCTAGGCAGTCAATATTCTCCTGTGACTTTAGATGTTTGTGTGAGAGAAAACCAGCCTAAAACCAAATTAAATAATATCATACCAAGCTGGTGGCCAGAAGGCTTCATACATACACTGAATTCTATGAAGTGGGGAAATTGTAGAATGCAAGTGTCTTATACTTCCAGTCAGGGCCTCAACCTCCAGCTCTGGCACAACTACTCGAATCTTTTTGTCACACGTGACTAAAGACAGCAAAGGGGTGGCTTTCCCCTGCAGGGCACTGATCAGAGAGCATGATGACAGTCTGCATCGCACGGCAGATCAAATAACTGCCTTCCAGCAGCGCATCAAGTACGTTGGCAATTTTATATGCTGATTTTGTGGTGTCTTCTCTCTCAGTTTTCCTGTTCACACAGGATTTGTGGAAGGAGATAATGTAATGAGTCAATGTTTTTAGACAACTGATTTCTCATCAGTAGATGCTTAACATAGCAATTAATTTTTCACTGTCAAATCTCTACTCTTCTTGCTTTACTTTCTCTTCCCTTCTTGCCCATTTGTTTCAATTTCCTCTGGCCTTTGGTACCTCTTGAAAATGCACAGACATATAGTTTTATGCACAAGTTCGATGTCGGGATGATTCTAGCTGTGCCAAGACACTGGGAGCTTCATTAGCTTGAAAAGGGCTGAACTAACCTCGAAAGGACTAAGTTTTTATCTACTGAGAGACTGAATTTTTAACTCAAAGAAAAAAAAAAGGCTTAGATTCACATGCAAAACCATGAGCTCACAAGCCAACTAACATTTGTCCAAGCACTTCCTAAAAGTCTCTAATGAGTACCACGTGCAGACAACCAGCTATTGGCACGCACAAGCAATGCGTTCACAGACTTCATTGCCCATGAAGGTTTGCACTTGGACCTCGGGCCACTATCCAAAAAATGTTGGCCTCATATTTGAGA
Source organism: Columba livia (assembly GCF_036013475.1). Classification (NCBI taxonomy): domain Eukaryota; kingdom Metazoa; phylum Chordata; class Aves; order Columbiformes; family Columbidae; genus Columba; species Columba livia. The sequence continues at coordinate 7,585,690 of NC_088607.1, forward strand.
GATCTGTTGTCTTCATGCAGCTATTACTTGCTATGAGTGATGGAGCAAATCTTGAGTATTTCTGTCACCGTCTGTGCCTATGTACTTCGACAAAGATAATGGAAATTTATCCTGAGCAACTTGATCTCCCTTGGTCTGTGTGTAATGTAGGTTATCATTTTGTATGGCCCGAGAAACATTTTTTTATCTACCATATAATGTAGTACATAAGGTAAAGAAGAAAGGGAAAGGTGGCCTAATAATACTTTAGGTTGGACTTAGGATAAAATATGTCCTGGCACAACAGCTGAGTACAGCCTGTGGAGATGCTTAATAATAACAACAATAATAACCGTTAACACTATATTAATAATACATTATTTATAATAATCAATAATAATAATACCTGAAAATGAAAATAAAAATAACAATTAAAATAAAACTAAGAACAAAAATTGAAGTGTTCTGTATAGGAAAACCAGGGATAATAACAAGTCCCATCATTCTGGGTTCACAAACACTTGCATTGCGTGCAACAGCTACACATGCTACATTTGATGCACCCTGTGGTCTGGAAATTAAGATCACAAGGTATGCTGGGAACCTGGAAGCAAAGGGGACTGCAGGGACTCCTCTCAGCTGGAATCTCAGCCTTTGCCTCCACGCGTGCTATTAGCATTCATTATCTGAGAGTGTTTTTGTGATGTGGGTGCATCTCCACCTGGAACGAGTTGAAAAAGCATAAAGGCCATCAAAGTGTTATCAGATGTTATTAACATTGAGCCCACTAAAATCTGGACTACATCTGAACTACTGGCACACAGATGACAAGTCCTACATCCCATTAAGAATTTCCTGAGTCCTCAGACATATTGCTCATGTGAAAGATGCTTCTGAATGAGTTTTCATTCTTTAAATGACAAAGCAGAGAATAAGAGGAATATTTCTGATGGTTTCATTAATGGATTTTTAGTCCAATCGCTGTATCTTCTTTCTGCCACTGTTTTATCTCTCAGGAGGTTCCTTGCACAGACTCTTCTGCCCTCCCCATGGCTGCTGATGGTAAGACCTGTGCTGGAGCCCAACAACCACGACCACCGTGCTGATCTAAGAAGGATTCTCCAACCATGGGCTGGCTGCACAAACCTTCCCCAGGCCAAAGGCACCAGCTCTCACCATATTTTCAGTCTCTCAAGCATTTCTTCGCCATATGTATGTCCTTACAGACGACGTCTCCTTACTTTGTGTTGCTGTCATTTTCTCCCTCTAACCCTTCTACCCCAAAATTATTTTCCACCCCTTCCTCTCATTCCTCCATTCCTCCCTCTGTAATTCCCACACCAGCAATACCCTCCTCACCACTCCTAAGTGCTTGTGACAGCTGCCATCTTGGCCCAATCAGGAGTGATTGATCCACCATCCTTCAGCGTCAAGCGCATTTGATCTGTAAAGATCTCCAGCTGGGTCAGTAATAACTCATATCCTTTGTGGGTTACACATCAAGCAACTCTTTCCCCATCAGTCACTTCTTTCCTGATAGAAAAGTTCTTCCATGAAGCTCTTCACAGCTAATCCACCATCTCATGCAGCATGTGATGGAAAAAAGTTATGAAAAGCCATATTTTGTATGGCTTTGATGCAAGCAAAGCTGATTTCCACGTCAATTTCATTGAATAAAAACTTCTGGGGCAAAGGCAGTGAATTCTTCTAGGATTTCAGCCATGATAAGAGCAGTCAACTCATAAATATTTATGCCTGAGGCTCACTAAATGAGACACTGTACACTACTTTGTTTCATTTTCATTAAGTCTGTGGCTGTATTTACTGAGCTACTTTCAGATCCTGCCGTGCACTCTGAACTGCTGCTGTCACTGCCAGCTCAACACTGCTGCATCCTGCTCCATCCTCAGAGGAACAGGCTTCCAGCCTTGATAATAACAAAATCAGGGCCGTATATCCCTGTTTGTGTGGGACCAGTGTTTCAGTGCACCTGATTAGGAGACAAAAATGCCTTTTTATCCCTGACATTTGGGTGGTCGTCCAGCTCTCCACCCTCCTTTTGGTTCACAACACAAGACAAATGACTGCATTGTGTTTGCTGCAGGCTGGTTGTAAGGTGTTGCCTAAATCACATTTTTTTGTGATATGTTTTGCAGCATCAGAACGTGCTGGTTTGTCTGCCTTGCATGCGAATGTGAAACTAAACATCTCTTCAGAAATTAGACGTACTGAATATTTTGTTAGCTATGAAAGAATCTGTTTTGGTGCATTACATGCACTGAAATCAGACCAGAACAACACCATGAAGACCAGTATTCTGTCTCTGAGAGATGGCAGGTTGCAAAGGAAGAACTCAAAGAAAGAAAAGTCTATAGAGATTCTTGCTCCTCATCTTCCAATTTGGAACTTAGTGATTATTGAGCCCGAATTGTTATATTTGTATTTAATTGTTTTCCAAGTTTTTCTTTTTATGATTTTGTCCAATCTCCCATTGATCTAATGTGATCTAATGTGTTGTGTGAAGTACCATTTTCTCTTCTTTACATTTCTTTTCTTAAATCTGCCACATTCAAAATTCATTTGAAAGCCCTAACTTTCATAATGAAAGATGTTTAAAAATCATTCCATCATTCCATTCCTCCACGCCCTTGTGATGTTACACATTTCTCTTTCAGTCTCTTGCCTCTTTCCAGACTAGAGACCTACTCTATGTGTCTCATATGGAAGTAATTTCCTATCTTTGTTCATCCTTTCACCTGGCCTATAAACATTTTCCAATTTTACATATCCTATGAAGATAAAGGGCCAAATCTGTGCATTGTATTCAAGAGGCAGGTGCACCATCATTTTATAGAGGGTCACGGTGATGTGATTTTTTCTCTCTCTTCCTATAAAATACATTTTCATCTCCCATAACTGACAGGTTCTATATGAAGGAAAGCTGTTTACTGCCATCCCTTGGTCATAACTAGAATGATGTTGTGCAGAATCCTTATTGCAAGTCCAGACAAAATTCCCTAAGTCCATAAAGAAAATGTGAAGGTATCAAGATACCACATCAATGAGAAATCTATAGGAGATGAATTCAAGATTAATCTCTCTTCATAAATGAGATCTCACTGATATGAGAGAAACAAGTCAAATGAAATAAAGAGCAGTTCTTACTAGTGCTGGCAATGTTAGGCGTATCACAAGATAAAACCCGGAGAAGCAGGAAGTGCAGTTCTCTGATCCAAAGCCCATTAAATCATCTGAGTCTTTTAATTGATTTCTGAAAACTTTGGCATAAGTCCAAATTCCTACACTGATTTTAATCCAAAGACATAAAATAAAGTAACATGAGAGTAGTCTGAACGGAGGAACTTTGTATATGAAGTCAAAATCATGGCAAACATGAAAAAGTTAACTGGAGTTTCTTCCAGCTGCTGTATTATTTATTGTTATTTTCATAAAACACTTTTTATATACCATCATTCATTACATGTTTTGCATATCATCAGTGCTTAATCACAACTAATTATTAATAAGGACTGAATACACATTACCATGCACATGGAGAATAACAGAGGCAGGAAGTAAATATTCTGAATATCTCAGCTTCAATTGGCAAATTTGCTATGGAGAATAATGTACATTCTGTCATAATCAAGCATGCTTTAATATCTACAGATGTCCTTCGTTCATACATTCAGTGGACATGCATATAATTGACAAGTTAAGAGGCAGTTAATTCAGGTTAGTGGTTTCTTTTATAAAGTGTGTATTTTTTTGACAGAAAAATTAAACTATCATTGATAGCTAGATTAGGATTGTGAATAATATAACATCAGTCACATATTAATGTGCTCCACAAGTATATAACTAGAGCATCCTCACCACGTCCCAGTGAAACAGTTAGGCTTTTCTTTCCATGAGTGAGTCAAGGAACTGCCAGAAGTCAAGCAGCCTGTGCAGAGTAAAACCTAGACTAGGAGTGAGCATTTCTGGGATCAGTGCCCCCAGAGCATCCTGCTTCTTCAGCAGCAAGGAGATGGAGCTTCATTCCATGGCTGAAGTTATCTTCAGGTATGCCATGTGCCTTCTCCAGGTGGCCTTCTCACTTTTATAGCTAGACACCATGCAACATGTATCAACTTTGGGATGAGTAAATGATGAGTAAATATGTAAATGATGATGGAAAAGGAGCCGTTTCAGTCCTAAACAGAGGAACAATTTTCTGCCTGTTTTCTGGACAGGTGACAGAGAAGTAGGTGAAAAATCAGTGTCCATTCTCTAATTTTAAAATGCCTCTGGCTTGCACAAAAGTGTAACATTTGCAATACACATAGCCATGCTGGAAGAGCAGCTGGGTTCATACTTCTTCTACCCAGCTCTCTCTGATGTTGAATCCCATTACAGTAGCATGCTGCCCCAAGTCAGTACCACAACCAAGCTGTCCCTGGCTGCTGGCCAGGTGGGCAGGACGAAACAGTGATCTGGGCTTTGCTTGGACAAGTGCTGAAAAGAGATCCGATATCAGCTTGCTGTGGGAGAGAGGACAGAAAGGCCGCTGGAAGTCAGAGCTTTGCAGAAGATGCCTATGGAGCACTGGCAGGGGGAGTCCTCTGCTTGTTCATCATGTGCCATCTTTTATTATTTAGGAGATGGGACCCTGTTGGAAAGTATTCCCTGGAGATGCCTACACCAGATGTCTCCTGAGGTGTTCAACCATTTTACAGCAGATACAGGAATTCAGAATAAAATACACCTCCTGCCAGATCAGGGCAGGGAGAGGAAATGCACAAGAACAGTTTCATCTCATTGCAGTGGCCAATGCTTGCAAGAGAAGGCAAAATGACTGCTCTTATTTTGGATATACCTTCTTTGATGGCATCTTTTTCTCTCCACAAAATGAAATCAACTTTTTATACAAACCAATTAAACGGTCTTGGCCCAGCTTAAAAGCAATGAAGACAATTTCCATGCCTATAATAATATAGAGGGAAAAAAACAAGAAAAACTTGGGATGTTCCAGTTGTGTATCTCCAAATCCAATAGTTGTCAAGGTGATAAAGCAGAAATAAAAGGCTTCTTGAAAATCCAACCTGGTTTCCCAGTTTGGAAGAATAGCAGCTGCACAGGAGATGTACACAAAGATAACTAGCACCATTAATATAATGGGAACATCTAACTTTTCCAACTCTTTCCCTATTTTGTCAAAATTCTCAATTACTCTGGACATTGTTTTTCCCCTGGCTAATTCTGGACATGAGCTCCACCTCTCAATGCTTCTATTTCTTGCTGGTTTTGTATGCTCATTTTCTCTGGCAATTAACATTTCAAAGATTTCAGCATTGCGATATTTGATTGGCTTGCTTTTAATACCTGTCTGGTTTTTCAGCACTTCCATAATAGTCAAGGGCTCATTGATGACTATTTTAGACTGTGCTCTGGATTTTAATTCATCCTCTTTGTTACATGTGGATCCCAAACAGAGTTTAGAGGCTAGAATTTTTGACTGTAGTTTTCTGAATTCATTATAAGACTTGGACAAGACGGTTGCAAGGATGTCTCCCATGTCTGTCAGGACCAAGAACATCAGAGGGATGCCAAATAAAGCGTACAACATACAGAGATATTTTCCAGTCCGTGTCACGGGATATGTATTACCATAACCTTGAACAAAAACAAAAAGAGGAAGAGAAGGGAAAGGAAGATAAAACATCGTGATTTATTAGGTATTCATGTCCTCTGAGCTTTTTATTGCTGTCAATTTTAAAAGACAGTTTTTTGTCCAGAGCATACTGTTCCTTTTGTCTTCACTTTGAAGCTATTGAAATTTCTGAGTCTCAAATGCTGGTTACTAATGCAAGCATCCTACCTTTTCAAGCACTTGGAGATTTGGAGTTTGCCAGCTCTGTTGAGTTAACTCCTCCTACCATATCAGAACCTTCTCAGCCGTTTGACTTAACTGCCTGACAACAAGAGGCCATTTAGGGAGGAGAAACTGGAGGTTTGGGCCAGCCCAGGACCTGTGTGCAGCCTCTGTCCTGCTGGAGACTGTTTCCAGGAGGATTTCCTGACCTGGGAATCTGGATTAAGAAGGATCGAAAAGGCAAGACAGCAAGACAGGTCTTGGGCCCATGGGTCCCTCTGCAGGGAGGCCAAGCTGAGGGCTGAGCTCAGAGACAAAACAGCTGCTGCTGGGATGATGCTGATGCTAATGTACTGTGTGTGTGAGGAGCTGGGGGATCATCTCCTGGCCAGCCCCCAGGATCTTGCAGTACCACTGTGTGATTTCTGAGGGTGAAACTCCCTGAGCTCTGGAAAGATTCAGATCTGCATGATGGCCTTAATTTTGAAAGGGGTACAGCACTATGGATCAGATCAGCACAATGAGACCCATACTTCAAACTTTATTTCTTTTCCAGAACTACTTGTGACAAGTGGGAAGCTAATAACAGAATTTCAAACGGTCCCTGGTTCATTAGATCTAGCTCTAATGGCATATGTTATATTGACATCATGTTTGTACTGTCTTCGTAGTTTTCAGTCTCTTAAATGTACTGAGAAAAATGAAGGGTCAGGTGAGGAAGTATATGTTTATCACACGACGAAATGCATGTTTATTCTAGAGTACTAAAGCTTACAGATATCATACTACAACAAATAGGGAAAGATTACCAGATGTGTAGCCTTTATGATACATAAAATGGTAGCAGAAGATATGCCCTTTTGCTAAATTCAATTTGGGTATTTGTATTTCCTTCCTCTAACATATTGAATGTGAAATTTAAATTGTAAGTTAGTGCTTTTCCATTACAGTGGGAGAAAACATCAGTGTTGTATTAATCGTATTAAATTTTTAAAACTATATTTCTTCTCATCCTCCAAAAAGACATGAAGCATTTAATGTCTCCAAAAAAAATTGTTCTGTTCTAGATGACCTTCCAGGCCAGGAACATAGCCTGTAAGATTATTAGTTCATATGCTGATGTCTGGCTTCTTTCATTTTCTTTGGCCATTCATGGTCATTTTCACGAACAGCTGCCATAGCCTTTGGTCTGAATCCAGCGCTGGTCCCTCCTTTGCTGTGAGGCACTGACAAACTATTTATTCTCTGTCACTCTATCACCCACTGGCTAACTGGGAATGCTAATCCTTACTGCTGAAGCAACTGGGGAAGATTAATGGTTGTAGTTATTGTACAGAGTGATTTTCTTTTTTTCCCAGTTTCCATGCACTAAAAATACCTAGTGCAGTTTCAAGGGTTAAAACTTATCTTGATTTTCAATTCAGCTCTCCAGAAATCTAGCCTAGCTGAGAGCCATTAGGCAACCTCCATGGGCAGTGACGAGATGGCAGTTCAGACCACCCATCTTCAGACTAGACGCCTTGTTTCTCCTAGATAATTACAGGTAGCTAATTTAGCTCTAAACTTAAGTGATTGAAGAGTTCTAAATACTGGAAATAACAAACTCATCACAATGGAAATAGCCACTAATAGCAACAAATATTCCAGGCTTCTTACTGCTCCCAAAACTCAGCTCAGCCCCTGAGGAAGCTGTGCTAATGCTCAGCGCTATGAAGGCCAAAAATAAAGGAAGTTTAGAAATAAGTATGTTGGATCAGTGTGTACGGGGATATTTACAAAGTCTCACGTCAATGGAGATAGGTAAGTATACCCAGGCAAGAAGTTTTCAATAACAGGGGATTTTATAAGTTTGCTGAAGTCAAAGCTTTCTGATAAAACATCCTCTTTCAAACATTCCCAGCTGTTGTGTTTGTGCGAGGAAATACTCACTGGGGTGAGGGTTCAGGTCTGCATCTCCAGTGTGTGTCTGTGATGACCTAGATGACAGTCCTCAAACTTAGGGGCTGCAGGAAGCCAAGTCTGAAGATGGTCACCTAAGATCTCAGACCCTCATGTTCAAGCCTCTGCTGTGTCTTAATACAGAAGCGTCTCCTATGAGCTCCAAGTGAACACATTAACTCTCACACTATCCCTTGTATAGGATAAGCTCTTTTTCAAGGTTCAGTTTTTCTTTTGCATTAAGATGCATACCCGTGCTGGGATCCTGAGTATATCCTAATGCAGTGGAGAAATGTCTTTGCAATTTGATACAATGCTGTGGGACTAGTTCTCATCCAGCTCTGATTCTGACAAATTCAGATAGTCAGTGTCTGTACTTGCCAGCATTTGAGAAAGATTAGTAGAAGAATAAAACTAGCTTTGGAAATGTGCGTGAGGAGTTGTATTTAGCAAAGTAGAGGGAGCCAAAACCAGAACAGATGTTTCTATTTGATCTAGGTCCTCCTTTGAAATATTAAGTCAGAACAAAAGATTTCAGAGGTGTGACTTAAACATCGCTGTGCGCTGTTAACCCAGAGAAGTGTGAACAACAGCAGTATGGTTAATTATAGAGCCATAGGTTTACAAAGCTGTGTTAGAAATACGTAACAGAGAATCAATTAAAAAACAATATATACATACTGAATTACCTCTTCCAGCAAAGAAAACTTTACCCAACACAACACACAATAGAAGGAAGGATAAGGTTTTACTGGAAAATGGAACTTTCTTTTTAATTTAATATAATAGTTTTGTACACATATATGAGTACCTGTTATAGTATGCGTATAACAATACAGCTAATTAGCATGTACCATCACTAGTTACTAAATTCTGACTTGCCTCTGTGACTCAGCTACATCTCCACAATCTGTGTTTGTAGAACCTCTCACAGACTAGTGGTCAATACTCAGGAGAAAAATTCAAGGGGATTTGGGGTTTTGTTTGTTTGTTTGTTTTAATTCCCTGGAAGAAATGCATTAGAGAAAGCAGCAATAGCAATTGATTCTGCAGGGGGTTACTTTACCTCTGAACTTACCCACAGTTGTGAATACTGTGCAGCAGAAAAAGAGAGAGCCAAAGAAAGTCCATATATCTTTTGGATTGACAAACCAGTCTCGTTCAGCTGTGCTGAGCAGTGCATGGATTTTTTCCTTAAATATCTCCTCGTTTTCTGTCATGTTATCTGTTACAGTAACAACAGGAGACACAGTGACTGTTTGCAGACCACCACTCAGGGGATGGCCAGCCTGTTATTCCAGTGAAGGTTAAGGATTTGCTAAGGATTTGCTAAGGATTTGCTCGTCCTCTTTTAGAAGACAAAAAATTCACTTCACCCTCCCCTTTCTTCCCCCGCACTGAAAAAATCAAGTGGATCCAGTGCCTTTGATGAATAAAGAAACAAAGAATATACAAGCTATGTTCCAACAAAGTAAAAATATGACACAAAAATAAGCATAAAGAAGCAGCCCAGTAAGATTGAATATTCAGCTCCCAGCGTGGATGTCCTGATTCATTTTGGATTCTGCAGATTAGTCTTCTTTTGACCCAAAGACACTAGAAATGTGGGGTCATCAGTACAGGACCAATATAAATTATTAGATGGCACTGGCCAGTGCCCCACTGTGAATCCTCCCTGTGGCTGAGCTCTCCTTGAAAGGATATTATGTACAGAGGTGCTTGTCCCAAACAAATTATTGTGTCAGCAGAGCTTTCTGAAAGAAAGTCCAAGCCCATGTACAAGCCCTGACACAGAGCTGGGAAGATTTCTACCCTTTCTCATCCCTTCACTCCCCTCCACCAGCACCACCAGGTCTGGGGTGCAGCACAGCACCTGCCTCCATCTGAGCATCCCAGTGCCAGAGGGTTGAGTGGGAGGCTCAGAGCTGGGAAGGAGGAACTGGAGACTTTCTGAGGGAGAGGATTCATTCCTCAGCAATCAAAGGGAAATACCCTGGGAATAATCCCAGCTGCTTTTTGAGGACCCTAGGTAAATTTGGCAAAAAGAACATCGGCACCTCAGGAAAAGTCTTTTCAGGCAGGAACACAAGGACCAGGGAAACTTGCAGCCAAAAAATCACAGCTAAGGAAGACAAGCAAACAACAGAAGATATCAGATAGGCAGGGAAAAATGCAAAGAAAATTATTTCAAAAAGCAAGAGAATGAATAACTCCCTGTACAGTGAAGTAATTTTGAAATTTCAGTACGTACCTGATAAATTTCTGGAGATGTGCCACAGATTCTGCAGAAATGTTCTATATTCTTCACTTAAATTGACCTTTCGGTTACCTTCAATGTGGGAAAACATGAGAGCCCCAAGAAAAGCATAGATCACAAGAGACAGAATGAAGCAGACATGAGGAAAAACTGCCCAAAATATTTTCTTACATGCCCTTTTACCTCTCAGGGACTGTGATGTTGATGCCATCCTAAGATTATATATATATATATATTTTGATTTGTGGAGAAGACACAGCTTTTAGAAACAAGAATGAGGATGTAAAAGCTTTTGCATCCTAGAAAAGCTTCTCCTGTGAAAACAAGGATTGTTCTGCCTCAGGCTTTCAGATCACATGTCTTTCTAAGTGAAGATTGCACTACGGTCCCAATGGAGAAGGAGCACAACTAATCAAGCCTTGAAATATTTTTCAGTTGACAATATGCCGCTCTATCCCTGAATTACTATTGATCAGCCGGTGCTGCAGCTCGCACAGATCACCAGCTGCTGTGTGTTTCCGTTGGAGCCATCTCGTGTTTAAAGTTTCTTGTTCTGAACTACAGCTTCTCATTGATACATTAGAAACATCTCCAGCTCCCAGGAGGGAAAACACACCCTATAAGGGATGGATTCCTTTAAAGACATCTCCCAGAAATGAACAGGGAAATTTAAAATTATTCAAAAGATGAAGTTGGCACTAATTGTTGTAGCCTCTGGGCTGAGTATAGAACAATTAATTTCTCTTTCAGATGGCTTTAAAGAGTCTCTCACTCTCTCATGTAATCTTTGTAGGGGATTTCTTTTGAATTTTAAAGGCTTTTTTTTTTAAAAAAAAAAAAAAAGAATCAATAAGGTTTTGACCAGTTCTCATGTCATTAAAATCTTCCTAATAATTGAAAATCTCACTGACCATAGTAAGTAAGAACTGCAGGATTCACTTCAAGGTTAGCCATCTTTGCAAACTACATACAACTTTAAAAATAAAACCTTTATTTTCATCTGTCACTCTAAAACACTCAGAGCAATGGGCAGTATCACTGCCCTTTACAACATTAGTAGCAGTAGTAAGGGGAGTTGGACTTTACAGAAAAAGGTGTTAAATATTTCATCTCTATGAGTCTTCCATTAAAAATTGAAACAGCTTTGTGCATCCAAGACCTACTGAGCTGTATGTGAACAAAATGTCCATACTGCAATTAAATTCTACATGGTTACTATGATTTCTTCTGGGTCAAACTCTCAGCAAATTGGATCACAAGATATCATACGCTTACCAATACGGGAGCCTCCACTGTAGAAAAGAGGCTTTCAGGGCTAAGACAAAAATAAGCCCATGTGTTTGCTACTTTTCTGGTTATCTGCCTCATTGACTCCGTAGTGCTTTTTTGAGAACAGATGTATAAATCCTCTTATTGTAACCAATCTCTTTTTTTATTTCACGTTGACCTAAAACATGGGGTTGAAAACTGCTGATGTTCATAATTAATCAAAAGCAACAGAGCTTCCTGAGAGGTTGTACTTAGAGGTAATGTACTCAAGTTTGATGTCCTTATCAGAGGAACCAGGGACACAGAGACGTCAAAGGAGCAGCTGGAAGAGCCAAGTGGCCGTAGGCAGTGGGGTGCTCCATGCTGGAAGCACAATGCTGGCTTCTCTTGTAGAGCTTTGGTAGAATTTACTTAGATTTGTAAAGGAGTCTTGACAAAGTTCCTCTCCAAAGGTTTTTAAGGGAATTAAACAGCCATGGCATAAGAGAGAAACTCTTCACAGGAAGAAATAAATGGTTTATAGAGAGGAACAGAGGGCAGGAGTAGAAGGTGGAGGGAGGTCGCTGGTGGAGTGATGTGTGGGTCTGTGCTGGAGCTCAGCTATTACACAAGTTCATAAACGACCTGGAAAGAGGGTAAACAGAGAGATGGTAATGTTTGCTGACGGCGTGAAGTTGTTAAGAGCTATAAGACTGAGAGCAGATTGGACTTGTAGGAGGACCTGGGGGTGTCTCGCAATAAAAAGGCAGATAAAAGCAAGGTGGATACATGTGAAAAGCGATAAACAATCCTAATTTCACATACTAAGTGATGAGTGGTCTGGAGAGAGCAGGTGAGGGATCATTGTGTGTGATATTTTCTGGGACCAGAATGGGGGACCACCAAAAGAAGCAAGCAGAAACTTGCTTCGAAACAAAGAAAACAGGATGGTTACCCATGTAACTGGAAAATTCTCTGCCAAAAGATGTCGAGTATACATATGCTAAATAAAAGGATGGAGAAACGTTTAGAAGAACAATCGTTAAGACTGACTGCGAACCACATGAAGTTCAGTAACCCCCTGAACTGAAAATAGTTGGCAGTTAGAAAAGCGGAAGACAGGGCCCAAATGGGCCCTATATCTGAGACAGTATATTCACATTTATGTTCTTCTGAAAAAGGTTTTCACTTACCAGTACAGTAATTCTGACACAATTTATCTTGCGGATTTTTTCATCTGCATCTCTGAAATAAACCTCTTTCCTCCAAAGTGCTTTAAAATCTTCTCAGCCTCCTCCTATACATGGTAGGACTGCAAAGTATTTAGCAATTCCCCGGAGCTTCTCAGCCATTTGCAACATCAGACTCTGAGCTTGTGACAATGAGAAAATTTAATAAAAATATATCCAGAAATGACTTTTACATTATTTGCTTAATCTAAACCATTTCCCACTATTGCTGTATTACATATTTGAATTCAGTTGCTTAAAAGCAAATCCCACTAACCACAAGTTATTCCAAATTGAGTTACTGATACTTGTATTGAGAGAGATTTTTGCAATACACATTTCCTATTCATGTTAATGGACAGTAAGCCCCCACTTTTCCTAACTTCCATTTCTTTGATTAGGGCAAATGTGAGTGGTGTGAAGGTGCTGCTTGAAAGGAAAGTTTGTGACCACAGCTGCAAGGTTTAATTATTCCAGTGTAAATACCTATGTTAGAATTACTACTTTATCTGATGTTCCTGGATTGCAAAGGTTGAACCAAGAAGGTTATCATTTGGGCAGTGAGATGTTTTTCAATAATTGATTCCTGCATCAAGTCATCTACTATGTCATAAAAGACCTGCTGTGTTTACCTCTCTTCTGTGAAACACCATTGGATTCAGTGTACTGTACTAACAAATATTCGATAGAGCAATGCCTTCTCCTTTTTTCAACAAAACCAAAGTGACTTGAAGGATGGCAAGTACCCTAGAAAAGGAAAAAAAAAAAAAAAAAAGCAAAGGACTAAACTATTTTCTTTTATTTGCATCCAGCATTGATTCTCACTGTTTGATACAGGACTAATACCTCAGCCTGGCAGCACTTTACGACAATGAGAATTAAAAATGTTCAGTTCAAGATTGGATGTTAACAAGGATCACAGAGGATTTGATCTGTTGCTCTAGCACATGTACCCTGCAAAGTATTTCCAGAATGCACTAACATACCTAAGCTCCCAAAGAAAATGGGTCTTTCTGTATAAAGGTGATATCGACCCCAAGAGAAAAACAAACAAACAAACAAACAAAACACCACCACCCTAAACCAACAAAAAACAAGTAGCAGCAGTATTTGGATTAAGAAAGCAATCTCAAGGCTGTGAAAACATTAGATTTGATCCCTAGACATAGAGACCTCCCCTGGTGGGATTCCAGCACACAGCAGGGCCCAGAAGCAGTGCTGAGCCCAGTCCCAACACAGACACAGGACATTTGTACAGAGCACTATATATCCTGTCAGATGAGTGACACATGTTTTCCAGGCACTGTGCAACTATTTTTCTCCTCTCAACCCCAACCATATTCACCTGTAGTACGAGTTTCCCTGATACCTGCTGTTCTTCCGGCTGTCCCCTTACACCTCACACTGCTGGGATGGAGAGAGAAATGCAATAATTGTATGTGTAGGGTCTATTGGATACCCCAAGGGAAGGTTTAGCTTGCTTTGTATCCACCTTTAAAAGTCTCAGCTCTTGCTTGAGTCAAGTGCTTGAGCTTGTAACCTCTGGGAATAGTTGAGAGCACTCAGGACTAGCATCCTGACACTGCACATAATGCTAAGTGGATTCAAAAATGTCCAGGACTCTCACTCTGAATAGGAGCATTTCCTATTTCATTCTTTGTTCACACCAAAGCCAAGCAAGTGGACCCATCATTTCATTTACAAGAGGCAAACACTCTTCATATGCCTCAGGAGCAGCCAAGGTTTGGGTGTTAATCTCTGTTCCTCCTCTTTTTTAGCAGCGATAAAGTCACATAGTCAGAAAACACCTTTGATGCCTGGTGACATTTTTGCCTGGTGACGAAGCAGCAGGACGAGCCTCAAGCTAACCAGCCACTTCATCCCCTCTCCTACCACCCCCAAATCATTGCCGGCGTAGAAAGTCTTCACCTGCCCCTCTTCTTTCACCCCTTCCCCGAACCTGAGCAACCAGCAATAGCCTAGAAGGAGCAGAGCTGCTCCCTCAGCCCCTCAGGAACACGTCTCAAATGGGGAAAATATTACCCCTTCCTTCTTAGGGAACTTGTAACCTCAACATCTTCTCTCCCCCACTATGAAGTTTCTTGAACTTCATGTGCAATTGCCCCCAGGAGCCAGGGACACAAGCATGTGTGGAGGGTTTGATTACTACAAAACTCCAGTTTCCAACACAGCAGAGCTCTGTGGAATAGCTCGTCTTCTTTCTGCTCATTCTGCTACCTGAACCATGTCCTAAGTGAAAACACATTTGGGACTAGGAGGGGAAGCTGCTTGTGGACAGACAACACTCCCCCAGCCCCTTTCTAAAGGGCCATGGAGAACTAAAATCAAACCCTGACAGACGCAGTACAACAATTCATAATGAGCTTTGCAAACAAAGCCTGGCCATCATCACCTCACAGTAATGTGTATGTTGCTCATTTATTTGCGTGACTCCTTTGAATGCTGTGATAACGCTTCAGGGTGTTATAACAAACGGAAAGGTTAATATCGCAATGAGTCACCAGTGTAAGAGCTCATTGCAAATGAGACACAGTGCAGGAGTCCTGGGTTTCCCGATAAGCAAAGGGGATTACTGAGGTTCAGCTACATGTCTTATGCCAAAGTCTTTACTGAGTTAATGTAGTGAACGTAATGCTGGTATAGTGGAGACTATCTCAGCCCAGTAGTTTCATTTTAAGGCAAACAAGCTCCCTGTGGAGAGATCGGAAAACTGCTTCTTTGGAATTTAATTAACATTAGAGCATGTGAGATTATATGCTGCATAAAAGCTAAGCATCATGATTCATGTCAACAGAGCAATTTTACACTATTTGAACTGGCAAAAACACTTAGATTCAACATGACAAGTCTACTTTGCTCTTTAAAAAATTGTGGTTATTCTTTATTGTTATTAATGTGGCACCATATGTATATAAGCATTTTAAAAGAGGGTCATCTAAAACCTCAAATACAGGAACAAGCTTTTAGCTGTAAATATCCACCGGCATGTATCCGAGACTGTGTCTGTGAGTGGCATAGACCCTCTCAATTCTCAACATGCGAAATGCTAATGAAAAAAAAAACTCTTGAGCTCATTTCCAATGTCATATACAAGTTCAGTTAAACAGAACACAGGGAAGCAGTCATCCCTTACAGGCTGTAGTATTGGCCAAATATTACTGATAACATTGAGGTCAAACCTGTATTTGGAGCAGCTCTGAGGTTGTTAAGGACTGTTAATCCCCGAAGTACAATGCTTACAGTATTTTCTATCCTCAGCCATCCATTGCACTTTGTAAATCACAGGCAGGAATCTGTAGGCTTCTGACAATCAGGCACCTCTTTCTGCTTCCCATCACTGGCAATCAGATTGGACATGGATTAATGTCAGTGGCTCAGAGTTTCTTGAACTTTAGTCTAAATTTTCAATTGCTTATTTTCATCCCAATTTTCCTAATGACACACTAAGAACTTTCTCTTCCCCTTTTTTATGTGAAGTACTTTTACAATAGTTTTAACTCCATTATCCTACCGCTCATTAGTCATTGCGGATTCAAGGAGTGGAAGCTGCTTTCACAGATGGGTGTGCCTTGGGACATCATCAAATTGACACTTGTCTTCAAATTTCTTTCAGTTCTACTGATTTTCTTTAGCTCTGAGCAGGCATACATGAACCTTTGAAACCCTGTCCCACCCATTTCGGCTAATACACCATTAATTAGCTTACCCTTTGTAATGCTGGCCCTTTAAATGTTTTTAGCAGTCACAGGACCAGCTCGTAAGTGCTTTTTAGTGATTCAGTAAACAACATTTTTCCACCTTAGTGGGGAACATTCTTTCAAACACTAGACCGGTCAAGTGTAGCTTCACATGTTTAATTAGTTTAAGCCACAATTCCTTGGTGATGCAACCCAGCCTGGGTCGATAAGACTGCATTATCAAAATATCTTTTGAAAAATGTTTTGGGTTAGAAAGGAACGCATGCAAAATTGCCCAACTTTTCTGAGGAATTTCTTATAAAAATTGAACATAGAAAGAAGTATTTTCTTTCATTATTCTCAATAAAAAAGAATAATCCAGTGGCACTTCTGAATGAGTCATCTAGGAAAAAGGCCTCGTGTGTAATGAACCCAGCAGATTCATGACCACTGCGTTATACCCAGACACTGGGGATGCTTCCCAAGACTGCCTGGCACCCTGGCTGCCCGTCATCAGTGACAGTCACTACTGCTGCCCGACACTCCGGCTACGTGCAAAAAGCCATCTAAATGACATCGACTTTCTCCATAGTCACTTAGGTATTTGAGATACATGGGTGGAGTAGCTCAACTGCAGGATGAATATAAATTCAGGGAGGGTTATTGCTTGAATCCTGCCAGGCAGCCAAAGCCAGCTGGTTGTATCATATTCTAAGGGATAGGGCTTTAGGGTAGAGCTACTGCAAACGTGGACTGGGAAGAACTGTAGCTGTAGCCATTCTCATGCTGCCTTCTTATGCAGTTTTCAAGAGGTTATTTCCCAGCCACTTATCTCTACTGAATGGTAGAATGGCATTGACTCTCTTTAGCTGTTGAGTATCACATCACACCTGCCAGGATTTCTTGGTCTGCGTGCCAGGACTTTCTTCCAGATTATGGAAAACCCCTCCCTGTGGAGGCATACATGTATACATGGAATTTTGGTTGTATGCAGAACTGGGTATGTTCTCCCTGGATCACACTATACTTAAGGAGAGGTCAAAGGGATCCTTCCTCCCACAGAGCCTCTTCCCTTCCTGAAAGCTGCTGGTGTCCAGAAGGCTCTGGGTGAATAAATATCTGGTCATACCAGGTTGTTCAGAGAGGTGGTAGATGTCCCATTCCTGGAGACATTCAAGGCCAGGCTGGGTGGGGCTCTGAACAACCTGATACAGGTGAAGATGTCCCTGCTCATGGCAGGGGTGTTGGAGTACATGAGGTTTAAAGGTCCCTTCCAGCCTAAACTGTTCTATGATTCCATAACACTGAATGATGTGTTAAAAGTCCATCTCTAGCAGATGGCTGAAATGCTTGCCCCAAAACTCTATCCCATTACACCTGCAGATCGGCTTCTCTGGCTGATGAACCACATCTCAAATAGCTGAGAGGCACAAGTGCACAGCAAGGGCACAAAGCCCATAATCTCTTTTCGACATGTCATGGGTCCTGGTTGCATGCAGAGCTTGGAAATGCAGCATAACTGCTTCAGTAAACTCTGCCAGACTTGGGTCCCCTTGATAAAATATTGCTGCTAAAGCTGTATTGGCAAGATTTGCTCAAACCAAACCTCATGCTCTTTGCCAGCAAAACCGCTGCTGAAGAGCTCAACAAGCCAATTACCCTTGGACAGGGTAGTGTGTAATTATGCTTTCAGTAAATCTTGCTGGCATTTACCACACCACCGCCAAAGGCCACTTCTGAAATAACTGTCCTGCAAAAGCTACAGATCCACAGACTTGGATTAGATGTCCCTCAGCAGGGCACGCACAGGAACTGTGGTCCCTGATCCCGCTGCTCCTCATGTGGAGTTGCAGGGACCCACAGCTGCTTCTCTCCCAAAGCCCAGCTCCTTGATCAATGTCACACACAGAAAAAGGTGGAGAGGCATGATCCTTGCTTTTTACTAGAGTGTTTAGTTAAAAGTGCTCACATTTACAGTATTTTTGGCCATCTAAGCAAACATTTCTTCAGAAAAAGGCCATTCACTCTGTCTCGGAGCTAGCATCTCTGTTTGTGCTCTTGAGAGAGAGAACCCTCTGCACCGATCTTCTTGGACCATATTTGGCAATATTTCTGCCTCATCCATCATTTTTTCTATAAACAGCTGCAGTAAATGCTCTATTTTATGGTCAGATACATTTCTTATTCAGATTTTCTAGCTAATCTTCGTGTGCTTTACCTGTTGAAGAGTAGTTACTGTCTAGCTCCTCAGGTTAGCAGTTATCCATGGTGCATGTACCAGTTGAACTATGGGTTAGTCTTTAAGAACACTATGTAAATAAATAAATTTAATTACATTTGCCGTTTTTGTTACAACTCATTAAATTGAGACAGATGTAACATCTTACCAGGAACCTGGAGAGAACCCAGTGGAGGGCTGTTAAGATGTTTAGGCATCTGCAGCATATGACAAATAAAGATTCCCTGAAGAAGCCAGGGGGGTTAGTGCAGAAAAAACCAAGTTTTATGGGTGAACTAATTATGGGTGAACTAACTGCCTTTAACTATTTGAAGAGGATTACAAAGAAGATTGAGTCAATCTTTTCTCACAGGTGCACAGAAAAAGGATAAGAAGAAATGACAAGGAAAAAAACAATTAGATAGAAGCAGGGTGGTGGGGGCGAATCACAAGGTCAGTGGTTACAGACCAGAAGAGGGGCCCAGAGAAGCTGTAAAATCTTGGTCTTTGGAGACTTATAATATTCAGCTGGATAGGGCCAGGAGAAGCCTGATCTAGCTCTGCAGTTAGGACTAGAGACCTCCAGAGAGCAATTCCAACCTAAATTCTTCTGTCGTTCTACGTGTTCTAGCACCATAGTATGTTTTGTTTCTTGTTCAGGTATAACTATAAGAAAACAGCCACCTCTAAGAAATTAATCAACTATTAGATGAAATCTTGCATAGCACAGTTGCTGCAAAGCCTGCAGGGGTATAGTAGTTGTTCTTTAAAACTCAGCAAGAAGCCAGGTTGACAAGGTCAGGGGGACTCTACAGGACCCCTGAAACCTGGGGCCAAACAAGAGGGATCTGTATTTTTTTTCTGAGCATGCCTCCTGCATCTGCAAGCATTTGTGGTGGGACGCTTGCAGTTGGGATGCCTGCATGGGAATGGGAAACATAAGGAGGGAACATCACAACCCACATTCAGAGCCCAAAAGCATGGAAGGGCGCTCAGCACCCCCATCCTGAGCTCTGCATAGCCTGAGGCCTCACCTCACAGCTGGGGCAGATGTGGCTGCATGCACCAGGACCACCACTGGGTAGCATCAAGCAGCACTGAACACTGGGCAGCATTGGTGGCCATGTCCCCAGGACCTCCAGACACTTCATTGTCTTTTTTTTTTTTTTGCATGTTTGTTTCATGTAAAAAGTGATTTAATCCAAACCACGATTTTCCCTTATTTTACCCATAAATTTGTACTTCCATGACCCACCCAGATGTAGCTGGTATCTCTTAAAAACCCCTGACTAATGCTTCCTTTGCTAACAAACCTTGAAGGCAGAGAAGAATCTCTGGACACAGAGGCTTGCAGTATTCTGAGTGCCAGTGACAGACCAGTGTGCCACATCTAGAGGACAGGGGACAACAGGATCCCTCTTTCATCCAGAAGGGATGAGTAATTTCCAATGTGTTACCTCCTGATATGGTTCTCTGAATATTGCTCTCAGGTGAGTAACTGATTTCTTTGCATTTACCAATTCCTCTACCAGTTGGTAGGAACTAGAGAGCTGCCAGGGTTTGCTATCAATCAGTGTTTTTAAAAATATTTCCAAACTGAATGAGGGATTTGCTATAACCTGCACAGTGTTGCAGGCTGGATGAGGCATCTTAAAACCAGGAGCTTTGTACATAACTGAGGTTTGTTCCCAAATGCACAAGAAGAAGGTTGCCAGAGGACAGAGAGGTCCTCCTCCTTCCTGAAATTTTGTTCCAGCAGTGTAGAGAACCTTACTCCTTCCTTGTGGTCAGATGTTTACGTAAGTACAAGTAAATTATCTTGGGAAGTGCCCTTTGGAGTTTTGGCCCTTTTTCACCCTTCTGAAATGATCACAATATTTGTTCATTAATTTGAGACTGAGGTTGTTTGCAGTCCAACCCTAATAGGAGAAATATGCCATTTATACCAATTAAGCATTCAACTTAATGCTTTTATATAGCTGATGTGTAGCAGAATTTCGTCAGACTCTGCTCTCATTTAAACTCATGTAATCCATTTTAATGGATATGAAAGCAGAATTGGCTTTTTTTTTCTTTAATAAGTCTTTGCAGACATTCTAGCTGTAGACTCCTCACTCAAACCATACCCTTGTCTCCCTCTTGTCTCCTCTCTTACTTTCCCTGCTGCTCTCTGCTGTCTTGTAGGAGAAATGTGCAATACATTCAACATACAATTCAACATACAATATTACAGAGGGAAATCCCAGCACAGAGCAGAATTATACTCTATTTCAACTACATGTTTAAGTCAACTAAGTTGAGTACTCAAAAGTAAAACAGCTGAATCAAGGCTGCAATCTGGATACATCCCCTTATGAATTTGCATGGAGTTAAAGTATTTAATTTACATGTAGTCATCCTATATCTTTGTCAGGATCACAGCCTCAATCAGTACAAAAATAAGTATAGTTCACTTATTGAACATCTCTGCAACATTTATTTTACCTTTAGGTCTATTTATCAAAAGCAGATATATGGTATAATGCAGCACATATATGATATGGAGAATTTCAGTCCAAACCTTCAAGCTGTAAGCACGCTACTAAAAAAAAAACAAACAACAGTCTGCTTCTCCCTGGGGATACCCCTGGCCGCCTTCTTTTCCTTGGATCATGCAACTCCTCCTGTCACTATAAGACACTCCTGAAGGAAGGTCCACGGGGACAACACTGAGGTTGTGGTCACCACCAAGTGGTTCTCAGAAAAGAAGTCTGTCAGGAGCAGGACATCTGAATTATTCACACAAAAGCAAACCATTCCCAGCCAAAATCCTTCACAAGGCAACTCCAGGGCATGCATAGATTTAGCTGAGCATGTGTGCTACAACACATACCCAGGATATTCATATAAGCAAGTCCTGACCTTGCTGAGAATGAAAACATCATCTGCATGGTCTACTGTGCTGAAGAAAGTTTCTGTGCAGCAAAACCTGATTGAACTTCCTTATCACAAGCAACAGAAAACTGATTCTTCTGAACAGCAAGCATTAGGGGGTCTTGCTAGGAGTTATAAGGACAGGACATGTAAGCAGCAGAGCCACTGAGACTGTAGTGCACAACTGTCTGCTTTGAGGGGAAGCCTGTGGCTTCCTAAAGAAGAAAACCAGTTTAAGATCCTCTCATCTCTACATATGCACTCTCATTTTGCTCAGATTACAGCAGATTTCTGCAAAAAGTTGCACTGAATCCCAGAAGGGGGTGAACTGTGCCATAACCAGAGCATTGGATTGTGAAGAGATGCACCTTGGCAACAAATGCCTCTGTTTGCAGAACCCCGTTGCAGAGTGGTTCCTAAAAAGCATGTGTTTCTAGTGCCATCGGCCCTGCTCAGAGCGGCATGAGGACAGTTACACTGGGGCAGGAGCAAGATCCACAGAGCCCAGCATCTCCCCCCTCCTCTGTTTCCATCAGCAGTTGCTTAGGAAAGGGTACAAGAACAGGGCAAACATGGAGTGATATTTTCCCAGAATAGTCTTTTAGCCTCAAGCAATCTGCAATTCATGGACTTCCTGAGCCAAAGATGGTACCTCTGTGACAAAGAAATCATTTCAAGCGTTTCCAAGTCCTTGAAAGAAACAGGAGTTCACCGAGAGCAGGCTTCTGCTGGGAAAACCTGCCTCCGGGCCGGGGTTGGCTAGCCTGCATTTTTATCCACCTTCAAAATCGGCTTTCAGAAGAGATTTTTAGAGTTTGCAAAGGAAACAGCGCGTAAGCCACGGCAGCAGCCCCTGGGAAAAGGAATGAGATATCTGCTCTGGCCCCGGGCAGGGCGGAGGCTGCTGCTGCCGCGTACGGAGCCGCGGGGAAAAGCCGGTCGGTCCTAAATACCGGCGAGAAAAGCCGGTCCTAAATACCGGCGATTTGCCGCAAGAGGGGGCTCAAAGCCCGCGGGCCGGAGCCCGGTCGCATGCGGGGAACAGCCGCCCCCCGGCGCAGAGCAGTCAGGAGCCCCCCCTGCCGCAGCTCTCCTCCCGAGAGTTTGGAGAGCCCCAAATGATCAGCTGCTCTAAACAGCGAGCTTAGGGACAGTTAGGAAGCCAGGCTGGGGTGCGGCAAGCCGATGTTTCTGCAGGGAAGTTTTGGCAGTTGACACCCGATTCACTCAGCCTTTGTAGCATGTCTTTGCATTCAAATATACGTTCATGGATTGTGACTGTCTGTAAACGTCCTTCTTTGGAAAACAAGTCAGTAAATGCAGCAGGGTCACTACAGTGGGCTCCTACGAATTTGCTGGTGAACTCCTGGTAACAAATACAAACAAACATACACGCAATCATGTGTTACCTCCACTTACGTGCTACCTCATGGATTAATATTTAAAGGCCTGACAATGCTGGGTCAGTTGACCAGATGTATGTTCTGAGGGACTCAATCTTCAGCTGCTGTGAATGGTAGCAAGAGGATAATGCAGACACCAGCCCACAGGTGTATTGTGGCCATGAAACACTGTGCCATAGGTATGCTTACCATTGCTTTCCTGGGTGCTTTGGCTCCTTTTTGAGAGCTCTTGTTTGTAGCACAACACCAAAAGCGCAGCTCTTGCTTTTGCAGGCAAGGGAGAGAGAGCAAGAAATGAAATCTCCAGAGAAACTACATTTTTCAAGTGTAACTATGGCAGATACTGGCTCTCCCCATAGCCGGCCTGCCCCCATCTAGCTAGTTTGAGGAGTGTCATTTTAACCATAAAAAGCAAGAACTTGAAATAACATTATTCCTTCCCCTGAATCCCATCTGTATTTCATTCACTCTTGTCTGATTTCTAGGCTGGTAGGAGATGAAAGCAGGACAGAGACATCATGATGGCCTAGACAAGCTCTACCTCCCCTCACCCAACTTAGGAGCATGTGCTCTCCCAGCCTTCCCACCAGTTCTCCCCTCTGCCACACCGGACATTACCCTGAGGTCCCTCCCTGTCACTCAGAGCTGGGCAGGACCTACATTAGGTGCCGGTGCTGGAGAGCTTCTCCACTTCTCCTTCTTCTGTTTTGGTGAGGAAAGGAGCTGGCAGCTGCTGTAACAAACTGCTGTGGCATGTCTCACCCAGGCACCCCTGACAGCAAAACATTGGGCATCTTTGAGGATGAGAATTTCAGCTCAGCACATGCAAAGATGAAGACCTCTAAGGGATCTCCACTGCAAGGTGCCTGAGTAGAGACCACAGCTGTCTCCTAAAAGACATGTGAGAACTGGTGCAATCCAGGCTGCCTACAGGAGGCAGGAGCTAAACAGACTCAGCTGTTCCGCACAAACTCTCACACCCTCAATTAAAATACCAGCTCCCAGGCCTGTTGCAAAATTATAGGATGTAACAGGTACTTGATGAAATAAGCATCACAACTGAATTTCTTCAGAAACACCCTCATTTGGCTTTCTTCATGTCAGTTGATTTTTACACATCTTTTAGCCAGCTCATCAGGCTGAGGGCACATACCAGCACCCAGGGACAGTGCAGGCATTTCTGACACACTTGAAGGGCTCAGAGCCCTACTGATAAATAACATTCATCTCCATATGACGTCTGGGTTAGTCACCCAGACACCTGGTAATAGGATACGCATAGACTTTCACCTTGGAGTCTCTTCCTGACATCATTACTTCCATGTAAATCTCTAAGCACTTCTAGAAGCCAAATATGTGTCAGTGCATGTGAAGAAATCAAGTTACAATTTTAAAATAGACTGTGGAATATATACTCTCTGTCAAGGGTTTCATTGAAGATTTATTGATCACACCCTCTCAACTGAATTTTTGACTTGGGGTATCTCTGTCAATCACCTTCTGGCCAGGCCAGATCCTGTTCCAGATTATTCCTGACCTGTGGAAAATGAAAGATAATAGTGCACCATTTATTTTCAGACAGGTGTAATAGCCCCAGAACTATTCTTTGCATTTTGGCAGAAGTTTTAAAATCGGATTCTCCACCTGTTCTAAGCAAAATGGGAAAATATATCTATTATTGTGGCAGAAAGTAGGGAGAAGGAAAACTTTTTCTAAGTTCTGTCCTTTCTGTAGTCCCTCCTGTTACTCAGGGATCAGAGCTGCTCTCCTTTGAGCCACTATTTCACTCATTTAAAAGAGATCCCAGATGCACTTGGGAAACACCAAATGCCAGGAGACAGCACCACAGCATCTCTGTTGGGCAGCAGGACTGCCTTCTTCCAGCTTGGCAAATGGCTCTGAAGAGGTTCTGCCTCAAGCCAGGTAGGTAATCTCTTTCGACATGTTCTTAGCAAGCAAAATGAGAAGCAAGGTCTTATTTTAATATTGGGGACTGGAAAATGGCCTGAGCTACAACATTCTGTGGTCAGACTGTGGCAGGAGCTTTCCCAGGGGTCTGCTCTGTGATACCAACATATTCTAGGGGCTGTATGCATTTCAGCAAGTGTGTTGGATCCCTCAGATTAATCTTTTGTTTAGTTACACACCTCATACTAAATACTTCGAGCATAATGTGAGGAGAATCTGGCTTACACTGGTCTTTTTCCCCCCCTTCATCAACTTTGCCGAGTGTCACCCCTGGCTCAGGTGGACTTTAGAAATAACCACAAAGACTGAATCTAATAGACATCATTCATCTGACAGCACTGCCTTTAGCATATTTGCCAGCCTTAAAGTATTTCCAAAAGTCTGTAACATATAACATTTTCTTGCATATTTTTCCTATAACCATGCTAATTGGTTGTCTCGGTTGTGCAGATTGTGCTGGGGCAGGAGGTGTTCTGATTATTCCCTTTGTTTATGGTATTAGACTTAGACTATTGTTGATCTTATTGTTCTTATTTGTAACATGTTTGCCTCACTAGGACAGTAATTGTGTCAAGCAAGTTGGAGTCCAATCTGCAGAGCTGAATGTTCAGAACTGCAAAAGAAAGGCTCCAATTTTTCAAGCAGCGGGCATATTACTCCTCCACTTGGATTATTAAATTCTAATTATAGCCTGTTGATCCTGTTACAATGTTGTTTGTAAATCTAAATACAGTTCTCTAAAGCCTGCACTGATATGCATTTTATTTCTCAACCTGTTGATGCTTGGTAAAAAAACACCAGTTTGCCTAATAGAGCAGGTGGAGGTTAGCTTGCTCTCGATCAAGCTCTTTCCCTTGACTATATTCCCTTGGATAAGTTTAGGAATCAGTGCTTAATGGTATGGATAAAGAACAACCATGACCAATGCATTTCACATAATGTCATGGTACCAGTGAACTGACCAGAGCTGGTGTCAGGAAGAAATTTTCCTTTAGGTAAGACTGGCAAGGGCTCACAGGCTTTTTGGGAGGAGGGGAAAGGCAGTTGGGTTTGGTTTCTCCATTCTTCAGGCAGTTACCCAAGCTCTTCTGGGAATGATGCCTTAACAATTCCCTCTTATACTGGCAATTTCTTTAGTCCTTTCTCTGCTTTTCCTGAAATATTTTCTGTGTTTGGCCCCTTTTCTGGTTCGTCACCCCATGTGAGAAGGTGTTTTGTAGGGTGCATTGTGTATGCAGTACGCATGGTTGAATCCACATATGTGACTTCATATAAACTAAGTACCAACAAGGCAGTTATCTGTGATGGACATGATGGAACTCCATGCCTTTACAAGCCCTTTTCTTTCCTATGTCTTTCTGAATGTTAGATGCAAGGAAAGGAGAGATGCCCAAGCCAAGTGGTGTGAGCAGCTTCAGTTTCCAGGAACTGCTGTATTTCAAATGACTGAAAGATTCTGCAGCTCTGTGCTGTTACTGCACCTGCAGCATCCTCTCTCACCTATAAGAACAGAGGCATTCACAGTAAGAAATTACCATTGTGAATGATTGCCTGAGTCCATAAACCATGCTCCCATCTCAACCTTATTTTTAGTTCCAAGCCTTCTTTTAAGCTCCAGCACACTTGTGTACTGAGACTGCTCGCAAATACCTGGCATGGGTTTTCCCTGCAGCACCAGCCAGGTTTCTCATGCACTTGTTGAGGTGGCCCACAGTGGCTTAACTGCTGGGCATGTTAATCACAGCGAGGATTGCCACTAGATCCCAGAGGGCTCCTCCCAGAGCCAGGCATAGCTCCAGGCAGTGAAACATCACAACATGTCCCAATAGCGGGAAGGCCTTGGAAGGGTTATGGATATTTTGTCAGGTAAAGGATGGAGAATTAGCCCAGTTCCTCCTTTCATCCTTGTCATTCAGAATCCGCTGGGGAAGGAAGGAAGGAAGGAAGCTGACCCTCCTGATAGGGAATGAAGTGAAGGTCTCTGAGAGCTTTTCTGCTGAGGTTTCTTCCCTGGAGAACTCTAACAGACACTTGGGATACAGAGCTCTGAGCAACAGGCAGCCACAGCAGGTGCCTTTCGCAACAAGGAAAGTCACTGGGGTCCAGAGGGTAAAGCTTATCTCTTCCTCTCCAAATAGCATCTGAACTTGCAGGTTTGTCTGGACAAACATGGATCAAAGAGTGTAATAAGGATTGGAAGACACTAGGACATCCCAGCGACTGGGATGGAGATGGGGGAGATTAGGTGGAACAGTTATTTGGAGGGCTGAACTCTTCTGTGTACACATATCCACAACAAGATATGCAAGGCAGGGTGGGGCTCCCTCCTGGGAGGAAAGCTGCTGTTTCCCTGCAGAGCCCGGTGGATCGGCTAGGAGGCCACAGCTGCTGAGCCATAGGAAAGGCCTGCCCGCATCTGTGCTCACATCTCCGTGTCCCCTTGGGTGGGGATAAGAGGGCTCCACTTCCTCCAAGCTGTCACTGAATCTTGCCAGTGCCCCCACGAAGGTATGAAGGAAACTTTTCACTTCTCTGATGGCTGTAGCTTTAACAGGAGCAAAACTATCGGTTGAGGGGGTCTACGATAGGGAAACGCCAAGCCTGGCTGCAGGAGGTCGAGGGGGCTGTTTCTGCTACAAGGTGTGAGACGGCAAATCCACCCCTCCAGTCAGGGCAAAGTGCAGGGTGGTACCCTAATTGCTGGGGATGAGGGCTGTGTGGGACAAAATGTTCTACTTAAGCCGAGGAACCGACTGCTGGATCCCTGGGCTTCACAATCTTTATCGCTCCTAGAAGAGCCTCCTTCCCCCACCCCCAGAGCGCGTTTAATGGGGAGAAAGAGTCTCTTCCTGTGTTTAGGCTTTCCCAGCAACTGGAGACCTGAGAGGTGAGAGAAGGACCCTCGCTCTGCACTGAAGGGCAGCTGCGGCTGGCGGGGGGAGAAGGTGCCGGTGCCGTCTCCAGCCCGCAGCTGCCCCCGAGGGGCCCATTGCCAGCCCTGCTGCGGTGGGGGCGCCGGGCGCTGCCCCTCGCCTGGCCCCGGGGGAGCGGCCAACGCCGGGGTGAGCAGAGCTCGGAGGGACGTCGAGGGAAGCAGAGAGGATGAGAGCAGGTAGTAGCAGCAAGCCTGTCGACCCTGCGGCGGGGGTGATGGAGACGCGTAAGGGGGAATCGAGGAAAGTGCCGGCTCCGCAGCTCTCGCCCGGCCTCCCCACGAAGCCGCGGACTCTTGGAAAGGGCCGCTGCCTGGTCTAAACACACCGAGAGGGACACCCCCGAACGGCCGGCTGGTCCCAGAGCCCATGGTGAGGCTCCAGGACGGACCTCCCCCCTCGCAAGAGCCGGAGTTCCCCCGTTTGGGTGCCCCAGTTGGAGATTTCCAGTTGAAAGGGCTGGAAAAGGGCGCAAGGGTGGGTTTGCTGCCTCTTGACGTTGCTGCTGGTTTTACCGAGGGATGTCCGAGGAAAGGCACAGTGGTCGCGGGTGGCCTTGGCGACACCGGCACCCAGGAATGCTCCCCCCACGCAGACAGGGCACCCGCGGCCCGGCCCTGACGTGTGCTCGGCGGGGTCCGCAAATCCAAGGGATGCCTGCCCGAGCCTGGGGAGAAAATGAAGAGAATAAATCCAAGTCAAACGCCCCGCTTGACCGCGTCCCGTCGGCCGTCAGCCGCTGGCTGGGAAGCGGCGGCTCAACCGCCGGCAGCGCGGCGAAGAGGGAGAGGCAGAACCGGGCCAGGTCCTGCGTGGGGGTCCTCTTGTTGTAACGCCTGCCCGCCCCGTGAAAGGAGTCACAAAACCGGCTTTGGGGAGAGGCTGCGGTCCGGCGCCTCTGGGGAGCAGAATTAACTCTTTAATCTGGATCTCCAAACCACCCATAAAATAACAAATAAGTTCGGTGAGGCTCCGGTCTCAGATCCTGGAAACAAAAGGCCGTTTCTAGGTACCAGCCGGTGCTGGGGACCGGCCGGCCCAGCCGCGGGGGAAGCGCCCGGGCTGCGCTCCCGGCCGGAGCGGCCCTCGGGGCCGGCACGATCGATCTCTTAAATTGGCACAAATAAAACATTATCTGCAACATCTGATTACTCGATTTGATTTACTGTATTTGAAATTTCCTTCCTTTAGCAGAAAGATACTTCGTTATTCCATTCGGCTATTCCCTGACGTGCTCCCTGTGCTGCTTCGGTACCTAAAGACCATCGACGACGGAGAAGAAAACAAGTTTCGATAAAATGGGGGGGAATATTTGTGTGGTATTTACTTTTCAGAAACAAGCCATTACACCGGCTGCGGAAAAAGGCAAAAGCAAATCGCACAAAAACGTCTCTCAATGAAGGTAAAATTCGGCCGTCTGCTACGGCGAGAGATTTTAAAACAACTAGTCACCTGTCAAATGTCTTAGTTAATTAAAAAAGTATCTTCCTTTAAATTGTTCAGGGCTGCTAAGCTGTTTAATATCAAAGTGGGTTTTAGATGCTACGCAACACTTTCGAAGAACAGACTACGGTCACCTAAAACGATTTTAGTTGTGCTTCCACGTGAGAGGCACATTATTGAGTCAATAAAATGTCCCGTAGAGGTTCACAAATCTCTCCAAAATTGTGTTTACTTAACATAAATTAATTCGTTTCGGACGTCGAAGAGCATATTAAAGTAGTATTTCTCATTTCCTGCATTTGCCTCATTTCTTGCACTATTTTTTTTCTTATTTTTTCTTCTTTTCCTGTCGTAAGAAAAAAAAAAAAAACCAAACCCGTGCTTTTTAGTCTTACTCTGTAACGAGATAAAGCAAAAATTACGAGCTCAGGTTAACAATTATATTTTCTTTTCTAGTTTCCCCACAGCTGAACAAAACCCAAGCCCACGCGTTTTCCAAGTTGCTGTGAGTTGTATTCTTCACTGACTTTGGCTTCTGCTGGCCGCACTGCGGGCAGAGAGAGGCAGGAGCCCATGCCTGTCTGTGCCGGGGACTCACAGCCCCAATCCCGCTCCATCTTTGAAGGTGGCACGCACGATAAAAACAAAAAACAAGTACAAAACCAAACACAAACAAACAAACAAACAAAAACAAAACAAATGGGTTTTGTTTCCCACTCGCTCCGGGAACATCTGGGCCGGGAGAGGCGGGCGGGGGGGTTGGCCTGGTTCCTCCCGGCTGCCCCCGGCACCGGCGGGCGGAGGACGCTCCCGGGGCCCCGGGTAGGAAACCCCGGCGGCAGCGGCTTCCACCGCCCGCGCTGGGGCGGCAGGACCCGCCGTTCCCCGTTCGGAGGGGCAAGAGCGCGGGGCGTTCCCCCGGTCACAGACAGGTGGGAGGAGCGCGCGTGAGGCGATCGCGCGTGGGGCGCGGGGACGTTCTGAACACTCGGGGAGCGGGACGCGGGTGGGAACGGGCTGCACGAGGCGGCTGGAGCGCGCGTGGGGGCGGAGCGCGCGTGGGAATAGGGGGCGGGGCGTGCGTGGGCGAGGCGGCTGTTTGGGGAGGGCCCGGCCGTGCCCGCACCGCCCCCGCGCAGCGGCCGCCCCACGGGGCCCGGGCCGGATCCCGCTGCCGGAGGGCGCCGGCGGGGCAGCATTCCCGGGCCGGGGCCTCTTCCCAAGCCGCGAAGCGGAGGAGCTGCCCAATGTTTCGCGTGGGAGCGCGGCCCTGGGGTGGGTATCGATCCGGCGGGGTGTCGCCTTCCCCTGTCCGCTCCCCGCTAAGTGCGCGGTACGGGGAGGTGGGTGAGCGGGGCTGCTGCCAGTGGGGCCGGGCTCGGCTCCCTCTCGCCGCCTGCAGCCTCCTCGACCCGGCCGCGGGTGTCCGGATCTGGCCGAGGCACCGCACGGGCGGGAGCAGGGCGGAGGGGGAGCTGCCCGGGACGGCAGAGCTGCTCCCGAGGCTGAGGGCGAGGGGAAGCCCCGGCCGCTCCCCCCGTCCCACCCCGCTCTGGGCTGGGGGTGGCTCTCTGCTCCGAGAGCAGCCTGTAAGGCAGCGGCGTTAGTTTGCGTGTCAGCCTCACCCGCATCCCAGAGAGCTTTTTGTTTGATTCTCCCCCCCCGCTATTTTTTTTCCCCAATAAGTCAGACAACTCCAGGTTTTTGTTGCTTGGTTTTGGTTTTTGTGTTTGTTTTTATTGTTGTTGTTTTGTTTGGGGGTTTTGTGGGTTTTTTTGTTTGTTTGTTTTTCTGGAGTTGATTTACCATGGTTCAAAATAAAGCTGGAAACCTTACGCATCAAACGCTGCTTTCCCAATGAACCACTTTCTTAAAAATAACCCTCCAGCCTTCGGCTGCAGCCTGATGCAGGGAGAGGAAGATGTTTGTGCCGTGCAGAGCAGAGAGCTCCAGAATGAGGGTGCAGCCACGGGGAAGATAAACTGACGGGGTTTATTTCAGAGACACTTCAAGGTATCAAAGCGTTATCTTTACAAAATAAAATAAAATGAGGTTTTTAAATGCCTCTTCCCATCTTCCAAGCGTGTTAGTAATTTTTTTTCCATCTGTGATCTATTTAAAACACCGATCCAACACTGTTTTTGGGCTAGATGGCCTTTCCTATAGTAGTTGTATCATCCTAGTTAAACTATGTGAGTTATGGTTCCCCAAGACCAGGCTGAACAACCAAACCGAGCCCTACTATTTCAGTTTTTCCTACTGCAGAGGAGGTGATCTTTTTTGTGTAGTTAATTCTAAAAAGCTTGGCAGCTTGCCCGTCAAACCGTGAGCATAAAAAAATGCAAACAAATTCTCTATTTAATAGTCCCTGTACAGTGTAACTAATCCATTCTAAACTGGTAATGGATATCGACATCAACAGGTACGCAGCAAGAGTCAAATGCTCCCACTCAATGGAAGACACTTTCCTTCTGAATGAGGATTATGTGCAAAATGTAACTTGGCAGAAGGATCCAAATTAAATTCATGCTTCAGTTAATTCAGATCTATTTTCCTGGTTGCCCTTGCATGCCAGACAACCAAATCCCTGTTTGTATCTGCTCCTTTCAAAGAGCTGATACAAATCTCTTCTCATGGGGAGTGTTGCAAGATGCACACATTAAAGATTGTGATTTGCTCAGGCACTAATTAGAGTTATAAAAATACCTGAGATGGTTTTTTATATCACTGTTATTACTACAAACATTAGTTTGAGATATTAGATCTACCATATGACTGTGTTTCCTGTGTTTTTTTACTAATATGCTGCAAGCAGCATTCCAACTAATCATCTTAATGGAAATTAGAGAGGGAAATGGCCTATTAGGCTATCTAATCTATCCTCACTCAGCAGTATTTTCTTACATTTTTCAGTCCAGATTTAAATTTAAAAATAAACCATGAGAATTATCCTGCAGTCTTGAGAGGCTGTTATACCACCAGATAGCTCAGAAAAGAGAGAAAATATTGAGAAACAGCGTTGCTAGAAAATGTTTTCTGATGGTCAATTCTATTTTTTTGGTTTTAGATTTTATGTTATCCCATAGCTTTAAGTCACACATCCCTCTGACAACTTAAATATGTGTTCTCTGTTCTTCATCTGTACACCTGTCACCATGACCCTACCATGTTTTTAATGTCTTTTCTTTCCCCCCCCAGCCCCGCTACAGAAGGTTAATAAAGAGTGCAGGTTCAGCTCAGGCCTCATTCCAGACAGGAACGTGACTACTTAATTATGTCCAAATTCTTGCTCTTTTCTACTCCTCCCCCTCTGTTTGGCACATGGATGATAAGATGCATGATCTTTCTTACAGATCTTTTCACTGAAATGATAGGAAAAGTCAGAATATTCTTTAATTTGGTCCCAATCTGCATTCACTGCTGTTTCCTCTATGAAACGTCTACATAGAGCTGGTACCCCCTAGAAAGTAAATATATAGTATGGCAGCATATGGGGGCTTTCCATGTCGGGGCAGTGCATTTTATGTCGTGGTCTTAGTGTAACTTTACACTTTGTCTAAGGGTATGGTCCCCCTTACCCTCTCCTTGGCAGAAATCCTGACTTAGGGATCTCCTATCTCCTTCTCCATCCTCACCATAACCCCTGTGCCTGTCACTCACACACCCCATCTATGCGGCTGATACACCGGAAACAAAGAGGATTCTGACTGGGGGTAAAACCAGCCATTTTTCTGTGGGCCTTTTTATTCCATCAGCTTCCTGATGTATTTACTTAATGCTAAAGCTGGCGCTGTTGGGAGAAGCAGCCATGGCATGATGCAGGGGCAAGATGAAGAAACCACTTAACCAGGCTCTGCTGCCAAAATGACATCACCACAATTCAGCGCAACTTTCTGGCATGATGTAGAACTGCTTACGTCGTACATCGGTGTGATATGGCCTGACCTATCACTTTTGTTTGTGGGCAGAAGACTTCACAGATTTAACCATGAAACAAGCATGTGTCTTCCTGGCCTGCTTTCCCCCATAAACTCTGCTGGATCAGATGATGTGCAATTCCCTCCCCTACGCTAGAGCGAATACAGTCTGGTAATTGCCTGAGAAACAATAAAACATACATGAGACAAAGCATTAATTTACACTATTTCTACAAAGATGAGAGAAACCAGACTGGGCCATTGTTGAAGATCACTATTTCCTGCCCTGTAATAAATTTCTCATCTTCCCTGATGCTTGTTTATTTTATAAATGTCTTTGCTTTGGCTTTCGTATTTAGCTGCCAGCAGGACACGATTATCCCCTGATAGCATTCTGTTCCTTCTCCATTGTCATTACCGCTGAAGCGATGTTATATTGCTGTGCTTGGCCTAGATGGTAGGGCTTTCTTATCTTGTATTTCCCATTGCTTTCCTGACCTAGACTCCTGATGAGGCACAGAGAAAAGGTGGCAATGCTTAAAAAACAATGTTTTCATGAAGTATTAGCAATTCTGGTTTTTACTTAAAAAGCAAAACAAAACAGGCAAACAGAAAGCAAAACACCAACTGCTTTTTATTGTTATGATTTCAAGCACAATTGTGAAAGAATTAAGCTGAAGTGCATGGGCTGCACCTGCAATGCAGTCCTGAGACTGGCTGGAAAGCAGATCCCCGCAGTGCCCCAGGCAGCAGTGCTGCATGGTGGCTGTGGGAGGTGATGGAGAGGTTGGATGCAGCACCACTGCCCCACTTGTGGGGATTACACTGAAGTGGTGGGAGCAGCACGGCCCCCACAGCCTGCAGTGGATCAGGAAAAAGTGAAAACCTACAAAGACTCTGGGACAGAAGTGCTGTTTCCATTTTTTTTTCTCAAGTGCAGGGGTGTGCATGTCAAGGGCAGGGGTAGGATCCCAACTCTGGTGCCCGTGTGCCTTCTGAGGGGATGCGCAGTGCTGACCCTGCCGGATCCGCGCAGCTGAGTAGAACCAAGCGCCTGTGTAGTGTGGCAAGAGGACTGGTTCAGGGCCTGAGGCAAAGCTCCTTGAAGTCAGTGAGAGCATTTCTATTTATTTTCAAGGACTTTGGATTAGACTCTTTAACATCCACAGTTGAAAGATACAATATTAGAGCCAACTGATATTTTTGAGGCCATATTTCCCTGCTGCACATCTGGTCTGTCGATCTCAGAGCATCACCAGCAGAACAGTGAAACCAACAGCAGACGGTCTGTCAAAGTCCTATTATGTACAACACTGTTTCTCCTTTCAAGTGCTGAAATCTAATAATTCACCTAACTCTCCTGCCCTTCAGACACGCACACTGCATTCCCCTTAACATGGCTATATCTCTCTTCTCCTTTTTTTTCCCATTTTTTTTTGAACAAAATTCCCACGTGGAGGTATCAAGGTTTTTCTACAGCTCTATTTCATTTAAAAATAATTGGATCGTTATTTTCTTTAAGAACCAAACTTCAACAGTAAGTAATTTCTAGAGATGTGTCAAGTGGCTCAGCATAAAAGTTAATCTTGATCTATTGGTTTGTTAGGTATGTTTACGTCCAACCACTTAGTTCTCCTTAAACAAAAGTGATTTAAAGCCCTTTCTGGAGAGCATGAAAATGATTCCCCCAGCACTTACATCCTCAGGGCCATAATCCAACAAAAGCAGGCTTATCTTTAAGCATATGAGTAGTCCCACCAAAGTCAATGGGGCTCCAGATGTGTTTAAAGATAAACACATACTCAAGTGCTTTGCTGTATTGGAACTCTTTGAATGTTCTATTTGCATTTCATTTCAATAGTAGATTTTAAATTTTGTATATAGCAGAAGAGGGTTCTTGCTGGATGTCATATTAAAATATTATTTTTTAAAAGGGTTGAAAGGGAAATCTCAACATCTAATGAATATTTTTTTAATGATTCACATTAGTTATTTCAAATGTTATGAGTCTATATTGTTTGACTTATTTTACTTGGGGCTTCAGGACAGAAGTGCTGCAGACACAGAACTAAGCAGCAAAGCCCCACAAGTTTTCACTTCCAGCACTGCTACAAGTTTAATATCCCAGTTGCTTCACCTGCCCATGCTCCACCTCACCTCTGCAAAAATAAAGAACGCTAACATTTCCTCTACCTTACTCCTGTCACCTGGTAAATGTTTGGACAGGGATTTGATAACAGAAAATGCCAAAAGCTGCTTCTAGGGCAAAAATAAAGCTGGAAGAGATTGTTGATTGCAGATCTACTTGGGCAAAATATTTTTCTCTTACTTTTCTGCATGCCCTAGGGATCAAATTAATCAAAGCCCAACTTTGTGCAAACATTTCTTAGCATTTCTGAGAATGAGCCCTGTTATCCTGGATGACCAAGCTCCAGAAGAAGGTGCAGCAGTAGAATCACCCCAGTAAGTTAAACTAAGCAAGCTGAGCTTTTTAACACCATGTAATGCCAGGGGCACGATTGAGACAATTGTTTGCATTTCTATGAAATGCTTTTGGGTTGGACTGTTTTGTTTGGACACTACATCTGCTCTAAAAACTCCTTTGGCAGGGTCCATGCTTGCTGCCATGCACGGCAGAGTTTCAAACATCGCTGCAAAGCACTTTCTGAAGCAAAAGCGTCAGCACCCAGCCGTGCAGAGCAGCCGGGGAGGCAGCGGGGTGGAAGGCGGGCAGGGAGATGCAGCACACGCCACATCTCCACATCCTCCAGAGACTCCCTCCTGGAGGAAGGCACAGCCTTTGGGCTCATCTATATTTCAGCTACTTCATCGACCACAGCTTATGTAGACCCACGTCAGGGAGTCAGATTCAGCGAACTCAGCACAGCGATGGTTTTTCCCTGCAGCTCCCGATGCCTCTGAGCCCAGGCTGGGCAGGGTGCTGTCCCACTGCCGGTGGGATGGGAGCTGGCTGAAATTGGGATGTGAGCCCAAAATGGCACAAAATGGCTGCAACACAAGCGCATGTCCCTTTTAGTTCCGTCAGATTGCAGGCAACTGGATTAATCCCATGTTAAATAAAAAGGAAGTGGATGGGAGGGAGGTAGACAAAGGTTAGGAACATAATGAAATGACAAGAAATTCACATGTGGCATTCATTTGCCTGAAAGGACCAGTGCCTGAGCCTTCCCATGCAGCTCAACAACTGACACTTCATTTGATAAGGAAGCAGCTATTCACATCGAGCAGCCTTTCCACAACATAGCATGTGGCTGTTCACTGCACTCAGGTTTGCAGCATAACTCAATAGCAACTGGCCAATAAGACATTATCAACAAACTTTGGGAAGTGGCTGATGCTCTTTTCCCTACCTGGAAAGACTTTACAGGAACAAATGGACAACACAGCCCCATATGTCATGCAGCATCTCCCCAGTACATTTCACGTCTTGAGATGAGAGAAGCAGGTGGGCATGTAAGAGGGAGAAAATATGTTCCATGTAAGTGGTCACCAACCTGTGGTACTTAATTCAAGGCTAAACACTGGCCTGTGTTTGGCAGGAAGACTGAAGCATTACTCCAGCCTGAAGTTCTATAACATCTTTTCATTTTTGTCCAGCTGACATTTAGCTCTTTTCAGTAGCTCATCTTTCCATTTCCCCTTTGCGATGCCTGCTCTCTCAGGAAACTCGCTGGCTGCTTTATTGCCTTGAAGGCCCAGCTTTTCTGCTCTTCTCTTCACATCTCTACAGTCATTTGTCCTTTTCCTTCTGAACCAGAGCACCACTCCAAACAACTCTGTGAAGTACAGTCTATTATCCCTTTTCTCCACAAAGCAGTTTTGACTCTTCATATGTAATGCTCTATATAAAAATAAAACACATTGTGCTGTCTTAATAGCATAATTCTTAAACAGTTATGGCCTCATTCTCATTTATTCAAAGTACATAATTCCCATTGACAGCAGTAGGAGCGCTGCCAACACAGTAGTGAATTAGTTCCCATGATAAAACAAGACAGACACCAAAAGGTCCCATTCTGCTCTTCATTAGGAGGAAATGAAGGTGTAACAGGCAAAAAGATAAGACTAAGACAAAAAATTGCATGCAACAGCTTCATGGTAACCAGGCAGTGGGTTGTTAACTCAGAGTCATTACAGCTGACTTCAATCTGACAGGAGTCTAAATCCAGAGCAGTTTTAACATCAGTAGCACCACATCTCTGTGGAAGAGCTTAGAAAGGGTCCTCAGAGATGCTCATCCTCCTGATCTGGAAAAGGTTGGTACGGCTGGATGTCTGCCCCTCTTACCCAGTACCTGGAGACCTGAGTACGCATTTCAATAGCAAGCCCTTTGAAAACACACCAAACATTTGTCCTTCACAGGTAGACATCAGGTGGATGTTACGTGTGCTGTGTTAAAAGGCAGGGAGTGGGGAGCATCATTTCTATACCTTAGAACTCAACAAAGGGCTGGCAGTTATTTAGCTTCCTTGCTGAATAACTCTTCCATTTCCTGAATATTTTTTTCTTTTCTTGTTGTATGGTCTCAGGGTTATAGTGCTGCCCTGAGGATCTCATTCTGTCCCTCTGGCACCACTGGGAAAACATAGCATTGTCTGTGGTTCTTTTTTTTTCCATCTATAAAATAAAACATTTTCTTCCATCTTTAAAAATAAAATACACCATATTTCTTTTATCCAATTAGTCTTGTTCAGGTTATAAATGTCTTAAAGTATACTCAGTCTTTGGCACAACATCTAATCCATCAGGAGCACAAACAGGTATGGGAATTCTAGATAATACTAATATAATTTCATTTTTCTTGTGTTATCGGGTCATAGAAACATTGTAACAATAGAAATAGCCAAACAGTATCCTAGAAATATCCCAGGCTTTGGAAACATACTGTTATTTGAGATTTGTATCTTTCTGCTATACAAATTAAGAAGAAAAACTATAACAATGTATGAACACCTTTATATCCATTAACAGGAGACTGAGCGACATGGTGAAAAAACTGCTGTTGTCATGTTTCTGCCCAAATTATTTCTTCCTGTCAGTGCAACTACTACAAGCCTAGTGCTACTCCTTTCATGCGAAAGTGGATGTCAGAATTAAGCCAGCATGGAACCAGATTTCAGGATGTCTTATTCTTTTTCATGGATTATTTATTTCCTTCTAGGAACTTGAAAACATAATAAATTATGCTCCTTTTTTTGCACCTGGAGGTGGAATGCACCTTCTACCATAAAGATGCCCAAGGAGTTTAGTTTCCAAATTTAGTAGATCCCTTTGTCAAAGGAATCTGCTGGAGTCCAGCAGTACAAAATATCTCTTCTTCTTCTTTTTCTTCTCCTATTTGTCCTTGCCTGCTCTCTGTGGAAATACGAAGCACAGGCCCAAAGCGTTTGCCAGTGCTCCAGACTTCAATAGCCTTGGCTTTACAAAACATCACGTGCCCAGCTGTCCTCCACATTTTGGGTAACATACCAACAAAATATTACTTATTCCCTTAGCCTCGCAGGATATGAGATGTGTCTTGCACCTCTCTACCTCCAAAGTCCCAACTTTACACAAACCTAGTGCTAAAGTGTCAGTTTTGCTCGGTAGAGGCATATTTTGGAGGCAATAATCCTTATACTTCTGTCTTTCCTACTAATGCTGAAGTTCAAGCTAAAAGCTGCTTTCCCACACAAGGAACACTTAAGACCAAATGGTTTTACTAAACGCTTTCCCACTCCCCCTATGATGTGGTTATGCCAAACGGCTTGTTTCTTCCACTCATCACAGCCTCACTTTTTTTCTTAATGGAGCCACATGTTAGGTAGTAATAAGTATTAATATTAGCTGCTAAAATACAGTAGCCCAGTCCTTTCTACTCAGCGCCATCAGTCTTTCTGATATATTATAGAATATCCTACACCTGATACTTCAAAGAAGAACAAACTAAACTCCAAATGATGTGCTTCTGCATCACTCCTTCCTGGGCCCAGTGTCTTATATGCCCTGCTTATAAGATTCAATCACACTGATCATCATTTTCTACCTTATGCAGTGAGGTAGTTCTAACACTGTCCAATTTACTTTAAAATCAAGCCAAGGCATTTGCCTCAGTAACCTCCTGCAAAACTATTCCCATAGTTGATGAGACATGTGTCTGGGCTTTTCATTCTAAATTTGCTGCTTTTTAATTCAACCTGATGTTTGTTCTCATATTGTGTGATATAATAAAAAGTCAATTCAATGCTATGTGCTTGAGAATTTTGGCTTCCACAATTGGCTCCACTTTCATCTTCTTCTTCCCAGCAAAATAATTCTAGACTTTGACAACTCTCATGTCTTCATCCTAGCAGCTCTGTAGTTGTTTTTATTTTCATTTCTCGACTGTTTTTGGACTCTGCTATATACCTCATAAGAGATGAGGGTAAAAAGAATGAACACAGAATTAATGTGGATTAATGGCATAATCCTGATTTTTTTTTTTTAATTCTTCTCGTGTTTTATTTAATACATCCTTTTTTCTTTTTTTTAAACTGCTTCTATAGACTGAGGTAAATCAGACACTGATGAATCTTGGTGCAGGTTCTTTTTCCTTAAAAGTTCCTGGAAATTCAGGGCTTTTCAGATTATTTGAGCTATACAGCTAATCACTGGTGATTTGCGTTACCTTGTCTTTGACCATGTTCAGAGTTGTCTGCCATCATGACGTTCAACCTTCCAGTATGTTTAAATCCATCAGGTAAAGTATTCACCATAAAGTGACATAACCCTAAACTGACCTGCAATCTCTGACAGGTTAAAATAAACCAAACTGCACTGATTTTTTGCCTACTTTTTCCATCATTTTGCCTGAAAAATTGTTAGGAAGTATATTGAAACATTACTTCAGATATCCATCTGAAATATTACTATATTTCAGGTCACAAAATCCTGCCAGTATTCAAGCCACACATTCGGTCCAAAAAACTGTGGCCACATTTCTCTTTATGGCATGAGTTAAACTTCAAGACCTGTAGTTCAAGAATTCTCTGTTTAACTTATTGTTTGTTGGATGTAACCAAAGCACCCAGATAAAGACACCTTTCAGATTTGATTTTGTTTATGGTTTGTTCTTGTAGCTTCTGATGACATTTCCCATTTTTACATGGGAGAAGTTCTTGATAATAAGGCAAAACCACCACCAACAAAATATAACTTCAAGAAGATTTCCACCAAGTCTTCTGATCACCAAAACACACCAGCCTTGGGATGACGGCAGAGTTGATGTCACCCCAGAGTGAAGGATCAGCTTTTGATCTCTCATGTCATTCTTGTGATTAGATAGTACCTGAGGAGCAGACTCAGCTCAGCAAAGCTATCCTATACAGCCTTCCTCTGGCTTCTTGAGATCATAATTACAAGTATTTGAGACATGATTTGTGTTCAGTCTGATCTGAAATAAGCTTTCAAAATTAAAAAAAAAAAAGTTTAAACCCAAAATACGGCATTTTTTTCTTTTAATACATCAGTCCTCAATGTTAAAACTCCAAGTTCTGAAGAGTACAGACCACATCTATTATCCTGAACATCTCACCTTTGCGAACTTCTCCTCTTGCTCTGTTTAAACCTTCAAGCTTGCTTGTATTGACTATGGGAATGAATAGGATTGTGAGAGCTTTAGCACTGATCATAAAGGCTCATGGGCAAAGAGCTTGCGGGTGGTAAATGCTCATGAGTGGTCGAGCAAAGCTGGTAAAACTAATACCCCTGTCAGGAGAAGGTGAAGTGAAGGCAGAGAAAGTTTGAGTGTTCAGGTGCTGGTGTTACAGATGGAGTCAGTGACACAGCTGAGGCTGAAACTGAAGGCGCTCAATCAACTGTCAGAGAACAAACAGTATTTCCTCTTAATTCACAGTTTTTCCTCATGAAAAGAATCCTGTCTCACTATTGTTCAGATGGCTCGCATATGCCATGGGCATGATACAGGCAATGAAGCTTTGCGTTAATCTACTGTCCAGATTGATAACTGTAAGGGGCAGCTCATAATGACCACAACGTGATTAATCATGATGCACGTGTGATACCCATGCTCATTATTACGGCCTCCAGAACAGCACTGCTGAGTCCTGCCAATATGCTCAGTTTAGTATCTGGAAGAGACAATACTGCAATTACTGGCAAAGTATGCAGGAAAATTAAGAAGCAGCTAGTTCTGTATTCTGCATCGGGCTAGTAAGCAGGGGTACAGACAAGCGTGGGAATGTAACAGCTACAAGGAATAACATATATTATCTTGATCCAATACTTTAAATAGATGTTGTCTGGATATGCTTGTTTATTTTAAACAGTTGTCTTGCAGAATGCTTGCTCAGAGACGAACACAGAGGGCACTGGCACAGGAAGGATACAACACCTGTGTAAGAGCTGATGAAGCCTATTTGGAAACAGATCTACATCCCTACTTCATGCCAATGTATTATGATGTTACCCACTTATAAGACAGAGATAAATTGTCCTTGTCTGGCTGTTTTACTTGTTAGAGTTCTTGTGAGCCTGTGAAATTTAATTTCCCATAAACCACACCATGTGATGTCTTTTTTAATGTGACCCACATGCCACTGAACAACACAAATGTACCTGGGCATCAGTCCTTTGGAAAGTGTTCTAGTACTGTTTCCAGCCATGTAGACTACCACAAACATTACAACCTTATTTTCCACATCCCATAGAAAGCTGAGTTGAGCCAAAGACACAAATCCTTTTCTTCAAAGACAGTATAAAGCTTCCAGATAAAGACATGGTCCTGTTCTTCAGGGATACTGCTCACTTGTATGGGAAGAAGAGCATTTTCTAGGCTCACTTGCAGGGGATGGAGCCTGTTCCCACTAGAACAAGTTACTGTCTTCTACTACAAGTTTAGTCAATGCCTCTCAGTTGTCCCCCAAATACACAGTAGTATACGTATGCTGAAATTCTCAGAGTTTGTCTTAAATTGTATGGCAAATTCTTCCCTACCAGTGAATAATTGCAAGACAACATAGTTGTTAATGATGCTGTGCACTTTGTTTCAAAAAGGTGCTCAGAGTTCCTGGTGATCAGCACAGCACTGAGACCCATTTGAAATAAGAACCTTCCAGCAAATCTCCTGTCTTCATGAAGATCATCTTCTCTGTTCACAGAAAGTATCATTCACACTGGACAGAAATGCCCCATCCAAGAGAAACATGGCATCTGTATGTGTAACAATGAGGTTTTCTGTTTCTCCTTCATTTGTCATTAACAGTGACCAAGGGTGCTGGATGTGTGGTAGGACCTCTTGGTAGTAACCCCTTGATATTTCCACAAATAATGTATCATTATTAATAACTCTATCATATTGTCTGTTAATTGGAAATAACAGGGAAGATGCTCAGCGTCAAGGTACCAGTTCAGATCCCCTATGCTAAATACATATCTAAACAACGTGCCTAGCAGCTGTTTGCCAAATGCATCTGTAAACTCAAAAGCAAATAATCTGAATCAAAATAATTAGGTAAATTAATGGAAGAAAAATCTACTTAGAGCTATTAAACACAGAGATAAGCCTTTTGATTCTGAAGATCTCTGAGCCATGCCTTTTGAGCTCAGTGCTGGGGAAGCCTTTACCCCTCTTCTGCCATTCGCCCCCCTGGGCAGCAATGGGTGCCTGTGGCATCCTGTTAGATATTTAGATTAGTCAGCTGTCTGTGATTGCTGGGTTGGCTCTGCTTTCCTCTTCAGCTGAGATATGGAAACCGCACCAAAGAAAAAATCTATTGGCATGACTCCGCAACACAGAGACAGCCAAGGAGGGCAAGAGCTGATTCTTCCAGTGGAGAAAAAAGCTTATGCTCATAAAGAATATTATTTGGACAGGACTCTGAGTTATACAGTAAGTTAAGTGAATTAAACACAGAATCTTTTTGATTAATCTTCTAACTTCAAGCATACGCGCTGAAGCTCAATAGCAATTTAGCACCATGCTCAGACCGCAATAACCAGCCTGACATTCAAGAATTTAGGACAGAAATATTTATTTGACCAAAAAAAGAGAAAAAGTTTAGAATAGTAGGGTGAGGGTATCTTTCTGAACCATTGAGCAAAGGATCATCAAATAAGGATAAAAATAATATAAATAGTGGTAGTCACTGAGAAATAACTTTTTCAGTCTTCCATGTGCTAATCCAAACTAATAAAATTGTATTTTAGCCATATTGTATTTTAAAAGTATTTGTTATATTTACAACAATAATACATAGCACGGTGCAGCCAGGGAGTGTGTGCGTAGTGTGCCAAGTCATTTTTAATCACTATTTAAAGGGATAAGAGGTAACCCCTTATCTGCTTATCCAGTGGCACATGTGGAGTATGGATGTGTGCTGATGCTACAGAGAACCCTGGAGTTAGCATAGTAAGAAGGGGGCATATTATGTCCTGAAATAGCATAATATGCAAGAATTCTTTATTTTAACTCTATTAAAAAAAAAAAAACAAACAAAAACCAAACCAACCAACCAAACAAAACTAAATAAAAATAGGTAAAGGAAAGTTTGGTGATGACTAGACTAATGAAAATGTTGACTTCAGAAATGGTAAAAATGTGAATTTCCCAATGCTGTTCTGGACTTTGCTATTTGTTGCAGATGAGCAAACCTCAATTAAAGCAACAGGGCTGTACGTGGGTAGACTCGTCTGCTCACTACCAGTTTGCTGCAGGATTAGACTCATTATTTGAATTTCCAGGTCTTCAACAGTACTACGTGTTCATGATGTGTCAAAGCAAATTTAACTGGTTTAATAAAGGAAAGCCTTTCAAAAGCACTCATTTCTACAGACAAAAACGGGTTTGCAATGCATTTGTTAAGGTATTACATACGTAGAACAAAGTTCCCTTGGCATTTACGGAGCTTTGGATCACGTTGTTGTTGAAAAAAAAAAAAAGAAGCCAGATTATCACACAAATACAATATTTAATCTCCAGATATTCTGCTTCAAACAGTGTAATTGAGTTCAATAGCTCCATGTTTATTATTATGGCCTATGCCTAGACATTAGCATATCGAAAAACATGGGGGGAAATGTCATACATACTCCCACACACTTATGCAAATATAATTATAATTGCTCTCTGTATTTCACAGTAGACCTTTCATGAGAATCATTATGCCTATTCTGTCTAAAAAAATATCTGTTATGTAAAAAATGTTTGAAATAGAACTTTGTTTTATTCAGCATTAAACAAATATGTCCAGCCGGGACTGTTGATACTACCTCACCTATGCATACATACACATGCATATGTTTATGTATATCACATAACAAAGCTTACCTGCTAAACACAAACTTATACTTCAGCTACATGGAAAATGTTCTCACTACTCAGCATCCACTTGTTGTACCTCTCCTGAAAGGACCAAATCTCTCTTAAATGTCCTGCTTCATGAGCATCCCTTCACACAACAGGCCTTTGCACAGCATTGAGAATTCATGGAGGAAATGAACTCATTCCACCCTCTGTATATATCTGCATGGAGCCTTGCACAATGGGGCTGCAATTTATTTGGGGCCGCTGGGTATGACTGCCATACAAGTAGTAACTAATAACAACAGGCCAGCAGAGATTGCTGAGATGCATTGGCTGTAGGGAAAATAAAACCTGGTCCACAAGAAGGACATTCTACATCCAATTATACGTATAAACATAGCTGAAATTACAAGACTTGATTAAAATGTTGGGAATAACACTTCATCTCCATCTGACTTTTTAGACAACGGTAATAAAAATAAATTATCTTGTGATTTGTGGAAAAATGACCAAGATTTAATATTTCTAC
This sequence comes from Columba livia, assembly GCF_036013475.1. Classification (NCBI taxonomy): domain Eukaryota; kingdom Metazoa; phylum Chordata; class Aves; order Columbiformes; family Columbidae; genus Columba; species Columba livia. Next base: position 7,630,519 of record NC_088607.1, read on the forward strand.
TCATCGAAATGTATCTATGAAGTCCTTTCCTTTCCTTTCCTTTCCTTTCCTTTCCTTTCCTTTCCTTTCCTTTCCTTTCCTTTCCTTTCCTTTCCTTTCCTTTCCTTTCCTTTCCTTTCCTTTCCTTTCCTTTCCTTTCCTTTTCCTTTTTCCTCTTTCCTCTTTCCTCTTTCCTCTTTCCTCTTTCATCTTTCCTCTTTCCTCTTTCCTTTTTCCTCTTTCCTTTTTCCTTTTTCCTTTTTCCTTTTTCCTTTTTCCTTTCTATTTTCCTTTTCCTTTATCTTTTTTCTTTCTCTTCATTTCCCTTCATTTCCCTTCTGTTCTTTTCACTTCCTTTATCTTCTTTCCTCCCTCTCTTCTTTTCTTGTCTTCCCTGAATTTCCCATTCATGACGATCAGGCCCCCACTCTAGATCCTTCACCCCTTATACTGCCTTGAACAAAGACTGGGTCCCGTGGGGCGAGGGCTGTTATTCCTCCAGTGGGGCAGGATGAGACCCGTGGGGCTGAGCAGCCCTGCCAAAGGCGCCGCATTATGCTCTTACCCATCGATATCATCTGCAGCAAAACTCATGGCTCCCCCAGCCTGCTTCAGGTGGGGAAAATTCCCAGGCAAGCGGCCCAGGCAGTCAGAGGATGAGGAGGAGAGGAGCACGCTGGTGGATACTCCGGCGTTTGTGTGAAAAATTCTCAGGGAAAATTCTTTCTCTCTCTCTCAGGCCCCTAAACTCTTTGTGAATGGGGCCAGTGCAACATGTGGCCTTTCACCTCGCCCAAGAACCACTGCCAGACAGCCACACTCAGAGAATTGTTTGTTAATAGTCCAATTAGATAATTGCCATCTTTCACTCCTTTTGCTCTACATTTCCCATAAAGGAATGAATAAGGAGAGCAGCATGAAGAGGGCTTCTGCCCTGCAAGGTGACAAGAAGGACTGGAGCATGCTCTTTGCACAAGGCCATTTGCTTGAATTGAATCATTGTAGCCTAATCAATGGTCTTATTGGATTACTGGCTGTTGCGGTTCTCAAAGATATTGTAGCAGAGACAATGAAATAGCTAGAGTAAAACTTTTTTCTCCTTTAGTGGATCACGCAGTTGAGATTTTTCACGGGCTATCTCTCTCTCCCCTCCCTCTCTTGCTCCCTCCCTCTCTCTCTCCCTCTTTCTCCCCCTCTCCCTTTCTCCCCCTTCCTGGATCCACTGCACACAAAGCTGGCTTTTTTTTGCTTTTTTTTTTTTTTTCAATGAGCAGGCTCTGCGAATAGGTTCAGTGTTTGCGAAGGTGCAGAATTAGCACACACACATGCACGCACACACACACACACAGAGGGAGAAGCACAAAAAGCAAGTATCGGGACTGAAATAAGGAGAGGTAGGAGTTTAAGATGGCTGTCTGTGGGGAGATGTGTTAAGGAGGATTTCTGCTGGCCAAGATAACCTGCTTCCTTGGAGAGATCTGCTTGAAAGAAGAACTTTCCGTGTGTGAGCGTGCTGGGGATCTGTTTGTTTGTTTAGAATTCAGGGGGCTTTTTTTTTTCCCACCCCCCTACAACTGCATTTTTCCAGCCCTTCCTAGCAGCTTTATTGAGATTTATTTGGCGTGCTTTGGAGAAAGCCACTATATAATCGGGAGGTCAAAGGCATACTGAAGAAAGTTAATAATGGCTGCTAATGGTGCTAACAATTCAGGGTGAATCTTGTCAAAAGTTTTTTTTTTTTTTTTCTTTTCCCTCTACCCCCCTTTTTTTCCTCTCCTTTTTTTTTTTTTTTTTTTTTTTTTTTTTTCTGGAAGTCTCAGTCTTTTGATTGTGTGTTTCCTGAAAGCAAGACCAATCATTTCAGTTTATTCACTGGCTAAACTCTACTTGATTGGGGACAAGCACACAAACCATCCATTACGATCTGATATATTATCCAAACAATTTAGTGTATTCATGAGGTAACCTAAATGTGGAGGCTGCAAAATTACCCGTAATCAATTGAAACAGCGAGTGCGCGTCCCTCTGTGTGTCTAACAACTACATGTCTCCGTAATAAGGCAGACATTAAATCATTTTAGAGTTGTATTGTTGAGTACCTGATCACTGGGCGCTCTGGGAAGCTGGACCGTCACATTAAGGACGCTGGGACTGAGGAAGCCGCTGCTTTTCCAGTGGGATAAAACCCGACCTTCCTTACTCAAGGTGCTTTACAGATCCCCACCGATCTGACCCTAAGCCGTGCAATATCCAGCATAGACTTCGTCTTCTTCTTCTACTACTACTCTTCTATATTTTTGGGTGGCTTTTTTCTTTTCTTTTGTTTTTATTGCACTACATGTTTGGGAAACAAGACAAAATGGACGTTAGATGCAGTTCAGAGACTGAAGCTAACAGGGTCTCGAAGAACGGACATAAAGAGGGCAAAGAAAGCAAAGGGTCTGAAGGAAATATTTCTACTTCTTTTTTGAAGGATCAACAAGGAACTTTTTCTGCCTCTGCAGCTACGGAAGATTGTAATAAAAGTAAATCTAGTTCGGCTGATCCGGACTATTGCAGGAGGATCCTAGTTAGAGGTATGAGTTTGAGGTATTTCTCGAGGGTGGGGGAAGGTGAGCTGTCTTCACGCCCGGGAGATTTGTTGGTTTTGTTGCTTTGCCTATGACCCGTCCGTCTTTGGGTGGAAAGACCTTCGTATGGCTCCGGAGGAGAGATCCCACATCCCGGCCGGGCTGTGCCCTGCAGCCCCCTCGCCACCCCGGCTTTATTCCGCTGTGTTTCCGCCAGCGGCTCGGGGGAAAGTTGAGCCGCGGTGGTTTCTCCCTGGCTTTGCCCCTCACCAGGCCGGCCCCGCGGTTTTGTGCGGCTTTGCAGCTTTCCCGGGGTGCCCATCCCCTCGGGGACCCCGCCGGGACCAGCGCGCCCTTGGCGGGGCCGCCGCTCTGCCCCTCCGGCCGGGCGCGCTCCTCCCGCGCCCGCGCATCCCTCCCGCGTACAATGGCGCGGGGCCGCGGTTCCCGCCCGGCTGTCGGAATGGCCAAGAAGGTCTTCTCCAGAGGGCAGGGGCTCCGGCTGTCCCCCCTCTCCCCGCGCCCGGCATCCCAGTAGAAACGGCTATTTTAAAATAACCATCATCCTTAAAAACAACGGGGGAATGACAAAGGGCTTTTAAATTATTTTCTTCTGATAGTTTACGCTTTATTTTTCTCAGCCCTCGTCTCCCTCCCAGGCTAAACGGATTAAATCATTCTACTCCTGCTTCCCGACCCCCCCGCCCCCCCCTCCAAAAAAGACAATACACACACACACACAAAAAATACCAAACTGAAGAAATTTCAGTTTTATTAAGGTGCGTTTTGGAGGAGGAGAATGAGGAAAGCATCGGAACAAAATTAGTGTGAAGCAGGCCTTGTAAACAATAATTAATCCTTGCGCGACCGATTGACCCAGAGAGGGGTCAGATTAAAATGATGTGATTGTCTCCGGTTTAAAACGTACCGAGGAGATAAAATTTCGGAAAGCAAAGTTGGGAAGGCTTTAATGTAACATGAATCTGGCTCTATCTTGACAGTCGTGTTAATAAGATTTGTCCCGCTTTCTTTCGGTGGGGGCTACGAGAAAAGTGAGGTTTCTGCGAGCTACTTGGTACCTCGTTTTGGTCTCCCCCCCCCCTCCTTCTTCTCCTGTTTGCCAAAACTCCAAGGCAGCAGTAGCGGCGATGCTTTCTCCGGGATGCTGGGTGGGCTGGAGGTGTCCCCAGATTCGCGGTGGGCAGGCAGCCAGCTCGGGGGCAGCGCTGCCCATCCCCTGAACGCTCTTGGAAACTTGTTCTGAAAAAAAAATAGAGGTTTTATATTTTGGGGGGCGGCTGGGTGTGTGTGTTGGCTTCCAGGAAGCCCTAATCCGGAGCCCAGGGGGAACAAAGAGTAGCCCTGCACTCGAAGCACAAAGCCCGGCCTGGAGGATCTCTCCCCAGCCTCCCAGAGGGGCCGTGGGTAATGCCGCAGTGTCGTATTATCAGTGCAATATATTCAAGCCAATTTTTAAATGGGCTGAGGGGATTATTTCTAGAGCCCTGGGCCCTCACCGCCCTCTCCTTCCTTCTCTGTTGTTGTTTTTTTTTCTCCTTCCTTGGGTGCAGTGGCCAGGTGCAGTGCCGCAGTCTCAGGGATCCTGCTTCAGTCTGACTCGGGTCTCGGTCTTGAGGGCTCTGGCGGCGGCGCTTTCCCTCGGAAAAATATTAAAAAAAAAAATTAGAAAAAAAAAAAGTATGGAGGGTTGTCTGGGTGTAAAACTGACTGCGCCTTTCTTTGCCAGATGCCAAAGGTTCAATCAGAGAGATTATTCTGCCTAAGGGGCTTGATCTGGACCGTCCCAAGCGGACCCGCACCTCCTTCACGGCCGAGCAGCTCTACCGCCTGGAGATGGAGTTCCAGCGCTGCCAGTACGTCGTGGGGCGGGAGCGCACCGAGCTCGCCCGCCAGCTCAATCTCTCCGAGACTCAGGTAGCCCCAGCGGGACCGGGAGCCCCGGCTACCCCCCATTCCCCTGCCCTGCGCCGCGCCGGCTCCGGTTCCCTCCGTGGGACCCCCCCGTTCCGGCCCGGACGTCTCCGCTGCGCACCGGGTCCCCCGGTTGCTGTCGGGCAGAGTCGCGGGCCCGCTGGAGAGGCAAAGGCCGCCCACTCGTGTCCGGTCATGGGGGAGGTACGGGATGGAGCTGAGGAGTGCGTGGCTGAGGCGTCCCGGCAAGGGGATCTCTATTAACTACGTGCAGTCAAGGAAGGGGGAGCCCTGGAGGGGGCCACTCGTCCCTGCGTGTGGGGACACACACCCTCGTGGGCTCTCCTGTGGCCCCGTGGGTCCGCACACGGCGAGAAGGCCCGGCCGGAGGGGTCCGCGGGATCTTGGGCCACGAAGCCAAACCCCTCCCCAGGCCGTGGCACAGCTTCCCACTACGGCTGACCCGTGGGGAGCCGCCCTGGCTCCGTCGGGGCTCGGTGCCCCCCGCTCCGCTGTACCGGTGTCGGGTGTCCCCCGGGCGCGGAGGTGTGCTGCGGCAGCCGGGAGAAGGGAGAGAGGCCGAGCCGCTCCCAGCCAGCAGCAAGCAGAAAATAGCTGCTAAAACCCCGGGTGGAGAGGTTGGCACCTTCCGTTGGGGGCTGCTGGGTTAGAGACTTTCGGTCCGAGTGCTCTTTCCTGGGTACAAGATATCCGGGGAGAAGACTCAAGTTTGGGCCTTAATTTTGAGTCCTTGTATTTCCGAGGGGGACAATCTCACTTCCATTCTGCAGAGCAGAGTGGCTGTGGCCAGGAGGCGGTCAGGCCGGTTAAAACTATACGAGAGTGCGGGAAGGCATCTAAAAAGACCAAACTTCTGAAAGCCGGTTTCATATTTCCGCAAAATATCATACAACAATAAATTCCCCTGACAAGCTAATTAGCTTTTTTCTTTCCCATGCCGGATAGAAATGACAAGTTCAATAGCTCGAAGGTTACAGAAACCACCACGGTTTTCTTATTGTTTTAGTTGGGGGTATGTTTTCCTTTTTTTTTTTTTTTTTTTTTTTGTTATTTTTTGGAGGGGCTTCCAGGATTCCTTTTTAAAATTATATATTGTTTAAAATGGGTGGTGAGGGGAAAGAAATTGTCCAGGCCTGGAGATTGGGAAGAAGTGCAAAGCTGTGGTTACACCCAGGGAAGGCAGCTGGACCTGAGCGGCCCCAGCGGCGGTGGCAGCGGTGCGAGGTCCCTGCGAGCGGGGCGGCTGTCGCCGCCATGCACGGTCCTGGGGGCCGCAGTCCGGCCCGTGGGCGCGCCGGGGCGCCGGCTGAGAGGAAAAAAGCGCTGGGGAAAGGGCTGGATCCAGCTCCCAGAGAACTACTGGCGTACAGTAAAGGACGAAAAAGTTAAGTCACGTTAAAGATGTAGTGCGATAAGGGCTCACGGATTCCCCTCTGTTCCCCTGGGGCCCACCCCAAACGGGAGCAGCCAGGTTGCAGGGAGCGCCTGTCGCTTTGTGCGTTTTTAAATGCTCCCCGTTAGCAAGTACTGGGCCGGACGCCTCCCGCCCTCCCCCGCAGCCTTTCCCCCTGTACCAGCGGAGCCGTGCCGGGGTCCCGGGGCAACCTTGGCGGGGGTCGCCCTTCCTTTCCCTCCCCGCGCCGCTGACCCTGCCTCTCTCCCCGGCCTGCAGGTCAAGGTCTGGTTCCAGAACCGGCGCACCAAGCAGAAAAAGGACCAGGGCAAGGACTCGGAGCTGCGGTCGGTGGTATCCGAGACCGCCGCCACCTGCAGCGTCCTGCGGCTGCTGGAGCAAGGCCGGCTGCTCTCCCCACCGGGGCTGCCCGGCCTCCTGCCGCCCTGCGCTACCGGAGCCCTGGGTTCGGCGCTGCGCGGCCCCGGCCTGGCAGCGAGCAGCGGCAGCGCGGCGGCGGCGGCGGCTCCCGCCGGGGGCTCCCCGCACCCCCCGGCCGCCAGCAGCGCGGCGGGGCCCCCCCCTCCGGCAGCGCTACACGGAGCGGCCACCGCCGGGCACGGGCTGTTCGGGCTGCCGGTGCCCGCGCTGCTGGGCTCGGTGGCCGGGCGGCTCTCCTCCGCGCCCCTGGCCGTGGCCGGCTCGCTGGCGGGCAACTTGCAGGAACTGTCGGCCCGCTACCTGAGCTCGTCCGCCTTCGAGCCCTACTCCCGGACCAACAATAAAGAAAGCGCTGAGAAAAAAGCACTGGACTGACTCTAAGTAACTTCCCCGTATTTATATTTATAGTCTCTATTTGTGGCGGTATTTATGGGACGGGCGGCGCGGCGGCCTGCCGGCAGCCCCCTCCCTCGCCGCCGCCTCCCAGCCCCGCGGCGCGGTTCCCTCCGCGGGCCGGGGCGGAGCGGGGACCGGGGCGGAGCGGGGCCCCGGTGCTCTCGGGGCGAGGTGAGGCGGCTGCCGGGGGACCTTCTCCGGAGCCCGGCGAAAGCGGGGCAGCCCCCGCGGCTCTCCCTGCCCCGCCGACCCGGGGATCCGTCGGTCCTTTCGGGGGGGGATGTCTGTCTGTTCGTTTGCTTTGACACCGTTAGGAAAGGGACGGAGAGGGAGAGCGGACAGGGTGCGGTTTGGCCGGGCTCTTTAGGCTCGTCTGTAGCCAATGCCAAGCGAGGGAGGATTTCAGAGAGGGGAAGATGGAGCCACCAGGTGATGCCCCCCCCCCTTTTTTTTTCTTTCTTTTTATTTTTTCCCTCCCCCGACTTCAGTGACTCCTAAGCACAGAGGTTTGGGGGCTCCACCTGTGGTTCCCGTTTCACTCACACTCACTGCACTACAGTCCCCGGGTAAAGTCCTTGCCGTTTGCCCTTAATACCAGCCAGGAAAATGTCCAGCAACTTTTCTTTTCCACGATAAATCTTGAACGTGGGAAGGGCCGGAACGGACTGCCTTGACAATACACCCACGAAGCGGGGAGACAGAAACCAGTGGCTGCAGAGATTTTGAATAAAACTGTCTCTCCCTTCGAGATAACATAACGCCCCCTTTTTTTCTTTCTTTCTTTTTTTTTTTTTTCATTCCCACGGGCCAGTCCTGCGGACTTTATCTGCAAAAGCAAATATGCAGATAAATAATGGAAGTCGCGACTCGATTTGCATCCAGATCTGTTGCGATGGTAATTTTTTTCCTTTTTTTTTTTTTTTTTTTCGTATTTCATTTTTCCAAATAATTTCCGTATGCACCTGATTAAAGAAAAAATCTTTACCCTTCCTTCCTCCTAAAATAACCCCTCGTACATCGCTCACGCTTCTTTTAAAACAAACGTAAAATATAAAAAGCATATCCTTTGTTGTTATTTTTGTACTTTAAAATACATCTATGTAACAATCTTTTTTTTTTTTCCCTTCAGAATTCTTACTGCTATTTTCTCCAGAAATCTATGTATTTCATTCTCTAGTATTCCGGATCGAATATTTCCTGTTGAATTTCGGTACTTGAATTTGCAAGAAAAGGGGTACTGTATGTAGTTAGTTCTTTGGAAAAACGAAAAGAAGAAATATTTCTTTACTTTGGTTTTAAGTTTCTTTTTTTTTCTTTAAACTTTAACACATGGCGTTTACAAATTGTATAAATACGTGCCACCAAATTGTAACCAAAAAAAAAAAATTACAAAAAGTGGAATGGTTGCTGTAGTGTATAGAATTAATTATAGACCAGAACTGGACAGAAGGATCTGGACCGAAAGAAAATAGTAATTTTATTGTAAATTATTTACGTTTGAAGTTTCTAGGCAACTAGTTGGAAAAGATAATGGATGAATCGAGCGCTGAGCCCTTGCTACTAACTTTTGTTCTGAATGTTTTGGATATTTGGATGTTTTGTATTTATGTGGTGAGAGTGAAATATATTATATCTATATGATGATGGAATTAGGTGTATTTTCGTCTTATATTCATAGCACCCAAATTACCTTCATCTAATACGTACACTGCCATAAAAAAATCCCATCCCTACATAACCCTCGCGATATTTGATTTTATTTTAATTTTATTTTATTTTTAATTGTGAAGCGAGGGATTGCGGAGTCCATTTCGTGGAGTGGGGTTTCTTCTTCCTGGGGTAGTCTGGGGCATTCCTGGTTCCCCCCTCCGGCTCCGACCCACCCCTTGGAACAGTCTCCGGCCCCGCGGGTCCGATCCCCGGCCCGTGGCCGTGCCCATACCCGTGGCCGGGGCGGCGGGTGAGGTCCCCGTGGGGACACCAGCCGGGTGCCGGGACTGCCCGGCTGCCACCGCCGGCCCCCGGCGCGGGGTTCGCTCTTCTCTTCCCCTGCCTGGGGCGGCTGTCGGGCCTTGCAGGCACGTAAGGGATGCGCATACATGTGTGCATATATTTATGGATCTATATATGCATATATAAAAACACATACCTATATATGAGTGTATATATATGCGCGTGCACGCATAAATATGTATATTTTTAAGAATTTTCTAAATAGCTCTTGCTTCCGTCCTGTTTGGCAGCCCAGCCCCAAGACTCCTTTTCTGGGCAGAACCCAGGTTTTCCACGAGCCCCCCCCCCGGCCTGGCCATGGCTCTTCCAGGGCCCCAGCGAGGCGTCAAACTGCGGCTCCCCAGGCCGAGCAGCCTGCGGCACCGAGGCACCTGCCTGCCCCGCGGCTTCCCCACGGCCACCGGTCCCCGGTGCAGTGTCCGCTGGGCTGTGCCGTGAGCCTGTCCCAGACAGGGCAGACGCACAGCTCGAGATTAAAAGGGAAGACTGTGGTGGTGATGGTGATTCTTTTTATTTTTCTTTTTTTTTTTTTTCTTTTTCTTTTTTTCCTTAAGTGTGTAGAAATGATCTGGGGAAGGGCAACCCCGGTAAAAGGGGGGATCGCAGATGATATTTGAAAAGGTGACATTGAAACTCTTTGTCGAGACAGAGAAAACTTCAAGCGGGATAGGAAGCTGCGTTAAAGAGAAAAGAGCTGAGTGTGGCAAAACAGATCTGCCAGGGAGACCCGCGGCGAGAGGGTCGTTTTCAGGTTTCTGCCTTGCCTCCATGGACTGCGCAGCATCACCCGCAGCCCTGGACAAAGAGAGGAGACCTGGCCTGGGTTGCCTTTGCCAAAGAGGCAATCACCATCACCCAAACCTTGCCCTGGCTGTCCTGCCCTGCGTGGGGTTGTCCTGCCCGATGAATTTGCCCTGTCCCACAGGGACCTCTGTGTTGCTGAGATGGGGCCACTTCAGTGACCAAATCTGTTGCTGCACTGTGACCCATGGGGAACATGAGGATGAATGTGTCCTGCCAGAGCTGTCTAAGGTGCCTTCAACTGAAAAGAGGATTTCTCTGCTATTCTATTTTTTTTTAACTGGAGACAGTAGAGGGGTTCCTGCCCGTGCACTATGACGCTCTTTTTCCCTGGTCACTGGCCTGACCTGTAGTCCCAGGGCTGGATCCATGGTCAATATAAGCTCTTTGCTCCTCACCTAAGGCAATTTAAACCAGCATCAAGATAAATTGCCCACACTTAAGCACAAAATATTATTTTACAGCTTTGCAACCATCCTCAGTAGAAGCGTTAGACAGTTTTGTTCCTATTATTATTAATTATTTCTGAATATTTCCAAATAAGGATGTGCTCTGAGATGCGAAAGTGTCTTATCTAACCATTCAGATAAAATAAATACTTCAAGAATTCTTTTTTTTTTTTTTCTTTTCTGCACCATTCAAATTCCACCTGTCCCACTGCTGTACCAGGGGCTGCATCTGGGAGTAAAGCAAATGCCGAGGCTTTTGCCTCCTGCCTCCCATGCAGGGTTATCACAGTCCTATTTCAGTCCCTGCTTGTGACACGGGTCAAAACCTTGGACTGCAACAGGGAGGGAGGCAATTTATTATTTGCTTTGAAACTTCCAGCATCTGGAATGCATGAGGTTTCTGGGTGCCTAATCGCCTCCTTTTAGCAGGAGAAAAAACTAAACCATCTGATTTTGTAAAAAGGGGAGGGAATGCCACCTGTAGCTGTGCTGCTGTGTAGGACAAGTTAAAAATCAGATATATGCACATCCATATATACAGTGAGACTAAATAAAAAAATTTCATATAAATAATAGGTTTTTGTTTTGTTTTGTTTTGTTGTTCTCACTACACCAATGCTGTTCTGAAGCTGTGTGCTGCCCAGAGACACTGCTTGCTTGTTTTCATTGAAATGCTGAATTTCATTCTGCCAGGGCAATGAACACAATCCACCCTCCTGAAGCTACTTGCTACCGAAATATTTTGTTGCATTTCATGCGGTATCATTATTTGTGCCCATCACTGTGGCATCTGAGCTCAAATTTGGCTCATTCAGAAGCAGCATGTGTGAGTGTGAGGGATACGAATATTTAGTAGGAAAGCAAATAAACAAAATATGAACATATCTCCAGCATGATTTTTTGACAAAAATGAAAGTATTTGTGTCAGGCAGACTTCTTCAAACTTTCCTTTGGCAGCATCTGCACGTAGGACTTAGGGTGAGCAAGCAATAACAAAGACTGAGGGCAGCACGGGTTATTTCAGTTTGTTCAGCTGAACCCAAGGAATATTTCCACAGGTACATGGACAGAGTGCTGGGTCCCGTGGCTCTCAGAAAGGCAAAACTCTCAGGATCAGCTCCCGAGCATCCAGGGTGAACACAAAACAATGTTAGCCAGGTCCGTGTAGGGAAAAGAGGAATTAGTCTATTTAGAGGATTCTTTCAAAAGCATTTGCCCATCCACTTAACGTAGGTCCTGCTTTATTTGCTGCTTCTCCATACCCCTCATGCCAGGGATTAGTGCAGCCTCTGACCACTTTGTCTCCATTTGCAACCCTGTCATCAGCCCAAGATATGTGACCTTGTGACACATAAAAAAGCACACAAGGTCCTTGATTAACTTCAGAGTATTTTATTTCTTCAGAGAGAAGAAAAACACTTTGAAAGAATAACTCTCAAACAGAATCAAGTCACAGTCACTGGCAAGTGTTTAACAAAATTACCAGGGAAGCTGAAGTGAAATCCATCGATGTGATGCTGTCTGTGTAGCAGCCGTAATATAAACTGTGACCCCGGACTCTATCCACAGTCCAGAGTGCCAGCTGGCAAAAGCTGAAATGAAATGTTTCTGACTCAGACGTAAGAACTCGCTAATAAGCAGTTTACTCCTCACCTTGCTGCTTCTGATAATTACTGAGAAACTGAAGGGCGGTGTTTGTTATCTTTCTATACATAATTGTTATTGTTAATGCAATTCTTCATACATGTGTGAGCGACTGATTCTAAATTGAGTGTTGTCTTAAACATTTCTAGTAGAGTGAGTTCCACAATTAGTCATATATAAAACAAAAATTGTTACATTTTGCATATTCATTTTCCACTTTTTGTTAACATGAATATTCCCAAGTTCTGTCATTAGAAGCAGCAGAAAAGATGTTCCCATGCTACCTTCTGCAGCCACTACCTTTTAAATTCTCTTTTACCAGCTTACCTTTTCTTCGTCTCCTTTCTACATGAACAATCAAAATCCTTTCAACTTCTTTTCATGCACAGTTCTTGCAAACTGCACTTAATGTAACTGTTTGCCAAGAGGTGCTGCCTTTTCTTTCTTATTCTTCCTGTGAAAAAAAACAAAGTAATAAATTCCCAGAGCCTTTTTCTCTTCAGCTATCTGCAGCCCATTCTTCTGTTTGATGCCCCTGCTGTGAGCAATGATGAAAACATCACACCAGTAAGGATTCGCCCAGAATACAAACCTTTACCTGACACATGGTGCTGTGGCCAACACAAGAAGACCGACTCACAGGCCACATCTGCTGTGTTGCCACAGCCTGGGTGGATGAAATATGTTTTCTATATTTCAGCTGAAAGCATCAGTCAAGAAATCAGGCGCAGCAGAGGACAGATAACACAGTGCAATCCACACAAGGCTGGTCCACAAAGTTTGTCACGTTACAAGGTACATCTAGCCGGTAAAAACCTCAGCAGCACATCACATTGTGGGACTGATGGAAAACCAAAGACAAACCGATTTTTCAACTCTGTTCCAAAAATAAAAGAAAATTCATGCTAACAGGAATTTAGATTGTTTCTAAGGTGGGTATCCCTGTCATATTCAGTGATTTTATTTTTCTTTCTATTAGTCTGGCTGCATAAGGATCAATCCAGAGAAAATTTTGCAAGGGAAACCTCAAGGAGTTATTGTCCTTTTAAATTCCTTTCCCCAATTTTGTTTTTCTGATCTTAGTGTGGAGAGAAGATAGGGAGTAGAAAGAAACTCATGTTGGCAAGGATCAAATTGGCAAGTCAGGAGCTGTGGCTTCAGGGATTTAGGCTAGACATTGGGAAGGAAGTCAGCCAGAGCACAGAGAGAGACAAAGTTACTAAGACCACGCCTGGGAAAAAATTGAAGATAACCACGTGAAAGGTCAAATGAAAGAAGTCCTCACCCTGGCTATAAAAATGTTTTCAGAGAGACAATCAAGTGAAGGACAAAACAGTGTACAGAAGTATGGAAGGATGTCCTCATGGCTTAGGCCCCAGCCTGAAATTAGGAACAGAAGACCAGGTCTTGTTTCTACCAGAATTTCTGTCTGATCCTAAGATAATTGTTCATCATTAATCAGTGACTTTCTTGTTGTTCTTCCTCTGAATTGGTGATACTGGTACCCATCTAAAGCTATGTAGAAGGAGGTATCAGTATATACTCTTGCATCAAAGAAAGTGAGGCAGAATTGTGACCAAAAATTTAACAGCCACTGTAACCAATTCAAATTTACTGTTTGCAGTCATTTCCTTTCGTTAGCCCTGATATTTCTTCCTTTTCCTCTTTTCCTGCCTGGTCTCTTTAACTTAAACCCCTAAGCTGTGCCTGCCGCTGGATGGTCTTAAGCTCTTTGAGGCTTCTAAACAATTTCAGAAAACAAATCCTAAATGGAAGTCATAAGTAGGCAGGAGAATAAAGTGCTGCCATAAAGAACTAAGGAGGGATAAATAGGCAATTCAAGGCATCCTGAGTGCACACTCCAAGATAATCTCTATACTACTCTGGACACAGCATTGCGAACATCTTCAAGATCAACTGATTACTGAGATGAATTAGTAAATAAGAACCAACTTCATCAGGTGTTGAGGGGACTTTAATTGTGCTCAAGCTCCAAATGTGAAACTTTATACCATGGCCACAGCTGTTAAAACAACAGAGTCGTATGGAAACAGTTTTGGATTACTGGCCCCATGGAGTGAAACATTTTTAACGAAAGGGATTATGCTTATTATTTCTTGGTGCATTGTGTCACCTTAGATATTCTTACTGTCATTATTTACGAAGAGAACTGATATTTACTCCCACTTAAACATGTTTGCATGCGTATTTAGTACTTTCTTCCATTGGTATAGTTCTAATATGGTCCTAGAGAAAACAGTGTGAGATACATCAATTAGTTGCTTTTTATTCAGTCCAAGATCATAAGAAACTTTGTCTGTTTGCTTCTCTCCCACTTGCCAACTCTCCTATTGACTTGATGAAATCAGATCCCTTGTCACAAAGAGTTTAAATAGTGTTTTGTGATAACATGATCTCCATAGATACTTACTGCCCTCAGTCTTAGTATAGGCCATTTGTGTTCAGAATAACTTTCTCTTTCATTAGAAGACCCAAGTGGGGAAAAAATCAGAGGAATTGATTTAAACTTTTAAGCATTGAATTTATCTATCAAAGAGGGAAAGCGTCAGCCATATAAGTTGTATTTCCAGTTCAAGTATGTCTGTCTTTCATTTCCAGCTTGAACTCCTGAAGTTTCTATCCAGGACTGTGGTAGTCAGACTTAGTGGCAAAGCTCCTGCAGTAAAATGCATTGTACTGTGTGCACAGACTTTCACAGAAGCAAGATCGAAGATGCATACATAAAAACAAACCAAAACAAACCCCCAAAAACACACCAAAAAAACTCCAAAAACCAAAAACCCAACCCACCCAAAACCCAAACCAACAAACAAAAAACCACAAAAAACAACAGGCCATGTAATCAGGCAGTAGAAACTTTTCTGTGGCACATCTTGAATTTCTAATAAGTATGTTCAGTGCTGAGAATAAATATGTAAATGTTATTTGAAGGCTGGATTAACGGGGAAAAGATGAAACACAATGGCTACAGTATTTATTATAGATCTGTTTCCAAAAACAAGTAAAGAAGAAATATTTTTGCTTTGATGGAAGATGCCCAAATCCTGCTATTCAGAATATGTCTCTAGAAATCTCTTCCTGCTAATAGGAGTTTTGAGTATGTATTTACCCTTTGTGGACTCTGGGGGCAGTGAGTACTGTTTCTGTGATGGGATGGTATTACTGTCTCAAAACTTCTTCATGAGCCAAACCTCACATCCATCTGGATATAGTTATTATGAAATCTAAGGTTTGAGCTTTATCTCTGTCTTGTTATCAATAGGTAAGATGAATTTTCTAAAGTTCTAGGTAAGTTTCTGTACATTATTGTTGGACAGACACATGAATCTTAGTGTAAAGACACAATACAACCTCTCAGAACCAGTGAGGCCCCAAGACATAACGATTTCAGACAAAGACAATCACCTTTTTAACAATTTTAGACAAAGACGATCACCTTTTTCTGCAAGAGTGCCCTGAGCACCAGTAACACAACTAAGAGTTTTGTGTAGCCACGACCAAGAGCTGACTACGTACCCCTTCCCTATCAGCTTTGCCGGGCACTGGTGCTGCCACAAACCTGCCACCTTCTCACAGAGAGAAACCGCTTCTACAGGACAGGTCCGTCTGGGAAGCTCCGTGTCTGGAGCCGGGGAAGGTTTTTGGGAACTTGCCCTGCCGGCCGCCGGGCCGGGGCCGCTCAGCACCGCGGACAGCGGCGGCCCTGCCGCGAGGCCCCGGCCCGGGACCGAGGGGGTCTCGGGGCTGCTGGTACCGGGAAACACGTTGTGAGGATGCGGGAGCCCTAAAAAAATCCGTCATGGGTCTGTGGTCCAGGAGCGTGGTCTGGCAGGAGTGAGCTTACACCATGTGGGAATCGGCGTCAGCGTAAGGACTTTTGCAGAAATTATTTGAACGCATCCCAAAGCACTTCTATAATGGTAAAGTAGTTCTTGATAAAACTGGAATCAGAGGTCAGGGATGAGACAGCATGTCATGAATCTCTTCAATCATGGAAGAGAATTTAGCAAAGACAAATTATTTCAGCTGAAAGACTCTGTTGCTGTAATACCTTTCTGTCACTGTGCTGCACATCTTCATCAGGCAGAGTAGCCAGCTCAATCCAACACTGCTACTCTAGCCATACTCCCATGTTTCCTAACCTCCAGGTAACCCAAATATACACAGTTTTGTCCTATCACAGTCAAGAGGAGCAAGCTTTACATCGCTTAAAAGAGACTTTTAAGACCTATGGGTGAACAGGATCCTTAATTAGAAGAATTCACTGCTCTTTTTAGATCTATAGTTGTTTGTCTGGGAATATTCGGCTAGGAAGTATTGCATGGTAACAGACTGAGTGAGGCCAGAATATGCAGACCTTTGCTGGTAATCAGGCAGCTCCAGTCCTAGTACTTTGTCCCCTTGCTTTCCCTTTCCATTCTGCTCCTACTATTATTTAGCTTATACTGTAAGACTTGCAGGTAGAAACTCTCTCCTGCTCTGCTTTTGCATAATTAGGCCAGTCAGTAAACATTGCTTTAATATGAATAACAATAATAAACAGCTTTTCAATCCTTGAGCATATAGTAAATGCTGAAAACTCTACAGTCAGAAGTTCAAGTCCTTTACTGAACTGTAATGCTAGTTTGTATTAAAATGAAGATAAATTACAATTTTCTACTTTTTCATTTGGTTTCACAGCCTAGAGAGCAGATACACCCCTAAGTGCAAGTTGATACACCACCACTATAAGACACTCTTGTTGAATCCCATGGGACTATATCAGTGAAAAAAAGGTTTACGGAGTTCACCTGTTTGAGAGCTTCCAATAAGTGTAATATGTGACTACATTTTTATGTATGTGTGCTCCTGCTAAGAAGAATCTCTGAATCAGCCCATACTCCTTATCTAATTGGTGTGGATATACAGGTAACACAGAAAAAAGTGCAGTGACAAGGAAAGATCAGTGACTAATTAAAGTTCAGATGAAACATTGGGTGCTATCTAAACTAGAATGCTCACTAGACAATAACCAGCTAATATAATACAACTCATTTTATGTTGCTATGTAATAAATGTACAGCTCCATGCATACCTTTACACTGTATGCTTTGAGAGAGGGAAAGAGAGAGTGGCACAGGCAGCATCATTTCTTCATGGGTTATCCTGCAAACAAACTAGCAAAGAAGAGTCTTTTCTAAAATTATATAGAAATAAGTGATATTCTTGACTGGAAGGAAATGACTTACCAGCCTTATTTGGCCATCCATTATTTATGTGGAGAGTAAAATTTATGTGGAGAGTGGAGAACTTCTAGCTTGTACTGGAGAGATGTATTGGAGAAAGCTGAAGGGAAAGCATAAGATTTAGAAGCCCTAGAGTACAAATTACCATTTAGCTAGTACTTTATACTGGAACATGATCCCACAGCCCCATTTACCACAAATTCTTGCTGACTGTATTTGGCAGCATAAGGCCTTTGGGGTCAAGGTGCTCAGTTTCCAGTTTTGCCCTTTCGGTCTCAGAAGTAAGGGAGCATTTCAAACCTTGAGCTTCTAAAAGAATTTAAGAAATGCACAAGAGAGCCAACTTTTAAATGAACTGGAAAGATTTTATGAGGACAGAAGATCAACAAGTGACCAGGACTCCAACTGTGAAAGAAAATGTGAGAAACAGGCACCTCTTCTAGTGTGAAATTGGTCTAATTCTTGGGGTCTTTAGAGTGACAGTATCAAGCAACTGGCCAATATGTACAGTTTCTGCCATCCACATGGCATCAACTCCATTAATACATCCTGTGAAGCAGTCAAATTTGCCACAGTTTTGTTTAACCCCTCATTTGAAAGTGGAGATGAAATTTTTTTCCCTCTCTGAGGGCTGAATGTGTCTTTCCTAACACACCTGGGAAGCCGGTCTTAGCATGCACCTCAGTGCTACACACAAATAACTCAGCAGAACAAACTCATAGAACCAGAAGCCATATGAAACAGTGATGCAAACATACATGATCTTAAGGGGGGCTTATAAGAAAGATGGGGCCAGACTTTTTAGTAAGACCTGTAGCGATAAGAGAGGGGGTAATGGAAACTAAAAGAGGGTAGATTCAGACTAGATAGAAGGAAGAATTATTTTACTGTGAGGGTGGCGAAACACTGGAACATGTTGTCCAGAGAGGTGGTGGATGCCCCATCCCTGGCAACATTTAAGGCCAGGTTGGATGGGCCTCTGAGCAACCTGATCTGGGTGAAGATGTCCCTGCTCATGGCATGGGGGTTGGACTTGATGACCTTTGAAGGTCCCTTCCAGCCCAAACCATTCTATGATCACTGGGAGGTGAGTGCACTGATGGTCAGGCAACAGGTAAAACCCCAGACTACAGCTGTATCTTGAAAGAAGCACCTACTTCGACAAAGGTCCAAGCCAGCTAATTATAAGTTGCTGATCATCAAGACAGGGCTTGAAAAAGGGTGAAGCCTGGCACACTGCTGCAGATATTTAGACAATAGGTGTACTTGCTGGGTTTCATTTACAGTGTCTAATAATGCCTTTCTATAGTTTGATGGATTTCCAAGTACAGACATGAACAGATCTATCATATCCTTTCATCTTGCTTTGCTTTGCAACATCATCTGGAGGAACAGGCGTCACAGGGTCTGGCTGCTGGCTCTGCCAGCACTCTCAGCCTGTGCTCGCGTTGTTAAGTCTTCAAATCTGCTCCTGCAAGACACCTTGATAGCAAAAAATGTATTATGGAGAATAACTCCTCCTTATCCCCGAGAAGCAACTCTGTCCTGTGCAACTGCATTTACTATTTTACTGGCAGCATGCAAGAGGATTGTTTTGAGGTGAGTGTCTGTATGTGTGCTCGTGCAAGTGATTGTGTCTCTCTCTGGTGGGCAAGCCAGGTAAAAGTGCTTCTCAGTAAACATGCACAGAGACACAGAACAGTGTGATTCGTTAAACCACGATCTGATGTTCTTAACACAAATTCCTATCAGATCCTGGTTCACAAAGCAATATTGATCATCTTTCTAAAGGAAAGAATTTCCATGATATTGTTGAAGAAAGGAGGAACATTTTGTCATGAAGCTGTATTTGAAGTAAAATAACCCTCCAAGGAGCATTCACTTTCAAATTAGTAATGTGCAAGTATAGCTAACTCACAGACAGCAGCCAGTTACATACGCAGATTTCAATGAGGCTTTTAGGAGAAACAATGGGGCTGTTTTTAAGGGTGGTTGCCCTGTTGAAGTGCATTTCTCTGAATAGATACAATGCTGTAGTGCTGAATGGATTCAATGGTGCTGTCTCAAACATGGCCAGGAGTGTCTAGAAGTGGGTAGAGGTAGAAAGAGCTGGTGGGACCCTTCTTATGGTTGACTCAGGCTGCCTCCTCCAATCTTTTCTTTGCTCTGGCAGGGGCCGAGGTTTCCTTCCCCTTTCCCTCTGTGACAAGCTTCCTTCTCTGCATGAATATTCCCCGTCTGGAAATAATAGAATGACATTTTTTAAAAGTGGGCTTAAAAAACTCAGGTGTAACTTTGTCTGAACAAGACATCTGGGCAACAGAAGAGTCCTAAGGGAAGTGAGTGATATCTTGGCACCTTGACTGTTTGAAAGTGGGAAGGAAAAATACATACACAGATAGAATATAATGTAGGAATCAATCCTGTGTTGGCCTCTGTAAGGAAAACAAGTGACCTTAATGATCTATTCTCTCTCTAGAGCACTCACACAGAAAGCCATGCTCGTTCCTATTCAGCTGTGTGCCCAGCACATAACACAATGGACCTCACTCCTCGGGAAGCTCTAAGTGCCATTGCAATACAAATAAACAAGTCTCACACAAGATGGTGAGGGCACCAGCAGCCTACAAAAAGCAGTTTTTGGGGCCACACGAAGACTTGGAGTGGGGGGGTTGTGCTGCAGAATGTTTACTTAAGGAAATTCCCTTCCCTTCCCTTGTTGAAGAATACACTTCAGTTTAAAATGTGTGCCTCCTTTTTGCCTCTAGAAATTTCACACACACATTCCCACATATGTCAACATAGAAACACAATGACTGCAAGCTTATAGGTGACACCACTGAACAATGCCATAAAATACAAGACATGAGGCAGAAATACGTAAATAGCTGCAGGCCATGATCTGCTCTCACTGTTTGTGTGCAGCTCTATTAGTACTAATAGGAGTTAAGTGCACAGAATAAAGTGACAACTATCGCCCCTCAGCTCTGCCAGCATTTCCTAAGTACTGCTGTGGTCCAGCCAGCACTTCTCTGTGCTACACAGAGCTGCTTCTGTCACAATGCAGATTCTACCACGGGACCCCAAGAAACAGCACACTCCATCTGCTCTGACCTGATGGAGGATGTTTTTAAGGCTCCTGCCTTCTGTCTCTCTATGACCTATTGTAACATGAAAGCAATAATAATAATAATGGTGCAATCTTGGTGCAATCTTGGCATGCTTATGCCTTTTTCAGGATTGTAATTATTTATTGTAACTTTGAAACTGAAAGTGACACTAAAAATAAATTTGGGTGTCCTGGAAAACAGCCTTGAAATTTTTCATCTAAGGAAGCCACAGACAATATATGGCAGAGGACTACCATGGTAGTCCTATGTCCCACCCATCTCATGTTTTCAGTTTTGTTTTGGGGAAGGGGTGGGTTGCTATTTTTTTTACTTTTTGGTGACATTGTCCATTACCCCTCTGTGTTCTGAAAAGGAAATTTGTAACTCTGCATAAACAGTCTTGGGATAGTTTGCTGTTCAGGCAGTAAATTGCTAGTGATCTACTAAGCCACCCATGAAATAAATGGCAGACTGCTGGAGGAGCCGCCTTCCTTCTCCTTGTCACTTTATCAATGTCTTGTTCCCTCTCTTCTATGGATACAAGGGGAAGGGGTGGCTGGAGCTACCCTGGGCATCTCTGTGGTGGGTAACTCTGAGGTTTGGGGCAGAATGTCACTGTGCTGTGAGATATGGGTTGGGGTCTGCTGTCTGCAGGTGCTGGGCTGTCTCTTCAAGGCTGGGAGGAACCTCCTAGATGCGGTCAGTGCTGGCTGGACAGGGCAGACAGTTTTCTCAGCAGCATTATGTGATCTTCCCAAAGAATTCCCTGTGTTTAGAATGATGTTAGAGTTATAAGAGGTGTGAAGGACCCTGGGGACATCAGAAGCCACTCCTTCAATATTGGGAAGGAACATGAATGTCAACTGTATAAAATACTCTGTGGCCTTTTTTTTTTTTTCTTTTTCTTCTTTTCTTGATAGCAATATATTTAGAAAAAGCTGCTGAATAGTTCTTAGGATGTGTCATTCTCTTCTCAGCTAACTTTTAAAAGCCAGGCAGCTAAATTACTCCCAGTAGCACAAAGATGATGTTCAGCTAACCTCCCTTTCTAGCTACCTCTCTGTTCTCAGTCCACATTTTCCAAACAATTTTCCAATGTGTGTCGAAATAAATTTTTAAATACAGCTCACCTGAACTCCAATCCAGCCTCCACTGTTGGCAGGAGAAAGTTTCTATCAACTTCAAATGCAATGAATCAGACCATGAGGAAGAAGTCACAATGTGAACAACTTTAAGCTTTTATTCTTCTTAAAGTTTAAACACGTAAATGTATGTTCACACATGCATAAAAGAAGTATCTTTTTTTTTTTTTTTCTGTCTGTTCCACCTTAGAACAGATAACGTTTGGATATTTTGCACACTTGGGTATCCTTGCTCTGCTGCAAGTAGCAATACCAATTCACAGCTAACGTGCAGAATGGAGGTTGCCCTGCTATTCCCTTGCTGGTGGTGCACAGTTCTAGCTCCAGCTCAGCCCCACGCCATCACAGTCCTCGCACTCTCACAGAGCCCAGATTTCTGCACAAAAGCACTCTGGTCTTGGGACATGATTCAGACACCACCCCCTAAGGGGATCTCGGGACCTCAAAGGAGGGGAATGTTAAGATAAAGCAGTTCCTGGAAAATGAAAACTACAGTCAGACGTGCAAGGTAGATTTACTTCTAATCTACAATTTAAAGGCAGTAATTTCTCCCTCTCACCCCTACTGTGATGCTCACTACACAGGCTGGGTTTTTAGGCTTGGCTCTAGAAGCAGAACTTGAAGCTTACTGTGCCTTTTGAAAGAAAATATTGGAGGGCCTGTTATATCTCTTTATTAATAGGTTTTAACTAATCCTCTATTCATTGATGTCCATTATGAGATTATACAGCTCAAATTAAGTTAGTGCATACAATATATCTACAAAGAATTCCATAATTGTGTGTTTCTAAAGGAAAAAATGGTTCAATAACTATGGCTGAGATTAGCAACTGGCATCATAGTCTTTGTTGACTGAGGAATATTGCTAAAGTGGGGCAGCTTTTCTTTGCCTGTACAAGTTAAACCCTTAAATTGAGGTGGTTCTGCTCTCTCGGAAGAAATGTTAAGAAGGGTTAGTAGCGTACATAGGGCACAAACATGCATTTGGAGGAGGAATCAAAAGCCCCAAGCTGGCAGCAGTGAGAACTCCAGTGGCAGGAGCTATTCTCAGAGGAGAAGAGATTTATGAGCAGTTACATTCATGGTTTATTTCCATCAATAGCATTTGATAAGGCAGTAGCAGGTCAGGATGGCCGAGCGGTCTAAGGCGCTGCATTCAGGTTGCAGTCTCCCCTGGAGGCGTGGGTTCGAATCCCACTTCTGACAGCTCCTTTTCTGGACAAGGGGACTGAGATGGGCCGAGGCCAATTGTATGAGGTTCAACAAGGCCAAGTGCCAGGTCCTGCACTTGGGTCACAACAACCCCAGGCAATGCTACAGGCTTGGGGAAGAATGGCTGGAAAGCTAAGCGGTGGAAAAAGATGGTAGTGGTGTTGGTGGCGATGGGTTGTTAGTTAACAGCAGTTGAATATGAGCCAGAAGTGTGCCCAGGTGGGCAAAAAGGCCAACAGTATCCTGGCTTGTATCAAGAACAGTATGACCAGCAGGACTAGGGCAGTGATTGTGCCGCTGTACTCGGTGCTGATGAGGCCCCACCTTGAATCCTGTGTTCAGTTTTGGGCCCCTCACTACAGGAAAGACATTGAGTTGCTGGAGTGAGTTCAGAGGACAATGGAGATGGTGAAGGGTCTAGAGAACAAGTTTCATGAGGAGCAGCTGAGGCAACTGGAGTTATTCAGCCTGGAGAACAAGAGGCTGAGGGGAGACCTCCTCACTCTTTACAACTACCTGAAAGGAGGCTGGAGCATGGAGGGTGTTGGTCTCTTCTCCCAAATAACAAGTGACAAGATGTGAGGAAATGGTCTCAAGTTGTACCAGGGGAGGTTTAGATTGGATATTAGGGAAAATTTCTTCACAGAAAGGGTTGTCAGGCATTGGAGCAGCTGCCCAGGGCAGTGGTGGAGTCACCATCCATGGAGGTGATTAAAAGACATGTAGATGTGGTGTTTAGGGACATGGTTTAGTGGTGGACTTGACAGTGTGAAGTTAGTGGTGGGACTTGATGATCTTAAAGTTTTTTTCCAACCTCAATGATTCTATGATTCTACACGTATAACCTCTTTGAGACAAGGATTAGTTGCTCAATAAGCACCCGTGACAGTTGTGCCCAGATGTTGCATGTATACACACCAACAAAACCGACCTGAATCACCTGTTCTTTGGGGGGCTTCCTGGACCTGGCACACTCTGAAAGGATTACATCATTTGTCAACCAGATTGTGAATGCCAAGATTTTTTTTGGAGGAGGAGGAGGAGAAGAGGTTAGTTAGCTGCTTTTTATGAGCAAATACATCTATAATATGCTGAACTAGCTAAAGCTCTGCTTTCTGTCAACCTTAATTTACTTTGTATCCAGGGCTTATTATCAGGCTTGACTGATACAGAAGTCTTCTATGCTTAAGACATGAAAAACAGAAAAGAGCATACCTCAGGTATTCTTCCTGTCTGATCACTGCGTATGTAGATAAAATCTGACTACAAGCACACACATATGAGGAGCTTCCAGGAGAGGCAGAAGTTCAGCATAAAAATAAGCAGCTAAGTACAAAAGGAAGCTAATCTTTCCAAGAAAAGTCAATACATTATGCTTCAATTGGCTGCATACTGTGCTGAGCAGGTAAATTGTAGGAGCTTTACAGGACACTTGTGTCTAACTAAAATAGCTTTTTGGTTTTAAAATCTCTTCCATTTCCAACAGCTTTCTGAAGTTAGATCCCCCCTCTCCCTCAGCTGGCTGGTCCTGCTCTCCCACATTTGCTGCTTACAAAATGAATTGCCTCTTGGGAGTCTTGTTTACCAAAATGCAGGGTCACATCTGCAGTCCTTACTCAAGCAGAACTCATATTGATTCATCCACACTTTTATAGAAATAAGAACTGCAGAACCTGATCTTCCCTCACAGCCACAGTGATACCTCTGGTTAAAAGGGGAATCATCGAAGGAGCAGTCCCAATGAATCAAATAAGCCAACAGTGAGAACTTCCATCCCTACACCTTCTATCTTCAGCGTGAGTGAAACCATGCCCTCATCAAAGTCATGGACATAAATGACTTTGACTTACAGAACCAGAAATTTCACATTTTAGATAGATTTGATATGATCTCTGCATATGCCTGGAAGAGCTGCAAGACCATCACAAATGATTCCCTCTCTAAATATGATATATTGAGCTGACTCATGCCACTCACATTAGCTGAGTTGCTTTATAAATCCAGTCTTTCCATCTAGACCTGAACGGGTCTGTATTTTATTTTCTGTTCTTCCTCCTTTTATCCTTGCATTTAGCAATAGAAACTGATAATTCATAGAGCAAAGGATGACTTTGCTGCAGTGCTTCCAGACTTAAAGTTGGTGTCTCTGATTAAGTACTATCTACATTTTTCTCAGCTAAGTTCTCCCACATCACATTTTCCTTTAATTTTAGATTTTATGTTGGCAATGAATGGGATGCATTGCACCACAAGCTGGCTAAAGAGTCACTTACAGAGAGAAAACCTCCTTGAAACAGCAGGTAAAGGCACTAGCTCCCAAACTCACACAGCCATCTGAACAGCCAGCTAGCCCTCTACTAACCAGGGAAGAGCAAGCAGGGGAGAAGAGGTGTGGAGGAGAGAGGGCAGCTTCACTGGCAGGGCACATCTGGGGTCCTGCTCTGCATGCATGGAATGGTATTTTCCCTTCACTGAATTCCTGGGTGAGGGTGACATCTGCCTCCTCCAAAGATGAAGACTCTTCTGTGGATGAATTTTACAGTCCCTGAAATATATCCCTATATATACAACTACAACAACAAAACAAACAAAGCAAAACCAAAACCTAAAAAAACCCCACATCACCTAAGTGATGTGGGATTTAAATAAGGAATAACCACTCAGTACTTTGAGACCTATATTTTAGGAACAGGAAATGGGATGTTCTGTTTGGTAGCAAGACAGCTGCCTCGACTCTGCCTTTAATCCCCCTGTCAGCACACTGGTGCTGGCAGAGCATTGAGACAGCCTGCCAAGGTAAGCCTATAAACACACTACAGCTTCATTTTTATAGTCATAAAGTTCCAAACAGTGATTTGTAGTTCCAGAATTGCTTTAAGTACTCTTTATTCTTGTCCTACCACTCTAAAACCTGGAGTGATCCAATGTATCGTGGATATCTGGTGCTCCCAGTTTTCTGCCTTGTGATTGCACTGACCCAACGAGATGTTGCTGCACCATGCGGAACAGTAATAGTGAACACTAAATCCCTTGCTACATACAGTCTCTGAAGTGACATTCATGCACGACATTTAGCTAACCATTCTGAATAGCAGACCAATTTGAAAAAAAAAAAGGCAAATTCTATCTCTCATATATCTATGAAAAGAAAAAGAGATAAAGTCCTTGAATACATTACTGGCTTTACATTGGCCCAGCCTTCACAATCACATAAGGAGGAAGGGCAGAGGGAAATAAACAGAAATGATGTATGTGTTTGTTTGCAGAAAACAAACCTGAGGGAGTACTAGAAAAACAACTAGGAAAAAATCCATTATGAAAATATTTTGCGTTCTCTCAGCTTTTGCCTTTGTCAGACAAGAAGTAAAAAGGCAGGAGAGCATGATATTAAGATGCCACTACCTAATAATTTCTTGATAATTGCCCTTCAAGAGCAAATGACAATGAAATGAGTAAGGTAGAGCTTTCACCCACTCTATCCTGATTTAGGCAGTATGCTTTGGTACACACTTCCTTTGAGTAAACAGTACCTATAGTTATACAGGATCTATTCTCCCATTGATGTACCAGGGATTTATGTAGGTGAGTCCCATTAATGCTAATGGAAGTTATGTGTGTAATTCCCCTTTTTCAGCAATGAGAGAATAGACCTTTATGTTTCTAAAGTAATTACAGCCTTAGCTCTGGCTAGGCTGTTCTCCCCACCCTCCCCCTTTTGATAACTTCTTTGCTTCCCTCCCCAGCATTGACTCTGGGAGAAAAAAAAGGGATAAATTCCTCCATTCAGAAAGGAAAATCGGAGAAATAGCTGAAAGGTGAAACAAATGTAACTAGATCCACTCATTGTGTGAAGGAAATGCAAATACAGGAAGCCAATCTACATCCGCTACCTTTGCTGTGCTTTTGGGGACAGATGTAGATTGATTTTCTGTAAATTGTGTATTCACTGGGTATTCATTGTTTTCTGGGCATGTAGGTTATTTAGAGAGAACGAGGTTGGTGGGTTTTTGTTTGTTGTTGTTATTGTTTTTTCCTGGCACTTAATCCATTTTAGAAAAACTACACATTTTGATACTGCCAGAATTTTGCAGAAAAAGGTTAAAGAGTAAAGTGAATGGGGATTTTGGAGAAGGAATTGACTGATTCACAGGAACCACTGTTGCCATCTGAGTCTGAGTTGGGGGATAACATACCCCATGTGAGAGCTTAAGCAGTCTGGAGTTTGTAACACCTTTAATGGGCTTTCTCAGCCCTGGGTTCAGTAGCAGCAGGTTTTGGAGGGCACGCTGTAGTGTCAAGCCCCAAAGGTTTAAATATTGTAATATGTTTATGTTCTTTTCCTGGTTTTGTGACAGATTACCTCTGAAAGTCATGTGCCAGGTCTTTTATTATAATACTAGACCTCTCCATCTCTAAAATGAAGATGCTGTTATTTTCCTTTCAGAACAGGTCTTATCTCATTGAGGTACATGGGGTATGCAGAGAACACCTGTATTATTTATCTGTTTAATCACTCTAGGCCTTTCTGTGAATGTTTTGCATCCTTCTGAAGAAATCAGGTCAGTTTTGCAGTTCTGCTGACTCCGTTTTGGTCCCCAGATCTGAACCAAGGTCCCTCACAAGGGATGGGGACAGGGGGAGTCCTTGTTTACCTGACTCAGGATGGAGAAGGACCCTGGAAGGGCTGAGCTCACTGCTTCTGCAGCTGTTGGTCACGATGTGTCTTTCTTCTGGCACCACGCACACCACAACCCCTCCTTCCCAGCCACCTGGTTTTGCCGATTGCTGACTTTTACAAAAACAGGAATGAGGACATTTTTTACACCTTGGAAATGTGTTGCCCTCTGCAACTCTATTCTGTCCGTGCATCCAGCCAGCCCCACTGCCATAGCTACGTTTAGAGAGAGTAGCGCTCTTGGAGCTGATTTAAGCAGGTGTGAGTGTGGTTGCGATTTTCACCACAAATGTAAATTCAAACATAAAACATACAACTGTAGAAATCCTCAGCACACAGCTCAAAGTTTCGTGGGTGCAACAAGAGGGGTGAGGAATCCCACTGCACACTCTATCTCCTTTTTTTTTTTTTTCCCTTTCATTTAAATTCTTTTATTTTTCTTTCAGTTGCTACAGAAATCAAGGGGGACAGACGACACGCAGCAGGATCGGGCCCTCATTTAGGAATCTTTCTATTTTACTAATCTCTTGCAAAAAGGAGTTGTATACTCTTGTGGTTCTTTGCCACCTGGCAGGGATAACAGAAAATACCCAACAGTTTCTTATAGGCTCCCCCAGAGTTTAATACCCCTCCTGCCATGTCAAGAGAAGAAAGGAAGAGTGGGTGGAAACTTTTCTTAAGTATCAAATCAGTCAAAATGCTGATTTATTTTCTTAAAAGCTTGGTAGAGATTAACCCCTGTGACATTTACAACACACATACATTACCTGGATTGAAATACCACTGGAGCTGTAAATGTGAGGGGCAGTGGAGGGAAATGATTGGAATGGGGAGGAAAAAAAAGTTCAACATATTCACTAAACACTCACCTCCCCAAAGAGGATGGAGTGGTTTTCAGAGGCTACTTCTCTCCCTGTATTTTTTTTTAATGCAATGATACTGAGTGGAAAGCACAGATTCACACACACCACCAGCGGTTCGGAAGCATGGCTTCATTGGAAAGCTCTTTCTCTGAGCAGTCCAGTGAAAAACAAGAACCATATGGTCCTCCAGAGTTGTTACTTTGCAGTTACCTTGAAAAGAAATGCTACTTTTTTTTTTTTTCCTAATCATCTGCTGTGTTTCTCAGCCCTTGTTTTAAGGTGAACTGTTTTCTCCTCTGATCCTATGCAGCTCCAGAGAAGCTTGCAGAGTTTGGAGGAGACACAGAGGGATTTGCAGCAGGATTTCTTGGGTTAGTTAGTTTAGCCTCTTCTGCTGCCACATCTCGTGCAACTTCAGGCCTGTTTCATAACGAGCACTGTACGTGGATGACCCTGGGACAAGCCCTGCTCACCTTACTCATGTGAATAATCAGTTCAGTTCAGGAGAGAGAGCACGATTCACCCGTAGACGATGCAGGGACTGAGGTCTAGGTTTGCAGAATTGATTCCTTTTATTTCTCTGGGTTCAAACTCTTCAAATATGCAACCTTTTCCATTGGCAGATGCTCTGCCTTTGCTGAGCATCTCCTCCAGCACACCATGGGGAGGGCATGTGGAAACACCCTGCCACTTACCCAAATCCTGACTCCCTGAGTTGCCTTGCATTCCTTCTTCTTGCCTTTGCTTTTATTGTGAAGAAGTAAATTGAAACAGAAATAAATCTGTGAAACATCCAAAATCATTTAAATCTATCTGTATGCTCTAAAATGACAAATATATTGTGGGAAAATGCATGTTATCAGTCTTTTTACCCATGCACTGAATTTTTGACATTTCCATTAATTTAATTTCTCAGCTTCTGAGGGAATTATTTTCCAGCTTGATCATCTGCTTTTCCATCCGTTTCTTAAGGCGCTGTTGTGGTGTGCCTTGTTTTTGCGATATACCTTACCTTAATATTTTTAAGCAGCTGACCCAGAAAGTGCCAAGCCGGAGAAAGACTTTTATCATGATGAGAGCAGTGAACCAGTCATTCATATCAAAAATGCACCTTGAGATAACTGGGCAAGATTAATTGAGCAAGATTAACTTCGGGTAGATATCTTTTCTTTAGTTGACATTGGAAAAATACTCATTTTTTTAAATATGGGTGTGGAAAATGCTGACATTCTCATTTGCAACCTTTTCATCACCAGAAGTGCTTCAGGAAACTGACAGGAGAGTGCACCATTTTTTACTGTTATCTCCAGATACTCCATATTTCTTTGACATTTTGTATCTGTAGGGTTGGTTTGTTTGTTTTACAGTAATTGTGCAAGTGTTGGTGTCTTTGCCTTATCTTCCATCTCTAATGATGGGTCCTTGTTCTCTGAGCAGCAAGTATCTGCTGGTTAAGGAATCTATCATTTTATATGCCTTTTTTTTTTTCTCGTATTGCAAACACTTATGAAAAAGTACATCTTAGTAGTTGTTCTTTGGTGAAAGAATTGCTACTGTAGTTTCCTTTCTGTGTACACTGATGTTCTATGGAAGCTTTTATTACTGGGTTTTTACATGCAACACCTTGAAACACTTATGTGAAAAGAGTCTCCTAAGTGTTTTGCCCTTGCCTAGAGCAGTGTCTAATAAAAAATATTCATTATGAGCAAATGCAGGGATGAAAATATACCAAATGTATTCTATCTAAAAACTTGCGTTCAGCAAGATTATAATAATACACACACACTTTGTATCTCTCTACTTTATCAGGCTGTGGGAGGCAAATTCCTTTGACCTATGAAGTTGATCTGTGAACTGTGTCAAAAAATGCAAAACCTCACCGTTGAGGTTTGTGCATTCTATTAGCATAATTTACCACCCAAGCTGTAAATGTACACTTTGTACAATGGCATGCTGAACAGATAGCATTTTACAACTTCCTGAGGGGGAGTGTTTATATCTAACATTTCTTGTGCACATTTGATTATAAGTTTGCCATAATAGCTGAGTTTTTTTCCCTTTTTTCCATCCATTTTTTTTCTCCCAGCTGCTCTGGAAGTGCCTAATAAAAATGTCTTCTCTACTTCAGATCCTGGATGTTTATTTGTGCCATATAACGGACCATCAGAATACGCAGGGAAATGGACTTTCGTCTGGACTTACCCACAACCTTCCCAGACGAACAGGAGAAAGGATGCTGGACCTTTGGGTTGCATTTGGGTTTCTCTCTCAACCACCTCCAGCCCTCCAAAACACAGTTCGTGGGTTAGAATAACAAAATGGAAGAAATATTCAAACCTGAACCTGAAATATTAGCAGCCCTCAGCTTTATTTTGTGTGCGTGTGCGTGTGCAAAGGGCGTTTGTAGAGCTTACTTCACTCTTACTAAAGCTTTGTACGACCGACTCAGAATCAGCAAGATGATGTGTGCTGTCTCCCCTCCGCCCCAACCCCTCTGGCTACACCATCCCCTTCTTTTTTTTTTCTCTTTTTTTTTTTTTTTAATTCCTGAAATTAAAATGTGTTGGAATGCTCAGTGCTGCTTTTCACTCTCTTTTCAATGGGCCCTTTAGTTTTTCACACCAAGGTGTCCTTTGGGGTGCCAGGTCAGGCTACCAAAACAGCTTCTAGGAGGGGATTAGGACCAATTAACATCTTTGTACACAAAAGCCACTGGCAGCTGAACAGGCGGCCTGGTGGCCCGCTCGGGAGCTGCATTTTAAATAGGGGCCTTCTGTACTTGAGCTCAAGTGGGAAGAGGCGGAGAAAGTTTTTATTTATAATTGAAAATGCTGCTCCTGGATAAAGTCTAATGAAAGGCAGAGTGGTGTTCAAAAGTATCTAACAAATACCATTTGAATATTGGCCTTTATTGTATGATTTCCATCAAGGATAGCATAACAATATAGTCATTTCTCCTACATATTGAGGTGAAGTGATTTTTCTTGTGGAGGAAAACAGCTTCATCCACACATCGCGTCAGCCCTTCTGGTTCTCATTTCTTGTTTTAAATTCAGCTATACTTTAAAGACTCCTGGTAGGATGGCCACTCAGGAGCATATACATCCATAAATCTCTTTTTGAAGGGAATTCTGGCACTCGTCTACCTGACCCACCAATGCTTTAGCATGCGGAAAAAAATTAAGAAAATATAATTTAGGTGTATGCATGCAGATGGAGGAGGGAGTCCTACAAGGGAATTGCTGTGTTTCATATGAGTAAACTTGCATTTATACCACTTGCGTTTGTGCAAATAGGGAAAAAGTAAAGAGCTCCAGGTCTGAAGTGTTGAATTCAGCTGAGCCAGATCCTCAGCAGAGGTAATGGCTTCAGCAGCTTGGCCCTGCGTATTTTGCACCTGACTTAATATCTTTACTTCTGCTCTGCTTTGTTTTCAGCGCATATCCCTTCTAAATCATCACTCTTGCAATCTGATCAGGCATTAAAGCAAAGGGAAAGGGAAAGAAATATGTGGTATGTGAATTACTATTGTACGAAACCAGCAATTTACAAGGGATTGTAAGTGGGAGTTGTGCGAATCCGCAGCGATGTTATAACGATTGTAACGAAACTGATTTCTGCATTTTGAGGATGAGCTGTTTTCAAACACAATATTTGTAACACTGCATAAGCATTCCTCCTTCTCTTTTCATAATAATAATAACATGGAAGTTTTGTATATTTTTGTCACTGAGACTGAAAAGTAATTTCTAGAAGTTTTCTAACTGTGTGTTTGATAGAGAGAAGATTCGTGATAGGAAATAATAGCACAAATGTAGTAAGTCCACCAGTCAAGCTGGTACTGATGTCCTGATTGATACACTTTTAAACGAAGGGATTATAAGGTGGAAGGATGGTGCACAAAAGTTTCTGGGAGGTTTGCAACCGGCTGTCTGAAAGTAAATAAGAGGAGATCAGAAGTTGGGTCAGTCTGCATTGGTTTAGCTGCACCAGTGCACGTGAAGGATGCAATCTGCTAGAAGAGCACTCGATGCCATTTGCTACGGTGTTTATTAATGTATTTTTGGTAAGCAACTAAAATATGGATTTCTCTCCGAGTTGACGTGAATAGAAAAACCCTAATCACGATCATTTTCAACCTCCTGATTTATACAAATAAGGACAGATTCTACTTAGCGCGACGTTCTGCAGCAAACATTAATACACTCGCTATGTGTGGCTTTGCCCCTTCCTACCCCCTCTTTAGTTTCAGATACTGTATTGTATTTCTTCCGACATGTTGATTCTACCTCATGTTAAATGGTAATTGGCAGTAGTATAGGTGGGGAGAGAAACATTGTTATATTTTGTTCATTTTTCACACTTCAGCAGTTATCCCTTTCTCTCCCTGGCTGTACGCTTATTAGTGTATGAAATGCAGGTGTGTGGGAAATGGCAAGCACACATTGACAGGTTATTTTGTTGGCCACTGCCTAATTAGTAGCATAGTGGATGCACCCTGCTAAGCTTTAGTGTGGTGCAGTAGAGCTGGTCTGTTCTAATTTCCTCACAGCTTTGATATTCAGCAAGAGATTGACGGTTCGCACAAAGAGCCAAAGCGCGACGGAGGCCTGCAGAAACAATGGCCCTTCTTGCTTGTAGACACCACAGATGTGAGAGAAAGCTGACTAAAAACAATTGGCCGACACTGTCTAATTGTCTCCAATGTCAGCATCATTAATGTTTTCCCATGTAAAAAGTAAAAGGCCAAGGTTGTATCCTCCCTTTATTTTGAGTCACATGATTATGTAACTTACTGAGATTCAGATTAAGTGTTAATTGTATTTGTGCAATAAAGAAACTGAAGCTACCTTGAATTTAATGAATATGTACTTAATTAATTTTGACAGCCTTTATCTTTATTACCTATTGAATAATCACAATCAGAATTAATAACATTTATAGGCAATTAAAATTACAGCCTATTTAATGATAATATATGTTTACATCTTTTGCTGAGATACAAATTATGAATACTTATTAGCAAAGAAGTTGTTTCCCTGCCAGGAGGGTTTCTTGTCTGTGTTAACAGCAACAAACAACAATAATCAGTTCAATGTGTAATAGTGCCTTTCACATCAGACAATCTCCCAAAGCGCTGCACAAGGGCACATGAGAAAAGGCTTCGCAGAATTTAAAGGTAATCACTAAATGGCAAAAATTGTAGTGTGCCTGGAACAAACGCTTCAAAATTACACACGATAAGACAACTCTGACAATATTTGAGCAGTTTCAAAGCTTTATTTTCTAGCAGAAAAAAAATAATCAGAATAAAAAGGGTCCATCAAGGTGCAACATCAAACTCCTTGCTGACCCAGTAATACCAGACCTGAGCTTCAGCAGCTACAAGCCAGAATATTTCCACTGATATTAGTGTGGCTAAAGCTCCTTTGGCCCCAAGATTTTACATAAAAATCCTAATTCAGTGATATTATAGAGGGAGAGCAGACGTGCTTCTGATTCTACCTGTGATGACAAGAGTAGGGAGCTTGGTGGGAAACTGGTACAGTAAACTGTACAAATAAAGATGCTTTGGCACAGTGAATCCTCTTTGCCACTATCCAAGAGCAATAAGGTCATTGCAAGGTAAAAGAAGAAGGACATGGGCTGTTTAAAGAAGGAAGAAAGATCAGGCCTGGGTTTTGTCAGGTGTAACTTAAACCATCAAATGCATCAGAGAGAGGCAACTGGTGCATATAATCACTCTGCACACATTTGTACTCACTGTATTAGCCTGCACAAGCCATTTCACTCTTTGAATCTTTATTTTGTTAACATTTCTCCCATTCAGAGCATGGCAAGACTTTGTCCCACCACACAGCCACTGTCCTCAGAGAAGATGCACAACTTTAACTAAATAATGGAACTTTGCATCATCTAGTTCAGAAAAGAACTGTGTCTGATGTGTGTGTGACCTAGGATGAGAAATAACCAACCATCTCACTAGACCTGAACACACAGCAGTTTGGTAATTCCCCACAGAGCCAGGGTTCGAAACATGCATGTCTGGACTCACATGCTCAGCATCAGCTTTGTTTTCCTTTCCCAACCCTTTATCTCCTCAGTGTCCTTCTTGGCTTTGCAGGGCAATGCTTCTTTCTCACTCCTGGCCCCAAATCATCAGGCACCATCACTTGGACAATATAAGTCAGCAAAATGCCTAAAATCTCAGCATAGGAGAGAGGCAGTGGGGCTGGGTAACAGCTGGGGGAACAGGGCTGTCTTTCTTCTTTACATAGTCAAAGGTGTCTCACCTACCCCATCACATGGCTCCTTGTGGGAATTTCCTGAACTGAGAGGTGTCCTAAAACTGATTAAAAAAGAAGAGCAGTAGTGGTATGCATTTCCTTCCTCCTATATCTAACAAGGAACACTTTCTCCCCCCCTCTGACCATAGTGGCATAATCATTAAAAGTCATCTGTGATAAAAGCACAATGCCAGACTCTCCATTATGCGTGTGTTTGTCCCAGTCGCTGGAAGATCAAGGTGCCTCAGGATGGCCACCATGGGTGAAGCAGGTACAGGAAAGGGCCTTGTGGGATTCCAAGTGAATTTGCTGCTGCTGTGTGGACTTGGACAGTCTCACAAGGTGACTGGCAAAAGAAAGCAGGGGAGGTTCTCCTTTGCTGAGGAGAGGGAAACCAGCATTTTGGGGTACATCTACAGCATTAAATAAAAGAAGGAAAAGAGCAGGCTGGACACCTGAGCATTCCATTGACTGCATTGCTTAAGATCAGTTCCCAGCTTGCTCTCAAGGCTCTAGCTAAGTCTCCAAGGTAACACGAAGGACAGGTTGCTGTAGGGATTGCTCCCAGGAGGTAGCATGTCTTCCGTCATACCAAGCAGTTTGTCTCTCCTCTGGCATTATTCCACAGGCTTTGCAGTCCTAAACATTCTCACAGACCACTGTGTCTCAATTGCAGTGCATAGCACATAGTCTTGGTCTATACCAATAAAAAAAAAAAAAAAATATCTAATGAGCTGCAACACATCCCTTGCGTTATTTCAAGTGTTTTGAAAGGTAAAAAAACTCTAAAACCTAAAAATACATTTATTTCTGTCTAAGCCCACAGTTTGCCTAAGAAGTAGAGAGCCACCTCCAGGGTAGTGTAAACATTACCCATCAAGAGGAATGAGCCCTGAGCAGCAAGGATACAAGCCCAAATGAGTCTGTTGACTTTGGAAACAGAGATTTCTCCCTGGCTTTCTTTTGTTTATCAACATAGACATAGCCTTTGTAACACCTTCTGAATGGACAACCATTAGAAAGCATCAACAAGTGACTAAAGTATCTTAGAAAAGCAGGTCACTGTATCCCAAATAATCTGATGCCTGTCCACTTCATGAAAAGAATGGAAAAATTCTGAAGCAAAAAAAGAAAAGGAGGGAATAGTGTGAGACAGGGAAGCTGAAGGAAAAGGCAGAGAGGGAGATGTAGAAGAGAGATGGAGCCACACTGTTCTCACATGGTTGTGTTCCTCAACTGACAAGCATCAGGCTCCTGGTCCGGGACCTGAGCTGTCCTATCTGAGGCCACAAAGCAATTATTGGTTCTTAAGTACACATGTGGTCACTCAGCTGAGAGCTCTAACTCTGTTTAAAGGAGCCCCACAGAGATGGAGTGCTTTGGTATGCTTCAACTCAGTTTGCTTTGAGTGTGTCTCTGGCTTGTATCCTGCGTATTTGGCTGCTTTCTGTCTAACTGCACATCACTGGTATGTGTATCTTGACCTAAGTTTTGATATTAGCTATTGGGCTGACTTGTTGCACCTTAGTCTTTTATACTCTCTGTTATCTTAAATAAGCAGGTTTTGTCTAAAAATGTTTAGGAAACTTCTGCTATTGGCTTCTGTGAATCCTTGTAAATGTAAACTGCAGGGTGCCTGGAAAGGGAGTGCTGGAAAGGATTGTTTAAATCCTGAGCTTCCCCTTGGCCCTGGGTTTGGAGAATTGGATAGACTCTCTCACCTGAGCAGAGGTCCTAAGCAAGCAGTGCCTTTTTAGAAACCAAACATAAAAGCAAAAGATGGAGTTTTTACTTCATGCCATAGTGGTCCTAATAAAACACAGGTGTTTAACCTAGAGCATTTAAATCAAGTTTACTAGCCTGCTGGAGCAGGAACACCCAGATGAGGTTACACAGGAAGGTGTCCAGGCAGGTTTGAATGTCTGCACAGAAGGAGACTCCATGAACCCCCTGGGCAGCCTGGGCCAGTTTTCTGTCACCCTCACTGTGAAGAAGTTTCTTTTCGTATTTAAGTGGAATCTCCTGTACTGTAGTTTGTACCCATTGCCCCTTGTCCTGTCATTGGTTGTCACCGAGAAGAGCCTGGCTCCATCCTTGTGACACTCACCCTTTACTATGCCTGTATAAAGTTAATGGAATGAGTTGCACTTGAGTTATGTTTGACTGATAAGAAAGCAACTAATTGTGTAGTGTGAAAGAGAAGATGAGTGGGGCAAGTAAGCAAAGGTCAAATAAGTTTGGGAACAGGAGAGCCTGTGATTTAGAGGGACTGACAGAGCTTTGCTTGCTCACCCTATGAAAATTAGGGTGAAAAGGGAGAAATTATTACTTTGTATAAGTATATAAGGAAAACAGCCCTGAGGGAGAAAAGCTATAAGGTAAGGCTGATGCTGTGAATAGGTAGTTAGACATTGTCTAAGCTCTAGTTTAGCATTTGAGTAGCTTTGCAATAAGAGCAAGTGTGAGTAGTGTCTACCTGGTCCTAAAAGGTAGCTTGATAAGCGTATGAGAGTTACCGTGTGAGATGGCGTGTAGGGCTGAACAGTCTTGGATGTTCTCTGTTCACTCAAGTTCCCTGAGCAGCAGAAAGATCATGCTAGAGGTGGTTGTGTACAAAGAGCTTTGATGCCTGAGAAAATGGAGTTGTCCTTTTGTCCTGACTCCAGAGTCTGGATTGTAAAGGTAAACTGAGGCTTGGAGAGAGAAAAAACAACTGCACTAATTCAGATCTCCGAAGAAATATGTACTGACATTCACAGGGCTTAAGTAGCATGTTTGAGGGCCTCTTACCAATCATTTAAAAATTAGTCTTGCGACTGACTTCAAGCTAAGAGTCCTGTTAACTCCCCTCTTGTGCAGGGAGACAGCAAATAACCAATTACTGCTGGGAAATGACAGGACAAAAACAAACAAAACCCACAATACATTTATTTATAATAGCTACTGAGTATGGAATCACAGAATGTCACGGATTGGAAGGAACCTTGAAAGATCATCCAGTCCAATCCCCCTGCTGGAGCAGGAACACCCAGATGAGGTTACACAGGAAGGTGTCCAGGCAGGTTTGAATGTCTGCACAGAAGGAGACTCCATGACCCCCCTAGGCAGCCTGGTCCAGTCTTCTGTCACCCTCACTGTGAAGAAGTTTATTCTTGTATTTAAGTGGAATCTCCTGTACTGTAGTTTGCACCCATTGCCCCTTGTCCTATCATTGGTTGTCACCGAGAAGAGCCTGGCTCCATCCTTGTGACACTCACCCTTTACATATTTATAAACATTAATAAGGTCACCTCTCAGTCTCCTCCAGGCTCAAGAGCCCCAGCTCCCTCAGCCTTTCCTCATAAGGGAGATGCTCTGCTTCTTTAATCATTTTTGTTGCCCTGCGCTGGACCCTCTCCAGCAGTTTCCTGTCCTTCTGGAACTGAGGGGCCCAGAACTGGACACAATATTCCAGGTGTGGTCTCACCAGGACAGAGTAAAGGGGGAGGAGAACCTCTCTGACCTACTGACCACTCCCTTCTAATACATCCCAGGATGCCACTGGCCTTCCTGACCACAAGGGCACAATGCTGGCTCATGGTCATCCTGCTGTCCACAAGGACCCTCAATCAATATCTATTTATTGTTCTGTCATTTGTTAAGTTGTGGAGTGCATAAACAGTAATTTCACAACCCTGAATGCCTGCTGCATTCTCTTTTATTCAAATGCAAGATTCACCTCTTTAATCCCATAATTCATCAACTTTGTTACACTTAAGACATTGACTTTTCCATCAGGCACAAGGAAGTGAATCACTCATCTCTTATGCAGCTTGTGTACTCTTACATCAGCTTCTCTCACCTTAGAAGAGTGTACTTGGTTGTATCTAAGGCAATTGAGAGCTCAAAGCCAGGTTGCTTCAATCTAGGCTTGAACATTAACCTTTTCTGCACTGCAAAGCAGGTGCAAGGAGGCTGCACCACTCATATGCCTACTCAGAAAGTGCGAAGTAGGAGCAGATGCTGCCTGTAGCAGGGGGTGACTGAGGAGTATGTTGGACTTGTGATGGAATGACAGCCAAAGGTGAGACCTTGAGAACTGTTTTACAACTGCTTATCTTCAGGGATTTTATTTCCCATTATAAAGGTGCTGGAGTTCAGTTCTAGCTATGCAGTTAATTTTCAGTTATTGGTTGTATGACTGCTTTTCTCTGTATGTCCAACAGTGTAATGTACTTCAGGCTGTGCACACCTACAAACAAAACCACAATATCCAGAGGAGCTGAGACAGTGCCCTTGCATCAGTAAGTGAATGATGATACAGAACTCCCACTAAATAGATATGTTTCTTGTACACGCTAGCGATGAGAGATGGAACTTGCCGTATGCCAGAAATACTTGCCCATGTGAAGGGATGTGCCTTGCTGTCTGGCCATGGGACAACCCCATCCTCCCTGCTGCTTGTCAGCACGCCTCCCTGCATATGAAATGTGGATCAGGCAGAACCTGCAGCACAGGTGCACTGGTTCAAGCACAGCAGTGGGATATGGCTGATTGAGGAGAGATGCACAGCATTGCTAGCCGAGGTATGACACTTCTTTTTGCTGCGGAAGACACTCCAAATGTGAAAGCCAAGGATGCAGACTTAAAATTATCCTTTTCTCAGGTGCCACTTCTGTCAGAAGCCATTCTTCCTTTAGTTGTCATTTGCATTAACAAAGTTAACATATCAGCTTGCTTTTCCTCCATTTCTTGGCAAAAGGTAAACTACAGGGCTTTGTGACTTCAGAGCATTTTTTCTTCCTTGATGCAGCAGAGTAAGCAATGTGCTACTGAGTGAGTTGTTTGCAGTGAAGTTATACCTTTATAAACTGTCCTTGCATTCCTCAAAGACTTTCAGTGGCTGCACAACACACCCTGCTATAGCCATACCTGGTGACAAAACGACAGAACTTGAGCAGTTGTCAAAAAAAGAGTGATCACAAAAAAATCACAGGTTTTGTCTGAAACATTATACGTCTCTGGGGAAGAGCTCCCCTCTGGTGCAAAGCATTTTGAAGAAGGCTTTAAGTAGGAGTGTCCTCACCATCTTCACTGGGAGGCTCCGGACTCCAAATGTTCCTACAGGATCCCTTTGCCCAAATAGGAGCTTCTGCACCTCATAAATCCTAACTTTCTCCTTAAAAACAGTTGGGAGTTTTGCAATGTACAGATCACAGTGCATTTCCTGACAAAAGTACAGACTTTAAGCTATGTTTCAAAAGCAAATTCCCTGCAAGTATTCTCTTTACCTTTCTTCAGTGTCTGTTTTAAGTTTTCTTAGTGTTCTGAGTTTTTACCGGAATGTGTTTTACCTTAATAAAAGGCAGGTTAAATAAATGGTCCTGTTTCAACCATTGCTATGGTACCCATCAAGGAGATCAATAAATGAAGCAAATCTTACTAGAAATAAGGAGGCCAAAGAAAAAAAAAATGTAGGTGAGTTTTGCAGTATCATTCACTCAGATAATAGTAGTCTGCAGTAATGTAGGCAAGAGCAACAGTATTGACTTGTAATCCATTATGAACTAAGGTGTTAGCTTTGTTTGCATGGTCTTGTTTTCATTTCTTAAGATTTCCTGGTGCCTTTTAGTACTTTACATCTTCATTAAGGATTTGAAAAGCAAAGATCTTTGCTTACATTTAAAATACTTTTCAAGTGCTGTGATGAAGCAGTCACTTGCTAATGGATTTCTGAATGCCATTTTCATTATAATATTTTTATAAGACACCTCTCTTCCTCTATTATTACATTTGCTTTTGTAAAATGGTTGAGACATCATGTACTTTAGGTCCTTTAAATATTGTTTCTGTTTACCATTATGGGAGAGAGTTGGTGTTTTATTTATATAATAATAAAGCCATAATCCAGTTTGTCTTTGGCAGCTAAGTGCGTTTATGTAGCACCTACATTTATACCCAGGATGGATAATAGGCCATCCTCTTTCAGTATGAATCAGTCATACAGTTAACTTTGAACTATATACATGTAATATTAGCTGAAGCATTAGTCAATGCAGTCTTTA
Organism: Columba livia; assembly: GCF_036013475.1. Taxonomy (NCBI): domain Eukaryota; kingdom Metazoa; phylum Chordata; class Aves; order Columbiformes; family Columbidae; genus Columba; species Columba livia. The sequence continues at coordinate 7,670,737 of NC_088607.1, forward strand.
TAAGTGTCCAAAGGGATTCCAAAATGCCATAAAAGTAAACTGGACTGTATAGGATAAGTGGTGTTATTTAGTGGTGAAGAAGTATCAACAGCTTGACCATCCCAAGCATGACCATAGTCTGTCTATGAGCAAAGAGGGAAAGAAGTGCAGCAGTGTCTCTGCCCATGTAGAGACACCTGCTAAGAGGTGGCTCCTGTTTGGTGGTTGTCTTAGTTAAGGCAGTTTTGGGTCACTCCCTGTCCCCAGGTGGGAAGGTCTCACACTCAGATCTCCCCGCTGGTCTGGAGGTCTTGGTATAGAAACTGCCCTTTATTTAATGTATCAGACTGCAGGCCTGACTCCAATCCAGCAAGACTCCAACCCAAAAGCCTTTCGTGGGGCTGCTTTGCTCCAACTTCTTTTGACAGCCCTGCAGCTCATGGGTTGGGCCTGAGAGCCCAAACCTGCCTGATCCATACAACAGCCATGAGGTGGGAACAAATCCTCCACTACTGCTGGTGACTTGGCAAGGAGATATCTGATGGCTTCTTGGTGGCTCCTCCAGGGTGTCCACTGCCACCCTATTCACTTGAAAATACAGTGTTAAATTCTCTCCTGATCTACATCAAAACAAAGTGGGAAGGCAGTAGTTCTGGCTATAACACTAATAGTTCAACAGCAGGCTCTCTGTCACTGTCCTCTCTTGCAGTCGTCTTTCTTGATTTAATTTCATGGAAGGTAGAGTTGACCTCTGTTCTCTGGATATACTTCTCCAAGTTTCTGTCAACAGAGATGTACCTTAAGTAAGAATAATCTAAAATTAATGTGGTTCCTGGCTGCCCAGAATACAATGAAGAATGACTGTTAGTAAATATCAGTAGTGTTAAGATACAGAGTGTTGTTACAGAGCTTTTGTCATGTATTTCTACTAGTGTTTTTCGGTTATTCCTGCCCTAGGATGTCAACAAGCTGACTTAGTGGCTCAGGATTTGCTCCAATGAGTAGAAGTCAAGGAAAGAAAAGCAATTCTTGAGCTTGATGGGTGTTATATTCTGCCTTAATGCATCTCTTAACTGATCTGTAAGAAATATTTCAGACCTATTAATCCTGAAAAATCTTCTTTCAGTTCATCTGTATGATTTGTGCTGCTAGCTCTCCTCTCTTGGAGCAATGATAACAATACTTTATAGAATTCCTACATGGTTAAAAGCAGGTGCTACCCTTATGAAGATGATGAATCCCACATGTTCAATGTACCAAAGCAAGGACAAAAGAGCTATAGCCTTGAGCCCAAGGGCTGCTGATAGGTAAAAGGAGACAGAAAAAACAGCATCTGAGACTGTCTAATACAGCACTAGTAGCGCTTCCTTTCTACCAGTCTCTGTTTGCATTATCTGTTGAAGCTGATTTTCTTTTTGGGGGGATGGAGGCAGGAGGAGAGCTTTAACTGGTATACTGTCCCCAGGAGTTTTTATGGCAGGTGGGGTGATGAGCACAGAGTTCAGCTGGAGCTGCTGAGGTGCCACAGCAATGCAAGCAAACTGAATACAACTCCAAGCAATTGCAGGTGGGGAATTCCTGTCCCAGCTCCAGAGTGTGGGTGGTGGGCATCATGAGCAGAGTGAACCTGGAACCTGAAGGGACCTGGAAAATACCTGTGCAGTGCAATGCTTTCAGTGTGCTGAGGTGAAAGAAATGAAGGGGCAGAAAGGCAGAGGGAGACAAAGTACACACCAGAAGGCTGATTCTTCCTATGCTAAATATTGTCCAGCTAGTTGAACTCTCATCCCTATTGTGATCTGATCTGGCCTTTTGTTTGCCATTCTCTCCACCCATCTTCCTTTCTTCGTATGCTTCTGACCAACTTATACTACTTGATCATTTGTAAACACCTTGAACTTGATGTAGTTCCACTGAGGAAGGTGGCTTCATCCCAGACATCAGAGAACCAGAAAGCACCTGGTATTTTGAAGATATTTTCCTGCCGTATTGTTGTTGGGAGGATAATTTTCTGATGTTTGACATAAGCCAGGAGGTTCTCGACCTGGAACTGCAGGCTCAGACACATTTCAAAAGCATCACTGAGATACTAACTGTCCAGACTGCAGTCAAGGACAGTAGATAGCAGAGCTAGAAAATTTTTATTTACTGGAAGTGTAGCAGGCTTTTAGTAGCTCTGGACATGCAGGAATGTGTTCTGGTGACACAGCGTAAGAGAGAAGGTTGAAATTCAAACTTTTCATCTTCAGGTTACCAGCTCAGACTGAGTCAATATCTATTTGCTGATGTGAATAGCTTCTAGAAAGAGACAGAAAGGTATTAGCATCTGTCAGCACTGCTAAATTGTTTAGATGAGCTGTGGGTGGAACAATTTACAGTATTTTTGCCTGCGGTCCATTGTTCTTCAGCAGAAAGAGTAAGAACAGGGATTAAATCAACATTGGTGCCTGCCAAGGACTTTATCAGACCCAGGTGGGCTTGGGACTTGTTACTAACTCTGTTCACACCAGAGCTGGACCTGAAGGGGACCTCATAGACCTGGGTGCCAGCTCTCCCCAGACAGGCAGCGATTCTCACCTCCACAAGCTGCCTTCATTTCCAGACTCTTCCTGACAACAGATTTGGTCAGAGGCTCTGCTGTTACTTCCAGAAAATATAGCTGGTTAATTTATAAAAGTCAAATGCCATTTATGACAAGGCAGAACAGGCTGTTCAGAAGAGCTAGGCAAGCTGGACCATGTCCCACGCAACACACAATTGCCTGTGTTTTTTCCTAACTGCACCAGAATGCCTTCTTTACCAGTTTAATAAGCACATGCTAGTTAAACAGACATAGTTCTTGAGGCACTGTGGGAAGTAAAAATGTAAAAGTGTTTTTTTGCCAAGCATTTGTTCCAAAGAAATCTGCTGTTCAATAAAGACTGCTTGTTCTTGGCTCTTCTGCTGCCTCCAGAGTGGCTCAGAAGCGTCTGTATGTGTTTGGTGGAGGGGAGAGCAATTTCTTCCCAGTCTGGTGGGGCTGTAGGTCAGTTCATTCAGTGTGGGGACACAGAGCCAGGATGGAAGGGTTGGTGTGACATTTTTACTACAAAGCCATGCTATATTTCAACAGCTAGTCTGTAAGCATTTTGGAGCTGGTGGCATTGCACAAACCATGGGGATGACTCTCTGCCTCAGTAACCTCACATGAGCAGTGCCACAGGCCTGGGTGACCTGATTTCGGTGACAGCAGAGAATGAAGCATCTCCGTATCTTCCCCTCTCTGGAAAGGATGGAGCTGCTCAGACTTGTACCTGTGATCCCAGGAATGCGTGTTACAGCAGCCTAGGCTAATGGTGGGGTTAATGCCACCTTTGTGGCGTTCCCTTTTCCTTTTCTTCATCCTGACCCTGCTGCTGTAAATTCCTTATTCAGCAAAGAATTGTAAAGGTTAGAGCTTTTCTTTAGAACACCTAGACCCAAATGTTTTCTTTGCAAAGCTGACCACTAAACTTGCCACCCTCAAAAGGGCAGTTATTTTGTGTTTGTCTTATAATAAATACCGCCTAGAGGCCCTGGCTGACTTTGGGTTGATAAACACTCAGGTTTTTCTGAAAATTGCCATCTTTAAGGCTTTTCTTTAACTGGATGCTCCAGAAATGAAAGCCCCAGGAAAATGAGTCTCACAGGAGTTGTGGTGTTTTCTTTCAGGCAGACATCAGAGCAGTTTCACCAGCATTGCTGAGCTCTGCAAACTTCTCAGAACAGGGTTTACTTTTTCTGCGGTGGCAATTTTGCAAATGCTCTGCTCCAGATGTGAGTTACTTCAAAAATAAGAGGGAACGTGGCCATTGTATTGCTCTGGCTACCATTTCTGTATGGTTCAGAGTCAAACACTTTGGGAAGGCAATCTACCTGAGTATTAGGTTTGAGGGTATCTCATGTAAGTATCGCAAAACCTAAATTGAGAACAAAAATGTGCTGAAGTGGTGGATTAAGATGTACATAGTATGGAGCACTCTTCTAGAGAGCACTCTTGCAGGGTATCCAGCGGCAGAAAGTGGGACTCTTTCCTACCAAACTGCATTTTCAGTGCTCAAATGTAGCTCTTTCAAATCAGGGCATCGTGGTCACACACTCAGACTCAAGCAGCTCTTGTGGAAATGAGCTCACTTCTGGTATTTCATCTTAATGTGTTAGGAAGCAGGACAGGTTTGCTGTAAGCAGTGAGTAATGGTGCTCCCATATTCTACCTGTGATTTCTCAACCTGGTATGCTTTGTTTTGAAAAGTGTGAAGTTAACTGTAACACCTGATTTACTTAAAGGTCTTGTTTTTCCATCCATACAACTGCTTGCCATCAAAACAAAAGAAGATTTTGTCTTGAGTCATAAACCCAGGCCTAAAATTAGAAGTTAACTCTCTGTATTCCAGAAAAAAAAATAATCTACATTCACTGTAGAGAATGGAATTGCTAACAAGCCATATAAAAGCACTTAGACAATACAAACAGTAATCCTAACTTGAAAAAAAAATAAATATTGTCTTTAACAAAATGTTGCATTAACTACCTCTAACAGGCTGTGGTGTTTATTTGTACACCTTCCTGTTCCTGCAGCAAGATGGGCAGGACTGCTATTAATAATGGCAGTGAATGGAATAAGACAGGTCCCACAGGGAAAATTATGGCGTGATCCCATACCAAAGACTGCATACTCAAGCATACAGACAAGACAAGCCAGCCTTGCTGTGGGAACAAACTTCCACAAGCTTCACAGTTGGATAATGCTTCATGTTATGTTTCTGGATGTTATTTCCTAGGCTTTATCATACTAAAAGCTGGGGGGAGGAGGGGCAGGAGACAGGTAGGAATAGTCTTGAGCTTCCCCTCAACATGGGTGATCACCAAAAATGAATTTTCCAGAGCTATGTGGTCAGAAGGTCCCCTGGCCACCACAGAGATCCCTGGCTGGGTTTTCAGAGCTGCCACAAGGTGGTGAGGTGCTACAGCTTCCCAGCCAAGTGGTAATAAGTTTTTTGCCTCTTTACTTTTTTTTCTTAAGGTACCCCAAATCAGCGGCAGTGTAACTCTACCCAGAAACTTGCTACTGAATTCTTTAGTCGATATCATTATGTTTTTGGCAGTGCTATAAAAAGAAGAAAACCAGTCCCTATAATGATGTGTGTGACACTAGACCTGCTTTACAGGTAGCCTGAAATATTTTATAGTAGGTACAGAAGTGTTTTGATTCCCATGCATTTACATAGTGCTGTGTCTTTGTAAGAAGTATCCAAAATGTAGTCAGTTATAGTGTGGTGGGGTTTCTTCATTTGTTTGTTTTAATTGTTCTATGGCCCTCTAATTGAGGACAGCCTTCTTTAAAGACTTGTATAACACAGTATCACAGTATGTTTGGGATTGGAAGGGATGTCAGAAGATCATCTAGTCCAATCCCCCTGCCAAAGCAGGAACGCCTAGATGAGGTCACACAGGAACATGTCCAGGTGGGTTTTGAATGTCTCCAGGGAAGGAGACTACACAACCCCCCTGGGCAGCCTGTTCCAGTGCTCCGTCACCCTCACTAAGAAGTTGTTTCTTCTCAAATTTAAGTGGAACCTCTTGTGTTCCAGCTTAATCCCATTACCCCTTGTCCTATTGTTTGCCACCGAGAAGAGTCTGGCTCCATCCTCATGGCACTCACCTTTTATACACTTATAGACATTAATAAGGGCCCCCCTTAGTCTTCTCCAAACTAAAGAGACCCAGCTCCCTCAGCCTTTCTTCATAAGGGAGATGCTCCACTCCCTTAATCATCTTTGTTGCCCTATGCTGTGTACATACACCACCCACTAAACAAACCTTTTATTTCAGTGCCTGTAGCCTTTGGCATTACAGATGAGATCATTCACTGAATGGTTTACTGGCTGGTTTTTGTCAGTTTTCAGCAGCACTTAGCAGCAGCACAGCCCATTGGTGTCAACACCTTGGGATTGCAGCCTTAAATGAAAACAACCAAGGAAAGAAACATCCTCTCTTCAGTTTCTTTATTTGAAGTGTAACATTTTTAAGATCAAAGCCAACCTATTCTGTGTGAACTCCTCTGCAGAATTTCAGCACAGGAATGCAAAAGCAGGATTATCACTATATGTTTTTATGTATCCTCAGCTGTACTTATGTGCATCTTTAAGTGGCTTGTACTGCAGAACAGTCTGATCTCCAGCCCTGGCACCATTTCTCTAAGGTTTTATTGGATGCTGCTGTATGCAGACTTGGATGGTTCAGAGTTTAACATTTGTCCCTTCGCTTACAGAGGTGTGGGAGTGGTGGGAAAGGTATCCTCGGGGAGCCACAGTATGAGGGGTGCAGTGGGCAGCATTGCAGGGAGATGCAGTGGGCAGTGCAGGCAGCATCGCAGGGAGATGTAGCGGGTAGCACGGGCAGCATCACAAGGCGCTGCCTGCAGTCACCAGCTGCGCCAGTGGGCTGCGTGACGCCAAATGCACCATGACACAGGTGCACAAGGGGCACTGGTTGAACGTCTGATCCCCAGAGCGTGCTCACTCGTGCTTCCAAGAGCTGAAATAGCAGCTCAGAGATACCGCTGGGTTCACACTTTGCATATGCATTTTCTCTAAGTGTTTTCATCTTATCAAGAGATGTTTTGTATAGCCAATGCAAATTACATATCCATCTTCCTCCAGGGACAGAAGGAGAAAATAATAGAATAAGGGATTGAGTGTTTGTTCTGGCTTCTAGCACAAAATGTAAGTGGCTACCATAGGAGTGTGAAGCAGTTTTTAATATTTCCTGTTATTTAGCAGGTGATGAACAATGGCAAATGTTGCTGTTTGACATACAAGCTAGTGCAGGAAGCTGATGAAAGTACGAGATGGAGACATCTTAGACAATAGCAGTGGAAAGCTCTGCTGTAAACATTGATCTAGATACTCAAGATAGCTTGAGCCTTACTTAGGTTATCAGTGGTTCTGGTCCCTGCAGGGCAGGGATGCAGCTCAGAGGCCATAGCTACTAGTCTGAATAAGACAGTGAAGTCAAAAGTATCCAGCACAGATCAGATCACAAGCATCTCATTTGGAGTTTCTCAGCTGAGTGGATTTGGGGGGGAATAATACAAGATGGCTAAGCTGAAGGCTTCAGTGGCACCACTACATTATTTGGATGAGCAGCTCGCAGAATTTCTCAGCTCTATTCTATTCTTGGGAAAAGTGTTCTCGATGAACATTTTGGTTTATTAATGCTCATCATTATCTAAATTGCTTTTTGTCTTTCAGTTATTGCTGCTTCTTCTTGTAGGCGGTGTTCATAGGAACTTCTTCCAGGGAGAGAAAAATTTTCATTAACCCTTTGTTTGCCTTTCCATCTTCTCTTGATTCTAATACGACATGAAAGGCAAAAATCTGAGACATCTGCTGTTTCTTTCAGTCATTTCCACAGAGACATTAGATAGCATTTCAAGCACTCAACTGACAAAACAACTCACCTTGTGAGAACACTCTGATTTATTAGATTGTTGTATTGCACTACTTTTGTACTATGTGGTGAATAGTTTTTTCTCTAGACTTCCTTTTTCCCATTAAAGCAGTATTTTTACAGTTTTATAATATTTGATTATGTATGAGTAAACTTATGCATGATATTTGGAATGTGAATGCAGTGTGTTAAAAAGAATGCAATTAAACCCCAAATTAATCTGCTGGTCAGACCCAGAGATGTGGTTAATGCATCATTTGCCATCTCTTTAACTAACAAACCTTAAAATAGAATCAATATACTAAGAAAAAGCACTGGCAGAGTGAGAATACAATATATAGTTTTTCCAGTGTTAGAAATAGCGAGAAGATGATATGCTACTTCCGATGATAGGGATAGTATATAGTTTGATCCATGGAACAGAGCAAACTTCACTTTGTTAAAACGGGGTGGACCAAGGATAATTTTGAAGTTGAGGTAGTTACAGAAAACTAATTTTAGTTTGGCAAGCAGGATTTTTATGCCAAATGCTCACCCTAGGGAGTTCTTGTATGGCCTGTTTCATTAGACAAGACACGGTGAAGTGATGTGTTGGCTAAACCCTCTGCAGGGGCCTGGCTGGTGATCGCTGGTGGGTGTGCTGCCCTGCAAGGTCCTTCTCATTTTTCCCTGTGATTCTCTGTTTCGGACTTGTGGAAACGTGCAACAGCCTCTTGCTGTACATTTTAAAAGGCAATATAACACTGAGAAGCTACAGGGCAAGCCCCATTTCTCAAGAATGAATTGCTCTGCATAGGCTCCAAGAGCAGCAAGCGCTCTTAAACGCTAAGAAACGCTTTGGGACAAATTCAGTCCCAGTAAAATTCCACTGCAAATAGATTTTTCTCTCTCCTGAATAGCCCTTTATGAGCTGCTTGGAATTTCTCTTGCAAGATTCATTACCCAATTTCTTTATCTTGAGCTGCAGGAGCTGCCCTGTGCTACAGCAGATCAGCAAAACGAAGAGTGTTGCAAAGGATATATTTCCTTGGTACCTGATGATGAACAGTTGGGCAAGAAGAAAAATGTTTGTCTGACATTTTTATGGGAGTAAATTTGCTTATTCTTCAGTCCCTTCTGCCTTGCTAAAGGATTTCCATAGATGTTGATTAACCTGGTGAGAACACTTGCGGCAACTTTCAGCTTTGTCTCTGTCCTTAAATTCTTACGAAGAGCCCAGTTTTCTAGTGGCATAACTGTTAGAGCTCCATAGCATACAATGATGCCATGATGATTTTTATCAGCAAAATACCTGGCATAATTATCTTAGCATAGCAAGTGTGGGCAACTGGTGTAATATAATCAAACACCATCTAAAGAATGCACGTGACAGCTTCGTTTTGCAAGAAGGGAGTAGAAGGTCTTGTTCAAAGGGGAGCCCTAATGTCCCTTAATTCAAGGAACTAGCATCTGATCCTAATTATGTAGTAAAAATTGAGGTAGTGTAAACACCAGAAAATGGACAAGTTTGCAACAGGAACAAAATAATCAACTGCTGCTGAGCTGTATGCAAAGTTCAACTGAGAGAGAGAGAGAGAGACAGATGAAGTGGCTTCAGTTGCACATAAATACTTGATGGAAAGCATGTTGAGGAAGCAGGGCAATGAGTTATTTCTCATACGCTTCAAAATTGCTTAATATAAGTGAAGTAAATTGCCCTTCCTGTAGAAATTAATTATGGAGACAACTTTACAGAGCAGTGTAATAAAGATGTAGGCAAAATAACAGTGGCATTGAATTCAAAAGCTATGCATAATGAATGGTCTATTAACATGTCTATGATCAGTACCAAGAGACCTTGACTGTTGTACAGTAACATACTTAAGTTTCTAACTAACTGATTTTATTACTTAGTTTGACATGATGTTAGTTGTTTATCAAAGAACAAGGTCTAAAATACGACTGCAAGCCCCAGGAATAACTTACAGGGAATAGCTTCTCGTATTTGGTGACACTTCATTAGATTTAAGTGCATTCTTTCCCTAAGATTTCTTCCACAATAAACACCTGTCCACACCAAAATCTGATTATGTCCATTTTTCATACTGAAATTATGAGCACAGAGATACACAATTCTACATGGCTAAGATTTATTTTTTCACCCAATCTGATAGATCATCCCTTCTTCCTAGGAAAAACAAACCAACAAACAAACAACAACAACAAAGCCCACTTCTTTGCTGTTGTCATTTATCATCATGTAACATACTGTAAGTAAACTAGAGTAGGGACTATTGGGAGTAAATGCTGTTAAAGTACTTGCAGATGAGCAATACATAGATCAGGTAATAGGCAATTTATGATATTTCCAGAATGCTGATAAGACTGTGTGGAGTAAGTTCTTTCCTAGTGGGGAACATCAGATTCTCTTCCAAGCAGGTATGTTCACATGTGGTCTTACCAGCTTCTCTCTTCTCTTTGCAGAATATCATAGAAGAGAAAGCATCTGACCAGAGGTATCAGTGGAGGGACAGTGTCTTTCACAGACCAGTTGAGGCTGGAAGGAACATCTGGGGGTCATCATGTCCAACCTCCCTGCTCAAGCAGGGCCACCTAGAGCTGCCTGCCCATGACCATGTCCAGATGGCTTTTGACTGTCCCCAAGGATGGGCAGTCCACAATGTCTCTAGGCAACCTGTGCCAAAGTGCTTCATCACCCTCACAGTGAAAAAGTGTTTTGTGATGTTCAGAGGGAACCTCCTGTGCTCCAGTTTGTGCTTGTTGCGGCTCATCCTGTCACTAGACACCACTGGAAGGAGCCTGGCTCCATCATCTTTGCACCTTCCCTTCAGGTATCTATACACATTGAGATGGATGGATCTTTTTTCAAGGCTGAACAGTCCCAGCTCTCCCAGCCTTCCATCATGTGTGAGGTGCTCCAGTCTATTAAATCACCTCAGTGGCCCCTTGCTGAATTCTCTCTTTTATATGTTTAAAAAAACAAACATACAAAAAACCCCACAAAACAAAAACAAAACCCACACCACTTCAACACTTAAGAATCAAGAATTGATTTTTAAATTATGCAAAATTTTCCATCTGCAACCAAATGAATTAATTTGGGAACTGTAAGAGGGACTGCCAGCTCTTGGGCTGCAAGAGCTGTTACTGGCAGAGGTTTGGTCTTTTTGAATGATTCAGGTGGCTGGTATAACATCTACAGAAAAATAAGTGTTAGGCCTGCTTTAAAGATCCATCCCTCAAACTTGACAAAACAAATCTCAGATACTCTGAGTGAACACAATAACATAGTTTCTAAGCAGAAACATACAAAAATGATTCATGCAAGGATGTTCCCGTACAAAGCCTCCTCTTCTCTGCTTCCGCAGCCCATTTTATCCAAAGAGCTCCAGAATAGACCAGAGCAGAAGCCCAAAAGAGCACACACAAGCCACTGCAGCCACTGGTGAAACACAGCGTGGTACTGGTGAGACGGTGTCCCCCACCTTAGGAAAGACATCTGGAGAGTGACTCAGTTTCTTGCTTTCCAAGAGCATGATATTTGCCTGCTGGGCTGGAAGCAAAGGAGATCTCATTTTGTTTGTAGGAACATAGTGATTCACCCCTGAACTATTTGTTATCTCTAAATATGTGTCCTTGCAGGTGTTGGCAGGTGTTCACATCTCAGTGGGTGAAACTCACCACCTGTCTGTTCTTGCAGAGAGAGGAAGCACCTATTTCAACCAAATTATAGAAGGTGAAGATCCATAAAGTACCACGCACTGCTATGAAGGGTGGGTAAACATAATTTGCCTAGTTATGTTTTATAGTTACAAATTTAATATTCAGGGTTGTTAATTATGGTCTAATTAGAACATTTTAAAATGCTATGCTAAATACGTAATCTTCTGATTTATCCTCCAATCAGTTTGTGCTTTTTTTTGTGCAGATAGACATGTTTACCATCCTAGATGGGGACAGCTAGCAAAGATCATGCCAGTGTCACTAATCAAATGGTTAAGTTTTTCAAATGAATCCATATTATCTGAGTTTTTTATTTCTAATCATACTTATACTCCAGTTTGAATGCATGTTGATTAGTTAGTTGTCATCTTAGGGAAACATAAATGCTTATATTTACCCAGATATATTATGCTAGTCATTATTCAGCACTGATTGGTTTGATGGAAAAATATACATTACCTCAGCAGATAAGCTGCTTAGTCTTATTCATCATGTTAATTATACACTCAAATAGCTATTGCCATTTCATATTTTTATGGAGTTTATTAATAGTTGTTTTTCTGTGTGGTGATTATGGAGTTGATTCTTCCTTGTTCCCTCCTCCCTCTCCTCAAAATATGTCTGAAAGTGATGAACATATGGCTGTAGTTGTGCCCTGAGGGTAACTTCCGTCTGTACTCATAGTTGTTCCCACAAGGTAGCTTTCCTCAACAGGAGGGTGATGAATCCTCAGGAGCTAATTTAGGCCTTGCAGGGACTGATGGAGGCCACTGCTTCAGAAAAGAATGTACTTCTCTCCCAGCCAGAGCAGGTCCCCTGCTCCCTTCTTTGCCTTCTCTTGTTGAGGTTTCATTTACCTGAGAGATAGGATTGTCTTTTTGTCCATTAAAAGGTCCAAGTCATTTTTAGCCCAAATGAGGAGTAGGAATATGTACATTCTAGCATGGATAACAACTACATCAAGTTTCTGACTGTAGTAACCATTTGATAAGGTACCAGACTCTTCGCTTCTGCATGTACGATTGTGTGATGTTCTGCTAAATAGTTATTCATGAGAAAAAGAAATGTATTCTGTAAGGATGAATAGGTAAAGTTCACAAACTACTGTCTCTAGATGATTCCAGGCCAAAATCACCTGTTCACAAGATAACTGTTTCCAGTTCCTAGCTCTTCATTCTGAACCCTAGGAATTCAGGAGTTACGTGAATAATCACTAGCATTTGCTTCAGTTTGTCATTGTGTTATGTTTTCAACTTGTGGAGTCCACCTGTGTGAATACTCAAAGTCACATCCAAGAGGAGAACAGGCATAAAGCATGTTCTTACCCACAAAAAAAAACCTGCAAAAGTGATGTGCAAGATAATTATTGGTAAGATTCTGCAGAGGTACAACAATCTGAGTTACACATACCTGCTTGGAACTGTTCATTTTCATCAGCTTAAAGCATCAGTGAAAACAACAGGAGGTGGTCCAACACCTCACTAAAATCTATCCCAGGGGAAGAAAAAGTTAAATCTCTTGGTATTTATCTTCCATTTTCCTATATAATTATCCTATTTTATATGGTTGTTTGCTGCTGTGAAATTGAGAATATCAGCCAGATTCACATCCACTGCAGCTCTGAGTTCTTTCTTACTTGTTTTTCTGATATGGCCCCAACTGCGCAGTTCCCTTCATGCTGTCTGCTATGAACATTTCTTTTTACTTAGCTCAGCATCTATTCCTGTAGGTATTGCAAAGGAATCTCTTCAGAGCAGAGGATACAGTGAAAATAATGGTTAATTGAATTTTATTGCTATTTTAGTGGGTTCTTAACTGTGAACATTATTCTTGTTCCACCCTGTGCACTGGTTACTTGACTGCAGATGTTTTGATGCAGACAGATGTGATTTTTATGAAGAGCTCTCATAAGACTGAAACCATTCTAATAGCAAATATTGATCTTAGGTAAATTCTAGATGCTTTATATGCTTTTTTTTTTCCCTTTAGCTTTTGTTAATTTTTATTATGTTTGTTTGTGAGGATACTGGAAACCTCTGGTCATAAAAAGTATAGGAATGCTACATAAGTTTAACAAGCAATATAATTTTTAACAAGTTAACAAATATTTGTATTGTTAGCACACAACTTAAACAGATTGGGGACAGCCCTGGTGAAAAGACATACATGTCTATATATTAAATACCTCATAAGTAAGAACAAGTCAGTAAACAGCTGCAGTCAATAAAATGAAAACTTGGGAAAATTCGAAAGGATGTGAGGAAATGCCTCCCAAAATATTATCAAAAACTGATAGTAGCAGGAAGAAATGATGAGCAAGGTCACAAACTATCTTGTGATTAGGGAAGTTCCTGTATGGCCACAAAAGGAATTGCCCCTCCAGGAAAGGCATCATCATTTTGAAAGCACCCAGGTCTTTGGCACCGCTCCTCCTGTTCTCTCTGGATGCAAATGTAAGACCTGCTCTATTCTTAAATCAGCAGGCTCAGGGACAGGCTTGTGAATGTCTGAGTCTGAGACAAGAGTCTGAGGTTGTCTTGCTTATCACCTGCTCTTTTACCTGCATATTGGCACTGACTCTCCTCTGGAAATCCTGTGGAAGAAATGACCAGCTGCACCCCGTGGGCAGCTGCCCACAGCTGGGCGGGCAAAGGGAAGGACAGCAGCCATGTTTTTTTTTTTTTTAAAGATAACACCTGGAGCTGCTGTGGTTGCTCAGAGATGTGACCCTTGGTTTATGGGTTCCTCTCTCCGTTCACTCCAGGAGCTGTGGCTTTACCCCATTTCCACAGGTGAGCCTACACAGCCCTGGCCAGGGCTCAGGAGCAGCAGAGGCAAGGAATGAATCTGTCCTGCTGCAAGGAGAATAGCAACAACAAAAGGGTTTGAATAAATGTACCAGGGTGTTATTTCTGATAAGGCTTATAAACATGATCATCTGTGAACAACGGAGCGTGGGAGCAGAGATATGGGAAGGCTGAATCATCCCTCAAAACACAATCTCTGCAAACCCTTCCAAGTGTCTGGTTTGCGTTACTATGTTGAGAGGTGCAGTGGGGAAGAGGTATTGCTGTTCAGCTCTCGTTTCCTCTCCCATCCTTCTTGGAACCCATCACCAGCTCTTGGGTATATGTGGACCTGCCTGGAGATACAAAGTTGCCTGTGAAGAGTTGGAAAGTTGGCAAGGAGGTGTCTTGAGAAGTTAGTTTTGGTGTGGATGATGGGAACTGGAGGCAGAGTGGAGCAGGAGTGACACATTTGCTCTCAGTCCTGTCACCTGCACAAATCATCAGAAGGGCAGACTCTCAGGTCAGAAACTTCTGAAGATTTCACGTTTCCTCTTCTTTGTAGCCTATTCCTGTGCTTACAGTAAAAAGTTTTTTTAATACCAAGCCTGTCTTCCCTCTTACGGTTTAAACCCTGCAGCAGTTCTCCAATCCATTGGTTACTAAGGAGAGTTTATTAACAACTTTGTGATGGTCATTCACTGATATCAAGACCTTCATTATTCTTTGCCTGGATTTTCTCTACAGGAAACAACCCTCCCAAACACACTCCTTTTTCTTCTTACAGGCCCAGATTACATTTAGAACTGATCGCCCCCATCACAGGCTCTCTGCAGATTCTCTTCAACTGGTCTGTGTCTCTGTGTGACGTGTGGCAGCAGCTGACATGCTGTCCTGCCTGATGTTCTACCAGAGCCACGCACAGCAGGAAGAACCCACAGCATGTCTTATGTACCTATTTATATTCCAGATTTTGTCTTTTTTTTCGCAGCCACATACAACCTTCATTTAGTCAAACTTCCAGAAATTATGCACTTATTTTACTGATGCATTTGATTATCATTGTTTCTATGTACCATAACAGAGCATTGTGGAGAAAGATACTCAGTTGAAATTACTGATCCACTTGGGTAAGAGCTGAATTCCAGTTCTACTTTCTACAGTGCTTCTAGACTTCTCTATGGTATCACTCTTCCGTTCTCCTACCAAGTATCATTTGTGATTCTCAAAAATGTGCAGAGTTTATGACAACGCTATCCCAGGTCTTGGAAGAACAGGCACAGATGGGTGGAGCCTGAAGATATGGTGAATCTGAATTTTCCTCTCCAAAAGGACATGGATTATCCATGACATGTCAACCCCTGACATGGATTGTCCAGTAGAAAGTGACTCAATCCTGGATTTTTTTCCTAACACTGGTAATGACTGTGTACTGGACAGGTATTTAGATTCCTTTAATCTTAGCTTTCCCATTTAACAAAGAAATACTCCAGTGTGTTTCAAACACATGGACCCTGCTTTGAGTGGAAGAAGACACTTTGAGAGGCATTTGGGACGAATTCAACTATCCTCTCGATGTTGTCCATACAGCAGGTGGAGGGAACATAGAGCATTTATAAAAAGGTTACTACAACTTGATAAGTCATTACACCGTTTGTGAATTTTTGTGGAATCGTAGCATGCTGCCATTGTGAAATATACTGCTTTGAAATTGGGTCCCTCTTTTTGAAACACGCTGTATTCCTGAAATGTTATCACTAGAAACTGGTTACATATGTTCGAAGTACAATGTTGC
Source organism: Columba livia (assembly GCF_036013475.1). Taxonomy (NCBI): domain Eukaryota; kingdom Metazoa; phylum Chordata; class Aves; order Columbiformes; family Columbidae; genus Columba; species Columba livia. Next base: position 7,686,490 of record NC_088607.1, read on the forward strand.
TTTTTTTTGATAGAGGAAGCAATTGCTACCCAATCGCTATTTAAACATTATGAAATCAGCTGTTGGATGCTTGTATTGCCTGCTCAGGCCTTTTCTCATTTTAGTGTTTTATAGCATAGGCTATCAAATTACAATGTAGACATTGTATTACATTAAAATAGGCATTACAGATGCTTATTTAAAATAACCCTGAAACAATGAACTGAATTCACAATCCAGGGAAACGTTTCTGGGGATGTTAAATCCTTAGAGCATAGGGGGGTCCATTAGCAAACTTAGTGATGGAGATAATTTTTTTGTTGTCTGCTAACTTACAAGAAGAAAAGCAACACTTCATTAACAATTAATTAATACCTTTAAGGAACAACGCTGCAGTGGCACCCATCTTGCTATTGCTACAAAAAGGGTCTGCAACAAGGACATCCTTGTTTTAGACACTTTTTAAGGTATTGTAACTTGATGTAGGTCTAAGTGAATAACAATGAGAACAATGATGAAGCTGCAATACAGAAATCATGGAAGGAAATTCTTTTGACAGAGCTATAGTACCTTAATTTGAATAAATAAATAAAATAATGGAAGAATTGGTTTAGTGTCTCTGCAGATATCAAAGAGATTTTATGCCCTGTTCTGGCTGTGCACAACAGACAGAACATTGTTGCAAGACGAAGATGTCCGGTCTCTTGGCACCGTGCAGGGATAAGCAACCCCACAATGACTCTTTTGCAAACCCTGCTATTGCGCTGCATGAAAGCAATTGGTTTGGAAACGGAGGGGGGTGATATCAGCAAGGGGAAGGGGGGCTTGGAAAGAGACCTGTGGCTGAAGGGAAGCCAAGGAGCAGCCCAAGAAAGGATGCTGAAAAGTAAAACCCTGGCAAACCTGCTCTGACTTGAAGTGGAGGCTATTCGAAGTTGAGGTCGGCTCAGAACTCCAAGGACTTAAATAGGACCTCTGTGTTCCTTCAAATGGAGGCGTTTATTGATGTGTGACTTTATTTGTAGTTTTTACATTCAGCTCTGGTTACAGACACAGGTTCTGGTTTATCCTTTTCCACTAGACTGAAAAGCCTTCAAGTATTGAGGATTTTCTCCCGTGAAATTAACATAATAAAATAATTTGTTTTCTTTTTGCTCGATTAAAAAGCTCAAGGGTTTGAGGTCTCTCATTGTGAAGAGCTCTCCTCAAACCTTGGGTATTTTTTATTTTTTTCTTTTTGTGCTTTCTTGTAAATGTCCCTATACCGCCTTTTCAAGAACTGGATACAGTAACTTTATTTTGGTCTTGTCAATGTCATAGAAGAAATTGTACATCCCATTCTTTTACTGCACTACCTTACTGGCAGCATGTATGTAATTACTTTCACACTTTGCCTCCCACCTCCTCTACAGAGCCTTCGTTTTTCCAAGATAATTTCCCACTCTTTGCATAGGACTCCACCTCTAGGAGCATGAATTTAAAACTTTGCATTTGGTACAGTTAAATGAGTTTTGTGCTGACTAGTTTGAAATAAGCTGATTAGCTGATGAATTTTCCTCCATGGTCTTCTTTGCCTTATAGTATGCTGGTGAGACACCAGTAGAGCTCACATGGATCTCCTGGCTTCTTTCCGGGATGCTACACGAGTTATCAACTACCTCTAGGACAGATTATGTTGTTAAAGCATCAACACGGAGTCTCTTCACATTTTAAAGGTTTGCCAAGTCAAGATGAGAAGACTGGAGAATGCAGTCTGGGAGAAAGGAGGTAGAGGACTGAGCAGCTCTTTGTAGAGAGATATTTTTCTTTTCCTTCCCAGATATTTCTAACTAACGTTGCCACGTCTGTGGTAATGCTGTGTTTTCTGACCCGTCCGCCGCCGTGAACGATGGGTGTTTGCCAAAGGAGGAGGGGCGGAGGTGCATGAGTTGTACCTTTGCCCATGCAAATCTGAGATCATTGCCACTCAGTAGCTGAATGCTACTGAAGCTCGGCAAAACACAGACATACACCAGGTAGTGCAACCATTTTAATAGAAACCTCGTCACTGGATCCCCTCCTTTTTCACACCGCGATCATCAGAGAACAGCAGAAAGAACTGTGTTTTTCTGAGATGGACGCAGCAGGGTCTTGTTAAAGCCCCTCTGCCCTCATGTTGTTACAAAGTTGCAATTAAGCGCTGGACACCAGGGCTGGCATGCACTTGCTTCATTTGCATCCTTACAAACAATAATAAAATCCCCCCCCTTTTTTTTGTTTGTTTTTTTTTAATCTTTTTGCATTCTTCACCTCTCTGTGCTCAAACAGCGGTTTCATGTCGTCCCACCGCTCCCCTGGGCAGCGCACGGGCCCTATGTGGAAAGCTGCCATGTGCAAATCGTGTGGAAGGGTTTGTTAAACATGCACACACCTGCAGCAAATGCAGGGAGCGGAGCGGGATGGGAATCCCGGCTCACCGGGGCGAGACCCCTGACCGGCTGGGGTGCGGCGGGAGCTCTCGGCGTGCCCGTGCCTGGTTGAGGGCGGCTGGCACAGGGTTACGAGGACAGATGTCCCCCTTGACAGGCGGCCCGTTGGTGGGTTTTTCCCCTCCTGCCCCCTGGCTAACACCCCGAGCGGCCCTCCGCGGCCATGCCCGGGCTGGGATCACAGGAGCCCAGGAGCTGCCGGGTGCCGGTGCCTGCCCGCGGGCTGCGGTGCCGCCGTGCCCGCACCCTCGCACATGCTCACTGGGGCGCCGCGGGAGTCTGGGCATGTGCAGAGCGGGCCGGGCCGCTCGCCGCGCCCGCCGCGCCCCGGGGCTCCGGCCGCCGCCGCCCGCCCGCTGCCAGGTGAAGCCGCGCTAGGTGGGGCGGAGCGGAGCGGGGCAGCCGCTGGTCGGCGGCGGCGGCGGGGCAGGATGAACAGCTCCGACGAAGAGAAGCAGCTGGAGCTCCTCGCCAGCCTGAAAGACCAAGGTAAGGGCGGGCGGCGCCGTCACCGCCGGAGAGAGCGGCTCCCCCTCCGCGGGCCCGGGCTCGGCCGCCGGGAGGGCATCGGGCGCGTCAGGGCGGGCGCGGCCTGCGAGCGCTGGGGGGCGGCTGTGGCCTGGGCGGCCCCCGCCCCGCCGGCCGTTCTGCCCACGCAGCGAGAGAATAAAAAAAAAGCCTGAACAAAATAAATGGGGGGGAGCGAAACGTGTGGTTTGTTTCCTTGCCCGTGCCCTTCCCGGCTGCCTCGCCTCCCCGCAGGTGCTCTCGGCTGCAGCCGGGTGGGCGTCGCGGCGGGCGATGGTGGGTTGGGGTGAGCGCAGGAGGCCGAGGTGCAGCAGCACATGGGCCGTTGCTGTCAGCCCGGACTGCCCTGCCCAGCGTTCAGGCTGTGTGCTGGTAGAGGGTGCACGGCTGACGGTTGGCATTGGTCTCTTGGATGGCTGCCTGCTATCTGAGGTGCTTCTTTGGGACGGTTCTAGGGGGTGAAAGTCTGTTTGCCTCATGGTTCCACTGCAGAGCTTCTCATGGAGTACCTGGCTGTGCCTGACTTGGTGTCGTGTCCCATCTCCCGCGCTGCCCTGCAGGATCCGATACAAACCCAACCCACCAAACACACTCTGTCCATGCAAACTTCCCGCCGATAGCTCGGGGCTCGTCCTGGTGTGCCCTAAGTTTCTGTAGAGCCTTTGTGCTTCCAGTGCAAATGAAAGGAAGTGCTTGTCCTCAGCTGTTTTGGTTCCCCCTGTGAGTCATTCTTGGTGCTTTTCTAGGGAAGTCCAGTGTTTCGGTTTTGTAGATGATCAGCTTTGTGAGCGTGTACTTTGGCTGGAAAATGAAAACATATTTCATCTTCTGTAAGGAGGGGGTGTGGGAAAGAGCTTGGATGCTCAAAAGGCAGCCCAGTTTTGAACTTCCTATGTCAGTCTATCCCCAAACCACGTTGGTCCAACAAAGTCTCTACCTTGTCTAGTTCATTAGGTAGGCAACATTTGAAGAACCAGCATTACCAGCTGTTGGAATTGGGGACATCTGCTTGTGATCATGCATCAAGTGGTTGGCATGCTGCCTCTCTCGCAGCTTCATGGGCGATAGGTACAGAGAACCAATGCTGTGATTCACAGCTGGTGATTCCCACCGCCGTGTTCTCTGCTCTCCTGGGAGCCTGGGAGAGCTTCTTTGGAAAGGTCCTGTTGGACAGAGTTGTGTGAGAAAGTGAAATTATAGAGGTGTGATCAGTGCCCCTTTTTCTGTCATTATTTTTGACCATAAATGTGCTTGGTCACCTTTGTTGTATAGCAGAAGCTTTCAGCTGGATATTTATGAACTGTTTATGACCTGCTTTGACACTTCTTTTGGCTGTTCTGCATACTCAGCATTGTAAATTCATGATGACCTGCATAGATTCTGACTTAGAAGGATTTCAGTGGGTGTAAAATTCATTATAATCTTATAGGTGTGTGTTTTGATAATATGGGGCTACAAATCTGGGGTTTTTCCAACTGACTGCTTCTCTCTAGTACTTTTGGCTCCAGAGGAGTTGTCTTGGAACAAAAGGCTATAACAAAATGACAATGATCAGTTGCAAAAAAGACAAGTTTGGGTTATTCTTTTAGAGAAATCCTGGCCTCTTGAACTTGCTTAGATTGGGGCTTCAGTTCTGATGCCAGAAAGTCTTCTGCTCCAGTACAATGAGTATCCTTTAATATCTAATGAAATTTTATGGGACTGCAGGAATTAGTTCAAGGGAAAGTTACTGTAACTTGAGGACTGGCTGTCCCAGATCCACTGAAGGTGTTGAAACAGAAACTATACTCGGCAGACTCTCCAGTAAGGCGCTGCTCTTGGTGGATGTTTGTTCTCAAATGTAGCAGTTTTATGTTGTTGATTGGTTAACAAATGTTTTTGTAATCGAATGCCTGGCAAGGAAGTTGTTTTATATGGGTGAAAAGTTACTCAGTGTAAAACTTTTGAAAATGCTCTTCTATATACTGTTTTGCATCTGAACCAATGCGTAAGTATGATAGCATACCATAGTTAAATTATGTTAACTGACAAGTCTGAGGTGCCCAAAGCAAAGAATCTAAGTGATGAAAAGGTAGAGATGCATAAAATTGTCCTAACACTAATGACCTAAATATTGTTACTGTAGGTAAATTTGCTTCTTCTTTATATAGTGTAATTTGAATATATAGATTTTCTCTCCATTCTTATTGATAACAAAGCAAGACAATTTTACGTGCTAACAACTTTCCTCAAGTAATTTTAGGATGCTCTGGTAAACAGAGGCAGTATGAAAAGAGGAAGAAAAGCTAGTGGTTTATTTTTCCTCTTTACTGCTTCCACGTGTAGATAACAGTATTACTTGGAAGTAAATGCAGTTGGTCTCTGAATATTTGGGGTAGTGGGTGAACATACCTGTCTTTATTGCATTCAAAATGGCAAATGGCTTCAGATTACTGTAATGTTATGGTCTGTAGTCAGGTTTCTGAAAACCATCCATTGATTTGGAGGGATTTCAGAGAACATTAGTTAGTAGCCATTGTTTGGTTTCTGTTTCAGGATGTGTGTTTTTAGTCTTGAGAAACTTGCCTTGACACCAGGTAACTAAACTGTCTGAGAAGTGATCTGAAAGGCAGAGGGGAAGGCAGACAGCAGCGTACGTGGCTCATGGCTGTCGTGTTTCTACGGCTGCTTATACTTTTTTTTAAGCAAGGTCGGTAGCTTGGACCTGGGGCAGGTGTTTTGTAGCTGCCCGCTCAATTCTCAGTGGCAGCTGTGACGCTGACTGGTGTCTGGACAAATTTGCTCGGCTGTTTGGCAGAGCTCTGAGTGGTGACAAGGACACTGAAGCTTGTCTGTGTGCAAGATATGCTTATCTGTCACCCACGCTGAATTTTCCAAGTCCTGTGTGTTAGACTCAGATACCTGATACTGATCGTTCTTTGGTTTGCTCCATTGCCAAGTTTAAGGTGAGCATCATGAAGAAACATGATCTCTGTATTGATGATATTTAGGACTTAAAAGTATTGTTTGTGGTTTAATCCTTTCTGATGTGGCTCAGTTTGATAAAGCTGATCTGCTATAAATATTAGTATTACCTGACTGTACCCTGAGTGATATTTCCAGCAACACGCGTTTCTGTTCAACTGGCCTTTATAATTCCTATGAGTAAGACTTAAAATTGAAACAAAACCAAATCAGGTGGCAAAACCTTGTGTTGTCAATGGTTGATTGTAGAACCTGAGGAACTGTCTTAACAGCTGCTTCATACCAGGAGCTGATTACCTGCGTGGAAGGCTGCCTTGTTTGTCTTTGGTTTTATTTGCATTGCTGGTACTGTGCCCTTAAAGGCAGAGTCGTCTTCTGCTGTGGTCACTTCTGCCTTCCCTTGAAAATGGGAGTCAGCAAGCAAAACATCTGGAGTTCTAAACCAGGTGAAATTACACTTCAGCTGCCACTGTCATGGTCATGTTTCTGATCACTTTGCTAAATTGGCAGTGGTTAATGGCTACTGTTAACTATGCATATACTTAACAGGTTTATATGGCCTGGATTTTCGTCATCAGTTTTAAAGATCTCATCTTGCTCTGTGTTTGTTGGCTGGATTTGATAAGTGTGATGATTTCCAGTCTCTAGTCACAAACACTGAAGCTCTGTGTGATTCTTTTGGTGTTAAGATCTAGCTGATCTCTTAAAAAAGGAAGAAAAAAAAAAGACAGAAACTTTGAATAAGGGAATACCATATATCTTCTAAGGAAAAGGCTGCCAATCTGACAGCAGTATCTCAGAGTGTACTTTTTAAGTATATGCTGTTGTCAAGATCTTAATGTGATTTGACAGATTTATTCTTTGTTACAGAGGGGTAATTTTTACTGCCAGAGGAATTTCTTTGTTTAGGGTAGGATATCTTGTTGGCTGCTGTGTTTGCCTCTGGAGTCATCATTTCTATATATTTTTTTTTTTCCCATATACCTGTGTATGTGGGTGTTCATACACACAACAGTCATCATTCCCTAGCAGAACCAGTCCTGCTGGAGTGTTTTCTTCATTTATTAGAGTTTGAAAGTGTTTCCCACTTCAGTTTCTTGTGTTGAACCACATCTGTTTTTCAGAAAGCTGTGAAGGCAAATCTGGTGGCGTGAGCTTAGTGGTTGGGCTTTATCAGGCAGTGGTGGTTTCGTTTGCCTGCCTGGTTTCTGGGAAGCTGTAAGACTGCAGGATGCAAATTTGGAGTTTCATTAAAAACAAACAAAACCTTTGTACACACTGTTACAGATTTGAGCAAAATGAAAACGTGGGAATACAAACACAGGGTCTGACTTAAAATATTTGTACTTAATGCTTACCTTTGAATACCTACACACATGATTTTTGTTTATTTTTTTAAGAACTGTTTGATAATTGAATCTTGTAGGTGTCAGCTAGTGCAGCTGACACAAGACCAAAATTTTGGTTTGGCCACCTAAGCTTTAGGCCTAACAATAGATTTATATATTCTGACTCAAGATTTGGAGTAATTGTAAAGTAACGGGTATAATGCCATCGCATATGTTCACCTTTACACAAGTCCATACGCTCTTGTTCCTCAGCGCTGCCTCTGTAATGATTACCCAAACCTGCAAAAAAACAGGTGTTAATTTACTTCTACCAATAAAACATTACTTCATTAGTATAGCTTGTTTTATCTGGAGTGAAGGACTTCTTGTGCTGTCAGCTCTTTCTCCTGCCTCTCCTGGCAAATACGAGCCTGGTCCGTAGTCTAGAAGAACAGTGGAATGACACTCACTTCCTTTGACAGCTCTGCTTGCTTTTTGATTAAATAAATAGGTTTGAAATGCCGAAGTGGCATTACTTGTTGATCTGGCATGGAAGGGCTCTCACTCTACTTGAAGGCCACCCTGCTTTACATTGTAAATGCTAAAGTATATACATGTAGCATTTTAAAGTTTGTGGGTTTTTTATAATTTGAATTTTTTAATATACAGCTTTAGAAAGGGGGTTGGTGAATTTTTTATTAAAAAGAGTAGCAAGGGCCTCACCACCTCACTCTGTGTAAATGAAGCTGTCTTTTCTGTTGTTAACTATGAATTATAGTCATCGTATACTTTTGCCTTTATGACCTTGTTTCACTAATAAGTGCTTTTTAGCCATAGTAAGTATCTGATATCTAAACCGTCTAATTTAGATAATACGTATCTTCTGTTAGCAAATGCAGGTTCAGGAGACACAAGTTTACGACTAAAAATCAAAAGACTAAAATATAATTAAAGGAGCTTCTGTATACAAAGTTACCTACTTAATTTAATACAGATAATTGCATTGATACATGTTGACAATCCCTTTTGGCCAACTGGGCTGGTGAATGACCATGGTTATGTTATTAAGGAGCATTCTGCGTTAACTCATGTTGCCTATTTTGTTGTTTGACTGCTTTAAAACAAGAGCAGGGTTGGCAGGGAATGTGTATTGGGTGGGTTAAGAGCTATAGCCCAAATTATTCTATTCCATTTTCTGTCTTTTTACTCTCCTTAGTCTTGGTAGTGTAGTATTGCTCCTCTACTGCATGAGGATAGCCTGAAGCAATGGAATGTGATTTCTGTCCTGATAAATTGTTTATATAACACTGCTGTATATCAGGAATAATTCTATTAAGGATAAACTTAAGTTAACATCAGACAGGAACAGTATCTCAAGAGATCTCTGATACATATTTATTATAGTTCTTCAGGTGGCGAATGAGTAAAACATTTTACTATCAATATATGCTGCAATATTGAATCTTTGAGAAAATGATGTATTGTTCTAGAATTTTAGTAGCGCCTTTTGTAAAGCATCCTCACATGTTTGTTTCGTTCACCACTGATTTATTGGAAAGAGATATCTTTATCCTAGGGTAATGTACATATATAATAATCTGAACAAGTCATGGTGAGATGTAAGAAGTTTTGAGATGCTCAGGTGCTGTTGTTTATATTGTGTGAGAGCTTTCGTAGGTTGAGAAAATATAGTCCTGTCTCTCAGAGAAGGTTTAGGGACGTCCTTGTACAACAGCATTTATGGCTTGTCAATCTATGAAGGAGTGACAATGATACCCCCTATTTTACCAAGAGGTTTTACAGCTAAATAATCCATGTGGGGTTTGGAACATGTGAAGTGTTGCCTGGTGCTGCTGGTACTAGTTGTTCTAGGGTAGTTTTAGGGCAAAGGGACCATTGTCACCTTTATGCCATTTAGTGCTTCAGTCAAGGTGATGTAGACTCCTGGCTTTTTTGAGGTGGCCTCAAAACTTCATTGTACATAAAACTGTTGAAAAACTTTGTATAAAAACTTCCCAATAAACCCCCCAATGTTAAAAAATGCACTGACTTTTCAGTTACATTTCAAAACCTTTTCTGCCTTTGCAGATAACCTGATATACAGAAGAAAATGTGTGTAGTCTTTTTTTAAACTGTTATTTCTGTTTCCAGGCCTGATAAAAGCAGCAGTTTCTTTGTTAGATATAGTGTTTAATAAATCCGTACCAAAAATCCAAATGATGGGATCTGTATGGGTGGATCATGTAGAGGTTGCCATCCACAAAGAACAATCTTATTTCCAGAAGCCAGGTCCTTGCCATTCATTAGCTGTATTCAGGGAAGAAGTAATTTTTTTCAATGACAGGAATGGGGTGGGCACGGTAAAATGGTGCTAAAGAAAAGGTGTCTGAGTGTGGCATGAAGGAGCTGATTTTGTGGAACATGCCGTGGATCTCCATCCATGGTAAAAAGGGGAAGAGTTACCCTGGCCGGGCAGTTCCATTCCCAGTCTCACACAGGTGAGCCCTTGCTGGGCTTTGCTGGAGCGTTGTGTAAGTTCGTGTCCTTGTTTTTTGGTAACGTGTTCTTGTATCCATGCCTTGAGGGCTGATGATTCAGAGTCCTCTGTTCACAGAGTGTGTGAGAACTGTCAAGGGTGGGGGAAACCTATATTTATGTTTTTCAGTCGTTTATAAAGTATTGAATAGCAAGTATGAGTTTGCCTTAGAGGTGAGCAAACACTAGTAGTTTCTGAGTATGAAGAATCTTGAATTGTATCTATTGATACAGTTTTCATTCCTTTTCTTGTATCTGGATGCTAGAAATCTCTTCCCTTGTTTTCCTGAAGGGAACAGGGAAATGGCTTAGAAGTGGAACAGTGATCAAGAGGTATAGTTTTTACATTGCTGTGTAGGAACCATGTTGTTTCACTTTAGGTGCCCTTAGAGAAACTGCATCAGCTGGTTTCATGCCTGTTCATCTACCTGTTGTTTTTTTTCTGCTTCTTGTGTATGGGAGTTGGGTAGGTAAGGAGAAGTAGGGACAAAGTAAACTGATGAATGTAAGACCTTGGTGTGGTGATGCAGGGCACATTTTTAAGAAACCTGGTTTTGTTTGTTCCACTCTCTAGATACACATTTTTACTTGGATGAGCAGGAGTGAGGATTTTTTTCCATGTGTTTAAATGATTAGATCTTCTATAAGCTTGCGTGCAGACTGTGACTTTACTTTCAGTGGTTTTATTTAACTTCTTATCTTTGAGAGGGCTGGAACTTTTTCAACACTTGCTGGTCACAGCAGAGCTGAGTTTCTGGCTAAAAGGTTTCTAGTTTTCCGCAGTTTCCCTTTCTAGTTAATATAGTTAGCAGGGTCTTGCCATTTCCCCATTGCTGGTCAGGACACACAAGGAGCAGAACCCTGTGCATTGGGTTACTAGCCCAGTAGCTAATACTGCTGCCTATATGGCAGACTTTGTGTACCTCAGTCCTGCATCTCTAAAGTGAAGTGATCTTGGGGAAAAGAGGAATTAGGATAATTGGAGTTTTGTTATCTGAGGTATTTCTGTGCTGCTGCTGAAAGTAAATAGGCAAGCAGAATAGCGATGCTTGGGGTGAGTTGAATTAGTTTTATTTCAACAGGCTTTAAAATGCTGGGGAAGGAGGAGAAGAAGGATGTGACAACAATATAAAGTGTAACTTTATTCCTAAGAGCTTCTTATTTGGAAGAGTTTAACTATCTAAAGCTAGAAAGGGCTTGTAGATTTTCAGGTGGCTAATCTACCAGACTCTATGTATTCATGTCTTCAGATATAACATTAGTCACGTTAAGTTTAAGACAAAACTGCAATATCTCTGCTATCATCAGCTCAAAACTCTATATTCATATCCTTTATCTAGTTTAAATTAAGTTGGCTTGAAATAACACCTGTGTGCCAGTGTAGCTTCTGTGAGGTGAAGAAAAAAATGAGGAGATACTAAGGGGCCGCAAGAAGACGTAACGTCAACAGCCCTGTCCTTTTATTCTTGCAGTATGCATCTTGTAGACTGAAAAATGTTCTTGTCTAGCAAGGTTTACTCCTCTGAGGTTTGGAAGTGTATTGGGCTTCTTTCTAGTGGCAGTAAAATTTCTGCTGTCTCAGGTGCCAAACAGCCCACGTGGGACACACTGAAAGAAAAGTAGAATTAGGAAGTCGGGGCAACAATGTCACATCCCTAGGGGAGTAAAATGAAAACTTTAAGAAGGGCATATAAAAAATACACTGGAAGCTTCATTGGTAGCTGATTGATTGTGTCTGTGTATTATTTACTGTTTTGAAACACTTGGGCATCCAGTGTCCTGGAGGTTGATCCCTTCCCTGCTGATCCCCGCAGCTGAGTTCTTGTGTGATCTTGGGTAAATCAGACAATCTTTTCATGTCTCCACTGTGGAGTTTAAAGCAAAAAAAATCTCTCATAGGACTCTAGCTGGAAGAAAAAGTTAATAAATAAATGAATAAATAGAGGTGCTCAGCTACTCTGGAGTACATACATGTAACAGTGTTGTGTTAACCATGCTTTCTAGCATTGATCTGTAACCTGAGCCAGTGTGGGTTTAAGATGGTGACTACGAGCCTGCACATTCACCTTGTAATTTTTGAACTCAGTCAATAAGGTTGTTTAACTCTCCATTGATCAAAAATTGATTGTTTTGGGAGTCACCATCTTTTTCAGATGCTTTCCAATTACTTCAGTTCTAAAAGGATATCCAGTTCATCCATAGGCTATTAATGAAGTTTGTGACCCATGTTACTTCAGAAGCGGAGAGCTCATTTGTGTAAAGGAGGTGCTGCAATATTAACTTTTTTCTTTTTCTTTTCCTTCTTGTATAGCTATTGGTGAATATGAAGAGCTTAGAGCGGAGAATAAGAAAACGAAAGAAGAGGTTTGTATCTCTTGATTATTTCTTTAATACTAAAATGCTAAATACCTTATTGGCTATGGGAGGTTGTTGTCTGCTTTTGTGAGCTCAGCTGATTACTTACAACAGTCTCACTCGTAAGTACTGCTTGTATACCTATATGTGTGAAGGAGCAAGGAATGCAACTCCCAGCAGCTATTCTAGCTGTCCCACTCCAGAAAAGTTGGTATAAATATATATATTTTAAATGAGCGGTGCTGTCACCTGTTTGCATATGGTTACAATGTGAGCATAGACCGACTCAAGTGTTTAGATTTTATTAGGAAAATTTGTTTCTCTTGGATCTAAACCTTGTTTTATTACAACTTGGTTTGCACAGTGGAAAATGAAAATAAAACAACTCCCCCCTTTACCCAGGCCCTCTGAAAATTCACTATGTAGGAATATGATTTCTGAAGGGATTTGAAATCTTTCTCCCTGCCCCCCCCCTCCCCCCCCCCGAAAAAAAACCCCGCAGCTTTTAATAGGAGAGCAAGATGTCTTGTCTCAACTTGCAGAATGGCACTGCACCATAGAACAGATTTGCAGCATTATCACATATCCTTCTGGGAAATCTGTGCCTGTCCAACTTGAAAAGAGCCTTTTAATGTGTAGGCTGAACTTCATACGTTACTGCAGACTTCATTTTTTAATGTTCAGAGATACTTCAGTAGAGAAGTAATGACCACTTTCTAGATTGTTCATTGTAATGAGGATGCGTTGTCTTCCGAACAGTAAAATAAAGCGAGTGTGATAAGGTAGATCTTGCCACCCAGGACTCTTGTTCATTCAACACACTTGATTTCCGTGAGGAAGCCAACAGGAACTCTGAGAGATTTGGTGTGCTGTGTTGCATAAATCCTCATCAATGTGCAAAAGGTTTTTAGCAGTTATCTGCCAAAAGAAACTGTGGCCAGTAAAAGCCTCTTATCAGTTCTAGATAGTGATGAAGGCAGAGGAGTCAGTGCTGTGCTGTGTTGTGAACAGAAAATTGTCTTTTCTCCCGTATTAGTGAGCTGAAGATGCAAGAAACATGTTGGTTTTCAAATCCCTGTTAGCTGCCGAGGCATGTAGGTTTAAACTGGCTTTTTTGTGAAGTCATTTCTGAAGGGTCATGTTTAGTCCACTTGTTATAAATGTTGCAATTCAAGGCTGTATTGGGAAGACCTTGTCCTTAACTACTTTCTCATTATTAACAAAAACTTGAAGCTTATCTTCACATTATGGGTCAGCAATGATTATCTGTATTTCCACTGAGGTCAGCGTATTGTGCTCCACTCCCTCATAGCCACTGACCTTGTCTTTTTTACCGTGCTTGTTGCTGCGTTCCTGCTCTGCTGTCCTACCCCTGAGCCTCAGATATCCCAGGGAATCTGTCCTCTGGTTTTGCTGTTCAGAAGATTTGGGCAGTTCATCTCCTAGTGCTCAGAAGAAAAGGAGAATGAAACTGAATTAGACCAAGAGTCCATCTAGTCTGGTATCTTGTCTCTGACAGCAGCAGAACATGTATAGCACCTCCACAGACTACTCTTCTGGTCTCCAAACCACTTGCAGCCTGGGGACTTCCTCAGCTCTGTGTGGTTCTGTGTGTTCTCCTTTCTCTTCCTTGAATTTGTCCCACCCCAGGAGTGCCCACCGCATGAAAAAGTGGCTCCCCAGCTTCACCCTGAACACACGTCCTGCTGGCTTGGGTGTTTCTTCAACAAAACTTTGTTTAGTTTTTTGGGGGGCAATGTGGAGGCTTTTCTTGAGCTTCATTTTTATTTAGAAATTGTTTTCTTCAAAAGCAATGAAGTTTTTGTGGCCAAAACTGTGATGAAATGAGATGTTCTGAGGTTGTTTCTTGCATTCTGCAAGGCTTTTTTCCTATAACTGCATATCTCTAGCCACTCCTGTGTGTTTCTTCTGAAGGTTGGTATGATGTTTTTCAGAATACTTGCGTAACAGCTGAAAATCCTCCAACCCTGAGCACATGGGGATTATATCCCCAGTCCAGCAAATTAGTTAAGCACGTGCTCAGGGTTGGAGGATTTTCCGTTGTTATGCAAGTATTCTCCATCCAAGAACCTCCATCCTACAAATTGGTGTGCTTGCGTAAGCAGTCCTGCTTAATTGTTTAAGTGCTTGGATTCAAGTGTTTAAGTGCATTTCTTCTACAAAAAAAATATCTACTGATACCAAGTTAATGGTTATGTTTGCTTACAGTGCCAATACTGGAAGAAACTATTCCTTGTGTTACTGCAGGACTGGGTAATCCTGAAAGCTCGTTAGCATCTCTCTAACTTGGTATCTGAGTTTATGCTTTGCAGGATCAAACCCGATATTGGAGGAAGTAGAGCAGACACTGTCACTGCCTGGGGATCTGGGAAGTTTTGGGGAACTTCTGTTCCAATTTCTGTCACTGTCTGTCAGTATCAGTGTAAGCAAATGGCTTCCTCTTTATTAGTTGTGGTCGCATAACTGCGTCAATAGGAGGAAGAGAGAATTAATTATTTTAGAAAAGACCTGCAGACTATTTGTGGGAAGTACCACATGGGAGTAGTTAGGTAGCAGTCTGTGTGTATGTGCTTTTGATGCACTTGGTTGGTATTTTTTTCTAACTCACCACTACACTTTGGTTCTGAAACATGAGCTGTGTCATGGGGAAATGATCCTAGTTTATATTACAAACAAGGAACTTAAAATAAGATGTAGTTTTAATTTTTGAAAATTTATGCTCTTTGTTCCATATTTTTCCTTAAGATTAGAAAGTAAATTGAGTTTTATGTAGGCTACTTTGTTCAAAGCACTGCTGCTTAAAAAGGGTGCTAATAAACATGAAAATTCAGGAGCAAAATGTAAAATCTCTGCACAATGTCTCTTCCTCATTGCCAAACTGCCAATTTGGAGGCCTCTGGTGGGGTCTCTGGCAAAAATAATGCAGACTTTTTATTTTTATTAGTATTTTTAAATACTTTCAAAAACTGGAGCAAAAATGACATTGGCGAATTACATCTCTTAGGTCATCCTTTTAATTGAGGTAGCTGACTCAACCAGTCCCCAAAAAATAGATAAGTAACATTCAGTTGCACACAAATGTGGATAACTTAATGTGCAGTTCTGACATATTCAGAGTCAGATCATGAATAAATATTTGACTACTTGCTAATCAGACAGAAATGACTCTCAATACTGGTTTTGACAGTGTTTTGTCATGCTGCCAGTAGGGGGGGAAAAAAAAAGCAAGACAGCTTTCCCAAACAGTAGGTGTAATACAGTGTCTCTGATACATCATTCATGGTGTTCGCTCTGATAAAGCACGTATATAGAGTGGATTATATGTTTTGTCACCAAATGGGAACGGAGAAAGGATGCTGCCTTGGTGATATGCTCATTCTTTCTGGAAGCAGAATATAACAAATGTCAAAGGATACTTTTGAGCATTGTACCAAACTCATAATTTTAGAACAAGCATTAAATCTGCATAAATTTCACAATCTGTGTAAATGGGAAAGAATGTATCTTGTGTTGCTTAGCAATGGCTTAATTGACTATATGGCTACTACGTGAACTTCTTGCATCTTAATATCTGGGTGGAACAATCTCTTTCTTGTTTTTGCCCTTTGAAGGCCTTTTACTGAAGTCAGTAGGAGCTTATGTGCAAAATAGTTGGCAAAAAAAAGAGAAGCCTGTTAGAAGAGAATAGACAAAAAAAACCCCAGGCCGCCCCAGAATTAGTGGCAAAGAGTCATTAGGCTGATGGGAGCGGTTGTGTGGAGACCTGTGTATCCGCAGGCTGGTTGTGACTTCCCAACATCACATTGTAGTGTCAGGTTCACCTACTGGTGTGGAACTACCCTGGAATTGTGCTGGATCGCAATACAGGCCGGGTTCATGGGCTGCTCTTCACATCCCCATACATGCGGTGTTTGGTTTGAGTGCTGAGCTTTGGTGCGGACGTGATTTACTTGGCATTAATCAGCAAATCAGCTCTCTGTGCTATGAATGAAAGTGTCACCTCATAGGAGGCAAAACTCTGGAACTCCTGAACTTGCTCCTGCAAAGATGAAAAATCGTAAGGGGATATTCACAAAATGAATTTTGGAAACGGAACTGTTATTTGTTTCTAGAAATACAAATGCAATGTGGTGTTGTTTCCAAGAAATGATCATTGATGGCTATAGCTAGTTCAGGAACTGGAACGGGAATATTGTCTGTTACCTTTTGTTTTATTTGGATAACGGTGCTGTAAATATTTGACTAAAAATATAGTAAAATTATATAAACACTGGAACTTTTAACAAAATAAAAACAGAGAAATGACTGACAATCCAGGAGTTACTGACTTTTTCATTTGAGGGTACTCTTGAGTATGGACTTATCTGTTAATGCTGACAAGTATTAATGCTTTTTACTTTCTCAAGTAAATACTTGAAAACTGTTTCTCCTCAAGAGCTGAAGGTGCTTGAATGTGAAAAGTAAATGGTAAATTTTATAGTCACGTTATGCTATTTGCCTTTTAACATTTAGGTTTAGTGATATTCTTGTCAATTAACAAATCTACTATATACGTCTTTTTGCAAAATGAGGTGGTTGTGAATTTTGAAGGCTTCTGTGCAGCTTTTTGAGACCAGCTGACACTTGTAAATCTTGATATTTTAAAACTTTCCTGTTTTAAAGGTAAGGTCAGTTTATTTTAAGGGGTATCTTTTTATTATGAAACTTAATTACTTTACATAAATATTTTTCGTTTTCCTAAATTTCCAGTTTGATGCAGTACAAGTAGTTAAAGACAATTGCAACTTTTTCTGCTTCTTAGCCAGATTGGAGATAAACTATGTTATTCGGTAGGACATATAAGAGCTCTGCTTGCACAGGTTTGATTACAAGACAAAAGGCAAAGTGCTTTCCATTGATCATTTCAGTGAGAGCAACAATCTCCCGCTCTCCTTTTCTTCCTGCTCTTTCATTCTGAAGCACAGTAGCAGTGAAAGGAAAATATTCAGAAAGCTGCGACTGGGAGCAGGAATTGCTCTGCAGAGACCCAAACCTGCAGCCCTGATTGCGCACGGAAACACGCAGAGCTGCCGGGAGAAAAGTCGCCTTGCCGCGGCCCAGATGGAGCTCTGTCTGCAAATAGCTCTCGAGGTGAAGTGGAACAGGTCATTTAGCATCCCCAAGGAAAGCTGTTGCGCCTTGCAGCGTGTTGTGGAGGATTTTGAAAGGAGTTTTTCCGACCATTGGGACAGGGAGTGTACAGCATCCTCCACATCGAGGTTTCCATCGGTAGGAAAGTGTCTCCTTGACTTCCACAGGCAACAGATCAGATCCTTAAAGCGCTAATCTTTCTGCTTTTTAAACCGAGCATTTGAAGTGCTCGCTCAGTGTGCCGTGGGCTGAAAGCTCGCAGTGTGCAGGAAAAGCAGTGGGTGAAGGATGCCAGTGTGGTTACAGTGTGTCTTGTAAAATCTGAAGAGGCAGCAGCTCCCGCTGATCCCCCTTTTGCAGCGGAGCTGTGCTCTGCAGGAGCAATCAGAAATACTTTCTTTCTGCGCCTTTTACTGCCTTCTGCTCTTAGACTGCGCTTCTGCCAGTAAGGTAAGGCAAATTTTTGCTGAGGAAACTGAGAGGGAGGGCAGCAAAGCAGCAAGACTTATGCACGGATTTCCCTTCCCCAACTCTCCCGTGCGAGATTCTCTGAACAGCTTCTTTGTTAACAGGGCCGGACAAAACGGTGAGTCCTCGTCTGGTGCCGCTTGCTCAGCACATCTTGCTCCTTCTGCCTTGTTTCACAGACCTTTACAGCAGCTGCTGACTGACCTGTCCCCCCTGCTGAGCCTCTGTCCCTTGCCTCGTCACCCCAGTGCCAGGAGAAGAGATTGCGTGATGAGTGCAGCTCCTTTTTCTCCCACCCATAGCCCTCAGCAGCACGTACAAAGCCAGTGTGGAGGCTGCCCCTGAGGTGACACCATGGGCGTCTTCTCCTTGCCCAAGAGCAGATCCTTCCTTGGGCTTCATCCAGGGTCCTCTGGAGCTGAGAGAAGGTCTTTCTTGAACTTGGCTGCCTTTGAATTGGGCTCTCCTCCTCCTTGTTACTTACCAGCAGTCTCCTTTCCCAGCTAAATCAAAGGGGGTCCTCATGTGGAAAAACTGAAAATCGAGCAAAATCAGTTCTTTTCCAATGACTGGTATCTTTGTAACTGCATTTATGTTCTAAGGAGCTCAGTCACCCAAATCTCTTGCAGAAATTAACTCCTGGTCTTAACATTGATTTATTATCGTGAACAGACACAGCCGCATGTGAGGAAGGATGTCTGGTATGCCGTGTGTGTAAGACACATTGTGTGCCAGTCATACTTCCCCCCCAGGTCATGTGTTTTTTACACTGTGGTTAATCACTGACTCTTATGAAGTTTACTCATTTCTTTGAGTTCTTTCATTTAATCACAGAAGAGGTTTTCTTAGAGAAGTCTATTTAATGTGTTTTATTCCTTCCCTTTGAAGAAACCTATCTATTGTAAGATTGCAGCCCTGTGTAGTATTAGCAGTAACCCCAAAATTAATAAAACCCAGGTGATGGGATATCCTTAAAGTATGAAAATGAGTATCCTCCCTCCTTCAAGGCTGAAGCTTTGCTCATGATGTGATGAAGCTGAACAGCATGTCCCTGTTTATTGGCTTTGAGATTTTCCTTGCACATAGTAGGTATAGAACTGTAGGCCTCTCTTCTGCATCTATTTGTGTTAAAGAAACTAGACTTAAAGCATATTGTATTGCTTGAACTGTTGTGTGGAACATGGATGACTGTTTATATCTGTTATGGATAATGTGGCTCTTCTAAAATGTTTTCAGACTAGCTATGAATTTGAACATAAACTCAAGTAGAACCTGCCAGTTTGATTAGGAAATACTCTGGGTAGTGAATATTTTATGCATAGTTTCTATTGATCTTACGTGACTGAGACCAAAGAGAAATGATGCCTTGATAGGCCTTTGTACATTATTGTGCCGGCAATTGATCTTCGTTACTTTTGCGTGTTGTGGCTGACTGCTAATTAAATAACTGGGATCAGTGTTTCATTTCAATTTTCTCTTCTCCTACAGTGTGACAAAATCAAGCAAGAACGAGATGAGGCTGTCAGAAAACTGGAGGAGTTTCAGAAAAGTAAGTTGATAATGTTAGTGGGGATTTTTTGGTATAGGGAATTAAGGACACCACTCTCCATACTCCACAGCAGTGCTTAGAATGCTGAGATTCAGGTCCACTTGCTGTTTCTCCTTCAAAGCCTTGTTTTAAGGAGTTAATCCAGTGAGACTTTGACCATCGTCAGACTAACTGCTGTCACAGCATTTATATGCTCTGACACAGCCATTCTTAATGTGCGAAGTGGTGAAAATACAGTGGTACAAATGCAACTCCATCTCACTTGGATTCTGCAAGTGACTTTCAAAATGATACATGCTTGGATGAAGTGGGATTTGACGCTATCGCTGAGATTGACAATGACGATGATAATAATAATAATAATGGTAATTTTTTTATTAAGAAGTAGTAAAATTACTTTAAGGTTAGACACAACAATAAAGTTTTTTAGGATGAACTACTGTCTCTTGACAATTTTTAGAGAAAGTTTTGTCTTGTGTGGGCTGTGAGCAAGTCAATATTCAGTTTTATACTTTTATGGTAATGGTTCTATTGAAACTGCATAGTGTCTGGATGCAACAAAGCATATCTAATGGGAGTGGAAGTATCCTAGTGGAATAGCTTCTTAGAAGAGACAATTACAATAGGATTGTGGTCTTATTTCTGGTTTGTGCCAGTATGGTGAACTGCACCTCGAAGCATCACAAATATGGATGAAGTTAAGGCAGGAGAAGGAAACCATGTGTTCTATACTTTTGTGCAACTGTGTTAACAGAGGAACTTGCTCACTTCTATTTTATAATTGTTCAGGTGATACAACTATGGAAAATAGTCTGAAATCAACTGGAATAATCTACTGCCTTAAATGATCTTAGATAACTGTTCTGTGAGGCAAGAGTGTTCTCTAAGAAGTCTAATTCCTCTGGAAGAAATTGCAGCCCGTTTTGTTTTTGTTATGATACCAGGAATACCAGAGTGTGGCAGAAGATGTCAAGTAGTTAAGACTTAAAATTTGAAGTAATATTTGATGTTGTAAAATTTTATAGGTTTCTTTTATCTTCCTTTCACATTTTTAAAGGACGTACCTTGTAAACATAGTGATAAAATGCCAGGAATATTAGGATTTTAAGGCAATAATAGAGCCCATTATTTAAACGACAATATAAAAGGCAATTATATTGATGAAGAGCTACATCGGCTTTGTGTCTGTGAATAAACTTGGCCTGTACTCAGCTTCTATTTGTTCTCCTGGCATAAACACATATTGTGTGTGATTCCAGTTTAATGGGGCCCCGTTTGTATGCCAAGCAGCTGCATTTTAGGCCCTATTGCGTGATTTCATAGCTCTCTGAAAATTGGTTCTATTGAGCACAAGAGATAGAAGGTGGTGGTGGGGGGGAAAGCTTCAACACACAATCATTTCTTTTCAATTGGAGCCAGCAAGGTTGATGACAACATGACCATTGTGTTATAATGATAAGACCACTAAGGATCTGTACCTCTCATCAAGGCTTTCACACAACAGCAGATACAATTTAATTCACTGCTCTGTCAGCAGTGCTGATACCATTATGCCGTCTGTCTCCACAGTTATAATCACTGTCCTCCGAGAAATGCAGTTGAAATGATCTTGAGCAGTCAAAGAAACTCTCAATTAAGGCTGCCACTTCCAATGTGTCAGATTGTGTCTTATGCACTTGGTACAATTTTCACTTCCAATCCTGTTTATTTACAATGTCTACCAGTAATTACGCTTAACATGTCATTTAGTGAGGGTGCCCCTGCCAAGGAGATTGTTGGGTGCTGCGGTACCATTGAGTGGGAGTTTCTCGCAGTCAATGCCATCAGCGGCTTTTAGTCCCTGATGGGATGCAGTAGTAATGTTGATAATGCAAGTATCGTGCTCATCAAGTCATAATTAGATGCCACTCAAATGTGCCACTTGTAATAACAGTGTTGATTCATGTTTTCTCGGTGACTGCAACTACTAATTAGTTAAGTGGTTTTTGGTTGGCCTGCATTTGCTGTGGATTATTATTACCCCTGAAAAAAACTGTCAAGGTTAGAGATGTTTCAGGCCACTTAGTGCTGCTTTATGAATTTTAATATTGACATAATAAGAACTTTGGACAGACTTAGGAAATAATATATTTTTGTATTTAATTTGGAAAGATTTTTTTTCCCCTGAGTTAATCATAATTGCAGGTTAATTAAGTTTAAATGAACCAAGAGTAATCCCTAGTTCTGCCATATGAGCCCAATCCTTGTTTCCTAACTTTAGCTTTGCTTGAGGCCATTAGATTCCTGTCTGTAAAACGGGAGCAGCTCTGTGTCTCCACTGCTCCCTCATCCTGTCCAAAGCATTTCATGACTCCAAATTCCCAGAGCTGGGTAAAATAACAACAGAAGAGATGTAGACATGTACTACCTGAAGCTTTTCCTCTCTCAAATTAAATATAATATCTGGTACGGCACGCTTGGAGCAGATCATTTCTCCAAAGTCGGAAAGAATGGAGATAAAAAGACAACCAAAGAAAGAGATGTGGTTTCTCTGCTCTTAGAAGGTTTAATGTAATATATAGTTTTGGGGCCAACATTTCCCAGTAGTCTGCCCTGCTCTTTTTCTTTTTTTTGGCTGATCAGATTTTGTAGAACTTGTTTCTTGCATGTGGCTGCTGATTTCAGAGCAAACTCTAGTGTTTTACTGGTTTCCTATGTTATTAATGAAAATTTTAGTTAACATTGACTAAATATCAATAAAGCTGCATAAATAACACTTGCTAATAGCCTAAAGTCCTGTTTTGTAGTCATTAAGATGACCTCTGGATATGAAAAAGGATTTAAGTGTCTCTCTACAGTATTTAGGTCAAAGTCTTGAAAGAGGGCAAGCAGGACTTTCTACCCTGTGGTATGAAAATAAAAGGAGACACTAGAAAAAGTCATCTGTATTTACACTATATTCTTCCAGCCTCATTCCTGCTCCAAAGTATTGTTCAACTGCAAATAGTTCTTTCTGCACTTGGAGATCCTGAGGCTGGGCTGAGAAGGAATCTGTGCTGTGAAATGACTTCCAGAATTTGGGTCCAGGCTGCTGCTTAGGCTGAGAAAGGGTGCCAGGAGCCAGGGAGGAGCTGCATCAATGGGCATGGTGCTGGCATGAGAAAGGGGCAACTACTGTTGGGTTTGCTCCAGATCCCCTGTGCAATGTGGACCTTGTCACTTAGAGATGACTTTCAGCATTAGTTGAATACCTGCGTACTGCTGGAGATTGAGAAGGGTTGCAAGCCAAAATGTGTGTGTGCTTTTGAGTGTCCCCTAGCTCACATTGGTACCCGATGTCATAAAATAAAATTCATTCTGTAACTCTTGGTCATTTCAGGAATATTGTGTAGTAGGGTAATAGGGATCCTTTAAGTGCAAAGGACAGATGTGTCTCTTGCTCTTCCAGCTGTGATGACAAATACAGTAACACAGCTGTGTATTTCGGATACAGTCAGACTGCAGAAGATTGTGCATGTCCGTGTGTGTGCTGGTGTCTGACAGTGAGGCTGGGTGTGAGACCACAGTGCTTATCTTGCGGTGTGCTCAACACGGGGAGACTTCAAATAACAAACAGTTTGGACATTACAGCCATGCAGTAACACACAACTTGGGTTGTTCAGCTTAGCTTGTCAAAAATTGGGCAGTGGAAGCGGTGTTGAGTTTCCATCAGGATTGTACCCGGTTGCTGTCGAAGCTGATGGGGAAGAACCAGGCGAAGGAGCTGTGCTGTGCTAATGACTTCAGCAGAGTATGTGCTGCAGGACGCACTAAAATGTGGAGGTTTTGGTTGCTTTTCTCCATTTCCTAGTAAATTTGCTCCAGCCCTGTCCGTCCTACAGCTTTTCTTGTACAGTGTGTTTCACAAGTGTGATGATACTTAACATACTACTTAAACCCAAAGACCAGAAGGTGAAAATAATTTTATAAGACAACTGAGTTAATATTGATGTTTAAAAATATCAGGGTTCTAATCTTCTGAAAATGATATCCATACCGAATTTTCAAGAGGATTACGATGGCAATTTTAAGGGGCAGTCCTAATGGTCTCACTTTGATTCCTCAAGTGTTAATGAAATAAAGGTGATGAATAGTGATGGTCAGAGGGGCTCCTTCTGGCCTTCCATAAGTTTATGCTGAATTCTCCAGTTCTTCCTCTGATGCTGCAGATGTGGCCCGAGAGAGTCGCTTAAAGTGATGAACCAGATGTTCCATGTTCAAAACAGTTCCTATCCATGGAGATTATCTAAGTGTGTTCATCCCTGTATTTGAAATGCTTACATAGAATGTTAACAGAAAAAGATGTAATATTTCTGATCATGGGATGCATGTGTCAAATGCAGGAAAATACTGACTAATTTTTTAACTCTTCCCCTAGTTTCTCACATGGTTATTGAGGAAGTAAACTGCATTCAGAACCATCTTGAAATTGAGAAGACGTGCCGTGAAAGTGCTGAGGCTTTGGCTTCTAAGGTGAGAAGAATTATGGTGATTCTGTTTCATCCCATTTCTTTTTTATTTTTTTAAACTTGAGATTGTATACATGTCCCTTATATGTGTTCATATAATCTTATGGATCTGTGAAATTGTTTTGAAGTGGCAAAACCTATAAACCATATGCGAGATGTAAAATACAATCCTTCCTTGTAAGGAAAAAACATACTATTTTTAATTTAGTTTCTCTTCTGGAACACTAAGTCATGGACCAGCATCTTGGTTCCTATTTTTTATATGCGTTTAGGTTAAATGGAAAACAAGTTTTAGAACTGTCCGGTGTGAGATATAAAACAATAATGAGCATTTCAGTGTCTAAATCAAATGGAAAAAGTCAACCACTGCATTACATTTCAGGTGATTGTTTATGAAAGCAAAGCGAGGGCAGGGGAAAGGTGACCTCCGCTGCTCTGTTGATTGCGTCTAGTCTGATGAATTTAGCAACTGTGTAATTTTCTATATTCCATCTCATCAGAAGTGCATTATTATTAAAGAATGTTTTTATCTCTCTGTTATATATTTTTGGTTGTGTAAAATGCATCTGAGCCACTTCATCAGAAAATGGATTACAGCAATTTTGAACCAAATTTCATTAGCAATGCTGACTGCCTTTTTTTTTTCTTTTTATTCCCCCTCCCCTCTCCATCTACTGCCCAAAGTACATCCTTAGATATGGTAAAAATCACACCAGCAAGAAATCACTTTAATTTAGATGCATTAGCAATGTACTTTCTGGAGGTATTTACTTAATTGTTTGCATAATGACACTATATTAGAATTCATAAGATAGACAATCAGCATATAAGTAAGAAAATGAACTATTTATGCACCTTTTCTTCTTCTCTGCACTTTTCCTGTAATGCATGTCCGGGGGCAGTTCAAAGACTGGCTTTACCCCATGGGGCTGCTTTGCCAAAGCTGATTTGTTTGTTGGTGTGAGCTGACTAAATGAGGTTCCTGACACCCCCCTTCCCACCTGGGCAGTTTCATTCTTTGGGAGCCAGATGAAGTTCTTGAGTAAATCTCCTGTAGTTGGGGGGCTGAGGAAATGGGTGATCAAATGTGATTGCTTGGGTAAAACTTTAGGCTCAGCCTAACTGTTCAGTATATATTTTATTTCAAGGTAAATATTGGACTTCTCAGGTGCATGTTGATTTCATTATGTTGTACATCATTAGTATAAAATTGAAAGAAATTATGAGAGTGAAACATCTGTAGCAATCCCTGTTCAGTTTTCCCTGGCACCTTGGTCAAAATAGAGATTCATGAGAGAACTTCTGTTGTATCATCCACCAAGCAGGCGTGAGTTTAAGCATCCAGTCCGGTTTGTAGTTTGACACAGAAAGAATTGGTTTATGATACAGCTTTCATCTTACATATATTGACTGTACAATAATAATTCCTGAGAACTGAAAATAATTCAGTAGAATTTTGAGGTAATTCTGCCATGACTGGGAGTATAGTAGTTGTGGTGTTCATAGTTTATAAGCAAAATAAGGGCATGTGGGGAGGTAAGAGTTTTTATTTGACCAATTGATACAGCTGACAAAACCAGATGAGCTTTCAGGACCTCTCTTCAGGTCATTCACTTCGGGCTCCTGTTGGTACTGCTGCATGCTTAAGGGTAAAGGCCTGAAGCAGCCATCACAAAGAATGTGTAGCATTTAGTAGGCTTGATAGTTAATTTGATTTGAACCTACACAGGTTAGTCAGAAGTACCAGAGAGGAAAGAAGGGCATGCATGAAGCATCGTGCTGAATTCAAGCCTCCTCAGAGGAGAAAGAGAACAAGCTTCCCATCTTCAGATCATTTTAAGGTTGAGTGGAGCATATAATCTGATGTCACTTTGTCTTCGTTTGATAGATCTTTTAATGATAAAGGAGAAAAAAATACAGTTGACTTATTATTTTTCCTTGCACAGCTGCTTAAAGACAGACTGACTATCTTCTTACTGTTTGTGCTTCTCAACTTTCAGCTGAACAAAGAAAATAAGACCTTGAAAAGAATTAGCATGCTTTATATGGCAAAACTGGGCCCAGAAATCATCACTGAAGAGATTAACATCGATGAGGATGATTCATCCACAGATACAGAAGCTAACTCTGGATCATGCAGTTCTGTGCAGTGTCAGCAGCAAATAAAAGGTGAGCGTTGTTGCTGAGCCTGCACCACCACACAAGGCAAAAGGTGTCTAAAGAATGGCAGGATTGGTTTATACCTCAGATACAAGACATGTTTCTGAGAGTGCTCGTTGAGGGATTTCTCGGAAAGACTGTAAGAACGTGATAGGCTTGTTCTGATACTGGGTAATGTATGGTGTGGATATACAGCCTGCAACGTTAGTTACAATTGCAATAGGAAAATGAGATCGACACAGCTAAGAGAGTTCTGTGTTACTGACTCAGGAAAATAAATATTTCCTCGGATCCTTAACAAAGTAAAAGTTAAGCAGAAGGACGAGGTCACCTTGGTATTGTTTCAACTGCAGTCTCACTATTTCAGAGCTTGGTAGACAGCACTGTTGATTTCTCTTGCCATTATGTACCTTTGTAGGCACAAACTTCATTCACATTGCAGAGCTATTGCCAAACAAGTAACTTAAAAAGGGACTTTGGTACTGGGTAAAACAGCAAAGTTTGGGAACATGGAAATACCTTGATAAGAGAAATCTGTACTTTATTAAGAAATTTCAGGTTCTTTTTAGAAGACAATTACTTTAATCCAAAAACTTCCTTGCTTTCTCGTCTAACTTTGTAATGAAGTCATCGTGATTCTGGATACATTCCAAAAAAGGGGAATGCCCACATTCTGCATTTGGTGACAGAGTGATTAAGTTGTTCACCTTTTAAACAAAAGCTTTCACTTTTTTCTGATTGTAAATTACAATAGCGAATCATGTTTAACTACAGCTTTCCTGGACTTTCAGCCTGACCCTGTTGTTTTCTGTTTGAAAGCAGCAGCCTCAACAAAGTGGTACAAAGTATCACTGAGAAAAAAGAGTAAGTGTCGTAAAAATGCTTTAAAAATATCCCACCCAAGAAATAAGATGTCATGGGTACCGTTCTATAATAAGCAGTTTTCCATCCTATAGATGTAGGAGAAGAAGCAGAGAATGGTGTGATCCACACCGTGCAACTCATCTGAATCAGAAGTAAGACTCTGGAGTTCCTCCTGTCTTTTATTTGAAGTAAGATGTCAAGGATACATTTAAAGAGAGCAAAGAGACTGGCTGCAGATCAGAGGAGAATGTGGTTAGGAGGGTAACAGGGTCAAATGAGAGAAATATTTTAGAAAGGCTCTGATGCATATGCTTTCTGTCTTGATAAAGAATTCATTAAAGAACGAAATGTAGCGTGTTGTAAAGGATTTAGAACTCCTGTCTTCTGGTTCTCACTGGGGCCTTATTATCAGATGTTAATGACCTTATTTTCATGAGTGCTGAGTATTTTTAAAAGCATGGGCAGCCCATTTGCTATAGGAGAAGATATTCCATCCCTGTGCCTGGAGAGCAGTGTGTGTGTGTGTGGTGGCGGAGTGATCTGACACCATGTACCAAAAGGCAGAATTGGAGCTGTGTCCCTGGCCTAAGCCAAGGTGTGTGGCATCTGTCTTCAGGGGAAAATCTGGAGTTACGTCTTGGAGTACCTGTTGAGTAAAAGACCATATGCAATGAAAGAAATCTTTTTCAAAACTCCCCTCAATGGTTTGGTATGTTGCCCAAAGTGAATTCTTGCTTTTCTATGCATGTGTATGGTTCCAAACACTTGTGTTTTGTGTTGGGGATCTTGGAAATCTTTTAGCCTTCTCATCATTCAGCAAAATATTGGATGTTTCTTGTGTTTCTTGGAGTGATTCCTTTCCTCCAATTGCTTTTCTGTAAGGATATACAAATAAGGTAATACAATCTGAGGCTATTTGATTAATAGCCTCTCATTTATTAAAGGGTTGAAAATTTGTCTCTCAGCAAAAAAAGGAGGAAGGTATCTCATGTGTTAGGGAAAGGTGATAGTAAAGCTGTAGTTCTTAATGGAAGTGTAGAGTGGTCTCAGAACAGTACCTGTAATTAATTTGTAGGTTTTGGGTTTTTTCTTCTGTTTTAGCTGTCATTTTTGATATAACAAACTGAAAACTCAACTGCTTTGATCAAGCAGTTTAGTGCACACCCTATATCTGAGAAAAAACATTTCTTGTACGTATTTATAAACATTTGGGACAATGAGGTTGATACAAATATTGTAAGACCTGACTTAATCCAGGTACCACAAATTTCAGTGAGACTTTTTTTGCTCCCTTAATTTCACTGGAAAGTACAAATAACTAAATCAGATGATTTGGTTCAAGAATCTTCTGGGAAAACAGGTCTTTTTATTTACTTTAGAAAGTGTGTGCCTTTAATTTGGTGGAAAGTAAATCTAAGGCTCCTAAATTGAGAGGGGGGGTTGGGGGAGAATCAACA
This sequence comes from Columba livia, assembly GCF_036013475.1. NCBI lineage: Eukaryota > Metazoa > Chordata > Aves > Columbiformes > Columbidae > Columba > Columba livia. The sequence continues at coordinate 7,714,783 of NC_088607.1, forward strand.
TTTTCAAGGTGTGAGGCCAAACAGAATGACATCCAGCATATCATCATCATCTGCAATTGATTAGCAACAGTTTTCCCGACTCATGGCTGATATTCAACAAACAGCAGTGCTATGAAATACTGGAAGCAGGTAGGGAATGAGAGCACTTACTGAAAGCTAATATATATCAATAAGTTTATATTTTTGCCGTGTTTTTATGTTAACCTAAACCTTTATACGTTATGTATGCAAACTGATCTCCTGTGAAGAAGTGATTATAATCAAATGTTTTATTCCATTGTGAATTTAATTTATTTCATATTTTAATAATTAAGGAACAAAAATTCTGAGGGGAAAATTACAAGCATTAGCTCTTCCATCAGTAAAGGTTATATTCTGACTCTGTTCCCATAATGTTACAAAGACTATAAATTGGCAGCTGTTCAGGACAATTTCTTCAGCGAAAACCTCCCAAGTATTAACTGCCTGTTGTTTTGTTTATTTCCCATATGACAAGAACCCACGATCCAAAAAGAGCTGACGTGCATTAATTTGTTTTAAAGGATGCCTATTAAAAATTGCTTTCTGCTACCTCTGAACCAGAGTCTCTGTGATGTGACAGTCTCCTGAGCAGGACTGAGGACACTCTGTGGTGGCAGGATTGGCCCCATTATAGCAGGAAATGAATCATTCAGAATGCAAATAAAGACAGCAGTACTGAAGGAGGCAGCTTGCCTCACTAGAGTAAATCTGAAACTGTGGCCCAGTTATAGATCTGTTACTTGACACTTACGCAAACTTCCTGAATTATTGAGGATGTACCTTGAATACAACTGATGCAGTTAAGGTGCTTCGTACTCAACTGTATTTGCATTGCCATGACATTTCCTTTGTTGCTTTCTTCCAAGAATAAAATATATTTTTCATTTCCTTTCTTGAACTGTAGAGCTGCGAGATCAAATCTTATCTGTTCATGAGGAAAAGAAGACCTTAGCCATTGAACTGGAAAACCTGAGGTGCAAGCTTGTAGAAGTAATTGAAGAAGTATGTATTGTACCATGGAAGGCGAGACCACGTTAGCGTATAGTCAGTACTTTTTGTATCTAATTTTGCTAAAAACGCTCAGTTGTGAAGTTAATTGAATACCATCTAATCGCAAGTCCTGCCAGCCTGCCCGTATGGTGGAGCACTTAGGACATACACCTAGAACTCAACGTCTGACTCCAATCTGCTGCTGTCGCTGGCACGTGACTTTTCATAATCTGTCCTAATGCCCATAATATAATTCTCATCTCCCCTTCCTGACACCCTGTGGGTTTTTTTTTGGATTTCCTTAAACCTGTGGATGTCCAAGAAATACTTTTGGAGAATGTCCAGTTTAATCACTGGTGCTACTTCATTGAGCATATCCTTGTGTTTAGCCATTGGCAGTGCCCTGTCGTCGTAATTAGACCAGCAAATTGGCTTTTTGAGCCAGCAGAGTTTCATTCCTGCTTGAAAGCTGGCGAAGCCATGTACTGATGCAAATCAGGACTTAGTGGCTCTTCCTGTCTGTGCAACACTTGCATTCAGAAAGATACAGCTGACAGCTCTTGGACAATAAACAGAGCCCAGGAAAAAAACTGAAACAGCAGCCTGACTATGTTAAAATGCAAACAGTCAAGGGCAGACTAGTAACTTTTCAACCAGGTGCTATGGCTCCTCATCCTGAAAGGTTCCAGAGATGTGATATTTGCAGCTGTGACTGGTACGTGCCATGCGAATAGGCCATGGGAGGATTAGTCCATAACCCTTTATTACATCTGTTGTATGGTCTGCAAGTTGGGGTAAAAATGCTTTCCAGGCCACTGGAAACCTTAACATCAAGCCAAACAGAAAGAGAATTACTGAAAGCAAAATATTGCTTACATTATGTATGTGCTATATGCCTTATGCCACTAACTAAAATATTCATATTTTGATTTGTTCTTTATACTTTTCTAGGTAAATAAATTGAAAGAAGAAAAGGCTGTTTTGACAACAGAAGTTAATAAGCAGCAAAAACTGTTGGAGAAATGTAATAGAGGTATGTGGTCTCAGCAGGTTCTCTGCCAGTTTGCTACGTCCTTTGCAGAAGCTTCAGAGCTTTATGTTGTACAAAGAGCATGTTACAGAACAGTAGGTCAGGACACAGCTAATAATTTTAAATATCTAAAGACCTGGGAGCAATTTGTGCGTTCAGAGGGTTATGAGGAAAAGGGAAGAGTCCTGGGAATGAGGTAAACAAGATTTCCAAGTTATGGAGGGAACGCAGGGACTTTCCTTTCTTGGAAAGAGATGAGGGGTAACACCATGACACAGAAGGTCAAAAAAGAGATACAGCTCAGAAGATCTTTTGCTTAATGAAGGTGAGTGGTTCCACATGAGAAATAGGTGACCCAAAACAAGTTTAGAGGGGAGAGGAAAGATTTTAGTGGCTTGGTTTCTGTGCCTTTTTCTCTTGTTGTTTATTTAGCCTTCTCAAAAGTTGTTTGGTTGAAAGTCTCCTGGGCCATTTCATGTTTTCTTAAAGTGGAAGGCAACAGATGTGACAGCATTTCATGGAAGCTTCCACCAAGTGTTCATCTCTTACCTGTTCCATGTGTCTGCATTGCTTAAGCCAGACCCTTGAAACACCAGACTTCAGATAGGTTGATTAGAAAGATCAGCTTGAAGGAGCTTCTGATGGGGTAGTGTGGCAGATGAAACGTTTCTGTGTTTCTCCTGAAAATGTTTCAAAAGAATAACCCATTGTTTTGCACCTGCCTGTTCTCCAGGAAGGAGGTGTTACACCAGGCGAGGTCCTAATGCATTGGCAACATAAAGCTAGATTTTTATGTGTGCTTGAAATGAGCTACCAAGGTATCTATTCAATACGTACTGTATTCTGTGTTAATGGGGCGCTGTCTTGGAGCTGTGTCATCAATACATTTCTATCAGAGTTGGTGAATTAATCTTACGTCTTTCTTAGTGTGTGTGTTGTTCGCTGGGTTTTTTTGTGTTAACATCATTTTGAGAGCTGGGTGAACTGGGCTGTGTATCCCACTACTGTGTGTAGCTTTAAAAACTGTTATGCTCATCTCCAAAAGAACCAAGAAACTTGTGTACAACAGTGTTAGAAATCCCATGTCATTGCCCTGCAAACTGGTCTTCAGCCAGTAAGAGCTAAAGCTCATTAAGATAAGCGGTCACTGAGACACATTGAGAATAAATGATACCCAAGTACTTCCAGATGATCCTGGATTGAGACCTGTTCAGAATGGGTTTGGGAAGCGTGCCCCGTGCTTAGCGTTAGCCACCCATATGAGCCTTGCTTTTGTGAGTACAGCTTAAATACAGGGAACACAAAGTTGCGCTGCTTTCTTCTTGGGGCTCCTTTATATCTCTGTTGTAAAGGGACACATCAAACCTCTCTCAGACCAGGTAGGCAGATACAGGTGCCTCCAGAATAACTCAGTATATTGAGCAAGGCTCTCTTGAGGCTTTGGTTGCTTCTACCCAAAGAGGCAAAATACGATCTGTGCTACGTGATGCCTGTTACTGGAGATTTTGAGTCTGGATGGGAGGGGTATTACTCTGTTCAGAAGGTCTGTAGTTGTGCATGTATATAGTGAGGTTTAGAGCAAAGAAGACAAATATTGCAAAGCAGACTGTATATGGAAATGTGAAATTAGGTTCTGCTTTCCTTCAAGGATTCGTGGTACTGGAGAATAACAAGGTAAATCAAGCAGTACTTTTGTCTTCTTTTGATCCTTTCTACTTCTGATCTTGTTTTATAAACAGTGTCTGTGCTGGCAGTAGAGGAGTATGAAGAGCTTCATGTAAACTTTGAACTGGAAAAGAACCTGCGGAAGAAAGCAGAGTCGTTTGCACAAGAGGTGAGTAGTCAAGAAAAAGGGATCTTGTAAAATGAAGACATTGTGACTGGGCAAAAACATACCAGCTTAGCTGACTTGATTTCAATTCCCAGTACTTATACAAAAGATGTCTTTGAATTTTCACGTACTACTTAGCTAACATCTGTATTTCGTCCATAAAATGGGTTTACTGTTTCAACAGCATTTATGAAGCACTTCAGAATTATCTATGCAGTCTTACCTGTTTCCTCTTGTAAAGCGAGGTTTTAAATTGATAATGGGCTTAGTCAGTCACATTTCGCTGTGCTATCTGTAATGCTTGGATCTGGGAAGGATTAGCTGCCTTTCTAGTGATATAATTTGAAGCACTGTGTTTCTCCTAAAAAAATAACGTGAACTCACAAAAAAACACTGCAAAATATGGTATTAGTTGAGGTTTCTGCAAGTTTGGCTGCTATTTAGCACATGCCTCTCAAATAACCTATTGCAAGGAGCATTCAAGCTGCAAAAAACTGTTTCCATGTTCTAGAAAAGTTATAAACTCCCAAAGTGGAAAATGAGTTACTGGGTTGCGTTATGGAGTGGCCGGTGGTTGCTCTGATGGCTTGTGACTGGCAATGTTTGCCTTAGTAAATGCTGATGAACTCTTTCATTCTGTTGATAGACTGAAGCCCTATCAAATAACAACTCCTTTTTTTCTAGTGAGCTGCTTCTGTTTGCACTCTAGATTTTGAGAGCTCTGCACTTGGATTATATTTTCAAGCATTTCTATCCTGAGCCATGCATCAGTATTTTCGCTAATAAAAGTTAGGCTTCCTAAGTAATCACTTTTCAGGGAGCTCACATTTAACACATATAACACACACAGCTCACATATAACACATATAACACACACAGCTCACATATAACAATTATATATCAAAATTACATGAGTCATCAGTACTGAAATGTTGTAAATAAAGGAAACATCTGATATGAAGTAGATTTTAGATTTTGAAACTGTGCTTGCCAGCAAGTAGCTATTTAGCCTTCAGGAAGTCAGCTTTGTCTGAGTAAGGAGCTCTTTCGATTCTTGTCTTTTCTGCTGCTGTTACTCTCTTGAAAAAAAATAATATATATATATATTTGATAACTCCCATACATCTAACTGCATTCATTCAGTGATTGTAGCAAGGGCATATATACATTTTGAACCTGTACAGAAAACAGTGAATAGGTTTACTGTGTTTTGTTAATCTTGTGGGTTTCACTAGGCATTTGAGTGTCTTGTATATGAGCAGAATCATACAGCAACATTTTATACAAGCCAGGTTTTGGGAGATTTGAGATAAACTGTAAGTAAATGTGAAAACCTGTAAGGTGGGGCTGAGGAAGTCGACCCAGACATTGTTTGCACTCGTTCTCTGTCTCTTACTCTGCCATGTAAAAGGTTGGAGAACTTTACGGCTTCTGGCCAAGGGTACTGGCTCTCTTTCTCCTCATTCCACCTTTTGCTTCCCTTTCCTCTTCTCTCCTTTGCAAGGTCACCCCGTTGACCCTTTGGGAAACACACTGAAGAAGCTAACTTGGCAGAAACTAATAACTTTTATGTGCAGATCAATTTCTGTTTGTAGGAACACTTGCATTTGGATAACAGGGCTGGGTGCTCAGATTCTCTTTCATTCACACTGATATATGGTGTAACCTAGCTTTAGATAAACTCCTGCGTATCAATTCCTTTACTGGAGCTTCGATCATTCAGCAAGTCGACTTGTAACTGAAGTAAATTTCAATTTATGTAACTTGTATATATACACAAACTTGCAGTCTCCTGCCTATTGTTGTCAGTATCTCTGCCACATGTTGAAAATGTAGCTGTACTTCAGGCAAAGATAAAGCAGCTGGCACGTTTTCCCCCAAGACAATAAGAAGTGATAGAAATGGAAATTATTACCTAATTATTTAAGTGTTCTGTTAACTCCCAAGTTTTAGGCGTAGAGATGAACATTTCAGGATGCTGTTAGTATCAAGAGAGGTGGGAGAGAAATCACTCAACAGGAGTGATTTCTGAAATCCAGGAGACTGCGCAGGCAGCCTCCTGTGAACCCCAGTTTTAAGAACTTTGTGGGATGAAGCCCAAATTCCTCTGCTGAGCAGCACTGGACACCTCCCTTTGCTGTGGCTTCAGTGCATTTTGGCCATTTACATTTTGATCAAAGTCTCACTGGGGTTTTTCAGACACGAAAGTGAGATCTGCAAATTCCATTTGAATTTACTAGAAGACAGAGGTATGTATTAGTGACCAAAAGCTGTTAAACAAAACATTGCCAATGTTAAGTATTCATTGGGAAAATATTTTACAAATAGGAAATATTTATATTTAAAATATAAATGAAAAATATTACCTTCTTGCAACTATTTTTAAATTTTAGGAAATCTGGATTTGTTCATTACCTATGCTTTTATGATAGCTATTTTTAAAACACAGGTTTTTTAAAAACTTCTGAGATTGTGCAGGTATTATTGTTTTATTAGGGGTGTTTGACTATAATATCTACAGAACTGTTATTGTCAGGAAACAAATTTTTAGGGATGTTTAAGCATGTTCATTTAGCACGTGTTATTAGGGTATCTGTCTTGTGTCTCCTACTGTTGCTTTATCTTCTGAAGTACAGAACAATTACGTGCTTCTGTTCGTTAACTGACAACAGAAGATTGTACATAAAGTCTTACATCTCTCAGAAATGAGTGATTTGTAAAAGCTTAGTTAAGCTGGTTTTCAGATCATAAAAGAGTATAATCTGGTACTCTGGGCCCAGAACGTTTAGATTCATAACTGCAATATTCAGACACCTATACATTTTGAAAGGTTATATTTAAAGTACTTTTTGTATTTGAATAACAAAGTGACAGGCAAGCTGTTAAGTACAATGCCAAAGAGATGCTGATTATTTGCAAACAGGTACTTACTGGGTTTTGTCATTATTTAGTAGTTATCTCTTCCAAAAATATGGGCCCCTGTTGTTGCAGATTGACAGCGTAACTCTTCAGTTGAGGCTTTTTATTCCATGAAGTTCTCCCATCCGAAAACGGAGTCACTACACCAGGGAGCTTCAGGCCTGCGCTAGTCTTCCCTTTGTGTACCTACTTCTCTTCCTTTGTTATCATGCTAATCAGAAAGATTTTGGGAAAGTTTTTTAAAATACAGAAGCATGTGACAGCAAAGGCATTGCTCCTCTGCATTTGGGAAACCAGTAGCATTAGAAATGACTTTACAAGTTGTTACCATTGGCCTGGTTTCACACCGATGCTGTCCCTTTAGTGACCTGAGACATCGGAGAGAAGCTCTAGCCCCCAACAGCAAAGCTTTATGCTGTGGTGCTGTGTGAGCTCCCTCTTGTATGGAAAAGTCGCAGCTGTGTTTTGAGAGCCGAGGTTTCCAGCATGCACTTACAGAAGCTCTTTGGATTATACTAAGGATGGGTATGGATTTTCTGCTTGCTTTCATCAGCCACATGTTTTCTATCTCCCTAAAAAATGTGTTTCTTGGGGAAAAAAAGAAAATCCTGCTGGATTTTAGGTTGGATTTTGCAGAAGCACAGTGGTGGGTTGTGATAAACTGTGCAGTGTTGAGAGAAGGGAATAGCTTTGAGTAGGGCGCAATGCTGCACATTCAGTGCTTTGTGTTGGAGTCATCTGGAGCACTTTGAGAAAGGAAATAGGCTCTGAGTGACGGGGGTGTCACTGCAGCACCACAGCATAGACTTTAGAATGGGATGTCTTAGTGTTTCGTATTACTGTTTGTGACACCTCAAGCAGCCTACATGTGGCTTTTAGTTCACCAAAATACAGACTTAATGCCTGTGGAGGGGAAGTTTGGTGGTGAGCACGTCTTTCTAAGGGCCTGAGGTGTCTCAACCTTGCCTTGGCTGGGGAAGTTAGCCCGTGTTTTCAGATGAATGCCTTTCTCCATAGGCTGGATTCAGCTTTTAGCTTTGCCCTCCCAGTGTTGCACTGTGGCTGCTTTTCGAAGGGACGCCCTTTGCGTCCTGCCCTCCTGCCAAGCGAGGAGGATTTGCCACAGAACGTGAGCAATTGGGAGTGCAGGTGTGAGAGATAATGGGCAGATGAGCGTGTGTACAGGAGCGAACGCAGGTGGGGGAGCGGAAAGACGGAGCGAGAGAGGGAGGGAGCAAGTGCATATAGAATGGAGCGAACACTTGAAAATCAGAGCTTTTGATTAAAAAAATAATCCGATACAGCTTTAATTATAGTCACGCTGCTGGCACCACCATAATATATATTTAATTAATCAAAAATGATCCAACTTCAAACATTCGAATTCATGCTCTTTAGAGGTTCTAAAGAAACTGAGTAAATATTGTCAGCCGTGGTGTGGAGAGGGGGAAGGAAAATGAAAGAGGGTTTGAAGTGAGTCACAATCCATTGTGGAAGGTGCAGGGATCTGCATAAAAGAACTAAATAAATAGTGTGTGTAAGGGTGGGGGCATGGAAAAATCTGTACCTATCTGAATAAAACAGGGTTGTTAACACAGGAATCTTGGCAAGCCTAACCAGAATTCTAGTGTCATGTTTTAAGAGACACTTTAAGATCTCTCAGCTCTTTGTGGAGCAGTTTATAAGAAAACAAAGGAAGGCAGAGAGTATCTTGAAGGCCATCGCAATAATATAGAGGCTAGCCCTGAGAAGCGCTCTTCCACAGAGATGAGCAAAATACAATGTATACAGCCAAAGGAAGCCAAAAGGGGAGGAACACAGGGAGAGAAGTAAATTGAAAGTCTTAGCGATGTAAAAATCCAAGGAGTTTAACAAAATAATCTGGCATAAATGGTTTATTAAGCGTACATCTTGCCTTGCAACAATATTTTGTAAGGTGAACAGTTTATTACTGCTGTGTGCGCTGGCATGGAGACAACCCCTGCACCTAAAGTTACTCTGGAAACCTCCCAGAGAAGAGGCAGCGTGTTCTCCAAGTCAGCCTTGGGCTGTTGTCTTCTGTCCTTTGTACCCTGGATAAATAGAGATGAAGTGTCAAAGTGCTGAGCAGGTTTCCTGGGGTTCCTCTGACTTTTGAGGCTAGCACAGGCTTTTTCTCAAAACACACAACTGGAAAAAAAAAGAAGGGTTTCCCAAGTGCTTATGGTTATCTGTAAAACAGTTTGCAGCTTGAGACATTGAAAGGCTGCGTTCAAAGGAGCTGCGATCCAGATGGCCAAGAAAATAAAGTGAATCCATAATGTGCATCATTCGTCTACTGCTTGTGTTGCCTTCCAATTCTCAGTACTTATGGATGCACTAAAACAGGATACGATACCTGTGTCTGTGATTCTGAGTAACTATTACACAACAACATGTTTGCATTTAACTTGTTCAGCTGAAAATGCCTCCATCCACTACCTGGGCCAGTGCACAACTGACATTGCTTAATCTGGGACTGAACCTTTCCTTATTGAAAGATGAAAGGTAGCTATCGTTTTATAAGACTTGGGAAAATGTATTGTCGTTCTTAACAGATGTCTGCACTGCTCGCGAGGTTGTGTGCGATGGATTTGGTTATGTTGGTGACACGAGCTCCCAAAGAACTCTTCCTCAGATGCATTTGTGACCTCTTGGGTTCCTTTGTGAGGACTTTTGCATTAATGTGCTGTACCTGTGAGAGGGTCCTGCGAAACCAGCATTTGTGGAGCAACTCTGTGCTGACAAGTACCACACTCTGTGCGCTACCAAGGACAGTTCAACAGAAACTGGTGTCTGAAGATAATTAATTTGCGGTACAGCTGACTTGAACTGGAAATAATAATTAAAGAGACATGATAAGTGGTTAGTACTTCAATTCTCCTGAGCTTGAATGTTAACACTTTTGAAGCATGATGCAACACTAATCTGTTTCATCAAGCTTTTACCCAAGAACAGGCTTGTGAACTGGTAACAGATGTGTGCTCTAGGAAACTCTCTCTTTGGTCTCTTTTTTGTTCAGGCTATTAATCTATTGGCAAAAAAAGTGAAGAGGTTTACTCCTTTTTCATGTGGTATATGATCTATTTTTGAATATATTAGATGGTGTCTAAATACTGTAAGGCTGAGAGCGTTATAGAATGTATCATCACTACAAAAAACCCCTGTTATCTGCAGGAAACGAAGAAATAAGTAACAATAGAGATTATTTTTTTCCCTCTCTTTTGGGCCTTGAGCAGTTATTCCTTGTAACCAAAGAATGAGTGCCGTAGTTTGACGAACCTTTTCTACAGAACAGGCTGTTAAAATAAATAATACTGTGTTTTTAAGGAAGTCACGATGCTGTTGGGGATTCAGTTTTCTCACACTCAAGATCCAAGCTCCAGGAACCTCTGTGGTGAGAAGCAAATAGTGGACAAGAAGTAGGGTTAACTCATCTACTCCAGTTCCCCCATTCTGAGTAAATTAGATCTCTTGAGCCACAAAACTTACTAATGCTGTGTCTTGTAGCTCTTTAGAAATATCCCCATCAGAAGTTGTCTGGCAGTTAGCCAAATAACCAAGGCAACTGTATCTTTATTAGTCTAGCATTGATACAGATCTTAACAAAAACTATTAACCATAAAATTGTCTGGAGAGCAGGGAGTGACTGTAGGCTGCCCATCACTATGTACCTGTCTTTTTTAAACTATTGTGTTCCTCAGTTTTCTGTGGCAGTTTGAAAATCCAACTAGGATTAGTCTTTGACTCCTCTGAAGGAGAAAGTCTATGGAGGTCATGACACATCACCAGAAATGCATCACTCTGGCTTTCCTTCTCTGTTTGTGGGGGTTTTGTTGTTGTTAAAGAGAGTCTCGTCCTGTGCCCTCCTTGCCCGTGATGTTAGCTATTCAGATTCTTTTCTATCTCACATTACCTGATGGTTTCTTTCCACAGCAGCAGTTCCCAGGTGGGGAAGAACGTAACTTCCATATACAAAATTTTCAGATCAGACTACTGCCATGTGCACTTAAAATTCAGCTTGTGCTGGAGGAAGTTCTCTGGATTGTGTCCTAACTATAGATCCCATTTGTTTGTTGTAGCCTTTTTTCCTGAGTAGCACTCCAGACACCTCTGAACCCACTAAACCTCAGGGATTTGTAACTCGCAGGAGGCTGATACCATTGCTTGGTGTGCAGTGTTGAGCCTGAGTGTGGAGAGAGCGTTTCTAGGTCGATGTCTGAACTATGGGTGTTTTTCTTAATGTATTTTAATACGATACATCCGTTGGTCAACTCTTCTATCAAAAAAACCCACTAGCCATTGTTTCCTGCTGTAGTATTTTTATGCAATGAAGCTCACGAGCCCAGGTGTCCTTGATAATACAGTGCAGTTAAGCAGTTACAAAGAGTATATATATATTTATTTTTTTCCTGATTAGCCATTGAACTGAAATCCACACCTGGATTTATATTTTAAGCTGAACACCTCCTTAGAGACACTTAGTGTCCTGACAGGCCATAATCAGAAAATATCACTCTGTTCCCCCAGCACATAAAATCCTTCAAACAGCCTGTTCTTTGGGGGAGATACTGGTACCTTGACCCTGCCACTCTTGGGACTTATTTCAGGTCTGAACACAAGACTATATGGCTTCAGGGTACGCATAATGCCAAAGACATCAGCTCCTGTAAACTGTGACAAAGGTAAATCTGTGGTTTATCACTCTGTAAGGCGGTGCTGCCAAGGGTTGAAATCACGGCCAACTGCTGAGTTTAGTGATCGTCTCTTTTCTGTATGAGACTCCTGAAGTTTGACTCTGCTTTGCCACATACCTTTTGTTATTCTGTTCATAGTGGGTGGCATTTGCCACTGGTTTTTATTTTACGTTATTCAGCCAATTATTACCTTATTATAACAGTGCTGCTGTATTGAGACATTCTTCTTTCAAACTGTAGCTAAGAGAAAAAAGTTATTCCATGTAGCGACTACCCAATCAATTTATAGATGGAAATGTAGCAACATGTGGATAGTATAGCATTTTGTTTGGCCTCATTTTGCTCCTGGAAAAGAAGCTACTTGGAAAGCTTCCAGTTATACCCTGAATGCTACTCAGATGAGGATCAAAGTTCCCAGGGACTTGACACTAATAGAGTTGCTTTCTAACTTTTTTAATGAGGAAGAATTCCTTTTTCAGCTCTGGTGTAAATAAAAACCAGCTGCAGCAAATGCTCTGAAGGGTGATGTTTGAGCAGGGGTCTAGAATGAGGTGTGGCACCATTAAAGGTCAAGGGAGAAACTTCTATTATTTTCAGGATTTCACCCCCATCTCTTTCCACCTCCCCAATTCTTGCTCAAACTCTGCTGATGGGAAGTGGCCAAGTCCCAGATTTCCTGCACTTCAGAGCTTCTGCTTGTGAACCCAGAGGGGAAAGACAGGTAGCTGGTTTGCACAACATTTGTAGATTTTTAAAATCAGAATGCTAGGTGTAAACAAAGTATTGTCCTTTGTGATCTGCCTTTAGCTGCAGCTGTGGTTTCAGTAGGTTCTGCCAGCATCGACTTATGTTTCTAGCATTGATTGGGATACTCTGCAGATAATTGTCTAGCAGGTGGCAAAGTCGGAACTAATCCATCAATTGGTTAAATTCCACCTAGTCCGAATAATCCTGTTAGCTATTTTGCCCTTTCAGCAGTCACTTTAATTAATATTCAGGCTTGTGCAGGCAGTCAGGTTTCTGCCCTGCTGATGTAGGACTTGATTGTTTTAATTTTAAATTAGAATGAATTTCTAAGGGTCTTTTTTGTCCCGTGTCAAACACACAGAGTGACCTCTTAAAAACTTGCAATTAGTTAATCACCAGCTCTCTTTTCTGCTTTATCTGCTACAACCATCTTGTCTAGTTCTGTCTCTTCCATTTGGAACATGCTGGTACATGGAGGATGTGTGTAAGTAAATTCTGGAATGGATGGGACTCCCCATGAGAAATTGATTCCTATGTATCTAATTGCAGCATGAAATTAAAAGCAGCAAAGTTTGTGGTGGTGAAGAAGCTTTCACATTTGTTGTAAGCAGGGATGTATTTGCTAATTGAAAATGGGCTTCATGTGAAAACTTCTGAATCTGAAGTCCTTCACCCAGATCTTCAAAATGATTTTTTTCATTTTGTTGCAGAGGAGCGTGAAACAAAGTGAATATGAATTTTCTACATTTGGTGAAGTATCTGCTCAAATTGAAGAAATCAAGTTGCTCTACTTGATTTCTTCTTGTTTTGGCAGCTCTCTGCTCCCTCAGGCTGGAACAACTCTGTTCTCTTGGTTTAGTGGCAGAAACTCAGGGGACAAAAATATGCAATGAGCCCCTCAAACTATTTTTCAGATTCCAAAAAACCCTGAAATCCAAGTTTTTCACTTTGCTTTGGAATTTCACAGTAGGTAAACTGCGATGCTTGCTAAAGGCGGCTTCTAAGGAGATGTTGTTTCTGTTAGGGTTAAATAACTATTTGACTGAACAGGAAAGCAGGAGGTTTTGATTCAGTATCGAGTTCTTCAGCAGTGATTTAGAGGCCTTTCTAAAGTATGATGCTTCAGAGATGCTGTTTCTTTTAAGAAGATAAAATGCTAAACAAATAGATGAGTTCCATGACAAAGGCAAACGTTTTTGGGTTGGGGTGAGCAGCTTTGGTTCTGAACTTCTCTTGCCTTTGAATTATTTTTGCCACAGCCCCACTAGTATAAGGTAACACAAGCAGAACTGGTTTGATGGCAGAATTTTGGGACAGGAAGCTGATGCCCAGTGCATATTTGCAGCATGCCACAGCAGCCTGTGTATTGTTATAAATTTTTGTTTGTTTTATATCGAACTATAGTACTAGGGCCTGTATTCGTTGTTTTCCTCTTCATTGAATACTTCCAGTCCTTTATCAGCTGCTCCATGGCACAGCTTTGCCCAATGAAGTGTTCATTGTAGGTTTTATTAGCATTAAGGCCGCATCAGTTACCTCTTCTTGGCACGCAGGGTCAAACGGGCTGCGTGAAGAGTTGAAAGTTCAGTGTGGTCAGAGGCTTCTCCGTCTGCAGGTACAGCTGGAGAAAGGGCTCTTGCTGGGAAGATGCATTTGAAATGTCCGTGCAAAGAACTGGGTGGAACACTGGCCGCAAATCTGCATCAGCTGATGGTTCTTTAAAATGCAATTACGTTAAAAACATAAATCAATCATGTAGCACTGCGGTAGCATTGGATGGGAAGAAACCACACATTGTATCTGTAATTTTGCTTTGTAAATAAATAGTATGAGAACCTGAAGAAAATGTCATGGAACTTTTGTATTTCTAATACTTTTATTCTTGAAACATCTCCTTGCTTTCGCTGTGCATACAGCAGTGTTTGAACAGTCTGAGGGAGTATCTGCATTCCCAGGCTGTGCTCTGTTCTGCCACAAGTGGGATGCTTTGCTGGCCTCTGCACACTCTTCTGAGACCCCAGCGTGACCCAATCCCTGTTTCTGCTGTAAGAACAAGCACAGCTGAGTTTATCCAGAGTGGAAGCCCCTGTTGCCAGGGGGCAACCTGAATGAGGTGTCAAGATGCAGAATACATTCAATAGGGTGTTGTTTGTTTTGTTTTGATTTGTTTTTCTTATTTTGTCAGGAAGCAATATTCCGCCCCCTCTCCCCGCTCTGAGTTCCTAAACAGTCTGGGATGAGCAGATCTCTCTTATGGAAACTATATGTGCTGACAGCTTCTGCTCCGCTTAGGTGAAGCCTAAAGAAATGCGTGGTATTTTTATCAATGTCACATCTCTAGACTGTTTGATTACTTCTCCTGCATCCCCCCCACAATGTATCTATTCCACACATCAAAAATATAACTTGGGAAGGGGGAAAAAATGCAAGCATCAGCAGTAAAAGCCTGAAATTGCCTTGAGATGCCTCTTCCCCGGGCAAGTGCATACACTGGTTACACAAGCAGGGACTGAAGTTAATTTCCTAAACACACTCCATTTTCACATATCCAGGTAACCCTGAAGTAAATGGGCTTTATGCCAAGGCTTGCAGATATGTTTGAGAAGATGGCTTGTGAATTCGTAGACATTTTTCCCTCAACCCAGAGTTCTCTTTATCTCTCCAGAGCTCTAAGGATAGGGATCAGATTGCTCCTATTTCCAGGAAGCAAAATTCAGACGTGTTTGAATCCTGAATGCTGCCAACATGTGGGTAATTGAGGCGTAGCAGTGGGTAGTTCTCTCAGCAGACACCTGGATCCTTTCAGTGTGAGTTCAACACTTGCAAATTTTGCTCTCAAACTTCCTTTCCCCTTCCTTTTCACCTTCTTCCCCTCTACATCTACCATATTAACACGATGTTAATGTTCTCATTTTCTTTCCAACTGCCGTTTTTCCCAGAATATCATTAGACTGTGCTTAACTATTGTTTTTGTTGGGGGTGGGTTTTGTTTTGGCAGATGTTTATTGAACAAAACAAGATGAAAAGGCAAAGTCAGTTGCTTCTGCAAAACACGGCTCCTGATCAACAGCTTTTGAAGGCTTTGGATGACAACGCTAAACTAACCCATACATTAGAAGAAGAGAGGCTTCAGCACCAACAAAAGGTAAAACACTGTTACTTTTCATATGCAGAAGTCTTTGAAAGCCTCTTGAATTCAAAGAGGGTTGTACATTTCTTATGTTCAGTATTATTTGAGATCTTATCCCCCAGAAGAGTTTAAAATCTGAAAACTAAACTTTAGAGCAGATTGTGATTCCCTTCTTCTGAGTCACTGGCAAGACAGGAGTACAAAACCTGAAGGTTTTTCAGCCTGAATTCTCTGATTTTTAGGTATTTTTTGTGGACACCGGTAAAGTGCAAACTTAATTACAAGCATTATATGATATTCAATTAAGTGAAGAGGAGGTAACAGGAGAATATTTTGGATGTTGAGTAATATAAAGGGTATTTTAGGGGGATGAGTTAAGACCAGTTGAGAGGTAGCCAGTTCATGTTAGTATTCTGACCACTTGCTAAAGAAATGTACAGGGAAGAGCCATAAATACGGGAGCAGGGAAATGTTAGGTGAATGCTGCCAAGTGTTGTGATAGGATCTGAAGTGCTAGAATCTGAACAAATATTTTCTTTGAAACTGGACTAGATCAGTCTCTAACTGGGAGAAATCACCATTGTTTCCCTTGAAAGCCTGGAAACAAGTTTTTTGCTTAGCTGTGAGGCCTGTTCTTAAAACTCTGGTAACAAGTAATGCTAGGAAGAGTTAGACAGTTCCTGTGAGCGTTTTTGAAGGATAATTGCCAGTTCATATAAAACCTTTGTATCTTTAGATCCTCAAGTGAAATGTATATATAGGGAGTTGGGAAGCGATTGCTGCTCTGCACCCGAATGCTGCCTCTAAACCTGGTGTTCCATAATTCACCCAATGGCACCTGTATGTGTTGAGACAAGGGAGTTCAAACAACTAACCTGCCAGTGGAAGCAGTAAGTGAGAACAAAAATGTCAATGTTCTCGTGCTTCAAATGGAGAAACCTTCTGAAATTGAATTCTAATTACATGATAAAAGCTCTATACAAATTAAAATGGAAAAATCTTATAGATTAAGTACTTTGGGGCTAAAAACATACTCTAAGAAAGAGATAAAACAGGTTAGGATCTCATCTTTCAGAAAAATCTGTCCAGCTCTCATTGAAAAATTGTCCTCTTTCTGGGAGTCGTAGCTCACTCCTTTGCTATAACATGTTTTCAGGAATAACTGTGCCTGCTGGGTTATTTGTCAAACAGAAGGACAGCAAATAGCTTTTATTTTACTGAATGCTATTGTTTGCCAACTGCAGATCAAAGAGTTGCAGGAGCAGCTAGAGAATCAAGCATTGCATAAGGAGATCAGTCGTCTTAAACAGCAACTCGAACTTTTGGAAGAAGATAAAAAGGAACTGGAGCTGAAGTGTCAGAACTCAGAAGAAAAGGCTAGAGACCTAAAGCATTCAGGTAAAATCATGTAATAACTTTCATTCTAAGGTATAATTGAGGGACTGTGAGTGGTGCATGTCCATTAGAATTATACATGTTACGTTTGAGACTCCAGAAGCAACAGCTTTTGTGTAGCTGAGATCCAGACCTGTGCTTCATGTGACGAGGTTCAGCAGCAGCCTTCAACCACAGAACAGTCGTGTCCAGAATGTGTGTGAAAGAATAACCTGGCAAAACCTGTCATCCTGTTGAGGAGGAAATTCCTGACCTGATGCTCTTCATTTAAAATTGCTTTTAAAAAGGACCCCTGGTGTGTGTGGACTCACTATGGGGAATGTGGGGCTATGGCTGGTCAAGTATTTTGCATGTGCCTTTGCTTTCAGTCCTTGTTCAGCTCAAGGCCTAAGCAGGTGCCAGTTTTAAGTATGATCCCTTGTCAGGGGAAGCCAAAGTCCCTCTCCTTAGCTAAGAGTCCACGTATAACCATGCTTTTCTGAAACAGATCCTGAAGAGCAGGATTATCTTTAAGCTTGTTAGCAGTCTTGCTTGGAAGAGCTGCTTTGTGTTAGTGTTACATTACCCAGCCTTAAAATTCTGCCTAGGTAGTGTATGAGTTCTTCCAGCTGCCTTGGAAAAGGTTGGACCTTCACAGCAGATTCTTTCCTTTAGGCTTGTTTGTCCTCCAGGAGGAATTTATCAGCATAAAGATTGTACCTGGAATTAAAAGTCACTTAGTTGATTTTTCTTTTTAAAGTTAAAACTAATTGTTAAAGATTGTTCTCATAATGATAGATTCAATTAAAATGACAAAGAACTTTTCCATTTTGGAAATGGTGTTCTGTACTCTTCCCATAATTCCTACTGTATCCACAACAATTGCTAAGAATTTTTGTAACTAAAAGAAATGTAAGATGTTTCTTTCTCTGCTTTTGCCCTTCCCCAGTTAATTGCATTTGACAACATTTCAAGTGCAGAAAATTAATTTCCACTTTGTAGATTTGACACAAAAACAGGAGAGAAAGAGTGACTTCTGCCCATTGCCCAGTTTTGACTGTTTTTGTGGGGAAAACCCACACCATCAGCAAGACAGAGATAAGTCTGGATGCTGAAATTGTTCATTTCTTTAATCTCTTGTTAGTTCATTCTCAAATATAACCTCAAATAGACCGTCACAGGAATGTGATAAACTTTTACCTGCTCTGTCATTTTATATGAAGAATCCTGTTTGAGAGAGTGTCACTTTAGTTTCAGAAGTAACTCAGGGCGGAGGTAACTAGTTTCATGAGAATCTTGTGCATCTAGGACATTGTTCTTGGTAGGAAGTGTTGCCAAAAATAGGACTTCCTAGCACTTGTGTGGTTTAGTCTTGTTTGGCTTTTTAGTTAATTACAGAATCACAGAATGTCAGGCATTGGAAGGGACCTTGAAAGCTCAGCCAGTCCAATCCCCCTGCCGGAGCAGGAACACCCAGATGAGGTTACACAGGAAGGTGTCCAGGCAGGTTTTGAATGTCTGCAGAGAAGGAGACTCCACAACCCCCTGGGCAGCCTGGGCCAGGCTCTGTTACCCTCACTGAGAAGAAGTTTCTTCTCAAATTTAAGTGGAACCTTTTGTGTTCCAGTTTGAGCCCATTACCCCTTGTCCTACCATTGGTTGTCACTGAGAAGAGCCTGGCTCCATCCTCCTGACACTCACCCTTTATATATTTGTAAACAGTAATGAGGTCACCCCTCAGTCTCCTCTTCTCCAAGCTAAAGAGCCCCAGCTCCCTCAGCCTTTCCTCATAAGGGAGATTCTCCACTCCATCTTCGTGGCTGCGCTGGACTCTCTCCAGCAGTTCCCTGTCCTTCTGGAACTGAGGGGCCACAACTGGACACAATATTCCAGGTGTGGTCTCACCGGGGCAGAGTAGAGGGGGAGGAGAACCTCTCTGACCTATTGACCACCCCCTTCTAATACACCCCAGGATTAGTAGCTTTTTTTGCTTAAACCATCAGAGTTGCTTTTTAGAGCAGATGTGAGAAACCAAGAACTCACTTGAGTTTGTTTATTGCTCTCATGCAGTTGATGAACTTCAAAAGCGAGTACAGCAATCGGAAAATCCGCCACCGCCTCCACCACCGCCGCCCCCTCCTCCGCTGCCTCCTCCCCCTCCACCCAACCCCATACGGTAAGAGCTTGAATCAAGGGTCACAGCGTTAATGCTTTGCTGAAGCAGAATGCATTACATGAGCAGGAGGAGCGTCTTTAAAGAATAAAAAACAGACTTTCTCCATCTGTCTTGGGCTCCTTACCAGCAGGACACATTCCCTGTCCCACCTGCCAACAGACCAGCACCTTGACCAATTTTGCACAGTGTCTGCCTTGCCAAACCTAATAAATTGTTTAGACTGTGGTTTTGGAGGAGGGGGGATACCTGTCTCCTCTAAATATAGGAGATTATTTTTTTCTTTCCACCTGGTAGCTGTAATTATAGACTTGTGAAGTGCTTGTCTGAATCTACTGGTAAGAAAACCCCTTTGAAGCAAAGGATATGTTGGATTACGCTGTGTCGCTTCCTGTCGGATGCTGGTGATGAAAGTGCAGACTCCATTGAGTTCCCACAATTGCTTTCAAAAGTTAAAAATAAAAAAAAAAAATAAAAGAAGAAAAACAAATGGACAGACAAAACAAACAAAAACCCAAAAGGAAACAAACAAAAAAGAAACAAATGTCCAACAACAAAAAACAAACAAACCAACCAACCAAAAAAAACCAAATGCACACACACACAAAAACAACCAAAAGCCCCACAAAACCAACCAAAACCCCCACAAAAACAGCAACAAAACACCACAGAAAATCATCACCCCGTCATCAAGCAGTTTTGGGTGAAATTGTCAAAATTAAGCCTGATTTTTGCAGAGGACCGTAAGAGAGCCTGGCCAATATATGATGTATCGGTCAGTAGATCCAAATTAATTAACTAAGCCCCAAGATGTGCTTAATGAATTTTAGGAACTCTGCTAATCTTCATGTCGGCTGCTTGGTTTTAAAAGTGAATGGACTTTGATGACACTTTCTAACCTTCTGTAATAGAAATCATATACAGGAGTCTTTTTAACTACAGTGTTAAATACATGAATAGAGATGATTACTAGGGAGAATTCATCTCTGTGCATCTTGCTTTGTTTTTAGAAATCCAAACTAAACATTTTCTGAACAATTATGTTTGGCCTTTTGTTAACTCATTTGCCTTGTTCGCTTCACTCTCACTAATGTGCAGCATGAATTAAGCATGTGGGGGTGTTGTGGGGTTTTGTTTTGCATATATTTGCACCATTTATTATTTGGAGTAGCTACCGTTATTCATTTTAAGCCCTGTAGTAGCTAAATCAGAGTATTTCCTTCAGGCACTGTGAAGTTTATGTGCATAGAGGTGGCTTGAGGGCCAAGGCACAGGATGCTGCTTGTTTCTGGGACAGAGTTTTGGCTCTTTATATCAGGAAGGTCACTGCTCCATAAGGAGCAACGTTCAGTAGGGAGCAACGGGCTCCACTGACACATCAAATGTGCACAGGAGCTTATACTTGGGCTTCAAGATGAATAATTTCCTTGCCTGAGTTTTTACATTTTGACTATAGTGAAGGGATAATTATTTGACACTGTAAGAAGATTACAAACTTGGAGTTGGTGGGGAGATACTGATCACCATATTTAAGTGTCCTCTGGAGAATAATACTTCACTTCAATATCTACAGCTCTTCCTTCTTTTTATTATGCCGGAGCAGCTTCAATTTGTCATGTGTCACAATGAGACACTGCCTTTTAATATTCACATCTGGAGTGTTTTGATTTGTGCCTAATGTCTGTTAAAAAGAAATAAATTTTGCTGGTGCATTTTGATGGGAGGCATTGTGGGGGGTAATTCAGCACATACATCTGCATTCAAGAACTGTTAAATGAGTCTTTTGTAAGTAGCTGTGTAATCAGGTATAAGCAAGCTGTTTGTGTGTCGTGCTTGAGTGCATTCTAACGGTGTGTAATACAGGACAGAATGACAATCTGCAGTTTCATTTTCCCCAAAGGTCTCTGATGTCGATGATTCGCAAGAGATCTCACTCCAACACCAACGTGAGCAAGAAGGAGAAACCTCCTCAGCAGGAGTCAGGTACGACTCATCCTGCCCTGAGTCGTGGGGATTATTCACTGGGTGCTGCAGGTAGAGCTGGTGAGGGTGAACTGTGGGGACAGGTAGTGATGCAAATGCTTAGAATCGTCAATGTTGACTGCTGCTCCCACTGTCTACATTTGTCTACATTTCAGCCCAGAAACGTGATTGTGGCCTGGGTATGTGTGCTCTGAGGTAGGAAGTGTTCTCTGGCACTGTAGCTTTGGTACTCCTGTGAGGAGTGGCTGAGGACTTTGGGCTTGTTTAGTTTGGAGAGAAAGAGCCTGAGGGGTGATCTCATGGCTCTCTACAGCTCTTTGAGGGGGGGACATGGAGAGGGAGTTGCTGAGCTCTTCTGCCTGGGATCCAGTGATAGGACACATGGGAATTGGTCAAAGCCTTGTCAGGGGAGGTTTGGACTGGACATGGGGAAGTATTTCTTTACCAAGCGGGTGGTCGAACACTGGAACAGGCTTCCTGGAGAGGTGTTTGATGCCCCAAGCTCCTCAAGGTTTAAGGGGCATTTGGACAATGCTCTTAACAATGTGCTTTAACTTTTGGTCAGGCAGTTGGACTAGATGATTATTGTAGGTCCTTTCCAGCTGAAATAGTCTATTCTGTTCTACCGCAAGCTTCCTTGAGATCCCAAGCACATTTGTGAATCACTCATACCCATCTGTCTCCACAACTGAACTGATCAGCATCCAATTTACATTTTCCAGATGGATTTTAGTATGGACAATCTTTGAGGCTGCAGATCAAAAACCTGAAGGGAAGAGCTAGCACTTGCTGTAACTGAAGACAAGTTCTAATCTTTCTACTTCTGGCTCTGATGCTTATCAGATGCGTCACTGAGCTGATGTATTCTCCCACATCAGCGAATTAAATTATCTTTCTTTTTTTCCCTGGGGGAGAGGGTGGTTGTGTTTCAAGCTCACAGAGGGACCTGACAAGATAAACACTTGGCTGAATATGGTGATGTGCTGGGTGAGATGGATGGGAGAACAGGATGGTTTAATTCGTGCCACACGCTGTTACACTGAGTCCATGCAGCTTGTTGAGCTGCACCCTGGCAATTTGGTACCACCTATAGTAGGTGCGTTGTAGCAATGTTGAGAGGCTCAACCTACACCTCTAAACTGGAGATACTACAGCACGTAGCTGCAGCTGCGGTGTGTCCAGAACTTCGCACTTCCGCAGGTTAACTGGAAGAAGCAGAAGAACAAACCCAACGAGCATTAAGTGGAGAGCAGGTTATATACAGGATAATACAGGGAAGTTTCCAACTTCCAAATGGCTTGTGATTTCTTCTGCCTTGAGCCTCTCCACAGAGCTAGTTTGTTAAATGCTTCATTTTTCATCCCCCAATTCATATCTTATGAAATTACCACTCAGGTAATGCTAATCCTTTAATAATATGGGAAACCTGAAACAAAACAAATCTTGCACTAAGGTGGCTCTGCATGCAAAGTAACAGCTGAAATTGCGTTTTATTGTTGTTAATGGAAGCTGGAAACTTAGTAGGTTGAGAACAGGAGTTAAGTACAGATTTACAGATGATCATGAGAGCCTGAAGACTCAGAGCTAGTTAGACGAGCATTGCTGGTTAAATAGCCAAGGTTTTTCTCGCTGTTTCTCGCTTCCTTTAGAACCAGCAGGAGTTTGTAGTGAATTGCTTAACTCATTTGCTGCCACTTAAACAAAGAAGGGGCCTGCAGAAGGGAACCTGACTAAAATTATAGGTATGGAATATAACTGTTAAAGAAAAAAATCACTGTTAGCAGACTGTAATGGTATGTAAGCATGGCTGGATTGTTGCATGGGACCAACAGGCAGAAAGTGGGGGAGAGGAAGGATTACACCCCCCCATTTCTCAGAGGAATAGAGGAATGGGGTGACTTGGGCAAATCCCTGGGGAAATCATTGGGAACTGGTTACCAGTCTGAGAGAAATAAGGTTCTTGGTTTGGGTAAAATAATGAGAGAAGTGACCTTGTACCAAGCTCTCTGATGAAGAGTCAATCTTATCTTTCGGTAAAAGTTCAGTTATATTGCCTTCATTTATCAAGTTTCCTTACCTTGAAGTGTCCTAGATGTTTTGATTACACCTTTTTGTTGAGACTGTTATAAACAGTGATTGCAGGAAATACTATGAAATTCACTGTAAGTTCTTTACGCCCCATTCTTTCATTATTTATTAGCAAACTTTAACAGTTCTGACCTTTCTTCAATCACATACAAAGTGCTTCTTCTCTTAATAGTTGAGCTGTTCTTAAAATGAAAATAAAAAAGGAGGAAAGTTCTGTCTTGATCTAGTTATTATATCCAACTTGAGGCTTGTTTTGACCCTTGTTAAGGACCTAGAATGAGTGGTTTCTATCCCATACCACCAATTAAGCTTTTATATTTGAAACAGCCTGTTTGTGAAATTAAAGCCTGACATTAAATCGGCTTACAATACAGAAACTGCATTTCTGTGAATCATCAATAGTACCCTGACAAGTGAGAGAGCAAAAGTCTATTTAAAATTCCTGTTATATAAGGTACAGCGCTGCAGCTTTGAATAGCGTCAACCATATTTCTCCATTGCTTTAAGTACTCTTTTTTCCCCCTTTTCAGTGTGGCATGTTAAGTGTCTTTCATTACATTACCCATAACACTGATAAGTTAACAGGTATTGTTTTGGTTCATCACACATCTTCCCGTTTCATCTGAATATTTTGCAGTCCTGATACTTAATCTCTTGAAAAAACAATTGTTTCCTTTCGTGGTATGAAAGTTTTGCCCTTTAACTTGGTGCAACGTTCTTAAAGGTATGTTTGTAGTTTGGTCTGAGATGTTGGTGTATCATTCCAGCAAGGTTCTTAAGCCCACGTGAAACACAAGACACGTTTAGTAGCCCTGTAATGGGCATTAACAACTAGTCCTGGCTCAATGAAGCTGTGGAAATTTCTGCTGAGCCACAGTGAAGAGCTAAGAGTGGAAGTGGGGCCATGTTCTTCAGTCCTTTCCAAACAGTTGTAGGAGCTTTGTGTTTTTCAGGATCTGGGCCCTGCTTCTGTCCAAACTTCTGCAGGTGCTGCCATTTGGCATCTGCGAAGTCCCTGCTGGATCTTCAGTGGGTGTAGGTTGGCGTTTGATCCTTGAAGAGCTTGTGACAGTTTGGCTGATAGCAAAGATCACTAATAGTGCTGTACCCAGAAACTAGAATTCCTGATAACTAGAGATGAGATTTCTGGTTTCTGCTACCATGCAGATGAATGCAATGTAAGGTAAAGTGCCTCTGTGTGGGGCGGAAAATTAAGGGTGAGGTAGTGGTCCTGCAAGAAAACCCTGTGAACAGCCCACTTGTGGGGAGAAAAATCAGTCTATGTATGCTTATGATTTATGTTTTTTAATAAAACTGAGGAAAAACGTGGATTTGGATAGTATGTGGGCAATACGCATCACACATACAGGCAGGAAGACCTACTGCAGGGAGTATAGCTAAGTATATTGTATATATAAATGCTGTTTCATTATTAAAACTAATTTATGATTATGGTAACTGGCTATATGTTGCAAGCAAGCTGTTTAGGAGGCCATTTAACATGTCTTTTTACTATTTCTCTGTAGTTCATGTCTGGCATGTGATATGCTCTTTGATTTTTGGAACAGGTGAAGAAGTTACAGATCTGAAGAGACAAGCTGTTGAAGAAATGATGGACAGAATTAAAAAGGGAGTTCATCTGAGACCAGTCAACCAGTCAAGCAGACCTAAAACAAAGGTTTGGAATAGATAACAGAGCAATAATACTAGCTAAGTACAGTAATTTAGACTGAAATCAGGCTTTCTGTAAATCATTCAAAAGAATACATTTGCTTCGCCTCATTTGCTTGATTCCAAGTAAAATTAATTAGAGCAGCATATATCTGAAAAATAAGAAGCCAACAGTAAGTAAACAGCAGCCCAGTTTCTTTGACACAGAAAGGAACTGAAAGCAAACATCTTGTAAGGAAACAACTACTGGGAAACTAAAAGCACAGAGGGAGTAACTGAATTGGGTAAAGGGAATGGTCAAGAAGCAGACTGTATTTAGCAGTATTTCTTCCTTTTGTGCAACACATAGCACTAATACATGAATGTGGCTGCTGTAAAATATAGCTTGCAGTCTTCACAAAAGCATAATCATTCTTTAGGTACAAGCTGGGATTCACAATGTTACAAGCTCAGGTTCTCCCCTTCATCTGAAAGGAAGAATAGTTTGAACGTTAACCACGCACCCGTGAGAGGAGAGAGCAGAGGAACATAACACAACCACACACCTGTGCAGGAGACCCGTGCGTGACGTCTGTCTTCAAGTACAAAGTCTGTCACAGTCCATTTCACCTGTTTTTTAACCTGCGTGTGTTTTGTTTGTTTACAGCCAGAAACACCAAAGCCCTCTGAAAGTGCAATGAAAGAATTAAAAGGGATTCTGGTAAGAAAACTTGTAGTTTATATTTCAGTTATTTCTTCTCATTGAGCTGACAGGGTCTTCTGTGCAAAATAGCCAAGTATTTGAAAGTTCTGTGTTACTGTTTTGGTTTGAAGCTGTTGAGCAGTTCTAGAGTGAATCCCCCGATTCCACTTTTGACTTTGGTCCGGCTGAAAGATTGGTTTTAGTCTTGCTGACAGAATTTATTTTGGAGAAAACCAGCCTGTTAACTCTCCTCCAGAGTTGTGTGTTCCTGCCGCTAGGGGGGATGTTCTGGTCTGCACCTGCCAGAGATCCTTTGGAAACTTTCCAGGTACTCACAGTGGGGATGCTCAGGGAGGGAGAGGCAGCAGAATAAATCTAGTCCCAAGTGAAGCCCCTGAACCGCACATAGAGGAAACGTAGGGTTCTTGTCACCTGCTCTGAGCTCCTGCTCTCTCCTGAGGCACTGAATTTCTTGTTAGCATAGATGTAGCCTGAACAGAGCAAGAGCTCTGCAGTCTGTCTGCATTTATATGTAGAAAAAAAATGATTCTGAATAGCTGTCCTATTAGGCATGTATTTGGTCCTGCTCAGAGCAACATGCTAAGTTTGCTGCTGTTCTGTCCTTTACTCCTACATCACATTGCTTATTTAACTTGCTGTTTCTTGTGGACAAGTGCTAAAATTGTATCAAATAGTCAGAAGGATGGTCTTGCTCCCTGACTTCTGTGACCCTGAAGCTTTTAAAGTGAAGTGCAACTTTAGTGCATCAGGTGACATTTTGGCTTTGTAAGGTGAAATGTGGTGAAATTCTGCCCATATTGAAGCAAAACATTTCACATCCACTCCACAGCAGGTAAGGCTGTATTTTAATCATCCATAATAGCACCTAAACAGCCTTTATAGAAATAACTTCAGTATTGTCTTGAGTGATGTGAGACAGTACATCAAGTGTAGCCACTGCGATGTTAAGAGACTGTGCTGTGATTTAAAATGAAGCGTGCGGCACCGATGGCACATTAAATTTACTGTTTCCAGTCATATGAAAGCAGGGGAAGAAGAGAAGAAGTGATTTAGAGAGCCATCAGACCTTCATGCTGAGCTCTAATTAGAGAGGCAGATAATTAAATGTGTAGGTAAATAGAAAAGGAATAAAATGCAGCACAGAGATGGTGTTTTAAACGTAACTCCGTGAGTACAGGAATGGTTTGATACAGTGTGCTGTTTGGACCAGTGAGGGTTGGACCCACGATCCTGCTGAAGGTCCTTTTGTTTTCTAATAGCTGTTTTATTTCTTTGACGCTGTATCACTGACATCAGGGGAGATTTGATTATGTACTTGAGGGGGAGCAGAAAGTCACTGCACTTCTGTATCTCGCTTGTTACTCTTGAGCCTCTCAGGATATTTGTGGCATAAGACAAACTGTGTAAAATCCAATGCCAGTCTATTCCTGAGACCAGTCATTAGGCACAGTCAGACAACAAACATGGGGGTGGGATGTGATGGAGTAAACATTTGTTGTTACTATGTTAATTATGCATTTCATGTAGACCTCTATATAATTGGTACAAACAAAACACATTTATGTTCTGTAAATTGCAGAGTTCGAGTGACTCCATTGCTCAAGTGGCTTTTGTACAGATCTGGAGCATACTACTCATTAATAATATACCTGCTCAGTTCAATTTCAAATACTTGCCAAAGAAATACTTCAACTTTTGGGCGGGGGTGAAGAATTAGTAGCTGAAAGTAACACAGCTTTTGCAACTTGGGATGCTGTTTCTTTTTGTCGTTTGCTGGTTCTGTGTGGAAGTTATGTGCTTGTCAACAGAAGATGTTAAGAACATGTTATTTATGCTCTGGATAGATGCTATAAGATACATTTTGGAATATTAAATAAATGGGATTCCTAAAGGTGGCAAAGACTCAGAGGAGGAATGAAATAGCACAAGGGGCCCAAATTTTCAGTTGCATTATAAACATCTTTTAGGGAAGTTTTACAGTGAAGTGAGTGCTTATCTAGTAACTGACTTTTGTCCGTTGGGAAATACATGCTCTGTGCACTATGTACCTGTTAAAATGTGAGCAATTTGAGGAGGTTTCAGGTTTTGATCAAAGCAGATTTTTTTTATTTCCCCAAGAAAAGTGCTCCTGGATATACATTTTGCTGATTCAAGATACTCACCTTGGCATAAGCCAGTAATAGAATTAGTTTCTATTTTGTATGTATGAAAAAATGTTTCAGCTTGGTCTAATCCTGTGTGTAAGAGAAACCATGAAGCATCTGGGCATAGGCTCAGGTTTGTGTCAGATCAGGTAGATTATAGGATAGAATAACAGTATCACAGTATCACAGTATGTTTGGGATTGGAAGGGACCTCAAAAGCTCATCCAGTCCAATCCCCCTGCTGGAGCAGGAACACCCAGGTGAGGTCACACAGGAACATGTCCAGGCGGGTTTGAATGTCTCCAGCGAAGGAAACTCCACAACCTCCCTGGGCAGCCTGTTCCAGTGTCTGTCACCCTCACTGAGAAGTTGTTTCTTCTCAAATTTAAGCGGAACCTCTTGTGTTCCAGCTTGATCCCATTACCCCTTGTCCTACCATTGTTTGCCACTGAGAAGAGCCTGGCTCCATCCTCGTGGCACTCACCCTTTATATGTTTATAAACATTAATAAGGTCACCCCCAGTCTCCTCCAAACTAAAGAGCCCCAGCTCCCTCAGCCTTTCTTCATAAGGGAGGTGCTCCACTCCCTTAATCATCTTTGTTGCCCTGCGCTGGACCCTCTCCAGCAGTTCCCATAGTGACTCCTGCGGATATGTGTACACACTGGGATGCAGCAGCACAGGACCATGCTAAAATACAAAATAAGGATCTTTGGCTTTTTGCTAGTAGAGATTAATTATGGGCATGATAACACTCTAGCAGTTTTTAAAGATCCTTTAAATATTAAGATGGAGGAAGTCGGCAGTTCCCTGCAAACATCAGAGTTTGTTCATTACTGATTCAGAGCATCTTTCTGAAGCCTGATATCAACCCTGTAAGGTGTAGGTGTGATTAATCTGTGCATCTGGAAATCCATGTAAGGGGGGCAGTGGTGAGCCAAGCCCCAGCTGCTCGCTGTTGTATTAATGGAAGAGCTTCTCACACTGATATAGAATTGCAGTTGTTTTTCTGCAACTTGAAAGTTTTTCAATTTGTGCATATGAGATGTTTGGCAAGACATAATATATCCTCTTACTGTAGGAAACACTGAACAAATCCACTAGTTCCCGAAGCTTGAAGTCCCTTGAAACAGACAGCAGTGAAACGGAGCTGGAACGAGTTCTGCGGCGCCGGAAAGTCACCACAGACCAGGACAGTGGCAGTAAGTGACTGGACTCCTTCGTGGTCCTTGTCTTCTCTATGCTTTAAGTGACCTTTGAAGCTTTACTTTCTCTTCCAGACTATTGCCATTTCAGCCATTACGGAGAACCTTGCTTACTTCTATGGTGACTCACTTTTATGTCACACATGTCGCTTTTCATCCTCATTTTTTCCAAGAGGTGCCTCCATCAGGATTTTCTGCCCACGCAGCCATATAAACACAGGCTGCTCTGTCCTGCCTGCAGCTCAGACACTCTAGTTAAGAGTTAATAGTCTGACCCTACTGTTAAAATACTCTTCAA
Source organism: Columba livia (assembly GCF_036013475.1). Taxonomy (NCBI): domain Eukaryota; kingdom Metazoa; phylum Chordata; class Aves; order Columbiformes; family Columbidae; genus Columba; species Columba livia. Next base: position 7,743,804 of record NC_088607.1, read on the forward strand.
AGGAATGATAACCAGAGAAATGGGGTTTAGGACTAATGTTTTGAATTAATCTTGTCTACAGAGAAAGGGTGTGTAGTTTTTAAGCTATGCTTTACTATCAGCATCTGTAAGAAACTGTCCATGTTCTGCCTGGTTAGAAACAGAGCCTGTGCAAGTGTAAGTCTGTGCCATAGCTGATCCAGACGTGGCTGCTTTTAATGTCACTCAATGGTTTTATCTTGGACTCTGTAGAGAGACAGTTCAGTGACAGAAGCATTAAATTGTCTTTGGGTTTTAGGTCCCACTGGATTCTTGGCCACATCAGAATCAAAATCTCTGCCTGTGCTGGGTTCGGGAGCCAGTGCCGCACAAACAGCACCGAACAAGAAAGACCTGGAGACAGAATTCACTTCCAAAGTACCCGCCTCAGGTCCTGTCTCTAACCAGCCTGAGGGTGTCACAGGCTCCAAGCCTACATTACAGTAAGTAGAATATGGATTTCTAGATAGATTTGAGTACAAGGTCTGGTTAGCTGGTGCATTTTGAAAGTGCTTTAACATCTATTTTGGTTAAAAGGATAAATGTACAGTCTGCAACTGTTTACCACTGACTCATCAGATAATTGCAGTCTCACGTGGAAGTAGAAGTTGAATTATCCTTAATAAAGTTCTTTTCCTGTAGAATACTTGAGCATTCTAGGAAAAAAAGTTAATTTTCTCTACTAAAAAAAATAGAACTCGAAAAGTTTTCAAGGAATAGTAATCTTGAGTTTTTTGCAATATCTGAAGAGGGAAAATAGTTATGCACTTAACTCCTGATTTTTAAAATAGGTAGTTCTAGCAATTTAAGTCGTATTAGTCTGTGTGCAGGTGTGCAGGGCAGTTTCTGTTGAGCCAAAATTGAGTGGTAATTATTACTGTTAAATGTTTGTTGGTTAAAACTCTGAACTACCTTTAAATCCCAATATCAAGATTCTTCAAAAAAAAACCCACCCCAAAACCCTGGTTAGTGCTGCATTTGCACAGGCAGGCAGAGGAATCTTTTGTCTCAAGAGACTGAAGACCCAAGGTGCCAGTTCAGCATCAAAGAGTTAAACCTGCTTCAGGGCTATTTATTTCAGGCGGATCGTACGGAGGATGGGTTTGTTTTATAACACCACCAAGCTCCTTCTGAAATCAGGCTGTGCCCTTCCTTCAGTTCCCTTGCCAGGTGGTTTGTCAGTTTGTCACTTCAAGAAAAGGAAATAGATGAGACAAATGAGATCGGCAGAATATTGTAATCATGTCTAATTAAACCTCTGAATTCCTGTTCTGTCAGTTGAAAAATACCACCAGTACCAATTCTAGCAAGGCTCCATTGCTTAGTTCAAAGGAGTAAGTCACGGCAAATGAGCTGGAAATTCAGTTCGCATTTATTTTTATGAACTAATATTTACTTCACTCTCCTGTAGGTACTTTTATCATTTATTTTAAATGGATAAAGAGCTCAATTTCATTTTTGCCCTACAGTTTTTTTAGTTCGCACTGAGTTTTAAAAGCAGATTGTGTTTTGCAATCATATGTATTTCCCCCTTTTATTTCATTTAAGCATCCTTAGAAGAAAGGTGATCTTCATTTTAATTTAATCAGAAAGATGAAGATTTGTTCAACAGTTAATTTGGGATGAATAATGCCATTGGGTTTTCTTGAACTGCTACCCTGACAGAAAGGTGAGGTTGTTCCTGAAAAATACTGTTTGTAGTTTGTGGATTTCTACAATTTTGAACTGATAACCTTAATCAGAAAATACAGCAACTCTTTGCACCTTTTGTCTACCTTTTATTCCACCAAACTAAGTGCAAATTGCATTTACAAGAAAGGAAATGAAATAATTGCAGGCCCCAAGGTCTCGCAGAATGCATGGTGAATTGACAGTGAAAAGGATCTTGTGTTGACAGTCACGGTTGTTATGTGTTGTAAAAGCATATGTGAAGCTCAATTTATTTCTCAGCTTGCCTATTCAGTGACATCCTAAAAGACACATTTCACTTTAATTTATCTGTTTAAAGCATTAAAACAAATGTGGTGGGCCAGACTCCTTAGTGCTGCAGGGCTTCTTTGTGCTGTCGCTGGTGTAAACCTGCTTAATTGGAAAGACTCATCATTGAGGATGGTTTTCCAGCAGCGAGAAGGTGCTGGGGCGCTCATACTCTGATGCCGCTGGGCTGGCAGGGAGGAGCAGAAATAACCTGGATGCTTCGCACCACGGTTAGTTGCAATTACTATATTTTTTTTCTTCTGAGCACTGTTTGCAGCAGAGGTTGGGAGAGGCAGCCTCCAGACTCCCAGGTGTGTGAGCGTTGTTTTGAAACACAGCTCACTCAAAGCAGACGTCAGAAAGAGGTTTATTTGTCTAACGTGCCTGACAACTTGGCTGTAGAATCAGTTTTCTGGGCTTCCCTGAGTACATCTATACTAGCAGTTTAGTTTGGGTCAGCAGAACACTTCTGAAGCCAATCTCCCTACTGTCCCTCGTTTGATTTGTGTCCCGGCATGGTCTCAGTGCATAAACTGGATCTCTGGATTCATTGGATGGGTGAAAATAAACCAGAAGATGTGATCCAGTCTTTCGTGCCTGGCCTAGGGGCCACATGAGAGCTGGTTCAGTGAATAACCACCCCCCGAAACACGTGTTACGAGGACACCAGTCTGAAGCACAGGCTGTTCCCCTCCTGTTGCACCACACTTATTTCCTGAAGCCGCCCGTGTTAACTAAACAAACAGCACGCTGCTTTGACCAGATACCCTAAATGACAAAGGCACACAAAAGAGTTATTGTGGCTCCTCTTCTCCTCATTCATACCTGAGGTAAAAGGATGCAGCTGTCTTATCATTTGCAATTCCTTGAAATCTGACAAAGGTGTGACCTACTCCAACTGTTTGCAGCAGCCAAGCAAACCTTTTGTAGCTCAGTAGAGGACTGTGTGTCTCATAATTACCAGGTGTCTCTTTTTTTCTTCACCTGGATTTTAATTGACAGCTTCCTATTTGAAACCTTAGGGATAGTTGTGCATGAAATATTTCTCTTCGCTGCACCATTTACTAAGGCTTGTAATCTGAAGGAGGAGGTAATACTTCCAGACATCTAAATGCAAACAGCCCTATTCATCATTCTTTATGTTGAGTAACAGTTGAGCACACCAGTTCTCATGGAGAAAGAAGGTTGGGACTTTGAAAAAGACACAGGCTTGAAAATGTGTCTGTGAACAACAGGTAGACACAAGTCAGCTCATTGAGAAAAATCCTGGATCCTCCCTGCCCCCAAGTCAGGTTCAATCTAACCCAAATCCTAAGGGGGTGAGGAATGTCAGCATTTGCTTGAAGTAGGACTTGCAATATGGTTACTCTGTGCTTAAGTGTTACTAAAGCCCTGGCCTCCAGCTGAATCAGCTCAGCCACTGGTGTGAGCTGCCAAAGGCAAAAAAAGGCTGTAATGTCAACAAATACACGTTGATTCTGAAACTTCTCCTTGATGGTAGCTCAGACAAGTTAATTTCCAAGAAAAATTAGGGCTTCAAACCACTAAGTGAGGTGTTATTTCAGTGCAGGGGGTTGTTAGAAGAAGGGTCTGAAGCCATTAAGCAGGTGATCCATAACGTGTGAAGTTTCGCTGAGGTTGTGCTGAAGGGGATGACATAATAATGTGTGTCCTGTAGAGAAATTGAGGCTTTACCTCAGTATTCAGGTAACTTCCTCTGCAAATCTCTTCCCAAATGTTTAACCCAGCGTGAGCGTAATTCTGTGACAATTGCTTAGAAGAGAACAGGTGACAATTGAGTTGCACTGGGAGCGGGAGAGTTCCCGTGACGCCCTGGGGGTGCAGACACAAAGGTGTGGCTGCCCCTGGGTTTGGGGGGATTTTGTTTCCTTTCTGTTTTTTCCAGCACTTTGTAAACATTTTGTTTCTGGGCAGCAGAGTTCTCCCCTAACAGAGTGAACCACAGAGAGGGTTAGTCTTAATCTGATGATTTTATACAATTAAAGGATTTGTCCTTCTTCTGGCTGTAATCTTAGTACCCTTGAATCATCCACCAGCTCTGCGGGAAGCTGCTCAGCCTGAGCCAGAAAAAACTCTAAAGGTTTTCCAGTGCAGCTTGAACGTGGGTAATTTAGCCTGAACAACAAATGAAGAAAACAATGAGATGTTCCAGAAGTTTGAGGTCTCCTCAATATTAACTGTTTTAAAAATACTGTCACACATTTTTCATAGACTGCGCTTTTTGTGCGCGCTCTGAGTGCAGGTAGAAGCTCTCCAAGATTCTTCGTTTAAATTAATTTGCCAATCTCTGTGAGCATTTTTTAAAAAGCACCATAAAAATGGGAAAAATCTCCATACAAAGGTTGTCTGCAGTTCCATTCTGCTCACTGCTCTCTTGATCACCTTTCTGCTCAGCAAGATTTGGCAGAGGTGTTCCAGAAATGGAGGTTTATTGCACTTTCTTCACAGATGCCTGGTGTTACAGATAGTGCTGGGACTATTATATCAGAGGAGGGAACCACCAGACTAATTCACTGGTGTTTGTGTTCCCTGTCATTTCCTTTTGACAAATCCTGTAGTGTGATGGAATTTTTTGTTCGCTGAAGATGTTCAAAATTTGAAATTGGTGTCTTTTTTACTATTGTTCAGTAAAAAATCGTTGTTACTCAGTTGTTGCCTTTGGTCCTGTCTCTTGTATTCCCCTGCCTTGTTAAAAATTCTGAAATATTTAAGAAATGCATATATGGCTTTTATTCTCAGTAAAAGTCTTTGAGTGAGGATAAGATCACCTGATATGGGGATCTTGCAGTACAATGGGAATGCTGGGGTGGGCTGGGCGGTACCTAGGCAAAGGACAAGCTCTAACTGAGATGCAGGCCTGGCTTTTAAGCATCATAAAGAAGCAACTGGTGGTGAGCAACTGTCAAATCAGCTTAATGTTTCAAATCTCACCTCTGGGGAGTAAGGAATGGCACTGGGTGAGTTTTAGTTAGTTTTGATTTAGAAAGCAATTTTGCTTTGAAGGGTGATGACAGCTGTTTCAGCATCCTCAATGGGGCAGCTCGCTCAAAGACCATGTCTACTAATTCAGTGCCATGTTGGTGTCGGCTCTTGTAGCAGAAACGGCTTCGGTCCCACCAGCTCAGACTCCAGGCAGAGTATCCGTGGGGACTCTCCCATGCCTACACTGTTTACTTACAAAAATAGTCTTCGTTGGAATAGATTTTTACCAGCATTTTCTAAATACCCTGTAAAAAAAAAATTGATATTCGTACAGTATTCTCAACTGGTTTCCTTTAGCCTTCTGCTTTTATGTATTGTTAGGAAATTGGATGGGACTTAATCCAATAAAATTTTCCATGATATTTACATAAAATTCTGGTTTCTAATGGAAACACATAACAGTGATTTCATGAATAGAGCACTGAGCGAGGTTAAATAATACCAAGGTTATAATATTAACCAGAGGAAACAAAGAAAATTCAAGTCTCAGTTGTCAATCCGACCCTTAGTTTGTCCTTTTGTGCTCCTACTGTAAATTATTTACAAAGGGCACAGCAGTACTAGTTCACAGATGGCCCATCAGGCGTAACCCTTTATTTTTACACCTTCTGTAGCTTCTGTAACTAAATAAATGGAATATATTGCTTTTTGGGGCTGTTCTCTCACAAGCAGTACTCAGTACTGCATGGGACATTGCATATCCTGTACAATTAATCTAAAATATATTTATCATCTAAATTTGAATTTCACAGTACGGATTTTATGTGTTCAGTCATAGAAATGTATGCAGACTTAGGAACAATTATGCATGAATGAGTACAATAGGACTAGGTTGTCAGTTTCTGGCATAAATATATAGTTGGACAAATAACAAGAATACTGATAGAGACATTAACAATCTTAATGAACAAAGAGCTTTGCATAGAGCTAAATGCAAATACTTTGGACAAATTTGTAATTGTTTAAAACTGTGGCTAACTACATCTGTACTAATTGCTTTTCCCAGTTTTATTTGTAGCAGCAAAACCCTTTTTTTGAAAGGGAGCACCAAAATTATGTTCATTCTTACACTGAAACTTTATTATGCCTGTATTCTGGTCTCGACAAACTAGGGAAAATGAGCTATGAATACCTGATAAATAGGGTTAATAATTTTTAACAATACCTCAGCTGTAACAGCATCACTGTCAGGCTGGTGCTGCAACCGTGTAAAGGAAGAAGGGAATGTTCGTACAACAAAGTCTGAATAGTAATTCTTATTTTTATGCTTGAAACGCTGATTTAATCACTGGTTTTCTCCATTAAACTACTTTATATCGACATCTTTCATTTTTCTGTCCTTTGAAGGTGGTAAATATGATTGCCGTTTTATCCATTTTTGTTATAAATGAAACAGACTTCAGAGCGCTTGGCTGTGCATCAGTTGTTGGAATGCTGCCATACACTAATGCAGGCTCCCCACTGTGAGCCCAGTGAAGAATTATACTTTGATTCACCAGATTGTATTAAATAGTCCAGCTGTTGGGATTTGAAAGATAGTTACCTCCAAAGTGAAATAAAAATGAACTTGGCATTTATGGCTTTGACCATTTTTATAGTGTTGGGCAATCAGCTTTTCAGAGGTAGCACTTTTAAAAATAACCCTCTTCTGGTTACGCTGCTTTAAAAAGTTTAATTTGCTGTAACATTCAAAATACCCCACCCTGTATTTTCTGGAATGATTGGCAACTTTTGCATAAAATAAGCATTATTTTCCTTATGAAATCACTAGCTTCTGATGATAATCAAATGAGTCTGAAACTGTATCTATTAGTGCCAATTTCTGCATTAATTAACTTATGCCGAAGTTCTAATGTTAGAGACAATTCTTGTAATTAAAGCTTGAACGTGGAATTTCATTCACTATATCAAGTGCTTCAACAGCAAGCTGAGTAAATTCTTTCTGAAATGTGAAGTGCAACAACTGTTGTTTCTGTGGTTATTTACTGGTTTTTAACCTGTACATTTACTCGCTCCCCGTCAGGTGGGAGCCAGTACAATCTCCGTCCCATGCTCTAATTGTTGAGTGGGGTGACCTCTTTTTTTTTTCTTATGTCATTTTCTCTAGGACAAAGACTGTCGTAATAAAGGGCAGTTCACAGCAGATGGATCCAGTAGCTGAATTTCTTTCTCTGGCCTCTAGTTGGTTCCACTTTTCCCTTTCAAGGATGTTATCTTAGCAGTATGGAAGGCTGGTCCTTATGAGTAAGCATGAAAAATTAGAAGAAAAATAAAATAGGCTCTGGACTAGCAGAACTAGCAGACGCAGTTGCATAGAGCAGCTGTACAGTGAGGCTCCCCGGGAGCCGCACACCCACTGGTGCGTGTGGGACCTTCCTGCACGAAGGGGTTTTGCACGCACCCAGTTTGGTGGTTGTGTCTGTGTTGGTGTAGACGCCTGTACTGTGTTCATACCATCATGCAAGCCCCTGCCTAAAGACAGGCTGAGCCCATGGGCGCCCCTGAAGGAGGCGTAGGCTGCCCGTCTGCCCATGCAGCAGCACTAATGTAATGTAGGAAACACCCCAGTCTGCGGCTTGTTCGGGTCGTGCTTTCCCAGTGTTGGCATCGGTCTCTGCTGGTGTGTTCTGGCTAATCTAAGGATTTGCCTGCACGTTTTCAACACTAGTACAAAGCTTTTGAATATAGACAAGTGCTTTTAGTGTTTATAGCGTGATGCCAGCCTCAAGAAGTAACCCTGGTGTCTCTGACCTTTCCTTCCTCTCTCCCCACTCAGAGGGCTTTTTATCCGCAGGAATTCCTGCGCTGCCAGCAATCAGCCGTAACCCCGTTTCTGCAGTGCGGCACGTAGGTCTATTGCCCTCTGTATTTCAGCAAATCCAGTAGGTGATTTTTCAGGAATCATTTACCCTCGCTCCCAGTGAGACCATGAGCAGCCTGTTGGCTGGTTACGCTGCCTCTGCCTCCCTGTTATATGGCAGAGGGTGGTTCAGTGAAAGCCCGGGATGGGAGGTGGAGAAGCAGCCGTGTTTCCTCAGGGTGCTGGGCCACCTTGTCTAGACGGTGCTTTTGCCAAGAAAGGTTGGACCACATGATCCTTGTGGTCCCTTCCAACCTGGTGTGCCACGAGTTTATTCTCCTTTCAGGCTGTAGGGCTGTTACCTAACAGACAGCAGGGGCTGGGAGTGTTTTCTCTGGGTGCAACTGCTTTGTTGGACATGAGGGAACCTAAATTTGGCTCAGAGATGAGAGAAAATAAGTTCTTAAGACTTTAAAGTGATTCTTTCATAGTCAAAGGATTTTTTTTTTCAGTGCTTTATAAGTTTGTTTTTCCTTGTAAATATCTTTCATGGCTGCCTTAACAAATATTCGGGAGAGGTAATGTGACTGTTGCATGTTGTGAACTATCGTCTGTATGTAACAGCTGTAAATCTAGAAATCTGTTTGTTAGTTCAGTAGACTTGTTGTATAGAATCATGCAACAGTTTGGGTTGGAAGGGACTTTAAAGACCATCCAGTCCAACCTCCCACCATGGGCAGGGACACCTTCCACTAGACCAGGTTTGTCAAAGCCCCGTCCAACCTGGCCTTGATCACTGCCAGGGATGGGGCATCCACAGCGTCTCTGGGCAGCCTGTTCCAGGGCCTCACCACCCTCACGGTGAAGAATTTCTTCCTTATATCTGAGCTAAACCTACCCTCTTTCAGCTTAAAGGCATTACCCTTTGTCCTGTCATACATGCTACTAATAATATAAATCCCTTTTCTTTATATTTAGATTCTTTCTCCTAAATATGTGAACTGTTATCTGTTTTCATATATTTATTCTTTCTTCTCTAGATCAACTAGTCATACAGAATTGACAAGAAAAGCCTCTAGCAGCGAAAGAGAGACAGAATCCGTTGTAGTTTTAGGTCCTGTTTCCACCAGCAGGGATCAGATGTCTGAAAATACGCTGATTCACAACAAAATGAAAGAAGAAAAAATCAAGCCGCTGGGTAAAGAAACTAGTGCTGAGAAAATGAAAGAAGCAGACAGTTCTAACTGTTAATTGTTGTTCTGAAAGGCTGTAACTTTTAGGAATCATTATCTGGACATGTATATTGCTTAGGTGTGTTACTAGGGGCTACGGTCTGTACTCCAAACAGCTTTCAATAATAGAGATTGAGATGGTCTTTTGTATGCAGTTTTGTTACATGCATTAAAGTGTTAAATAACTATGTATCACTCAGTATCCCTTTCGCATTTTAATTGCGCAGGTATGGTTAATATTTTCTTAGATAATGTCAGTTACCTTTTCTTCAAAACGGTATTTGAAAAGACTTTTTAAATTATTATTTTGTTGAGAAGATGCCTTGTCAAAGTTCCATTCTAAAGCTTGCCAGAAGTCGCTGGCGTCCCTCTTGAACTGGACAGGTTCAGGTTAGACCCTGTGAAAGTGATTGCACACACATCAGCTTTAGTATGGGGGCTGTTATTAATAATTAAAAAAATCAGGTTCTAGACACGTTGCTTTAAAAATATGTTGATATCTACATAAACCAAGATCTTGTAGGTCTCCATACTGCTGTATCCAAGCACACTCTTTTGAGGAACTTAAAAAGCACAAGCATTAACCCTTCTGTTCCGTTTGCCCCAGTGGACAGCTGGCCCAAAGGCTGAAAGGCAGAGGCGGTGCAGCGTGTCATCTCGGTCTCAAGGTAACGATAGCCAAAGTCGAAAGTTCATGGGTTGAGATTGGTGCTCTCATTTGGATTAAAAGCTTTTCAAAGGACAAGCTCTCTCCTGGTTTTTGTTTCAATGTTACAGAGCAAAGTTTGGAGCTGCTGCAAAAATGTAAGTTACAGTAGACTCCTGGGAGTATGGAGTACATTTGGGATTCAGTCAGTCTAGGATTGCGAGTTATTTGGAGTCAACATTTTGAGAACTCCCAGCTGAAAGCTTGCAGCACTAACAAATAAGCCTTTGCTTGGAATCCAGTACACACTGGTGGCATTAATTTCTTTGAGAACACTTTAGATGTTGCTATGTGATGACACAAATCCCAGTTTCCCTCAGCCCTTATTTCCTATCAAGATAGTGAGACAGGTATGTAATGGGTTTGCTTCACTGCCAATTCACGTTCCCTTTTAGTCTCTTTTTAAATTCTACACAGTATCTCATTCTTTCATAATGAACGAACAAATGTAATCAGGGATTTACCTAAAAATCGGCGTAACTGAAATTAGGTGGTCAAGTACTTGAATGCACTTGGATTATTTTTTATTTAATGGTTTGAAACAGTGATAGTATTGAAGGATGAATGTTCTGAGTTTGTTGGTTTTGGCTCTGCATGCAACTGTCTGGTGCTTTCCCTAAAAATAAAATGATAGTAACGAGTGTGGTGGTTTCACATCTTTTTTGGTGTTTTTTGCATGTTTGGTAAGAAAATCTTGGACTTGATCTAATTACTGAACTATGTATGATTCTTAAACTTGGGGAAATTTGTCTCTCATTGATGTCTTAATTTCTGGGGGGCGGTTGATTCTGGTGCTTTATTTTTCACTTAGGGATCTGTTACACTGAATTTAAAATGCAACATTTTATATATGTATTTTTCCTCAAATTATTGCTGCTCTATTAGATGTTCAAATTTTCAAACGATGCAAAACCCAGAAGTTTTTAAAGAAGTATTTCTTTTACTTAAACTGTTTGTTACCTAGGACATAAATTACTTATTTATCTTTTCACTCTTGCTTATTAAAAAGACTCTTGACAAGTTTCCCAGCCCTTGTGAAACTGAGTGGTTATTCCCTGCCTCCGAGTGAAGCTTCTGAGGGATGCCGGTTCCAGCTGTGTGCCCTACATTTGGGGTCTGCACTGATGCACTCGCCCTGATCGTGAGCTAGAACTGGAGCAGAATTTCCCTTGTAGGCTCGATCTAAGGGCAGCATTGAGGGGGTGTGGGGGGATGGAGCAGCATAACAGTCAAGGCCTTTGTTTTTTGTAAAATGCTTTTTTTTTTTTTTTCACTGTTTGTCAATAGCTTGTTCTTTGTATGGAGAGAGACTTCAACTTTCCCAAAACAAACATTTCGTTTTGGACACAACACAGAGGTATTTGTTTTGTCAGTTTGTAAATACGGCACAGAATTTTGCAGTATTTTCAAACTATAGCCACTGCTTAGCTAACTTGGTTTCAGCTGAAAGCAATGGTCTCCTGGGAAAAGAGAAGGTAGTTTCTGAATGCTTTTAGCTAAAGTGCTTGAAAATAAATGGATTAAGGAATAGGTAATATATGAGTTTCTTGCTAGAATGTTTTGGTTTGTTTTAAGAAATGTATCCAAAAGTTACTGTTGACAACCTAGGTCAGTGTGATGTTCTCTGGGAGCTGGGCAGGCAGGCTGGGAGCCTGCAGGGCTGGCTGACAGAGCTTTGGAAGCGCTGAATTCTGCTCCGGGGGAGGAGATACAGCAGAAGGTTGATTTTCTGGCTGTGATTCTTCACCAAAAGCAATAAATTCAAGAGTTGCTTCACCTGAAATAGAAAAGAAAAAAGAAACTCATGTTTGCCCTAATCCAGTTTCTTGTAATGTTCTCTAGTGCACTCAGATTTTATTTATTTATTTCTTTGAAATGGCACATGATGCTTCCAAGAGTCTCTAAACACCTTCAAAGTCTGACCCTTTGAAACAGGAGCGACAGTCCTGCACTGTGATTACATGGTGGGGATATTCATTGCATTCCCTTCCTCGCTAATGATCTCACCGCACTGCCCTTTTTTTTAACCCCCATCTTTCTCTGCACTGTGTTTTTGCTAAAGCTCCTGCCAGCTGCCCGTGCCTCCTCTCTGCCCCAGCCTTCAACAACTCAATGTAAGCCCAAGTTCAGATGTTGCTCCTGTAATTAACACTTCACCTCTCTTCTCACAGCTGTTTTCCCCAGTTCTGTGACTTTCCTTCCTCCTCAACCTCACCACCTAATTCCCCTTTTTGGCACATACACAACACCCACCCCATCACTGAACAGTCTCAGCTTTAGCTGTCGCTTTTTAGCAAAGACACGGCCAGTCTGTGCTTGACCTTGCCAGCAGCTCACACGCACCTTCCAGGTGCACTTGAAGGCTCAAACGCGGCACCGGGGTCGGGGCTGCACTTCGGCTGAGACCTGCGCCCCCCAAACTGCTCATAGTGAGAGGGGCCGGTTGTCCTGGTGCTGATGGGCCCAGCTGTGGCCCCGCTCAGCCGCCCCCGGGGACTCCAGATGGGTCAGTGTCACCAGTGTCACCTCCCACCTCCGGAGCCCTCTGCTCCTCAGCGCTACAGCGTGTTCCGTAGCTGTCAGCCCGGGCAAATGCCAAGTTTGAGATGCAGCTCAGGCACGCTATCACAATAGTTTCCTGCTGGTGATTTAGCTATTGGATTTTATTTCTGCCAAAAGATTAACAGCTTCGGGAATTGTTGCTCTTTCATTGTATGAGGTGTAGGTTTAAATATTTGTCAAAGTCAAGCTCTTTCGTTTAGACTATACCATTTGAACAGGGAATATATTAATATTGCTGACAGTTAAAATTCATAGTTCTAGAATTATCTGTTTTGTTTTTGAAAAGTGAATTCTGTGAAACTACTTTCTTAGCAACAAAGAAATCTTGTCTCTGTTTCTACTTTTTGCAATGACTATATATGAGCAAGGGGGAGATTTTGAACACTCAGAATGTTTTCAATTTTTTTTTAATAAAACCTTTGTTTTCTAGCGTCCATGTCAAGTACTGCTATCCTACATATAGAACTTTGAAAATTATTGGAAAAAAGAGAGTAAAATGACTTAATTCTCCTTCATTTTTCTTAGGCATAATAAATTCTTGCAAACCCTTTCCTTCCTTTCTTCCTCTCCTTGTCTCTCTCTCCCTCCCCTTCAGACTGGAAGCCTTTATTCTGTCTTGATTGATACCTGAACAAGTGAGAAGTGGCTCTAAAGAACTGTTAAGCATTTAACAGTGCAGAGTAGAGAGGAAAAAGATGATGCAGATCCTGAAATGCAGGCAGATGCATACAAGTGCCTAAGGCTGAATGTGCATCGTCAACTTCGGATTTTCTTGGGTTTTATTTAGTGCTTACCCATGCAATTGGAGCTTTCCAAGCACATTTTGCTGGAAATCTAACACACAAAAGGGGGTTGTGAAATGAAGTTTTGTTAGCAATATATGTTTAGAGGCTGGAGGGTGGTAGGGTATTTGGCCTAAAATTCTCGTTTTGGCAGCTTTTTGGCGTGTTATGTGCATGGTTTTTGTTTTGTTCCCTTTGCACTGTGGGCTTCAAGACTCCAACCAATTAATTCTGGAAAAAAGCTTAATGTAGACTACTCCTCAAGAAGGGGTCTATTTTAACATTCAGTAAACAGATAATCCATTAGGACAACAATATACATTGTGGCAAGTGCTATCCTAGTTTTTTTTTTGTCAGCGCTTATTTATGGTCTTTTGATTTCGCTTCCCTCCTGTGGTGCAGTTTCAATCATTCTCCCTCCAATCTTTGTTCTCGTATTCATTGCAAGCTGAAAACAAAGTAAGAAAGAAGCTCATACGTAGCGTTCTATTCTTGGCCAGTTCTTCCTCTATAGCAAGAAGGCGGTTGTATTTGGTCACCCTTTCTCCGCGGGAAAGACCTCCCAACTTGATAAACCTGGCACCCAGTCCAACAGCCTTAAATGAGAAAGTGCGTATTTTAAAACTACACGGTTCGGGAAGCGAAGTCGTTCTTCATTATTAAATATGTTATCCTACTTGTAATTTAACACTCTTCTCGTTCTACAGATAAAAACCCTCCTTTAAATATTAATAAAATCTCTTTGTGAAAGATTTGTCGCATGCAAACAATAATTTTCACTGGCATATGAAATGAAATTTTATTTGCAAATGTAGCTTTAATCCAAGAAAGACTAAATACATTACTGTTAAGAATTTTTGCCTAAAATATTATTACGACTCAGAAATGTTTTAAGTAACTCACATTTTTTATAAACTAATGCAACCAAATAGATCATACACACTTCTGAATATACTTCCTGCTTTGGCAAATTTCCTGTGTGTTCTCTTTAGACTCAAAGATTAACACTCTGGGGGAAAAAAAACAACTCTAGAAAAAGCCCATTTTGTAAAATGTTGTTTCTTTCTCAAGCAGAAACAGGCTTTCTTCTTAAAAAATAGCTCATGTTAAAAGCAGCGTTCTGGCAATTCTGCAATTGAACAGCTTTCAATACTTACCAGATCCACAAGGCTATCATCAGAAGATTCTCCGTCTGGACTTCCTAATATGGTAATATGTCTTTGACCTATATATAAGGGGAGTGTAAAACCTTCATTAGTGTATATTTTATATATTCGACACTGAAATTGTTTGGACTTTCCATTCTTTTTTTTTCTTTCTTTTGGGCTATCTAAGCTTAAATACAAACAGGAGTAAAAGCAGCGGAACACATCTCAGTGGTGTAAACTGTATTAGTTTGCTACATTAAGATTATGTTTTATTTTCAGCACGGTTAGGGGAATATCTAACATCCCATCCTAATTTCTGTCTCTAGCTGATCTCTCTGGTAATGTATTCTCCAGACTATGAGGCTGTTCTATTTATTTTAGATGTGCTCCTTTCTATACTGATGATTTATCTACACTATAAAAAAAGAGTTTACCATGATGACTGAGTGAAATCTTTAAGTTGCTATTTAAGTGCTTTGAAATAGTAATTCTGGGCTTTTTGAAGGCATAAGGAAAGAATTTAGATACATTAAATTTGTCAACCTATTTCTTGGGCATAAAAATGAATAAAGCAAAATTGATACAAAGACAAATCTTACATACGAAACTGCACAAGTTCTTAGTACTGTTACCATAAAGGCTCAATAATATGAAGTCAATAATCTATGTAAACTGCAATTTTAAACATTTTGGACTTGTTTGCATTTCTTAATTATTAATACTAGTATTAGTCAAAAAGATTACTCAGCTACATCTTTTTTTTATTTTGTTTAATTCTGATATCTATTGGAGTGACACTTAGCTGCAGTGTCAAAGGGCACCCACCTTCAGAACATCCACGGGATAATAATTTACTATAGGTGAAGCCTTGAATGCTCTTTTAAGCTCCCGAATGGAGATTTGTGAATCAAACCATGAATTTTTGTTTCTTCTGACAAGCACTTTCTAAATTAGAAGTGTCAATAATTTATTAAAAAGATATAATAATTCCAGATGTAACAACACTATTTATTGACTTGTAGGGTTTGCGAATCAGCCTTTTCCCCCCTCTACTCACCGTCCAGAAGTCCAGTAAGTTCTATGAGGTCTGATACCTTTGTTTGGTTAATATATTTTAGGACAACGCCACTGCACATAGGTACGTTGATGTTTTGGTCAATTTTAAGTTTGGATATATGTGTTGCAGCATCTTCAGCAATCAGGTAACATTTGGAACCAAGAGCACAGCATATGTTATTCCATTGTTCTCTGTCCTGCATAAACAATCAAGCAAATAACTGGAGTTTAAAATAATAAACTGAACAGAAACTCTAATTGAGGAGGTAATTTTTTTTAAAAAAAACAACATTTAATCCTAAAGATAGCCTTCATATATACATGTCATATTTTATACTGTATTTTAAATCTACCTAAGAAAAATATACCACTGAAATTTTGCTTGGATTTTAAGATTATGCTAGAAAACATAAATTCTATGTCTGGAATTAATCAAGGGTAGTTGCATACAAGTATAGCTTAAAATGTTTCAAATTAAATTAACTTTAGGAGTTTGCTATTTTGATTTCCTTTCTGAAAGTGATTTAATTTTAATGGGGTATAAAATAATTTTCTACTGTTTTCTTCAGAGGACTCATTCTTGTGTTAATATTTTCACTATCACAGTATTTGCTTGAATATAAAATAATGAAACCGGAGGCAGTCATAGACTCAGTGACACATCTCAAAACAGGATGATCAGAGCAGTAAGACTGACCATAGGGAACAGCACAATAAACCCCTCACCTTCCAGCAAAGCTCCATTTTTTAAGTCTTTGTGTTTTCATTTTACTGTACTATCCCCATGGTACTGAGATTTAAGGATAAAGAAAACACTAGGATATGTAAATAATTTGAAAGAAGAAATTTATGAATTAATTTGTTTTCTTTGTGTCCACATAATGCAAATTGTCACATTAAAAACATTACTTTCCTAGTTATTAATTCTGCCGTAATAATTCTTGGTCTGTGGATCAGACTTTCATAACTACATAGCTGCAATCTGTAGGGTACAGTCCTATCAGGATTTCAAGCCCACACATACGTGAAAATGAAGTTTTTGAAACCTGAAGAAATATTTAAACTTAAACACTAAAGTGGTCTGCTGTCTGCCACTGAATTGTTGAATTGCTACCAGAGCTAATTCTCAAGGACACGATTATCTGTGGCAAAGATGTATCAGGGGTAAACCTGGTAAATTTGTGCAGAGCAGGGAGGAGGATGAGAAGCATTTCTCTTAACAGGATTATATTTCAAACTGTACTTCATTGTCTGTTATAATTCTCCTGCAGATTTTCATACTGGAAACATGTTTCTTCACAAAAATTCTCAAGGAAGTTTGCAGCTGTGGCAGGAGTAGGGAATAAATGGGGTGGTTTGGAACATGGGTAATTCAGCATCAGACTGAAACAGCGCAGGGAGGCAAGGCTCACTACTAGAGTGAGGTGACAGTAAATACACATTGAAACAATGAACTTTTAGAGTCCCTGTTAATAACAAAATCAGATGGATTTTGCAGTTCATCTGGTTTGGAATTATTGATTCAAGCACTGGGCAGATTCACAAAGACAACATCACTTTACTTCCCCCTTCAAGCACAGTCGTCATGTTTTGTTCATGAAAACAAGCCCCATATATTTATTTCAAAGAAGATGAAGTGTGCAATTTGACAGCAAGAGCAAATTTTTATTAAGTTGTGCAACTGCAGAATCTAGGTTTACAATTGTGGGGTTCTGCTACAATTAAGTTTTTATCTCTTGTGTAATACATGAAAACTTAATCTTATGTACAAATGCTAATCTTTAAGGCTACGCAATCTGTTTCTTTCATCGATCTATAACTTGATAACATGCTTAGTAGTATTCTACTTTATTGTTGTAATCTATTGGTCACATAAAAGTAACTTGTCTAACTTTTATCACAGTGGTAAATATATAGTATCTTACTACCACTTTAAAACTTCTGCCGAGCAATGCTGCCAGTGACAGGTTTGTTCTGCCTTTGGGTATATATCTCAATCATAAAGAATAGCAGGAATATTTTTTTTGAGTGATTCTACAGAATATACAACTATGTGCAATTTTTTAGCTTCTCCCATTAATATGATATCATTTATATATAACTTCAATTTTATAATTTGTTTTTTACAATTTGAATTATTTTTTTACTTAAGAAGAAAAATGTAATTAAAATTACAGTGGTTTAGCAAGCAGAATCAGGAAAAAAAAAGCCTTATAATTCTTTAAAATGTTTGTACTGACCACTTTCTGTTCATGCAAGAGTTATTTTCTGTCAGGAAATATGTCAAAAGCATAGAAAAATTTAGAGTTATTGTCAATTACACTTGTGCTAATGAATTGTTACATACATTTTTGTAGTGATATTTTTTGTGCCTAAAGACTTCAAAAGCAAAAGCTTCCTATTTTATATGTTTTGTAAAGATGTGAAAAGGTCATTGATATGTCACTTAACAGCATTATCAATTTTTCAAGGACTGCACTGTGGTATCTTACCTCTTTTCGTAACGGATCTATTAATGCAATAATAAAAGGAAAGTTATTAATCAGTTCCACGTACATGTCAACCATTTCATCAGGACTTTTGAATGTTCCAGTGAGTATTTCATATTTTCCTTTAACCTAGAAAGTGAAGTAAAAAGCATAAAAGATAAGGAAAGTAGTACTTTAAAAAACAGAGTACTAACGTAAGCATACAGCTAGTGTCTCTATTAAGGCGGTAGATTGTGTGTTCTTCAATGAACACACACTCCCTTGTCCATTTTACTGGTCAGCACATTAAAACTCTGCCTGAAGTTAACAGTGGATTCCAGTGGGCTTATGCCTAAGTCTCTGAAAGATGCCACTCTCAAAACTAGTGAGGATCTATTTCAGCATTTGCTAGACAACACTGCCAGCTTTACACTACTTTATCATAAAGTCAGGAATCTTTGACATATTTATTAAATCTTGCATGAAAGATCTCATTTTTCACTTCCCCAAAAAGTTATTTTCTAGCCCTTATTTTCATAAAAAAATATTGCTGTGCAAAAGGAGTGAACCCACAGTGCTCAAAGACAAGGTAGTGCCTTTCCTTGCCTCTTTCCCCTTTCAGAAAAAAAAAAGACGACTAGTTTAAAACTAGTCTCATCACCACGGGAAGCACAAGCTGCAGCGTGCAAGGATTCTTAAGGGCACAGTGCCAAACTCTGCCCGAGTATTCACTGCTTTAGTGACGTGAACAGTTCAACAACAGAAAGTTACATAATTACTGATAATTCATCGTTTAAGAATTTGGCTCATTCTGGTATAGGATACAGGTATTGCAAACTGTCAGGAAAGCAACTGCTTTCACAAAATATATTAATAATGAAAGGTTTCTCACCGTAGTACACCCAAATACACAAAATCTCATGAGATAATAACTATAATAGGAAGTTCCTTTTTCTGTTCGGAGAAAAACCCAATTGGTCCTGGAACAAGGGGCACAAACTGAAAGACTTGAGCTGGAGATAAATAGACTTTGTCAAATAAAAATCTTGAAAAATAAGAATTAAAAAATGAACTGTTGATACACAATGAGATGGATGTTAGTGGGTAAACACACATACCATAGTACAAATGCACAGAAACGGTAGTTTGCAGAAAACAATGGATGTAGTATAATAAAACAGAGAAATAAGCATATAGTGGTGTGAAGGAATTACAGAAGTATACTTGTGTAAATAATTTATTGTTCTTCATGCTTGAAAACAAGGTGGATAGAAGATAATTATTTCATTTATACCTTATGGTGAAATGAAAAAACCCACAGGATTTGTCTCATAATACTTTAATTCAAAATTGTCTGAGATGTAATGTGAAATGAAGCTGTTTTGTTAAATAGAGCACTTAGGAGATATTTGGCACAGACTGATCTGAAAAATCTTATTAAATAAACAGATAAAAGACATCAACCTGGCTGAGGCAGGCAGGCTTATACCTTATAACCATTTGCATGGTTAAAGTTAAATCATGAAGGTAACAGATTCCTGTAGGCAGGACACAAGCTGTAGTGGGTGTCTGCTGGGTCCAGTGAGCTTTATTCCATGCAAGGTGCGCGCCAGTGCGCTGGTACAGCTGCGGAGGAGGAATACCCGCATTCTTGCTGCTCCCAGCACAGCACGCTACCAGAAGGATGGCTGTCTCGTCCCTTTGCGCTCACAATCCAATGACACGTCTGCGACACTTGTACTGATTCGACCATCATTTATAAATGCAGAGACAATTATTTTGGTCTGCTTGATTGCTACCTTAAAAAATGGAGTTAGAAGCTTCCAGGTGAGTTTGCAATGTAATAATAAATAATGTTAGCAAATAATAGCTACATTCCTTGTAAAAATCAACAAAACAGTGAAAATTACTTACGTAATCCATTAATCCATGAGCAGCACAATTTATTGCTAAATACATGTCCGTTCCTAGCTCCAGTCCAATATTGTTGCAAGCTGTTTGCATTAGGAGCAGCGGTTGCTCTAGATTATCAAATCCTGTTATTAGGCAACCTAAGTGTGATATTCTTTTTAAGACTTGTGGCTGAAAGTAAAACAAAAAATAATCACACTATAATCACACACATGTATGTATATAATACTTATATACATATTTTCACTGTCATTTCATTCCGCATTCAGTTATCAAAATATAAATCTGCTCTCAGAAATTGCATTAGCAACTTTAAGGACAATTCTCTATGAATGAGGGGTAATGAAATGCTAATGAGTAGAGAGTTAATAGCCCTTTGAAATATGTCTAGTCATGTGGTTCTCACTTTTATATGGCCAGTAGTGGTTTATAAAAGATTTTAAAGGCACTCTTAACAACCACTGAGTTGTCATGGATGCTATGTGAAAGTTCCTAGCGCTATGGACTACCTCTTTGCCACAAAAAAACCCACAATATTCTCCACTTTTAAACAGTTTTTACTCATTTATCCTCAGCTACAGCTTTGATATTGCCTCTATGGAGTGTTGAAGAAATGTTAGAATCTTCCAAGACTTCCAGAAGGAACAAATTTCATAGAGGAGAAATATCTCCTGTACAGATACATGGATACTGTATCCAGTACAGATACAGTACAGACTCATCTGTCTCAGGAACAGCATTCCTGGAGAGGAGCCACAAGCAGAGCTGTATTGAGCAAATATTTCACATGTCGTTGTCAGTTTTTTGGTAGGTTTTTCAAGCACTGATTTTTAACTTTAAAGTCTGTGCATTTTAGATTATAAAGAATGACACTAAATGGCCCAGAAAGCAGCAGGATATAATCCTGGGTTAGACTGGAGAAGTCAATTGGAAGGCATTAGTTTTGACAAGTTAGAGAACTAACTATGGTGGACAGAAGAGAGGTCTGGCTACACAGGATATGTGAATGTTCCTTCACATAAAAAATTTGGAAGAAAACGCAGATCAAATAGTTATAAGATTATTTTGGAGCAATCTGCAAGGAGAGACAATCTGACTTGTTGCTTTTGGAACACTAGACAGCAGCTGCAGCAACAAACAGCAAGAACTGCTGCAGTCTTCCTGCATTTAATGTGAGATAAATTCTGCATTTTCATGGCACCCATATGGGGTGACTTGTTACACTCTATTAAAAGCATTGTTTATCTTTATAAAAACATCTTTTCTGTTCAGTCTTTACTTCTATAACCTAAAAACGTTCTTCTTCACTACCCACTTTGTCGCTTTTCCTTTTTATTTCCCCACAAAAAAGTTCAAACTATCGTGATGCTTTTGGGAGTTTAAAATTCAGTCCCACCACTATCTCCTTTAATTTTCTCCTTTTGAAATAAACTGATTTTTTTCTAATCTAATGCATTGCTTCCTTGTCCATATTTTAAGGAATTAATTTAACTTGAAACTGCCGTACTTATAATGATAAGAATATGGAAATTATCCACCAGAAGAACATTGGCCAGCTGATTAATGATAACAAATTTTGTGTTGTTTAAGCACACACATAAAAAAAAAAAAAAAAACAAAAAAAAAAAAACAAACAAGAAAGGAAAACTTCTGTTCATCCTGTTCACTTGTACATTTCACAGTAGCAAAAATTCTCACCTGATAATATATTAGTCATCTCAGAATGGAAAGCAAAACTGGAAGGCATTTCCATCCCACTATTTGGAAAACTCATCTATAAATTACAGGTTTTGAAGTGGAAAAAAAAAAAAAAGTCATTTGAGTAATATAAAATAACATCCTGCAAACTATCGTGAGTGCTGCCCTTTAGCTTCTGGTTCATATCTGCCGTTATCTATAACCTCAAACAGGAACAGGGACCTTAATGCAGAATGATTAAGAGGGGAGTTTTGCTCCCAGAGGTAGGAAGCAGCACAATATGCAAGTTTTACAGGTAATAGCTTTATAGCCTACATGATCAAAAGAACATGTTCTCTGCTGGTGCTACAGGCCTGAAAAACGCTCATCTGGACAATTCAGCAGGATTTCTAGATGAGGAATATGACCAGATTCCAGAAGAATTTCCCCTTTCTGTTATTGGTCCGTGGGAAGGGAAAGTGTAGTCAGAAAAATCCAAATTATTATGTAAAATATGAGCATTTGGAGTACTTAAAAGTCTTGCTTTGATGCTTCCAAAATGGTAATGTAGCTTAAACTTCCATTTCTTAAGAAAATTTTGGTTTCCTGCTGTTGTTAATACTTTGCTGAAGGCTTAAAATGAAAATCTCTTTTCTTACCGGAGCTTTCTTCCCTGCTTTGCCTTTCTTACTGTCTGCTAGTTGAGGGCTGGGCTGTTGGGAGTGAAAGAAGAAAGAATTCAAGTCCTTGGAAAAGTCCAAAAATGGCAGAGAGACCTCAGAATAAAAACAAAAACCCAAACAAACAAAGAAAACCAAAAAAAAACAACCAAAACCAAAATATAAAGCTGACTGAATTTTGGTCTAAAGAGACTGCAATTATTTAAGTTAGGAAACAGCTTCTGTTTTGTCTTGAATACTATCAGCAACCATCCAGTTTTATTTTGTGGTGGTACCTAATTTCAAGTGTTTATTTCTATGTGGGCATCACCCCAACCATCATTTGTTTTTCAAAAGATTCCCACCTAGCCCATCAAAAATACATGAGGTATTAGAAATTAGAATCTAGACTCTGTGCCTGGAGAAACCCAACAACCTCACTTTGCAAAAAGCATATGCACATACTGAGACTGATACACTACTACAGTAATAGTGCCTTGAATAATACATGTTGCGTGTGTGGGAGACTTAGCAAGATCAGAACCATCTATTGTATATTCACTGTGA
Organism: Columba livia; assembly: GCF_036013475.1. Classification (NCBI taxonomy): domain Eukaryota; kingdom Metazoa; phylum Chordata; class Aves; order Columbiformes; family Columbidae; genus Columba; species Columba livia. The sequence goes on from NC_088607.1 coordinate 7,766,370, forward strand.
CACCATTTACTCCCAGCGTACTTCCTCAGGTATACAGAAATACTTACTATGCTTAAAACAATGTTTTATTCTATATTCATTCATTTAATATCACCAAATGCCCAGTGGTTTATTTATCTGTCAGGGGAACACATCTTCTATTCTGTGCCATTAGACTAAACCTGATGATAGGCCTAAAAAAGACAATAGTACCAGAATGACCAAATTAAGTACATATTATTATTATTACACGTTTTTATCGTACCACTTTGCCTGGAGGATCCAACAGTCTCATAACTTCTTTCTGAATATCCAGAACTCTTTCTATGCCCTGAAATTAAACAACAGTAGTCCTCAAAAGCAAGAAAAAAATATTTAATTTTAGCACCTTAAATCAGAGGAAAGATAACACATATTCTAAACGTAGATCTTAATATAAAGTCTTAAAAAACCCTTCAAACTCCTATAGACTTTTACAACACAATTACTCACACACACACAGTCAAGTGTCCAATGATAAAGGGTTAGTAGCAGTGGAATGGACAGGAATATTTTATTATGCCACTGAATGGGATGGCAAGAAAAGTGGTCTCCTCTTCCCCAAAAGGAACCCTTCCCAAATCTAACAAGTAAGAAGTATCCAGGTCTGCATAATATATGAGAAGGAGGAAGATGATAATCACTGTTCACAACTGTGACTCTACCTAAGACTTCCTAACTGGAAACTCTGACAAAATTAAGTGTATTTACTTTTAGAACACTTCCAAGAAGCAGGGTAAAAAATCAGTGTTTTCATTTTAAACACTGGGAAATGGAGGAACACTCCGGTGAAATAAATGTATTGCTTTTAACTCAATCCTGGTTTTCCTTTTCATCTGAGTTACTAAAAGTTTAATGCTTCATAAATCACATTTCAGATTTTCTTAAATTGTGCCAGTAAAGGAATACTGAAGGGGGCAGAAGTCATTCGCAGCTGACAACACATCAACATAGGATGACTCGCTATGTTTTTTGCACTGCAGCAAACAGCTTGCTGCTCTCCCACGAGCACTAGGAGGCATTATGTCTTTCAAAGGTACAGAATTAGCAACCTTATTAAGAGCTCTTGGTGACCATTTAAAAAAGTTAAAGGAAAAGGAAAAAGAAAGAGAAAGAGAATCGAGTTCAGCTATTTGTTCAGGTCACCAGCACACAAAGTAGAAATACAGCCTTAATGTAGGCTTCTTGTGCAGATACGCTCTTTAATGTAACACATGGCTAAACAAAAAGAGAGGATTGATCCAGTCTGTCTCATCCATCCTTCTTGCCCCTTGAATAGATACTGTTCTGCTTTGTATTCCCTTCTATCTTCACAATTTCATTTTTAAAGCAATTTATTCCCAAAGATTTTAGGCCTTCCTGTGAATTTGTTATGAGTTTTGTTATTTTGAATGCTCTATCAATCAACTGATACTACTTATAATCTACTAATGTAAAATCTCATTCTAAACCAAATTAAAATCTCTTATTGTTGTGTAACACAATTCCCCTCCACCATCTTCAGTGCACTGATTTTTTCCTCTATGCTAACACATACATTTTTAACTTCAAATCTTCACGTATCTTTTTAAAATCTTCATCTGTTTACTTCTTTTAATGTTCCTTGTGTTAGAACTCTGCACTAATATTTTTTAAAATTTTAGCCTTGCAAGCAAACAAAAAATGAGAAATACAGCTTGTATGGACTACATTGAAAAGATCTACATACTTATGTACATATATGGTTTATATGAAATCTATAGAATACATTTAGAAAAATGAAAACGAAATGGTACCTGTTTGAGTGACAGATGAACTGGTGGTATAAGCATAAGTTCTTTCATTAATTTCAGTTTCGCAGGTAAAATTTTTTCACAGTTCAACAGAGTAATGATTGGGAGTGGTAGAGACATTTCTTTAGGTGAGTCCTTTAATTGGAAGTACCATATAAAAATAAAAATGTTAAAAATCAGAACAATTTCTTGTATCTGTTAATTATGGCACAGGGTTCAAAGACAGCTATAGGCAATGGTCTTAAGGGTGTGTTCTACGAGGTATGTTTAATACCGCTGTCATGAAGGACTACTGGCTTCAGAGTTCTAGAATAATTGTGATAACTGGGACAAATAAGCAAAATGACAAAAGTCAAGCGTACTTGATCATGTTTCAGCAGCGCAATATGTAAGTACAATGGGATACGGCAAACGGTGGCACCAGCCTTTGCTACAGCAAGTGATGTTCCCCCAATGGCAAAGCTGCCACAAAGCACTGGTTCAACAGGTTCTGCAGGTGGTATCATTTTCTCTGCAACTGACACCTTCTTTCCTGCAAGATAGAGTAGCAGCTGAATATTTTCTCGGTTTAAAACACGTGCATATATATCACAGTTATACAAGTAAACACGATATTGTCATCTCAGTCTGTACTCAATGTATTACAAAACAATCAGAATCAGTTTTTTTAAAACTTAATCTTGTCAGTTGCCTTGTATGAAATGAACTTACAAGCAATTGAAGTATCTGTCCTCACTCTGGTGGCTAATGTATTTTAAATCCTTTTTTTTTTGACGTCTTTCAGCCACTGAAATCTGTCTTTTTATTTATCTATGTTTATATCCAGTAATGTTACATCATTTTTCAGGCTCCTTTTATAAACATGACTTCGGTGTTCTTTACTGTCCTCCTTATATGCCTCAGCTTTTGCATAAATAACTTGGAAGATTACATTATACCCCAACTGGGAGCACACATACTTGATTTCTTCTAATAATGACTGTGAAAAAAATTAGGCCTATTACAGTTGGATTTTCCAAAGAGAAAACAGGTCTTTTAATATTCCACATGCATAATCTTGATACATTTTCAAAAGAACCTCCTTTTCTCTCAGATACTCAGTAGAGTAACATTTGTCAAAATGCTTGAAGCCCAGCAGTTTCCACTATCATATTTATTGCCTACAGTGCTGACATGGACAGGTACAGTAAGGACCCACGTGAAACCAAAATAAGCGCTCTGATCCTTAAGAATCATATGCATTGTGTACTTTTTGGTAAGTCTCACCAACTACTTAGGTTCCTAATAGGAGTGTCGTACAAGTTTTGATTGCAAGAAAATATATAGGACACAACTGATATTTTATGATAAAATGTTCATAATAGGACCTTGACTGGATATGCAGATTAAATTATATGTCAATTGCATGCTATAAACAGATTCTATATCTCTTACATTGAGGATGAAGAGCTACACATATAGACACCAATAATCAAGTACTCACCATCTCTGACAAACCACAGCATTTTGCAGAGATCCTTTACACTACACTATTTTGTAACCTGCATAAATTACAACACAGATGCTACCTCTGAAAGCACCTGCTGCTGGAAGTCACCATCTGTTAGTGGTCTACTGTAACTACAAGTAGCTTTATAATAATTGGCTCCTAATAGGTACTGATTCTAACAACAATTTTGCAGTCAATGTCACAAATACAAAGAAAACACAATTAATGAAAGCAAGTAATGTATGTATTGGCAGAAGCTTGACTGAAAGTATAATATATAACATGATGAGAAATGCATGGACTTGACAACTGCTGACATTATGTTTCAGGTCAAAGGTGCATTTACTGTGCACATATCTAACATATTGGAAGGTTTTACTGATAGTGTAGGACAGCTCGAAACAAACTGATAAGAAATAATAATTTGAAAATTTTCTGCCCTTCCAATCATTGTAACAAACTTTTTTTTTTTTTTTTTTCTGAGAGTAATGCATAAATGGAGGTAACATATGGTGCATTTTTTTTTTTTTGCCAAGTATATTTACCCTGTTTCTCTGCTCTAACACCGTTTTTTCCTTTGGTAGCATTGTTCACTTACTTCTTTTTACTCTGTACTGCCCAACATTCCCATTTCATCCCCTTCCTTCTTTCTCTTTTGTTTTTCATCTTATTTCTTTCTTTTTTCAGTGTTGGCAATAAACTTCCCTTCCTCCCTCTTTCCATTCTTTTCAACTTCTATCTTAATTCTATTTCCATTTTCCTGTTCAGTTCTGTGATACCCTTTTCTTTCCTTATCATTTTTATTTTTATTCTTCATTTGCATCCTCCTCCATTCTTATTCCTCACTCTGAAGGGTAATAACCTCCTGTCTAAGCCAACTGTAAAACAAAGGCAGAAACTCTGTTCAACCAATGCATGTGAATGATGAGAAAACTCTGTATTTTCCCCTCTCTCATTTCTGCACTAGGAACTGCTGTGATCAGAAAGAAGATTTGAGACAGAGTAACCAAACCCTATAAACATGAGATGCTGTGTCATATATTCTGAAGTATTCAGTGCCCATGGAATACTTCAGAAAGTATTTTAGCACCTTTACTAATTCTGTATTGCAGAAAATATTAAAATCAAGTAAACCAAAACCTGGTTTTGTTGCTTTTTTTTTCCCAGGTAGCGCTGTTGCTGATGGAGTGTGTAAAGTAAGGGCAAGAGTGGCTTCTGCTTCTTGCTGTTCTTTTTCTTTTTCTTCTTGCTTCTGAATTTCTTTTTTTTCTTCTACCTTTTTTATAAAGTATTCACTGAGAAAAGAGGCATAAAGTTTACTGGCTCAAAATATTGTTAGACATGTGACAAGTAGACATAGCATACAGGCTAAAGAACATGCTAAGAGTTGAATTAGGGATTTGAGCTTCTGCCATAGACTCATTGTGTGAATCTGGAGAAGTCAGTAAGTGACATTATTTTTTGTTAGTCATCTCAAGTGTTGTTTAAACAGAAAGAACACAAGCATTATAAGCCTTAACACGTGCATTTCAAATCACACTGGTTTGAAAGTCAGTTTTGTGCAATCTTAGCATGAAGGATGTATTTGCTTTGCATGGGTAGTAACAGATCCTGTCATAACTTCATGACACACAACAGCTTGACCTAGGGTGCTAATCCAGTAGGTCAGTTGTACAATGGTTATCTAAGTGGCTGCAAGCTCAAAAGCAGTTGAGTTTCAATTACATGTACAGTGGAAACTGCATACATGGGTCACAGTCACTCAATTCAGGCAAACAGTGTGTAAGATACATAAAATAGTGTAAATGATGCATTAAAATCTTATTTAGACTCACTTCAGTTGGAAGAATTTCCTTCCAATTGAGTCCTTGTTCCCTTCAGTGAGGTTTTCCCAAAGCTAATCCATGTGGAAGGCAATTAGGTCTGTTTCCTAAAGCCTGTGTTAAGTGTGGCAGCCCAACCACTATCCACAACAGCAAAGTGTCATTCCTCTCAGAGATGTAGCTGAAAGAAACACTTCCAGCTATGAAAGAAGATGACAGGCCATGTTACTGCTTTCAGGGTGAAAAAGCCATAACATTGCCAGGCAGCTCCTCTAACGTTACCCTAAAACTACATTTAGATACATCTGTGATGCTAATGTCTATTTTTCTTATAAAAATACAGACATATTTATTTGAATGGAAAAATATGGTGAGTATTTTTTGCTTTGGGATGCTCACAAGAAGAAATATTTGTATGAAAAAATAGACAGATATGTTCACTAAAGGAACTATGTTTCCAGATAAATTAATTACCCCAAGAAAGAAGCCTTTTGGATAAGCCTGCTGAGAATGAAGACTCCACCAGAACCTGAAAACTGTTATGTATATACATTTTCTGTGGATTAACTCAATGCAGAAGCCACACACAGGCTTTTAGTACCGCTTTTGTTCTGCAGTGCGATGAACAGAAATGGAGTTGCAGTCTGGAAAAACTGGATAAACTGGCACTAAATGAGTTTCTTAAACGGAGCTTTTGACTCATGAATGTGCTCAGACATTTTTTCTTACAGACCCTTATTTTTGTATCCCATTTTTCATTTACAGTACAAATCAATTGCGTATATTTCAAAGGCAACAATTTGCATAACATGCAAGACCTACCCAAGCATCTTGTCAACTTCACACTGGTCAGTAGGCTTTAAGTCTCTTAGCATTGCGTTCAGTGATTCGTTCACCCACTCCACAGCAGTGTTAACAGAGTCATTTCTTTCTTTCTCATCAGCCTGAGTTGTGTCAGGTAAAGAATTTTCAGGTATTTGAGAATGAGAAGACATTACAATGGAACAAATCCTCTAAAAAAAACCAAAAAAGAAGGCTTAAAACACTATTTATTGTCTAACTTGGAAATGTCATTGGAAAGACTGAGAGATATATATCCTTACCAAGTCTAAAAGTACCTATCTCCAAATCTGTTGTTTGCTCCTCTTATCTTTTTTCATCTAGCACCTTCTTCCTCGTTTCTTATACTTTGGTAATCACAGATATTATTCAAGTTTCTTGACCTAAATTACAACTACTTAGGCAAGAACCTCCTGACAGACCTGCTGTACACATATATTTTGTTATCAAAATAGAATGGAGTTATTTTAAAGACCACACAGTCATTATGGCATCTTTCATTGCAGCTGTTGGTAGCCTGTTGTACCATGACTCATCAGCATTTATGCTTAAAGCCATCCCTCATGATCAGTTACATTTTATCTTATTTAGGTAATTTAAACTTTTCTGTACTGCTGAAGTATAAATGATACTGATGAAAATTCACTTAATGAAGACATCATTTGCAAATATCAGAGTTGCCTACGTTAATGGTATTAACCTTACATACTGTGAATATTTATGAAATTACACCTAACTCAAGAATGAAATGAAATATAGTTTCACTGAGGGAAAGTATAAATAATTATTCCACAATAGCTAGAGCTGCAAACACAGCACCTTGAATATTTCAGGTTGGAGGAGAGATGGCAATGCATCATCAATTTTGCATTGCAGGTGATAGATGGATACATTTGTGTTAACTCTCACCCACATCAGACTATCAGCTCAGTGTAAAGAAGTCCTTTAACCTACATTGAATTTTCCACCTGCACTATATTTTTCTGAAACACTGCCATAAAAAATAGAAATACAAGGATCTGAAAATAAAAGAAGAAAAATGTAAACGAAAAATGAACTTACAGAGCTAGCCACACGGTGTAAAAAAAAGCTATATGATACATCAAGACAGACAAAAATTTAATACACAGAGATGCAACGTCACATCCCACTCATAAACTAAAGATCAGTATTGCCTAATTCATGGGAAAAAAAAGGTTTTATAGTTTCAAATTACAAGACTATTTACTCAACTTTTGAATCACGGGCATTCATATCTTTTTATCAAAGATAGAAAATAAAATCTTCCTTAGGATGTGAGTAGAATAGTACATCTCCCTGATACTGTCTTATTAAAATAAACACAATGGGAAGAAGCAGCTCATACCTTCTCATGGTTTTTAACCATACAGTGTATTTCCACTTCTAATGTTGGCTGACCAACTCCATCAAGAACTTTTCTTCCAACTAATTTACATATTACTGGAGCTTTTGAAAATTTAGAAATGTAGTTAGCCTTAAATGAAAAAGAATTTCATTAAAAATCAGTTGCTATGCAAAGAGGTTTTTATTTCATTAAGTATATTTATATCAAATCCACCATTGAGCAAATCCATTTATACATCCAAATATTTGAAATACTTCTGCTACACTGCACATTTACTTCTATATTATCTGCTTAAGAATGAGATTTCAAGGAACAGATCCAACTCATATCTAAGCATGGAAGTCCAAAGCCACATCCAGGTTAGACGAACATGTGTTTTATTTGGAAAACTTATTGATGAGTATCAAAATCTACTTAACTCTCCCAGAAAAAAGGCATTTGTCCAGAGCTTACTTGGCTTTTCAAATAACAAAAATAGTCATCATACTACTCAAGAAACTTATTTCTATTTGAATCCACAGAGCCTCCACCTCCCCTGTGCAGTGAGCTGCTATAAAATGATTTTGTCTGTGGATAACATCTTGAAAAAATATGTCTCTTATCTTTGATAAGGAGACATGAAAGACTGTGGAGAAGAAAAACTCTTAGAAATCCACACAGAACTCTACTAGATCCTAATGTTATATATAAAATTCCTATAGCATGTTTCCATTTATTTATCTAATAACAAGTAGTTATTATGCTTTGAAATTTAAATTTCTCTCTCTCCCTCATAAACACTAGAAAAAAATCTTCAATCTAAAGCCTTCTGCTCAGAAAAAGTTCTCATGTGAAATGCTACAAAAACAAGCAGTATTTTCAGAATATACTTCCTGCTTTATAGAAACTACTCAGTGTCCTAGACACCTAATCCAAGGCTGCTTCGTCAAAGACATATGTACAGCGGGTCATGTGTCTCAACACTCAACCAATGCAATATTAAACATCTTCACAGCAGAAAATTTAATCTGGAAGGAAGCTTGTCAACAAGCTCTTCCATACCAATGATAATCGCTCCTTTTGTAGTCGCCTCTCTTACAGAACATACTTGGTGTAAGGTGTAAAATGTAGCTCAGGGTCACTACTTCACAGGAAACTGGGATTTTAGGTTAGCAAGCTCTAAGCCCTGTGTGAAAGGTGAAAACCTAGACTTCTGGCAGGCAGAGTTCTCTTACTTCTTCCAACATGGTCTTTAATGGGCTTGTTGAACTGGCATCATCCAACTTGGAGAACATGTTCGGGACTCCATCTGTATTTAATAAGCACTGATGTTGCTTTTAAAAAAGGATTAAGTTGCTACCTGAGGTTTACTACAGACTATCCTACTATTTTCATTCTTTAGTCTGGTATTTGAGACAGTCACCAGACTTATCAAATGGGAAAACTAGGAAACACTTTTAGTTACACGGAAGAGGAACACACCAAACACCAAGCAAAGGAACAACAGGTGTTACCAGTTCTAATCCCTTCCACCTGTGAAGGTAAAACACTTGGAGATAGAAAACAGTGAAAGGTGTAATGAAATGTTTCATTTCCACAGTCACTTTCACATCAAAGAATGTACTAGTTTTTGGTTTTTTTTCCCCAAGAGTTTCTCACTGTTGTAGTGTTGACAACTCCAGTATCACCACAAACAGAGGTTTCATTAGGACTACTGTCTACTGTATTTCACCAATTGGGAACAGATAAAAATTGGTCTGATTCTCGATACTTTCACGGAGGCCCACTTGCTTTCCAGGAGCTGTGGTGTGAACAGCACCCAGTCCTCTGTTGCCACTGGACACAGAGAGCGGCTTTGTCAGGAACATCCATCTGTGCCTTCCTACGGCACCATAGTTTGTGTCGAGACAAACAACCAGCAGAGGACAAAAAGCCGGGCTGCGGCGGAAATGTATTTGGCCCAGCGACAAAAGTGCCGCTGGTGACAAACACAAAACCATCGCAGACCTCGCCCGAGCCACCAGGAAATTATTTAAACTGAATTTCAATCACAGAGGCGTTTTGCTCCTCGCATCAACCTGTTGATTTATCACCCCTGTGCCCGAGTCTAAGCGCGGAGTCCGGTCCGCACCGGGAGCTGGGCGGGGGTTGCGGGAGGGGCCGGTACGGCCGCTCTCAGCCTCCCCCCTCCACGCCGCTCCTCGCCCTTCAGGGGCCAGGTAGAACGGCCGTGCAGACCCCCTGCTCGCCGAGGGGAGCCCCATCCGGCCCCGCTCACCCCGCAGGGCGGGGCGCTCCTCAGCCCGGCGCTTCGGGGTCTCCCTTAAGCCACGGGAACCTGCGCTCCGCTCCCCCTCCCCGCGCTACCAGCTCCCCGTAGAGATCCGCGGGGCAGAGGGGGAAGAGGGCGTTGAGCGCTTCTTCCACCCGCTGCGGCACTCGCTGGCCTCGGTAGTACTCCGCCGCTTCCTCCCGCGGCCCCCGCAGCCTCCGCTGCTCCAGCTGCCGCCGCCCGCCGGGCTCCATCGCGGGGCTGTGGCTGCTGCCAGGCGACGGCGGCGGCCACGCGCGCTTCTCGCGAGAGCCGCGCGCCCAGACCGTTGCTCCGAGCGTTAGAGCCGTTGGTGCGGGCGCAAGAGCCTCTCCCTGAAGGTGCCGTCGTCCCGGCCCGCTGGCCCCTCGGTAAACGGCCCTTCGCTCCCACGGAGCCGCTAATGAACAACGTGTCCCCACTGCGTTGCTGGGCCGGGTTCGTTGGAGAGCCTGGTTTGGTTTTCTTAGTGCCATGTGCTGTTCGTTCTTCCCTAAGAGGCTGGATATAGTCTTGCAAGTCAGAATGCCTTGAGCAGGTACTCTTTAGTTTTAAAAGTCTCTGAACAATAAAATTGTGTCAGATTATCGTCCTGAAAGAGAGAGAGATTATGGTTTGTGAAATGTCTAGTGAGGATAACGGTGCAAAATGCCCCAGTAACTCTACTTCTGCATTTAAAAGCCCTTTACTTTCAATGAAAAGAAACGTTTCACAAGCTAAATGATCATTTTTAGCCTGCAATTTCCTGCAAAAACTTTCACTTTGTTACACTGTTCATTGGTAATTTTGTTGAAGTAACTGAAAATGGAGATACTTAAAAAGCTGTTAGCCGCGCACTTCCTCAGCTCTAAAATCAATATGTGTAGACCTTCGCTCATTGTGTGTTCACTTCTCTAGGCTGGGTGATAATGAAGAAAAATCCCTACTGAATCATTTTCTTTTCCTTTCACAAATAGTATGGTACCTCTCCAGAGAGTTAAACCCTATTTTTTTAAGCCGTTTCCTCAGAAGAAGTTTCTAAACTGACACCGCTCGTTCCCTAAGGAGAGCGGCAGCGAACACCGCGTTAGATTTTCCTTGTTCAGAACGGCTGGTGTAGCGGGCGGCTGCTCGGTTGGGTACGTGACTGCTCAGGAGGGGCTTGTGTGGTTTCTTGGCCAGGTGGCAGCAGTGGCGTAGTCTGGGATCTATGTGGCAAGCACAAAGTTCCAGCTTAATTAAATATTCCTGGAAGAACATCTTTCTGAAGGTAATGGTGCTGATGTGGCGCTCTGAGAGCAGCACATGTTCTGGATAATATCATTGGATGTGGGAGCTGTATCTTCTGATATGTTTCAAATGTCTCTCTGTCACTTTCCCACCTTCTGCCTTTTAAAGGGCTCTAAATAAAATGCATGGTGGAGAAACAGCTTCCTTTATCGTTCCATGGGTATTGATCAACCGTCTGGGAAGAGAAACGTCAAATTTGACGTTAGGAAAGCAATGAGCTGAAGCAGATTGACAATTTCTTTAATAACCTTTCTGCCTTTTTTTTTTTTTTTAATATATTAAGCCATTTGAAAAAAATAGTATTCTTCTCAAATATTTATCATTTTTGGTTCACGATCAAGTGAATGTTACATGAGTTGTCTTTATGGCCATGTAATTTCCATTAACAGTAATAGTGATTTTAAGCATGTAGAAAGAGGATGGCTTATACTATGATCCTACCTATTATGAAGTAGTTAACTGATTAAGGTTAGGATACTGCAAGCCACTTCATACCATTGGTGAACTCTCTGCAACCCCATTATCTTCATTAGGCTTGTGTGGGTGTAAATTAATTGGTGTTTAGTTAACAGCTGTGTTGAATGAAAAGAATTCGGTTCTATTTCTCTTAGTTTTATTGGCCCCATGGTGCTAACAGGCTAAAGTGTAATTAAAAACTCTCTAATCAAAGTATATGTAGCAAGCCCCAAGGAACAAACACAGTGAGAAAAAGCTATGATTGGTGTGACTCTGACTTTGAGAAGTAACCAGGTACAAATCACACCCTCTGGTAGCTCTTTTTGGTTTTTAAACAATGAAGATGTTTCACTTATATCAACACGTACATTTAAAATGTACAAATCAGTCTGGATAAGTTTGCAATCATCACTTTCCTAGGCATGTCCAGTAACACCATATTTTGGTGCCTTCTCAAGGGATTTTCTCACCACATCTTTTAGATCATGTGGTATTGTGGGTGGATAGAGAAATGGGTCTTGTGTTTCTTTTGAGAGCAGCTGTGCTTAATTTTTTATCACCTTTTGTCTTTACTATAACTCTTGTGCCAGGAAATAAATTATGATCAGCTATTCCTCATTTATGATACTGTATTGTGCGCATTCCTTTTTTTTTTTTTCCTTTTTTTTGCAAGATTCTTTCTATCTCACTTGAGTATTTAGACGTGGTGCTAATCTGAGGCACTCTAAAAACAAGTATAATATGCCATGCTTAAGTGTTGCATAAAGGATTTGCTTTTTGCTGTTCTGAAATGTTGCTTTAAAGATATAAACTTGCCCCTTAAATCAATTAAGATCATGGTCTCACTGCCATCTGTGTTCTTGCAGGATTTCACAGAAGAGTAATGTGTGCTCATTCCACTGACAGGGTCTGCTTTGAAGTCAAGTCTGAGTACATAAAAACTGCATGACATTTCCAATAAAATCAGGATTGCCTTTTTAGCTTGGCAATAAAAATACTCTAATACTCTTCTACAAGTACATTACTGTGTTTCTTTTAATTTTTAATATTCTATAAAGGATAAACTTCAGTAGCAAAGCTAAATATAACTTGAGGTACAAGAATAAACAAAAGCTTTGGTTGTAGGACACAGTGGAAAATAGCATTTAGATTGGACTTTGACATAGCACTTAGATTGGACTTTGAATCTTAGATTAAAAGCTTCCAAAAACTTGAGTAATACATATACTGGATATTGAGAAAATTCTAGTAATGTTTAGGTGGTGTGGTGGTGGTTTGTTTTGGTTTTATGTTTGTGTGTGTCTTTTGTTTTTTTTCCCACTAGCATTATTATTTTAATTTCCAGAGTACTCATGGAAGAGTTCATTTGCCTTGAGTAATCATTCTCTGCTCCAATGGTTGCTTCAAGTTGAGTGGATTTTAGTACTAATTTATTTCTAAAGTTTGAGGATTCTTCCTGTGGGTCTGTTCAGCTCCTGCTGTGCAAGGGTGAGCCCAGCCTTCTCCAAAGGAGCCTGCTGAACTAAAAAGTGAGAGCTGATAGGCTTTGATTTATCATTCTAATTCTAAAGGTAATTTGGGAGGCACGATATTTAAATACAAGTTTTTGAGCGGATTTTTGAGTTTACAGAAGATTGTCCTCAAATTTCTGTGATATAGTTGTTTGTTTGTTTTTGTAGTGTGTAGTGGTTTGGGTTTTTTTTATGTAATGCACAGGTTATTGTTGCATTCTAGGTTTAATCTTGGATATCAGGAGTTTACTATGTGATTTCTCTGTGTGTGCATTTTGAAGTAACAGGCATTGTTGAAGCCTGTCTAATTCAAGGACCCTGACATGATGGATTATTGGGATTTTTGTTGGTATATTGTCAATATCATGCTCTGAAATGTTAATATGCTTACAAATATATAGAGACGTGGAATGTTATCAGGCTTTGTGAAATTTGTATTAAATATTTTCTATGACATGAAACTAAAAATGTGAGCTCATGCATCAGTTACTGCATATGAGGTATTGGTAATTTCAAAGATGATGTGGCAACGTGGCCATAATACAATTGCCATTTATACAAACCAGCAATCAAACTGAGAGATGGACAGAGAAGTAGAAAGGTGGGAACACATACTTAAGTTTTTTGGTTCTGAGGCTGGGTTAATTACTGCTAAAGTAAAAATTGCTTTGACATAAATCATGGGAAGTTGGTTTTTTTCCTCATCTCTTTTTAATGGTCAGAATGTTTGTTTGTTTTTGATGCTGTAGTTTGAAACTGCAGTATAACAGCAGACAGAAAAAAATAATATATTAGAAGGGAATTACCTGTTTCTACTTTTCTGACCTGTTCTACTTTTCTGACCTGAAATACCTTTCTGAAAAGAACAATTTGATACCCTCTTTAAAGGTTCTAGGCACTAAACCACCTTTTTTACGGGTAAATCAGAGTTACTTACAAGCATGTAACAGTTGAAGTGAATATTGCAATGAGTGAGAAATAGTGTTAATTGAGTTCATAAGTCCTGTAACTTGCTGACAGATTTTAGGATAAGCCTTTCTGTTTCATTCCAGGAAAGGCAAAGCTAGTAGAAGAGAGGTTTAAGGAATTCAAATAAAAGGGTAATTTTTGCATTACTATTGAGAATTTGGGCTCTCCTGCATCCTATTTTTTTTTTTTTTTTTTTTTTTTTTTGCTTAAACATATTTTTTGGACAAACTGAGTATGGAAGAAAAGGAAGAATGGCATTTTTTTCCCCCATGGTATATCTCCTGATTTTTACAACCTTAATCACTTGGGGCATGTCTTGAACTTTTAACCTTCTTTCCCCAGCACTGATGCTGTGAATAATGGACTCTCCTGCTTGACACATAACTAGATTGCAGTTCAAAGTGGATGTCACAAACACTATTGCACCATCTGGAGCAAAAGCTTGACTATCATTTTGGGATACGCTCATAAGCTAATATGAATTTAGAACAGGCTTCATTTTTTCCATTGCACCAATTTAGGCTTCTTTAATAGGTATTTTTTGCACAACCCCCCAAAATTTTCAAATCTTATATGAAAGTCATATTATATTTATAGTCCTTTTAAACCTAATTTTGCTATGAAGAAGACTTAAATATTTCCCCTGAGGATAGGGAAATGCTGTGTGAATTGTGGAGGTAAAATTCTCTATTTTCCCCTATTTCCATTGTTGTGTCTAATAGTTTTCTTCAGTTCTCTTAGTTCTCTTCTACTAAAAACAAACAAAACAAACAAACAACAACAACAACAACAACAAAAAAAAAAAAAAACAAAACCAAAACATTTCTCCTACATATTTTTTTTTTTTAAATATGCACATTTTTGAAAGTTGGTGTGATTGTAAACTGAAAAGCTTTTCAGAGTGTGACTTTTGAAGAATACCTAATATTCATAGTTCTATGTAAGTTATTCAGCTATATGTTTGAATAACATCCAGCTGGTGCAATGAAATATACCTTATTTTGAAGGAGAAGAATCTATCAACTGATATTACTGCTTGGGGGTGTGTTCATCCACAAAATACTGTTCTTATAAATTCTGTGTGGTGATAGAATTTTATTAAAAGCTAATTGTGTGGCTTGTCTCAAATCAGCAGATTTTGAGTGTGAACACCTTTGACTTCCACTGAAAGTCAATGGGACTTGTAAACCCATTGCATTTCTTACAGAATGACTTGAAATAAAAGATAGGTGAACATAAGGTCAGTCTGATGGGTGTTGAGTGTTTTGGAAAAGGTGTGACTATTGGAGAAATAGTCTGACATGGTGCATTTGTACAGAGGGGATTAGTTCAGATTTTAAATAACCCTATTTTTTAAAATTAAGCAGTGGCTGATGCAGACATAGAGATAGTGACTGTTTCTATTAGAAATTCTCCCCTTATTTTCTTCTTTAAATTTTGATAAACATGTTTTAAGGATCAAATACATGTAGGCAAATGTAGAAATATTCTGTTCCTGAATGTGATTTGTTCTTGGAAAATATTTTCTGTTCTACGTAATTATTCAGAAACATACCAAATAAGTAAGGTAATTAGCAAGAAGACATTTAGAAGAAAATGCTGTTTAATATTAACCGAATATTTCAGATTCCTAGGGCACAAGGGTACAGATCTCAAGGGAGTTTTCACAAAACTTGATCTTTCTTTCTTGAAGCTACACTATGATGTAAATTACAGAGGACTTCTTGGCCCAGGACCGCATCCAGTCAGGTTTTGAATATCTCCCCAGAGCAAGACTCCATAACGTCTCTGGGCAACCTGTTCCACTGTTTGACCATGCTTACAGCAAAAAGCTTATTCTTGTGTTACACTGAATGTGCTATTTTTAAATCTATGCCCATTGTCTCTAGTTTTGCCCATGGGCACTACTGAGAGGAGTCTGGCTTCCTTCTCTTAATTTTCTCCCATCAGGTATTTATACACATTGTTGAGAGTCCCTGGAAGCTTCTCTTTTCCAGGCTGAAAAGTTCAAGCTGTCTCAGCTTTTCCTCTTACAAAAGGCAGTCCAGTCCCTTACTCATCTTTGCGCTCTGTGCAGGACTCACTCCAGTAAGCTTGTATCTTTCTTGCATCAGTTGCACTGATGGAAATTGTATAACCATGTTTGGTTATGGTGTATTGAGGCATAGCATTTGATTATATTAGTATAAGAAAGATTGTGGTTTGATGGACCATAACCAGAATTGTGCTTAAGAATAGAACTCAGTGTCAGACTCTCTGTCAAGATTTGTCTATTAGAAAACATGCATGTTATCCACTGAAAATACCTCCTACTCCCAGTATATTACACTGATACGAGTTTACCTTCAACTGTGATACAGGACTGCTGCTTTCTAGTCTCCATTTCTTACAAATAGGTACTGAAAGTAACATGCAAGGAGGAACTGATTGAATTTTTTTGACAGAAAACCCTCTAGAACTGAAGGAAGATAGTGCATCTGCAATTGTGAGTTTTGTGAAATGTACTTAAAGCGATGAGAAAGACAGTATGTAAAACTCATCAGGCTTCAACCAGAAAGCAATCAGTACATCTAATGTGTCCAAACATCCATCATAAAAATCACCACTTTCATCAGCGAAGAAAGAGGAGGTATTTATTGTCAACTACTGATGTCTAGTGATCAAGCCAAGAAGAGTACCAAATGTACACAACTGTATTATTCAGAGTGTAAAACCTTTATATTTTTTTTTGACGGAGCCAGTTTATGGATATACAGTTACTAGCTCCATTCATGGAAGGGAAGCAGTCCCCCTCCAACCTAGAATATTCTGGCAGTGCAAGCTGTGTAGAAGCAAATAACACAATGACATTATTTTGAGAAGTGCTTACTACTGCCTTATTTTAAAGTTAAATAGTATCCTGGCACTTAGAAGCTTAAATCCACAAAGGACTATCGGATCAACTACTCTTGACCTCCTGTGTATACGAAGCACTGCATTGTTTTTTGCATATGATCTAGGCTTTAATTTGAGATTAATTGCTGCCTGCTTGTAGCAAAAATCTTAATAAACAGCATAGCTCTTAATTAGGAATTTTGCATTTTAATTCTACCCATATTCTATGAGAACTGTCTATAATAAGGAAGAAAAAGAGCACAGCAACATCTTAATTTCCCTGACTGCTTGTCAGGGAAAAGAAGATAGTAGAGCTTTTCTTTTGTGTTTCCTACTTATAACTGGTCATTTTTTCAGGACTGCCATGAAGTGTTTGTGAAGCTGCTGCACTAGTCTGCCCTGTAATGGGAGTTCATTCGAAGGCCATGTTGGTTCAGGACAAGCAGCAGTAGCAATTACCACCTCCAGCTTTTCTCTAGAAGTGTGAGTTTTTGTCAAAGGCTCCAGAGTCAGACTGCTAGCCTAAGCTTCAGACACAAAGAGACATCAGTTATTCTCAGTTTCCTGTGTCACAGTTTTTGACGTTAAAGTTTTAGACATAATTTCCACTCTATTTTTGACAAACTACTTGTGGGACTGTCTATGTGAAAAAAAATTGAGCCTATTGCAATTATCGAGTTTTCAAACTAGTGAGAAGAGTAAGAGGAAACAGTATTTCACACATCTGCAGAATCCTTTTGCTTCACTGCTGGAAAACATTATATCATCCAGCAAAACCTTTAAAGTAATTCTGAACAAGTTATATATAAGTTACGTATGTTACATATAACTTACATATCACTGCTTAGTTTAATTGGATACCTATACTATAATTCATTCGGATTATCAGCGTGCAAGCCCTACTACATGTAGCTCTACATAGCAAAACTCAAACATGAAATTAGTTCTAAAATAGTAGTTCAGTTTCTTAAATATTCAGTGTATAAACAAATTGTGCATTTGGTTTTCTACTTCATGTAATTAAACTAGTGTAAGTCTGGTTCGATTATATTGCAAGATTGGAGCCTGTATCTCTCCAGATATCAGTCACACTGGTTTGGGCGCTTGTAATCTTGCCATACTACATAAAACAGCCATCATATAGTTGCCTGTGTTGGAGCTCCTTACCAAAGAATAAAGAATTTCCCTATGGTGGTTCCTCAGCAACTCAGCACATGAATACCTTGTAGTGATCCAGCTCTCAATCCTTTTTGCAAAATTCTAAGAAGTTTCCAAGAGCTAATTATTATTTATGGAATTTATGGTAAAAAGATTTGATGGTTCTGACTTTGTGATCTTGTATGATTAGTAACAATGCATATGTATTATAGAAAAAATGTGGTTTGGAAAAATGATAAGGGATGAGGTTTTGTGCAGTTTTTCTGATTTTGCTCTGAGTAAACTTTTACAAGTATGGCGTTTTTCTGGCTTATTTGTACTGTCAGACAAATAAATGAAGATCTTGATTTCATACAAAATCTCTACAGCCTATATACTTCACTGATAAAAAACTTGATGTCTTTGGGTGCGCTCTTGAATTGTTCGTCAGTGTGTAACATCATGTGTTTGTTAGAAGTAACAGCTGGTGTTTCAGATGAAGAAATGAATTAAATACTGGGCAAAACTATTTCTGTTATTTTAATTGTATTTAGATTCAGAGTGTGGTATTTACGTAACCTTTTTGTGATGTAGTTGTTGCATTTTTGTATCAGCTATCACTTCATAGAGCTACAGAGCAGAGCTACACAAAATGTGGTCTTGTTTGAATATTTGGCAAGTGACTGAATTGAATGACATTAAAGTCATGGCACTATTCGATAACTCCACCCAGTTCTTCAAGCCATTCTGGACTTTCCCACAGCATCTTCTGCATATAGACAATGTTTTAAGATTAAAAAGAAATTGCATAAGTTTGATTTCTAAGAAATGAGATAGGAAGTGGGGAAAATGCAAAAGAGGTGATTATATAATATTGTGTTCCAAAGCTGAAGTTGGTGACATACAAATCCAAAATAAGTGAGAGCAATTCACATAAAGAAGTTCTTTGTGTGTCTGTTTATATTGTTTAGGCTCTTCAAAAAGTCATGAAAATATAAAATACACTGAAAGTGGTGTTTATAAAGCAAGATCTTCCATGAGAGCTGGCCATTGCAAACTTGCTCTATATACACAGATACATCCATACACAGGAGCTGCTTCTTTTTTGCCTCTCTGTTCTTGAACTTCACTAAGAGCTTTCAATTGCTCTGACATTTTCAGCCAAGGATGTAATAGTTGTTGCTGAGCAGTATTCTACAGGCAATTATCTTATCTTATCATTGGAGCAATCCCCACTAGAAAGGAACCAATACGATCAAGTTAAATCATTACAGAAAGGCAAGAGAAACAGACGGAGGAACAAATAGAGGAAAAAGGGACTCATCTCATTAATGGGTGCCTGTGCTGCAGGATTCAGAACAGCAGACAATGAAGTTAGCCTGTAAGACAAAGCTGTGGAGTTGCCTCCTGTAGCTGTTGACAGGTCTGAATCCTCTCTTCCAGAGCCTATTGTGGCTGTAGTGTGAGGCACCTGCAGAAAATGTGCCAAAACTAGGCAGGGAGCACAAGCTTTTCAATAAGCTGTCACCTCGCTCTCCTTTCACCCACCCCTCCAGTTCCCAGCAGGAGAGGAGAAGCCATACTGAAGAACTAGACTAGAAAATAGTCATGTGATGGAAAAGGGGTCAGATACAGACAAATTACTGTTTCCAACTTTCTGAGTCTTATATGATTCAGCATTTTGGGCAATTCCTGAAAAGCAATTATTCTTTTTTCTAATACTGCCTTTAAGTTGATGACCTCTGAAACCCTGCATCACTGGGATAGGCAAGTCACCATCTGATTGGTGTCAGCAAGTACATTTTTTAATATTTATGTCTTCCTATTTCTACTCTAGAAAGAAAAATAGGAATTTTGTTTTCATTATTTAATGCGTAAACAATGATTTGAATACTGCCAAAATTAGCTGCTCACTTGCTCTCACAGGTGAATCAAAAGATCAAGCCAGGCTTCCTACGTGGATTTCTAGACTTGGTATTGTTCTTTAAAAGTCTATATTTAGGACTCCATTTGTTTTAATGTTTCTAGAGTGCCCTTGAAGGCTACACATACTTGTTTAAAAAGAGAATGAAAGCACTTGTATACACACAGAGGGAGTAAGGATTTACAGGACATAATCTGTAGATCCCAAAGTATTAAAAAGGAGAGGGTTTTACTCATCCTTTGAACAGACAACACAATCCTTGCGTGTGTGTGCATATCCTTGTGTATCATGTAAGTGTGTAACATTATTTTGTTTTCTCTGCATGTAGAAAACTTGTTATTGTGTATGCATATTCTTATTAGTGCAGAAGGCCTGGAGTCACAATCAGACCTTTTTGTACTAGGCGTAGCACAAACACAAGATAGAAGTTTCCTGAAGAGAAACTGAACAGGTTATCAATGGTTGCATCTGCACTGTGCACTGTGGGATATGTCCTGGGCTAGCTTTATTCTGACTTTTTGGATACAAACTTTGCTGCATCTCAGCCACAGAACAGGAGATTTGTGAGGCATCTGGTGTAGTCTGAAGGTATGGTCTCCTGGCTCTCCCCGTCAGGTGATATACAGTGCTTCTCCCTTCATATTCAGGTCAGGATTGAGTGGGAAGGTTGTCTTATCCCTGTTTGTTCAGTTTGTTAAATAAGATGCATAGCCAAGTTGTTGGTGTTGGTGTGGTGTTTTTCTGTTTGCTTGTTTGTTTGTTTGTTTTTGTTTTTTTCCCTGATATGGCATTTATGTGGCTTTGAAGCAGTCAGGGTAGAACCTCTGGGTATGCCAAGGTGTGAGAAGATGACAATACTTTTATTTCCATTTCTAGCACGTAGATCTGAAAAAAAAACATAACCTTCCGTTGGCTGCAGAGCAAATCTGATGATTTGGGATTTTAACTGACATTTTTAGCATCTTTATCCCAAATACCTTCTGCAGAAGATCTATTTTAATATCTTATTACTTTTGTACTTTATTTTAGAAAGCATAAGTGATAGTCTGTGCAGCTACAGTGTAATGGAATCACTCTCTAACAAATGAAAAAATCTTTTTTTTGGTGAGACATAGGTGTTGCTGGTAACATAACGCTGTTTCAGACTGAGGGATACTCCAAACCCTAATGTAATAAACCCTAACGTAACTATCTGGCCTAAGGAAACAGCCCCAGTTCTATACTTTGTAGCTTCCGCTGGAGGAAGAAGGAGTTAATGTGTTCAAAGCAAATAAAAGGAACATGGATTGGGGCATGTTCATGCGAAGAAGATGTAAAATACATGAGGACTGGACACCCAACTCCCGTATGGTTCTGTATTAAAAAGTGTGTTTGTAATTGTTTAATTTTCTTGTATCTCTTATCTCCAAAAAACTGTGCCAGGATTTTAGTAAAGTATTGATGTATTGCAGAAACTCTTCAGTTAAAGAACCTGCCAAAAAAATTGAGTATTAATAAACTGTACTAATAAACTGTACTAATAAACTGTACTAATAAACTGTATAGAAGAGCTTCATGCTCTTCTATATGAATAAATAACTTTTCACAGGTAAATTACTGTCAGTGGAGACTCAATTAAGGTAGGTCATTAATATGCCTGAATGGTATTTTTTATAATCTTCTGTCAAAGGTAATGTGCAGTGATTAAAGAAATACATTCTTAGACACTCAGCCTTTCACATTGCTGTAGAATTTGATAGCTTTGGCAAGGGGTTGCAGGCTTACTGGATTAGGTACCTATTCTTGGATGTAACAGAAAAGGACAAAAATAGAATGAATACAGTTAGAACAATCAGATGAATATGTCGTTGTGTCTCTCTCTGTTCCAGTGTGGGCTATGCATACTTTCCCTTTTAGATGTCCCCTTAGGCATGTTGCAGGTAAGATTGCATTTAGTTGTTTGTTCACTCACCAACACGCTCCCCAAAAGGCAAGAGTTTGTGTCTGATTGTTTAAGACCTTGCTTCTGCTTTGAACATGTCTCGTTCCCTTGGAAAAACATTCTCTACATCCCCATCCCCCTTTAGAGAAAACAAGTGAACTATTCATGCAAAAAAGTGTGTGTGTGGTTGGGAGAGTGGGGGGGCGTGCAATGCCACCGACAAACCCTATTGAAATGCATTGGCTGTTCATTTACATTCACACTTTTTTTAATAAAAATGTTAACTAATGATGTTAAATGCTTTGCCAAAGGTCCTGGCGGGTCAGTCGCCGAAGTGCCATTTCTGCCTAATTAGGGCTCTTGTGGCAGCCCAGGGGCCTCCTGATGCAGTGGGTGACAAGCCGGGAGCTGACAGCTTCAATCGGCTCCAACAGGAAGGTTGGGCTGGTCATGTTTTCTAACTCAGCCAGGTGTTAGCTGAATGTAGGGGGGGTCTTGGCCAGACCTGAGCATTCGTTTGATCTTCCTTTCTTTCACTTGCTCTATTTTGAGCTCTTCCCTTTGCCTGTCCCGTCTTGTGTCAAGGTCAAGAATGAGCTTGACTAAATCAGCAATTTCATTTATCTCTGGGAGATCATTAGCAGTCCTTCTCCCTCCCCTCCCCAAATAAACCTTAGGCACTGGTGCAGAAACAGCACTGGTTCCAGAAGCCAGGCACTGGGCAGTCCAGATATTAGAAGGAGAAGGAATAAATGCAGGTTCTTCTATAAATAAAATCTTTTCTACTTCTCTGTTGCAAACCTGCTCCTTATTATTAAGGTATCACCATCACAACACCCTGAGTAACCCTTAAAAAATGAAATTCTTCCATGGTCGCAAACAAAAGCCTAGAATATGTTTAAAACTTTATTTAATCACCACTGTCCTAAAACTATTCTATTAAAAACAACAAGAAAAACAGAATAGATAAAGTTTTCTTTTGACCTCATCTGTTTCTTAGTAGTACACTGACCATATTCATATGTGACCACATGCTTTTGATAGCTGGCCAGTTTTAGGTGTCTGGACAGCTGACAATTGTGAAATGGGATCATCAACATATTGAGGAACTGGCTTTTTTAAATGGATGTCTTCCCTTGGTTAATCAATAGCACTTTGCGCTCGGCTGAATTATGCTAGGTTATGTTAACTGAGAAAATAGACCTTGAAACATAAACACATCATTGTATAACTAACTCAGGATTTCAAAATGCTTTACCAAGAAATGGCACAAAGCAGTAGACTGATCAAGGTTGAAATAATTTAACTAAATTGTCGAGATTTCTTTAATCTAAGATTAATCTAATTTTCACAAGATGTTCTGGTTTTCAGATCTTACAACTAGATTTCAGACTTCTCAGTTTAAAGTGATTAATTTAACTGTTCCCTATTTACGTAAAAGCCATTCCTGTGCAGGAACTGCTTTGGCTTCTATGGAATGAAACTGCTGCTGAAATAAAAGGTAGCTATTCAATAACGGACAACTAGTTAATAATGCTCAATAATACAATAATATTAAGGACAGAAAACAAGAAAGGAAATTATATCACTTGATAGCTGTAGTCATAATTATAGGGTTGTGTGATTTTTTTGTGGTTGGTTGGTTGGTTTTTGTGGGCTTTTTGTTGTTGTTTTGGTGTTTTGGGTTGTTTGCCCTTTTTTATATAAACAGGAAGACTAGAATAGGAAACAGTCACATCCTTTCTTGTTAACGTTAAACACTTTTCTTTGCACTTATCTGTGATTCAAAAGACAACTCAGCTCTGGAGAAGACAAATACTCTTTTTTTATATTCAGCAAAATTGTAGCTATGAAACAGTAGAGAAAGAGAACTGACAGCTGAGAAGCAGTTACATGTTACGAGCGAAAGAACAATCAAAGTGTAATTCCATTACAATATTTTAATAAAAATTAATTTTCTGTGAGAACAATTATTACATATCTTTCAAAAGCAATTAATATTGAAATAGGAAGGTAAGGGTAGGACATGCATTTCTTTCAGGAGAAAATTTAACTAGAAAATATAATGAATAACATTAATCCATATCTTGACTGCTCTGCTTTCTGGCTCTGTAGTGTACATCCAATGGTCATTATATTGTCTTAAAAAGAACTTGGCATGCAGGACAGTTGCTGGCTAGGTGGTAAGCCCACAGGGTAATTTCCAGAGGAGTTTTTTTTTCCTTTTGAGGTGATTTTTTTTGAAAAACTAGTGTTCCTTGTATTATGAATGTAGAGCTATTTCATTGCTACTTGGAGTCAAAGAGCATGAAGCAGAATGCTTGCTGTTTCTGTATTTCTAATTTCTGCAGCCTAAAAGAATTTTAGCGTTCTTTTAGTAATATTGACTGGTTTTGGAAAGTTGTTGACAATGACAGTACACAGACTTTTTGCCAGATTGTTCCAATAGGAATATTATGATTGGGCAAATGTGGACTGCTAATACCATAAATACCAATTACCAATCTGATAGTATCAGATCATAATTTTCTGCATTCTGTCCTCTGTATGTAGTTTGACTTGGTGTCTATTGTCATAAAATATGCAGATTCTCAGCAAGTTCCAGAAATGAACGTATGTCTGAAAAAGTAGGTGAGTAGTTTCTGTTGCAAGCTGAAAAATTTTATTTGCTCTTCATGTTATAACACACAAATTAACTATTGAAAAAATGTACGCCTCAAAGATACATTTTAAACATCTTAAACTGCAGTTCCTGGAAAGGTGGAGCTGCGATGAGGAGTTATTCAAATGATGAAAAAAGTAATAAAATGCAGAAGATCATGAAGGTAATTTTTAAAGACAGTTACTGAAATCAGTCTTGGTTTCCCTGTTTTATTGTATCCACATATTGCAGCACATCAAATAGCCTAAAATGTATAATTCATGAATCTTAAGAAGGATGCTTGGGGAGCAGAAGCCGCTCTACTAGCACATTTCCTCTGCTCTGTGCTGTTCTGGGAATATGCCCAGAAACCCATGCTGCTGTAGCCTACTCCACACTGTGTAGGGTTATATTAACCTGCAGTATACATCAATCCAAGCATCCTGCCTTGTCATTTTAGGCAAAGTGAACTGAACCAAGGACAGAGAATCAAGTTTCGCTCTGAATTTCCTCTCCATTTCTAAGACTCACAAATGTTTCTTCACCAGTTTACTCCTTAAGCATAAAATGCATGCTCAAGCTGAATATTCCTGTTGCAAAAGTTTAGTTGCTTCCTTTCGTTGTGACTGACTAATTGATGTGCATGTTGTTCTGAGAAGTTCTTTTGTTATTTCTTATTGATTGTTTTAATTTTTTCCAGCATGTGGTGGGGTTTTTTTGTGGTTTTTTTTCCCTTTTTTTTTTCTTTTTATGGAAGAAGCATAAACCCTTTTATTGAAGTGTTTTGTATATAAATCTGCAAGAAAGTTATGATTGATTTACTCAGTCTGGCCAGCAACTGGAAGAAAAGCCATGCAAAAATAGGACGAATTCTGCTCTTCGGCAGAAAGCCTCACTGCTCAGAGCAATTGCTCTTGCTTCCACAAGGTAGATCTCGGTGTCGCTCAGCACTGGAACTTATTTTAGGTTATAGCTGTCTGTTAGGAATAGTCATGACCTTGGAGATACAGTCTGGTTTAGCAGTTCTTCCTGCTCTTACCGACTTGTGCATTACAGGAGGGTAGTGCCAGTCACCTTCTTAATAGAGTCTTTTTAATTCTTTTGCAGTTTAGGACAGGAACAAACTGTGAGGCCTGATCAATGACCCATGAATCCAGTGAAGATTCACCCACTGACCTGCAGTTAGCAACAATTCAAGCCTTTAATGATTCTGTATTTTTCCACTCTTTTCTTGTTTTCAATCTTTTATTTCTATCTCTGTATCAGATCTGTAGAATCCATCTGTTAAAGCTAAATACAGTGGCATGAGGTCTGAAAAGGTCAGGAGCAGAACAGATTTCTTTCCTGCAGATGGAAGCTTTAAAACAACAGGGAATAATTAGATATAAATGCGAGAATGCTCAGGTAACTGATCGGATTTTATCTGCCTGATCCTTGCATGATGCGAATAGAAGATCGACCTGTCCCTGAACTCTCTTGGCAGCTTCACGGAATGACTTAAACGAGATCAGCTAAAACGATTATACTAGATGGGTTTTAATGATCAGTCAAACCAATTTATCAGCTTGTTTCTCATTGGTACTTTCATTCTACCACAATACACAGGCTGACTTTACAGACTGGCTGTATCTTGTTGACAAAACGGTTAAAAATTTTAGAGGTACATCTTTTGAATTTAATTGATAAGTTCCTTCATAAAATACCTGTGCATGTGACATGCATGTTGTGATACATCAGCAGTAGGCAATCATTGAGTTAAGCTGCTGGAATTCTTCTTGACTTCTTAAAAATGATTTTTTGACAATATTAGGTTAGAATGTTAGAACACTGACAAACAGGTTGATGCCTTCCAAGCTCATTAAAACATCCATTGTAGTAAAGACAGAATTAAATACGGAAAATCTATGATAAAATCGATCGAAATATTCCCATCCTGATCTTGAGTATCTGGAAAGATGAGAATGAAAAACGCAGAGTGCTTTATTGTGTTCATTTAAACTTTGAGGGGTCTGTTGAGGAAAGAGGATATTCCAGCTGAACATAATAGAGTAAATTCCAGGATGATTAGAGACTGTGATGTCTAATTAATTAGCTCTTGTGGTAGTTAATTAAGTGGTCAAGAGTAGTATATGAGGCAATAAAGTCTGCTTTTAGCATTTACCAGAGCCAGCCTTTATTTATAGGGTACTGATAGTGATGTAATTCTCTTATATTGTAAAATGTGCATGTTAACAAGTTCATTAATACAGTTTAAGATTTGTAACATTTTAAAACATGAGAATAATGGTTAAGTCCATGGAAAAATCTTGTAGTTGGGCAAAATCACTATCTATAGACCTATGTTCTGAACTACTCTCACAGAAATATATGCTTGGGATTTAAAATTCCACTTCCCATCAGTAAAATGAGCAGGACTTAGCCCAGAGGCAGAAAATCTTCTATCTCATAAGGAAAAAAGATGGGAATTTTCTGCTATTTTTAGTAGCTTTCATGTTATATATAAGAATAACAATTTTAAAAAGTCAACAGGCTTGTCTCTAGGATTACTTCCTACATTTCTTAATCTAAAATTCTGTTCAGTTTAGTTTAGTTGTTAGGTTGCGGTTTTGTTGGTGTTGCTGTTGTTTTGTTTGTTTGTTTTTGTTGATTTTGTTTGTTTGTTTGTTTTTAGTGAGTCCCTAACGTTTACAGCTGCAAAGGCAATTAAATCTGTGAATAGAAACTGACATAGCATCTCCAGGACTTTTTTTAAGATCACTTGGGATATCACTGTAAAATCCTTGACATAAGTTTTAAATTTCTTGCATGTATTCAGGAAGCTGAAAATATTGAATATTACTGATAGCAATTTAGATGTCACTGTTGATTAGGTATCTTTCAATTTTTGTTTTTGTGGGATGATAGCACGAAGATTGTATAACTTCCTGTGAGTGCCATCTTATTTGACAGTAGGATTGGGCATAGGTACACAGTCTTGGCATCTAATTTCAGTCTCCTTATAAATAAATGGAAAGAGGGAGATTCTGACCTAGGTGTGCTTCATCCTCCAACATTGCGAAGGACAGCCAGATCAGATACCTAAGGCCCCCTCATCTCTCCAGAAGAGTCTCAGGCTGTAGAACAACAGATTGCACCAGTGTTTAGTGTCTTCACGTTTGAACCTGTGTGAAGTGTGCAGCCATCATGTTGTTATGACCCAATCAGGAGTGGGCTGAGTACACACGCTTTGCCAGCCCACGTGCGATGCTATAATGCTGGCTTGCTTAATTGGGTTGCACATCAGATGGCACACTTGGGTCCTTCAGGGACAGAAGGCAGAGGTCTACAGGGAGAAAAAACAGGAAGAAATGAAGTGGGTGGAAAGAGCAAATCAGGTGCCCATCACCCTACAATGACTTGTATGGAATGGGTAAGTGCTAATAGGTGATACCAATCCTGTACCTTTTCCATATAAAGACTTTCCCAAATATGTGTGGTTTTTCCATTTCTCTATCCAATACAGAAACTGCACAATGTTCCCTTTTCACTTATCTTTTTATTGAGATCTTCTGCAGCTTGTGGTAATACATTTCTTTTCTTTCTTCTTTTTCTATTATTCACAGTTAAAGACTTGTACTGTATCTCCGAACCTTTCTGATAGATTCCATAGAAAAGAAAATGATTCAGAGGAAAATCTTTGAATGCTTTTTTTTTTTTGAAAAATATTAGGACTAAAGCTACCTTAAAACTCCCTGCAGTTTTAATGAGAGTGCCTGTTAAATTTTCTGAGTATAGAAGAATAATTTGCTAAACAAAATCCCTGCAATTGTACCTTGGTTGCCTATCTTTTTTTTTTTTTTCTTTTAAACTTCAGAATAAATGAAAAATTGATCTGTATGGTCACTGAAACATTAAATTGTCTTATCTGTCACTTGTTCAACATTGGCTTCTTAAAAGGGAAAACAACAATCACAATCAGCAGTTTCTCAGTGCCTAGAAGAAAATAGAAGCTATAAATGGACAGATGAATTATGTGCTTCCAGTGGTTTTCAAGGGAAGCATTTACTGAGGGAGAAAATTGTTTTAATCTTATAACAACTAAGGAGTGTAGAGTTTGTAAAAACATGGAACACCTACACATAAACTTAATTTTTGTTGCATAGGAACATATACAAAGTAGCTTTCAACAAAAATGGTTGGGGAAACAAGCTCTTTCATTGTTTGGTATGCTATTTTATATCTTTAACAAATCTCTGTGAAGCACTCAGGGAAACCTAAACACAGTGGGTTAGTTGAGTGTTCAGCCCTTACAGTATTCAAACAAAATAGGAGTGAATCTTCTTTTAAAATGGAAATAAGTATAAATTTGAGTCATGCGGTGTGTATCTTTCCTTATTTTATAGAGCAGAGGAAAAGAATAGGAGGAAGCCAGAATCAAACCCAAACAAAGAACAGCCTCCACATTCTCGTTTTTCATTTCCTTGTCTTCTTTCTATTTCTAGATTTTGCTGAGGATCCACTGAAGGAAAATACATGGTTGCAAACCTGCCAGTAGGAGGCATGGATATCCTCTTTCTTTGATTAATTAATCCTGGCCATTAGAGCACCCTCTGCCTCATTTTTTTTTCTCTTGTCCAACTGTTTTACATTCAAGAGCAGAATGAAACCAAATAGATTTTGGGGAGCGAAAAAATCAGAAAGCTTTCAAAAATTAAATTTTTTATTCTCTCTTGGAGAAACTAAGTACATAAAATACAGGACATCCAAAATAAAATAAACTATCGGTTAATAAAGGTAAATGTAGTATTTGAATCCTTTGTTATGATGGGAAGGTAACAAGAATCATAATCTGATCCTTAAAATTAAACTGGTTTTTGACTGCAAATCTAGAAGTTAACTTTTTAATCACCATTGTGATAATGTAGTGCCCAGTGTAGTAAAGAGATTTTCTTATGGCTGCCCTCTGTGCTGGTGGGGAAGAACTGATTAATCTACTAGAAATACTAAGGGGAGAGTGGAGGAAGAAGAGAGAAGATTTTGGCACAAGATGACTTATCTGCCAAACATTTCCAATAACATTTTCCCTTCTAAGTGGAAGAATGTGGATGCATTACTCAAAGGTGGACTGGAAATGCAGATCCCATTCCTTCTTCCCCAGATGTTAAAGTAGGTGCATAAGACCAACTATTGGTAGAGCTGTGAGGAAAACCTAAGAAAGGCGAAGTGAACTGGTGGGAATGTTTTTAGAAGAGGAGTTTTGTTTCAGAGAAGTCATAAAGGTTTCCTAAGCCCTTCTTGCATGCAAGATGCAACTTTACAGACAGCCAAATGCCAAGCTGGTTCACAACTGTTTTGTTTTGGTGAAGTAACATTGTGAGAGGTGCCTGAGACTCCACTCATATAATCACTTTGAAGACCAAGTTCAGTTCCTTAAGCGTTAGTGAAATAACTGTAGCAAAAGCTGCTGGTAGCTGGTGGTTGCACATGTGAAAGTATTTGCACTGTTCCAGAGGCAGTGAGTGGGACATCATGGGCAAAATGTGAATAAAATCAAAGAGTTATGGGAACAGGAAAGCTCGAGTTCTCCAGTGAAAACTGATAACTAGAGATTCAGACCTCGTGTAGAATTTTGACAGCTGCTATTATTCCTGAATGCCTGGGTTCATTTGACCATAGGAAAAACGAAAGGGTAAACAACATCTGTAGGGGGTAATTTTTATTTCACTTTGATCAGAAGTAGCAGTCAACAGCATTAGTTGAAAATGCTGTAACTAGAGAGGAAACCACTTTTTGAAAGCAGATACATGTTCTGTTTTGCAGAACAGTATTGCCTATAGGCTGCTGTAGAAGCTTAAGCATGGACTTAATTTATTACCTCTCTGAATAGTCCTACAGTTTTCTCACACACTGTGTGTGTTGGGCAGTTATTGATATCTACCTGTCATTGAAATTTACTTTGACTTGTTAAAATATTTTATTCTTCTCATTTTCATCTCTTTTCTAGGACACATTTGCACTGCTTAGTACCTTATATGATGGACAGCAAAACTTATACATTCCATTTAAAAGGTTTTAGCATCAATGAGTACTTCAAGTTTGAAACAGAATGTCTGTTTGGGATTTATCCACTGTCACATATGAAATAACATTATTATTTAAACTGTGTTTGATTACTTGAGATAGGGTGGACTGTATATGTTTCATATGTTTTTTTGTTTGCACCTCTAGATGTAATGAAATTTAAAAAAAAAAAAAAAAAAAAAAAGGCACAAAGATTTTCCAGCCTAGCAGATGTTTAGGGTTCAGTACCTAAAGAATGTACCTAAATGTCATTGTGCATTACTAATAGAGAGCCAAGCAATGTAATAGAAATGGCCAGTCTTTAAGATCAGAAGTCTTCCTTTACATGTAAGGACTATGGTTTTCATGTGTAGTAGAAGATTTAAAGCCTTAAAGAACAGATGTCTTGTGTTCCAACAAATATGGTACTCTAAAAAAATTGTGGTTGTCAGTGAGATTCTGCCAAAGGGAGTTCTATCAAATAAACCATAAGATCCTGATTATTGTAAAGGCACAGCGTATCTTATTTTTTTCCTCAGCCTTGTTTTACTGTTTTTTGGGTGTATATTTGTGAGGAAAATTGTTAAAATATGCTAATTTATTATGCCTCTGTTTTTTCAGTGCTATTCCTGGTTTTATGGAAATCCCACAGAGGATCTTGTGCATCGGTGGAAGCCTGCTGCATCTGTTGGTGTGGAATAAACGGTACACAGGACCACATGGAAGCTCTCTGCACAGAGGTATTTCTCAGTTATTGGTCTTCCTTGACATAGTTCTAAAGGTGTTGAAAAATAAGGCCAGAGAAAGAAATGTTAAGAATAACCAAAATTGTTGTTCACGTGCCTGTCAGTGAAATGCAGTGGGAAGGTTGATGATGAGGATGGGAATTAAACTTGTGGAAGAATCTAGAAAGTCAGAGTTTATAAATGACTGCAGCCTTGAGGTTTTTAATGTCAGTCACTGAGAGCGGCTAAAATGTTCACAATGCTTTTTTTGGGTGGATGACATTTAAAACCTCAGCAATGAAATAGCCACCTTTTTCATTTTAAGTAACTGCATACAAACATGTATTTATGAAATGTAATTTTTGATTGCCACAAACAGAGACTCGTAAGTAGGCATAAATTAGTTCACAAGTGTTACCTTCACCATAAGTACTTCCTTGTTGCCTTTATATTCTGTAAATTGAGAAAAAAATCAGAATTCATATGGTTATTTCTACGTCTTCAAGACCTGACCAATAATAGCATAACTGAAATGATAAGGTCAATAAAATGTTTCTTGAGGAAATATCAGCCAGGTCTCTGAGTTCTCATCATATCTCTTGCAGAAATTTAATAAGAAAACTAAGTCTAGAAATACAGACCTCTTAAGTCTCTGCTCTTCAGACACATGAGATTGCACATGCTAGGGCACACATTTCTGTGCAAGGCTAGGTGATAAGTGTATGTCCAGTCACTAAAGAGCTGAATCCTGCAGCACAGAGCCTTCAGAAGGGAGCAGGGCTCCTGTCAGCACTGGGGCCTGCTAAGCAGCACATTCTCCAGCTGCCATGCCAGTACTGT
Source organism: Columba livia (assembly GCF_036013475.1). Taxonomy (NCBI): domain Eukaryota; kingdom Metazoa; phylum Chordata; class Aves; order Columbiformes; family Columbidae; genus Columba; species Columba livia. Next base: position 7,798,274 of record NC_088607.1, read on the forward strand.
GACCTTTCTTTTGCTCCTTGACCCACACATCAGATGCAGCTGTTCAGATAATCACAGATCAGAGTGACCACCTGCATCTGATGTGTGAGATCCAAAACTGGGAGAGAAGCCATAGTACTACCATATAAAAATATGCAGTGCCAGCAGTGACAGAGTGGGATACAAAAGAATGAGTCAGTGCATGAGACTTGACAGGTCTGCTTTGTAGCACAGCTGGGGATTCACCAGATCCCACAGCACAGAGAGTGGGAAGGGAAGTGCTCTGTGTGCTACCAATTCCCCCTCTTTGCAGAACAATCCTTAGAAGTCTGTTTCTCCGTGCATAACTTACCAGCCTACCTAATGAGATTTGCACTGCAAACACCACAGATAAACTTGTCTTACAGATAGTGTGGAAAGCACTTCAGCCTAAGAAAACATGATTGTTAGCCTCTTCCTCTTTTATTTCATAGAGAGCTCTTGCTAAGTGTTCAGGTTTTGAGTCAATGTTATCAAAGCTACATGTTTTGACAGGTTCTCTCCTGTGTGTGTGTATATGGAAAGGTTCTTCATGTACCTCCTAAGTTGAGAGATATAATTTGAACAGAGAAAATTATGGTTCATAAAGTGCTCTTGTTAGGTGACATGACTATGCTTAGTCCACTGCAGGACAGCCTACACAGAGAAATGCATATTTCCATACAAATTACAGTATACTGCAGCCAAGAGATCAATTAGAATGTCTGCGACCAAGAACTCTCAAGTGTCTCCATTCAGTCTGCCATTCAAATGAGACGAGAAACGCGTTCAATTGGTGTAAAGAATTTGAACTCTTTCAGGGAATGTGTAGAGACTGCTGGAAAGTGGCATTCCCTGCGGGGTGGGACTTGCAGAGTCTGTGAGATCCAGCAGGGAATTTTAAGGGTTCTGTAACCTACCATTTTGTCTCCCATTGAGAGAAAAATTGCAGAACCTGCTGAATATTGTGGAAAGGATGAGGATTTTTCATTGGTCAAATATAAATGACTGCGCTGGCTCTGTCATGTGTTACACTGGTCAGCTTGATAATCTCAAATCTATGCTATATTTCATTTGAAAGGAACTCAAAGCACTTTGCAAGCTACTTTTGCAAATACAGCACCAGAATCTCTGCTTGTTGAAATTCAGATCTGCTGGAATGAAACGTCACAGGAGTGAAACGTCATAACGGTTTAACTATGCACTGTAACAGTTCACAGATTAAGATGGGAAATTCAGGTTTAACAAACCTTGAAAATGTAGAAGTATTTTCAGGGCAGCAGAGTGTGATATTGTTTACTCTTTTGATAACTGCCTCCAGAAATTAATTTGACCTGAAGTTGTCAAAAACTGTGTTTAGCCATTCGAAATGCCTGCCTTTCATCAAGGTGTTCTAAGATCCCTCCCTTCAACTAGAGCTGTAAAATCCAATTCTTACTGAAGTCAATGAAAAAACTCCCATGGTCTTCAGTAATACAGCAGCAGAATGCAGTAGAGGACGTGAAAACTATGACAGCTTTCACTCAATAAAAATACTTACCAAATGCAGTCATTAAAATGTAATGTAATTTAAATGTTAAAAATACCTCTAATAGTTATTTCTCTGTAATACAGTTATATGGCAGTTAATAATATTATAAATAGTTTATACTTAAAATAGTGTGACTTTCATATACATTATAATTTTCTTTTTTTTTTTTTTTTTTCATTTTCATCACTGAGGACTCTGAAATATTTTTGCTCCATTTTGAGCAAACGTGCTTCTCCCAGCAGCTGGTGAAGCATTTTTTTCATGGCTAGCTTTTCCCATTTAAAAATATTTATTGACTGTAGAAAACATGTTAAACTTAATAGAAAAATTTCCTGTTATAAATGTACTGAATAGAAGAGAACTACTATTCAGAGGTAGGATTTGCTTCATTTGTGATTTATTAAGGGTTTCCCTAGATGCAGGATCAGTAAAGTAAGTCTCAGAAATTGTTGAGAAGGGGCAGCGTTCCCAGGTGTTATCCTTTGGAAGTTAGACGTCCAAATGTTCTGATAAGCTTCTTGTGTTGGTTGCCATCCCCAAAGTTTCATAATATTTTAGAATGCCTCTTCTTGCTCATTTTGGTAGCTATTTACAAAATAGCTGGGTTTAAAAATGGCATGATTTCTTGAGGTCTGATTTTGAACAATCTTCTACATAAGGGATCTTGGAGCTATTTTCTGGTAGGAACTGGCTCAGGTTTAATATTAAATATAGGTTTGCAGTGAGTTCAGCCTAAAATTCTTGGAAACAATGGCTGTTTAGCAGTTGAGACAAATGACTGGGGTCAAAATCTTCAGCATTCACTCCAGACCTTTCATGCTACAAAAAGTTGTCAAAATCTTCTAAGAGCTATGGGTTGGTTTTCTTGGAGAAGTCGGGAAAGAGTGAGTGAAAGACTGTGGGCATCTGTCTCCCAGAGCTGAAGGTGTATAGTGAGCACCTAGATTTACCCAGTAGATGGTGTATGCAGGATGTCTTAGCTTGGTGTGCTCACCTGTCTCCTGGTACATGTAGGTGGTACCTGCACGGCTGATTTTACGCCGTTGTAAAGTAGTGCCTCAGTGCTGTCCCCTCCCCACGGCTGCCCGGGCTCGGCTCCAGGAGACCGGGCCATTATACAAAGCCATAGGACGCCCTCCTCTGGATTGCTGTGTCCAGCTGCACGGACTGCATTCAAAAAGGGACACAGAAACACAGAATAAGGGAGAGGTGAAGGAGAAGGGTCTTTGAAAGACTGCTTTATAAATTGTATTTTTTTTGACATAATAGAAAGTGATGTAATACAGTACATATGGCATAACATATTGAATAACCTGTGAAATATTCCACTGTATCTGTCCTCCCAGTATGACAGCTAAGGGCTACATGATGAAAAAGGATACTGAGTATATAATGTAAATTGATATGTTGGTGTATCTATAAATTTATGCATATAAATGAGTTTTACAAATTTATATATAGGTGTATATATAAGTGCAAGAAGGAAAGCAGATTTTATTTTTACTAGATCAGGAAGATATGTATTAGTGCATTCCAGGACATAACATAACTGCACTAATGGTTTGGTCAGGAAGACCTTTTCCATAGACATGCAATAACAAATACCTGGTATGAGCTTTGAATGCTGTCTTCTCCAAACAAGTTGCTTATTTGAAAGTAACAACTGAGTGTGTCCCTTAGAGTTGCTGCTGTAATGCTTGTGAATAAAAATAAAGACAGGCTCTTAAAACAAGCTTTTGCTTGTTCACTGTGCAGTAACAGCTATGAATCTATATCTCAGTTGAATTCCGAAAAAGGTACCACACCAGTGGGATACAGAACACCAGGAGTGTTCCTCGGGGCTCAATTCTAGAGCCAGTTCTGATCAATACACTTATGAGTGATCTGGACGCCGGAGTGGAATGCACTATTAGCAAGTTTGCTGATGATACCAAACTGCTGACTCTTTTTGAGGGACAAGATGCCTTGCAGAGGGAACCTAGATAGATTAGAGCACTGGGCAGTGATTAATTGCATGAAATTTAACAAGTCTGAATGCCAGATTTTGCATCAAGGATGGAGTAACGCTGGGCACAAGCACAAATTGAGAGGGAGTGGCTGGAGAGCAGTCCTGCAGAAAAAGATCTGGGGGTCCTGGCTGACAGCAGGCACAATAGGAGCCCACAGTGTATCCTGACAGCCAAGAGGGCAATCTACATCCTGAGGTGCATCAAACACAGCATAACTAGCTGATCAAAGGAAGTGATTATCCTGCTGTATTCAGCATTGGTGTGGCCTCACTCTGAGTATTGTGTGCCATTCTGGGCCCTGCAGTTTAAGAAGGATGTTTAGGTCCTTGAATGCATCCAGAGTAGCTGAGGAGAGAAGGCTTGTTTGGAGAGAAGGAGGCTGAGGGGTGAGCTCATGGCTCTCTACAGCTCTTTGAGGAAGGGAAGCAGAGATGGAGGTGCTGAGCTCTTCTGCCTGGGATCCAGCGACAGGACACATGGGAATGGTTCAAAGCTGTGCCAGGGAAGGTTTAGGTTGGACATGAGGAAGCATTTCTTTACCAAGATGGTGGTCAAATGCTGGAACAGGCTTCTTGAAGACGTGGTTGATGCCCCAAGCCTGTCAAGGTTTAAGAGACATTTGCACAATGCCCTTTATAACATGTTTTAACTTTTGGTCAGGCAATTGGACTAGGTCATTATAAGTCCCTTCCAGCTGAAATAGTCTGTTCTTTTCCATTCTATTCTACCATCCTAGATAAAGTGCTACCTACTGCTCTTCACTTTCTTGGCCAGCGTTGACTTCATTGCACTATGAAGCCAGATGGATTTTTTTTTAAACAGGGTTTTCTATTAAAAACAAGATTCCAGGGAAGAAAAAGAAACAGTGAGTTTCTTCTGCCAGCTGCTTATCATTGGATTAGCCAGGACCTTGTAGGAATGTTTCAAAGAGAGGAAATGACTGGCCCCCTGTGAATGTTATGCTCACAGTAATTGTGTTGTGGGTGTTTGTTTGTTTCTGTAGTAGAGTAAGCAAGGCATTGTCTCACTGTTATGTATGTTGAAAGATCAACCAGCAAATGTGCTAAGTGTTTTATTTCACTCCTTTCCCCTAAAGTTACGATTCTGAGGAGCTTGCCTTTTCTCTGAGCAAAGCAACAGAAGGTTGTGAGATGCTTTCAGTGGGTGAGCCCACTGGGATCCATAGCTGAATACTTAGGGGTAGGACAGCAATGTATTGTTAGAAGATATAGGATTGAGGGAATGACTAGAAAGCCATTTGCTCTTTCTCAAGTCTAAAAAGCAACTGAACATGAGATTGTTGAAATTATATTCATAAACACACATGTATAATAATATAGTTATTCCAAGAACTCACTCCTGTTGGATTAACTAAAGACAATGGAAGGGTGGCAGTGGTCTGCATTAGATACAGTCCACTATTCAAATAATGCAACCAAAATATGGTTCATTTTGAGTGATGTTGTTGAAAATTTTTATACTCTTACAATTTGAAGGGGGAAATCACATGATTTGTTTCTTTTTTTTAAAACTTTCAATAAATACCCTGGAAGCATAAAGTTGGTACATTATTAGCGTAATAAAAATTAAAGCTATGAAAGAGCTGTGAAAATATCCTAGGAGTATTGCATTAGTATCGTAATAACTGTTGTCGTTGCTATACTGAGCCACACGATGGCAGTGTACTGTTGGATAAAGACGAGGAAGCTGCTAAACTAGTCTGAAAACCAACTTCACAGATTATACTCCTACCTAGTGTTACAGAAACTTTCGTCTTTTGGGGTCATGAAATCCTAATTTTAGCACAAGAACGGTTTTCCCAAGGGTCTGGTTTAATATATCTACAAAGAAACTCACTGGGAAACAACACAAGCTCCTTTCCAAAACCCTAGAGCATGAGAGTAAGTTGGAGTTAAAGCTTCTTCTCAATTCCAGACACCACGACCTTGTGAACAGTAGATCATCTTTGGATTCCAAATATAATTCCACGTCCCCGCTCCTACTGAAGCCAATATTAAAATAATTGTTGTATTTAGTGAGAATTGGATTAGCCTTATAATCAAGGACAACAAAGAAAGATGACCATTTTAATGTGTTTTGTAAGAAGCACCACAAAATGGCCTTTGAAAGGTCACTTGGATAAGTCTGGCTTGATGCATGTGACTCTTTCAAAAGTTGGGCACTTTGGATTTGTCAGTGGCTGGTGCCTCTCTTGAGGTGGAGAAAGAGGCAGCAATTAACTTACTGACAGATAAGAAGGAGAAATGGAGTGTCTGAGTGCTTGGAGTCTGATCTTTCCTCAGTGTCAATTAGTGATAACTACTAAACTGAGTGTTTCTTGGAAGCTAAGTTTTTGTACCTGACCTTTTGCCTTGGTCATTAACTGCCAAGTCAAGCACCCTCTGCATTAGTTCCGGATGTTCCTGTAAAGCAAAAGAAGTCTGTGTGTGGGAGAATGATACTGCAAAATTGCTCTGTCCCATTTATTTATTTATTCTTAAGTATTCCTACCCATAATCCACACCATAGTTGTAAAACAATTTCAGAACAAAGTAAGCAAAAAGTGGAACAAGGTTTTAAATGGGAGACAGTCCATCCTTCCCAGCCCACATTTGTTGAAATTTAACTTTCTTCCAGTGTGTAAAGAAGGAGTGTCATGGTGTGGTCTGATAATCAGTTGAGTTCTGGTAGATCAAGGGCAAAACAAATTCCAGAATTAGGACGCCTTCCCTTCCCCATTCTGAATGGAGAGCTGTTAACTTAGTGCCTGCTCAGTCTTGGCTGTCACACAGCTAAGTGAGAGGGGCTATTCCTAAGGAAACCAAACTGATCATTTTCACTGAGATTTCCAAAGGTGGGTAAAATGTTTGAGCTTTATACCCTGTTGGGTTTTGGAGCTTGGCTTTCTTTAGAAGCCATAGAAAAAACCCAATTTTGTGGTTTTACAAACAATTCTGTAAACACAGATGGTAATCACAGTTGCAGTCAATATTAGGTGTGTGTGGAATATCTTACAGTGAACACCGACTGCTGATTTTCAGATCAGTTGTGCAGTTCATAAAGTTGGTGACCTGCTTTGGCCATGCCTTTTCCTGGGACAGGCTGCAGACTGGGTGTATAGTTGACAACAGCAGCTCACTTCTATCTGCTATTATTTCCTAGGTGATATCCCACTGTTTCATAAGGTGCATGACAGGCAAGCTCAAGATCTTCCAGAAAAAATGGTTTCAGGAGAAAGCTGCCACACTGGAACAATTCAGAGATATGCCTGTTTAATCTAGCTTTGTTTCTTAGATGTAATTTTTAAATTCTGTTCCTCTGTGCTTCTTTTGCTTATTTCTTGATAGCTGCTGAATGCTGTATTCACCAATGACAGCAAACGTTCTGGTTGAGATTGCTTTAAAATTTAGTGGTGTTAACAGGATATTCAAATTATTCTTTCTAAAGCTACTTTGCATTTGTTTTCCTTGTGTGATGTTGGGAAGTTGTTGCTAATCTAAAATGCAATCTTTCTGCAATACTAGTGTCTGATTTTAGATATGCATCATATTTCATGGTGCTATTCATCCAAAATACTGTCTCGTGTTTCTGTAACACTGGGAATAGAACAATGAACTTGCTTCAGATTTTCACTATTGTAATTGTAAGCAGAACTTGATTGATTTTCTCTGCAAAGTTAAGCTTGCATATTAACTTGGCTGAAGAGAAAGGTCACATCAAAGGGCACAAATTAATCAGCTGGGACAGCTTCATTAGTAATGCAATAAGCACTGGTTGTGTGTTTCTGGAGCTCCTGTCATGACATTTTTTTAATACATTGTATGTCATGCATGGGGATCCTCAAAAATACAGGTATGGTGCAAATAACACTGAAAAGGTATGAATATTTCGTCTGTGATTGAGTGCTTATGGGTTTTGTAGAGAGCACCAAATTAAGCCTCCAGGCAACTTGATTTAGGCCTAAGAAGAAAAGATAAGCTAAGGATAAAAATTTATTTTAAGATTCAAGCTTTGGAATACACAAGGTTTGGTCTGATCTTTTGTTGTTCTTTTGAAATGTCAGGACACATTCACAGTCTTATGTTTTCTCATATTGGTTCAGCTTTTATTTTAGAGTTTTGTTGATTGTTCTTGTATTAGGCTGCTGTTTGTGGCTTTGTTTCTAAGATTTTTCCAGTTCATTGCCAACATGTTGGCAATTGTGGTTTTGATTCCTTATTGGATCTATGGTATCTGTTTGGGCCTGAAGGGGCAAATCAAAGTGATATTTACCCAAATATGGTACTGAGTTCAGGCTTGTCTGTCAATTCCAAGCCTGGGTATGGTTGTTTTGTAAGGAACTGATTTCCATTTTGTTCTTGCCTGAGTGCGTTTAACTTCCATTTGCGTTAAAGAGGGTCATGCAAGGTTGTTGAAGGACAGAACAAGCACTGCACAAACAAAACAGATAATGAGACTGGAGTTCCTGAAGATGATATTGTGCCATTCTGAAGATGTCCTTGGCTGTTCCAGAATACTTAGATAGCAACAACCACCAGGAATGCTTTTATCATCTGTGTTTGCCTAAGAGTCTGCAACCTTTCCTTTGAGATGCCAGCCTTACACAGTTTTCTGTGCCTCCATCACCTCTTGAGTAGATTAGTGTAGTACGTGGTATCTTGAGTAATACCCTGCAATTGCTGGAAACTCTGGCTGCTGCGAAAAGTGGTTGCTGCCTTACTTAAAGAGAATGATTCAAGTGTTCGAAGTCCTGAACACTTTGAATCTAGCGTGATTTTGAAATCAGCTGTCTGGATGACTTCTAACTGCAGAAGTTGATATAATGGCAAGAGTACAGGCTTATAGCCTCACCTTTCCTCCCTTCCCTATTTTGGACCTTGAGGAAGTTGTATACAAGGAGTTAGGGAACCTTGACCCAATGGACATGTATTTAACTTGCATCTTTTGAGTTTTTTGAGTGTAATATTTTTCTGTTTTTATAGATTTTCCTGCAGAAATGATTTATTTCAGTAGGAAGAAGGGAGGAACCTCTACTGGGGAAACAAAATTCTGCAAAGAGTTTAATTTGGGCCATTTTGGCAGTTGCTTGTAGGTTTATGGGAGTGGTGTGCCTGCTGGATTGTGGGAATGGCTGTCAGGCAAACAACTACCAACTTGTGGTCAACTATTTTGTCTTGGACTGCAAAAGTACATGCTTAAGGGCCCCCCTTGGTTACTTTTAAACATAAATCCACATTGGGCTTCAGCTTTGTATCATAAACCTGTTTAATTTAGGCATATAAATTAAATCTGGCATCTATGCAGTACCATGGTGTATATTTCAAATTATACTATGCTGCAGAACTGAGCAGTGAAGACAGCTTGGCTAGCAGTTTACCTGAAACCAAAGACACTGGGCAAATATGCATCCTTCAGGGGGTTCATACTGTTATATCTCTCTTTCAAAATTCAAGGTGGGTGTCTCATATGGCCACTGACAAACTTTTTTGAATTCTCAATAGATTTTGTATATTAGAGAGATTTGAGATCTCTCTCTTAAATATTTTTAATGTTTAATGCTTTCCAGGCTTATCTTTTCGCTCTTCTGTGACAAATGATATCACTCACATTAAGATATTTAAGAGACTTCTTGCTGCGCTAAAAAGAAATCCAGCTGGCTCAGGCCTAGACTTTTCAAGGTATTTGAACACTTCAGTGCTTGGCCTTGCCTGTCTTCAATGAGCCTTGTAGCTAAGTGCAGTTATTAGCTCTAGGATTGCTCCAAGCAGTTTACAGAGAAGAGCTGGGGAACCCAGAGCAGCCCCACAGATGTCAGCTGTGTGGAGAGAAAATCTTACTACCTAAGACAGGAACATCAAGAACCATGATGGGACTAAGACGGTCTTTGAGGAAGCAGGCTCTTCCTTTGGGATTCCTAAACATGAAATTTCTTCTGGAGTTAGAGGCGTGTCTAAATCATCACCATGAGTGTGTGAAGAAGAGACGTGAAGAAAGTGGTAGATATGCCTGCAGAATGCTGATACCTCCTGAGTATGGTTTGGAAAGATCCTGCACCTGCATTTCTTATTGAAAGGAAAAGTTAAAGTCTCCTTGTTAGAGCACCAGAACACCTGTTTGTTTGAAAGGAGGGAAAAGCAAGCATCTCTCTCTTCCGCCATATATATCTGGATAGCCAGTCAGGCTTAGGCACGCTCAAACCCTCTGAAAGAATCAGAAAGCGCTAGCAGTGAAAACACAGAAAGTCATACTTTAAAAATCCCGCTTCAGATTCTGAGGCAGCTTATTAGCTGTGAAAGAATATCAGCATCTGCCAGTTAGCAGTAACACAGGTACATACAGACTTAGAAATATGCTCCAGTAGGACTTGGAGAAAGCAGTGGTCCCTAACTGGTGAACAAGGGCCTAGAAAGAGACCAGTCCATAACTCGTCTAGTGCCCCTGCTCAGATGTACAGGTTCAGGAGCGCCAGCCAAATGCAGAGGCATTACAAACAGAAGAAGCTGTAAGAAGGAGATTTAGCAGTGAATGGAAAGGAGTTCTGATTATAATTACTCATATAAATTCTATTTTTGTCTGGAAACTATAACACATTGAGAGGAAATTCTGGTATGTATCCATGTAAAACTTGTTCATACATAACATGCAAGAAGATTTCACATGTAAGTACAACTACTTCTCTTTTTTTGTCTGTGCTAACTGTATGTATTCAGTCATTTCAAGTCTTTGAAATTTCAAAGTGCCTCTAGGAAGGCACAGTTTTGAGAGAACTACCTCAAGGCAAATTTTCTTTCCAGCAGAAAAAGAAATCCATGTAGTTGCATAGAGAGTTTAAAATCTTGCAAACACATGGATACACAGAAACATCTATTACAGGGGAAAATACTTGTGCCAGTAAGGTTGTCAAAGGATGTAGAAATTGAGGTAGCTTTCCAGCTGGCTCTGAAAAGCAATTTTATAATTACCTCCTGTGATTTTCACTGAGGATTAGGTGCTTCTGTGAATTTGAAAATCACGATAGGCATCTAGCTATTTCTGAGTGCTCTAAATGCTGGACATTTGCTCTTTCTGATGTTGAGCAGCTGCATCTCAGAAAAAGCAGCAGTAAGTCAGACTCTTTGAAAATCTAAAATTAACCATTCAGAATTAGTGAGTGCTTCTAAACTATTTTTTTCCCCACCTTAAGTCTTGAGAGATACTAAGCCTTCACTATACCCATGCAGTGCTATGGAAAATGAGTTATGGATGCCTGTGAAAGCTATCTCCGCTGCAAAATCAAGATGATGACAGTTAAGTGTGCTGCTTTTGTATTGATTAAATACCCAGCACTGAAGAGTCTGAAGAAGGAAGGGTGACTATAAATATTCATGGCAGTGTTTGGATTGCTTACATGTCCATTGTCTGCACGGTCCGTTTATGACGGGGAAAACAATTTTAAATTAATATCATTCCAAACCCATGTATTCGTAGAAAGTGCCCCTCAGATCTTGCATCGGTGAACAGGAAGATCTGTTTGATACAGGCTCCCTATTTTCCCTGTAGCTAAATACAGTATTTCATGTCTTATTAACATAATCTATCTCCAGTGAAGTTTATAGGCCTTGACAGATTAGCACCTCGGGTGAGAAAAAGGATGACAGAGAAAATTTACTTTTACAAAGTCAGGCTTTCTGGAGCTGTTCTTGGACAGCTTGACACTGAAGGCTATAAACATAGACTGGAATCTGAAACCTTTTCTGCAATGACCTTGTTTTAGAAAATACTATTCTTATCTGCTCATGCTTATTGTTCTCTCAGCAGTTACCTCTCACAGTACACTCCTCACCATGCGCTCCTTTTGTTTCTTGAGCAGTACCTTCCTATTTACTTTTTGTTTACTACCCTTTTTTATTTAAGTCATGCATCTGAAGACCTACTTTATGCTAGTACCAGAATTATGTTAGTGAACCATTTGATTTGATACAGGCTTGTCATCTCTGACTGTTTCTTTTCCACGTATTTGGAAGAAGGCTTTTCCACGAGGAGCACTGCTCCTACATTGAGCACTGCATTAAATTACACTTTAATGGAAGTAGTTTTGTGCATTCAAATTTAAAATTGCCCATTCTTTATATTAGTAAAAGAAGGTCACTACTTTCTAAATAACAGAGCAGTCACATGCAAGCTTAAGACAAAGGATTGAAAATACAGACTCAGCCAAAAGTACAGTCCTTTGGAAGAGAGATGTCAAATGGATCTGAACAGTATTTTTACACATATTTCACTGTTTATGAACAGTGTCAAGTACTTCTTTTTGTATGAAATTTTATGCTGCCATTCTAAACAAACCAAATGCAGCTTCCTGTGGTGATAGCTTTTTTTTTAATTTTTATTTGGGTTTCCAAATGGCCTTGCCGAGATCTGCTGGTATTGCAAGATCCCCAAAGCAATCTAGTCTCCTTTTCAGCATGTTCTGTCCTCCCTTTTTTTTTCTTTTTTTTTTTTTTTTTTAATAAAACACAATGAAAACCAAAACCACAAAAAACTCCAACCAACCAAACAACAAAAAAACCCAACAACGTCTCAAACTCCTATTGTGTAGCAGATATCTTAAAACATCTGAATCCAGAGTCTATGCCAATCATTGTAGTGATGGAGTCAGTCACAGTTTCTGTGTAACAGCACAGGTGAATGAAGTGCTAGCTAAAGAATATCTGTATTAGAAACATTGGCATATGTTACATCCTCTATTATATAGTCCCTAGATACCAGGGCAGTTGTCACTTAACCTCAGTGTTTCAGGGCCTGATTTAAGAGTATTGAAAGTGTTGGGAGATTTTCCATTGATTTGAGTAGATTTTGAACCCAGCTGAAAGAAGCTGCAACCAGAGTTTGCCATCCTGTCTGAAATACAAAAAGGCATGAAATATTTTTGTGGTCAGTGACAGTCCTGGTTTTATAAGATACACACGCATACACAGTATACTAAAATAATAAGCTGTGTCTTTTTCTAAATAGTAATCTTCACCAAGAAATAAAAATCAGATCTTTTATTACAACTGATAGGGTCAATATTATGTGATTCTTCTTTTGTCAATGAAAAAGCAAATTAGTATGATTTCATTATGTTTCTTCAAAGTATTAAAGCATCATTCTTATGGTAGTTAAGTTTAAGAGTGACAACATTTAAAGGAGTATTAGTTTTTCTCCTGAACAAATTCTTGGTTTATTGAATTACCAGACTTGGGCAGTTAAGTAATAATTTAGGCTGAACACTTAAAGGAATGTCAATGACATTCTTTTCTTCTGGCAAAAAAAGACTAAAATAATAAATCATTATTGAAAATACCACAGGCAAATCCAACAGATTTAATAAGAGGAAAGGTGTTCCTTGTGTTGTATGTGCCAATTTAAAGATTTTGATGCAATTTTTTCTATTTAAATGAGGATGGACAGATAACAGACTTCCCCAACTCACAGCGTTATGCTTCATCAAAGCAAGAGTTGAATCATGTTTTCTGATTTCAATTACATTTGAAGTCAGTAGAGTTCTTCCATCTTCTTTTTATTTTTTTCTTCGTCTATTATTGAATTCTGAAGTCAGGGACAAACTATAATCTCATTTACATTTGTGCAAATACAGGAAATAGCTTATTTTTGCTTCTATTTTTGATGAAGCTGTTGTAATTAATTCAGTATTTCTTCATAGAAGCCAAATGTGTTACATATTACAGTGATGATAATCCTGCGTAAGAAAAAACGATCAAAGATCTTATGCAAACCGGGGTGAGATAAATTAGAGATTGAGCAGAAAACCTTACTCTGTTCATTTGGGATATTATGTACTTTCATATATATGTGTGTGCCCTAATTAATGATTCCAAAATTAGAAGTATGTGGTAGTTAACAAAGAATGTACAGAGAGGAGTGGCACATTAAGATTCTGAGAAAATGTTGGTGATACTTAAGACACCATTCATTTCAGACATTTTAACCAAAAAGTTTTTTTCTTCTTCTGTGTGATTTACTATGCTTTTTTTACCCATGATTGCATATATGGTACCATTTAATCTTGTAAATATAATTTCTTATCAAATATTCATTTTTAAAAAGTTACGCTCTGAAAAAAATCCAGTGTCACTTATATTTGCAGATAGATGTTTCAAGAACATTTCTGAGGCATATCTTTGTAAAACACCTTTTACAACAGTTTAACATTTTTGAATAATATTCTTAGAAGTAAAAATCAAATCATATAATGTTCATATACATGAAATGTTGAAGGTTATAAAACCTATCAAAATATGTTTATAATGTTAAGAACATTGTCAGTCTTCACCAGCCACTTCTTATGAGTGTCAAAGGGCTTTTGGTCATTTTTCATTTCTCTTCAAAATCTAAGTGTCTCAGTCCTGCTACACTGTTAAATGTTGAATGGAAGTTGGAGGTCAGTGGAATTCACTAAAATTTACTCCAGTAAGTAATCAGTTTGTTCAGCCTTAGGTGGAGGTATAGATTCCTCTGCATACTGCAAGTAGTTTCTTGTAAAACTGATCATCATCTTCTTTCTCTCAATTACTCTATGACTTTGCTGGCTACATTTCTTCACTTGGCCTTCAAGCTTCTTTCATTCCTCTGTAGATGTGTCTCAGTGTGACCATTTCTACCTCCTAGATACAAAGTGAGGTGGATGAAATCTAATGTGCCTTATAGTGCCCACTCTTCCAATTGATTCCCTACTAATCTGGAGGATCTGAGTTGACATCTTTATTATATTTGTATATTCTCCTCACAGTTTCTCAAACATCTTAGGAAAAAAAACCTTAAGCTAACATGTACCTACATGAAACATAAATGACTGTTTCCTAAGAGTAATCAATCTGTGGAAACTGCATATAATTCTAGTCTTAAAATTTTCCCCTTGGATGCAATTTGTTTTGAGTATTGTGTCAATCATCTGTTGCTTATCTTTCAGCATGCTGCCTCTTCTTTTTAGTATTTAATTGGACCACAGGAAGCTTCAGAAAGCAGGCAGGTAGGAGTGTGGTAACTGTCATATGTTCTATGTATTTCTGTGATGACATTTTTACATATCACAGGTGCATGATAAGAGGATATACTCCTACGTCTCTTGCTGAGTCTGATTATTTTCTGAGTCCTTTCCCTGTGACATTGTCAAGTTCAGTATACTCAGGCTAGTACAGGATATTTTTAAGGAACATAATTATTACTTGCCCTGCAATTAACATTTCAATTTTGGTAATGCTACCTAATTCAGTGAAGCAGTCTGCAGAGCACAGGTATGAACAAGAATACCTAAACATGCCAACTGGGGAGTACAATATATTCTCTGGAACAGAGGCCATGAGAAATAAGGTGGGCAGAATTTTGTCCCGACCACCTGTGGTTCCTTGGTGTTAGATGTGACTGAGCCATCTGCCACTTTTATTGACTTCAGTGGGCGACAATGTGCTCATCACTTACTTAAGCAGTGTGTATGTTCATGTAACAAAACTAAGTTCATTGTTCGATGCATATGCAGCTTTGTTTCTTTTGGAAACAATAAGAAATGTGTGGTAAAATGAGCCACTAAGGATGCACAATCTGGTTGATATTTTAAAAATGCCTTGACAGAGTAGTATTTTTTTACTATATATATAGGTGAGTGCATATTTGGAGAGTAATTTTCAGATGATGGCGTGATCACATCATGTTACATAATAAATCTTTTTTTTCTTTTTTTTTGTTGTTTGGTTGTGGGTTTTAAATAATCCAGAGTAGAGGAAGGGCAGTGAATTTAAGGAAGAAAGGAGTTCAGGACATACAGTATGAGTGGACACTTTTTGGGACTGAATTAATCTTTTGGTTCTGCGCACATAGAGCCTCATGCAGTCCATTGGGATCCAAGAGAAGAGTCTTGAACATTATGCTGAGGGGACAGTTGGACACACTGTTCAGTGTTCAACATATCTACACAGTATAGTTTGTAGAAGAAGTGGGGAAAAAAAACACAACAGTATGAGCACTGGGCTGCCATTTCTGCATTTGAAAGTGCTCTCCAGTGAGTGAGTTGCCAGAGATTTGTGAGCACTAGAACCACTGTCCACAGCCCAACACATTTGCTGAAAAAACATCCTGCTGTGAAATGCTGGAGAATTCTATGCAGACTCTGTTCCTAGAATGATGCACTTCCAATAAATGCTGGGATACCAGGAATGAGAAATGTATAAAAGACAGGTGAAAACTTTATAATCTGTTCATTTTGAAGAAACCCTATGTATTCTTATGTGTTCAGTAAGCTGCTTTATTGAAAGGGTATGACAATTCATTGTTCTTGTCTTTAGAGAAATTTCTTGAGTATTAATATAAAAGGCTGTTTTTAGGAAAGGGAAAGATAGCAACTGCATCTAGGGGAACAGATTGGCAGTTGACTCTGTAGTAAAAATAATTTTGAAGTTTTTAGTACATGAACCAATAAGCAGAACTAGAGAGGTTAAAATGCATTAAGCTGAAAAACTATACAGCTGTAATGAGGGAGGAGACTGCAATAACAATTATGCAGGTTACAAACCAAATTCAGGTATTGTATGTTTAATGATCTTCCAGAAGGTGCATAAGAGGAAACTTTGAAGTATGAAACCATTACCCTAGGAATTTTATTGAGCAGATGGACATAGTGCTTGATGAGTGATTCCTGAGCTGCCAAGATATAGGACATGCTTACCTTCTTTCTCTTGTTTTCAGTGTGGTGTGTTTTTTAAAGGTACAACACTCTCTGGCACCAGTATTGGGCTGGGTGTTGGGCTTCAGTGACACACTGATCTCTGTGTCTCTATTCACATCTGTACATCTTGCTGTCAGGTGCACTGATGACAATACTCACATGCCTATATTCCCTCCAGATCTCTGAGCCTAGTGTTTATAGCTCAGTGATTCTCAGTGCTACCCCATCAGTTAGACCTTCATAATCATGTATGAGAAGCACATCACTCTTTTCACTGACTAGCCACTGTTTTGGATAGCTCTCACAACATGTGAATATGGCCCTGAGAGGGCACTGTGGTGATCTTCAATTTTCTCATGAAATTTTGATTGATGCCAATGGATAACATAAACATGGGAGCTCTGCTAAAATCAGAACTGGGTTAGACAGCTATTTTTATTGTACTCTCAGTTTATGCAAGTTATCTGAACCCCTTGTGTGGTGAATTGAATAGTGAGGCTGCAGCTTTCTAGGGATCACCTAGGATAAGAAGTGTTCTGCAGATGCAAAATACAGTATATTAAATCACTGTTCTTGATTGTGCATGAGAGGGGTTCAGTCCCAACTAGATGCTTGAGAAGGATCTTAAAGCAGGCACCTGCTCCAGGCTGCTGCAGAAATCATACTTCTCCCCATAGTCAGGGTAATACCATAACAAGTGCTGGGTTTGGTGCTTGGATATAACACTGATGGGTGCCTTGGTTGTCTGAGAGAATAATACTTGGATGTTTCAGAGTCTAAAAAAGTTTCTTATTTTCTGCTACTACTCCCTTGCAATGTACTAAGCCAGCTGATGTTAGTTCACTGAGTAGGAAAAAATCCTTTACAGATCAACACTAAAATTGATTATTGTGTAGAGGACAAGCTAATTAGCTTTCCTAGGTGTTGGTAAGAACAGATATTTGGAGAATGTAGGTGACCTGACTTGTGCCATCCTTTCCAAATCTGTCTGTCTGCAGTATTTTTACATGTTAATAATTATATTTAGACTCATTTCCTGTTATGCTTATAAAATCTCAACCTTTAAATCCACAGATTCCAAACAACCCTTCAAAATGACCATAAAAAATGACACTCTTCTTAATCAACAAGTAAAAAAAAATAAAGTCTCTTTGGTGCTGGATCACACTCATTTGATATGGTGACCTTTTCTAAAAGTTTTTGTTTTCTTTCATATGAAATACACTTTTTTAACTTGTTTCTAAGTGAGAGCTGTGACAAGGGGAAAAAAGCATTTTTGTATTTTCTATAATTTATTTTTGTCTGTATAATTTATTTTGATCTATATAAAACAACACAAAATTCACGGTGCCTCAGCCCATCATTTCATTAGTCCTTTGTTTCATATTTCAGATTGAGAATCTAATTTTACTTCAAATACATTTTTTTTACTTGGTTCATCTCCTTAGATTTTAAAAATAGGTGCTCAGCTCTCTGAGAAAGGGTCTTATTTCTGAAACCAGCAGTCACATGCGTTCAAATATTCTCCTTCTGCATTATTCAAGACACCTACAGCTGAGTGTGTAACTTAGGCAACCTGGCTTGATATTGAATAACGTAGTCACTGCCTTGACATTCGGAAAGATGTCTGTACCCAGCAAATGCTATTTTTATGTGCGTTGCCTTGTTGCTTGAGGGATCACGGAAAATTAGCCTGCATGAAGCATTTTTTTCCTGAAAGTAAACAATTTGGATGTGTATTTGTTTTTGTTGATTGTTTTTTTTTTCCCTTTGCTTTTGTTAATTATATCAATACATTTTAAAATTATTGCTATTGAAGTCCATTTAATTTGAAGCAAAAGTTTCTGCTATTTAAGTCTCTTGTCAGGAAACCAAGTATTAGAGTTGTTTGGTTTCTTATTTCCGAGTTTGTTTAATGACAGCATAAATATTCAGCCTGACTCTAAATACGTAATTAAAGCAGACTATTGCCCAGATGTTCCCCTTTGTTGCCTGGCGTGGAGCAGAGGGAAGAGCAGGAAGCAGCAAGCCCAGTGCTGGCTGTTCCAGTGCATGCTGGCCTCGGGTTTTGGCAGATCGTGTGAGAGATCCCTGTGTCACAGAGTTTTTGCAAGGATACGAGCTTACAGCTGATGTGAATGGTAGAGTGAGCTGCTGTTCCACTGTTCCTACATGTTCTTTCCCTGTCTTCTCAACAGTTTAGAAATTCCTTTTGTGCTGCACCTTTTGGGAGGTGGAGAGCTGAGGAGTTCAGCTTTTCCCTTGGACAAGACAGTGGATTTCAGGGAGAGGTCATCTTTTTAGAATGTACAGGATTGGTGAAAACCTTTGAGATTGGTCAAGTGTGTAGATGTGAAGCAGTTTACTGCTTTAATTTTAACTTTTGTGCCACACCTTCTGTCCTTAAAGGGAATAAAACTATGGAGAACAGAGCTAATGGCATGAGGGAAGGAAATCAGAGAACAAATAGAGGCAGGTTGCTGAGTAAGCACCTGCAATCTGGATGTTTTCCTTCAAAATTCCCCAGTCCTTGGACCTTTCAAAGGGATCGTGCCTTGTGTGAGCAAGAGCTTTGGTGGGAGAACTCAGGATAAACTTTGTCTGGATTTTACATGGTGATGAATGTTCGAGTGACCTCCTGAGCCTCAGAGTTAGCAAGGACCCGAGACTTTGCTTGGAGTTGATGCCCTTAGTTATTCTCTGTGAGCTGCTGGCAGAGCTGTCAAACGTGAATGGCTGCCGAGGCTGGAAAGCAGAGTCGGACCATGAAGCATAGGAGGAAAACAGGAAAATGTTTTTTCTCCTCCAGAGTTGTTCATGGGAGGATACTAGCCGTGCTTTTATTCTGGAGTTTGTAATGCCTTCTTATTTCGTTTGGTAAACTCTGAAGTGACAATAGGAGTGTCTCTCTCCCAGGTCCTGGAGACAAGTTAATTAGCTAGATTCTGGCACTGATGGCACTGCAGAACGACACGGGAGAGTTCCCTCTCAAGGCAAATAAAAAGCATCCCATTCTCTAAAAGTTACCCCGTGATTCATGGTTTGGGGGGGACTCGTTAATGATTTCTGACTGTTAAGGTTAGCTGTACCTACACCCTCCTGACAACCCAAAGGCAAA
Organism: Columba livia; assembly: GCF_036013475.1. NCBI lineage: Eukaryota > Metazoa > Chordata > Aves > Columbiformes > Columbidae > Columba > Columba livia. The sequence continues at coordinate 7,817,629 of NC_088607.1, forward strand.
CAACCAGCATAACCACATAACCACATCATCGCTCTGTCCCCAGCAGGACTCCAGAACCCTTTTCTGCCGCACACGGATGAGGCAGGGTGTCACTTTCGACCAGGGAGGGGGTGCTCTTTTTATAGCTGTCACCGTGAGGGGTTTTCTGCTTCAGTAGCCTTGAAATCCGCAGCTGGGGCTGGGCGGGGCTGCCCTCAGCCCCCCTCCCCGCGGAGCGCCCCACCGCCTTCGAGCTGCAGCCGCAGCCCGGGCTCCCTTGTGCGGCTGCGGGGAGCGGGCGGGGAGGGGCTGCGCAGCCCCGCAGCCTGGGCGGGAAAGCTGTCAGCGCCGGCCCGAGCGCGGAGGCTTTCCCTTGGCTCTCTGCACCGTCTGCAGGAAGGCGCGGCGGGGTGGGGACGAGAGGAAGGAGCGGAGCCTCCCCCGGGTTGGATAGCACAGCTCCGCAGCCGGCCCATGCCTCGGCGAGCGCAGTGAGCGGAGCGCGGAAGGCAGAGAGCCGCGGGGCGGCGGCGGGCGGCCGGGCCATGTCGGAGACGGAGAGCGGTGCTGCAGGTAAGGGCGAGCGGCCGTGCTGCGCGGCCGAGCGCGGCCCCGCGCCTGCCGGGCCCCCGTCGCAATGCAGGAGCGTTGCCGGCGGCAGGCGCGACATAGCCCGGGCGCTCCTCTGGCACGGCCCGGCGGGGCGGCCCCGGCTTATCGGGGGAAGTGATCTGGAGCCAGAGCGCCGTCCGGAGGAGGGGGAGGCGGGGAGACTGCAGACAATGTCCTGGCGTCTGAGCCGGCCCCGCCGCCCCGGCTCTGTCCGCGCTCGCTGGGCGGTTGCGGCATGGGGCAGGGCCGCCAGCGCCCTGGCTTCCCCGGCGGGGTGTGGGGGTGCCCGTGCGGGGCTCTGCGGGCAGGGACGGCTACGACAGCGAGGGGGTGGCTTGCTGCAGAGCTCAACCCGGCGAAGCCCGCCGCCTGCTGCGGAGCAGCCGTGGCTCATCACGTGTTGTCCCTGGGGGGAGCCGATGCAGCAGAGCGGGAGGGGATCCAGGTGAAAAAACAATGCGGAGGCATTGCTGGGGCGGGCGCCCTGCCCGGGCACCGGTGCTCTGCGGCGAGCGCGGCCCGGAGGCGCAGCATCGCTCCTGGCGGCGGGGGGGGGGGAGCCTTTGTGGATCCGCCCTCCTCGCGGGTCGGGGTCTCCCTTTCCCAGCAACGGCCCCGGAGACGGGGGTGAGAGCTTGCGCTGGAAATCAGGGGCTACTGCTGCAATAAAGGAAGGCACCATTTTTATCAAGTAGCCTGATGCACTGGCAGCTCGGTGGGAGAGGCAGCGCTGTCTGGGATGGGTGTCTAGCTTTAGCATCCTGGCGCAGCCTCGGGGACCAGAGAGCGCCCAATGAAGCACAGGGATGGGATAAAACCCGAGTGGTTCGGTGTTACCGTATTAACGGGTGCGCGACTCTCTGACTTTGCAAACTTGACGTATGAGTTGAGGCGATCTGTGAAACTTGTTTTTCTTGAAATAATGATTCAGAGGTTTTGGTCCTTTTGTGATTACACTATGCCTGATAAAAATAACATAGCTTTCGGAGGACAGGGGTGGTCTCTCCTTGTGTGGGAAGGGAGCTGAGGGAGGGAGGAGGGTTCCTTGGATACAAATGATATGGGTGACTAACCCTAAGGGAAATGCAGACAGCCTGATTTCATTTGATCTCTCTATCCCTTTCTCACTGACTGGTTCAAAGATTTGAGAAAACTGTAATATTGAGCCTAAAGTGCTGGCAGTAACGTATGGAGAAACTTAAAAGGTTGAGTTTATACAGATCATAATGGGTTTTGGAGAATATTTTGCATAAAATAGCTTAATTTTCAGTGCAAGCAGAGTAAGAGAGTCATAAAGTATGCATTAAGAAAAAACATAAAAGAATACTTAGAAACTAGTTGAATCTTTAAGATGACTGGCTCTACTGGATTCCCTCCCCCACCCCAATCTAAATATTTTTGCAGTGCTTCCTAAATAAACTCTCTAATGTCTGTTTTGAAGTAACCTGTAACAATTTTCTAGCATGCAGCTGACAAGAACAGACTGACAGGTTCGTTTGTCTTTAGATGACAAGTTATCATGTGATTTGTTTTCTGCAAAGTTGCAAGGTTAGTCCGCTGCAATGCTGAAATTAAATAACTTGTGACATAGGGAAAATCTTTGCAGGAGGGGTTTTGTTAGAAGGCACAAGATCGTGTAGTAAAGCAGTGATCTGTTATGCCAGAAATCTTTATGTTCTTTCCATGCACTAGAAAGTTAAAGCTGTCAGAGAAAAAAAGGCTTCAGGGGTAAACTGTGATTTAGTGAGTGTTGTTGCATTGACAGTTTTGAAGCTACAGTCACTTATTGCAGCATAGCACAATGCGTAAAATAAATGTCTATATGTAAAACAGCGAAGTGTTGTATGCAGTGCCTGTCAATCATTTTTATAGCTTCAGCTAGCACAGCATTGCGGTATCTGCAGCTTGGTTATTATGAGCCTGGATTAAGTTGTTCATACCCAGGAGCTGTTGCATGTAAAGATTCTAATTATACTGACTTCTAGCGTTTTTAAAGCCATTGGCTCTTAACTGCGTGACACTGATTCAACCAACAAGTTTTGCTTCATGGTACTATCAGCCTAGGAGCTGTTGGTCTGAATATTTAGTTCATTCCCACTGGGACAGCAGTTGATGTTCAACGGAGCTGCCCTGCTCTGTACCTGCAAAGCTTCCCCAAAGCTGCAGTCAGCTGTGGTGAGGCTGCAGGAGGTCTGGTCTGTCCAGAGGCTGATTTAGCTGATGTATGTGTGGTGAAAGGCGGCTCTGTCCTAGTCTAGAGGGTGTGACTGGGTCGTCTCTCAAGTGCAACTTCCATCAGGAGCTGGGAGAGGCTGCTGTGGTCTTGGATGGTGGCTCAAGTTAGAGCAGCCTTCAGGAGGCTAGTTCTGTGCAGGAGGACTAGAGTGCTGCCTCAGCTACAAAAGACCTGGTTCCTGCAAGCAAATGTCAAGATTTAGGATCTATTTTGCATTCTGACCTTGTCACTGGTGGTTAAGGTTATATATGAGTTGACTGATGTCTTGTCTTGTGCTCTTTTCTGCCAAGTGGTGTGATTTTTTTAATTTTTTTTATTTCTTTTTTTTCCCTTAAAGCTACAGGTCTGGTCAAATATTTTTAAATTTCCAGTTCCTTATTCCTCTAAGCTGTTCTGGGTGATTAGTTACCTTTTTGCTGTCCTCTACTACAATTTCACATATTCTATCTATAATTGCACCAAAGAACCATCCCTTTAAAAAAAAAAAAAAAAAAGATACACTTTTTGTTTTAGAACAATAACAGCCAAAGGATCCCTTCACCTCCATTTTTTGTACCTGAGTTGGTTCTGCCTTTTGATGATGTGTCAGATGGGATTTCACGAGTGTTGGCTTGAAACAGCACACCATTTATGATTTTAGAAACTTCTCTTTATGGCTGTTCTAATCTGTAGGTATTGTGAAGGAGGAAATTGGCTTTTCTGGATATTTAAGAAAGCTGCGCTGGCTCTCAGTAAATGATAAGGGAAAATGTGAAAGGAATGAAAACCAGTGCACTCACATGATGCTACTTCTGAGCAGGAGAACAATAACAATCATGACCTTAATTAGGTATGAAGCAACATGACCTTTTGGGGAAATTTGGATGTATTCCTTTTTTTGTTTTTTTGAGTACAGGAGATGTTGACATTTTTCATATGCAACTTAGTGAAATCTTTAGAATATTTTCCCTATACATAAATGGCTTTGGTTGCTTATGTATTCACCTTCTAAATGGCACTTGTCACTTTTCTATTTAGCAGCTTTGATAGTTGAAAATAGAAATGGGTGAAACACTAGGTTGCATCACTATTATGCAGGCTTGTTTAGCTCTATTACTTCAATGGTGAAAGAGAGAGGTACCAGGAGGGCTTGGAATCTGCTTCAGGAATGAGCTCTGAAGTCCATCAGTTGTGATTGTAAATGGTATGTTTGGTTCACAGATGTTTTACTGAAGAGCGTGCAGCTGTTTGGTGATGTAAGGTCACAGATGTTGGTGTTGTGCTGAGGTAATGTTGCTGCCAAGTATTAACTTCAGTGATCTGAAACACCTGTGACATACCTGCACACTTCATCTTCTTCACTGTGACAAGTGTCCTGGGTCATTAAACTGAAACTGCCTCTTCTCAGTGACCAGGCACATTTGGTCATTCCATAGCTCTCATTGCTCAAAATATGTCAACTACAGCCCATGTGCTGTGCTGTTAAGAAACATAGTGGTATGCATTTTAAGTAAACAAATGCAAGTTATAAATTTTGCCATAACTGCTATTAAAGCAATGACGTTTCAGTGTTTTAAAATTAGCATGGCAGTGATAAACTGTGTAAGTAATTGTTATTAAAACAGGAAATTCCTTTAAAATTTGTCTCAGAGGGATTTGAGAAAGGTTTTCATGTAAATGAAAATGCAGACAATTCTAGTAAAGTAAGCAAATAAATAAACTATAAACTAAATACTCAGAAGATGGAGGGCAGCACTCAGGCTAGAAAGCCTTTGTTCTTTACTAAGGACTTAACTAAATGTCCTTACTCAGGACTGCGTCAGGGTGTGTCAAGGACATCCAAGGGCGGCTTTATGAACTGCATTGATGTGCCCCATCATAGGCACGCTGCTGTGATCTGGTTGTGTGCGAGAGGCATTTGGTGCTCGCTGGCCCACATCAGTAGCTCTGTTGTGATTGATTTGCCGGGCTCTGGGCACATGGATCGCTTCCAAAGGCATCTTAATTTACAAGAACAGGAGACCTGGTGAGGGCTTTCCTTCTAGCTGTTTTTTTCTGTCACTAGTTCTTCAGTGTCTGAGTCAAGACTCTCAGGACGTGCTCTGCAGATGCAGTTTCTGAGGAATGTTGAGAGTGATTTCTAGTAATTGTTATCAGTTGGAGTCCAGAAAGGAGTGTCTATGTGAATGGAGTTTCAGAGTAGCAATTTCATGTCATTTGAGGGAGTTTATTCACTTACTCTGAAGAAAAACTGTCTCTGTTGCAGGAGCCTACCCAACCAACACTAGTTTCCTTGGGGAGGGAGGCAGAGATAAAATATTCTCCTTATGCTACTTCATTCTCCTGTATGAAATTATCTGGGAATGCTGCTTTGATTTGTTCATTTCTGGATACATTTTATGTTGCTAGTGCTGTTCAGGACTTCTTGAAGGGTTTTACAGTCTCAAGTGCTCCATGTCCACCTCTCCTGCACAGCCTTTCGTCGCAAGGTTCTGTGCATTTACATTTACACTTTCTTTTTTCTTGTTCCCTGGGAAGCCTGAAGAGTGAATATTTGGGTGTCTCTCTCCTCCTAACAGTGATTGGACTATTTTTCTCTTTTAAGGGATTATAACATTAAAATCACAGTTTCTTTATTGTGTTCATGCCACCTCCTAGTCATTGCTTGGGAAAGGAATTCCCTTGGAAATTCAGTCTTGTGGATTTCAGCATTATTTAAGGACTCTTGATGCTTAAAGCTCCATGCTTAAAGATCAAAATACCTGTAGTTCTACTAGGCTGACTGAAAACTAGCCTTATTCCCTGGTGCCAAACACATCTAACAAATTTAACATCTCTTTCTCAAGTTTCCATGGATACCTTAGTAGAGCACATGCTGTAATCAGAACGGCAGGACATGCCATTTACAAAAGTGTTCAGTATTGTCATTATGGAACTGCTGCATTAAAAAAATCAACCTTTTGTGTTAGTTTTGGTGCTTACTCAGCTATGCTTCTGTTATGATTTTAGCCACAGGAACTCCTTTGCAGGCCACACCATCTGCTTGTCACCTTGACACTGTAACTTTTCAGTTGGTTATCTGACTGGTTGGTGTTGATCTCTGTGCAATGTGCATAGTCATGGCATTTGAATGTGAGCAGATGAATGCTTGTATAAAAACCTCTGGAAATGGATTTTGGTCAGCGACTGCATGATTTTATGACCCATTCTTCAAATACTAAATATCTGCTTTTTTCTCTCCATAGCTTCTCTGCTTACAAGGTGTTTTCTTTTAAGCCAGATAGCTGATCTGTTTTCTAGATCATTAAATAAAAAGAATAAAGAAACACAAAGTTATTTTTGATGTAGCTATGAAGTGTCACTCAGAAGTTAAATCAATAGCCATAGATTATGGATTCACAGATGACTTTGCCAATGAATTATCAAATTTGACCCCATCTTTTGCAGTTTTGTAACAACTAATATTCTCTTATTTTCCTGTCTTTGAACAAAACCAGATTTAATATCCTTGAGGAATATAAAGGGATTATATGTAACATCACTAATGCTGACTGCTATGTAAAGCAATAGCTATTCTAGTTTGGCTATTCTTTTTATCCCGTCTCCATCTTTCTGTGGGTCTTTTTTGGGGAGGAGAAAGAATCGGGGGCAGATTTGTTTTCTATTCTTGTCAAGACTCAAAAAATGTTTGAATCATATTTGGGATTCCTGAAGATTGTCAAAATAAAGAAGACAAACATTATCAGCTATTTTTCCCAATTCAAGAAAAAGGAGTCACTGCATTCATCCAGCTTGATGCATTGCACGATTCTTCATGAACCTAGCAATACTTAATAATTAAATTAGTTGATTGCCTTCTAAATAAAACAAGTGCCCCCAAATTGTTCTTATCATGTGTGCTGGATGCACAATCTAGAAAACCTCAATGGTATTTTTTTTTTCACTCTTTGAATAATATTCCTTTGAATATCTTGATCTAGAAAGGTAAATCTAGGATTGTGTTGCTTTCAGGATACAATTGCATTTTGAGATGGTTCTTAAATAGAAACTTGCAGTAAAATAGGGTTTTTTATAACTCTAATATTATGATCTTACTTTTTTGAAAGAAAAAGCCCAACCAACCAGCCCACTCTCAGGTAGTAAATGGTGTTTTTCTCAAAGAAAGTGATTAGCATCAGAAATGTTCTGGTTTATGAGTGTGGTCCTGGGAATTAGAGCATAATCTTATTAGTGCCATTCCTGACAACCTTGCAGTGAGCCATGTAGATGAAGTAGGTGATGACAGATGTAATGGTGAAGGAGAAGCAGCAGGAAGCCTTTTCTAGGAAGGTATCTACACAGAACCTAGGTTCTGTACATCTGTATTTTGTTTTCTGTCCTTTATGTCTTCCTTTTTGGAAGCAAGAGGGGAGGAGATGAGAGATACAAGAAAATGTTGCACAGAGGCAATTAGTGCAAGACAGTCTGAAGGAAGCAAGTTAATGGAAGAGCTTGTTGAAGCAAGAGAAGGTTAGTTAGTGCATATTAAAGGTGTCTGTTACAGAACTATATTTGTGGAATATTTAGAAAGATCCCGCAGGGTTGTCTTCTACCACTTTGAGCCTCAAAATCTGTTGTTAACCCACCTGTATGATAACATGCAGCCTGCCCTCTCTGACATGTAAATCGGGCTCAGTTTTGTCTCTCCTGGCAGTGATGCGTGTGGAAGAGCTGGAATCTAGGAGGAGAGTGATCCCTGCAAGATGCTGCTGCTGAGTTCCCCAGACCCCAGGTTCTGAGCAAGTGGGAACCATGTCAGGACTGGGAGGGAAGACAGAGCTGACTGATGGCAAAAACTGGAAAGCTCTCAGGTCATTCAATATAGAACTGGATTTAAGACTTTACAGTGTAGATGGTGAATGGATTTGAGTTTAAGGCATCTTTAAGGTCAGATTTAGCTATTGGTAAAGACCTGGCTGAGACTTTACAGGCCCAGTTGTGAAGTAGCATGGAAGTGTTAATAGGTCTGTTTTAGTCCAGCTTACCAAGCATTAGAGAGGTCGAATCAAATCTAGGTAAAACAGTTTCACTTACATTCTGTCAAAAAGAGGAGAAGTGAACATAACCCATTTGGCATTTTCAGAAGGTTATAGCAGGTTCTTCTGTTTTTTCTCTCATCTTAAGGTTACAGAAAATAAGTGGTGTCTCTTGGTTTCCCTTTGCTGGTGAGGTGCAGGAAAATTAATATTATCCACAAAGTGAGTGTTGGGATGAACCTTGTGTTGTTTCTTCATGCTCTTAACAATAATGTTAAAAACTTAAATTATCTCAGAAATCTTGAAAACATAGCAAAAAAGTAATTCCTCCAGCCAACCTATAGTCATTAGGGGAAGCGATGTAAAAACATAAATGAAAAGGGTCAAAGTTGTAATGAGAAACATGTCTTGTTTTTAGGATTTTATCCAAAGAATTGGGAAATTGCTTAGGAAATCACTGCACTCTAGTTGGTATCAATGCAATGAATACCAGCTCTATGTATGACCAATTATTATGAAAGGGTATCAGGAAACTTGGATTTGTGTCAGAGATTAGCTATGGCTGTATTCATAGAGGGGAAGTGTACTGCAGTCTTCTACAAACCAGCTGGATGCCTACTGGCATTTTAAAACAAAGAACTCTGATTCCATTGATGGTAATAGTAGTGGTATCATTGATTTCAGCAGAAACAGAAGGTTCTTCTGATATGAAATGTGAGATCTTTTTATTAAGAATAAGAATATTTTAAATGTTTTTTATTTGCTTCTTTCTGTCTCTTCTTCTTGTTGTTGCTCTATAATTATTTTCAAAGGCCATCTTTGTATTTGCAGTAAAATGCTCCAGGTTGTCAAATTACATTTGGAAGCTGTGACATTTTGTTCTTAATGCAAAGCAAAACCTCAGCAATAGGAAAAGCTGAATAAGGTTTTCATCAACAATGCAGCAGTTGTCAGCTAATAGCAATATGGTAAACCCTTCCTTTCCTGTTGTGTGAACATCATTAGCAAACTTTACTTGCAGCAAAATTATTATCGATGCTCAAAATGATATACAACGTTTTGAATAAAAAACCAGTGTTTTTAATCCCACCGTTTTATTGCTTGATGGCTACCCCTATACCCATATTTCACTTGGCACTTGGTACATCACCTTTTTTTTATTATTTTTTTTTTTAAATCCAGAGATATTGCCTGAGTGGAAAATGAAGAATTTGGCAAAGATTTTAGTATGACCAGCAGTCTGAGATCATAGCTCCATGTAGCAATCACTCTCACCAGCTGCTGGATGGCTGGAAATTCCAGAAAAATGGCCATCAGATATGTACAAGTGTTTGATCTGTGAAAATGATCAGTATGTGCACAGTAAATTCAGTCAACTTGGATTTATTGGACCCATAAAGATCAGCTGCAATTGTGGCATTTTTAGTAGGTCTAATGCATCCTGACTTACCCTGTGCATCTGGTTCCTCCGCCTACAAATAACTGAGAGGCTGAACAGATTTGGCAGATGGAACAGTGGATATGCATTATACAAATCAAAAAGAGTTATTGCAGCTTTTCTTTTGAGGCAAGGGTGTTGTACTGCCGGAATACTCGGTGGGAAGTTTGGGAGAGCCTGGAAAAGAGTGTGATATCCAGCTCTTCTCAGTGGATCCTTGTTGTTGGATCCTTCTTGTTGTGAAAGCACTTCTTAAATGCTAGAAGTATGATCTGAAATAAGGAATAGTAGTGATCCTGTTTCTGATTCAGAAAATCACGAGAAGAGTTTAATTAGCAAGAGTTTGTTTTGTGGCCACTCTGGCAGGATAAAAATGAACTTAAGATATGTTAATTTGGATATGACATACGTATTAGTGTTCAGGCATGTTCTACAGAGAGCTGATTTCATGGTGATGCTGCCTATTTTCTGTTTTGCAAAACAGCTGTAAGTGATACAGGCCACGATGAGTCCCTTTCACCATCACTTGGGCGTGAGGTCTGCGAAGTTTCAGGAGGAGCCCTTCTCTCCAGCCAAGCCTTCTCTTTTGTAGGCATGATTGTAAGGTACTTCAGGATGTGACTGAAAAAGTCCATGCTGGAGTTGCTGATGGCAGACTTGAGGCCTGGTACCTTTTTAATTTTTTTCTTTTTTTTTTTTTTTTTTTAATTTTTAAGGGTATTTTTCCATACAATAAATTGGTGACATGAGGCATATTCAAAAATTTCTTCCCTTCCCTGCCCTGACTGCATATCTGTGCTTTGTGCTGTTGAGCAGCATATCCTGCTCCCTAAATTCCTGCTTTTACTTGTTTTGTTAAATTCTTACTTAGAGACAATTCACACTTAAAGAAACTTTAGTTTATCTGCTGCCTATATTACTTGGGCTACAGGCATCCTTCTGTAAGGAGAGTATCCATTGCCATGGCATGGTGCTTCACCATTGAAATGAACAATTTCCCTAATGTGAAGCAGAAAATTTGCTGATTCCTGATGTAACTGAATTACATAAGGCTAAATACTTAATAAAAGCTGAAGAAAAAGTGATGAATTTTATAGAAAATGATTAATTTAATAGAAAAGAGAAGGTTTTGTGTAGCTACTGAAAAAAAGATTTGGTTTAGTACCAGCTTAGTGACTTGTGGCAGCAAGGTTTAGCAGTCATCTTTCTTAAAGCAGGTTTAAGCCTTCTGTCTTAAAACTGATTATCTGGGACTATAGGGTTCCATGTCTGATACTTACAGTGGTTCACTAAAACTCATTTATCTGATCCTGAATAGGGTTACATGACAGGGGCTCCCAAACAGTCAGAACAGACTGGTAGTCTTCCAGAGGAGATCACCTTCTGTTAACTGATCTTTCTAATTAAACGGTGAGCTTGGTCCTGCTCTCTGGATCTCATAGAAAATCAGATTCAGCTGAAAATACTATCTTTGAAATGTTCGCAGTACATCAGCTAAGGTTTTATAAATGCTGTGGACTTTGCTTTTACTCTGTGTTCTGTGACACTTAAAAGTTAATCCTTCATTGCATTTTGTCATCAGTGAAGTTGGAAATCTAGATTGTGGTTGATCATTTACTGAAAACCAGAAAAAGCTAAACTGATTAGCTCTTTCAGGAAACCACAGAAAATAAACTCTTGCATGTGTTTAGATGAAAAGAAGAAGTAATTTGAATTAGATCTGCTAAACCAGCAATTGCAGCTAATATGATAATGGACATGATTCGTTACTAATACAGTATTTGCTGATTTTGTAATTTAACCAGTTCCGTAATTGTTTGGGAATTTGCAAATAACCCTTTGAATGTAAAGAAACAAAACCAAAACAAACAAACAAACAAAAAACTGAAGAAGAGTCTTCTCTATTTTTCCTTTCTCTTTTTGTCACCTTGAAAATGCACAAGGTGTTCTTTGGCAATTGCTTACATTAGCACTAAAGTCAGAAATTGTAACAATGTGGTCAGATTCATTCTATACACATTTAGTTAGATTATCAGAATCTTTGAGATAGCCAGTTATATTTCAGGTTAATGGTTATAAGCATCGATGTGCTCATAATGTTATACATAAGTAGATGAAGGGATTTATATTCAAATAGTTTGCATTATAGATAGAAGATTAATTTAAATATTGATGTCTTTGAGGACTTACTAGTATTTGGATTCTAAATCAGATTCCTTCATTTGTTTTGGCATGCAAATTGTCAATAATCAAATGTTTATTTAACGCATGCTGTTTAGCTCTGTTTTTTTCATAGTGTGTAGTTTGACACAGATAGAGATCGTTGGTAAACATGGGAGATAAAGCTGGAACTTGAGCTATGTGGGACACTACTTGATTGTGCTTTTTCATTACAGAAGACTTAATAAGTCATCCTGGTTTTAAGAACTGTTTAAATACCATGTTACTATCCAGGACATCTTTTTAAATTGTTAAGAAGCGGAATTTACTCCCAAAGGCTAGTAATCACTTTTTGTTGCATGATTGCAAATCAAGTTCTTTGCAACAGTTTTCCCATTCTCTGGCTTGTAACAGATGCTTATTTTCTTTCAAATCAACCAATCACAGTCCTTTAGAAATATGAGATTTTTATATATCCAGCTCTTCCTGGAATATCCATGCATTTACTGCTCTTCAGAACAGAGTTGTAAAAATTGTGACACATGGATGTTTTTTTCCCCAAGCAAACACTAGCTCAGCAAAATATAAAGGCTCCCATATGCACAAGTGTATTTTAACGCCTTTCAATTTAGATAGGGTAGACAGTAGAATGTTACAAATTTCCTAATTTCATTTGTTTTTAAGAATGATTTCACTGCTTGTTAGAAGAACTCTTCACAGTAAATCCAGGGTGACTGGCTTGCAAGCCATTTTCTGTAAATGCCAACTGCACTGATAAATACCTTTTTAACTTCCCAGCATTCTGCACTACGCTTATTCATTTATTAGTTCTGCAAACTCTTTGGTAGTGTCAGGGCCTCTTTTAACAGCTGAGTTGCAATATAACAATTATGGCTGCCCCAGTTATTGCACATGATAAGTTAGTAGTCTCATAAAATGAGTTGCAATGTAATGCAACTGCTGCTTGTGCCAACATGATAGCAACTCTCCAGAATCACTGCAACAGGACATGTTGGTTAAAATTTTGGTGTGCTACAGAGGTTGTAGTATTGCCTGCCATGGTTTCCTTCTCTTGATCCAACAAAGCTCTAGGCTGGTGGCACATAGGACTCACTGTAGAATTCTTTTACTTAGCTGGCTATTTGCAGGAGCTGCAGTGAATACAGTGCAGAGTGGTCATGGGTTTAGAAGGAATTTTTTTCCTCTGGTCAAAAAATACTGGTAGATCACAAAGAGCTTAACCTTCTAGCAGAGTTGAGCAAGTTGATGAGAATTAGAAAAAGTTAAACCTTCCACAAACCCAGCATTTATGCCCAAGTTTTCAAGACCATTCTGAAACTGAAATGGACAACTTATTTTAAAAATTTTGGATGAAAATGTCTAAATCCATTTTCTGTTTTCAGCAATATTTTTTAACGGGTAGTTAACACAGACCTGGTCTCTGCTTAGCACTGTTAGCAAATATTTTTATACTTGTGCATACAGTAAGTGTACATGTACACATTTGATACCTGTGGATAATCACAAGTTAACTGAGTCAAATAAATTACTGATAGAACACCAGCCAAGTTAGCTCAGTTCCATTGGATGATTATGCATATTGCGTGGGTTATTTAAGGACTGTTCTCTCTCTGAGAGACAAAAATTGTGTATGCTGTTACACAGGATTTTCTGAGTTGCATATAGAGCTATAAATAACCTCTCAAGGTACACCCAGGCTGATAACTGAAGACAGGTTGGAAAACAGATCGCTGAAACATGAGTGCTGAAGCAGGTAATGAAAAGAATTGGTAACGAAGAGAAACACTGAAACATATAGCTAGTGATTGGAAGTCTACGCTTTTGTGTTTCAAATCTAGCATCTATAGTGAGGGAAGTGTACCAGTTTCCAAAGGTGTTGAGTCAGGATTGCCATGTTCTGGTCTCCCCAGGAAGTATTGAGGCTGGTCCAGTCAGGAATGACAGCAGGATGCAGGAACCTGGTTTGTTACTAATTCCTTTTTTTTTTCCTATGCTGAAATACTGTTCTTTAATTTTATGAAAAACACCATGTTGATGGTACAAAAATTAATCTGTTTCGAAAAGAGGAGGAAATTGCACAGAGGGGGCTGATAACAGCATCTGAGGCTGATAACAGCATCTGATCCAAATATATCTTAACGAACCGAGCAGATTCTGTGCATGGCACACTTGGCCTATGGCTTTTTGTACTTTACCACAAGAGAAGTAACATAATATATTCTTGAAGAACTTGTATACGAAATGTGAATATTTTCCTTCTGTAAGTGCTTCTGAAGAGCAGGGTGAACATGCATGTTATAACTTGAAATAAATGTTGTTACAAGAGCAATATTAAGATTTGGAGGAAGATTTTTTTCCTGTGGGCAGATTATCCCATAGTTGCCTGCTGCAGAGGTTTTGCATCTTCTGTGGGAAACAACATATACTTGATTACCAGGAACAACAGGATTCTTCACTAAGTAGTTCTAAGGTCTTTTCTTGGAGAGCAGCTCCTGTGTCATCTTAGTGCTCTGACTTGTCAGTCATGTCTAGGAATTAGATGTGATACATAAATATGCATTTTATTGTGCAATACATCCAAGTAAGTGAGAAAAATGTTTTAATGTATTTAATATTTATTATGGATATTAATCTTGAGAGACTTATTAAATAATTCTGCTTTACATCTAATGAGGTTATGTTCTGCAGAAGAGAATTCGGTAAACTCAAGGCTTAAATTTGGGGGCAGAGGGGCATGACCATGTATGGGGACTGTGGTATCTTTTCTATGTTCCATTTTGATAAACTGTTGCAGTTTTCCTAAGAGAATATATTATGTATAAATCCATCTGAGTCATCAATGCTTAATTGTTTTAATAAGCTATTTCCTTACCTATCATCAGTGGGGTAAATATAAGAAGGATAAATACAAATAGTGCATTACAGTATTTGCAACTTTTTTGATATACTCCTTTAAATGAAACTTCAGTATTGAATGCAGGGTAGAAATATTTCTTCAATGATTGGTTAATAATACTTTTGTTTTTCTCAGCTGGATTCTGTCCTGCAGTAATATTAACAGCTGCAAGATGTTTCAGTCCAGCCTGCACTGAAGAATAAAAACAGAGACAGTATTGGGAGAGTTTCATAATAAAGGTTCATGATGGAATAATTGCAATTTATTCCTTACTGTGTTGTCAAATTGATATCAACTCCTCTTTTTCTCTTAAAATGAGTGGGTTTTTGATCTCACAACTTCTGTTCAGTTTCTACATTCACACATTTAAGTCTTAGGCTGTTAATTTGCTGCTTGCATCAGGTATGAGTTCTGATTATATCTAGGAAGACTTTAAAAATTATGGATGGTAATGTAATAGAAGAATGGAAGCTAGTCATTAAGGTCAGACAAACATTTTAAAACCAGAACTGCAGTTATTGTGTCATAGTGTGTTTTAAGGGCAAAAATTATATTTTATGTGGCAGTTGTGGAATTAATTTTCTTTTTTAGCATATTTTTTACAACAGGAAAATAGTGTAGCAGTATGCAAAGCAACTGGCCTATCTTGTACATTCTGCTGGCTGACATTGATGAATTTTTGTTTCCTTTCAGATGCAGTTTCCTCATCTACGTACTCATCACCAGCCAAAAGTTTGGGAGACCCTGGAATAACTCCACTGTCTCCATCACATATTGTGGTAAGAAATGTACTCTTAATATACAGTATGTGGACATTATTTTCTCTTGAGTGTTTGGTGGGATGTAACTTCTTTAGAAAGTTGTCATTTCCTTGCACAGTAGTCCCTTTTATGCTATCCACAGTCTTAAGTGAAATTTTGGTCACACTGAAGTAGGTGACAAAGCTCTTGTTCGTTTCACTAGAGTCCTGGTTTTGCCTTTTTTTTTTCCTGTTTGCTGAGCTGATAGATTTGCTCCTGCACATTTTTATATCAAATGTGGAGGCTTCTTGATCCTCAGGGTTCACAAATTCTGTCCCTGTGTTTATCACTGATTTAGGCAGCACCTGAAAGGTCTCATTCTGTTCAGAAGAAAAGAAGGATATATATGATATTCAAAAGTAAAATATGAATTCTCAGAGAAAATAATCTTCTCCAACAGAGAGAGAAGCTCAAAATATAACTGTTTTAGTTTCTTAAGGAAAACAGCCACCTCTGTAGGCTTTTAGAAGCAAGCAAATGTCCCATAAAGGCAGTGTGTTTTAATCCTTAATACATCATGTTCATTTCATTGACAAGCTACCATTAAAACTATGTCCCATCTGTTTTTCAGATTATCTGAATCATCTATAACACAGTATATACACAGTGTATTTCTTGATATTGCAAGGGGTCGTGTTCAGAACACATTGCTACCCTTGTCAAATTTATTCCCTAGCTTTCTGAATCAAGTTCAGAGTTGTATGACATCCCTCTTAAAGATTTCCAGAGTTCTCTCTCATAAATGTTTTGTTTTATTCCCTCCTTTTCCATATAGTCTAGAAGTTACCCCTTTTTCTTCTGTCATACTGATGAATTTATATCCTCTTTCATATTGCTCTAGTTGAAAAGATTACTTAGGAAAATCCAGACAAGTCTTTCATTATTTGAGACCAAACCTTATTACTCTCATTTCTCCATTTTAAGTAGTGGGCCTATGGCCATGAAAAGTGTAGGGAAACTACAGAAAAGTGCTGAAATTAGCAGGCACAGAGATAATGGAGGTATGTGAGGAAGATGATGGAGCACTGTGTGTAAAGAGAGGACGTTTGGCAGTTCCTCTGTAAAAGACAATAAAGGTTGCTTCAAAATGTTATTGAGAGTACAGGCTGAGCAGCAGTGGTGGATTACTCAGACATGACCTGGTTAATAATAGGTCAACAGGTCTATTCCACGGTGATTTTGCCAAAATGCTGTGTGTGCAGATGGGTGCATTGCCTCCCTTCACCATCTCCACCCCTGTAGCATGTGGCCCTTTCGCCAGTGTTCCCAGCTTGTTCTCTTCCTGTCCTGCTAAGCTGTTCATGCCACAGCCACCATCAGCATGGGAACAGTAGTTCCTTGCTGTTCATTACCTATTAGTCCTTTAGATAGGATTTGTGATAGGCAACAGAATACTAGAGAGTGGTACAATTCCTTTTTTGTTCACATTGTGCTCCATATCACATCATTATGATTTGAGCCATAACCCTTCTACCACATCTAGTTTATGTTCCCGTGTTGCCCTTGACTCTGCTTCTCAGGGATTGCAGGTTTACAAGTAAAAGACAGGGAAAAGGATTCAAATTCACTAGAAGCATCTGAACAGCTTTCCACATTCTAGCATAGGCAGGAGGAAAGAATGCATATAGTGCTTACAAAATAAGTGTTATGTAAATTCTTCATAAATAAATAATTATCATGGGTTATAACACTTATTGCTGTATTTTGGGTGGTTCTGTCTCCACTAGTTTCGAATGGTAGAAGTACCTTATGTTCAAGGTTACGTACATAACTCCTAAAACCACCAAATAAGTCCCAAATATTGATGGATAGAAACATATTCTTCAGTTGGTCAGTGTAAGAAAAACAAACAAACAAACTCACAAAAACAAAAAACCACCACAAACAAAACCATCAAACAAACAACAACCACAAAAAACAAACCAACAGACAAAAACAAATCACGAAAAAACGAACCACACCAGTTCCAAAACAAATAACCTGGTGTTTGAAGGAAACTCTTGATTCAGAAGTTTATGTACAAAAGGGTCCAGCAAATATATTGAGTTGTATTTTAAATTTCTGCTTTCTTTTAACAACTTTGGGCACAAATGCAGCTTTAGGGAAGTCCTTATTTCCACTGAAGAGATCTGCATGTCTCAGAGAGCAGAAATGCTGTAAGATAGGTTACAGTTATTCTAATTAGTGACTCAGTGTCTGTTTTGTTTCTGCTATTTAACAGAAGGACTCTGATGCAGATGATGCTGTAGAACAGTTATTTCTTGTTGTTGTGGCTATTGATTTTGGCACAACATCCAGTGGCTACGCCTACAGCTTCACCAAGGAACCAGAATGTATTCATGTAATGAGGTAAGGGCTGCAATGCAGCATTTAGTTTTCAATCGTGATAACATGGATTGTCTGCAGTAGCTATAGATGTTTTCTACAGGAGCCTAAAGTGTCTAGATTTGTCTAGTGTTGCCACAGTGTACATCCTCTCATGGTTTCATGGTTATAGATTTTTGTTGCATCTTATTGTATTCTAATTTATTTAATAATCATGAACACATCCACTTTCTGTATTCTGCTGAGTTTACAAGATGACATGAGTAAAAGGAAGGATCGGTGAGTATTTAGAATTGTTCAGGGAGCAATAATAATTATTAAGTTAGGATGCCCTAATCTCAGTGATCAAGAGAAACTACACATTTATTAAGGGTCATGGCATTTCCCAGGAGTTGCCATGTAGTTGCCGTCCCCTGAAATTGTGATTGTATGCGGTTGTGTGCGTGATGCTTAGTTATTTGCACCCAGTAACTGGTAGCTCTTGTAGCTGATTTAAGCTTTTCAGCACTAGTTTGAATGAAATATCTCATAATGAACCAGTGGTACTGGTAAATAAGCAATCAAAAGGCATGAATGTGTAAATTAAGGTTTTATGTGAAATCTGTTCTGTATTATATGTATGTAAGAGACAGATTTTAGATGCTGTTACGTAGGTGGGTTTATTTTTTTATTTCTTGATTAAATCAATGCAATATAAAGCTATGCATATAAATCTTATGCAAAATCACATGTAAAAACTATTGAGGCAGGTACATGAAAGGTTTGCCATACAAACCATTTTTATAGTGTTTTTTTTTTAAGTTTTTTATAACTAGAGACCTATGCAGTTCTTATTAAACTACCTTAAAAATGACTATATTGTAACAAGACCAAGCTACAGATAATTTCAGAGATAAACAAGGTATATATGAAAAGCTTAGCCATAGAATTTCTTCTAAATAAAGCTGCTGTTGCAGCATTAGGTAATGTACTGTTTGTAGCACTGTAATGCTGAGAACGAAAGGGCAAAAGGAGTAACTTGCTGCAGTGCAGTGTGATACAGGGTTATTTTTCTAATCAAAGATGCTAGCTGAATGCAGCTCTCTAAATCTCAGCAGACAGTACTGATTGTGCAGTCAGCCTGCAGAATTGGGTTGTATACAGTTTCAAAGTATTTTGGAGCTCTAGTGCAACTGGGCGATGTGAAATACTATCTAAAGGAATGTAAATTTTGAATGGTATTAGGCCATCCAGTTACAAAGACACCATTTTCGGTACTGACAAGTGATGCTTCAAGGCCTTTTCTGCATCCCATTCACCTACTGTTCAGTGAACAGCACAGCTGCATGAGGCTAGAAGTCAAAGCCATGTGTTTCTGTCTCAGACACATTACAGGGTTGTGGAGTCAGAACCCATGTTTATCAATTCCTATTCTCTTTTGACAGCAATCAATCAGATTTCTTAAAGAAGTTCGATAAAATGAGGGAAGACATCTCTGAAGCTCTGTCTGACCACATACTATGTTGTTCTTATAATCTCCCTGAAGCTGTTAGTGTGTGAAATCCCTGCTGGTTTTAGGGATGTCCTTTAAGCCATTCAGACTCAAAATTGTATCTTAGGACTTCATTTGTCATTGGATTTGCGCTATACAGCAGCAAATGACAGACTAGATTCTCCTTCCAGAGTACTAGACTTCCTGCTGTAGATTACCGAGACACTGAAATGTGGGTGCTGTGTGGGCAGCTGAGAGTGTTGCAGAACCTAAATGACATTTTACTTCTTATGGTTCAAAATGCCACAATTTATTCCTTATGCAATAATGGTAGCATGTTTGTGATTTCAGACCTGTGTAGATATTATAGGAGATCCTGAAGTAAAAGGAGATAAACTAATTTCCTTACTTCCAGAAAGAAGGAAGGAACATATTTTGGGATGGGAATGTATTCAGTTTTCCAACAGGTATTTCAAACAATGGAAAATATTTTAATTTTATTATTCCCTCTCTCTCCCAAATAAATATTTCTTGCAAGGAAGGATTTTGAGGAAGATGCACTTTAAAACTGAATTATGAAATAATATATATATAATTTATATATATATATATATATATATATATATATATATATGACTGCACATGAAATAATGAAAATCAATGAAAAGAGTGGTATGTGAAAAAAATAAGGCTTAGGTAGTTCAGAAGGTATTAAGAAGTTTGAACTTTGTATATAATGAGGCTTACATGTAGGATAATTTACAAACATTTCAGCAGAGTAAATGTAACTTCCCGCATGCACTGGAGAATGTTTACATTAAAATAAAGCATACCAGTGATGCATGGTCCTCTTTGCTTCCTAACATTTTTTCCACCTTCCCTCCTTAGAGTTGATCCTTTCCAGACATTTAGATTTCTGACTGCCTTTTAACAAGGTTACTTTTCTGTAAATGTCTCCATGAAGGGTAAGATGGTTTTATTTAGAAGGTCCTGCTTCAGGGAAGAGTGAACACACAGGGCTATAGTACCAAGTTTGTAGTAACTGCAAAGTCATGATTCTATTTGTGTAATTAGTAGACAGAGTCTTGGTTTTGACTGTGTGTGTTTATTTGCTGTGATGCTCAGTAGTTAAAACAAACAAACAAAAAAGGATTTACAAGTGTTGACCAAACAAAGTTCTTTAAGCATGTACTTAGTTTTAAATGTGTGAGTAGCTTCACTTCAGTAGATTAAAGCATGTGTTTGGAGGTGGTTGTGTGTTCTAGATAATCAACTTTACCTTGATTGTCTGACATTAGTTACTTTTTAATCAATTTTAGTCCCTGCTTCACACCTGTCATCTCTTACTAGTTCCCCATGGCTTCTGTAAAGATAGTTGTGGTTACCTTCAGACTCCTGTTGCAGTGTTGCAGAATAGAAGTGTATGTTACAGTGAGTGCTAGTTTCTGTATACCTTGAGACTGTGAGTAAGTGTATATGAACAGCATTGCCATGAGTTCAGCAAGCACTTCGGCGGGCAGGCAGTGCCAGAGCCCTAATAAAATACAGTTTGGTGCTGTAGAATGAGTTAATAAAGTCTCCTTTGAGGGGAATACACGGGTTCTTACACAGTTTTGAAAAACTATTGATTGATATGCACTTAGGTGAAGTCATAAATGTTTTGGCTGCTGGTTAAATGGCAACAAACTGAATGTATGTATTTCACAAACGGAGAAAAAAAAGAAAACGCACGTGGTTATGATAGAAATTGCAGCCTGTCTTTGGAAGTAGGGGGCATCTGGTATTTTTTCAGTGTAACTTTGCTTAAACCTTCAGGTTTTTCCTTTTCCTTCTCTTCCCTCTTTGGCTCGAATTCTTGGCAAACACATGCTTGCCTTTCTTTTGCATACACACTCTAGCAGCGTTCAGCTGTATTTTGATGACCCCACTGCTTCATTTCCTGGACTGTTATGCTACAGCTCTGGATCAAATTCTCATCACTTTGCATGGATCACTCTCTTCGCTCTGTCAGCCAGATTCCTGTGCAAGGAAGGACATTTCTCTAACCTTAATGTAACCTTGTGATCCTTTCCACACTAACTTTCCTCTTGTCTCTATTTTCACTTTTAGTGTACAGTCAGATCCTCTGTGCCTGTCAATGAGTCTGTGCTGTTCTGTTGATCTACTCTACTTTATATCAGCCTAGGAACTGCTCCCAGGCAGAAATCTACCTTGGGTTCTGCTTGAATAGATTTTTAGCTCTGACTCTGCTTTGAGAAAGTACCTAATGCATGCATTTAGAATTATTCAGGTTGCAAAAAGACCCTTGAGATCATTGAGTTCAACCACTAGCCTACCACTGCCACTACCATTAGAGAGTACTGCTGGCTTGTATGAGGCCATGCTCTTAGTAGGCATTTCAATTTTTTTCCCTTAGGAGCAGCATTATTACCATCATTTTGCCTGTGTTGGGACCATGAAGGAAAACTGCAAACAAAGGTGTTGAAATCCTAGCTCTGCCTACTAGAAGCCTTCACTAACAAGTGAGGCTGGGGCTCCACCTGAGAAAGTGTCCCAGTCAGGAGTTACCATGCACACACCTTTGTCTGCAGCTGCTTCTCTCTAAGAAAGATGTCACGCAGGAATATTTTAAAAATTCTGATTGCAGATAGTAAAATCGGGCTTCCCCTTCTGTTTCCTTCTTGCTCTTTCTGTGACAGAACAGTAATACAGGCTGAGAACTTTAGAACTTACTGAGCAATTACTGTGTCTAGTTTCCATCAGAAACTCATCAGGAAGTGAACGTCCATTTCTCTAGGTGGCTTTGAAAATTTCAGCCCATACCACTGAGCATCAATTTGTCTTCATTTGAACTGCACTTTAAGTGTAGTTATTCTGGAAAGAGAAAATGTGCCTAGCTATAATGAAAAATAAAGAAGTATTGTTATAGCCACATCCTATTTATGGAATTTCTCACTGGTGACTCAGAATGAATCATTAATGATTCCAAGCAAAAATGATACCAGTCTGTCTCCTCTCTGCTTGCAGCGGGTGTGTGGGATTTAACATTCTGGTGAAATAACCTGTGTTTTCTGTTCATGGGCTCTGGCACCCCAACCTATTCACATTGGAACCATATGTTTGCTATAACACTTACTCAAAGACTTTGGAGTTGACCAAGTATGTTCCTAGGAGCAGGTTGGAAGAAATGACCTGGAGCAGAGCCCTTGCCAGCTGATAATAGCGCAGGGGCTGAGCAGCTGGACTAAGGAGATTTATGAAAGCTTTTTTTCTGAGTGGATGAAGGTGGAAGTCGTTCCACTTCTCATTACTGTTTCTGCTTTCAGAGCTGTGGAATTGCCCTCTATACTGAATTAAATTCATAGACATGTGGTTATTCCTTCCCAGCCATCACTTCTGCTGGTGCAAAAAGGGGCAGATTTTACTTTGTTTGATTTAGCTGAATGATCTGAATGGTTCCCAGCACTTTAGAAGATCTTTTTCCTTGTTCCTTTGCCAAATATTAACCCCTTAGATTTAAATTCTCCATGTCAGTTGCCTCCTTAGGTCTGGGCGTCGATTAATTTTCAGTTGGTTCAAATGTTTCTGAGACTGAAATGGAAAAGAAGATTTTTTTTTTTTTTTTTTCTCCATAATCTTTCTATGTCACATAAACAAGTACCACAGAACAAAGCAATCGTTTTGTGCTTCCAAACAAGACTTTGGCAGTAGTGTATTATGGAAGTGTGTTTTGCTATCTTTAGAAAAAAACAATCAACATGTGGTTTAATAATGAGTGCAGTTGCCTTTGTGATTTTAACTTGGCTCCTGTTTGAGCTGCATTATGATTATGGCTGATAGCATAAAGTAGATTTTCCGCTGATGCTTTTTTAAGAAAATGTTCTTCAGTGTTTGTTTCCCATGCTGAAAGTACTTGTACATGGGGTGAGTGGAACAGAAATGTGAATTTCTTGTTCTTCCATTGTGCTTTTTTTTTTGTGATGGAGAAGACAAGAATGCTCACAGCTATCTCTGTGGTACAACTTTCTACTGTCTGACTTTGTCAGCTCCACATGCCCCCTCCAATTCCTGCTGCATGTAATGGTTCTTTCCATAATGGATGTTCTTACTTATTTCCTTATCCATTATGTGAAAGAAGCCTTGTGTTGCTTTCACCTTCATACCATTGAGCTTCTTGGGTCTTCCTGGAGATAACCTTTACAATCTTGATAAGATAGGATAGTTTTATTGACTGTTTTAGTGGATGGTGGTGAGGAAAATGTTTTGGTGCCTATAAGATACTTGGTGGTTGGGGGAGTCTGCTTTCCTTTTGACAGACTAAAATTTTTACAGCATTTTGGGCATTTAAAACACAAAATTCATTCATTTCAGGTGAGTAGAAAGTGCAATGCAGAGAACCCAACATCTGCAGTCATGTCTTCAGAGTTTCAGGTGTCCAGGAAATCAGGCACGTGAAGAGTGTTGGTTGAACTGGCTTGTCTTGCTTCAGGGAGGTTTCTGTGACAGAGGCAGGGATTTAATCGACATCTCCACAGTGGCGTTCAGCTGATTTAAACAGGTCTCTATTTCAAAATGGCCATTTTGAGGATCTGGGTTTTCATTTGTAGTATTCTTGCATAATTACTTGATTTTTTTCTTTCCCCTGCAATAGTTATTACAAATGTATGTTTAGTTTTAAAATATAAGTAATATTGTTTCCTTGTTAATTGTGTGTGGCTTACTTTAAGGAATCTGTGTTCTTATCAAAGACAATATGATTATCTCCTTAAAAATAATACAACTAACTGCAAAATTTATTGAATTGTCTGAAATTAAAATTGCAGTCCTCTTTTCTTGGCTGTGAATAAAACCACTTGATATTGTAAGGATTGAAATTAGTATCTTTGGATGGGAGAGCAGTGTGTAGAATCTGCCACCAGATTGTTTTTCTCATGATACACATTTTTTTCTGCTGCTCTTAACTTTAATGTAATTCACTGAAACTGTATCACTTTTTGCATAGACGATGGGAAGGTGGAGATCCAGGTGTATCGAATCAGAAGACACCAACAACTATCCTCCTGACACCAGAGAGAAAGTTCCATAGCTTTGGGTATGCAGCAAGAGATTTCTACCATGACTTGGATCCCACTGAGTCAAAGCACTGGTTGTATTTTGAAAAGTTTAAGATGAAGCTACATACCACCAGTGTAAGTAATAACCAACTCTCCTGAATAACTGTGCATCTGCTACTCAAATCATCTTCTGTGGACAGTGCTAGATTTTGCCTAAAGATTGTGAACTAGATGTGAAGCAGCTCTGTTTCTGAGTTTAGAGAGTAAATAAAGTAAATTGCTCACTCTCTATAACTACCTGAAGGGAAGTTATAGCCAGGTGGGGATTGGTCTCTTCTCCCAGGCAGTCAGCAATAGGACAAGGGGGCATGGGCTTAAACTCTACCAGGGGAAATTTAGGCTGGATATTAGAAAGCAATTCTTTACAGAGAGAGTGGTCAGGCATTGGAATGGCTGCCCACGGAGGTGCTGGACTCGCCGTCCCTAGGGGTCTTTAAACTGAGATTGGACATGGCACTTAGTGCCATGATCTAGTAAACGGACTAGAGTTGGACCGAGGGTTGGACTCGATGATCTCTGAGGTCTTTTCCAACCCAGTCGATTCTGTGATTCTGTGATTAACATTATGATTCATTTTGCTGCTCAATCCATTTTGCAAGTATATTTGCCAGCCTTCTTTCTAGATCTTAGAAGTTCAATATCTGCTTTGCTTAGATCTTCATGTCCTAATTTTCCTGAGTGAGATTCATACCTGTCTAGGGAGTCTCCATGACGTTCGTTTGTTCTATTAATTTACTCAGAAAACAGAAGTAGAATAAAAGAGCCATACTGATCTCTAGTGCAGAGGAGCAAATTTACCCAGAGATCATTTTCACAACTGCAAGTGCAAATCATGCTGAAATTTGACATTATTCCTACTGATTATATTTTAGTCTTTAAACTAAGCTATTATTGAGTTTTGGGACTTGGCCAGTACTTTATGTATTGAAGTGTTTTCTTGTTTCATGTGTTGGTGGGAAGCCAAAAATCTATGCTTTTAACCCCTTAACTTGGATTAAATTTCTTACATATGCAGCTTTGTTGCAATTAATTACCAATACATTTGTTGTAATTATTTAATATTTTGTCCATATTTCTCTCTGTGCTTGCAGTTATTTGTAGACATGCTAGGTGTTTCAAAACAAAGTCTAAAATAAGCAGCAAATGTCATGGTCCAGGAAATACAAGTGATTATTTAGATCCTCTTCTGAACAATTTTGTCACTTTTTCCTAGCCAGGTGGATAAAGAATTCCCCTTCTTCAGGCAGTGGGAACTGATTTCATGTTTACCTTTTCCTTTTAATAACATCCAGTTATTTTCTTTCACGTAGAATCTTTCCATGGAGACAGACCTGACAGCTGCAAATGGCAAAAAAGTCAAAGCACTTGAGATATTTGCTTACGCTCTGCAATTCTTTAAAGAACAGGCGTTAAAGGTAGAGTAATGCTTCCTTATCTTGATTTTCTATATTTATAACTGGTATAAATGTGAGCTTAACACATCTAATCTTGCCAAGCTTTGACCTCAGCAGTATTTGATGTAAACAAAGCAAGGCAGCTGTAGAAACTAGGCAGGCTGTGGACTCTGGAGAGCTCACAATAGCCTGAAGTGATTTCCCCTTGCACAAAGAAAGCTCAATTCAATAATATTAAGTGTATCACTGTGATGCATACTGCTGAGTATGTTCTTACTAGCTTAAATATTTTTTTTACTGTTTTTTTTTCATGAAAAAACATTCATTTGAAAAGAGAATTTAAACGTGCAGGAGCTGAAGCTCAGGAATTAAATTTGAGACTAGGTCCTGTCCTCATCCCTTACATTCTGCTGCTGGGATAACGGGTTGTTCTGCCTTCACTCGAGGTTCTCTCATGTTCCAGAGTTGGCCCTGTGAATTGCAGTAGCCTGGGCACCTACTAATGTCTCCTGCCCTAACCTGACTTTGTCTACACTGATTAAGCAAAGAGAAGACGGATGAGCTGGATTTATTTTGTAATAAAAAGATTATTAAAAGTTTGTGTTTTAATTTGATGACTGGAATCTCACTGTAAATCAGAGGTGTACAAGCTGGCTAAACTGGTGGAGATGGTGTAATTATGCCAATGCGATGATCTGTACAGGCTCCTTGGTTGCACTGAGAGGTTCAGTATATTACCATATGCCAAATTCTGCACCAGCACAGATATATAGCCTCCATTACCTGAACCAACTCAGGTACCTTTCCACAATGCTCCCTTTATTCTGTTCTACAGTGTTAAACTGTGGTGTGTGTGCCGAAGAGCCACAATTAGATTATGGTATGTTGCCCTGATCCTGAATGCATGTTTATGCAGAAAATCTAGCAAGCAATAGGCAGAAACCGAAAGACATGTTTTGGGGTTTAATTTGTGAATGTGTTATGATGGACTGCCTCCATTTATGTTGCCTTTTTTAAAATTTTCTTTATGATTTTTTTTTTTTTCTTTTTTCCCTAGTGTGGTTGGTGTTGGTGGGAAAAATGCATTCTGTTTTCCATTTCCCATTTGAAAAGTTGCAATACTAGTATCTCGTAATATTCTTCTTCGGTCACAAGGTTGTTTTGCGTATTCTCCTGTGAAGTACATGTCCCCAGTAAACAGTTGTTGGGATTTAAATTATCATGTAAACAGTCAAATGTGAGTTAAACACACATTGCCTCCAAATGGGCTGCTATAATGTCAACATAAGCATACTATCATAGTTGTTAAGTCAAATCGGA
Source organism: Columba livia (assembly GCF_036013475.1). Lineage (NCBI taxonomy): Eukaryota > Metazoa > Chordata > Aves > Columbiformes > Columbidae > Columba > Columba livia. The sequence goes on from NC_088607.1 coordinate 7,844,389, forward strand.
ATATTTATCCATGCAAGCATTATTTAAAATAGCCTTGTTGTTAAGAACTAACCTACTTTTTTGAATGGGTTTGACTTATTCTCTGTGAGCTGTCAGTGTATTCTTTATGGCTACGGAGAAACAATCCTACCATTACAACTCAGATGCCTCCTCTTGTCTCAGAGACTTAGTTAACTAGATTTTAGAGTCGATTGTGGAGTCACAGACTTGAACCTGTGTATAGTCTGGGGAAACTCTTAGTGAATATGAATGCTGTTGGGTACAGTCCCATGTATTTGCTGTGCCGCCTGTTCAGGGCCACATCCTTTCCTGATGGTAATAAATAAATCCCTGTGATTTGTGAGTGTATGCTGAAACTAATTAGACGAGCAATGTAAATGAACTGTTACTAGGACTGTAATTTGTCCATTCCTAGTGCCCTGTACAGTATAAAGGTGCTACTTTTCTAGCATGGATTTTTGAACTGCAGCATAGCTAAACAAACACAACACCTTGGCACATTCTGAAGGCCCGTTGTTCACCTTTCTAAATTTCCATCCAAACAGGGAAAGGTTCAGATAGGACATATGGTAATGACATTTCACTTGGAACCTTTCCCAAAACATGTCAGTATATCACCTAATTTGCAAATGCAATACAGACTTTCTTCTTTTTAAGGAAAAAAAAAAAAGCACAATAAAAGAACTAAACTAGGCTTGAATGTTTGCTTAAAGTAAAATTTTCAAGGACCAATCAGTCATATTTTTTAAAGGGTTTAACTGTAACTTCCCCTTGCTAACTGAGTTGTAAAAATTTGATTTAAAGGTAAGTGGTATATAAAGAAGTCATTGAAAAGTCTGGATTGTAAAACACAATGTTCATCAGTGATACCTCAAATATTTTCCTGTGTATTAATCCAGATGCAAGTGTGAATTATGCAATCTAACAGCAAATCCCGCACTATGGGTAAGAATGTACATAAATGTTCTGCAATATTCAGCAGTGCATGAGCTGCTTTTGGAAAAACTAACTCCTACTTCATGTTGAGCAGTAAACTTTTCTATAGGCCTCCTTGAGCAGGCATCAACCCTAATCCCAGTTTTTGGCATAGTAAAGCATTCTTGACAGGTTGGCAATAATTCTGATTTGTAGCATAGATGTAGCAGGGAAAAATTGAAAGGAAAAAGTTTGTTACTGGAGCCAGCAGAAAAGAATGTTTTCTGATAAAGCTGACAACCATCATTTTGCATTCACCTCTATTTTCCTTTTATTTAGGAGCTTAGTGACCAAGGAGGCTCAGACTTTGAAAACACTGAAGTAAGATGGGTCATTACAGTGCCTGCTATTTGGAAGCAGCCTGCAAAGCAGTTTATGAGACAAGCTGCCTACAAGGTAAGGCTATAGGCTGAATGTAGAAATGGTTCTCTAAAGCCCTAGTTGATAGGCTAAATGATAACATGTATTTGGGACAATTAGCTCTAGTATAGACTGTATAGAAATGATCTAGAAAGGAGTCAGACTAGAAACATTGAAAGAGAAGTTGACTCTACCAAGCAGTAGTTATAAGTCATATATATTCACCTCTTAAATTCCTTTTTCTTTCTATTTACTTTTATATATTGTTGTCCCCTGCAGACTGATGGTTTAGTAATCTTGTACACTGTATTTCTGCTCAATTCAGTGCACATGCAACAGATGCAGTTTTGAGACCCAAGGGAAAGCTGATTTTAAAACACTGGACACGGTTTTGTTTTCTTACTTTTTTTGGGTCATCACAGACTTTTGAAGTTTAAAAAAAAAAAAAAGAGGAGGGAAAGCAAAGAACCTCCTTGGTGGGACTTTTTTCCAGTTCTCATTTTCCCACAGTAGGAATGAAAGGACTGTGAACCGGATAGTCTGAATATAAAATTAAATTCAAATGCTATTTTCACCAGTAAGAGGTTTGTCTGCATTTAACTCTTTCTCCTCACCACCCCCCCACCCCCCCCAAATATGTGCATTTTCCATATGCATATCCTTTATTTCCAATTCAGTTTGTATCTTTGATACATGAGATGTACACATTCTTTTAATCAGGATATTCATTTTTTGGTGTGTTTTATTTATTTTTGGTCAGAGACTTGCGTAACCCATTGGCAGCAGCTATGCGATGCACACAGTTTGTAGACTATCTTGTAGTTCATGAGTAATTTGCAAAGTGCTCCTGGGAAGTCCCCAGATATTTCTAACTCTGTTTCTAACTATCTCTAATGTTGAGCAACATTTTTCTCAACAGTCTTTGTTGTGGGATTGCTTATGCTAGTGCCAGAAGCAAAACACTCTTAAAGTTCTGATGGAAGGACACATTTGTAGGTAAATCTGAAACACTAGAGACCCATTCATTATCTTTGTATATTGTTGTCTGCCTGCTGTCTGTGTGCATGTGTGCTCGTGAACCGGGAGCTGTGTAAGAAGCAGGGCAGGATAAGGTAGATCTCTTGGCATTTCTCATTTGTGGCACAATGGAATGTTGTTAATTAGTGTCTGTGTCTGTGGCTGTTTCTGTGATCGTGTACTTTTATCGGCAGGGTTGATAAATAGTGAGGACTGACAAGGCTTTTAACTTCGGCTGTGTGATCAATTGCAGCAAAACCTAAGAGTTTAGGGAAATGGTTGATGTTTACTTGACACACATGGTTGTTTGTTGTGTTTTTTTTAAGTCATGGGGATGAATAAAGAAGCACAGAAAACTGAGAGTTCTGCATTGCCATTCAGTCTTTCAGATTCCTATTGCTGGATCCAACATCTTCCTCAAACCAGTATGTACAGACGGATCAGAAGTTGCAGCCCTTGTTGCTAGCTATTGGGACATCCAAACATCCTGAAAATGAGAGCTCTTGTAAGAGTAATCAGGGCATCGAGTAAAGTGTGAAAAGGCAGTGGTAGAAATTTTGTTACTGGAAACACACTGAGGTACAACCACTAGTCTAAACTGAGAGTTAACTGGTAGAAAATCTTTATGAGCTGTGGAAATCTGCTTGAATTATCTGTGGCAAGCTCTAAGAGAACAAAAATATTAATGGCTTCAGTTATTGGATCCTAATCATAATCCAGCCTTTCTGGAATGGTCAAGTGGTTATGTAGGCAAAGGTAAATATTACATGGAATTACTAAAATCAAGTAAAAAGTGTTGTAGGTCTGCATCTTCATTCAACATCCATCAGCTTTTGCACAGCCTACAATCTTAATGCCTCTCTGACATCCCCCATCTCTGTTTTTCCTTAATACATTGCTAACCTGGAAAATTTAATCTGCCCAAGGGCTTCTGCAATTCCCACTTCTAGCTGCGGTGCTGCTTTCTCATTTGAATGAGTAATCTGGGTGTTCCCTTCAGCTCACAGTTCTTCCTCTCTCTTTCAAAATCCTAATTCTGTCTGCATGACAGCTTTTCTGTCTGTACATACTGCTGAGCTTTCATCAAAGCTGTCGCTGATTTTGCATCTTGGTTACTGCAACATCATTTCCTTGGCTTTGGAAACCTGGCCTGTTCTAAAGGGGTTTGTAGTCTCACATTTGACAGGGAATCAACCTATATTTGACTCCATCTGTGTTATAAGCTGCATGTCCTGGACGTGAACATCTGTAATGCTAACTCATTTTCCTTCTCTGAGACCCTCTCTAAAATGCTATTTTTTTCATGCATACAAAAGTTTGACCATGATTGATCTACTGATATGTAAAAACTTCTCCTCATTGCTTCTTGCTGTTACCCTGCCTGCCCCATCTGTATTCATCTGCTGTACTTCTTGCATCCTTAACTCTTTTTATATTTGAGTTGTTACCTTATGAAGCAGGTTTATTCCCATTTGCCTTCCTCTCTGGGGCCTCCTGAGAGACTAAGTCTGATAGGCTGTAGAGAGCTGCATGTCCTTACAACCTTACTTTGCTGAGTCAAAATTATTCCCCTCCTGAATAACAGTCCACAGGTGCTCCTTCCTGTCCCTCGTGCTAAAGTCCTATGTATCCAGAGATTGTTCTAAAGCTGTGTACACATGTGGAGGTCTGGTCACATTTAGAGAAAGCTCTGTGGCAAGAGCAGAGGATCATCTCTGCAGGACCCATTTTGACTAAAGTTTCCTTTCCCAAAGCTTGTCTGTTGGGATTACTGTACGTTGCATCTGTGTTTGTTACATCCTAAATAATGAGTCTTAGGATGCATCTGTCAGGTTTCTCATTTCCCCCACCAGTGAAATATAAGGCATCACAAATAGTGTTAACTTTTCTTGTTGCTGTGTCCTAGTTGTTCCCTTTCAAATTCTTTGCTTTGGTGAAGTTCTGTCAGAAGTGCTGTGTTTACCAGTCTCGGAAGGACTCCCTTTCTCATGAAGAACTCTCATTGTGAGTAACGAATTCAAGTTGCTGATACCTTTTCTTATTTTAGAGACCTTGGCAGAGTGGTATGGTTGGACAGCCTGTGGGAGGACTCCATCCCACTCATGTGGGTGGGACCTGCCCTTGTCGTTGCAAAAGCAGCCAAATGCAACATGTGCTGGGCCCAGGGTTTAGACCCCAACATGAAGAGGTGGCTTAGGTGTGGAGACAAGCCACTTCAAGCTCATGAACCTGGCCCGGAGCTTACAGCCTCAGCAGAGTGACATGTAAGCATGGACACAAAACCAGGATCCCACCTCTGAGATTGTCCTGACACAAGAAAACGCATTGTTTTGTTAGTCTTGTATTACTGCTGAAAAAAAATAAATCTAAAATAAAGTATGTGTCCTCTAATGGAACGGTGAAACTGTAAAAGTACTCAAGAACATTTTTGTAGAAATCCATTTGATCTAGGTAGGCATGAATTGTTGGTTCAGTCTTAACAGCACTTTGCTGTCTTAATATATTACTATGACCAGTAGTTTTAATCCCTTATCCAAATGAAATTCAGGCACTGTAGATTGTTTATTAGAGGAACACAAGATCTGATATTCTTGGCAGAGGGTTTCTTTTTAGTAAAGGCATTCTTCCAGCTCATCTTTCAATACAAATTCTTCAGGCACACCAAGTGCAGAGCAGAATCTGCAGGCTGGAATTCCATGAACATGCCAATAAGAATAAGGTTTTAAGAAAGAGTTTGGAGTGTGACAGGAATATGTGAAGCTATAAAATAAGAAAGCAAAACATGGCATATGAAGATCACGTAGGGCAGAGCAAAGGAAAGGGAAGGATAGTGCATTTTCATAAACTTGCCCAAAACATTCTGTAATCTTAAAAACACCAATTAGCTGGGGATATTGAGGTTTCTTTTCTTTTAATATGAACTGTTGGTTTTGAAATGGAGTTCTGCATCTCTGAAGTAGATTTGTATTCCAATTACAAATAGCAAATACAAATGTTTGCATGGTAAGCTTGTATAAATAAACATAGAGGCAGTCTAGGTTATAGGGTTAAGCATGTGAGCCTGGAATTCCAGAGGCTTTCTTTAACCATCTCTGAATCTTTATTAATGTTTTCACATCATTTTTGTCATGGAATGCTTGTCATGAGAATTGTTTAACACATTGTGTTCCAGGGTTACAATACATTGATCAGTACTACCCTGCTCTGTAGAAACCTGCAGAGAAAAGTAAACAATCTGGTCTAAGAGTCATGTGATGGCACATAAAAACTCTTGCTAATAAAAACATGACATGAAGTACATTTGATTTTAAAAAGATGACAAGAGAGTTTTAACTAGCTTGTTATCTGTGAAGGTGAACTATTCTTATTCCTTTTCAATAATTTTCTTTGGCATGTAAAACACATGCAACTGAAATTTATTTCTCTAGGCACATGTAACAGACTTCTGCTATAAACTACTTAAGGCAATAATGTTCAGGCATAAGCAACACTGGAAAGCTGGTGATTTTTTTTGAAATGGTACTTGTTAGTGGAGGCAGACAAGGCAGAAGTGTGTTAATACATCAACCATCCTGGTTATTTGTAGCTTCTGGGGTTCTCTTGAGTCCATGCTTTCACTTTTGTGATATTAAGGTCTTTTTAATCATAAGGATTAAAATGTTTATGAAATGATATGTTGGGGAGGATTCTGCATCATGTAGCTGTGTTTAATTAGGAAAGGATAACTAACTGAGAAGTGAAGATTACAGAGTGGGAACTCAGCACAGTGGGAAATGTGTACTAATGGATCTTGATTACACATTTCAGTTACTTAGCCAGGTTCACATGAAAGCACAGGTGGTTGACAAAGCCATCTGCTAATCCAGTTTTGTGCATTTCTGTTTGTCCACTTCCATTGCACAAACTGGAATATTTGGAGGCTTTATTTTTCTAAGCAAGTAAACCAGGAGATTTTCATAGCATTTTAGGTGGGAGTAGGTAGATGGATCTGCGCCTGTCTTATAAAGCTGTAGAACATGTTTCTCGGGATCTTAGAAATTGCCTGAAAGGGCACTGGAGCTAATAGAAGTAGCCAAAAATCAGAATCTTCCCTCTGCCTGGAGGGAAAACTGTGCTGGATGGGTGTTTCCAGATAAAAGAAGAAAACAGTCTGAAAGGCTTTAAACTACATTCAGGAGGAGTCGGGGGAGTGATAGAAGTCTGCGAACACATATAAATCAGGGTGGACAAGATATAGAGCTGGGTAGGACTGTTTGTAATAAATTCCTACAAAGGACAACGAAGGAGGTAATAGGTTGACTGAAAAAGCATCTTAGGTGCCAGTATTCAGTTACAAAGACAAATAAAGGAAATACAAGCTGGAAATAGAACTATAGTGAAAAATATTAAGGCTAACTCAGAAAGACCAAGGCATAAAATAAGATGTAACTAACAATAAATAGAAAGCGTATAATTTTCTCGATGAAACTGCTGTCAGTCAGGGCCACTTATGTGTCTCTAATAAAATCACCCTGAGCCATGAGGACCTACAATGAGGATATTTTGAAACAAAGCGAAGGGGAGAGCCTGAGACACTAAGAGGTTGCTTAAATAGGAGGAGAGTCAGGCTTTGCTGTTGTGGTAACTGGTGCATGCCCATGGTACAAAAAGCATTTCTACAATAATGTAACATGAAAAATTGAAAAGCTTATGAGAATTTAATGGCTCCATTTCTCTAATGTGTGCTAGTCATAAAACTTGCAACTAATGTCCTCCTGCACCTTGGGGGATATAGTGTAATGCAGAAAAAAAGATCTTGGTAATGCCATTCGGAGCTAAGCTTTCATTTACTGCACAAATGTGATCTATGGCAACAGTCACTTGGGAGCAAGCTGCAGCAACACCACAGTGGTGGAGGTATGGATTCAATGGCACTGTGATCCCATTTATCATCAAACTGCCAACACAGCCTCTCCCTTAACAAGTTATCATTCAGCAATATGTGAGTCAGCTTTAATAATGCTGGTTTGGAGTTATTTGTGGGCCAAGTATTGGTGAAAATTTTGGAGGAATAAAAAGGCAGAGGTTCTGAGTTCACATCCTATTGATGTAGGTTTCAGTACAGGGGAGGAGAGAGAAGGGGTCTTACGGCAGACATATAGTCTCTGTGACTGCATCAGAAAGCATTCTCAGAGTGGCGTGTTTGGGCTTTTGGGTGCTGTCTTGTGCTGCTGGGAGATGTGGCAGCCCTTGCCCATCTCTGCACAGTCTGTTGAAAACAGATGTGAACTCTCAGTGAGCCAGCACTGCGGCTGTGGTTGGTGCAGGTCTGAGCCCAAGCGCTGGAGCTTGCTGAAGTATGTGCGTGAAGAGGGGAGTCAGAGACTGAGGAGCAGAACAGGCAGTGGGATGTGGCAGTTCCTCCTGACCCTCTTCCCAGACCTTTCCACAGGTGCAATATACACTCCTTCCCACTCTTTTATCTCTTTGATTTCTGTCTCTCACCTTTGCCAAGATAGAATGCTGATTCTGTCCTTCCACGTTAGCCCTCAGCTCTGTAGAGCTCTGCAAAACCTGAAATCACCTCCATGGGAAGTTCAGCACGAATAGACTTTTCCTTTGAGAGGTGAACAAATGACCAGCAGTCCCTCAAAAATTAATGATGTATTTTTTTCAATGAAAGCATAAGTTTAGAATAAACAGCTCGTACACATTTCTGGGCGGTCTTCTGTGTGGGCAGCATGACACTTGTAAAATAGTTCAAGATTTTCTCAAGGACCTTTTTCTTTAGTCATTGAACATGTCTGCTGGGTTTGGGGTAGGCTGGCATTCACCTGTCAGGGCTGTCACAGTACAGTTTGGAATTGTAATCTTCTTTGGGTTTTTGAACTAAGACAAACCATTTAAAGGACTTCTCTGAGTGAGAGAGGATGATATTTTGGAAGGCTAGACAAGAAGAAGCCCTTTTTAACAGCATTGTTTTCTGCAGGAAGCCTTATGTACTTTAGCATGTGGACTAGAAGTATAATGTTAATCCTGGTATCACTTATGTAGTGAATACTGTATTCTTTCAATATTCTGCAATTCTGTTAGTGTCACATGTAGGGATTTGACAATATTTCCGATTCTCTGTGCTCTCATTGCTCCTACTGTACAGGAGAGCCTTGTTTCCCTGAGCATAGAGCTCAGGAGCCCTTGAGATTATCTGCTGCTCTTCCTTCTCTGGATGACATGCATTTTAGGAGTTTCAAAGTTTTGTATTATATGTTATGTTTAGTAAGTTTTATTGTTTTATAAATCAAAAAAGGGAAATTATAATACAAAATCCGGAAGACCTGATGAGTATGGGTTTTAATAATAGAATCAAACAGTGCTTACAGTCCCAAATAATTTCAAGTTCAGGTTGAAAATACAAATAATAGGTTATAAAAATAATGTATAAAATATAAAGTATAGTAATGCACTAGTAAAGCAATCTGTACTCTTAGCTTTGTAACAGCAACCCCAGGAAGAATAAATTTAGGCAGTCTGACCATGCTTAGCAAAGGCATTTATCTTAATAAGACAGCCTAGTCATCTATAACAAATTGGTTCATCTAATCAGTGACCACACAGATGTTGCAGTTCTGACTGTAGCCAATGCAGCTCCGCAAAATTCATTATTCAGAGTGTGCTGAAAGTGAAAGTCGCACTTCATTACAGTTCCAGATGCCCTGTTTATCTTCTTGCTTTTCAGAATGGGATAATGCCATAGTTTCTCAACAGCCATTAGGAGGGAGCAGTGTTACAGACTGCACTTTTTTTCTTAACATAGGAGAAGCTTTATTGCTAGGTTAGTGAACAGAAATGAAATACCAAATCAGTTCTGCTTTGGTCCAAAGGAGCTTGCTGAGTAGCAAGATCAGGTATGTACATGACTGATAGCCAGTGTGGTTACTCAGAATCTAAGCACGCCTCATCCCATCAAACTTCAGCAACAGCTCCATTGTAAACCTCGATATTGAGCTGATTACTAGAAATTCATACATTTGCTTTAGTGAATTGTTTCACAAAGTTTGGTCTAAGTAACTTGCAAAATGTTATATGGGAAGCTTGTAGCAAAGCTGAATGCAAAAGAATTGAGCTTAAAATCTAGGTCTGCTATTTTATTCTCACGTTTTTAAGCAGAAAACCATTTTTTCTCTATAACCAAATATAGGAAAATGAATTAAGACATTGGACTGAGGCAGATTTTTGTGGGGTTTTTTGGTGCAGATTGTATTAAAGTAGTAAACTCAACTTATGCATCCTTGATGCATTAAACTAATTGCTTTCCATATGTTGGACCACTTTGTGAAGTGAAGGATGGGCTAGTGTTTAAGGCTAAATGGCTGCCTAGGACTGTTATGCTCTTTATATTTTCAAATTTTAGAAGTGTAGTTTTCAGATTAAAAAAGAAAAGGATACAGTGACAAATGTTTCCTTTTGATCTCAAGACACTTAAATAAAAGTTCTAATTGCAAAGATGGCTGAACTCCATAGGGAAACCTGTGAGGCCCTGACTAACTGCAGGCTTGTTATGGTGAGCCTGGTACTGCTGTCAAACTGTCAGACACAATGGGCTTCCTCTCGCTCATACAAGCAAGAATTTGACATGGCATTCACAATGACAAGGAATGAGAAAGTGTGTAAGTCTTTGGTGTTTGGGAAAGATTCCTACCAGCAGTTCTGGTCTTTCTTAGTGTATAATATCTGCACCATTTTAGAATCATGGATGTATTCATTGGAAGTGTTTGGAGATCATCTACTCTGACCTTCCACTCAAAGCAGGGTTATTGCCAACACCTGGTCAGCAGTGGCTTTGTTCAGCCAAGTTTTAAAAATCTCCAAGGACAGAGATGCCTCTTTTGAGGAGCTGTTCCAGTGCTACATCACCTTCCTAGTAAAAAGAGGTTTTCGTAATACCCAACTGGAACTTTTACAAGCTGCAATATGTGGCTGTTGCCCCTTGTTATACCTCCTGGAAAGACTGAGAACAGTTGTACTCTGCTGTCTTTGTAACTGCCCTTCAGGTAGCTGCAGGCACCTATTATGTTGCTCCTTGGCTGCCTCTTTACCAGACTAAACAAACCCAATTCCCTCAGGCTGTCCTTACCAAACATCTTCCCTGGTAGCCCTGCTTGAACCCTCTCCACTTTCTCCATGTCCCTCTCGAACTGAGGGGTGCAAGAGTCTTCATTTTAGAACTTTTACAGAGCTCATTCTGTAGCCATTACTCATGGAATTTAGCAGTCATGAGTACTTACATCTTTGTTATTTCTCAGTGTAAGTGCTGTAGTAGAGGGCTGTGATTCTAGTGGTTTCTTTGGAATTAATAATAGTTTACACAATGATTATGTAGTTTCATCCCAGCTTTTTGAAGTTGCTATCCAAGAGTTTTTTCCACCATAAAACTAAGTCTAATTATAAATAAAATGCTAATCTAAATCTCTTGCCCCTTCAACACAGATGTTCATACGCAAACTCTTAAATGGGAAGTAGCGTCACTATTACCTGGAATTAATTTATATCTTGTCTGGTGAAATTAACCAAACCAGCTATATAGATGCAAGTGTGAAGTACATTATTATTGTCATCTATCATTTCACTTACAAACTCTCTTTACAGGAGTTCATAGCTTGTGAGTTCTGCCTTTGAAGTGTGAGCAGCACTAAGTGCAGCCTAGGGGAAGACTGTGGGAAGACTGTTTATTATCTGTGGATTAGTTACTTTATATGAGCTGCTGGTATAGGTGAGCCTGGAAATTCAAAAAGCACTGCAAAACCTACACTCTGGTATTTTAAAAGCAAGGAAAATTATGTAAAATATATAGTAACAGTATCTACTTCATCGTGGCAGAAGGCAAGATACCTGGGGACTCAGAGACATGTCTTGGGATAATCTCCAAATCCTAAGGACAATTTAAAGGCTCACTTTTACACTGGGGTTCATCCTTCTATTGACATTCCTGTTACTTAATCACTTATGCTAGTGTAAAGTGGATAAATGAAAATTGTTACAGGGTCTCTTAACTTCCAGTTTTGTGCCCCCTTGCCTTCCACTTGTCATCATTCAAAATATATGTTTCCTTTGTCTACAAAATATAGTTACTAGTATTTTACTGTAGCCTGAGATTTCATTTATGCTCTCTTAAGCAGTTTTCTTGCAGAAAGATGGGTGTCTTTGTCCTGTCATTTAACTGTACAGATGGGGAAGCTGACACTGAAGGAATTCTGCAGCTGTGATAATTATCCACTATGTTCTCACTTGTGAAATGCAAAATATCATCAGTGGCACCTGATCAGAATAGGATAAAGGACAGCCTGTGCCACAAACCTGATTTTATCTCAACAGGCCACAACAGTGTGACAATGTATGCATTTATGTATATGTTATATATATGCATGTATATATAGCAAATGTTGTTTAAAAGAAAGCAAAAAACTCTTGGTTCTGTAAAGCAGAAAGTGCTTCTGTGACAGTGTAAATGTCAAGTCTTTGCAGGATCAACCACCACTCGAGCATCGTCGTGACTAGATTTTAAAAAAGAAAGAAAATTCTTGGTTTTCGTCTAGGCTCTTAAATCTTGAGGATGAATATTCCAAAGGAGGGGAGCACCCAGCAGCTCTTCCTCCTGCCTTTGGCAAACCCAGCCTCTTCACGTGGTCTCTAAGAGGAACCTGGGTGCCTTTGAAAATCCTGTTTGTTTTGTGGCTGTTGAGCAGTTTTAAGAACCTGTCTTTGAACTGATAAGTGGACTGAGCTAAATGGGCTGTCTGACCTCACTCTGTTCTGTTTATTCACTATGCTTATTGTGCTGTGGTACTCTTCATCACTCTGAAGACTAACAGCAAAGCACGAAAGTACCTGAAGGCATAGTGATTTTCAAACTTTTTTGTGAAGGCTTCTGAAGTCTCAAGACTTAAGCTGTAGCAAAACTGCATGTGCTGTGCTTTTCATGCAGCTTTGTGATACCTACTAGCCCCACTCCCTGTCAACCCAGTTCCCCCTTACGTGCCTCTTTGTGATAATGCTGTGAGTCCTTTCCCATGTTGCTCATCTTCTTTCCTGGCATGCTCTGCCTCTGTAATTACGTGTCAGTTGTTTATTTGTGAGATCCCGGTTTGATGCCATAGAACTGGAGAAAGTGCTAGCTAGTGAAAAAAGGAGAGAATTAGAGAAGAGCTCACTTACCAAGGCACTAACTGATGGTGTTATCATGAATCCCTTAACACAATGAATTGATTAGTTTAAACAGTGTAAATTCCACAAGACACTTAATTTCCAACTGCTGTTTTGTGTTGCCTTGATTCAGTCGCACAATACTGTCTTCATGGAGACTGTGTGGTGCTTAACTTGCAATCATGGCTTTCCTATTGTTACTAATTATAATAAATATATTGGAAAAGAGAAAAATGTTAATTCACAGCTTCTGTTTTCTTGGATGAATGATGTTGTCCTGCAGGGCTTCGTTTGCTAATGAACTACATTATCTTTGCAGAGCGATTTCATGGAATCCAACTTTTAAAATATATCACTGGTGGCTACAAAGGTGGCTTTAGTGGTAGAACAAGTTTAAAAGGTTCTTCCTGCCACTCAGAAGAATGGATCATTCCACTCATCTGACCTGCAGTGTTGCTTCAGAGGTGATTAAAGTAATGTAGTTGGTGGAGGTGGCAAACTGCAGAGCAGAATGGGGCCCCAAGGCTGGGATGTAGCTGACGCTGAAGCTTTTTGCACATGCTAGGTGTCCCATGCAGAAGTTGAAGCTTGCTGTTTGGTGAAGAGGAGCGTTTGACTGGGACACTGAACTGGAGTTCTGGGATTGTGGAATTCCTGCCTTATTGTGGGTTCCTGCACAGCATTAACCAAGGCATTTAGTCTCTATGCCTTGTTTTTCCAACTGTCTGATGAAGGTGGTTCTTCTCTTGCATGTTTATTTGTGTAGTCTATTTATGCTACATTTTTGTATCTGGAAATGTCTTATTAATTGTGAATGCAGTGCCTATGGCACTGAGGCAGTACTGAATCGGGTCTTATTTGCCTCAGAGTTTATCAAAGCAGCAAACTAGAATTCATCCAATCAGACCTCATTCTTGGTTTGTTTTTCTTTCTGAAAGATCAAATTTAACTGCCATGAAAGTAATATACTATGTTACTCTATATTTAGTTTACAAAATGTTTTCCTTTGGTGGCTTTCAGTGTATAAAGGACAAAGGCACTAGTATACATATTTTACAGATTGGTAATCTGAGCTAGTAAGGAATACAGAATCTGCCAGGATCATCTCACTGGTTAATAGTGCAACAGAAAGTAAAATTCACTTCTGAGTGTAAGCACAGCTCTTAACCAGAGAAAATGCACTATTTAAAATTTTTGAATATACATTGGAATAACTTACTCGTTACCTCACTTTCAGGGTCAAATGTATCAAATGTTACTAAATGGGTAAAAAGTGGGTCCCTGGACCAAAGGGTAATTGAGGTGTCAAGAGTGGCCTCTGTGCTCCTCTTGCAGTGCTGAACAGCACCATACTGCAAGTTAACGTGAGCGTTAGAACTGAAGTAGACCCAGCTGCAGTTTGCTCTGGCCCTGACTCGAGACTCCAGTGAAACAGAGGTCAAGACCAAACTGCCAGCACAGATCTGATTAACCCTAATCTGTGCAGTGCTCCTTTGCACCTCCATTATTTCTAGTATGTACTGACTTTTAGCCATTTCTCTTATTTTTTAGACCTTTTTCAGAGGCTGTGTTAAGATGTATTTTCACTGTTTTTTTTGCCCTAAGGAAGATTCTGAGTTTATAATATTATGTAGTGTGGCACTAAATGCTGACACTTCTAAATGTGGTGGCTTTCAGAGATGGGAGCTTGTCTACGTCGTGGCTTTTATTGCCTTTTAAAAAAGCTCAGACGGTGTGGAATGTTGTACTATAGTGCTGTCTTTAAGGCCCTGTACATTATAATATTAAAAAAAAATATGTACATTGCTTTTTTCATAGTGCATCATGGCATGTGAGGCTGGGTTTTAAAAGTAGCATCTTTTAATCTGTTGTAATGATGATTCTGCATGTGGTGAGGATCATTTAGTTCTCTGGAAATGCTCAAACTGCTTTACTGAGCCACACTCCAGACCTCAATATTTGCTGATGATGAATTAGTCTAACACTTGGCATAGGATGCTGTTCAGGGAATCAAGAATGCATTTGTGGTCAGCTGTGGCTCTTGTCTGGTGACACAGCTCTGGCTGTAAAGCAGAGCTAGTGCACCAGGTTGAGAATTCACCTGCATCTGGATGGTAAAGTTATTTGTGCTCCAGTAGATGAGGCTTTGACGCACTTTGAGGTTTGCTGTGAGCAATGCATCTTGGCGAATGAGCAGCAATGCATTGGCTCACAGACCTGTTTTACTGGGGTGAGTGAAAATCTGAGAGTTCTCTTGTCAAAGCATTAAATCCTAGTCCTCAGGCATATGAGCAAAGGGAGTTTGGGGCAGTCTTTTAGCATAGTTCTTTCCATAGTGTTCTTTGCTTCTGCCAGGTAGATAAGTGCAACAATATCCTGCAAATAAACTCATTTTTTAAGAACTTTCTGATACTCAAAGGATTTTTGTAATTCCATGATGGATTTTCCTCATTTGCGTTTTTGGGAAAGCTGCTGTGTGCTTCCTTTGTGTTTCATAAGTGGTGACTGGGTTTATGCTGCTAGGGAGTAAATGGCAGAAAATCTCCTTACCAGACTCGAGTCAAGACATGGCTCTGTTATGGAGTCAGCTATAACTCCCCTAGGCAAAAGCAACGTGACGCATCTGTCCCACTGCCAGAATGATCTATATGACATGGTGTTGAATACAGAGACATCGTTTAGATCTGTCCCGTGAACTTGTGAGTCTCTGGTCTTAGTTACAGCAGTACTTGGGCAGCAGTGGGTGAGGGCATGGAGTGAGGCAGATAGAAAGGAACAAATGTAAAATATAGAAAAAATTCCCAAACTTATACTGTTAATGTTTTTAGTGAGTGCATCGCTTTTTTGTGTTGACCTCCTGCTGTTCTCACTGTTCTTTCTCTGCACGCTTGATATTTTTCTCCCATCTGTCCATTTCTCTTTGACTGTAGTGATGCGACATAGGTACTGGCTCCCGAGTCGTCATCTTCTGAGAGCTTGTATTAAAGCAGCCTCATTGCTCCATTCCTCCCTAGCAGTATGCGTGTGTTCATGTTTCTTTCTCATCTCCCCATTTTCTCTATGCTATATGTAGATATATATATTTGTACAGTAGTGTGCTACCTGTGATCTGAGTAGAAATACTGCATACACAAAGTATGAAATAGAGTCAGTAGTGATCCATACATATCTATGTAAGTATAAAAAAATATATGTATGTTGGATATATATGTTGGATGTCTGCTACCATTCACTGTGCAAGAATCTTTGTATGTTGTTTTTATGATGTGAAATAACACATTCTTCATTTCAACTTCAAACTCTGTAAGAAAATCTTAACAAAAATTACCAATGTTTTCTTCATGAAATTCTGTTAGGATCAGCTGTGCTTTGAAATGTTAAAAACTGTCATTTCTTTTGAATGTTTTCCTCAGGAGATATTTTGAGCATGTTAAAATAATATCTAGACAGAAAAAGTAGCAAGAATAGCATCTGCTATACTTGGAGGGTCTGAGAACATGGGTCTGAGTCCATCCACTGCAGGTCGCTGCCTTTCCCCCCTGACATGCAGGCTGCAATGTGAAAAGTTCATGGTACAGACTACTGCTGGAGGAGGGGAGGAAGCAAATGTTGTTGTTAATGGTTTACTGTTTTCTTTTAGATGAACCCTTGGAAATTTGTACCAAAATAGCCCCCAGAACAGATGACTTTGCAATTAATACAATCTTTTTGCCCCTCAGTGCATTTTCTGTGTGTGTGACTCAGTTCTCATCACCTCTGCAAATACCTTATGATGTAGCCTTTGGATTTTAAGATCCTTAGCAACAAACTATATTTTTTTTCCCTAAAATATAATTTTCTCTCTTAGTGCATAGGTTAGACTCAAGAGTAGGATTTGCTTTGTCTGTGCTACTAACATATGCCCAGTACATGGAGTAGATTGAGCATCCACATCACTGGACATTAAAAACCCCTACATTTGCTGCTCAGATTCAGAGCTTTCACAGGATGTGATAATGGTTTTAATGTATGTGAAAGCTGCAGCAGGGTAGTAGGGAGCTATTTGTTCTATTTGTTCTCTGTGCTCTTGCTGGATAGGGCAAGAGGTGCTGGCCTTAAAATTGCAGCAAGAAAGATTCAGATTAGGCTTTTAGGAAAAACTTTCCAAAGGCAAAAACAGTAAAAGGCTGAGATAGTTCATGTGCAGAGACCATACATTTTTTGAATTCTTTAGCAGATTAGATAAATATCTGCCAGGGATCAAGTATTGATTCGTATCTGGAATGTTTTCCTTTCAAAAGCAACAAATTATAGTTTTGTGTGCAGAAGAGCTCAGCTGGCAATAAGTGATGTTTAAGTAAGCTGGCAGGAAACCAGCCCTGATTGTGCCTAGTACATCGAGAAAGTCGGGGTTGTTCAGCCTGGAGAAGGCTCCAGGGAGACCTTTTTGCTGCTTTTCAGTACTTAAAAGGGGCCTATAAGAAAGATGGGGACAGATGTTTTAGCAGGCCCTGTTGTGACAGGACAAGGAGTGATAGTTTCAAACTAAAAGAGGAGAGAGCGAGGTTAGACATGCAGAAGGAATTTTTTACGCTGAGGGTAGTGAGAGCCTGGCCCAGGTTGCCCCAAGAGGTGGGGGATGCCCCATCCCTGGCGGCATCCCAGGGCAGGCTGGACAGGGCTCTGAGCAACCTGATCTGGATCAAGATGTCCCTGCTCATGGCAGGGGTGGCACTGGGGGAGCTTTGAAGGTCCTTTCCAACCCAAACTATGGTATGATCCAGAGCAGCTGAAGGAAAGATTGGGTTTATACTATGGCACAATGCAAGAACTTGATCCCCAGCCTGTACCTGCCAACATGGTTGCATGCAAGTGGTGTGATGGCAGGAGAGTCTGGCTTGGACCTGTGCTGAAGCACAAGGTTTTGCCCAGCAGCAATAAAGGATGTAAAGTGACCGTAATTCCAGTCTTGAGGTATACTTTCAAAATAATAAGCAACCATGATTAGTTTAACTCCTACTTTATTATTTTGGAATTTATTTGTTGTTGGTTTTCCCTTTTCATTATCAAAGGAAGATGCTTTGTATGAAAGATGGTTTTTGTTATTTATTAAAATGGAGAGGGTAAAAGGAGTCAGTAAATGTGAAGGACAATTTTATTTCTCCAAGTTTTACCCCAGTATTGCTTTTTCAACAAGCCTTACTTTCCGTATCTAGCTGCAGGTGTAAACTAGCCAGCAATTCCCACAGGGTGGCTGTGTAAAGGAGGCCAAATTCCAATCCTGGTCCACAGTCTTTCCATGCAAGTCTGCCTTCTTCTGGGGACACGTTGGAGCCACCACAGTGTCCATGTATGAGCTGAAGTGAGGGTTTGCTGGAATACTGACCACAGAGTCAGAAAAATGTTCATTTACTTGTTTGCTAGCATGATTTAGTGCTCAGGCACTTAACAACAGCAGGTAAACCAAAAGCTGGCCAGACAGAGTTGAAGGATATTTCTATCTGTTTTAACAGAAAGTTGTACAGTAGGGAGAAGTACAGAACAAAAGGAATGAAAACACAGTTTTAGCGACTGCTCTTTGATATTTTTCTGGAAGCCCAGCTCTAAGAGTTATGCAGTTACATGAGAACTTGTGGCTTCTTGAAAATCTGTGTGCCTGGAGGCTGAAAATCTATAAAGAAAATAGAAAGAATGGCAAATGTTGCTTTTATAATGTGAGATTATTTTTAGGCTTGTTCTCATTACATTTTAGGGAACCTGCTCCTTTGTATTTTGAGTCCTTGAATATGCTGAGCATTTTTAAGATTGTTACAAAAGTGAATGTGCTTAAAAGCAATGGATTTTGAAATAGCAAATGTTGATTTTGAGTCAGAAGATGCATTACTGGCAAAGTGAATCGTATATTTCTTCTAAGCTACACAGTGTGGGGAGTCCCATTTCAGCAAGGACTGTGTATATCTGGCATATAAAGAAAGGCACACTTAAAATAACTTAGTGGGAAGAGGAGGCCAAAGGTATTCCTTCATTTCTTAAAGGAGACTAGAGCCCCTCTGAGCAGGTATATTCACGGGTTAATCAGGAATTCAGGGTTTAGGCCATTCATTACAGGTTTAAAACCAACTTTCTTCCTTTCTCCACTTGTCATGCACACAGCTGCTCAGTTAGACATTGGCATGGTAAGTGCATGCGTACTTCCCTCTTACAGCCTGTGAAGTTGTGCTGTACATTGTGGCAGAACGATTTCCAGATCAAGACCTTTAGGAAATAGCGTTGAACTCAGAGGGCTGACCTAAAATGAAACCCCGAGCTATGGAAAAGCTTGTTCACTTGCTTAAAAGTGTCTGATAGGCTGCAGTATTTCCCACCCCACTTCTCTGATTGATTCTCTCTCGCAGGCAGGAATGGCATCTCCTGAAAATCCCGAGCAGTTGATCATTGCCCTGGAGCCTGAGGCTGCCTCCATCTACTGCCGAAAGCTCCGCCTGCACCAGATGATAGACCTGAGCAGTAGAGCGCCTGTCAATGGTTACAGCCCAAGTGACACCATTGGAACTGGATTTACTCAGGGTACTTCTATTGACTCAGTTCTTTAGATTCTTGTGCCTAGGTTTGCTTTGTCCATGAGGGCTGTTTTCTTACCAGTTCTTGTTGTCTTTGCTGTCTTGAAATGTTTCAAGCCAGCATCGGTTTGCTTTTATGAACTGTTTTGCTGGTTACTGTAATTAGACTAGTTTAGGCATTGATCCAGTAGACATGTTTGCACACACTTGAATTTTAGCACACAGGTAGCTCTGTTGCCTTGCCTTGTCATTGAGAGTGTTTTAGGAGAGGTGTAGTATTTTCACAGCAGTGTTTCTCTGGCTTAATTAAAATCAGTGCTTCATGTTGGATCATTTTTTAAATTTAATTTGTTGGAAACAATTATGTGTTTAATTAGCTACATAATTGAAGCAATGTTAAATAACTGGATCTGCAGTGAGACTTCTAGTCTGAGGCATTCCAGAGTTTTGGCAAATGCTTTTTGATGCCATCTTTATGAAATATAATCAATTATTTTCAGTACTCAAGGGAATACAAAGTACTGAAATACAGCGATGAATTTACTTATAGAAAAGCAACTAGATACAGCACTTCTGATTTTTTGACCTAGAATCTGTTGCTAGTATCAGTGTTTGAAGACTGACTTACAATAAGGGACAGAGATCGGACCACAGTGTAAGTCACTTGCCAAAAGATTCTTCATTACAGAAGATTTTTGAGCTTGGTATGCTGCCTGAGAATAGAGGAAGATAGGGGAAAAAAAATGGGAAAACAAAGGAGTAAGGTGTGATTGCTACATGATGGATCAGATTTCCAGCATGTGTGAATTGTAGCAGTTGCACTGATATCAGTGGTAGTGTGTCAGTCTCTCCCAGAAGAATTTTTCAGAAGAATTTGTATTTTATCACATTTACTAGGTCAAAACAGTACAGGCAAATGGGAGATTAATCTAGTAAAGCTATTTCTGTACTTACCAGAGGGTATTTTTTTTAGTTAGGCAGAGTCACTACATCATTCTCTCAAATCCATGCCTCTCCTAGCCAGCACTTGTCAGATGTGTTCAGTGTTATGGAGGCCCATGCAGAGCACAGGACACAATCCCTTTAGAGGACACAGTTCCTTCAGGGCCCTTTTGCCATCTGTCCCCCTTGTTCATGTCCTGAACCCATTCCAGTTCTATGTGATTTTATATGAACTTGCTTTCAGGCTACACAGGGATTTGCTGCTGGGAAAATAATAAAAGAAAAGAGTTTCTCTGTTCAGCTAAGGTTTTGAAGCTGGGCAGAACTGGCAGATCCTGGATTTCTGCTGACGGGCTTATACTTTGACAAGGGGGTACCGTTCTCCTTCTTGTCTTTGTATAATAAAAGCTATAGGGGATGAGAAAGGTTTCATGTCAAAATTAATGAAAACAAAGTTTGGAGTGAATTAATTTGGGCTTCAAATTAAAATTTCATAAAGGCATGGCAGGCACCCAAGACAAGCTGAGAACAGATTAAGGAGAAAAACCCTTTAAATATAAACAGAGAGTAGTGCTCCAAGGACCATGTTGTTGCTGTGAAGTCAAACCAAAAATGTTACTGTTCATAGCAGCCAGGATAACATTACTTCAGTTGTAGTTAAAGGCAGGGTCTTGTGTTCACTTCTGGCCCACAGGCGTGAATGACAGGACTCCCATTGACTTCTATGGGCTCTGTGTCCGGCCCTTGCTTAGACCTAGTGCTTTTTCTACCCTTGAATGCTTCATCGATTAAGCTCTTGCTGTGTTCTGCTAAGTCAGCACAGCAAGGCTAACACAGCTTGGCTGCATCATGGGGTCTTCACAGGGAGGATATGGGTGCCAGGGGATGCTGGTCTTTTTCCAGTGATGGGCACTGTAGAAACAAGAAGGAAAAGGCATTCAGTGATTTGCATGCTGGTGCTTTCAGAAGGAATAATATTTTAATATAGGATGCGTCTCTTCCTCTGTAGTGTTTTACAGAATTGCCTTGAAGGTGAGTGAAGGTTACACAGGGAATGTAGGGGTTGATTAAGAAGCTTAAAAGCAAAGGCTCTCACTACTCTGTTTTATTTTCATGGACAGTTCTGCATCTTTTAAATGTATAAGTAACAATTAAGTCTTATAAGTTAACTTATTGTTATCATATTATAGCTAGGTTATGCTTAATGTTTTGTTGGTGTATATTTGAAATATCATGTGCACCTGCCTTGGTGATCATTGTGACCTTAAGAATTTGTAAATCTGTGAAGCAGAGATTTTGGCTGCTTGTTTTGAGACAGACTGATCTCCTGAAAGGCTCAAGAGACGTCTTGACCTGAGCACCCAGAATCAGTAGGGGCTTTTGGAGATGTGGGGATTGTCTCCCTGGTCCTGAGGCTGCTGCCTGGTTTTTATTGCAGTGCTGGTTGGTTCCAGGTGGTGCTTTAAAAAACAGAAAATAGAAAAAGAAAGGAATAAGACCTGTTTGTAGCTTTCATGTTAGGTTATTGGTTTTAATCCAGTTACTATCAAGGAAGATTAATGTGGCTGAAAAACGTATCAGTCTACTTGCTCTTGTTTTCTGCAGCTGATGATACCACCTTCATGCTTTCTTAAACTCTGTCATTTTTACTCTTTCAATGACTAGCTAAGGAACTTGTCCGTCGTAATCGACAGAGTCGTACCTTCATGGTGGAAAATGTCATAGGAGAGATCTGGTCCGAACTGGAGGAAGGTAGCGTCCTTTCTTGAATAAACTTTGCTCTCACTGTTTTTTTATTGTAGGTGAGCATTGTGTTTCTTACAAATATGCTGCGCACTGTGTTGTTCTCAGAGTGATTATAAATAGGAAAAGAAAAAAAATGCAAGTTGATGTGCTGCTCTTAGTTATTGCAATTCTGTATGCTCTAGCAAATGGCGACTTATTAAGGAGATGATGGAGAGGAATTCAGCTTTTAAAATGCAACCAGAATATTTTCCTCTGAATAGACCTTATGAATATGTTACCGTATTAATTTGGTAACCCACTAGAATGTACACCAGCAGCATGAATGATTCCACTGATCTACTTTTCATACAGGCTACATGAATAGCTTTTGACATCTGAATTTCATGTTATCAATTATCACATTATAATTATTAATAAAGGTCAAGTCTTCAGTGTAGACATTCATGACTTTCTGTAAGTCATTCTCTCTCATGGTGATAATGCCTCTGAGAAGCTTTCATTGCAGTATGCTGTTGTGGTAATGCTGATGTAAATATAATTTACCTCTTCCTTTGGCAAACTAGGAGACCGTTACATCGTTGTTGACAGTGGAGGAGGCACAGTGGATATAACTGTCCATCAGATCAGGCTCCCTGAAGGACATCTTAAGGAGCTATACAAGGCAACAGGTAATATCACTTTCACTCTTTGCTTTATTTATGCAATATTTTGGCTTGTCCTGAAGGAAATGTATACCTTTATTATTCCCCATATTTCCCTAACAGTTCTTCCTGAAACAAGACCAGCATTCCAAATTAATATAACCTAGATGTGCATCAGCAGACATGGGTAAATCACTTAATGCTTCTGGTGCTTTTGTATGGTAAACCTCATGCTGGGAGGGTAAGAAACTGCTATCTCCTGTGTTATTCATTCCCATTCAGGCCATGACCTCCTGCCATGGTCCCGGTCTGAGTTCTACTAGTAAAGTTGTCATCTTCCTCCTTTGAGAGGTCTCTTGTGTATTGCTGCTCTGTTCAGCATCCAGAGATGTACTGTGAGAGTAGCTGAGTGTCACAACAAGATCCTTGTGAAGTTACTGTTGGCAGAAGTTTACGTAGATTTAAGGAGAATCTTATATATTCCACTAATTTCACAGGAGGTGTAACAAAGAGGGTCTATCATCCCCTGGGAAGAAATGCACAATAATTGGTCTGCAACAAAGATACCACTCACGGAGCTGCACTTTGTATTTGCTTCCTGAACTCAATTCCCTTTGGCTTTGTCCTATGGCTAAGCTGTTAAGCACCCAACTCAGCCTATTATTTGTTGCTGTGTCTCTATATAAAGTTATTCTTCATCTATATAGTTCATCACTGAGCCTTCTCAGTCTTGGTGGCTATAGGATTACCTCAAGAAACAACCTAGTAAGAGCATATGGGACAGTTTCCTCTGCTTTTAATAAACATGTTTCTGGTTTATAGCGATAGTATTACAGTGGCCATGAGGGTATAGGAATAAAAGTGAGACAAAGGTAAGATTCTGTTCTGTATTAGACCAACTGCTATATTTAGAAAAGATACCTCTTTCTGTAGACCTTCTACTATAGCAATCCTAGTAGTGTCAATCTGATGTGTATTGGTCAACTTGAAATATAGTAAACAGTTCAGAATATTAAAGCTGTGTTTTGTTTGTAATACAGGTGGACCATATGGTTCTCTAGGTGTGGACTATGAATTTGAAAAGCTCCTGTGTAAAATATTTGGAGAAGATTTTATTGAACAATTTAAAATCAAGCGTCCTGCTGCCTGGGTAGATCTGATGATAGCATTTGAATCACGTAAACGGGCAGCAGCTCCAGATAGGACCAATCCTCTAAACATCACCCTGCCTTTCTCCTTCATTGACTATTACAAGAAGTTTCGAGGTCACAGTGTAGAACATGCCTTGAGGAAAAGCAAGTGAGTAGACAATTGAAACAAAATGGATGCTGAATTAACTACTGATAGCAAAGACAAAGAATTAAAATTAATTAAATGTAGACAGAAAGATAATTATGTAAAAATGTAATATACAGATGAGAAAATGGGATTGCCTGAAGTGTACTTTCCAGAATGAAAAGTTCTGATTAATCCCTAGCAAAAGCTTTTCTGTACAAGATTTTCACCCTCCTGTGCTTTCTATGACTTTTGTTAGGCCACCACTGCATCGGTTTCTGGAGTTTTACCATATATTTTAAGTACCTTGCATGTTAATTAGGAAGGTTAGATCAAATACAAAATTTGATGTTTAAAAGTAAGGTACCTGGAACCTTATTTTTTATAGACCTGGGCCCTGGAACAAATCCAAGATGTTAAGTGATCTGTGTAACTGTATTCATGGCTTCAGGAAACTTATTAACAATAGAAAGTCATGGGTGAAAACATATACTACTACATAGAGCTGTGCAAAGGGAAAGCGTTCTTTTGAAGTGATGGCAGGCTTTCTTTTCTTCTAGTATTTTACCAGTTAAATAATTTGCTTGATAGGTGGGGAGACATAATCCCCCCTCAGAGATTTTAATTCATGATAGTCTGTATGAAGAAGTCACCCTAAATAACAAGATCATAGGCTCCTATAGAAAAGGAAGTGAGGAGAAAGTAGAATTGGGCTTATTGCACCTTTTGAAACCATATACTACAAGAGACCTGGAGATAAATGGCATCTAAGAGAATGAACAAGAGAGCCTGCAAATCTGGGGCAGAATGCTTGGGACCTGAGTGCAGAAGATGTGATATCTAGTACCTGTACTTCGGGTTCATTCTGCATTTTTTTAATCCTGTGAATGTTGAATGTAGCATGCAGGCTGAAGTTTCTGCATCTCTTCCTAAAGTTATTGGTAAATGCACTTTTAAGCCTAAATGACATGGAATCTAGCTCAAAGTCACTTCCTAAATGAGCCTGAGGTTCTGAAATAATTAAAAATTTCTAGAAATAGTCCCCTTCACAAGATCATCTTCTTATTAATAGTCTTAATGGTGAATCTTAGAGGGAATGCTAAATGTTCCCTTCAAATAAAATTAAATTAATTGGATAATGGGATAGAAAGAGTATAAAGGTAATGTCTAATGTGCATGAATAAAAAGGAGATTACTGAGTTGTATGGATGTGTATCACTGATGGAATAACATAATGCCTGTATTCACTTAACAAATGTTATGCCTCATTAAAAATGCTCTGCTCCCTTTTGCCTCCTGAGGCTTCCCATCCTTGCTTGTTTTCCTTGTGTGTTTCCAGTGGCTTTGGCCTTCTGCTGCTATAATCTAAATGTTGCCCTTCTGGGGATGAATCAGTGCTATTTCAGATGAGCGGGCACTGGATTGACTGCCAGCTGTTGAAGGAAGCAGCTGAACATTGGTAATGCTACAGAAGGCAATCAGGCAAAGAAAACAACAATTATACAAGCAAAAATAACAATTCTCCCTTGAAATATTACATTGCTGCAGTTGGTATGGGGTTAGAGTGAGGTGAGGCACTTTTTTCCATGCAAAATGCACGCAGATTCTGTAAACTCATTCATTTATTTATTTAGTGTGTCTTCTGAGTGCCTGGCTGTTTCTTACATCTCGACAACAATGTTTTAATGTCCTTCTTAACTGTTCTTTTCCAGTGTGGACTTTGTGAAGTGGTCCTCTCAGGGAATGCTGAGGATGAGCCCAGATGCAATGAATGCTCTTTTCAAACCTACAATTGACCAAATCATTCAGCACCTCAGTATGTATCTGCATGTAATTTCACTTTATGGCTGAGCTAAAACTGAAGCTTTGCTTACCTGTTTCAAACCATTAACTGGAATTAAAGTCAAAACACCCCCCTAGTACCCACAAAACATGGGCAAGGAATTTAGTTCACCTTAACCTGTATTCCTACCTATTATAAAGTTACATTTGTTCATGGCTGTCCAAATCACTGACATCTCTGAACTGCAAATAATAAATGATGCATCTTGGTAAAAGTACTTCCAGGCATGGTTTAAAAGCACTGAATTTATTTATCCAGTAACTGGAAGTGACATAGGTTTATTGGGAAATTTATTATTTAAAGTCTTCCTTGTGGAAGACTGGATTTGTATCAAGTATAATGTATGTACAAAGGAAAGTATTGCTGTTCTACATGTTAAAAAGCACTAATTGAATTTTATTTGGAGTGGAGTATCCAGGTTTACTGAATATATATGAAGGATTATTAGATAAATTTGAGAGGTCACAACTTAGCTAGTACAGAACAGTCTATATCTGAGCAGGAAGGTAGAGGTCTAGAATCAGTTGAAATAAGGGTGAGCTTACAACTGAACTGTATGATTTTCTTGAAAGTAGGGGATGTGGGCTTAAGTTAAGAAGGAACATCTGTAAAAATGTAAGGAGGTATTATTTTGCAGATGGTACATATTGTGGTTAAGATGTTAGGATCAGAAATAATAAGTGAATTTAAAATGTGGTGACTTATCTGGAATGCAATGAAGCGTATATGAATTGGTTAGGTTTGGGAATATCTCAGTGGTACTCCAAGTGGCAAGATGATCTCAATTTCCTTACCACCCATAATGCGACTGGCAGGATTTCTTTGCAATAAATTTGTGTCTCCCTTTACTGGTAGAAGCTAAATAAAAATTCTGTTTTAAATGCCACTTCAGAAATGTTGTATTCTGTGAGGTAAGTTTCCATTCACAGTGAAACGCAGTATAGAAGAGGCTGCAGAAATGAAACTGGCATATGTGGCTGTGTGGGCATAGATGTGACAGTTTCAGATCTTGTGCATGTGCATGGGACATTCAATGCACTCAGACATTAGGAGTTTCACCTGCATTGCCTTGTCACATTCCTTATTGAATGGGCTCTGTTTCTGTTTAGGTGATGTGTTTGATAAGCCAGAAGTGACCAATGTCAAGTTTCTCTTCCTGGTGGGTGGCTTCGCTGAATCCCCTTTACTCCAACAAGCTGTCCAGAGTGCTTTTGGTTCAAGATGTCGGGTCATCATTCCTCAGGATGTGGGGCTCACTATCCTCAAAGGAGCGGTTCTCTTTGGTCTAGACCCTGCTGTCATCAAAGTGCGGCGCTCACCTCTCACCTATGGCGTGGGTGTGCTCAATCGCTTTGTGGAAGGGAAGCATCCACCAGAGAAGCTGCTAATCAAAGATGGCACACGCTGGTGCACTGATGTCTTCGACAAATTTATCTCAGCCGACCAATCTGTAGCCCTTGGAGAAACTGTGACACGCAGTTACACACCTGCCAAACCTTCTCAGTTAGTAATAGTGATCAATATCTATAGCTCAGAACAAGATAATGTCAGCTTCATCACTGAATCTGGAGTGAAAAAGTGTGGCACCCTTCGCTTGGATCTCACGGGAACTGATGCTTCAGTGCCAAACCGGCGGGAGATCAAAACAGTTATGCAGTTTGGGGACACTGAAATCAAAGCCATGGCCATTGATGTTGCCACCTCTAAAAGTGTCAAAGTCGGTATTGATTTCTTAAACTACTAGCAGCCCATTTTCCCCACCACAGCCTGTTTGTGAGACTGATCTTCCACTGTTCCATTTTTTGACTTTCACATATGGTGTAATCAACTTGAATTTCAGCAGGCTATGTGAGAACAGCTAGTAAGGTGGGGTATGTCATGTGTGTGCCCTTTGATGACCAAAGACTGGATTTTGAAAGACCCTTAAAAAGTTTTGGGAGCAGAAGTTCCAGAGGTAGTAGAAGTTCCCAAGTTACTCAAGCATGCTTAAAGATCTACCTTTATTAAATAAATACTGATTATTGTTGGATCTTGAAGATTAGTTAAAAAGATAAAAAATCGTAATCTCTTTACATTGTTATTGTTCTTGTTCTTCTTCCTCTTCCTCCCAAGAAAAACTCTCTAACCTATGTGGTTGTTTTAGCAGATGTATCAGTGGAGTATCTGTTTAAACAGCACCATCCTCTGGCAATGGGAACAAACGAGTCTACAGTATTTTGCCCTGTGCTTTCAAAATTTTAAGTGCTGAAAATCAATGACTTAAAGAAAGGGGAACCAAGTTTCTTAAATTCTGACATACCACTGAAAAGAAAATCCTCAGAAATCCTTAAAATTAGATTTAGGAAAAATACGTATTTTAGGAGCCTAATATTGATTGTTCCAGGTTGAAAACAAGGCTTTTATTGTCAAAACTCTTAGAACTAGCAGTTGGATTAAATAGCTAGCATTGCCTTTATTATACTTTGGAATATTATTAAGAAAAAAACTATTTCCCTTTTTGGGTCTTCTAAACTTATTGTTATTATTCTCCATTTGAAATTATAGAATCACAGGATAGTTGAGTTTGGAAAGGACATCCATTGACTGTCTGGTCCAAGTGCTCAGCTCTAAGCAGTGTCAACTAGAACAGGATTCTCTGTATGGTTTTGAATATCTCAAAAAATGAAGATGCCTAAACTTCTCTGGGCAACCTGTTCCAGTATTTGACAACCCTCACTGCAAAAAAAAAAAAGTTTTTTTTCTAATGTTTGAAAGGGATTGAGTTTTAATTTGTGCCCATTGCCTCTTGTTCCTTTACTGGGCCCATCTTCTTGACCGTGTTTTATCAGGCATTCATACACATTCTAGCATGCCCCGAGCCTTCTGGAGGCTGAACAGTCTCAGCTCTCTCCTCTCCTTATGCGACAGATACTCCAGTCCCTTAGTCATCCTCCTGACCCTTTGCTGGACTCAGTCCAGCATGTCCGTGTCTCTGTTGTACTGAGAAGCACAGAACTGGACCCAGCACTCCAGATGCAGTCTCACCAAGGCTGATAGAAGGGGAATAATCACTTTCTTTGACCTGCTGGCAATGCTCTTCCTAGTGCACCTCAGGAGGCTATTCACGTTCTTTGTTGCAAGGGCATGTTGCTGGCTTACACTCAACTTTGTGTCTACCGAGATCCTGAGGTGTTTTTCCACCAACCTGCTTCCCAGCCACTTGGCCCACAGCATGTACTGGTACACAGGGTTGTTCCTTTCTAGGTTCAGGACTTTGCACTTCCCCCTTTGTTACACTTTGGGGTTCCTGCCTGCACATTTCTCCAGCCTGTTGAGGTCCCTCTGACCCATCTGGTTTATCAAGCGCTTCTCCAAGTGATTACATTTCGTTTCTTGTTAATCCTTGTGTTAAGATTTGGAAGTACGATTAGATAATGGCTGTCCAGGAAGATTTAAACAACTTAAAAGAGAGAAAATGTCCAGATCAAAAGTACCATAATATATTTAGAATAACAAACATTCTAATTGTGTAAAATATATTTCTGGGCTGAGTTGAATGGCCAGTAAAGTGGAAGGCAGAAGTCAAGAGAATGAAACTACAAATAGCATTAAATAAAGCATTCCTTACATGGCTATGTGCACAGAATTCTAACACAGGTGAAATGCAATGATGGTCATGGTAGCATTATTTTCTCTAAATACTAACTTTCTGGAAATGTCTTCTTAAGCATGTTCACCTGGAAGATATCTTCTGCAACCAAAACAGTTTTTGTTTTGCAAAATGCTACAAGTGGATAATTTCTGAAACCTGCAGTCTGTATCTGCTGTGGATTTACAACTTCAGATGCAAATCCAAATCCCACTCCATACTGGCAGACTGATATTAATCTGTAGAATCACCCTAAGATGCTGATACTTTCAGAACATCTATGCATAGATGCCTGGTTACCTGCTGGAATTCATTTCATTTTGAAACTTTGCAATGTTAATTGTTAAACTAAACCTTCCTTTCTTAAAAAAAAATGAGCAAGAGTTAAGTCCATTACTGGGACTTTTCAAAAAATGAAAGCTTATCAATTATTTCACTAATTTACATTCCAATCTTGTGTTTAAGCATTCTGTGTTTAGCCTGGAGTTCTCCCACAGGAAAGAGCTGCAGAACTCATCTACTGCATTTTGCCATTGAGTTTTCCGTGTCTTCTGCAGGATTCCCTGGTTGAATGTGAAATCTATTCTGCATTCAGCTTTATAAAGAAAAAAGACTATGGAGAATGCTAGTCACAGTATCTGGCTGGAGACTTTCTATAATTATAAAGTGTGCTTGCTGGCATTCAGTTTCCTGCTGCCTGCTAAATGCTTTAAAAGCTAAATACTGGGATTTTTTGTGTGTTGCTTTCCATGGTTTACAAACAAGAGAAACTTTAAGATGAGTTATGAACAACATAATTTTATGTATATACAATATTTAAATATTGTACAGACTCTTTTCTTTCTACAGTGCTATTTTCTTGTATAAAAATGCTCTTTGCCTCTGTTGATTTCATTCAGCTCTTAATTTTAAATAACATAGTTTCTCAATCAGCTTCTGTAATTATAGGCTTTTAAAGATGGTAAGATATGAAATGTAAAAGGCTGATCTTATAATAATAGGAAAGAAATGTTGGTGTGTCAGAGAATACAACATCCTTTCTGCAATGTAGGTCATAACCAGTTAAGCATATTACACAGATGCTCTAGTATGTTGCTGGGATTTTAATTTCTTTGTTTCAGATGGTGACCATTCCATCTCCAACAGTTCATAATAATGGATGAATCCTCCTGTAAAACCAAGCTAAAATTTTGACTGTATGATCTGGAGATACAGCTTTGCTAGGTTTTGGAGTTTCATTAAGGATCTTCCTAGTTTAAAATAGACACAAAACTACTTTCTAAAGCCAGGCAACACTGATTCATAGTAGCTGCAGGTAAGACCCCATCTCTGTCTAACACTACCACTTAGCAAAACACAAAATTCATAAAGAAAAGTAGGCTTTGGTGTCTTTGCATGCTGTGTTAAACTGAATGGGTCCAATTCTGCACAGATTTGTTTCCAGTGGCCTTAACACAGAATTTCATCTAATAAATGACTGCAACTTCCCCCTCTTCCCACAAAAGAGGCAAATTGCAAGATCAGGTGGCCCATGATTTTTGAACCGTTTTTAGCCTGTCTGCGGAGAATGCTGAGGGTAGTTCCTGCAGCTCTTCCAAAGCATAGTTACCTGCACAATAGTGATTGTCTGCCCTTTTTTCTTCCCTTTTTGTAAGATTTCATCTGGATCCAAGCAGAGTTTTGTTGCTGAAATGACTTTACTAGAAATGTAAAATATGAAGTTTGCATATTTTTGCACTTCCTCCTTCAGTCTGATTGAGAGCACTGTCAAGCTTATCTTTGCAGAGCACTGAACTACTGAATAAACTCTCAGCTGTCCTTGTTGCCCCTGTTAAATCTAAGAATGGAAAATTAGTTTGTCTCCCTAAGGAATTAGAATTGTAAGTAGAGTATTATGCTGTGATCTGTAGTCTATAAACCAGTTAAACAACTTTACATTGTAAGTGGCATGTGGATGCCCATTTTGATAAAGGATATTAGGCTATAAAAATAATATGAAATTTACTAGGAAATGAGTCATTTTTAGAATTGTAGTTCTGATATGTTTGCAGGAGACTCCCTGAAGAGCATTTTCTTGGTAGGGGTTTCAGATGACATTGTGCAAATTGATGCTGAAAAGACAAGGCCTTCTATCCTTAGGAAAAACAGAAGATCTTGGCAGAAGTTTTTTTCTAAGCAGCAACTTGCAAGTTCAGGTCCAAGTTACTTAAATCTAGGCTGAAAGTTAGCAGACAATTGTGGTAGAATGATTAATTGTGCTAGAATATGCTGAATGTGCAGTGATGGTTAGGACAGTTTACATTGGTATGGATATACCAATATTTATATACAGGAGTTTTAATGCATTATTATGAGAAGGCTAATTATATATTGCAGAGATGTAATCGCCAAGATAAGCTGCATATTTATGATACAAAGTGGCTTAAGCGGATTAATAGTATAAAAGTTGTTGGGCATAACGTCACAGTACTCACCTGCTTGAAATAATCTTCAACTATATTATAAAACCAACCATTGTGGTCTTGTTCACCTCTGTGCAAGATAAATTCAGATTTCACTGATGTTTGGAGCTGTTCACAACTTGTTTGGATTGTATCTTGAGTGTTCTTGTGTCTTCAACCATGTCAAATAAAATAGAGTAAAACTAATTTTTCATTTTGGGTGTTACTACTTTTAAGAAAATGACTATAAAAAGAAACCAAATTTATGCTGAAACTGAGAAAGGCCAAATGGTTATACTTGTGTTTCAGTACTGCTTCAAATGCATAACTGAGCAAAAGTCACATCAACCAAATGTGCCACTTACCAGATTTCTTTAACCTTTTAGATGTGCAGACACCTAGAGACTTGGCCAGGGGCTTGTGGCCCCCTGTGCAGCACAGACAGCTTTTTGACAAGAGGCTGCTGCATTTTTAGTTCACTTGTGCATTTTCTAGGGGAACTCCATATGTGTCTGAGGTAGAAGTCCACTTCTGGGGATTACTCAACTTCACCAAAATTGGTATAGCTCTGAGTAGGGCATCTGTTGGAGTTAAGATGGAAAGACTATGAGCAATACCAAAAGCAGATTAGGTATTTTCTGTAGTGAAGCTCTGAGAGAGCTAGGAAATCAAATATAACAATTTATATATAAAAAAATGCCTCTTGGGCCTTATCAACGGCTGGTTTATTGCTAAAATTGTAGCATCAGGCCAACAAGCTAGCCAATAACCAGGTACATTTGCATGAGCGTACGTGTTTATTGTGTGTATCTAGATCTAGGAATGTTTAGTTAGGTCTTGCTGCACTGGAAAAAACTCTTATAACTGTTTGTGTGAGATTATATTTCTATGCTAACCATTGCAGGTCACGTCCCTCTAAAATTTGGCAGTGTGTATGTGACCTACAATGCTGCTCAGATGCCAAAATTCAGAGGATGAACTGAGATGCATAGCAGCCACTACACCCTAAGTATTTGCTGCAATGAAGATGTTTTACAAGTGCTTTATGACTATAATTATAAACACCATCCTAATAGGCTAGGTACTGTATTTAACTTGTAATGAACTTGATTTCAGCTAAACATTCAATTAATGTTACTAGTACAATGGGAAATATAATTACAGTCTTCAGGGACACATTAAGAACCAAATTTTTCTTTCAATGTTCTAACACATTGCTCTGGTTTCTAGGGGAGTTTCATGTGTGTGAAGTTTGTATAAAACCTTCATTGGTTCTACTAAGATCACATAAATCCTTACTGAAATTTGCAGACGGTGTTTTCATGTTAATAGCCATGGAATAAAACAACTTATGAAACAATCTCTGAGACAGCACTGTCCAAATTCCCCTAAGAGGTTCTCTCAGTTTCCTAGGCAGCTCCATGAAGCATCACCCAGACATCTGTCTTAAGGAGAATGGATTCAGAGTCCCCTTAGTGCTGCCTGATTTTTCAAGAGATGCAGCTGGGGTAAATCGGTGAGAACGGCAGATGCTTTGTGTAACTGGGATTCAGGCCTGTTGTTTGCCAGTCTCATTAGGTAGTGATGGTGGAAAATGTACTGACTTTTTTAGGAATAAATTCTGGTTTACTAGTTCTCATTCATCCCTTGCTCTGTCCTAACGTTTTTGTGGTGGGACTGCCGTAGAGTGACAGCAAGGTGTTGGAGGGACAGAATTTTGTGGTTCTGTTCCTTCAAATTAGAGAACTGGACGTGGATATTCAAAGGAAGACATGTGCTACAGCCTGTGCAGTTTCACAGATACAAGGAGCAATTTCTTGAAGGAAAAAACTGTCTTATGACATCTTGAAAATGCATCACAGCAAATGTCAGTAGTGCTAAGTAGCCTCTAGGGAGGTGATGTATTTGTGATTACAAGTTCATGACAATTCTATTTTCATACCTGTGACTTAACACATGGATGTGCTCATGGTTAGGCCTTGTTTAAACACACAAACGGCTTCATTGACTTCCTTAGCTATATGCTCAGAAATCTGGCACAAATTCTGCTACACTGCTGCATTGAGGTATGCAGGCAATGCAGGAAGCATATTCCTCATATCTTGGAAAAGCTAGACACAGAAGCTGTAAAACAGCTACAGCAGCACCAGTAGTTTTCCTAATGTGTAATGCAGCTTTAAAATGTGAGTCAGTGTCTAAGATTTTTCTTCTGGAGTTCCATTAATCTGAATTTAGAGCTCTTAGGAAACAAACTGGTCATTCAAAGGAAACATTAAAGTCTAAATTCCCAGAGAATACACTTTTCATTTCTTTTGAATTTCACTGCACTAAACGTTTATGTTTTAATTGTCAAGAATGTGAAATCACTGTTCTAATAGTAAAGACATAGTAGTAGTAAATTGTATCATGTCTATTACATGGGAATTTAACTCCTACCTTTACAACAAACTGCAATGCAAACTTAACTACTAGCTAGTGATCAACACATGACATCCCTCAGATTTTAATTAATTTTAAATTGCAATTTTTCTATACCTTTCCTCCCAGTTCTTTGGACTCCTATGAAATTCAAGACCCTGGTTTCCATATTTGAAGTTCATTTTTTCAGACTCCTCTACTGAAATAAGTTTAAACGATTGAATATCTTTTCTTGGAAACATAGTGTCAAAATTCAGACATGCCTTGATTCTGGAATGCATCAACTCAAGCTGAACTGTAGTCTGGGCTTTATTTCTTCCTCCATGTTAACCAAAGGTTGTCTTGCACCGAGATTTTTCATTGCATTTCAGTCTTTAAAAGAATGCCCCAGAACCCCATTCTACATCGATAACTTTTCAGTGCTATAAACCATTCCTTAGTTACAGCTCTTAATTCTGTGGCTATTCCTTTGCTTCCTAGATTGCTTCATGGACCCCTTCCCAGCAGCCAGCATCAGTGTCTGAACACAACAGCTATTTTCACACCACACAGCGCACAGACTGGCAGTTTGAAACAAGACTTCACCTGTGTCCTGTTGAAACTCTTGTTAGGCAGCCAGGAGGCAATTTCCTGTGTGCAAATTTTGACAACGCAGTGGAAATGACACGAACACTTACGTGAGGAGCCTTTCCACTGTTTAGGAACTGGTTAGGATCTCATTAAATTCAATAGAAAGGTTCAGAGTGACTTCAGGGGAGCTTTGGGTCTGGCTGCTAGCCAAGCCCTCAAATCCTTTGTAGCCAGAGAAGTACACATTCAAAAGTGAATAGGTTCTGAGGAGCTAGCCAGATAAAAAAAAATATTAGCATCATGAAGGGGTTTATCTAAAGCATCTGAGCACATACCTCACTGATACAAAGGGGCTAAGTGCAGTATATTAAGTTAGTTAACTGCAAACTTTTTCCTGCAAACCAAGAAATTCTGTGTCGTCTTTGTTTAACATACAGTTGTGTAGGTGCTGGCTGTAATTTTGAAGTAGTATCTATTTTCTCATTTTTCAGGGACTGTAATAATAGGGAAAAGTTTACCATATATGCTATATCCCAGGAGAACTGCCTTTGTGCCCTGCGCAGAACTCATTGGACATAGTGTTCGCTAGCATCTGATGGCAAATAATTGTTTTAAGAACTTGGTAGACTGCAACCACTGTGATCCTTCTATCAGTGTCCACAGGTGAGCTTACCTAAACATGGAGGAATGAAAAATACCGTATAGGCTTACTCCAGGAATGTTGTGTGCTGGAGCAGAGCCAACAAGTGAAATGAGGGTAATACTGGATTGAGTGTAAGGAAACCAGAGAAGCTGGCTGAAGAGGTGCGTTACCAGTGTTTGGATGTGGGGGGACAGAGGCATTGGTGTGCTCGAGCAGTAACTGAAGACTGGGGAGGGTTTCAAAGTAGAAAGGAGTGGTGAGACTGACAGCTGTGAATGCCAGAGTTTGCTAAACCATAGTAATCTAAGGAGTTAGAAAGGTGACTCTCCCTTTCCTAAGGACAACAAGGAGTATTTCCTTCCCTCTGAGGAATAAGCTCTGTACCTCTCGTAGGAACTTCTGTTTGCCATCAGCTGATGAGGGCAGACACCAGACTGAACATATCCTCTTCCTCTGTAGTACAAAGAACAACCCCAACACTGACCTGATGTTTCCCCAGAGAAGCACACTGCACCATACACATGCCATTGCTGCGTATTTCCAAACACGTACCAAGGTTGCAGCTAAAGCACTGCAGTATAATGTGTTGTTCACAGAGCTCTTACTTTTCATCTAGTGACAATCATAATGGATCTGTTTTCTCAGCCCATTTCCCTTCCTGATGCACACACTGAACACCTATTGACTCTTCAAAATTAGTGGAGTTGAAGGAAGTTAACCGTGAGCACAGCTGAATCCAGCAGAAAAGATGCTGGTCCTCCATGACGTCTGCAGGGTTTCCTGTATTTAAGCGTGTTTCTTTGCAAGCAACATTCTAGCATCTTCCTTCAGTTAATTTTCTCCCTATATTCCTCATGTAAGCAGAGGCCTCAGGTGGCAGTAGCATCTGCAGGCTGCTGGGAACACATGGGTAGCTGCCTTGTTCATAAAAAAGCCCTTGGCAAGTATTACACAGGTGGGCAGGAGGATGGATAATTTGTCAGCTCATGGCAACAAGGTCAGCATTTAAGTCTGATAATTGCGTAAGGCATTTAAAAAATCAGGTTATACGACCAAAGGTGTACTAAGACACATTTAAATTATTTTGGTAGATATTTTATTTTTTCTTAGGGATGAGACATATGAGACAGAAGTTCAAAAAGTACTACATGCTTATCAAAGATTCTACAGGACTGAGAGGAAGCGCAATACACTGATCGTATCCCACGGAAGCATTTGTAATTTCTCTCCTTGAGAGTCAGGTAATATATAGCACTAATTGTGGCTTTAGATTTTTTCCTTTTTTTTTTTTTTCTCTACCTTTCTGCAGTTCCATCCACTATTTTTTGCTGATTGCAATTTCAGCTCTCTCAGAGCATCCCAGGAGATGCATGTAGATAGAACCTCAGACAACAACTATCTCACCTTACTGTGGCAGAACAGTGTTAGTTCTGCCTAAGATACTCATGACTTTCTGTTTAATCTGCTGCAATGGTGCTACCTACCAAAGAAGTTTGTGTTTTGCAGTCCTCACCTTTCTAAAGTTCTATATAATGTCAGCTCTGACTCTGTGGCTGTTCTACCCCTAGGGAACATGGGAACATTTCATCCTGTTCCTACTTCTGACAGCTTTTGACATATCTGAAGACTAGTGTCATGCTTGCCCTGAATCTAATTCTCTAATTAAACCCCAGCTCTTACAACCATGTTTTGTAGACCTGTGATCTTTTTTTTTATGGCTCTGTTGGCAGCTTTGAGGGTTAGATAGTAGATGCTGGTTTCTTTCAGATAAACATCTTGTTGCTGGAAGGACATTTGGAAACGGATGCAGAAGTCGTTCTTTGTGGACACACATGGAGGACTTGTGTTGTGTACAGCTCACTACAGCCCTGGTGAAGCATCAACAAAGAGCGAAATGTCATGTGAGTAGTTGAAGCACATTGTGTTTTTGACTTTTGCAAACATTGGTTAAAGGCCTTCTTGCTTGCAATCTGAGAGGTGAGTGTTTAAACCATGGGAGCTTGTTACAGTAGTTAATATTATATTAGCTGGGCGTGTTTTTGATAAATTGCAGTTATGAGGTAATCACAAATCATGGTTATGAAACATACTGCAAGTTTTATACTCATTTTGCTTTTAGAATTTGCATTGTTAAATCATTTTCCTTGAACTCCTGTACTGATGAAGTTCTAGTAAACTACTTGTGGTTTAATGACCTGGTGCATCGCACTTTTTAGCTACGTGAAAAACGTTTCAGTGAAAACTTCAAAGAGGATGAGACATCTCTAACTTCCTGAATGACTTGCTGGGGAAGTTTAGGTGGGATACATTGAGCTTTTAACTGTGAATATAAAATACAATAAAATACTCCAGCTGCAGAAAACCGAGCTCCACTCTGAGATTACAAATTAATCTCATCTCATACTCGCCTCTACTTTTGAGTAGGTGTCAGCACTTCTGGTCTTAAAGTTTCCCTTACACACCCCCATCATTAAAATTCCCAGCTCTTCTTAGGCGGCTGTTATAGGACATACTGTACTTTGAAAAATGAGCATCTAAATGAAGAGCATTGGAAGACAGCACTTTACACTCCGTTGTTTAATTGCTATTTTACTTTAAATTGATGGGTGTGGAGAATCACATGCTCTCTTAGTAGATTCTCAAAGCTTCATCTCCTAAATCTATATGACTGGTATGATGCCAACAATGTATGGGAAACCCTATGTAGCACTATTTCCTCTCCGCTCTACTGATGGAGAAAGCAGAATGGCTGTAAACAATAAAACAGCTCACTGTATTGTAAACTCTGTAATACGAGGTTTGTTTCATTTGCCCTGTTCTGCTCCTCCACAAAGGTGAAATGAAGAATTTTTCACATTGTCTCCATACCCAGAAACCATCACATGAACAAAGAAGATTATCAGATCAGTATGAGCATCTTGGTGTGCCCAGAGAACCCCAGAAGTTCTGCCCTATGTATGTGTGGTGTCTGCAAATGGCCTGGTTGGGAGTGACAGAACAGCTGGACCTGTTTTGGACACCAAAGCAGAGTAAAAACAACTGGTGAAACTCCCCAGGTTTCTTGAACCCTTCTGAGGGCTTTTTGCATGTTAAGTTATATTCATCTTCCCAGAGTACTATTAGCATATTCACCTACATTTAAATAGTTAATTTTCTTGTTATACACCAAGTCTTAATTTTTTATTCTTTCAAAATTATTGAAATCTGTGACAAGAGGTAGTGATCTGAGGAAACGTTTGGTTTCTGGTTTGTTAATCAATTCCATAATATCTCATTCTTCACAATTGCTTTATTTAATAGCACCAATTTCTGCTTTCAGGTCTTGACTTCCCTGTTAAGCATTTAAGTTTCAGAATTTTTTTTAATCTTTTAACCTTTATCCCTTTGATTTTTTTTTTTTCTCAGCCTATAATTTATTATACAGTCTGCTGTCAGAGGAGGAGGTAGACTAGGTGATTTTTACTGTACTGCAAATTATAATTATTATCGTTATTTGCATTAGTAATGGGTTCATTCTTATCACTGAAAACAATTCCATTATCTGATCAGACAGTTATCTTCACACTGTCCGTGATCATATATTTTCACTAAGCACCTCTTTCTCTGTGGGTCAAAAGGAGAATTATTCTTTAGTGCAGTCACTTCTCTCTTCACTTTTAACATTTTCCTCAGTTAAGAAGAGGTTGTTAATCCCCTACAATCATCTTTTGCAACAAAAATATGCCCCTTTCTGCTACCATGTCACCATCCCTTCAGACCCAGCAAGGAATGGCACTTTGCTGCTATGAACTGCCCTTCAGTGTCCTTTCTGTCACAGCCACAGGGTTTGTAAGTCTGGTCCAGTGGGAGGAACTGAGGCTGATTCTCGTGACCCAGTGAAGACATTTTGACTCCGTTTTGAATTAAAGCAAAGGCTTAAGGATCTACAGTTCCTCTTTAATGAAGTGGAGAAACTTCCTTTCCCAAACATGCCCTCCCTGCATTCTCTGGGAGACATGGGTTTGGAGATGGTTGATTGTGGGCTGAGGTTGAAGGGGAGTAAAGCACATCCTCGTCTCTGACTCCCTGCTGAATTTACCCCTCTGCAGGGATGTAAAATGGTCAGATGGCACTAATTTCCAAACTGCAAGCAGAGGGGAGATGAGAAAGGTTGGAGACGTGAGGTCAGGCCACAGACCATCCCAAGGGACTGACAGCAGCCTTGGTGAGAACTGGAGGTGGGGGAGAACCTCTTGCATGTTTTCTTCCTGTTGATTTTTATTGCCTCATCAAACGAGAGATGGTTGGTGTTTGAATAAGGAATTAAGGACTGTAAGAGAAAGGTTGGCAGCCTAAAACAAGAGTTTGGGGTTATTTTTAAGCAGCTCCCTTGGAAGTTTCTATAGCCTGACTCAAGCTGCCATCAGCAAACAGTGCTCAGTGTTCAGAGGAGGGGATGGCTTCTGCTCTTCCATCGTCTCAGGCAAATCATAGACATGCTCATTGTGTGTTTCGTGTCCCACATAATTAAGATGATGACTATATTCCTCTGCCACGAAGAACGCCTTCTAAGTGAGAAATGGTACCGCTCTCACGGGAGACCTCACTTTCCAAAGAGGATAATCAACACTCCCAGGGGAATCCAAACTCTGAAGCTGCACACCCCAAACTGAGGCACCCAAGCCGCCAGTATTGTTCATTGTTGTTATTTTTAATGAGAGTGAGACTTAACGCTTATGCAAAATTATATGTAAAATTACAATAATGCAAATTATTATGTGAAAAAGTGAATTGCTTTGGATGTTTAGATCCCTTTTTTTTCCCCCTTCACCTCCCTAATTGGTTTCATGTGAAGCAATTATCCACATAATGCAATTAAAGGTAAGATTTTTCACAGGACATGTACCGTAACAATAATTACATGGACCACAGTACAAAGAGGGCCCTGAATGCAACTTTTGTCTTTGGGTCTCACTTAATGTATGTCTTCAATATGCTAACAAATGTAGTAGCCACTCAATTGTTATTGTGTAATTGAATACAACATTTAGACTGATTTAAGGAGTACTTTGCTTCTTGTTTCTGATTGTATAGAGGCACAATTTAGAAGTAAGTGGCATGTAGGCCGCTATTAGTATTTTTTTCATTTAGGGCTGTGGGAGCATCACATCCATCTTCTCCTTTCTGCCTCTGCCCCCTACTGAAGCCTTCTGTTTCGACCAGTTACAAATACTGAGACAATTTACCCTTCTATTGTCTTCAAATTTGAGAGGCTTTGCAGAGGATAAAATTGATTTTTGCACTTTTTTTTTTTTTTGCAAAAGACAGTATTTTCTTGAAGTAAGACCTCTTTTGTTGAATACATTGTTTCCAGTTTTTAAAAGGAAACATTTTAATAAGTTTGGCCTTGTTTTTTTTTCGATTAAATACAACTATACAAACTATATATTTCTGAAGTATGAGGGTGTGGCTAAATAGCTTGTGATTTACACTCAAATTAAGAACAGAATACGTTTCAGACATAACATCATAAAATTCTGTTTGCAACCTCAAATTCTATTTGAGGACACATGCCAGAAAGGTATGGAAGTAAATATGTGCACATAAACACTGTCAGCTGTGGCGAGGTGATGAAAGCTCTAATATGACAAACTAAATTAAAAAAACCTCAAGAGGTTCAGGAAGGCCAATTCATCAATGCCAAATTAAGATATGCTCAGATATTTCTTGAAAGATAGAACCTCATTATCCTACTGATTTATGGAGCAAAGTAATGACTATAGACAGCATTGTCTAAAGACAACAATAGGCACTGCTATGTCTCAAGTAATAATTAGTCACATGAAATCTTCAAATTTTTTTTATTGTTCTCAGATGATGTGTAATATAGGAGAGAAACACATTGCACATGGCAATCTAAA
Organism: Columba livia; assembly: GCF_036013475.1. NCBI lineage: Eukaryota > Metazoa > Chordata > Aves > Columbiformes > Columbidae > Columba > Columba livia. The sequence goes on from NC_088607.1 coordinate 7,885,506, forward strand.
ATGTAATGAAAATATGTGGCCCAAGTTGCTCCCATATTTAAAATTCTGATTGCAATGCTGCCCACCAACAAAATAATAGTAATTTCTGGCAGGAATTAGAAAACCTCAACTACAGCACAAAGTGTTTTTCACCAAATGACTCATTCCATATCCACAATTATACCCCATTTGTTTTCTTATGCTGACAACAAAAGATACATTTTAAGATATGCGCTTTGCTACTCTTCCTTTAATAAATAAAGTGAGCTTTTTAAAAGCTACAAAATGATGCAGATAAAAAATCAAAACATTTTTACATTTAAAGATTCAATCAAAGACTTGTCATGAATGGTGTGATATTAAATTTAAAATATAATCAATTTAGTGTGTATTTTTGAACAAGATTTGTCACAAATAGCATTCCCAATAGATAAGAATGATTATATGGTAAAGAGCGTAATTTCTATATCTCAAGCACTATGCTTTTGTCACCGGCATCGTTAAGGAATTTGACACGTTTGCAGGAGAACAATATATGTCAACTGAAATATATACCAATTAGCCATAAATGGGACACCAAAATGAATGATGCATGTGCATGCTATACTTACAACTAATAACATGTGGTTTAAAGTCGCTTGCGTTTTCAAACAAGAATTCTTTTTATGTTGTCATTTAAAAAATATAATATTTCAAAAGGTCAGGAATGAATAGCGCCATTAGCATTAAAAGCTAGCTAAGGGAAAGTAATTTGTTGTTCATTTAACATTGCATTTTATGTAATAGCTTTGTAAAGTGGTTTTTTTTGGGGGGGGAGAGATTTTACTCTGCTAAAACAAGATGACGGCAGCTCCAGTTCATTATTAAAAGGAGATTTTTTTTTTTTTTATTATGCTATTGTCAACTTTAATGTCTTGATTCTGTTAGGTGTTTGTTAAAATTACATGGGCTGCTGAAGCGGCTATGGCAAAGGATAATGCCGAGAATATCTTGACTGTCAAAACAATTGCGGAGACAAGAATCTGCTTATACTAAGGTAAAGGAACAAAAGACAAAGGAGAAACTCTTCTCCTGTGTTAGGAAGTTAATAGCCCTGTTGAGGTTTCCCCAGCAGGAGGTACTGAGATCAGGAAGCCAAATTCCAGAAGAGACAAATAGTCAAGGCAGAAGGAACGAGTCAACGTCAAAGGGAAACCCAACATCAGATGCTGGCTCTCCTGTCTGTGGTTATGCATGCTGTGGGTAAACCCGTAACTTTATCTTGTGGAGAGAGAATCTGTGTTCCTCCTTGGACTGAATGACTTGAATCGAGTGTGAAAACCTGCAGATTCTTGCAGCCGGATTCTCTGCCTCCTGCACAGCTGCGACCCTGCAGCTGCTGAGAGCAGAGAAGGGCTTTGCAGGACTGACCCAAAACTGGGCTTACTGCAGAACAAACAGTTCACATCCTTGAATTTATCAGGCCTTACCTTCTTATTCTACCACTGCAAGGTTGACCATGGATGGGAAAAAATGGAGCCAAAATAAACATTAGCCTATACCCATCATGGACAGCACAGGCTGGAAACAAAACACACAGAGCAAATTGTTCTGCTCTGCACTTGCTGCTGCCATAAGGAGCTGCACAGAGCCGGAAGCAGTTTCGTGGGGGGGAAGACACAAGTAGTATCATCAGGGTGGAAAACATCTGTTTTTCCCTCTTGAGCTGGACAAGACATTGGCTTAACATTTTAATACCCCACACATCTGTGACAGCATAGCAAGGCATTTCCCATTTACTAATTCAGATACTTATTCCCTATATCTTCCCTAAGGCAATGTTTCATGGACTCAGGAAATAGTGGTTATTCAGGTGAAAATTTGGTTTGTACAGTGCTTTTGAGCACCACAATTGGGTAGTGCCTTTTAATCTGGGCAAGAAGCACAAGTGCGTTATAGAAGGTTTTTAAGCATAAAAGCAAGCCTGCACATCTCTGACTAAAACTGAAATTGCTGGGGAATATTATCTTCTCTTGGATTAGACTAAGGAGTAGTTTGGTTTTCACATAAGGAATTTACTCCAGCTCTGCGGATGGCCATAGGCTGCCAATCTTCCATCTTTTTCTAGTCTTCACAGCCCACTCTCCCACCTGTCACCCTGCAACAGTTGGCAGAATGCACTGAATAAATTAAACTGTATTAGAAGAGTAGTGCTCCAACACAGAATAAAATAGTTTCAACCTCCACCATTGCAAGTGGAATCTGAAGTCTTGCTAAAGTGTTGATGCCCTTCAGGACAAGATATTCTGGGGGAAGAAAGGTCACACAGAGAGGCAGAAAGAGTGAAGTGTCCCACTTTGGGTGACCTCAAGAGAAACTGCTGAAAAGGTCCCAAGGAGTGGTAGATCTCCAGGCCCCAGCAGCAATCTGGGTTTTTCATGGAGGATGGAGTTCCTCTGGGAGCAGAGGAGATGCTCACTGCTTCTCCAGAAGCAGCCTGTAGGAGCTGATACACGATTATGTCGGGAGAGAAATGAATTTGTGGACTATCCACACTTCAGCTGAATGTGTTTATCAAAAAGCAAAGAAAGAAGCAACTCCCTCGTTACATTTCCTGTTTTGCAACTTAAATACATCATCTGGCAGTCTTGTCCAACATATGGAATTTCAGGACACTTTGGTGATTGTTGTAATTATAAGCATGTTAGTGAAATTTCACTAACAATTGGAATTTGCTATGCAGCTTTCTCAAATTAGTTCTGTCCAGATCACCTGGTCTAAACTTAGTTCAGCATTACCACACCAAAACACGTTATCGGTTCTCCATCATGTCCACTGTTCCATCTCTCACAGGTAATTAAAACTAAACTTCCAGCCTCATTTTGTAACCACTCACCCTGCTCTCTGTTTCATCTTTATTTCACCTTATATCTGGGTTTAGCCTTCAGTCTGAAATTATTTTGAAATTAGGGGAATTTTTCAATGGGTTTTTGCTCATGCACTCCTAAATCTGCTCTAAAAATTCTGTCTATAAACAAGTATCTACAGACACCTCCCTCCCCCACCCCAAACCAGCAAAAAAGCCCAACACTCCAGTATCATATCTGCAGTGAATGCAGACTTCAGTGTTTCATGCATGACTAGCTTTTATTGGTAATAAGGTTTGGGGCATCCATGTGTGCTGTTAGCAAGAATCGAGAGTCAGCAGAACATCCTCCCTCACCGTACTGGAACTGCAGAAACGGAATCTGAAAAAAAGGCAAAAATATATCAGTGCCTTGAGTTCTCAAGTTTTGTTGGCGGTATACAAGCAGTTTTGTTTTAATATGTCAACCTAATTTGTCAATTAATACAACTGAACACAACATACTTCAAGCTCCTAAATTTGAAATATTACTGCTGAGGAAAGTACTGATGGACTGTATTAATTCTGATTGACTGTATTATTTCCTTTTGGTTTACAGGTTTCTTTGGTTGGTTGGGTTTGTGTGTTTGTTTGTTTTGTCTGTTTGTTTTCTTCATATTTTGTGCTACCATCACTATTTGGATGATCACAACTACTTGTGCAAAGGGCATGAGTCAATAGAAGAGTGAGTTCACATGTATGGGAACACAATCAGCAACATGCTTTGGTGAAAAGGAACTACAGCAGGACTTAAGAACTCTGCTTAACTGTAACACTGCTGGGCTATGAGCATTTTGCTTTGCTTGAAACTGTTTCTGCCTCCTATCTTGTCTTGTAAGCAATGACATTTTAACTATGAGTTTGTATATGGGCCTAAAACATACCGTGCCTCCTCTTCTATATACCCAAATATAGGGTGAATAAAATAACATAACTGATCAAGCAAATGAGAGTTTGTTTTAAAAAGTCTAGGAAAATGAGTAGCACTGGCTGAGTAAATCATGCTTTTATAATCTGAACATCCATATTCAAAGTCTAGAGAAATCCATTCTAGACTTTTTCCCTTAACATTAGGTGTAGCCTCTTAGGCACAGCTTCCAAGTATTAGTCCTGCTGATTGGAAGAGTAGGCTTATTATCACTGTTCTTTTTTGACAAGCATGATCTCAAGTGACCATCAATATCAATGGAAAACTTCCGCTGGTTCCAACTGACATTGAATCCAACATCCTAATGCAAGCTCAGACACAGATAACCTCTTCTTGTAGACAGTAGGAGCTTGGCAAGAATGCTGCTGATAATCTAAGCCAGCACTGATTTTTCTCATCCAAAGGGTCATACAGGAAGTTGGCTCTTCTGAAGCCTGTATATATTTTAAGTTTTCCTTTGAAGCTATTTAAGGCAAAGGGTTGAAGTAGTAATGAATTGAACTATGGATGAACACTGTCTTGAAAGGAAGGAAATAAAAGCTTTTCTTGATAGTCTTTGAATGCTTTAAGTAGATTTTCTCGTGAAAATGCTTTTACACCACATGTAATTTTGTCACCTATCCTCCCAAGTAGTTTTCAGGATTTTCACAAAGGATATACTTACTCTGCTGAATTTTCTCCAGATTGTACGGTGATAGTTGCAGCTCCCATTGTAGGAAAAGCTGGATTTATCACATTGTTGTTCCACAGAAATTTAACCTTTGTAATTGTTCCAACATTGATTTCTACATCAATGTAGCTTGTGTAAGTCTTGTTTGGTTGGAGGGTTCCCCTGTAAAAAATAACATTTTATGGATGTGAGACATGCTGGCATTTAATATGAATTACTAGTCCTGTCAACTGAGTGGCTGTGAGTTATGAAATCATAACATTATTGCCAATTTTCTAACATCATTTAGCCTGAAACAGTGTCAGAAGAAGCAAAGGCGGATAGGCCTGATGTGCTGCAGTCACACTTCACAATGAAGAACCAATTACAGGATGAACCCTGTGGAGAAGGAAGAGCTTGCTCACTGTTGCTTATGTAGGCAGCTTTTTTTGTTTTGTTTTGGGTTTTTTTCCCACATAAATGAAATTTTCATTATAATGTTAATTAATTTATATGATGCAGATATTGGGTCTGTTTAGGATGGCTGAAAGGATTATCCAGCAGCTGCTCAGCCCGGCTCTGTAGCCGAAATTCCCACACTTGCAGCACTGTGACCGATGCAAATGTGCATCTGCTTTTGCATAACTGCAGTTTATAATATGGCTACTTATTTCATATCACATCAATACAGCAAGCTCTAAACGGCAGCAGTTTGAGACTGATAATGGCTTCATTACAACATCTCACTGAATATGAGCCAGTGCTTCTCCAATCCTCTCCTTTGCCCCCTCTCACCCCCGTGCTCTGAAGGTGGAAGTCTACTTTCCTAAATTTACCCCTGCTCTATGAATTCAAGGGGTATTTGAATGTGTGATGCCTTTATCACTGCAGAACTATTACTGTAGACATGACCTGAGAGATACAGGAGTGAGGGAGGGGAAAAAAAGCAGTGGACTCAGCAGAACCACCCAGAAGAAACCTCTACAGTTTTAACTAGCTTCATGAGAAAGAAAGGATTTTTATTCCTTCCCCTGGTTTTGCACTTTCTCATTCATCTGCCTTCAGAGGAGCATGTTTATTCTTCTCCATATTATAAAGCTTGTGGTAGTGGAAGTAATGAGAGACAGGACAAAATTCCTTTGCATTTTAGTTTCTTTGCCAGATCCACAGTGGTGCCTGATAGGTTAGAGCAAGATTTGCTGGGGAAAAAGAAAAGAAGTTCATTTCCAGCAATTGAATTGACACAGACCCTGCAAACAGCAACTAGACAGTGCTGGAGTGCATTTAGTGTGGGCAGACTGATCTCTGGTGAATGCATGGATTCCTGCAAATGGGGGTCAACTCATAGCAGACACCCACCACCAAGCATGAAGATGGAAAGTCCTTCTTGGAAAACTGGAAGTGACATAGTTGTCAATAAACAAAACCCCAAACCAAAATATGACCTCCAAAACCCACATCAAAATGCCTTCTGCGTATTTTTTCATCATTTCAGATATTTTGGTTGAAACAAACAAGAAAAATGGACATGAAGCAAGCAAGCATCTTCAGTGCAAGCAGGTGGTTATGAGCCATGAAAACCTAGTAGTAAAACATGAGGTAGCTTTAGCAGCAACGTTTTATAAGCTTGTGAAAGACAAAGAGCTCTGAACTCTGCTAGAGTAGATCCAAGCAAGACTTTGGTGGTACAGCAATCAACTAATATCAAATTCAACATTTTAAAATCCTGCATTCTAAACTTTTGCTTTCAAATCCAGAGTGAGTGAACTGCCACTGCGTTTACATCAGGGAGCTGTATCTGGGGCTAGAATGTGATCTGTAAAATAGGACCAGTTTAAACAGAAACATTAATTGAAAATTTAATTAATATGTTCTAGAATTGAAGGGTTTTTTCTGTTGACATTTGAACTTACTTGAGGACCTGATACTGCCTTGTGTTCCCACCAGTTCCATACAGGGCAACATTTGCATATCCTGAAATTTGATGGCTTCCAGAGAGTGTCATGGTTACTTTGTACCTCCAAACTACATAGAAGAAATACAGTAAGTTAGATTGCACCCAGGGAGAAACAGTCTCCAAAATATCAAGATTTAGCTTTTTTGGTCTATACAGTGTGTTTGACAGCAAAATAAAATTATCACTGCCTTGCCCTTTCAGCTCAAGGCTGCATCACAGACTGTCTGGACTGAAAGAAATTCACACGATGCTCCCTCATACCCAAATCTTTGTGCTTCCTGCCCTTCCTTGGGTTATAACCATGCAAAACAAATACAAAACACCTGTGAGTCAGATCTGTTATTGTGTCCTAATGAGATCAACCTAGGAAATGGGTGTTACACTCTGGGAGGGGAAAAAAATATACATATATAGTTCATAACATGGTAAACACAATATAGACCTCTGCACACAAAGTTTTTTTATATACAGTGAAGTTAGAAAGAAGATGATGTTATGAGTAAATACTAATACAAAGCAGAATGTGAACCGTGTAAAAGGGGCATAAAAAATTCTGAAGCTCAAGGAAAATAATTTTTGTGGAAATCTTCTTTTAGTGCACAATTTGCAGAAGCAGCTCTTCTCCCTCTGATTCTTGTTTACAAAGGCAAAGGAAGAACCATCTCATGAGAACTGACATTTAGGATAACCTGGGTTGTAAAGGAGGTCATCTGGTCCATCCATGTCTCAAAGCAGGGCCAGCTGTGATCAGCTTGCTCTTGGACTTTGTCAAATCAAGTTTTAAACATCTCCAAAGATAGAGATTTCACAGCCTCTCCGGACACCTCTTCCTGTATTTAGCCACTGTCATTGTGACAGTAGTTTTCATACTATTTAGTAAAAATTTTCCTTGCTGCAACTTCTGTGCATTGCCTCTCCCCCTTTCTCCATGCACCTTGTAGCTCAGTCCACTAAACATCTCAGTGACCTCCTTGGACTCTATAATTTTTCAGCATCTTTCTTGTACTGGAGGGCCCAAAACTGGGCAATACTATTGGAGCAGAAAGAGGAAAAGGCATGAAGGACTCAAGAGCCATTGCACTATTATCAGGTCTGTTCATCTGCTAAAATTAAGTGGAAAACAGGAAAATAAAAAGGTTTGTTTACAAGGAGTAGGAAGCAATAGAAGCAATTGAAACTCACGAGGAAAGTCCCTGGCATCTCCAGTATTCAGATAAAGTTTGGTGATATCGTTTGTAACTTGCCATTTGAATCTATCTGCATAGTGACCCATATTAGGGCATCCACCGTGTGGGCATGGGAAACAGTTTCCCTAGTGAAAACAAATGTATCTATTAATAACATTATCCAGACAGCCAAGAAAAAAAAATAGTTACAGGACTTATTTTAATATACCCACCTAACTGGCCCTGTATCAAAGCAACAACAAATTTTAAGTAACCCTGAGAGCTGAGAAAGATCACATAAGCTAGCCAGCTTTCTCAAATATTCTGATCTTTCAGGGCTATATGTTTTTTCTTATGCCATTTAGCTCAATCCTGCTGCACACATGATATCCTTGAGTAGTCTTGAACTGGAACAGGGAGGAGATGTCCTTCCCAGCATGTGAAGATCGTTATCTCCTCATACCTTCATGTGGGGTCAAGAAAGGCTTTGTCTTGAAAATGAAGCTCATTTTGGTAGCAAAAGCTGATTTCCACTATGGTGACAGAAGCAGTTAGTTACCTTCTCCCAAAGTGATCTGAGAAGTGGGATCTCTATGACCTGCTCAGAACGCATAAAGGTCAATCTGAGCACTATGTAAGATTATACCTCTGTCTGTAGGATGTGACAAACCTGTTACCTCTCTGCTGCTCTGCAGCTGTAGGTCTCTCTCTCCCAGTCTGGGACAGGAAAGAACTTCCTGACCTGGTCCATAAACCATTGCACTTTGTCCCCAAGGCCATCTTAAGCCACCAAAGTATTTGACCATGGGATGATCCCATCAGGCTTAATATTTTACTTGTTCTGAAAATAAGATATTTAAGCTATGTTTGAAAGCTCACCTGCTACAGTGTGGGATTCCACTCATTTCTATTTGATAAATACATTTGGTGATTGTGAGGGCAGGTTCTCCTCCTGACCTTTTCCCCAGGTGATGCAGTAAAGCAGCCCTGGGGAAGCGTCACCAGCTCCAGTAGCAGCTCAGGGCTCTCACATCGTCACAGAACCAGGGATGACCCTGTTTTGTTGTTACTTTTTCCTACTTTGACCCGTGTCAGCTGCATGAGCTATAACACTTTAGGATGGCTGACACTTCCCTTACAGATGCACTCACTGTCTGTAAGCTAGCATAAATACACTGAATTGTAGATGTATAGATAAGAGCCGCATTCTTTGATATGGTCCACCCAAAGGCTCTAAGAAATACTTACTGCTTCAAAAGTGTCATATGAAGCACAAGCATAGCCTAGAAATCCATCAGGGTAAACAATACTGTCAGAGTAATACTTGTAACTCCGCAGATGATTGCAAGCCACAAAGTCCCGAGTTCCTGTGAAAAGATGCTCCCAGGTTAGTTCTTTCTTTCTGTTACCATTCTAGAAAACATACTGGCACAGTCCTTGCCATGGCGCTGAGATGCATCTTTCTTCCTCAAAAGCCTCATCACAATTCTTGTAGTATCAAACAGAAGGTTTGAAGCTTACTTTTGCAATTAATTGATGCTCTAAGGGATGTCACTGAGTCAACAGGTATAAAATACAAATTTGAAATGCTTTGTGGAGACCAACTGTGCAGTTCAGCCCAGGCCTCCCCTCCCAAACACTTAAGCCATCTGACCGAGTTTCACAATGGAAACGAGAACTGCATAAAGCAGGTCTTTTGTAGGCAACAGTTGCATTACCATAACAAAAGAAAACCAAATGAAAAGTATTTAACACTGAACTTCCTAGGGAAACGTTGATTTGCTCCAGCTGAGGACTTCAAAACAAAATTATTATGATTTTGGGGGTGCTTAAGGAAGAGAGACTCTTGAAATTAAAATAATGAATATATTATTTTCTTTTGTGTTGCCTTTATTATCCTGACTTTAGGTTAAAAAGAAGATCATATACAACACAGTTGTTCCTTTGTGCTTTAGTTGCCCATTACTGATAACAAGTTTACTCTATCAAAAAAAGGTAGTGCCTCCAGCTGCATTGAATAAAACCTGGAGAAAATGGCTAGTTATCACAAATAAGTTCTCAGGTTCCTAGAGCTTAAGGTCTTTGCAGTAATGTAAGAAAGAGCTCAGATAATATACTAAAAAATCTCTACAGCATAAATATTCGTGGGTTTTTTAAAATGTTATGTTAGATTTAACTTTATAAAGACACAAAGAAATTTTGTAACACGGCTTTTATTGGAACCATGTAAAATAACAAAAAACAGCGTGCTTGAGCAGCTACGTGCCAATCTTTTTTTAGCTGACTAAAAATAGACACAATGACATTGCTCTAGTGCAATGCAGACTGTAACAGGTAATTAAAAAAAATAATAATTGCTCTATCTGGGAAGAATCGCAGCTGAAGCTCTGCTAACAGAAGTGGCTGTCGGCATCAGCAGCCCGCTCCACCCAGTACTGCTGCTGGGCAACTAAACAGAAACAAAGTGAAATGTGTTGTTACAGATCCTTCAAAATTTTTGGCACAGTTTCAGTAACTTTTGTTTCTGCTCTTAGATACTTTAAAGGAGGCGTATTTAGCAGAGGCAAACCCTTTGACATGTTTGTTTTTGAATAAGCTCTGGAAAATGGCACGTTTTGAGCTTATTAAGAGTTTCATTGTAGTCTACAGCTGCCATTGCTGATGAACGCACTAAAAGCTAATGTAAACCACCTGAATTAAGAGAAGTTAAGTGGTTACATTTTGAGGGTGACCTTTCTCTGAATTTGTAATGCAATCAGCCTACTTACCTTCCCAGATGCCATCCAGATCCACGATCTGTGAAATGGGGTTCTTATCACAGCCTGGCATTTCCCTCCCTCCATTTGGATAAAAGTCAAGGTGTCCTACAGCTGTGCTCATGCCAAAACCTGAAACATTTAAAGCAGGGGTAAGCACATTTTAAATTAATGTTATCTCATACCTATAGCTGCTGGCTTGAAGTTTATATGTTTGGTGTTTTAGAATGTGAGTTGTTAGTGACCAGTGTGGTGCATCTTTTCTGTATCTATGCGTCACCCAGCACAACAGAGTCTTTCTGAATGATCAGAATACTTGAGTGTTAATAATGTGTATTACTACAGTAAAGCTGAATACTCACCTAAGTAGGGGATTGTGGGAGCTGTATCTGTGTGGATAACATCAACAAACTCGGCATCAGATCTGTCCAGTCTGACTTCAATTGGTGTGTCTTGAAAATAAGGTTGAGCAGGGTCCAGTCCTGAAAGAAAAAGACTAGTATTATATCATGTATCATTCTACATAATATTGTGATTGTATATAATGAACATCACATGCATAGTTGCCTCTGGTTCATTGTATCTAAGTAGTATAGATGTTAATAAAATAATGATATATGGTCTCTCTTACCAAGTGACTTTTCTCCCAGGAAAAAGGGTTACTTGCGTGAAGCCTGTCATGTTTTACTGCTTTACATAAATATTGCATAAATATTGAATACTCTTCTCAGTTTTGTTCTCTGGGAGAGTATTAGAGGTTTTAAAATATTCAAAATGGTGTCTCTGCTTTGTGAGGTCTCTGGATTTTTTTTTTTCTTTTAGAAATTAATACATATAGCAAAAAATATGCCTCTTGGTATTTGCAGAGTCAGTTAAACAACTGAAGAAAGATGGGGTGTTTTCCTTGAGGAACAGCACAGGGGTGTGTGGATGGTTGTGCAGTGGCCATGTTGCACTGATGCTCCTGCTCCAGGCAGAGACAACCTGTGCTTCTATGGAGCTTTGCATTGCTTCTTGGCCATCTGCGTTTTCACCATTTAAGCCTTGCAGTGTTGCAAAATGGTTCCTTCAAGAGTCATTTGCTCTCAGCTAGTGTGGATAGACTGCAGGTTACAAGCCAAAGAATGTTAAAAAGGAAACCTTGCTGTTGGATGAAAGGGAAGATGAGAATGTTTCTGGCAAATAGTCACAGAGGCTTGCTCCATTGTATCTTGTGAGACACAGATGCTATTTATGGGACCAGTGAAGAACTTCCACGGTCTGCGTACTCAGAGCAACATGTAGACAGATATAAAACAAACAAGACCCGAAAATTCTCTCTCTGAAAGAACTGAACAGGAAAACCTGATTCAGCAATAGCGAGAGGTTTCCTTAATTTCTGAGTGCATAGAGTAACTCACAACAGAGAGACAACAGAGCAATTAGTTGCCTGGCAGGCAGAACTGAATCAGTACAGCTGACTGAAAATTAAGAGAACAACATCATATTACTTAAAAACGTTTAAACTTGGAAATGTGGAAGCACTTGAAAGAGAGAGGCTGTTTCTTAGAAACACAGTGAAAATGGGGAGAGGGAGGCAGGGTCCTTTCTGATCAGTCAGCTCTGACGTTACGTAGAGAGTAAGAGTGACCTAAAGTAACTCAAACTAATACAGGTTGTATAAACATAATGCCTGTGGCCTCCCTCAGAAAGAAAAAGGGAATTAAGTTGAAATCTGACTGTTTAAGTACGAGTGCACTTTCCTAGTAAGTCTGTTTGAATCTGTACAGACAATATAATCCTATATGACTCAGTTTTTGCTGCCAAGGAAATACAGGTTTTTAGTGTATTGACAGTTAGGTGAAGAAATTTAAACTTTCTGAAGTTTACTGGAAATAATAACAATAATAAATCATAGTTTAATTACTGTTAATGTACTCTAGCAGGTGAAAAGTTTATATAGACGTAGCAAAGCAAGGTGATAATGGGAGATACATCAGGAAGGTTAGCATACTGCTTCTGAAACATCAGGTTTAACCCATCCTTTTCTAGAAAATGATAGTGATTTTGTACTGTAGCTTTGCCAACAACTAACTGCTTGCTCTTGTGCTTCTTCTAGCATTCTTTGTAGGGACCTGCAAGCTGTGGGTGATGTTGTGCATCAGATGTGCTACTGTGTAACAGGCTAGATCAATGAAATATGAAAATGGCAGTAGAAAGCTGCTATTAAAAAGAAGGTAGGGATTATAATCCTGATCTGTTTTATTACATTAGTGCTGGACAAATCCTTATGAAAAACAATCATGGCAGCTAAAGCTCATTCTGGTTGTAAGTTCATTTGTAAGAGTGACAATGGGATATCATTATGTCAAAGCATCGTTCCCATCCTGCTCCAAAAGAGCGCTGGTCTGGGTAGTAACACTGTTTAGTTGAAGCACCAGAGAGCAAGCTCTGTAGATATTGCCACAACTGTCAGTGTATATTAGCAAGTCAGCTGATGTATTTATTTCAGGTGGCTGCAAGTTCTATATTGCCCAAATTACCCTTGACTAAACTACAGCAAACAGTCAGATATGATTGTAAGAGAAAATGAACAGCAACCTTTTGTTAAGCAGTGGTGCTTTTAGTCTGAGCTGTGACTTAAGTCACTGACTTACCAGTTATTCTACTGATTCCTGGCCGCCTCTTGCCAGCCTCGCCTGCCGCATGTGCTCCGAGGCTGTGGCCAATTACGTGAATATTGGATAGGGAGGTTCCATATTTTTCCTGAGAAAATAGGAATATAAAAAATTACTTTATCTATTTTCATCAATATTGGGAAGAGTAAAAAGGGGCTGAAAAACTACTTTTAATTTGACTACAGACTCAAGAACTCCTATGGGGTTTCAGCATCTGTTTGCCAGTTTAGGTACTTATGTCCCAAACAGAGATTTTTTCAAAACTCCTTATTCAGCTACTGCCCTCATCTGGACAGTCTTAGAACTCTGTATAGCTCTGCCTAGAGAGCCCTGAGAGGCTCTGTATCCACTGTACATCCTGGACCCATTGAGATTCAAAGGATGCTTATCTGGCTTGCAAGATTCAGCCAGGCAGGAACCCCTGGCAGATCAGGCACTATGAGCAGCTGGAGGAGGACATGAGAAGAGAGATGTCTTCAGCCTTTTTGGAGAGGAATTCAGTGGCTGTACCACAGATGTAGGGTGCGAGACACAGGTGAGAGCACTCTTAGCACCAGAGTGCTATCCATTTGAGTATTTTAGAGTTCTCTTGTCAGAAAATATGTGTTGAAAAGACTTAGGCTAAAAGACTGCTTCAAACCAAGTGCAGCTTTTGTAGCTTTAGGCACTGTGCACACTGCCTTTCCTCTGAGGCAGCTGAGAAGGTCCTCCTTGTCCCCAGCTATTGTTACTGGAGAGCAGTTTGTCCTTCAGCTGCTGTTGTCTACCAGCTGTTTTTCTGGCATTCTTCAGAGTTGTTTTGTGGGATTTGTCACAGTGAAAAGACAGTTTGCTGTGTCCATTATTTCCGAATATTTAAACCTACACATCACTTTACATCTGTTAACATCTATGGAATAACGGTTTGGTTGTACTATGGGAATGTCTTGTAGCACTTCATATTCCTAAATTGGCTAACCATGCTGTTATGACATAGTTCTCTAACCTTAAAAATCTTTTTTTCAGCACAACTTCTAAAATAATCAGTGAATATAAGAAAAGGTTTTTACCTGATTATATTCGTATTAATGAAAGTTCCTGAATTGTATTTCTTTCAAATCAGCATTATGACTATAGCTTTATAACCAGAAGATTCTTACCATGAGAACATTGATAAAATAAGCTATTTCAGCGCCTACAACACGGATGTTGTTTGATGCCTGGGTGTATTGACATCTTGAACCTTTTTTCCAGTCTACGCAGATGCAGTTCACATCTTCCACACTGAGCAACCTCTGTTTTGTAAAACAAAAGTGAAAACCAAAGAGTCCCATAGTAAATACATTCTGGAATTGATTCATGTTGTTTGTTACAGCTCAGCTCATAAATGTTTCAGGAATTTGTATGAGAACATTTAAGGAAGCAAAACCTCAGCATAAACTTGTGCTCATGCCTGCACACAGGTGTATGAGCACTCACCCAATATTGAAATAGGGTAATATCCTGTGATATTGGCCACACCATCGTTTTGAAAACCCATAGCAGTATTTTTTTTTTCAGAAGGGAAAACAATACACTGGTACTTTCAAATTTTTAATTTCAATCAATATTTGTATGCAGCACCAAATTACAGCTCTACTCATATACTGATTGACTTAAGTGATTTAAAAGCGCTTCTTAAATTCAAATTCAGATACAATTCATGCTTGATGATAAGAATCAGAAGTGTTTTTCTGATATCAATTTGTGAGAAAGAGTGTCTGTGTTTTTATGAGAGGGTGCATAAATTGCTGGTGTCACTGAACATGCATTTCAGATTTATGGCTTTATTTGGGAATATGGGAATGTTTGTCAGATACTTTGTCTGCCATAGAATCTGAAGTTTTCTTTCCTCAGCTAGATTGGCTAAGGGTATGTTGCTTTATCAGCTTTGTTATATTTATTCTTTGTTTGTGTTCAGAAATTACAAAGCATCTAAAACAAAAAGACTGGCAAAGGACATAAAAGGCAATGAAAGCATCTGTGGCCATATGCCAGAAGTTGTAAAAATAAATGTGTGGATACAATTATTACTTAATGGGAAAGTAAATAAAAGGTATGTATAGGAGGGCTGATGTAGTCACAATACCATTTGCTCCAGTCTTTACTGAAAAGATTCACTAAGACCATACTTATTTAACAAATTGGAGTATTGTGATAAAACACAGGCCACTGTAATAGAGAAAGAATTTATCTCATGTCTCTACATCCTTGTGATAACTGATCAGAAGGACTTGAGGGACTAGCTGAAGCAAAATGTGAGCTATCTTGTTGGTTGTGAGGGTCTAGAACAAAAAAAATCTCTAAGGAAGGAAAAAGGGATATGAGAATTACAAAAACATCCATCTGCTTCTGATATATTGAAAAAAAATAACTAACAAATCCAACAATCATTCCTCAATGTTCATAAGGTGATAATCCCAACAAGAAACTGCCAAATAAATTTATTTTCTTTTGACCTAATAGCAAAGAGAAGCAGGTAAAGGGATGCAATAAATATGAAATAACTTGATTTTTAGTGGACTTTCAGGTTGTTTCTCATAGTATTCTCATAAACAAAATAGGAATATAGAATGTGAACAAAATTCTAGTTGTGTGAATTGTTAGTTGAAAGACCATATTCTAGAAGTGTCATGTGCCATCAGCTGGTACTTTGTTCTATGTGCTGTGTGCCTTGCAGCTTCCATTAGCTGCTGCTGCAATTAAAAGCTTTTTTTTATAGGATTTGAGAAGACCATAAGTGGGATTTGCAATTTTGTATGGGAACAAGATACAATGTATGGGATACAAGAAATAACTTGGAATTAGTGCAAAAATCAAGAAAGCAGAGCACTTCATTCATGGTTCCTAGCAAGTCCTAGATTGAAAGTTTTGCCACTCACTTCACTAAAGAGATGCATTTTACTTCATGTTTTCCTCAAGGTACAGAGCTACATATTTAAGTTGCTAACCATTTTAACATAAGCAGCCTTTCTTCCCCTTTTCCCCACGAGAGAAATAGGTTAGAAAGAGAAAGCAGACTATTTATAGGAAGGTCTTTATCAAAGCAAACTAAAGAACTTAACAGGACAGGATTTTCCTGTGGTACCTACCTGACACATGTCATACAGCCAGTTTTCATCTCCTTTATCTATAAATCCGTGTACAATAAATCTGGTCATCCTGTTTGCATTGAAATTTGAGAAGCCAATTGTTTTGTCATCAATTGCAGAGATCTCCTGTTGTAGATATTAAATTAATAAACATTTAAATCTTTCTGTAAGGAGTTTATCAAAATCGCTAAGACCTGAACTATGCTCATCTGTACAGGTGTTTAATGTTATGCAATATTAAACTCATCTGCAAGTGTTCACATGACTATGGATGAAGTCTCTATCTCCATTCAAACAAGCTTTGACACTTATCTTAGAGCAGCCAAGACTTGACTCTGTGTGTTTTCATCTTATCTATTGAAAAAAAAATACCCATTGTTTTTAAAAACACACAGTTTCCCAGTACTTCTCAGTGGCCATACAGAAAACCTGGGAGAGTGTTGCTTTGTGAGGGCAGGAGGAGAAAGAGAATTTTGCCCCAGAGACCCCGCCAAGGAACTGTAAGAGGTTTTTTCTCTTAAAAAAAAAAAAAGGTGGAGATTTGATCCTTTCTGGCACTTTAAAGGAACATAGCTCTTACCTGATAGGCTTGAGGATTTTGTCTTGTGTACAGGAGGAAGCGAGGGTTTATCCTTTCTGGACTCCAGGGTAACTTACGGATTGGTCTTTCCACAGTCCCAGACCATGGTACATCATCTGAGAAACATCCAATCCTATCATAGCAAACTTGGTCACCTGTAGCACATGGATCAGATCAAGAATATGTGAATGAGCAAAGAAGTGGAGCACATTACTCATAACTCACAGCGTCTCTTCTCTGGAGGTCTCTTGAAAATCCTGTGGTTTACAGAAAGCAAAGACCAGTAGTTACTGTTTCTCAGGTCTTCAAAGGCTATATTTTACCCTAAGGAAAGAAGTCATGCTGTTGCTCCTCAACAAAATAAGCAGTGGAGTTCCTCTGCGGCTACCCTGTTCCATAATTTCAGTATCTTTACCCAGCTGTGTTTTGCCCAAGGAAAAGACAGCTGATGAGTTTCTCCTAATTCCAAGTCAAGGTATTGCAAAAAATCAGCAATAACTCAAGACTGTGCTCAACAGCTGACTACTGTACACAAGAAGTCTTCTACTATACAAGCCAGTGGCTTCCGCTGAACATAAAGCTATCCTGCCGTTTTGCCTGTCCCCACCTTGCTGCTTCCACATTTTCACCACTCAAGAAGAGTACTCACTCTTCTACTCACTCACTCTTCTACTCACTCACTCTTCTACTCACTCACTCTTCTACTCACTCACTCTTCTACTCACTCACTCTTCTACTCACTCACCCTTTGCTCTGAGATAGGAAACACAGGACTTCTTGCATACTCCTGGGGTGGAGTATTCAAGAATGGAGAAGAGGAAAGAAAACATGCAAAGACACTCATCTCACTGTAATCTCAGTCAGTGGGTTTTGAGGAACCATGGTGTAGAATAATATCCCACAAAATATAGCAGCATAGAAAGGCTAAATAAATATTAACTCCATATACTTACCTTCTGCTGCATTGAGCAGAAATAGTGCAAGTATCCAAATTCCAAGCATCTGGAAGAGTAGAAAAAGAAGCAATTAGGATGTTCTAACTTGCTGGATTACCAAATGCTTTCTGGTGCTGAAATTTCTCAAGGTGAACAGGATGCTACAGCTGTCTGCTCTACAATAGGTATCTATGACCACTGCATATGTGAGACATGTATCACCCAGCTTGATGTTTGCTCATCCCACTAGAGATTGTGGGGCTTCTAAAACTACTAAAGTGTAGCTTAAGTTCAGAGTGATTTTTGTCCTGTTGAGGCTGTGTAGTAGCTACATTAGAGCTAGCATAAAGATACCTATGTGAGCTGCCATTCCCCTTTGTACTGCTGTATCTTGGGAAGCCCTGCACCTGATGAGGTAAAAGAAAACCACCAAAGCCTGAACTACTCACAGTGCAGCCTTGGAGCTCCCTACACTAATGTATGAACTTTACATGTACTTTTATAGTCTGCTTTGTCCTTGGAAATGTTCCCAGAAAGATAGGAAGGTTAATTTCAGATTATGTAGCTGAAAAACAACTTAAATGACAAGTTTCTTTGAGAACTCCAAAAATCCATGGACACAGATTTATTGAATTGGTGTGCTGGAGCCCAAAATAGGATATTTGTTCCGGAGGTAGGGTAATTCACAGGCAGCAACACATCGTGAGGGGGACTTTAAAGAGAATTATGTAGGTCTGTGTGGCAGGACATGTAGAGGCTTGTCTTGGCTGAGAAGGCTTTTGTTTCTAGGGCTGTCTAGCTGGGATGTAGGAGGTCTACTGGGGGAATTAATAGGGAACCTCATCACCTTCAAGTCCCCTTCCAAGTGACTTTGGATCTGATCTCCTGGTGTCCCTTTCATTTTCGTGTTGAAATAAGAGGATGTAGAGCAAGGGTGTCAAACTAATTTTTACATGTAATTCTATGACTGTACAAATGTAGGACTAGTTACATTTTATACAGTTCTGAAATTACATTTAGCCCTTTGAAGGCAACCATGAGGCTGATGTGGCCCCTGGTGAAAAGGAGTTTGACACCCCTGATGTAGAGGGACAGTTGTCTATCCCTTTGGATCCTTTTTATTCTACCCATGTAACCCAAGTTTTGAGGAAGCCCTTCTAAGTGATGAATGAACATGTTGGACATGCAAATATTAATAACATACAAAGAAATAGCAACATGGCTGCTTTGCGTAGTGATGTTACAGAACTCAGTAGGTTGTTCTACCAGAGACATTAACTAAAAGGTGAAGAACAGCCTGTGCAAATGAACAGGACCAGGTCTGAGAGCCCTCAATCCTGTTCATCTCTACAAGTCTCTAAGTGAATTCCAGAAGAAAGGAGTACTCATTTAACTTTTCACCTAGAAAACTTTGCCAGCTTGGTTATGCTTTTTGGCTGTGGCCACACATCTTTCCAGAGTTGATATGCCTTAATCTCCACCTCTGAGAATGGCCAAATGGATACCAGCTGTGTGTATAGGTAGGATCACACTGCTATCCTCCATGCTGTTGGGGTTTACTTCTTTAAATGTCAGGGAGATTTTTTTTGATTTCTTCCAGAACATCACCTTGGATAATAATTTAGAGCTCAGTGCTCCTGTTCTTAATTCAAGTAGCATTGTAGTTTATAAATATGCTTCTGTCAGTGATACAGGAGAATAAGTACATGCCCTAGTACGCTGGCAAGCTTTAATACTTATTTAAAATGAGGGGGGAAGAGTCTTTCCCATTTAATTTAAGTGCTGGTGAAAAAGATTGGAGTTAGGATTTTATCACAGTCTGCTGCTCTTATTCAACACTGTAATAACACAGAGCACGCTGATTAACTAGACAATTCCTTAGGCTGTGGTCAGATGGGTTTCAGCTGCTTGCTTCTCCTTTGGGCTGGGATGCATGTCCTTCAGTATGATGCAGGCTGCTCACTATGCCTGGAAGAGCCAGTCTGCTCCACATGGCCTTGCAGTCAAGGGCTGTTGAAAGAAAGATGGCTTTCAAGAAAACAAGCAACAAATGAAGGTCTAGCTGTGTTTCAGCTGTCCTGAAGAAGCTGTAGTCTGGAATAGGAAGCAGACAGAGGTGAGGACTGGATTTCCCATGCTGCAGGATGCTGTGGCTCTCTCCTGGGATGTGGCATGATGCTTCCCAGCATTGTTCATACTTCTCTGGCCACCTGTCAAGTCCCTGGGGGGACCTGCAGTACTCAGGATTGCAGATCTCTCTTGGCTGAACCTCAGACTTGTGTTTAATTATGCTTCTAATTTCATACAGGCTTGGTTAGTGTTTAGTCAAGCATTTGACACTGAATGTTATTCTCTTGTAAAAATATTTCATTTATCTATTTATGTTCATTATAAATATGTTCTTAATATTGTATTTCTGCTTCTAATTCTTAGAAGTTCATCTGCCCAAGTGCTTATACATCATTTATCAAACATGGGGAGATACGAGTGAATAAATTACTAACTCTTTCATCCTGTTCATTAACTTATAGTTTGTTTTTTATACATAGAAAAATATCCACTGCCTTGGTCATTTAAAACTTTAGGTGGCTCATTTGTGCCATGCTTTGCAGAGCTGTAGTGTTTGTTTTATTGTGAAATAGTTAATTCCAGGTTTTGCAAAGCCTGGAGTTATTCCAAGTCAGAGTCTCTCTCCAGGATTGTCAGCAGCCGCAGCAAAGGTATGTGCTTGAAATTATGCAATAGGCAAGTGCTGTGATTTAGCCTTTTAGTTGGTTCTGAAGTGGGGAACACTTGAGGTTTGGCTTTGCCTGTTGCTTCTCTAATGTGCAGTATACAAAGGGCTGTGCTGACCTCCTGAAGAAATACCCTGTTCTTGTCCCGTTCCTGCCTCATCCTACAGCATCTTCTGAGGGCAGTGCTCTTGTGTGGGCTTGGAAAGTTTTTAGCAATAGCCTAGGCTGTGGAAAAAAGGCTTTTGGGACCATTCCCAGCAATGTGTGGACATAATGTGCCACTTTGAGAATGTTTGACAGACAGAAAATTTGGCGAAGTATCCATGTGGTGGAAAACGGTTCTTACCCGCTGTTCTCGAGGCACTGGTAGAGTAAGACTGTGCAGTGTTATAAATGGATGTTACCACATGTGATTTTCAAAATTGTTTCTATAGTTACAAGCACAATACATTTGGTTCAAACATGGAAAACATGGACAAGTGTGTTTGCAAATAATTGAAAAAATAAAGGAAGCAACAGGCAGTTTGAGTTTTGCTTTAATAACTTTGTGTACCAACATTCCCATGCACAGGACTGATGGTTTGCTCAGCTGCTGTGTACAGGACAGTTGTATTTGGTGACCTCTAGCAAGGTGTAAGTAACTGGGGAACTCCATATGTGACAGTCCCACGGCCACAGAAAGTTGACCTGGGAAGAAAAAGAAACCTTGAATCAAGATTTGTTTATTTTTTTTTCCCCAAAGAAAAATGAAAGATTGTCAGCTGTCACCTTGGAGGTTGTTAATTCGATCCGTAATGCCACTTAAGCCTTCCTAAAAGCCTGCTGTATAGAGTATTAGCACCTGCATGTTAGCAGCAACAAGGTGAATTTCTCTTTCTCGGGGACCAGCTGTAAAACTTGAGTTTTAATACATGAACTCAAGTAAGCTTTAGATTCACAACTGCAGAGCTCTAGGACCTCACCCTGAAAGGGATTTCACCATCTTCTCTAAATAATCCATAACAATGCCAAACTATAAGGAATTTTCTTTTCTAATAGCTAAGCAATATTTCTGCTGTTGTAAAATACATCAATTAAACCTTGACTTAAACCCAGTGGATATGTGGAGTAGTTGGCTGTGATCCCTTCTAAATATTTTCTGCTGTTTTTGTGGACTTCAGGCTGTATGCATTGTTCCTGAATTATACTCTCCAAACTCAAAAATGACACCACTTCTGGTTACAGTCTCACCCCAGTTATTCAGATAAGAATAGTTATTCCCTGGATCTTCTATACAATAGTCCTGGTAATGCATCTGGGAATGAGACTTGCTTTATCTTGGTTTGTAGTTGTTTTGCTGTGGCATGGTACACACCCCAAATTATTTACTGTTCTATTCTTTTCCAGAGTTATTCCCTTCTTTGTATTCAAACATGTGTCCCAAGGCATAATGTCTTGTCCTTGTAATTATGGCAATTCACATTGTTGATTGCAAACCGTACCTCCTATTTTCATGACCATTTTTTTAATCCTGTCTTCCAGAGTTTCTGCACTGCTTTCCCATCCCTTCTGACCTGTAAAAGGGGTATACTTACATATGTCCATCTTCTCCATGAATTATATTGACTGTTTCTGCTCCCAGCCTTGCCCAGAGCAGAGTATATACAGTTTTATTCCAGAAAAAATCGATCTTATTAGTATTTTTTGGGTTAACTTCAACATCAAGGTATTTTGTGTAAACTTGATCTTGAGAAAGGACTCCACTGCAAATAAAGTGAAGACATCAGTGCTAAATGTTTAGAGGTTACTGAGCTAAATCATGTTGTTCGCAGGTTTGGGGGTTTTCCCTTTGTTACAACAGAAATTTGCACATTAGCTGTGCTTTGCAAAAGCAGAGGACACTGGACCAGGACTCTGGGGTGTTCTTAATGGGGAGAGGGTGAAAAACTAGACTAAAAACTTCAAGTGTGCCTGTGGCAGGAGACCACCAGGAGGTAAGGGGGAGGCTGGGCCTGCCTACAGTGCCCAAGAGTGCGGAGTTTTGCAGGTATCGCTGCCAGGAGATCTCCAGGTGACGCTATTGAGAAGGATTTTACAGATGAGCTGGGAACTTCTATGGGGCTTTGGTTTGCCCATGCATGGAGGATGGTGGGAGAAGACATGGAAGCACCTGTTTCAGAGCAGGTACAGAAGACAGTGGGAGCTGCTACTTTGATAGACAACTGGAGACGACGAGCTGAGAATGAAGCCCACTGGGCCAGACCCTATAAATGTGCCGTTTATATAGTAGTGATGGCTTTTAATATATCCTAAGGAGGAAGACAAGTATCTACTTTGCAAATTTGATAAGCTCAGGCACAGGATTGCCTTGCATGAGATCATACAGCAAGTCATCGTCAGAACAGGGAGACTTGTCAGCATGTGGAGTATGTGACGTGTGTTGCTGTGCTAGTGTGCAAGCAGTTGTGCTAATGCGGATATTAAATGGCTAAGAGCTGTATGAAATACATGCATTCCAGAGGTGTATGTTTATTTTGTGAAGAGTAACTCAGAGAAACGCAGAACTCATAAAAAGGAAGTTACTTTCATTTCTTTTTCATAAACATCCATCTCCCCTCATGGATCTTATCTATGTGATAACTTTTTTCATATCTGACATTAAGTGGAATGTCTGCAACAAAGAATAAGCGTTTGTACCACCTAAATATGTGGAAAATGTGAAGATTAAGGTTAGCAGCATTAAATGCTGTAGGGAAATATTAGTTTCTCTTACCTGGCAATTTCATATTCCTTTGTGTTGCCCTCTGTGTCATGGAAAGCTAGATATATGCTCCCCCTTGTTTTCTTTACACCAGACAGTTTAATAAATACTTTTTGTCTCCAAGCTGCATAAAGAAAAGCAAAATAAAACTAGATTGTCATTGGTATGAGAGATCAAAATATGCTAGTACACTAGAAAGTTTGTTTGTTTGTTTGTTTCCTAACTGGTATTCATTCATCTTAGCAAATGAAAGATGCAGTAAGCCTGAGTTTTGATAACAAATTTAGAATTTTTGGTCAGAGATGT
Organism: Columba livia; assembly: GCF_036013475.1. NCBI lineage: Eukaryota > Metazoa > Chordata > Aves > Columbiformes > Columbidae > Columba > Columba livia. The sequence goes on from NC_088607.1 coordinate 7,908,888, forward strand.
TAGCCGTTATTAATAGAAGCAATGGCAATGCATGGCTGTAAATCGCGTAAAGGCAATCACTTTTCAAACATATGATTGACTGCAACAAGCCTCCCCCACTTACTAGTAAAAGGTGGGTTTGCTGCTGTATTTAAAAAATACTTTTGGTTTACCATCTTCAATCTATCTGGGAATCTGTCGGCATAGTACCCCATCATTGGACATCTCTCCTGGGAACATGGGAAGCAGTGTCCCTAGGGAAAATAAGATCATCAGTTAATGGGGAGAATTTTTTTTTCATCCTAGCTCCAACAAAATGAAGGCTCAAGATGTTGTCTTGATCTTGCGAAGCTGTATGTTGTCATATCTACCACCAAATCCCGATAAACTTGTTTCTGAGAACGGCTCCTGCACCCATACGTACCAAGCAGGTGTGGAATGAGCAGGTTTGATATCTGTTTGGATGATGGCCTGAAACTCCCTAGTTCAAGTATATTTTGGCTTGCGTCTAGGACAAAATGTAAGCCCATTTTACCCTCTGAGTGGAAGGGAACTTGCCTGTATCCACTTTGCAATGCAATATGGAGGGGAAAAAAAGGAACATAATTCATCAGTGCATTCAATTAGGTGCCTTAATCAGTGCCCAGTCTAAATTAGAGTCAATGATTTTGGAGACTCCAAATGTCTCTTCAGCCAGTAATTAGTAGTGTAGATACATCTAACTTATGTGCTCTTTGCATAAAGATTTAGGCTGAGATTTTATGAGGTGTGTGGTGGTGGGTGGTTGTTGTTGTTGGGGGTTTTGTTGTTGTTTTGGTTGGTTTTTCATCCTATTTGGTGATATTACCTGTGCTTCAGAATTCATTTTCCAGAGCAGAATAGCTGATGGAACCACTGTGCCTCACCATGTGCATCCTCCTACCAAACCACACCATGAGAGCCCAGCCACCAGCATCCAAGTGCTCTGTGCACATAGCAGGACCTACCATGAGTGTAGAGACTTGGATTATTTTCTTTAGAGCTCACAATTCCTGGGCTGATATACTTACTGCCTTAAAGAATTCGTATGATTCACAGAGATATCCAAGGTATCCGGTGGGATGGAGGATACTTTGACAATAAAACTCATGGCTGCGTGAGTGATGGCACCCCCCAATGACTGTAGCGTCTGCTGGAAGAAAGTTTATGAGCATCTGTGAAACAACCTCCTGTTATCATATATAGGAGTTGTGCTTGCCTCACCACGGAAACGGCTGAGGCATGGAACAGCAATAAGGTCTTATAATAATTTTTCATCTGAATTTCCCCATTTCTAGTTCCAGTAGAATTTACTGTTTTATCTGGAGAACTGTGTGTCGGTCACCCCAAGATTTAAAGTGAGATGGAGAAGTCTGCTATGGCATAATAGTCCCTTATAAGAAGACAGCCATATGTATGTATATATATATGAGATGTCCTGGCAAGATGACATTAATTACAGTTTTAAAAGGCTTAACAGAGCAAAGAGGATCCACCAGCCTTCTGTCAACCTCTCTAAAGCCTGCAAAGAGGGGGAAGTCTCAGGTGGAGAGGTGAGCCATGTACATTCCCTGGAAATACTGAGAGCTTTTGCCTAATTCATGCCTTAAAAGTGTCAGATGCTCTTTGCAGCATTGGCAAGAAAACAAAGGTGGTGGTGTCATACAACATGTGTGGTCATGACACTGGCCTATCTCAGCCTAGAAAGCTTCCTGCTGGGGCTGTTGGGGTGTTAGATTTGCAGGCTCCCTGCCTTTTTGTGTTCTGCAGGTCCAGTTTCAAATTACAGAACAAAGCTTAGGCCTCTGATGAGGACAGGTTGAAAGAGTTGGGCTTGTTTAGCCTGGAGGAGGGTTTAGGGAGACTTTATAACAAGCCACTTCCCAATAGCCTTTGGGTACCGGAAGGCTGCTACAACAGCATGTAGTGATAGGACAAGGGGTAATGGCTTTAAACTGAAAGAGGGTGAATTTAGGTGAGATATGAGGAAGAAATCCTTCCCCATGAGGGTGGTGAGGCACGACAACAGGCTGTTCTGATCCAACCTTTTATTGTGTCTTATTTCCTTTTCTTACTTACGAGTAAATTGGAAAACCCCAATTTTGTTTTGCTATTGTCTCCCGAATGGACAGTTGCTTTCACAGTTCACTTTCAGGTTTGAACAAAAACAAAGTACTACATGTGTTGGGAATATATGTTTACCTGCAATGGTAGCTTCCAATTCATTTAGTTTCATCTCTGGGATTAAATCAGTGCATCCAGGCATGAAAGTTCCTCCATTTGGGTAAAAGTCCAGGTGACCAGTGGTGTTATAGATTCCAAACCCTGATGTGATACACACATGATGATGTCAGTGTCTCAGTGACATGCCCATCCCTGCAGATATTTTACTGACATGTGAACACATACCGAAGGCAGGAAAGTGAGCAGCATTACTGTGAATAACATCGACAAAATCTGCATCTGAAGGATCCAGTCTCACCTCAGGAGGAGTACCTTCAAAATAGGGCCCGGCAGGGTCTAAGCCTAAAAAACCCCACATTTATTGGTTGAGAGAGGGAGAGAAGTGTTGCACAGATTAATATGTCTTTTGCGGAAATAACATCAGACATTCTATATTGCATGAGGCATGTTTAATAATAATGATGTGAATATTAAGCTAAACTGAAAAAATGTGCAATAATATGGTTTTGTGAGCCTTTCTGCAACCTTATTCCAACAGAAATAAAGTATTTTCCAATAGACTATATAATAGCATCATATTACTATGAAGGAGGCATTTTATTACTTGTTAGCTTATTACTGGCCTGTAAAGCATTATGAATAGGAAAAACCTACGATTCTTGATAAGTTGCTTTGTCTTTCTGTAGTGCTTGATGTAACCCAGTGAACAGCAGTAATGTTACAAACATACAAGTTTGTCCTTTCACTAAAGTCTTCCACAGAAGAGTTTTCAACCTAACTAGAGAAAGAAGATGTAATAATTACACTCGTTTCTGAGAAGCATAAAGTTTACCTACTCTCATGCAAGGTGTCTGCAGCTCTGCCAATAACTTAATTCCAATCTACAGACCAGTGTGTTGCAAGTTTCTTGCCTTTAGAAACGTGCTGTGTTATCTCTGTGCCTTGGTGAACAACCTACCTGTTATCCGTCTGATGCCTGGGATCCTTCTTCCCGCCTCTCCTGCAGCATGTGCTCCCAGACTGTGGCCAATTATATGGATGTTGCCAAAGGAGTATCTGAACTCTTCCTGATCATTAAGGTGGTGATGGGGGGGACAAGAACACAGGCTTTAAACAGCAAGCAAAGAGGGTGTCTTACATTAATGGCCTTTGGGAACATCTCAACTGACTTCCTGCATAGTGAACAGGGTGAGAGTTCCTTGAGTTAATTATTGTTTAAATCACACTAAGACTTGATAGAACATGATCCAATCTAGAATTTAAATGTGATGATGGATTCACTGTCATAGTGTTGGCATATGGTTACTGTATTCAATTACCCTTGGTGACAAAATATTAACCTTCTTTATCAATTGGATCAAGCCCTAATTTCATATTTCATCAATATGATCTATTTTTTCTTTAATTACTCTTATGGAGCCCTTTTAAATCCCATCTGTTCTCCATGTGTCTCTTAGAAAATGTGATTGTACCACTCAATAATATTTTCACTGACGAGCCTAGGTGGGGTGACATTCATTCTCCTCTTTGCCAAGTGTCACCTCTACAAGACCTGTGCTGCTGAGATATCACACATGCTTTGAAGGTGGGAATGGAATTTATTTGGCATATGTCACTTGCATGCAGTCTACGTCCCAACCACAGTTTTGTAATGACCAAAGACAGCAAGGATTGGTTGCTAATTGCTTGAGGTTTTTACACTGTTTTGTTTTGTAATGTGTTTTACTGCAGTACTTCCGTTTACAGCACAGCTTAACTTTTCCTAATGTCAAACTCCGAAAATTTGCCAATTGAGGGAAAGAGCAGAAAGTCTAAGGATCATTTATACATTTTTGTAACAGAATAAAGAGAGACCTCAACTGCAAATGATGCAGTAACAGACACTCAATGGGAAACTGAACACGTCTTCAAGTGATCCAAGATTTGTACACAGAGAAGAAAGTACAAAAATAAATGTGTGAGGCTCAATATGAATCTCCTAAGTGGAAACAGGAGCTAGTATCCCAGCGGATTCTGGCAAAGTGGTTCTTTGATATTTGAGCGCTTGTGAAGTTGGCACTTAGCTTTGGCTTTGAACTCTCTCTTGCAACACTTACAATGAACACCTACTGATCAGGATCAAGTTTGTAGCCAGGCAGGGTTCTGATTTTTCTGCAGTTCTAAGTATGTATGAGTCTTTCTGAAGTCAGTGGGAAAAGCTGATACTCAAACTTTGCAACCAAGTTCTATGCTACATGTGTAAATGTGAACACTTGCCTTGAGGAATATGAAGTTCATGACTTGAAGGCAACTGGGTAATTCATCATGTCTGTCCACAGCAAATATGACATTATCGAGTGAGCTTGCCCATCTCAGTGGTGCTAAACTGAGAGGCTAATTTAGTCCTAGCACATGTATGTAACTCTGGCACAACTCTGGAAAGCACTGAACTTATATGCCTTGCCTCATGTCCAGTGACTGTATCATCATATGGAAATGTTGCCACCTACTGGTCTATCATGAGTTGGCACCTCTCTCCGACCACATTAGCTTAATTTGCGTCTTTTGTGGCTGTGAGAAGTCCTTACAGAGTTCACAATTAGTATAATTAACAGGGTCTCAACTGCATGCACTGCACACCTCTTCCAGAAGCACTGGCTGACCATATTGGACAGGATTCAAAACCAAAGCAACAGCGTTATAAACCCACTACATCCACTTAGTAACTGTAGGTGGTAAAGCTGTGGTATTTACCTGTAAAATTTTTATGAAATAAGCAACCTCAGCCCCGATCACGCGGATGTTGTTCACTGCACTGACATAGCTGCCTTTTGCACCATCTTTCCAGTCAACAGCAATGCAGTTGGTATTTTCCACTTCCAGTAACACCTGGTGTGGGAATACATAAAGCAAAGTAATTAAGGAAACAAAGTAGCTGAGATTCAACTTAAACCAGAATAAGCATTAACAGATAATACAGTAATGGAATTTTTCATTCTTTACTAAACAGGGCTCTTAAAAGTAGACCATACTACACTGCAACATTCATCTGCTTACAAAACAGAATGTAACAAGCCATTCATCCAAGAAGTATCAATTATAAAAGACAACAAAAATATTTTCCTTTATTTACATATTTGAAATAATTTAGAAAACCCACAAAACTGCACAGTAGTTTCTGTGTGCACTACGTGAGTTCCCTTGAGGGATGCTGGTAGTTTAACTGGTTAGCATAAGAAGCAGACTTAGTTGCCAAGTGCCTTTAGAACTCATAAAGTCACATCAGAGTGGAAAGGTTGGATATAGCTGAAAGTTTCTATTTCATCAAAAAAACTAATGCATTGGTCACTTTGGTACTTGTCACAGTCTTGCAGAGATCAGTTTTAGCTTTCTGTGACTAAGGGTCACTCAAGGTTTGAGAAATAACAAGGAGTGGAAATGAAAATTAATCTATGATAAGCAGGTAAGTGGCAAGGAGAACAGAAGCTTGAAGCAATAGTGTTGAATCCTGGACTCCCTTCTCTCCTGTAGGCACAATAACTTTGCACTGTGGAGTGGCAGATAGAATTGCTGTTTCTTTTCAGTGGAAAAAATTAGAAACCTAATATTCTAGATTAAGAGTTTCCATAGATGTATGAACAAAATAATGCTGCAAGTCTGTGACTGAGTATTCACTGGTGGCCTTTTTCTAGCTTGTCCTCTTCCCTGCCAGTGTGGAAGAAGCAGAAAATACAGTAGATTTTGCTTCTCTATTAGAGTCAAGCCTGTCGCTGACACAGGATTGTTTTTTGTGGTAGTTTCCATGTTTCATATTTGAAATCTTTCTTCACTGCGCTCTGTAATCAAACAAAAATGGTTCGTTGTTTTGTTGTATTTATGGGTTGCTTTTATTTTCTTCTTTTCTTTTTAGGACCTGAGTAGTGGTGAATCAGAGTACTGTTTGTAGACTGAGACTTGACCTTTACTACTCAGGAAGGATTATTGGCTGAAGGATGGTTCAGTTGCTCCTAATGGGAGAAACAGTGAACTGGTGTGTCTAATCAGATATTCTGACAGCAGTGTTGATGCTGGTGTCATCTGCGTGCGGTTTGTTGCTTTGATCTGATCTGTAGAGTTTGGGAGTGGAAACTCTCTAGAGAAGCATAATCTGAGAGATGACCAAGAAGCCTTGACTATGCTGCATCTTCCAGAGTGGGAACGTTTTGACCAACTCTTGGTTGATATCTGTTGCTACCTGATGAAGTGTAAAATGGAAGGTGAACATTAACACCTAAAGGATACTGACAGGTTGTAGATACAACTGCTGATGGAAACCAGAGGATACTCTCATACCAAGCACATTGCTACCACCCAGCCTTTTTTTCCAGTGCTGCCAAATCCATGAATGATGAAAGAGGTATTTCTACGTGTCGAAAAATGTGAGTTCTTGATGGTTGAGGGGTTTATTGCTGAGATCACCTGTGTGGTTTAAAAAAAAAAAAAAAGAAAAGAAAGAAAAGCTTTATTCATACTTTCAAACATTTAAAAAAACCTGACCTAGGTCATTTGCTCTGTAGGAATCAAGGGACTACTTTGAACGGACAAAGTGTGATTTTTTTTTTGAAACCCAGGAACCCCTGTATCCCACCTTTCTCAGTTCGACTATGGTTTCCAACGAAGTGGTGCTCATGTGGTTTCTGCGGCTCCTATCTATTTTGCTTAATGCAGCAAGACACCCCTCCCACCATCACATAGAATATGAAACAACCTAAAAGGGCCACTGTGTTGCAGGATGCCTGCTGGCTTGAGCTGGATGAGTTCCTTCAGAGAACAGCCCATCAGCTCCACATCTACTGGTTCAGCTTCCCTTTTACTGACCTGACCTTTGCCTTCAACGTGTTACTCTGCATCTAAGCATTTTTTTTTCTGGATACATCATGTTTCAGTGCCTGTTTTTTGTCATTAGCTACTCCAGCAAGGCTGAAAGAATTTCATGCAAGAACTGAGTACAGTAAGGGTGAAGCTGATCTTCGCACATTGCTGTAAGCTGCTTAATTATGTATTTTCCTTATTCTCTGAGAATATCTGAATGTCTGCTTTGTTTTCAGACAAATATAGGGTCTGTGATGTGAGCAAGGTAGTTCGGGTGTGGAAGGATCACAGATACATTTAAGTTCAATGCCTGGGAAGTAGTGCAAGGTTTGTTTTGACTTGTACCAACAACAGAGGTGTTGTGTAACCTGCTGGTGGATGTATCTTGTGTGCTCACATGACCTTGCTCTGCAGATTGTAAAAGGTTATTACAGGTATAACCTTCTTAGAGAGCCTGAGTCGGATTGTCAGCGTGGCAACCAGGGTTGCTGTAAAGCGATGATGCCAGCAATGGCAGTGATGGCATTGTAGCTCATGCCAGAGGAATCCTAAGCATCCCAGTACAGCTCAGGGGATGCTGGGTTTGAGAGCCTGAAAGGGACTTAGGAGCTTCATAAGCATTTGCTGAAGTAGTATGGACCCAGTTCCTGATCTCACAGGTTCCTCTGCATTACTCTCCTCAGTATTTCTGGGCATAAGCAACTTGAGTAGTTCTGGCTTATTTTCAGAGTGCAGAGGGACAAGTAAGAATGTAAAATCATTCAGATGTCAAGGTGGAATGTGGGTTTGGAAACTGCATAAAATCAATTTTCTTCAGGCTCTTATTTTTGAAAGTCACAATACCTTCCTAGCTCAGCTTCCCTTTAAGACGGCAGTAATTGTTCTACTATCTGAATACTCACAAGGCTTTTTATTTGAACAAGTCTTCAGGTTTCCTCAGAGACCTAAACTGCATGCAAAAGGTAGTCTGCCATAACCCATACCCTTGCACAGGAAAATGCCAGGAAAGCTGTTGTGTCCTACAGTTCATTCACTTTCCACTGTACTGTCAAAACATCTTCTTATTCTGACTTGTTTGCCTGAGGTAGATTTTTTAATAGGACAACAAACATTTGTAGATTTAGTTCTTGATTTTAAAAATAAACGTCACCTGTGAGTTATTTCCCGTTTCTCTGGTGTAGAGAGAGAAGCTGATGTTCATTTTTTCTGGTGGGTCAGGCAAACCTGTCAGATGTCTCCCTGGTACCCCAGACCAGGGTGGACCATCTGAAAAACAGCCAATCCTGGCGTAGCAAACCTCTTCACCTAGAGTAGAAAAAACAACTTGTTTATGTGTCAGACTCCCTTGTTGTAGTCTCAAATACATCGTCAAGCATATTACGAAGAGCAGAAAAGTAAGGATTTCATTTTATGATTAATTTTGAAACTGAGATTCATTCTTATTTGCTTTATGGATATTGCCTGAAACAGGTAATAAAGGGGAGCTAAATAATTTGAGGATAAACCAGGTAAAGACTCAGACACTGTTTTGACACCATTTTATAGGGTTGCAAAGGGTTAATTCAATTTCATTAAAAAAACCAAATGTTTTAAGTGCTCGTTAGAATTGCTTCTGCGTACTTCTTCCTCCAGAACATCGTGTCTCTGCCCATAGGAATGAAAGATATCTATGTCGTAACCTTGTACTGTGAGTTAAATGATAATTTTTTTCAATAAAGTAGCCTTTTCTAGATCAAACAGGTCTCCTGCTCACTTACACTCAACTTCCGTGTTTTAGCACTGTCTGTTGTGTTAAGCACGCTGTTGCTGAGTGGTTTTTTGTATACAGTAGTCATGTAAAGGCAGCTTGTGCTTGATAGAAGTAGGACACATGACTGAATTCCTCTGTGATTTTTCACCATAGACCTATGCCTCTTGTATTCTTAATAATAAAATTTTAACATGGGGGATCCTTTTAGCATTAGTTCTATCCACAATAATAGACATTGTCATACAATAACGTGCAAATCATACCACAGCTTCAATATAAAGGAAAATACCAATCATCATCTATGTATTATTTTGTCTGAATTCACCTTCTAGTGGTAGTTCTTATAGGTGTTGTCTCACCTGCTACTGTGCCAAGGAGATGAAGTGCAATAATCCATATTCCAACCACCTAAAACAAATTGAATATACAGGTTAAGCATTTAGAGCATTCATTTAGAGCGATTTGTCCTTTTTAAAAGAACATAATACAAAGACACACCAAGGGACCGTAAGCCAGCAACATGCCCTTCCAGCAAAGGCAGCCAGCAGCATCCTGGACCGCGTTGGGAGGAGTGTTGCAGCAGGACGAGGGAGCTGAACCTTCCCCTCAGCTCAGTTTTGCTGTTCATCATGTTTCTTGCACAGCCAATACTGCATGAATGTGGCTGAGGGAGTGAATTTGATCGTGAGGTCCTGACTTTTGCCAGTATGAGGAGGCGGGCATGAAGTGTTGTTCAACAAAGACAACGATACCTGTAACGTGGTAAAGCCTGCATGCTTGACAGAAACTTCAGGCTGTTTGTGCTGCTTTTACTCAGGGCTCTTTGCATTTCTGTACCTTCTTATCCCTGACTTTTGTTTAGATTCCTTTCCTCATTTGGCTTTTCCATGGAAGGGATTCCATGTATTTCACCGTTCTCCTCATTTGCCTCATTTGCTGTTCTCAATTTCCTCTTTTTCTAGGTGTTATGGCATCTGCCTCCCATTTTCCACATACTGCTTTTCATGTAAAGCAAACTTTTCAACCTGTCACCCCTGGCCACTGAGATAGCTTATTAGAAGTAGTAAAGAAAAAAGTGGTAAGTTTAGTAGGTATAATCTTGCTTTGTGGGAAGCTTTCTCCAAGGAATATTTTTAGAGATTTCACGATGTGAGAAATCTAGAAAACCAACACTTCAAAGGTCATGGATGCTACCAAATGCTCTTAGAAACAAAAAAACCCAAACCAAAACAAAAAAACATTTGAGAGTTTCAAAGAATTTGTCCTTGAAGGTTGCATGTCAAATGATAGACATGAGCGGCATATGTGATCCACGTATATGCTTTTTTTGATGGAAGTTTGATTACTTGGCTGTAATGATGTGATTTCCTAACCAAGCCAAATGGGATAGGTCAGAGTGTGGAGAGCGTCTCTGAGCACTCTCTAACCAGCTCTGAGGTTCCTGTGTGGTAATAGCTCATTATTTATGTGGTAGGGTAGAGGAGCAAGGCTGAATATCTGAGCTGTGAGCTGGAGTTGCAAAGTGCAGAGCTGAGAGGAATTGCGAAATTTCCTTGGAAATACAATTCTGTTTCCAGTTCTAATATATCCATTGATAAAGTCAATACAGAAGAAAACTGGTTGCTCAGGGGAAGTGGAGAGGAAGTGTGGAAAAGGATCAGGGTTTATTCTAAGCAGCTGGTGACAGATGGGAACTGAGAAGTCCTGTTAGCCAAGAGGAGCACCTCTGTTCAGCTGGAATATCTGTCAAGAAATACCCATCATCATGATGAGAACCTGATGACAGTGTGGGAAAATCACAGATGATGTGGCTCACCAATGGAATTGGAGAGCTCAGAGGGATTTGTTGATGTTTAATGGAGAGCTCTCATACTCAGGAGTTGTATAGTCCATGTTGGGAATATTACAGCAGGAAGGACACTATCATTTCTTTTCAGACCCAAAATCTGAACGGCAGCTAATGAGTAATGAGTTCAGAAAACGTGGGAGGTTGTTGCCAAATAAGTGATCAGTAGTTTCCTTTCAGAGGTTCTTCCTTTGAAGGCATAAAATAGAAATGAATGTGTAGCTAGGTAAGCCATGAAAAAATAGAAATGAATGCATAGCTAGGTAAGCCATAAAAAATTCAGATTTTTGTGTGTGTGTAATGTCAATTCATTCTGTTATTAAGAGTTGTAGCTTGGGTAGGAGACAATTTTTTAGTGGGTAGGTTTTCTATATTGGTCTATGTTCACTGAATGACGAAGATTGCAAATAGATTAATTATGTATTTGTAAAAAGAGTTGAGGCAGCATACTATTTGATGGGGGAAAATTCTTTCACTGGGCATTTGAGAGGCTTAGTGCTGAGCAAGAGGAACTGGAATGACTTGTTTGTGAATGTGATCTCAGCCCTGCCAGTATTGTGGGCAGGACAGCTGCTAAACGCTGAGCTCAGTTGTTATACTCCATGGACGGAGGGCATGCACTTCTGAAGCAAAACCAGCACTAAATATTTCTAAATTGCTGTGCAGCTTGGGGGAAAAAAAAATACATTAGGATGTCAGTCTAACAATATCTGCAATTTTATTTTTAAAACCTACACTGGAGCGGTATTTTTCCTTTACCATAAGCCACCAAGTCACCTTCTGGACTCTTGCTCAGCCTGTGATTCATGGGCCACTAGTGAATGGTTTGTGAGTTACGAGAAAATCTGCATAAGGACTGTCAACAGAGCATTTCTAAGTCTCACACATGTACCCCTACACCCTGCTCAGGACATGTGCACAAACATGTACTCGCAGTCTATTCAAGAGAAGCAAACCCAGATCTCAGGGTTTTTAACTATTAGCATTTTTAACCTAATAACCTCACTGCAGTAAACAGTTTAATTTTTTTAAATGTAAACCCAGATATGTAAATTATGTAATTTTTAAGAATTTTACCCACCATTCTTTTATCACCCTTCTTATCTCTTTCTCTGGTGAGCAGTAACAGGATACAAAACAGCCACTGTTTTCCTTAATGAAGATTGGGTAGCTTTATGCTGAAAAAAAATAATAGAAAAGAGATTAAAAACCAACAGGCCAACTTGGCAAAGTGAAAGAAACTGGAAGCATACAAGAGGATGCAAAAGGGTAATATTGGTAACTGGGAACTGATAGCTAGAAACCACACAGATTTCATAAGGAAAACATAATCCCACCATGTATGTAATAGCCAGTAGAATTAAGACATGAATTAAGAAGGAATATTACATGCATGAGAGAACTAAAAAGATGCAATGGTTTTGGTCCATTACTACATAAAGTGGAGCAAAAGACAATGATGCAGCTGAAGTGAAACATTTACACTTTTTGTTTCTGCATTTACCAAAACAAGCTTATGTTGTTCACATCAGAAAAAAAATCATGTTGATTCTTTGTTCGGACAATGATTCTAGATCTGCTGTAGAATAGCTGCTGGAACTACATATCTTAAAATCATTGGACTTTGGTATCTTATAGGTGAGATCCTTAAAAAAAACCCCACAACTATTAAAAAAAACTATTGCAATCTTTTTGTTATTGATTAGTAAGGAAATTCCAGAGAGTTGAAGAAAACTGATGTGCTAACAGGTAAGAAAAAAAAGAAGGATGAATCACCTGAGGAATTTCAGACCTGTGGAGTTTCAGTCCAGTGTCAGCCTGAGGAAGAATAATGAAACTCTCCCCAGGGTACTCAGTCATGAAAGGAAAATTGTGGAAAAACTGTTAAAAGATTAAGTTGTGTAATTGAATTTAGTTACATGATGTGACAAACTAGCATGACGCTCTTATAAGATCAACATTGTAAGTCTCATTGTACTCCTATTTTGATAAGATCTGCTCTGTTACTTGATATTTTGGTTAAGAAATTAAAATTATGTACGTGCACTATTGCAACAGTTAAATAGATTAAAAATTTTATGCATGGATTAAGTAGATTAAAAATTGAGTAATTATTTCATCTCAGACTATAACGGCAAAGAACTAGAAGGCAACTCCTGGATTTACAAATACAGCTCTTGCTACTGTGCATCATAGCATCATATCATGATCGAACTGTGATTGTCTTTCTTTCAGCTTTTTTTGACCCTATAGTTACTCACTACTCATAGTGGATCATCACTGATTAGGGTTTCAGAGGAATCAGTTCCTGGTATCACACTGCGTGCCAGCTTACAACACTGGTATTGTTTGCTGGAAATGAGCACATACTGAAAAAATACTGACATTTAGACTAAGAGATTAGTAAATACAAAGTACAGGTCATAAATGTTAGATTTCTTTCCCAAGCAATAAGAAATAAATGCTGTCACTCTGCATATCCTGCCTACAGAATGGAGGTGAACATCTGAGGAAGCAATAGCTGAAAAGGCCTTTGGAGGCTTGCTAATGTATTATGAGTGATTTCTGAAGTGTCAAGGAACTTGTTAGTCTTTGTTTCCACATTTCAAGGTGGAAGAATAGTATTTTCAGTATATATAGCAGGCAATATATAGGTGGGGGTATTATTTAAAGACTATGGAGGTTTCATTGGTGCTACATGCACAGTTGAAGTGGGATACTGAGGAAATGGAGAAGGTGATTCTTGGATCATCATAAGGATGGAGAAGGGGGAGTGAAGACAAAGAAGTGAAGAGAGGACTTTTTAGCCTTGGAGTATGAAGTAAATACAGGGTGTTTCAAAAAGATGGACCAAATTGTGTTCTGCAATTGCTTTGAAACTGGGTCCATCTTTTTGAAACACTCTGTGTAACTGAGACCAGAAGAGGAGAAGTGATAGAACTTGGTAGAACAAGAACTAGCCTTGAAAAAACTGAAGTCTAGTGTGTTGTCCTGAAATAGCTGCCCAGCTGGAGTCACAGGATAAAAAACACCACTAGTTTTAATATGTAGTTTTATCGTGTTTTAATGTGACTGTGAGAAGTGGAATGGATGAGGCTCACTGACCTAGATGGTGCCTTCCACTTCTTCATCCTGTGTTGCAAAGAGGCCAAACGGGAAGTTAAAGGGCCACCTCAGCAACCTGTGCCAAGGTGGGGAATGCTAATGTCATTATGTTCCAAATGAGCAGTGGTAGAGCAGGAACAGAGCATTCTGCAGAAGCAATCCCCAGTCCTAGCTCATTTTCATCTGTTGCCAGAGCTGAGCATGGCATCTTCTGTCTCAGTCTTTTGTTGTCTTTCCAGTTCTCACATCTCCCTTTCCCTTCTATATTGACATTTAGTTCTTTATCTTCTCGAGTCTTTTCCACCCCCACCTCCACCATTTGTGGGATATTTTTTCCATCTTTTCTTGCTTTACCACTCCATACTTCCTATATTGCCTGTATTGGCACTGTCCTTAAACTGACAATATTTTTGTCAGTTCTGTCTTTCCAGTGTTTTATTTTAGCCTTTCATATTTTTCAGTAGTTTGACACAGCCCTGGTTAACAGTGTAAAGGCAACACAAAGGGGAAGAAACCATTTAGAATTAAGCGTATAAGCCTTGGGTATAGAAGTTAAAGATTCAGTTACCTGTTCCGTCAGCAAGTTCTTGCATTGCTTTGAGCCTGAGGCATTTAGAGAACACTTGGTGATTGCACACTCAAGCATCGTAACATTAACCAAAATTGTAGAAGAAACTAAGGTAAAAATATTGCAATAATATCCTTAGGCCTCATAAAGGGGATCACATACATATTTACCAATAAGCAAATACCTGAAAGTACCTTATAATTGTTTTGTTTGTTTTCTTTGAATGTAATTTTGTAGAGGTTGTCCAGCCCATTCTTCACACATATACAAATAAAACCATATTTTCCAGGGAAAATCCCCATTCAGTAGCTTAGACACAACTTTTGTCTGGACAATCGAATACTGAAAATTGGCAGCCCAGTACTGGACAAAGTGCTGCTGATATGGTGTGCTAATTCAAGTAGCAGAGTAGTTGGCATAACTGATAAATGACTTAATCTCATCTCCAGCTTCTCCCCATAAATAACCCACAGTAAGGTGCTGATAACAGATGAAGGCTCTTTGGCACTTCTTCAGTACAAATGAGTAATAATAATAAAAGAGCGTCTTGGCATTAGCCCGTGTCCTTTCCTGCTAGTTCAGCAGCTTTTAGGTACATTTTTTTCCAGGAGAAAACTGATCTGGAATAGCTCTGAAACCCATAAATTTAATATTAGATAAATCAGTTTTGTAGTGAAGCAAAGATGTCCTGAACCTTTCGCAGGTTTTCTTCTCCAAACCACCCAATAAGAATTAATTACCAAGGCAAGGCAGGACTCACATATATTGTCTGGTCTGGGTAATTGAATTTTCTGAGCATCTACTGACCTCTTAAACTGAATGGGAGACAGTGAACTAGGGCATTAACCTGAAGTAATGACTCAGATTAGTGATGTAAATTATTTTCTTTAGGTGTTTAATGTGGGAAGCGCTCCAATAAATGTTAGTAAGTATGCAGAGTTGTGCATATATTTGTCATTGGAGGATGCAGTAAAATTTGGGCTTTTAAGGTATTTAGGTCAGTTGCTTAGAGGTGGTGAACAATTGAAAAAATTGTGAAGAAAATCTATTAAGTATCAAGTTTTTGGCTTCCCACTTCAGGACTTTGTGCAGTGTCTGCTCTGGCTTCTGAAGTAATATGATTCTCAGCTTGACCCTACACAGGTATTAATAAATTTACATTTATGTTTATGGGGACAATTATCATTTAATCTGACTACAAGCATCATAAAAAGCCAACAAATGTGGTTCAGTTTTGGGAGGTGACTGTGCCAATTCTGGGCTAACGAGGGAGCCTTCAGCTGACCTGCAGCCTCTGTCTGGCCACTTGTTTGTCCTTCCAGGAGGACCTTCACTGTTCCTCTTCAAGATTAGGATACTGTCAAATGTAGTCAACTCTAAGACCAACACTATATTCCTTTTGCCATTTCTGAAGTGCAGAATAACCCTTGCTGATAACTGGTTCAAGTTTCTCTGTATATTGTAGTCTACCAAAATACATCTCATTTGACACATTCTTCCCTATAACAGCTCTGTAATTCTTCCTAACATATTCTCCATTTAAATTTGCAGTACCACTAATAATACTTAATTTTGTAGCCTAATTTATCCTTCTTTTACATATCAGTTATTTGTCTTCTCATGCATTTTCTCCATTTTTTTTTTTTTTTAAAAAAAAAATCCAGATTCCATGTGCACATGCTGTCATTATTTACTTCCTTTGTAAACACAGGGATGTATTCAGTCTTAAATTACTTTAACCTCACTGAATCCACCCTGTTTTCCTAGCTGCATCACATTATCACAACCCAGAAATTCTCATCTCCTAATGGGATTTCCTGGAATTGAACAGTTTCAAGCCTTGTAGCTCCTGCCAGAGTCTCCTCAGGATCACTCTGAGACCTGCTGTTCGCTTTCTGCCTGTTGACTCAGACCAAGCCTATCTTGTTTTAATCAGGAGTCCTTACAGACCTTCAGCCCCAACCAGCAGTTAATAAGGACACTTGCCCAAAAACTCAACCAAGTTTTCAGCCACTTACCACTCTGAATGCAGAAGGGGCTGTTGCTTTGTGAGCTCCGTTCAGATCAGCTCCCTGTCAAATCCTGGTTGCTACCGGCTCTTTTCTCTTGGAATCAGTCCCACGACGGTGGGTGCGGACCTGCCCACATGGTGTCTAATTATAGGCTTCATGTGGGTGAGTGAGAACCTTTGTAAGAATGATACCCTTATTGCTGGATGTAACAAATGTTGCCTTTTCTTGTCTCTTGTCACAACTAATTTATCAAAATTTTCACCTCTTAAAGTTTTGTTATGGATTTGTAGAAAACCAAAATGAGGGCACTTCAGCCCTCAGAGGGGTTATTTTATGTGACATTCACAACAGTCAACATGAAACTCTTAGGTGAATTAGCTGGTTGTTGTAAGCTCCTGTTGCAGGCAATGGGCTAAGCCTCCTCCGCAGGGAAGTTCAGAACAGTAGCTTAATTTCACTGCTCTGTGTCACCCTCTGGAAGTCACCAGCTATCTGTTTGTTATCTGTCTGACGTGCGTGCCCTGTGAAGCAAAATCTTGTACATTTTCATTTAATGTTTTTTACAGAGAATAGGCCAGCTTCTTTTAAAATGGGGGGTAGGGTAACAAAAAATTTTGTTACAACTTAGGGAGAATATAAGTGTCTGAGAATTTATTATCTTTTTCTAGTGAAGTTATTCAAGCTCTGTCTGCCCATTACCATTTTTATTAATCTACATCATCTTAGGCCATGTGGGATTCACAGATGAGGTCTCTCTGTACCAAGCTTTCTCATCAGTTGGCACACTCTGAATATAACTGACATCTGCTGACAATATCGTGATCCACTTAGAGCAGAGAAACCGTCGGCGCTTTCATTCAAAATTGTGTCAGGAGGAGAATGATAGGATGCTGATAATCACATCATTCATCTTTTTATCTGTAATGGCTTTGTGACTTGTCCATCATGTAAATCCCAGGTTCTTTTCTGTGCTCTGAAGGTTGTGGGGCACAACTGTGTCAAAACCCAGGTCTTTCAGTTCCTGGGCAAGACCTCAAGTCACTGCACTGCTATCTACAGGATGGGTGCTGTCATAATCACCTGGTCAGGCAGCTGCACGAGAGTGACTGTAATCCTTGTACATGGAGTGATTCAAGTGCCTAAGGGAAGGAAGTAACAGGGGTTGAATCTACTGTTCGTATATGAAGACAATTTGTGGTCTTGAGATACACACGTTACCTGAGAGAAGACGTAATTTCAGAAATAACACCAAAAAATGTTGTTTCTGTATGCTGAGCTGTGCGTAACACACTTGGCCAGCTAGCTGTTTTAAAAAGCTAGTCAAGAGTATCTGTCACTCCTTGTGGCATGTGGCACCTACATGAGTGTTTGGATGTGGGTCTGGTTCTGTGTCTGGTTCTGTTGGTAGAGTGATGCACACCTGTGCCACATATGATGATAATCATTAGAAAGAAATCTTGGAGGAATCTGGAGGTAGCAGTGGCTGCTCAGTGGTTGGATCTTATATTTAATTACTGCTTACCCTCAAGACGTGTATGTAACTTCAGATAAGACAGAACAGATCTACAGTCTAGTTTATGTTCACCGACTGGAAGACAAATTTGGCAGCAGTTATGGGACCTGTATTTCCTCAGAATGATGTGGCTCAGTAGATAATTCTGGGGAGGAATGATGTTGGAGGACCCATGGAAAAGACATAAGGAATGGCATGTGCCACATTTGTCAAAATATTGGCGTGTAAGTTAAATGGAAAGCAGCCGGTGCCTCTATTAATAACGAAACATCTTCGGAAATCGCTGAACACCTTTGTGTGAAAATCAGACCCCTTTGAAATGTTTTGGGTTTGGTGTTTTGTTTCGTTTGTTTGTTTTTAGTGGGACTGGGATTGCTGGTTATGCTCCAATATTTTGCTGTACTTTCCTCAGAGTTAGTTCTTTGACTGTTAAAACAGTGCCACCAAGGTCCCCAGCCCCGCAACTGGTGCAGTTACAAACTGAAACAGAAGTACGCGCTTGCAATAATACCTTTGGGGACAAATGTATACAAATAGATGAAAGCTGCATTTGGCAAGACTATAAGATTACTGACTTCTGCAGTTTGCTTTTTGATCTGCTCTGTATGTTGATAAGTGGCAACCTGATTGCTACAGGGTGACCATTCACATTTTTAACACAGAGTTTCACTGTCGGTGTATTTCAGAGAGAATACACAGCAGTGCAGATTAATGTAGGCCAGTATGACAAGTTGGAATTAACAGTAAATGAATTTCTAGCCCATGGCATAGAGTTTTTGAGGTCTATCTAGCTCTTTTAGGAATGGTCAGTTTTTCTGGGTCTGATTTTATATTCTAAGAAGAATGGTTGGTTTTTATGGACAGTAAGAGAACGTTGGCCTTTGCTGTTGATTCTGAGAATATACAAGTGAACACATATAGGTAGTTTTACAAATGGCAACTTGAGAATTATCAAGGACATAAATGGGTTCTGATAGTAGTGGCCTTCACATAGGTAGGAAAAAGAGGATCAAAACACTCACTGAGAATCATGTTCTCCAAACAAATCTCAGCAACTGTGTTTCAAGTGCAGCAATATATAAATTACCAAGGCTTTCATAGCAAGATGACTGAATAAAATCGTAAAAGCAACATTTTTCTCATTTCAATTTTACATTGAGGATGGTTAATGAATTTCTTAGCTTGGATGGAGGTCATCTGGAAGTAGCTTTGTGTATTCTGTCCCCATGAGAATCACTAATACGTGTAGACAAAGACCACTCACCTTCTTGAAGGATCCTACCTTTAGTGGCAGAGCTATGAATAAAAGACTTTCTTGGTATTTCTATTGTCTAACTCTAATGTTTTTCTTCTGGTAAGGGAAAAATATCTTATACTGAATAGAGGCAAACCCGAATATCATTTCCAGGATTGCACAACAGCAATAGAAGGAATATTTTGGAAGTGATAAATATTTATGAGCTTCCATGATACATGCTGTCTGCTAATTAAATCAGACAAAGCAAGCAAAGTTAATGATAACTTCTGGTTCTGTGAGCTAGGGACTTATGGAGCATCGTATCATTTTAAGGAAATGACACTTAGGCAGAATTTTAGAGCAGATGATGACAGTAATGGAAGACAGAAGAGTCAGTAGGGACAGCCAGGCTTTATTTATAAGGAATGGGCAGAATTAAAGGCAAGAGGACAAAGTCAGTTATTCTGAATGCTTGATCTCCTATTAATGCTAGAATATTAAACTTATTTGAAAGAAGCAGCAGATATAAAAGAGAATAACTGTAAATTTTGCCTTGGAGAGTGAAAGGCAAATGCAAATCTTCTGAAATATTTAAAACAAAAGAATGTCTCCAAACAGCTCAGCTACAGACCAGTGGCTCAGAACAAAGCCATTGAGGGCTCTGAACATCTCCCAAGTGGGATGAAAAGGGGAATGTTACCAGTGCCAGCCTGTATGTTCACATACTGCTTATGTTTCCGGTGTTGCAAGGCACTTGCACATCCAGATCCAGCCCTGCGGGAGCTGGGAGGAGAGCTCTGTTTTGCTGCAGCACAGTGATGTAGGCGGGCGCTGTTTGTGCCAAGGCTGGCGATGATGGGTGTTCTGTCCGGAAGTTTTTAGATCCTTGATAGTTAAAGATCAAATCCTTGGCTCTGTTTTATCTTGGAAATATGCCATAAAAATAGATTTGGCATGATATTGTCTTCTGCTTCCTATTTATTGGAAACAGAATAACTTAAAGCAGCTTGGAGACTACTTGAAATTACGAAGTCACTGATACTATGTTACCGCAGAAGAAGAATAAGAGAGACACAAGTTTTGTGGAGAGGACCTGTAGATAGTTTTGCTGAAAGCTCAATGAGCAATTGTTTGCTCTCCCAGTGGTAGTTCACCTTTGGTTTTTAAAGAATAACTCAAATAAATGTTGGGAATGCACAAAGATTTCATTTTTACTTCTGTCCCAGGAGCATGCTAAACATAAATGTTAGAGCCAGGGGTTACATAGAATATCCTGACTGCATGAAGGTCTCAGCAAAATCACTTTCTAAAGATTCCATTTTACGTTCTGTATAACAGTCACGCATTTGAGAATTGGAGCCTACTGTATGAAATACCAGTTATTTTCACTAAGGAAACTAGATGGGACTGTAGGTAAATAATTTCACTATAAAAATATCCGGGAGGAAATGCAGGAGAAGGAAGTGAGGTGATGCCCCTGCAAGGATGCTGACTGGGAAAACAGACGTGCTTGCAGGTGATATGATCTTACAGGTGTGTTGGTAACTGGTATGACACAACTGTGGACCGGAAAAAACTAAAACTAGATCTCAGATCTACCAGAAGAATCTTCAGGATGCATATTCTCAGGCATTGAGCCACTACAATAATTCACTCACTTCTGGTATGCCAAGGATAAAGACTCTGATCCAAAATAAATGTAAAGGGATAAGTCAGAAAAACTTATCTAAATGCAACTATGTAGAAAAGAATTAGTGCTTCTTGGAGAAACAGAAGCCTGAAGTGAGAAACAAAAACTGATGAAAAATCATGTGCAAACATAGGAAATACAGATTATCTGGAGAAGATAAAAAAGCCTGATGTATTTTGCCTGGAGAGAAAGATAGTTCCCATGGAGCTTCTATAAGGAAAGATGCTGTCAAGTGTCTGGGCTGTAAAATGATATAATTGGAAAGACGATAATCTTAAAGGCAGAATGAAGATAATGAGGAACTTTTCTGTATAGGAGCCTTGTCAAGCTTCATATCTAATGAAGATGAAAGATCAAAAGGACTTGGTGGTCTTATTCCTGAAAATCTGTGGCTCACTTACAAGGATTTTATCAATATATTCTAGGGTATCAGAGTAGCATGGAAAAAAAATCTGAGAAGTCACAGAAACAAGTTAGATAGGATCAAAAGTGGGAAGAGAGATGACTGCGTAAACTGTTGAGGTATCTGCTTATTAGTTCTATTGAATTAATTTTAATTATTCTCATGCTGTTGGTTCTGGGCTCACAAATAGTTATGAGGAACATTTTGATAGGCTGTTCTTTTTTGATAAGAAGAGAGTCTGCTGTGCAATGCTATTTTTATTCTTTTATTCTTTTTAATGAAGAACTCTGACAAAAATGTTCCTTGCTTACTCCATTAGTATACCTGCATTTATCACTTTATGCCAAGAATATGTTTTCCCCTAAAGCTATTTTTCTGACCTTACATGTAAAGTAAATACAGATGTTGTAAGTGAAGAAGAGAGGTAGCATTTTGGATTACTATTATTGCTGTTCACTTGTTCTAGAAAAGATTTAAGGGGTTTGTTTGTATGTGTGTTTGTTTTACCTTGCTGACTTGCCAAAAGAGTGTCATGAGAAAGAAAAGGGACCGAGGCTGAATGCTTCGTAATGGCTTTGTGAGTAATTTACCTTTGGCATAATTTTTGCCATGAACAAAAGCTTAAAGAGTATTAAATGAAATTTGTATTATAATTTTGAACCACTCGTAGTGTTGCAGAATATTTAAATAATGTAAAAGACTGAATGCAAATAATAATATGTCGTTACATACTCTACACAAATAAAGTATAATTGATTTTAAAAAAAAACCCTACTTTTCAATGTGACAGCCCAACATATAAAATGGTGCATCTCACTTGACTTTTTATAGATGCAATTTAAGCTGCTCTAAAAAGCTGGATTACCTTGTTGTGAGGATAGGAAAGAATTACCTGTTCCAGTTTTTGTCAAAGGCAGATTGTCTTGTGAAATATCGAACCCTCACAGTGTTTGGACTGGCACCATTGATACAAAGTGATAGTATCCAAAGGTTTCATACAAGTATTGATTTTTATTTTTAAACACAGAAGGAAACAGGAGGAAGATTATTTGCCACCAGCAACAGGGAGCTGCTGTCGATGTGCTGGGTGGTGGTGGTGGTGTTGTATTTCACCTTGAGCTCTTAAAAGTAAACGTCTCACTCTGTCTACAGAAGTATTAGCATAGAACTGCAGTGCTGATGTTTACTATACGAAAGAATGAAAATTAACTCAAAAACAGTATATGGCAAAAATGCAAAACGGGACAACATAAGGGAAAGAAATTAGTGCAATCTTTTATTTTTAGCTGAAGTGACTGGGTGCAAAAATCGATATTTTTAAGTGATCTAATGAGCTGGACCAGCCCATATGAGCTGCTATGTTTTGTCAGAATGCTGTTGAAATCAATAGGTTAAAATGAAACAAAATGAAAGCTTGTATTTTTTTTAAAGTAAGAGTGATTTATTATTCATTAAAAAATCAAATTAATATTTAGAACTCCAGAAGTGGCACACCAGGCATGGGAGGCAGGAAGAGATGGTCTATAAAGAAGTTTTGAGTTCAACAGGACATTGCATCTGTCTTGTGAGAAGCGATGGCCCGGATTGCACTGCTCACACTGCTGTCTCATATCATCAAATCCGATGATCCAACCAGGACCTGGCTCTGCTGAACGCTTTTTCCTGACCCCGAGGAAAAAATATTTACAATTCTTTTGTCTTAGTTCCTGACTGTAAGAAAGGGAAAATAACTCTTCCTTTCCCCCTCCCTGAGTCTCCTTTATTTGTGCAACTCTGGGGCAAAGAGCCATGCCTGATTTATGGAGGATATTTAATATGATATAATTATGAGATACAGATATTTCCTAAATGTGTATAAGTACCTTGGGGGTTGTTTGTACTTCCCCTGTGTAGCATAGAACAGAGGAGTCCCTACACACTCAAGAAGGGGTCTTGCCAAAGGAGTTTCCTTAAGGGGTAGAGGAGGATGAGTTCCCTGCTCGGGATGGTTTCTGGGTCCTATTTCGCATGGGTGGAGTTGCTGAGGGTACCGAAGCGGTGAGTCTGAGGAGTTAGAGAGCTGATTTGTCAACTTTGCTGCAAACCTCCCAAGCAAGCTCCTCTGGCAAACTTCATAAGAGGTGACTGGATTCTGACATCTCAAAATTATTGCTGCGTAATTTGAAACACACCTGTTCATCACTCGCATTTAGCCTTGTGTAATGCATCTCATTAGAATCTTGTGGTAAACCTCACTGGAAGTATTCTAGAATAGCAAGTTGTTAGGATGGGACAGAACGGAATTGCCCAACATGATTCACACACAGGGTTTCTGAGGTCAAATGATAAACTTCACATTAGATTGAAAAATTAGCTGTATATCTTAGTGCACAGTGGGCAATTAAAACTGCAAGGAATTTTTTTTGTGGAGCTTGTACTGAAACAAAACCAGTCTTATCTTATTTTTGCTGATGCTGATAACTTCTAGTAGTCTGTTTTTATTAACCAGTATAATCAAAAAGCTGCCAAATTTGGGAGGAACAATGCTATATAGTAATGTAAACAATGCAGCTCAGGTGTGAGTTCAGTGGCTTCAGAAAGGCAAGGCAGAGGTGGAAAACTCAGCTGCACTGGTAAAGAGAAAATAGTTACTTTGAAGGCTGCCAGGAAGTTGAGCATCCTCAATAGTGCAACATAGTTTTGATAAGTATGATGCCTGTTTCAGGTATAGAGAGAATCCCAGGCCACCAGTGTTCAGCAGAGCTGAAGAGACCACATCAACCAGTACTTCCCCAGGAAAAAGGCAATAGTCAAATATTTTCCTGTGCATGGCCTGTACTGCTTGACACACAGTGAGCTTTGGTGGTGGAGTTTCTCAGGGTATACTGTACAATTCAGTACACAGTCCCAGCTCCCAGCAGTCTTTGGATGTGCTGCTAAAATACTGTTTGACTGGGATCTTCAACGAGGAAGAACATGTCAGGCAATGCCGTTCAAGTTCAGATTATTTTTAAAATTATTCCTTGGACTCCTGACAGAATCAGATGCTCCTGAAAACGTCAAAGTGTCCTTTTTTGTGAACAAGTAAGCAGGCACTATTAAAGAATTTGGCTGTCTGTCCCCCTTTTTTATATCCCACCCTTTTTTTTTTATCTTATTTTTCTTCTTTCTTTTTTCTTTGTCGTTGTTGTTTCTTTTTGGGTGCTCCTCCTAAGGTAATTATGTTTTGAAGGAGAACTGGCTGGAACCTTTTTTTCTGTTTTAGTATTTTTCCCCTTGAAATATAATCCCGCTGCATGAGTGTGCTACTAGTAAAATACTTGTTAGCTGTCATTGTAACTGGAATTCACGGAAGTGTAACTTCTCTATATGGATAAAAGCTGATAAGACCAATTTGGAAGCAGAGCTTTTGTAGAGAGCTGGGCGAGTGTTTCCTGTTGCTGGTGGAAGAACTGTGCTCTTGCAGATGCTGAGGGTTGCCACAGTGGATAAGCATAACGTTCCTCTCCAAGCCTCAGCAAAGCTCCAGGGTTTGCCACGTGCTCGGCCGCACGGTCCCACGGCCACAGAACACGGACCTGGTGAGGGAGGAAGAGTTTAAGGAAACATTCTTTAGTTCAATGGAGCATTTTCTAAGCAGCAGTGCAAGACAGATCAATATAAATCCTATTTTTATCTCATGTTAGGTCAAAGCATGAATTCTAGTAGACTGAGAACATAAAGTATGCGTTATCAATTTTTTTTTAAAAGAATTACTAGTTAGTGACTAATTATTAAATGTTAAGATGTTTGTCTTTATGCTCAGGCTCCGTTAACATTTTAATTTGGACCAGGAGTGAGCTTTTGAAGGGAATCTCTCACTCCATTTTCCCCACTAACCACAGTTTACATGACAGTGTGGTGTGGGGGCACATCAGCTGGATTCATTTTGATTGAAACTAAAGCAAGGGCTGTGCTCCAAAAGGGTGTAACTAATGTACTGCACATGCCCACAGGCGCCCAGTTCATGGGGTCAGGTTGGAGTCAGCCTAAAACACCCTGCCAAGGCAAGGGCACAGTTTCACCATGCAGAGTCGTTTTTGATGTGCTGCAATTTAGAAGGAAAACTTGTACCTTTCTTGCAAGCGCAGGGTTACACCCCCTTAGAAATTGAGATTTGTTATCTCTGTTCCTTGAGGAAGTCTGGCTGCAGTGCTGAGCTGGTGGGAGTGACTGGAGTCAGCCAAACACCCAGGTACTGCTGTGAAGTTTGGATTAGGCTCTTATTTTTAATACTTAAACCCACTTGCTTTAAGGGGCACGCAAAGATTCTTTTTCCTTTTTTCCCCAGACCCACAGAATAGCACACCATTAGACTGCATACTCACACATTTCCATTTTCCCCAGATATTATTGTGACTTTCTCAGCTCCCATGTAGCCTCTGTGACCTACGTGCTTTTTCCAGAGAAACTCAACTTTTGAAATGTTCCCAGAAACTTCTGTATCAATATAGTTCAAGTATGTGGTGCCTGGTTTGAAAGTTCCCCTGTCAAAAGAAAAGCACAGAAGTGATACTATGTGTTGTCTACAAATGAGGAAAAAAATGCTACAGTTTAGGTAGAAAGAGAGATGAGGTGATGGGATGCTATGTGAGTTGAAGCTTTGAAAACTATAGTTATAATTTTTTTTTGGAGGTTAGGCAAAATTTTAGCTCAGAACGTGTTATTGGAGAATATGTTCCTTGGGGAATGCAGAAATGCAGAGGGCTCTTGATGCAGACACTCATGTAGATCTGAGGCTTTTAGCTCAGGCAGCAGGGGATCATGTCTGCGGTCCAAAACCACCAAGTTTTGTCCTCTCTGCTGAGTAGCTATTCAAGCCATGTGGCAAAATCTTATCTAAAGTCCTTGGACCTTAGGTTTTTGGGGTTTTTTGTACATAAAATATATATGTATTTTGGACAAAGATTGTAATGGGCTACAATTAAGGGAAGATTAAAAAAAAACAAACCAAACAAAAAAACCCACCAAACCAAAACCACATAAGAAGTATACATATGCACTTTTCATTCAACCTTTTTTTAACGATTGGGAAGGATCATTTCATTGACATTTTGGTTGATTTCTTCCTCCAAATCAGTATGGCATTGTTTTGCTTTCGGTGAAGCTGTGGTGGTGTTGAGGCTAACCTCATCTCTGTGTGATTCATCCTGAATAGCTGGAGGAAGTTCCGAGGACTAAGTATCTTCTTTTTTTCTGTGGTGCAGTTGCCAGAAAGGAAAGTTGGTGAAAGCCACAGAGTGTCTGTATTAACCCTACTCAAGAAAGCTGAGAAAACATAATTCCTACTTATACAGGGAGGTAATTCTGGATCCCGTTACATGCTTTCAGCCCATCAACCCAATGGATGGGCTTGTTGGGACCTAAGGAGGAGATAGCTACTCAGAGAAATATATAGAAATATGCAAATGACTTAGTTTCTTAGATTTCTGTGCCCTTCAGGATGATAACACTAGTTTAGTTAGCCCAGCCTTTGTTAGTATTACCATGGGTTTATCCTAGTCTTTTGTTGTTGTTGGTAAACGGTATCTGTCTTCAAGCAAGTGCACGTCAAAAAGTTCTCTTAGTGTTTCTGCTTGCTTTCAACCACAAAGAAAGTTGAAAATTATAGTTTACATTCCTGCCTTCTGCGGTATCAGGGTTCATTATAACAGAATGCACATTACAGTGTGACGTTAACATAGAAATTACCTGCAGGTGTTTCGCTACAGTAGTGTATTTGCAACCAAAGGTAACCCAGGTAAAAACCTATAACAGGGCTGTGGTTAAACACAGCAGAGGGTGGTTTTGCAGTATTTAAATTGTGATCTTGACAAGGTTCAGTTTATGAGATCTGAATTCACATCTACTCGAAAAAGCCAGGTTGAGGGGACAGGAATCCCACACTTCAGCACAGCTCATAAACAAGCTGCAACTGTCTTATATATTCCCTTGAGGAGGGAATGATTAAATGACCATACATCACACAGCTCTTGGTCTTCTCAGAGAAGATCACCAAATTATGTTTGAGCCCAGCAGTAGCCACAGAGCTTTTTGCTGTTGCCCACTTTGATGTTAACCATCATCCTCAGAAAAGAAAATACAGAGCAGGAGACCAGCAAGCAGATTTTGACCACAATTTGTAGCACAGGTGACTTCAACCACTTAACAGCTACTTGTATCACCAGTGTAAATCACAGATCACATAGAGCGAGATGAGACATGTACAAATACTTGTGTATAAATTCAACATGATAACAATGATAAGGCCATTTTTTCAACAGACATGTTAAGCTTACTTGTCAATTGTATATTCTTTCCTGATTCCATTAGTTCCAGTCAAGGCTACATCTATATTTCCCTTCATGATTTCTGTTGCAGATACTCTGACATGTATCTCTTTTCTCCAGCCTTTGAAAATAAAAATAAATAGATTATGGTTGTAAGGAGATTCCTTTACTAACGGTTAAACTCCTCATATGTTTCAATGTCTTTCAGGTAGAAGATCGCACAAATGTGCTTATAAGCAAACAAAATGTCACTCTTTATTAAGGCAAATGCTAGTTCTGTGTGATTCTAGTAGCATTGATTTCCTTGACAAGTGGCCTAAGTCAGCAGTTTGTGGATGTTGAAATGAGAGTACTCATTCAGATTTAAGAAAGTACAAGTTTGTATATACTTAATTTTTTAGATTTTTGTTCTTCTAGAATGTGAAATTAGTTTTGTTTGTTTGTTCTTGATTTTACTTTCATACTTTAATGCCTAGTGAATAACGACCTCCAAGACTCTCTCTTTATTGCCCTGGCAGTCATCACATGTAATAGATTACATTTTATATATGAATTTTCTTCTTTCCTAGTTCTGTGGTTGCTTCTATGTTAATCACAATTAAAACTATGCTTATTACTACCTGCCATTTTAACTTGATGAAATTTTCAAAAATACACTGAAATCATCTAGTTTTATAATTTTTCATCATTAACAATCTAAGTTTTTCATTTGGAATTTTGAACTTTCAGCACAACATTCCTTCCACCTTCAGCCTGATAGAATTTTTTGAGCTATCATCTGATTTAAAAAAAAATACAACAGGGTCTCTAGGTCAGAGATCAGCATCAGCTGAGCTGTTTCTATGATTATCTCAGCCTTTCCCAGATAACTCTTGTACTGCATATCCCTAACACACCTGAAACTCTGCATTTTATACTGTGTTCCACTCATTAGCTCCAGCTGCTCTCTGTAGAAGTGAAAGATATCTGTTCACACATAATTCATTGCCAGTTCAGAATTCACCACCCAAAAGAAGCACTTACGAGCATATGGAGGGCAGGCCCCTGTGTTCAAATAAATCTTTTGCTCTTCTTTTTCAGTTTTATTTGAAAACCTATCAGCATAATGACCCATCAGTGGGCATCCTTCCTTTGGACATGGGAAGCACTTGCCCTGGGGAAAAATAACAGTGTGTG
This sequence comes from Columba livia, assembly GCF_036013475.1. NCBI lineage: Eukaryota > Metazoa > Chordata > Aves > Columbiformes > Columbidae > Columba > Columba livia. The sequence goes on from NC_088607.1 coordinate 7,937,486, forward strand.
TTACAAGATGTTTTAATCTCACTTCTTAAATTTTAAGAAATTAGGGTTTTTTTTCTTTTTCCTAGCTTTTTTTTGAAAGGGTACTTGCTTCTGAGTTCAGATCATACCTTCAGCATTTATCAGTATGGTGAAAAAAGGAGCTGAGATGGTCAGTCAGCTTATTTCTTCTGGTTGAAAATCAGAGATAAACAGGTTGGAAATTTGGCCTCATATCTCACAATTTTGCAGAGACTATAAGCAAATACCTTAATGCATGTTTTACCTTACTGCCTGATCCATAAAATACAGGTAATATATCCATTTTTCATAGGTCCATTGAAAAGTTGTCTGCTAATTATTATAGGCTGGGTAACCATATTTGCAAGGAGGTCTGGCTGGATATCAGACTTGTATAGTACATATATTTAAGCTTAGGAATACTGAAGTTTCTGGGGGTCTCACTTTGGGATGTGTTCGGTCTGTTTTTCAGCCTTTACTCCCATGCAGAACCTTAATGAAATTAATCTATCTACACAGAGCAAACGTTCAGATCAAGGCTTTGACATCCACTAAAACAAAAAGCCAAAAAAGTGTGCATATTTTCATTGAAAGTGATTTAGTTGCAGTTGGAAAAAATAGTGTTGTTATATTTAGATTACTGTTGGTATTTAGAAGGTTCTATAAGAACTAGCATTTGTGGATCAGGCTATTTGGGTGTCAGGCAAATAAAAGGCTAAATGATCATCATCACTTGTTTATTATGACATTGAAAAAAACTTTCCCTTGCATCACTAAATTGCACAAGCTTTAGGTTTTCAAGTCCTGAATTACAGACTTCCAAGTTACATGGACACATTGCTACAAACATTAACAACTTATCTGCAGTATTGTAATTGTTTGTTTTGGGAGTATGTGGAAATAAATTCAGACTTGTCTTCCTTCTTGACCAGTCCTCAGTTGCTTTGCCAGAATTAGTCCACTAGAAGTCCAGCCATGAGAAGCACGAAACACCAGGACAGGATGGCACCTCTTGCTTGTGTCACCCAAGGGTTGTGTGAGCAATTCTGTGCTGTAGAAATAGCTCCCCTGAAAATGTTTATTGTTTATAACGATGTTTTATGATTTCTGAAATCCAGAGTCTGGCCTCTTGATGATGGGTTCAACCAGCTTTAGATGGAAATCCTTCAAGCAGACTTGGTGTCCCTTACTACTGACCTATGCAAAAGGTGAACCCAGCCAGTGCCTTTCATTACCCTCTTACTCAACTCTTCATCTCTCCCTTCATAACTCTTTTTGGTGGTTATATTTACTGCCTTATTTTCATTTTTTGGAGTTTGCTGCTTTGGTGTTTTGCCTATTTTTTGAGTGTGGTCTGCATGAGGGCAGTCAGTGGGTCTGCACAGACTCCCTGTATCCTGGATCTAGCATATAGAAGTTGTCCCAGAAAATACTAAGAGAAAGGCAGGGCTATAATCCCTCAGATAAATATGTACCCAAAACTTACCAATACAAAAGCTCGATATGTTTTGCACTGATACCCAACAAATCCATTGGGAGTGACAATACTCTCAGCATAATAGCGGAGACTTCTTTTATGTCCACATGCAATAGACCGATATTCTGGGGAAAAAGCCCAAGTAAAAAAGATTAAAGCTACATAGTAACATAAAGACTATGTCAAAACACTTGTGGGTCCTTTTGCTCAAAAGCATTTATACATACAGTGAAGTCTCAGATTTAAAAAAAGTTGTAAGTGTGAATTATTTGATTTTATAGTAAAACATGTACTTATGGCTATGTATATTTTTTTGATAGGAAAGAGCAAAGTTCTTCTGCGTGCCTTGTGCTCATGCTGAAGTTCACAGGTGTGGAGATGCACCAAGGTGGACCTTGTTCAGCCTCCTGTCCTGCTGTGTGTACTTAACTGCTCTTATTTTAGCATGAGGACCAAGGAGGATTCGGGAGAACTTGCCTTTGATATTTCAAATACTGGAATAATTCATAGCTACAGTGTTTGAAAAGCATATAGTAGTTACTATGAGTTAGTTTTCATTTGCTTACCATTATTACAACATAGTGTTTTGTAAAAACATAGTTTCTACTCATTTCTAGGATTAAAGATAATTGTAGTAATTATTTCAACTTCAGTGGCTTTCAGTGTTTTTAAGCTCTAGAAAATCTGTGGTCATTTGACAGTGGTGATTCTGTGAAATGCTCTGAAAAGCAAGATGTTTGCCAGTGTGTCCTTGATTTTGTCAGAAATATTTGAAACAAGTACATTTTCCCATCAGAATGATATTTATAAGCAGTCAGTGCAGGAAAGAAGAAAGTGCTATTTCGGTTATATTTACAGGTCCCTAGTAACAAGTGCTGTCATCTTTGGCTCTGAAGTCTCTCCATTATCAGAGTACAATATACCAAAGGTAGGTTGTATAAAAATAGGCTTTGCTCTGCTTCAGCATGTGTCAGGGCTCACCTAATCACAGGGGACGTCTTGGAGGGACTGAAGTGATTAGAAGCTGGCAGAGTTTATAGTGAAATTAGAATTTCACCTGCTGTTCATATATATGCGTCTTAAAGACAGTAGTTGTTATTGATGAGGTGGCACACATTGTTCTTTATTAAAAAAAAAAAAAAAGAAGTATAGCAAAATACCTCTGAAAAGTATTTCTGTCTGTTTTTCTTGAAAATAATCTCCATCAATAAGGCTTCTTGAGTATTTTTTCTTTATAATTCCTTCTTCAAATCTAATTCAGAAGGGTCTGTGATTTCAACTTTAAAAATCTCAGCTTTTACTGTTGGCTTGCTTTGTGCTAGTTCCAAATTCACCTAACATCTATATAATGGGAACATAATACTCTTCTGACTACTGCATCAAAAGCTGAAGAAAGAAGTTACTAAGTAGCATTTCTAAAGCACTCCATAAATAAAAGCACTACATAAATGTAAATATTATCAAACAGAAGAGATACGCACAAAGGAAGGTTTAAACAAAAGGCAGGAGTTGAGGCCTCAATTTTTGGGAGCTGTATGAATGACTGACTCCATCAGCTCACGTTCAATAGAGCTGAGCTTCTTCTCCACAAAACATGGCAAACAGCCACGTGAAATGTCTGTGGATTTATTTTTTTCTAAAAATGAATACATTTTCATGGAGCCTGATTGGAAAGTGTTTTACTTCCAAGTGACTTTGTGCACAGCCAGCTTTCAGCCCTCTTTGTTACTGAGTTCTCCAACCAGTTCTAAGACAGAGCATCTTTGAAAGCCAATCGCTTAACTAGTGGTAGGGATTTCAAAATGTTCAGCTGTGAATAACAGATATTCTTATTTTTGTAGGTTAGGCACAGAAGACAGGATTTTGGGGACCTATTGTACTGGATCCCAGGGTAATTCTGATTAACCGCCCCACTTTCTTTGAAGAAGATAAACTGTCAGTGCAGCAGTCATTTTATCATCTTCTACATTCTTAACCTTGTGCTGTTCCCTTTGAAGACACTAAAGCTGTTAATGGCATGGATGAGTAAGTCTAACCCCAGTAATACTGGGACTGATGTCTTCCTAGGGACAAGGGAAGCTTAGATTTTAATATACTAACTTTTGGATTATCCTTGAATGAAATTTTACTGGTCCTTCATGTGTGGAATTCCCACTGAGGTCAGTCTGTCATCACAGGTTGTTATAACAGGTTGTGATGAACAAGTCTGTATGCTTTAAATGAAGTTTCCATCTGGAATTTGCCTTGGTTAGTGTATAAAAGAACTGGAGGGTATTTCACAGGCCGCTTTAAATCTTCTATTTTTGAGCATTGTCTTTGTGTTCCAAATCTCAACTATATAAATAATATATACCTTCAAAAGGCTTTTACCTTAGCCTGGCCTGTATTTCTAACTGTAGCTTATAATGAGGTATTACTTCTTTAAAATACATTTACCTCTCATTAGGTCATTGATATCCCGAGTTGCAGGAGGTACACGAAGCTGCTTGCATCCTGGCATCTTCTTCCCTCCATTTGGGTAAAAATCCAGGTGGCCACAGGTCTGAAGAATCCCTGGAGCTGAAATGTAAGATGAATTGAGGCTGATTATTCTCTGACATGCTGTTGCCATCCCCTATGTTGGTGTTAACCTTTGTGTGAAAACTTACCAAAGTCAAAGAACAGATGACCAGCATGAGTATGAATTATATCAACAAATTTTGCATCTGAAGGATCCAGCCTAACCATTGTGGGAGTATACTGGAAAAGGGGCCCAGCTGGATCCAAACCTAAATAAATGGAGATAAGTCTGATTGAGTAAATAATACTGTATGTCATTACATGCAATATGTGTACATTGTATGTCATTGCATTTCTACCTTTACTCTATGTATGAACATCCATTTTGTGGTCCATGACAACCAGCAAAACAAGCAGGGTTCTATAGAAAGATGGCTAGAGGCAATGCAGTGCAGTAAAAGGGTGGTGTCTCTTGGGGAACAATGGCTTTTGGGGGACAATGTTATAAGAAGTAGTTTGGGGGTTTTTCTGCATGTTAGTGAATGATATGCTACTGTGTAGATTTGTCTGAGGATTTTATTTGGCTAAAGATCTATTTTTGTTTCCAAAAGTGTTTGGTTAAAACTGTTACCCCTTTTCTGCAGTGTCAGTGAGCTCTCTTTGGGGCTGAAACAAGACAGTTCTGACCCCATTTTCTCTGAATAGCTTCTGTGACTTCTTACTGTGTACACAGCTTAGTAAAAGCAACGTCTGTGCAGAGAAAAGAACTGACTGGAGGGGGAAGGAAAAGAGAAAATAGCCTTTAAAAAAAGTGATGTCTGAGTGTGTCATGATGCTGTGTCTCTGTGTAGCTATGCAACTAAAAGCTTTCTGCCTTCTCAGGGTGTCCATGGCTATTTACTGTCTCTTCCTGACATACTAGATCTAGGGTTTTTACGTTTTTGTTTCAGATTTTCAATCTTCTGAACAGCTGAAAAGTCATGTTAGAGTCGGCTTTTAAAACCAAATATGAAAATGAGTTGCTAATGTTTTGCAAGTCTGTTATTCCACATCTAATACAATATTTTGTTCCTGTTCTTTTATATCATTAAAAATCATAACCAAGTGCTCCCTGGGACTTGTGACCAGTGAAAATTGGTCTCTATTTAGCCACAGTTGGGACAGTTAAGCCTTTCTGATCTGTCGCAGCTGAGCCTTTCTCAGGGCTACGAATGTTGACATGTGAATTACATGGCATGTAACAGGACATGGCTTCATTTGTGTGCCGTCATGCCAGCTGTATACTGTTAACTGTGACCAATCAGTCCACTGCAGTCTGTACTGTGTGGTTATAAGGCAGCAGTGATTCTTCAGTTCTCTTAAGCTGCACAAAAATGTAAAGTCTCATCAGCTGGAATAACCTCAGTACCTGTTATCCTTCCAATGCCGGGTTTCCTTCTCCCTGCCTCCCCAGCGGCGTGTGCTCCAAGACTATGGCCAATGAAATGAATGTTGGCAGGGGAGTAGCCATAATCTTTCTGTGAAGATGTATGGAAAGGAAAAGAAAACAAAACCAAAAAAAGTGTTAAGTGGGGGATACAAGCCTGTGGAACTGCATCATAGCCCCATGCTGAGAGGACATGATGGCGGGAGGTGGAGGGGAGTGCCTCAGGTAGGAAGTTTCTATTGCAGATGGTGGGATCTGTACTAAAAGAGGACCAGGTCCCAACTCATCCCATCCCCTCTTGTATCATGTCTGCAGAAGGGAGTAACCTCTATCAGGAATTGTCCCTCATGGCACAAAAGAAGGAAAAGGGAATTTCTGCACATAGCTTCTCTGCGTTTGTGCTGATTCCTTATCCAAAAGGTGCCTCACCCCTGAATCTGTCTATCCAGTCAGGTTAACAGTCTGTGGTGGAGTTTTCAGTGTCTTTGCTGGCAGCAAACCCTGTGTGTGAATCAAGCAGCTGTCCTGCCATGGAGATGCTCCACCAGGCAGGTCCTGCAGGATGGGGAGGACCACGCCAGGAGTGCTGCAGGAAGCCTGATGCTGGTGGCTGCAGAAGAGTCACTTCTCTGTGCTGTGACTTTGTTCTTGCAGGATGCAGTGTGCGTGACCTGCAGATGAATGTTTTAACCATATTGGCTCTCGATTGCTTCTCTTTACCAATTTTTCTGGACAGTCTCTAATCTGATGTCTTAGCCAGTAAAAAGCCAATTGTGAGCAAAACTTTCAGAAACTGTGGCCTGTAAGCCTTTAGGGACCTGTGTATCTGTGGTCTGACACTGAAGTCACTATTTCCATTTGTGCAGGATTAGAGACTTTATGACGTTTTCAGCTGTGTTGTTGAGTACCTCTCTATTCCTGACTCTCTTACGTCAAACCTAAAGGTGCCACCCTGAACGCAGCCTTTACCATACAAACTATGTGCTGGCGTTCATGTTCCACAGGTATTTTTACCTCAAGAAAGTTCACCAGATAGACCAGCTCAGCCCCCACAATGCGGACGTTGTTAGCGGCTGTGGTGTACAAGCCACTGGAGCCACCTGTCCAGTCAGCCAAAATGCAGTTCACATCTTCAGTGAGAAGCATCAGCTGGTGGAAAATACAAAACCAGAATGAAACAGGCCTTAATAACTATTATGGTGGGGTATATGCAAATAAAGTTTTGTTTTGCTGTAGCTGAGGACTCACTTTTTTAATGTGACTGGTAAAGACACATCTTTCGTGTCTTAATTCCTACTAATACTGAAGAATGAACACAAGGAGGCAGAGTGGAGGCAGTGATTTGAACGCTGTAGCAAGACACAGTAGCCTGCTTCAGATCTGTTTTCCATTCCAGATGCCCTGGTCAGCTTTAGGGTGTCAGCTTATTTTAATGACAGTACGCCAGTTAGAAAAAGAGCACAGTGTGACCTCTTTTTTATTATCTAAGCTTATTATTATATTACCAATATTTATATGCTTAGGTCATCTGAAATGATTCACAAATCTGTGTTCATGTGCTTGAATTTTTCATCCACAACGTTCATATATTTTAACTAAAATATTCTATTTATAGACTTCTGGCAATGGAACAAAACAATTATGTTTTTGAAATGTGCCTAAATAAAATGAAAACAATCTGCTGAACAAAGCATTTTGTTTTTATTAGATCAAATGCCTCACTCAAATTGAAGTGTTTATTTTGACCTTTTGCTGAGGTGAGAAAAGTGACTTTTTTTTCCCCCCTTTATTATTGCCAAGGAATTGAAAAATCAGTTCATTATAGCTTTCCCTGTGGAGGTGAATGCAGCAAAAGGGCACTTAACAGAAGGCTGAATTGTGCTATATTCCCCTGAATTAGCAAGAGAACAGAGGTGTAAATTTTATGTGGGGATTTTAAGGCAGTTAATGGGGGGAAGTGGATATTTGCAATTTCAAACACAAGTGAAGTGACAGTAGTTGTACCATACCCTGCACATATTTGCTATCCAGGGGAGGTCCGGTCCAGCAAGGTGGCCGTGTATGATAAAGCGAGTTTTCCTGTGTGGTCGGAAATTTGTAGTTTTTATAGTTGAAGGATTTGTAGCAGAAATTTTCTGTATTAAAACCAAAAATAAATAAATAACCAACAACCAGCACAACAAGACTGTGACTGCTCTTGCCTGTGTACATTTTGATTCAGGGTCCCAGTGGTTAAGGCACAATTCTGGACTCTGAAGAGATGGGTCTTGTTCCTCACTCTTAAACTGTCTTGCTGGAGGATATCAATTAGTTGCTTCAACAAATTATTCACTGCCTCTAGTTAATCAAACTCATGATATTCGTATCCTTTGCACAATGCTTTAAGATCTGCTGATACAACATGCCATGTAAATACAAGATTTTATCAAACAACCATGGAGATAGAAAGATAGAAGCTTCTGCAAGGTATTATGTGGTTGACTTGGAATTCATGCCTATTTTTCTTTCTTTTTTCTTTGAAGATAAGACCTTCATCATTAAGCTTGTTTATATTTTATCCTAAATATATTTGAAACAGCATGAGAAAGCACACCAAGCTTACAACAGCAGAGGCTGGAGGCATTTTAAGGCATTATTTTCTTTTGAAAAAGTCTGAATACTGCGTTGTTTTAAGAATTAGTTCTTATTTTTTTGTTGTGGTTTCATAAGCTTAAAAGGAGATGCCATGCACTAGTTAGCATATATCTCACCTTCGGTGAAAAACTGATTAAATTTAAAACCTTATAGGCACTCTCAGCTAGGGATGTCAGACTTGTTTTGATGTGCCTCAAACAGGAGAAATCATTGAACATCTCTGTTTGTGACTGCCATTTATATATGTATATGTATAAAATAAACTTTTTTCATGTAATGTAAGCCAACAACAGCAACAAATTGTACACCTCACCTCATATTTATTGGCTTCATTTTTCTTGTCCAAGGAGCAAGAAAAATGAAGCCAGTTAACACTTTCTGACGGTCATTTCTTTCACCAGACAAGTCCATGGCTCCACAAAACTGCTTCATGCTATGGACGAGCCCAGCCCAGACACTTCCAAGACCTCCAGCATCCTGCTGGGAGCTTTCCCCAGTACTTGCTTGGTCCTCAGAGGAAAGGGCTGACTCACTGCAGGTGTCTTCAGTGTGTTCCCATCTGATCCACTTAGCTCCCTTTAGCTACTTCCATTTGTTCCTCTGCCACAGTCCAGAGCTTTCTCGTGCTGCAAATACTTTGCAGACATTGTAGGTAACTGCACCTTTTTACTTCTTTTCTTCCATACAGCTCCAGAGTCTGCTGGCTCTGTGCTTCTCTACCTGATGTGTTTTCATGAGGGACAACAGGATTCAGATCTCTGTAAGAGAAGCCTCCAGGCTTTCTCCATGCTATATCTTACCAAATCGTTTTATTTAGCTTTTTAGTTTGCATTTTCCCTAAGTCCTATTCTTCAAAAAACTGTTTAATATTTGGTTGTGTGTTTCTTTTTTTCTTTCTTTTTTAATTTAATCCCCATTTCATTCTCTTTTAGGTCGTTTCCTTCTTTTTCCATATATGGTTTCATTTTTTCCTTCATTTTTTTTCTTTAATCTCCAGTTTCCCTTTTTAAGCTTTCCTTTAACTTTTCATCCTGTTTTCCTTTCCTTGTCTGGTGAAAACACACACTTGCTCTCCTAATCTCCACTCTTAACTATCTGCTTGCTCTTGGGGCTCAGTGTTGGCCACCACATAAGCAGAGCCTCTAAGGGCAACTGCCTGTAGTTCAGATGACCGAATAATCACATGTATGAACAACATTCCTGGGTTGTGTATATGGGCCTGAAACTTGTTTTTAATCTGGAGGCACACAGGAACCAAAACTGAGCTATCTTTTTCTATTGTCTTCCCTACCTCTGGCTTCATAAAGCTAAACCTGAAACTGAATTTGGGTCATTTACTTTATATATATAAAATATATATATTAAAAAAAATATAAATATATATTTATAAAAAAAATATCTGAAATATCTCAGATGACCTGTGTTAGAAGGCTGCGATTACTATGTTGTAAATATACCTGGCTCATCAGAAAGCTGAAAGGAGGAAAAATAAATGAGGTGGAAGAAAGTTAGAATGGACTGTTCTTGGAGTCTGTAATGTAGAACTGGGGCTTTTCCTGGGAGACTTGTGAGCAAAAACACAGGTGAAAAAAACCTGTATGGATAATTTGTTGAATGTGTAGTATACCATCAGTTATTAAAACAAAGCGGTTTCTTACTTGATAGTTAATGATGTTGTCTTTAGTGAAAAGGAAGAAACTGGTGTTCACATCTTCTGGAGAGCTGGGCAAGCCTGCCAGTTGTCTCCCTGGGATCCCAGACCAAGGAGGAATATCTGTAAAGCATCCAAGCCTTTCATAGCAAACTTGCCTTCCTGGAGTACGCAAAGAAAAATGTCAGTGTTCTGGCAACATAGCAGGTTAGGCTGCTACCACTTTCCAAGAAGCTGGCAGAATAGTGTTTGTACCAGGGAAGCAGAAAATGGCTGTTTCAGATTAGGATGGCAAATGTGTTCATTTTTCACTAAAGGGCTCAGGTATGCTCCTGTGCCTTGTGCATGTAGCAGGGACTTGAACTTCAAGCCCAATTCCTGTTGCAAACATAGGGTAAAGCTCAGTTTGGTGAACTCACGACTTATTTTGTTAAACATATTTTTGGTCATCAGAAAAAGACAACAAAATCTTGATCCTTTATGGATCCAGAGAACAAAACAGCTTTTGCTCCCAGAGCAGAGCAGCCCTTCAAATTAACACTAATACTCCAGGGATTATCTAAATTATCGTTTGTTGTGCAACGATTCATGAAGGAGTAAAACAAAACCAAAATGTTAAAACAGCTACCTCTGGTTTTGCCACAATGTACATTAAATATCTCCCATATTTTTTTTAACACCATGAGATTTTAGTGGAAGCAATGAAGTAGAATTTGAGTGGAAATCTAGAGGAAAGCACAGCCTCAGGAAGTGTGCTCTGTGACTGAAGGACTAGAGTTTCCCAATTTCTGTTGTTGCTTTAATACAGTAATGGTGAAAATATGACATATGGGTGTTGCTGTTAAATAGCCTTACCAACTATTATATCACAATGATTGCAAAATTCCATATAAGTTTTATTGCTATTAAAAATATACTGAAAAAATGAGAAACGGGTTTTACCCAGAGTAGGTGGCAGATTCGTACATCATGACACTCTGACTTCTCTATTCATTACTCTAAGAAACCCAGTGGTAAAGTGATATATACTGGAAATACATCTAGAGAAAGAGAAGATTTAATTGTGGAGTTATAGCTAGAGACTCTGCAAGTGTTGCAGTGATTTCACAGGGGTGTTTACTCCGATACAAGCAATCATTTGGATTGTGGATTTTTGTTCCTCTCTGCACTTTCTGTCCCTGTTGAATTATTCTTTCCTATGAGTAAAAAGGTGTTTTGGACCAGGAGTATTTTCACATTCTGCGCATAGAGCTGTGAAGAGTATGTGCCTAGGCTGGCATTACAAGTGTTGTACCTACCAAAAATGTTTTTTAGAATCAGTTACTATATAAAAATACCTTTCTAATTCCCATTCTGTTTGCTACCTGAGGTACCTGCAAAAACATCTACAGAATTAAATAGGAATAGGTTAAATGTGGGAAAGATATGGGGTAACTCAGTGTTCGTAACAAAGAATTGTGTTAAATCTGTTCCAAAGCACATTCTTTTTCTAAAACACAGATATTCTAATGTAAGCTGCACACACTAATTGTTACTGTTTATAGGTTTTATCAGTTATGCGTCTCACCTCTGGCTGCATTGAGAAGAAGAAGAAGAGTGGTGATCCATACTACAAACATCTAAAACAGGTAAGAACAAAATTCAAATATAATTAAAAATGGAACCTGAAATTCACCTAAGGGTTTCCCTGACCCGTTAAAAGTCTCAGTAGCCATAGGATTACTTTAGTTATTTACTAAGTTGGATCCAAAAGAAACAATATTTCCTTAAAGAAGCAAAGCTTCAAGAAAATACCTTTGGCATTCTTTCTGTTCGCCCTGGAGATTTGGCATAAGTAGGCTGCCTTCTAAACATCTCTTGAAGATTTTCCTCCTGACCTTGACAAACGGAAGCTTTTGCAAACAAATGAAATTCTTAAAGGATTTGCAACAACGTATTTTTACAGAGTGAAGTTTCTTCTAGCATTTAGTAGAAAAGTTATTCATAGAACTGCTGTTCAGTGATTGTATTTAAAAGTATCTAGGAAAAAAACATAATTTGTGTTTCTCAATCATATAGATAGGCTTGAAAACTCATTTTTATCATTGCTATCAGCCATATATGCTTATCAGCCCTGATCTGCTTGATCACTCAATCACCAGCTGATAAGTAAGCATTGGAGAAAATGGACTAGTCATTTACTTCGAGGTGAAGTAGGGAAAGCCTTTTAAGTGCAGTCTCACTGGTACTACTGGTAACTTACCTTCAAAGGGAAGAAGATCATTCTTAGAAAACCCTAATATCAGGCCCTACTCCTCCAGTGAGTCCTGCACAGTCCTCTGAAGTCCATAATACACTGTCAGGAGCAAAGAGTTCATTCCCTGTGAAACTCACTGCAGGGTCAAGCGTGTCCTGCCTCCATCTCCTCTCCTCCAGCCACTCACCAAATACCCCACACCTTATCACGATAAACCTTATTTCAGTTCCTTAGATGTTAGCTCCAGTGAATCCCATTTTACCTTGGCAAAGCTCCTAGCAAGTTCTTTGGGTCCACCTCTCAGATGATTGCACCAAGCCTTGCAGAAGTCCTCTGAAGAGCCTGGAAGGAAGCAGGACAGCACTTTGTCTGCCCTCTGAGGACATGTGGCGGAGGGACGCTCACCCCACTGCTGATCTTCAGCACTTGGGTTCCCAGCTGCATCTGTGACTTTGTTGGTTAGTGCCAAAAGAGATCTTCTGTCAGGTATGCTTCATCTGAGATAACACGAACCAGGTCAGACAAGTTGCTGCATGACTCCACCTGTTTAAATGCAAAGTGTCAAATAGGGTGTTATTTTCATCCATTGGTAATTATTTTTAAAGCCAAAAAGTACAGGGAAGTGTGATGTAAATACTGAACAAACATGCAGCCTTTCAGGATCAGGAACAAGGCTCTTGCCATTGTCTGGGCTGCTTGTTTCTGTGTGATGCTGAGCTGGGATTCAAGTGACTTCGCATCAAACCAGACAGCAAAATCATCCTTCCTGGAGCTGATCCCTGCCTTAAATAATTTACAGTCTTAAGCAAAATTTTCAAATTTTTGTTTGATAGTTAAGTCTACTGTTACAACATCAAGACATAAACAAGGTGTTTTGGGATGAGCTAGCATGTATGTTTGCAAGGTTTAAGCTGTTACCTGCAAAAAGGGTAGAAAGAAGAGAGAAGGATGAAAAATTGTATAAAAATTTAATTGATTAGTCATCTGTAATTTTTTCTTCTTTGAGTTCTCTGATCTGTAATTTTGTTAGTGGATGAATTACCTGAGTTCTTTGAAAAGGTGACATAAATGCTTTTCAACAGGGGGAATAGTTTCTTGGGCAGACTGTTACCACATCCAAACATCACTAATTGAATCTTCATAATTAAATCATACTAATTGTGGTAATTTTAGTTTTTAGTGTTTTGATAATGATGTCTTTTCACTTTGTACTGTATTGTTGTCATACTATTATGTTAGCATTTCTGATTAGGCTTTCCTTGAAATCTGTGTTCCTGTATTGTAGGTCTTTCCAATGTAGATGATTCTATGTAGATCCAAATGAGAAACTTGCATCTCAACATTTCAATGTTAAACCCTTTAAGTACATTGAGTAACTCTTGGCACCTCCTAAGCCAAGGATGTACAGAAAGGGGAGACTCCTTTTGGGTATAAACTCTTCCGCTGGTTGATGACTTATCTCACATCTAGCACATGCAAGGATGAACTTGGTTAAAGTGACTTTTAAGAGTGCTAGGTACAAAACTCATTGGTTTTGTTTGTGTGTTTTCTTAGCTAGCCTTGAAAGCTTAATTTCTTCAGATGCAGATTGTAGAAGCAAATAGATCTTCCATCTCTGTGTTCCAGAAACGTAGCAGAAAATTAGGAAGGAGGGTTAGTACGTAGGTGAGGGAGTTTGTACTTTTCATTTCTTCAGGACTAAGTCCAGTAAAGTGTTGAATTCTTCACATTAAAATGATTTTGAGTTATCTTCTGCTCACATAATTAAAGACCTTTGTTAGGGTGCAAATTGGTCAGTTAACCAGTCAGCGACAGAATTTAGCAAACCAAAGTCCTGACCATGTGTTCAGAAGAAATGGTTAACAGAAGCACACACATAAAAATCTTCTTCAAAGTTATCCTAGGTCATCCTGGCCAGAACTGGATTCAGTGATAGCTAATGGGTGCTCAGAACTATGATACTACAGCATATGCTCAGATCTGGTGATCAGGAGCTCAGAGAGTGAAGTTTCTGGACAGGGACCTACCGACCTACCTATCTCTGCATGTTGTGGGCAGTGTAATTCAGTTTTGGGTAGTGTATGCATAATTTTTGTTATAAATAGTAACGATAATGTAAAGGTCTCATTTTCCAGCACATCAGTTGTAAGGCCCTGCCTGAGGATAACACTTCTGAATAAAAAAACCTTAGATACCAGCAAGTATTCTTCTATTTTTTTTCCAGTCTGTTTGTCTGCTGAAATAGATGTGAAGAGATCCAGCGTCTAATGCTTTTATTTATGCCAGTCTCAATGGGAACACTCATAGAATAAAATACTTCTTAGCTAAAGAAAGAACACCAAATGTTAAGTTCTACTTGCTTTCCATTTTAATACCATTTAAATGGACAGCTGTTACATGATTTATTAATACCTCCCATGGAAGACCATGTCTTTTTCCTGTACTTCTTGAGGTGAGCCTGGAGATTTAATGAGATTTGATCTGTAATGCTCCTGACCACGTATGGTCTCAGAAATTAAAATAGAGTGAAGAAGCCATTTGAGAGTATTTACTCCTACCTGCTCTCCTCATAGCAATTACGTGCGTAATTAGTCATCCTTCATTCACTGGGATAGCTGAGTAGGTCTGAAAGATCCCACTACCATACTACGAACTTATTTAATTCAGTGTCAGTTTAACGCTTCTGAAGATCCATATCCTGTCAACGTAAGATAGCAGAGATAAACACCCTCTTTCAGCCATATTCCATAACACCAACATTAGATTGGAAAAAAATGGGGGAAAACCAACATTTTCATAGTGCTTAAGTCTGATAAAATATCCCTCTCCTTGGAACAGTTTAGAGGAGAAAAGCCTTCAAGTAATATTAGTGAGTTAAGGCTTTCAAGCTTGAAGATGTATTTTATTATGGTCACATAATAATGGCACAATTGCTATTAACCATCTGGTTAGTAATAGATTATGCTTGTCTCTAGAGCAGCTACATGCAGACTGTAAGAATCTCAGCTGCATATTCGAAACAGATACAGTAGGTCAGAGTCACTGATTGAATTCAAGAGAGTTAGACTGATTTACACCAGGTAAGATCTGGAATTTGTGCCTTAAAACAACAAAATCAATTTATTCCTGTGGTTATGTCTTAGTTTGTATCAAACAGAATTTCAGGTGAGTTGGTTTTCAGAATTTCTGTGATAAAACACTCTTGTGCTTGATGCATATTCTGAGGACAGCATTGAATTTAAAAGTACAAAATAAGGAACAGAAGAATGTGTTAAAACAGAAAAATTTCAATCTCCAGCAAGGTATTTTAAGGCCTATGGACACTATGTGTGTTCCTCTAAACTTCAAGATGTAAATTAGTTAACTACAGTGCAAAAACAAATGAAAGAAATAAGTAAATATTTGGACTTTTTCCTAAGCAATTACCATTTCTTTCTCTCTCTCATCAGCCATCTAGCATGAAATGATTGCTTTTGTACTTTTGAAAAGTTAGAAATTATTTTAAGGCAATTAAATACCATATAATATGGATTTCACAGATTAATGAGAGAGCATGGAATAAAGAGTCTAATCACTGCTGTTTTACACAGCCCTATAGAAGGCTGTGGCAAATGAATTGTAATTGTTCATGATGAATTTGGTTATATGATTTAAAGATTACTTGAAGTGATGGGATAGAAAATCTGCCTGAAGGCCTTTGATTTTATATTTCTGAATTCTAAAGCTAGTAGTTATTAGTAAAATGGGAAGCCATCCTTTATGAGGTAATTGGGACAAAGCCCTATCTGATAGCATTATTAATGAAATGCAGTGCACCTTTAGAAGCACTATATGTATTTTTATAGATATATCAGTTGCTGCTTCTGTCTGAAATTAAAGAAGACATTTATTATTAAAAAGGTAATATCAGCTTGCAGGGTGGCTGAATTATTTTCTATATATTGATAAAATCATTTTATGTATTTATTTGGGAAAGATAATACTAGAGATAGACACATTCTACAAATTCTAGTCCCTCGCCAGATTTCCTCTGTATTTCAGTCTTAATCAGGTTTTTAATATCTTCATATCTCATTTTTCTCAAGCCGTTAAATGACTGTAATTGTCAGAGCAGAACACTCCGTGTTTAAAAATGGGTTATAAAGTCAATAGAATGATTTTAATTTATGCAAGCTATTAGCTGCTCTTAAATAAAAACACCTAATAAAATAATTAAGTGACTTCGTATTGGGCCTTTGATGTGATATGTGCCTGGTTTCTGTGGGTTTGGTTGTTATGTTGCAAGTGCTGCTTCTGTTCCGTCACATTTCCTTTAACTTCAGTTGAGTACAGGAGGTTTCTGTCAAGGTGCTGTTATGTCTGAGTCACTATCTTTAGGTTCTTAACTAATTGTGGTGTGGTAACTCACGTAATGGTTTAATACAACTGCGTATTGTTTTTATAGTATCCTCTACGCTTGCAGCCTGAGCACGGCTTTGAGTTTGTCGCTGATCTGTGTCTTGTCTGGAGGGGACGTTTGGATTTGGAGCTGTGCACATAAGGCACATGGTGATCTATAGATGTTTTCCTCAGGAGGACCCATGGAAGGGGCTGATATAAGGAGCAGCAGTTCATGGATGCTTCCTGAGGTCTGCTTGGCGCCTCTCATGGGCTGTTCCACTCCCTGTACTAAGGGGTGATTTACACCTTTTATCATATTTGCTTGTGATACAAAAATTCCTGTAAACAGAAAGGCTTCTTTATTTTGCTTTTGAATACTACTGTTTCTTCAGGCAGTTTGGTTTTCAGTGTAATTTGAGAATGCTGTCAGATTTTTATTGATTTGTGGGCCACTACTGGAATTAAATAAGGTTTTAATAAAAGCACTACCTTGGCCCTTACCTGTTTTCTGAAAGTCCCTCAATACTCGTTAGAGAGGGGCCAGCCAATACAGCACAGGTTATTAAGAAAATTAAATAATTTATAGCATCTTCCTATAAATTAAGTAACAAAAAAGCTGCAGGATCTCATCCATTTATTTTGCAGGCCAGCTAAATCAGTATGACTTACAATATGATCTCAGAAAAAATGAGCATTGCCATTTCAATTTTAAGCCTTTTGGCTTTGCAGTTACAAAAACGCAGACAATTTTGGAACAATGTGAAGAAAGCAGTCGTGAGGAACAGAGAAAACTCTTTAAGTGGCTATCCCAAATAAGAGTTACGAGGCAGGGTTGCGAAGCACAAAGTCATTTTAAGGCAAAGGAATGTGGGAGGGGGATGTTGCAATCGGCACAGCCTGCAATGTATAAAGACATTACCACACCAATTAGGCCTAGTAAGTGTAACTCGAGTATTTCATAATGTGAGTCCAACCCAGCCTCTTTTTAAGTCATCTGAAATTATTGCCATTGTTTTCAATTAGCAAGGGTAGAAGCCGTCATTGCAGTATTGATTTCCGTGTATATATAGCTATGGTTTGTATTTGAGGTGCATATAGATGTCTGAAGAAAATGTCAGATTTCAGTAACATTTCAGTGATCTGTTGCTGGATGGGCACTAAATGCCAAGTGTGAAGAACCAGAGAGTAAAAAGCTTTAGGACAGGTTTGTGTGAGGGATTCATGCTTCTGAAAACCAGTTGGGAGGTTTGTGAACACATCACTTGTGGCTGATGGTAGCATGCAGGCCTTGGGTTTTCATGGACCTGTGCCTGTTTTGGGATTATTTAATAGATAAAGCTTATGAAAATAAATGGCTATTTAGGCATCCTTCTAAACTGCATTGCGTGCAGAAGCGTTGCTCACATCAAATGTGCTCTGTGTACATCCTTGTCTCCTCTCTGAGAGAGAGGATGCTGGGACTCTGCTCTGGACCTGTGAACCATGGACTGGTTTGAGCAATGCTGGTATATGCAATAGAGATGGCACTGATTGTTCTTGTCATTTGAAATGCTACGCAATATATGTAAATGGCAGGTTTTAAACAACCATTATCTGATTTCTGTGACTACCAATCAGACTACAGTTTGAGTTGATTGAGATCAATGTAAAACATCTAACGATCAAAGCTAGAATTGTCAACAGCTACAAGAGGGAGAGAGCCACATGATGTCTGGGCTGCAGGCAGGATCAGCCCTGGTAACTTGGGGGTAACTGCTGGGGTTTATGTGCTGGACACATAGTCTCAGCAATGTGGACGTGCTAAGACTGGCTCTGTGCCCAGGCAAAGGGGAGCATTCATTGGGGATGAGAATTGGCCATCAGCCAGGCAGGTCAGGTTTGTGAGATGCAGTTTTCAAAGTCCTCAGGGCTACTGGTGGTATGAACAGGAGTAAGAGCCTGCATCAGACGTGATAAAAAGTCAGGGGTCTCCAGACAAACCGCTCCATCACCTCCAGCGGCTGGAGACCTGAGCCCAGTGATCTCACTGGCATCAGAGCCTGGCCAGAGAAGATGGACCATTTGGCCAAGAAATCAAAGGCCATCCCCATTGTGGGCAGTTTCATGGGTTCTAAGAAAACAAGCTCTTTTGTTTCTCTGAAAGACCTCCTGCGTGAGCCTCAAAAACACACTTCAAAGGGATTGTTTTTCATGGCCTTCATCTAGCTGCTGTAACTTCTTAAAGTAAAATTTACCAGGTAGGGTAGGTAGTGCTTTCTCTCTTTTTTTTTTTTTTTTTTTTTTTAATTTGCCATTTATAACACAAAATCAAGGCAATAAGGAAGCTAAAGGCCTTTTTAACCTCTTTGGTATAACATTTCTTATAATAAGTGCAAGTGCATTCACTGGCATAAAATATTAAATGCAGTGGAAATGGCACTTCAGGAGTGCTCCATTTTGTTTTTATAGATCTTCTGTGCTCCACCCTTTATTGCAGTAGGGTTTCATCATTGAAACATTTCTCATATTCTGCAGTAATACCTTACAAACTCCCAAAATTGAATAATCTAAATTATTATTTCTTATGCACTATGTACACGTGTGCCTTTTAACATATTTACTGAACTCTGTGTGAGTCTGTATGATATATGAGCGAGCTATTTATTGGGCATAATTTTTAATGCCATTGAAATTAAGTAATTCAAGTGATATTATAAAGACAGAGAGTTGTCTTCAGACAAGTAGGGAGTCTGTAGACAGAGAGTGATTTAGGCATCTGTTTTCAAGATTTACACAATCCTTCTCTCCATTATATAAATGTTGATTACAGGGAACTCTGGGACCCAACGAGAAGCAATTACAGCCCTCCCAGTCTGCGAGGAGCATGTGCGAGACTGCCACTCACAACGGGCAAAAAACTCGTGGCGTGTTCGGTATTTCATTACAAGATAAACTGATTTCTTTCATTAATGAACTGTTCCCCATGCCCTACCCATAAAGGAAAAGTACTATCAGTGAACAACTTCAGAACAGTGAACTGCAGAGGCGTAAAAGTCCTGGTGACTGAAACTGTCTGTGCTAAAAATGTTCACATACCTCCATTTGATGAAATATATATGTTTACAGAATTGGTAAAGAAGCATAATATGTCTCAAAAAATGATTACTTTCTGAACAGAATCGGGGTTTCATCGTGTTACAGGGTTCCCTGAATAGCCAAGCTGTCCTTCCAAAATTATTAGCTCGATTGTCTAAATACCAGCATCTCTACCCCTAGTTTCAGCTGATTTGCAAAGACACTCTGATGCCTAGTTGTACATAATAATTCATCTAGATTACCAGCTCCAGGAATGCTTTCTGGCTCTCAGGCTCTGTGCTCTGGCAATGCTCTCATTGTACACGGAGGTGAGACCCAACATGTCCCCTCGCTGTCACAGAGAAGCCTCCAGAGCCACAGGGAGACAGAAACTGGAGTACCTGCAGTCAGCTGGGAGAGAACAGTACGGTGCATCTCAGACTGCCTCAGTCTTTAAACCTAAAGAAAAAAACCCAACAGCTTTAATTGCATCACTGACTAGCACCACTAGTTCATTATTGCCTTAAATAGTATTGCTTCTAAACAATTCATTAATTATTAGCTTGCCTCGTTAGTTAATCCCATTAGACTGATATATGCAGGCATTTTATCGGTAAAATTGAAAGTAAATTACAAGGAACGTTGCTTTTCCAGTTGCATTTTAGATTGCGTAGCAGATCAATAGGTGACTTGAAAACACTCTTGCTTTAGTGTAGTGCAGACTTGGCCTCCTAATTTGTTGTGTTCAGATGAGAGGGCATTTGGTGATTGAATGATTCTTTTGCCAAGTGACTTTTTGGGGAAGAATAAATTAAGCAAATAAAATGGTAGTACTGGGAATACACTCTGTTTTTATTACCAGTTTGCGATATTGATGTTGTTAGGAAACTTAGCTTGAAGCAGGAGTGCAAAATGCCAGGTGCTGCATGAGTATTGTCAAGATATTGCAGATAGTCACTCTTGCTTTAATTTAGGGAGATTAAGTCAGCATTTCTCATCTCTGGAATTTGCATTAACCCAAAGCTTTATACCTGAGACATGATAGGACTTCATGGGGTTCACAGTCTGTGAAACACTGGGAAGGGACATGGAAATATCATTCTATTAATACTGTCATTTTCAGACCAATTCATTAGGTGCCTAAAGGGAAAACAATTTAAAATGTCTACTTAAAAATAATTTGCAAGTAGTTTTTATTATCAGATAATTTCAGAACATTATCTAAGGGCCTGAAGTACTGAAACACTTAATGAAGGTTTAGGAAAGATAAAACGTAATGAGCATGTATTAATCAGAGCAAGATGCTCTTGTGAATTGAACTTGATGGTTTGGATCTGGAAATGTACTTGGAGTTTCCCATGAAGTCAATAAGCTAATTACAGTTGTAGAACACCTCCACAGCGCAAGCATTCTACTATTCAGGACAGGATCAGCAACCATCTGTACATACCTTATGCAGAAGAAAAAAGCTCAGAAGTTAATAGTCATGAAATTAAGGGCAATTTTGCATACACCTTTAAACTTCATTTTATAGTGTCATTTCCATCATCCTTATTGCCAGTTACTTGAGTCAGAGCAGCACCTAGAGGTTAGTGCTACACAGACATGAAAGGGAAAGATCTTGATCCTGGTGCAGCAAACAGCTGAAATAACAGGAGGGATGGAGGAAGCAGAGACTGACAGGGATGAACCAAACAAAGTATGAGATGGCTGACAGCTGTCATTGCTGCCTGCCCCGTGACCTGACAGGACTCAATAGGACTCTCTAGGTAAAACGGTGCTGCAGTGTCTCTTAGAAGGATTTAAAGGAATCAGAGATGACAACTGCTCTGGTATTTTTGTCTCTTCATATTTACTGCTTCGTTACATTTTTTCTGTGAAATTTATTCTAGTTTATACCGGTGTTTTCACATATGAGAAGTTAGAGCTGGTTGAATTTTTTGAGAACTGGAATTAAGCCTTAAATTACATGAGCTACACTTTCCTGCTACCCATGAATGATAAAATGGTGATGTCTGACTCCCTTGTGGAAAATACAGTGAGAGAAACTGTATGCTCACTTGCTTAAAAGAAAAAGTCCCTGAAAACTACCATCCTGATAGTGAAGCAGATCCTGTTTGGAAAAAAAATTAAAAAACATGCTATTCAATGGAGTTCACTTTCCACTGAAACACATTCTGCTTTCTATTTGAAACAAAATAAAAGCTGGGAATTTTGGCAAGTGGATAGCAATATTTGCACACAACCATGTGTTATATATACACAAGTTACTGATGCATGTTTTTACTAGAGTTTAGGATCTAAGTTTGTATCAGCACATTTAAGATCTTTGAAGTGGCATATACTGGGATCTTCTATCAGAGTAGAGAATTACAATTTATGTTATTTGAATCCTCAAAAGGTGTGAAAAGCTCTGTGCATTCAGTTCAACAGGAGTAAATCAGACCCAGTGTCATATGCCCTTCAGTTATGTCTGATATCTTATGTCATATTTGAGTATTTTCTGAGAAGCACTAGCACGAACCATTTGGTTTAAATAATTATACTGAAGATATATTATAGTTAGAGACAACTGTGTTAAAAGGATTTTCACTAATCTGTTGGTTGAGGTAGTTTCCCTGGAAACTTGAGAAGGATCCTTCTCACTGCAGTCTTCTTTTTTTTAAAAAAATATTATTATTTATTTGTGCTATTTTGTTTGATAAAGAACATATACCAATTGAGCGAGTGCTTATTTTCACTGTTTCTGGCATAGTTACAGTCAGGAACCAGAGTTATGGTTTCAATTTCTGAGTGTGAGAGACAGATGACAGCTGATACTCATAAATATCCTCCAGTGAGAGTCTGCAGGTTTTTTTTAATTGATGATTTTTCTTTACAGCTGGTTATTTAAGGAAAGCAAATTAGCATAACTCTTTCACACAGTTTCACAACTTTGTTGTGTTCTGAGCCAATACCAGTGTTGACATGTTTGCTCCCCTCTCCTGTGATGCACATCCACTTACTAAAGCCACTCCTAGTCCTAGAACTTGAGCTTGGTGTCTACTCTCATCACCTATCCCTTTCCCACCCATCACCTGCAGAACATTCCTTTGCTTTGGTTCATGTGTAGGTGTCCTAACAACGCACTCAGCTCTTTTTGCCTGTTCTCCCCTCACCATGCACTTGGGCTTCCTGCTCATGACTGAAATTAGATTTTTAGCTCTTCTGTGATGCCGTGTAATCTGTCTGTGCCATGAGGCCCCAGTTCACTTCCAGGTGCCATAAATAAATATGAATGCTCGGAATTCTCATGCATGTGGGGTGGTGCCAAGGGACCTGCTTTAAAGTTTCTGAACCTCAATGGGAAATGCTGCAATGGAATGTTGGAACTGAGCCACCATCAGAGAGCTAAATCTGAGCCATTTTGGTGACAATATAGATTTTCAAAATCTAGTGTGTTCTTCTGAGCTTGATGGCGATGATGTTCTCTAGTGGAAAAGTTTGAAAAATCATTTGAAAGATGCCTAAAAAACCCTGGTGCTGAGGATACAGGTAGGTAAGGCAAACAAACAGAAAAGAAAAGATCCCTAAAAGAAGTGAGGAAATTAAGAAAACTCAGAATAAAAAATTATTTTTGAAGGAGCCAAAAAGGATCAAGGGACTGGAAAAATAGGATTAGAATCCATTTATGTTTTTGTCTCCTTCATGTGGTAGGGATCAGGTTAGGGAAAGCTAAAGCCCTGATAGAATTAAACCTGGCCAGGGACATTGAGGGCAACAAGAGAATCTTCTATACATACACCATATATGTTTAGTTACAGAAGTACAAGCGTGCGTACGAGACAAGGTTGAGTTGTATTTGTTTTTTGGAAGTTAATTTCTGAAAAACCTCTCCACTCCTCAGAATTTCCTGCTACACTCAGCTTAGTAGCTTCTCCTAGGTAAAGTATTTCTGGTTAAAGGGAAAAGCATGGCAGATTTTTTAATGAGTGTCACAACTGTTACTGTTAATCTCCGACCATTTTCTCACGAGGCGCAAGTTCGTACTACCACCTAGTGCAATTCATGTTTCAATGCAACAGCATTATACAGTATGATGTCTTTATTATTAATTAATTCTTCTGAATAATTAATCTAGCTGATATTGACTACAGTAATAACTCTAAAATAATGGAAGAAACAGAAACAGAACATCATGATCGTTCTACCTCTAAGCCCTCCGTAAATAGTACACTGACTTCCATGCTTCATCTGCCTATTTTCTCACATGCG
This sequence comes from Columba livia, assembly GCF_036013475.1. Classification (NCBI taxonomy): domain Eukaryota; kingdom Metazoa; phylum Chordata; class Aves; order Columbiformes; family Columbidae; genus Columba; species Columba livia. Next base: position 7,961,094 of record NC_088607.1, read on the forward strand.
TATGGTAATTTCAAAATTGTAATCATTCCCTAGCACAACAATACACGCCCACACTCCTGCTGAGTTGTACAGCTGTGTGTTTAGATGAATGAACAGTGGTTGGTTTGTAAAAGCACCCTGATAACATTTGAAGTGTGATTTGGAAAAGGAGAGTGGATTGTCTTGATCTCACGTGCTGTGGTATGTAAAACCACAGTAAGTTCGTTCTTAGGTATTGGAGTTCCAATCTTAGCAAAGAATGGTATAAACAGCTAATGCTGATAATACCTAGTGTGTAGCTATGACTTTGGTGCCATTCTACTTCTCTTATGAAATAGTCCTTTTTTTTTCAAAGCTATGTCCAATAAACATTCTCAAATGATACAGGGATTATTTAAATAAAATTCTGAAGGGCTGTAAGGTTGGTCCTTAGTATACTATTTAATAACGAATATAGAGAAAAACATTGTTCATTTAGAAAGGGCTTGGGTGTTTTTTTAATATCAGAATCTTCATTTTGTCCGTCTTAATAAATTATTTCAGTCACAGGTAGATATTATAATATTTTTATTTTTTTTAAAAAAGGAGTGAGCCAAGTTTATATTTTATTATGTTTAATTCCCTAGCCCTGTTTGAATGCTGTGTCAATAGGGAAAATATACATATAGTTAACTTAGTGTGCAACAGAACTTTCTCTAATAGTAATTGTATTTGCGCTTGCTCAAAAATAAATAATGTATACTTATTTCATGTAAAGAAGTAATAGAAATATATTAATAGCAGTCCTCTTCATGGGCTAGCTAAACTCCAAAAAAACTAAATACATTTTAGTTTCAATAAGCAAGTGTTTTTTCCAGGTCTTTTCTTTTTCTGTATTTCCCTCATTTGAAAGATTCAGAGCTAAAGAGACAGGAGGGATCAAACTCCCTATAAACACATAAACAACTGAGAAGTTTCACTGATTTGGAATTCCAATGTGATTTTAGCAAAGGGATCTTACCTACATGAAAAGCCACATGTTTAAAGCTTCGAGAACAGACTTAGAGGACCAGATTTGTGGTTGATGGATAATTTCTTCAACTTCAGTGAGACTGGCAAGTCCTTGAATATGAGCAGAATGCAAATCAGTTTATTTAATATTTATGTACTTAACATACTACAACTTATTGTTATAAGCTGTATGTACCTTTTCTGACAGAGTAAATTCTTTTAAGAGAAACATCAAATACGGTGTTACAGTTTGTCCATCATACCAGCAATGACTCTTTCTATAAGGTTTTACCCTTGTTATCGTGCTTACCTGGAAGGTAGGAGCAGGTAGAGATTTATCACAGGAGCTGTAGAGGAGTGAAAGATTATGACTGATGGTCTTAGAGCTTTGGGTGAATTTTCTTTAAGATTTTGGGCATTGCTTCCAAATTTCAAATGGAACCTGCAGTTAGTAGACTATTACAGCTATTTAGAATGGTGCAGAAAGGGCAAAGATTCTCAACATGTTCTTTCCCTTTTGCATTTGGAAAGAAGCATGCTAATGGACTTATTACAATGAATTCATTGATAAGCAAGGAAGAAATTAGACATCTGCTACTGAGAAGGTTTTTTACAAATTATCAAGTCTGGATCATCCACACCTGGAAGCCCATAAAGAAAAGAGCTTTTACTGAGGCATTTCACATGGACTAAACAGCTCTTGAAATGAATTTTGCAGTGCTGGGGAAATTGCAGAAGGAAGAAAGCTGTGAATAGCTTACAAGTATTTGAAAAGGACTTGTAGCTAAATGGCCTGTTAACCTGACTTGAGCTCCAGGTGAAACAGCGGGAAAGGGCAAAGGATTTCAGTGATAGAATTCAGTGCTAGGAATACAATTAATGCTAGTCAGCATGATTTGATAGAAAATAGGCCTGATTTAACTCTTCAAGAGATTACAGATGTAACCAGACTGTGTAGATATCATATGCTTTAACTGCTGGAAGCCATTCAGCTAACACAATACACTACTGGTCATTTAAAATAGTTGGCCCTGTAGCACATGCAATCTATAAGGAAAGAATTAAAATCGGAAGCTGTTAATTATCCAGTGAAGCTGTTTACAATTGCGTCTTCCAAGGAAGAGTGCTCAAACCAAAGTGATGCTACCATTTAATGTGTAACCTGGACTTAAATATAAAATCGCCACTCATAAAATATACAGATGACACAGGGGCTGACAGCGTGATAATGATGCTGAACTCACACAAAGTAACTGAGGTAGTTCGGTAAGCACAACCCATGCAATTAGCTACTGTTTTGATATATTAATATGCAAGCTCTATATCTGAAAAACTGCAGTTTATAATTATAGAGGGGAGGACAGCATCCTTGAAAACAGCAACTTTGAAAAGTTCTTATAAATCATCTTGAACAACTGAGTCAACACACACTTAATGTGATGTCTGAAGTAAAAAGGATTAACAAGAATTTGTAAATCTATGTGTGGGAGCAGGAAGGCAATTTTATGTTTTATGTAAGCACTGATGAAGCCAGTACTAGAACATTGCTTGCAAGTCAGGTGTCAGTATCTCTAACAGTGCAAGAAATAGAGAAGGTGTGAGAAGGAAACCACAAAGATTATCTGAGCACTGAAAAAATACCTTACTTTGAAGGGCAGAAAGAATACAATTTGTTAAGCTTATCAAAAAAGGGCCTGAAAGGTAACTTGTCTGCAGCACAGAAGCACTAATACAAGGAAAATACACTATGTATTAAAAGGCTTTTTAATTTCAGAGAAGAAAGCATAAGAAAAAACAAAGACTAGAAGCTACAGCCAACACATTCAAACTGTTAATTAGACCAAGATTAGCGTGTCAGTTCGTCAGCAGAACAGGTCTGATACTTCTCCCTTCTTGAAATCTTCCAGCTGAAGCTGAGTTCCTTTTAAAAAGATGGGTTTTACCCTGGCTAGATTAGTGGTCTCAGCCTCACAATATGATGCCTCCTCCTTGTACATAATATAGTCAATATATTCCCACACTACATGATATTCTATTTCTGCACATAAATTGTATGTCATTAGAGCCAACAGAAGCATTTTAAAGGTATTGTCCAACATAATTAGGTATAAAATTGAGGAAAAATAAAACATATAGTATTAGTGAAAAGGCGGTTTCTGATTACAATTGTAAAACGCAAATTGTCATGCAAGGGGGAACATTTTTGTATTAATATGGCAAAATCCCACTAGATGGCACTGCAACATCCCTTTAAAATCCTCTCACTTTGATAGACTGATTATCTATATTTTTTAATCAAGACTGAAAGGAATTTATGAAGCATAGCATGAAGAATCCAAGGAACATAAAATTCTGCCATTAAACAGGATGAATTTTCTTTGTTTATTGTACACAACGTACTGTTCACTGTTTAGTTTATGATTATCTGATTTGTCTTTATGCACTTACATGTTCGGAAGCTTTGTTTACGGGAACTTAATCAGTACCAAATTATATTAAATGGTCCTTAGAATATGGAATCGAACATCATTCCAAACTATAGTTTGATTGCTGTCTAGATCTTGTTCATTTCCTGCTAGAGTGAAAGTAGTTGAATTACAGTAATTCTCTATTTTAAAGTGAAATAGAAGTTATGGGCTCCTCTCTCACTAGGATGTGGCATCAAGACTGCTTAGAAGTCTGTCAGTACATAATAGTAGGAATTATTGTTTCAGAAAAACCCAAGAAATATGCTGTTCATTTGTAAAGACTTCTTTGCTGGCATTTCAGCTACTTAATAAATTATTTACATGTAAAATTGATCACCGTAAAGCCATTCCTTCCAAACAAGTATCTGTTAACTTTGAATACTGAAGACATTAGGTGGAAAGAAAGGAATCAAGTCCCACTTCACATTTCCAAAGGAATTTTTAAGCTACTCAGCTATTCAGGCTGAGAGACTTGTACTGGTTGGACTGACCAGTGGTGAAACTGGTAATAGCTGGGAATTATTGTATAGATCTGGTTGAAGAAATGCAGAAGGTATAGAGTTCAATATAATACCGTCTGGTATTTTAAAACTGAAAGTGATGTAGTATTATACTTTCTGATACAATTTTAGTCAAAAAAATAAATGAAATATAAGCTTTGCGCCGATGAGAATCTCATGCTGAAAACACATTCAAACCCTACATATATCAGCAAGGTGACTGGAGGAGACTGCGAACATATGGATGTGCCTTGTAGCTGGGGACTGACACTTGCCTCTGTGACTGAGGACCCCGTAAGCTGGATCAGCTCAATGGGGATGTGTGACCTTAAAGGATACTTTGCCCCTTGTGTCACACATACGGAATTTTTCTCACTGACTCAGTCTGTCATTCTGTTACAGGCACTTTTTTTGTGTGTGGGACTTATTCTCTGTTTCTTTTCTTCTTTATTTTATAGTGTTAATTTGGGACTATCACAGATTCAATCACATTTATGTCAACCAGTTAGAAATAATTTGTGTGGGTACTGTTGCATTAGCTAACTGTCATTTTATTCTGTGGTCAGATATTGTAGTGGTTTTCTTGGTACTCTTTGAATTGGCTACTAATAATAAATACCACAAAAATGTGGTAGCTTAACTAATTTGATTCTTTTTTTTTTTTCTCCTAGTTGTAGCTGTTTCTTGCTTCAAGAATAGGTACACACCTGGGTAAGCAACTTTATGTCATAGAAGGGCGTTTTACATAGTTAAGTCATATCTCTATATCTGCTGGCTTGTTGGGTGTTTCGATTCTTGGGTCTTTTCCTCCTCAGCATGGCCTCTGACCATCACTTTGGCTTAGTACATCTTCCAGTTTCTTTGACTCCTGACCTTGGCTTGTCCTTGCTCTACCTCCAAACTGATTTGTAAACCCATAATAGGTTTAACATGCTTTTTCTTTTGGGCTTCTGTGGCCAGATCTTACTCATCCTGGCTAGTAAACTCTTTTTGAAAGTTCAATGATTTTCCCTGAGCCTTCTCAGGCCCATGGCCTGGCTTAATTATATTTCTGTTAGTTTTTTTTCAAAGGGATCTTGGAGTCTCCTTTGCAATAATCTGTTTATGTTAGGCTGCTATTGAGAAGTGTCTTTTACAGAGCACGGCTGGGAGCTGAGATTTGATGATAAAAACCCCAGCTGCTCAGCTGTGTCTCAGGTTCACGGTCACAGCAGAAGTGCTGTGGTGTTGGGGTGTAAGCCTGAGACAAAACTGCAGTTCATCAAGTCTTGGTGCTTGGCAAATAACATTCCTTATCAGGTAAATTTAGTAATATTAAGTGTTTCTCTGGGTCTCTGCAAAAATGAGGGTTTTTTTCTATTGATCCTAAAACGAAACTGACCCCAGGTCCAATACAGAAGCGTGTTTTCCATACAGCTTTTTTTCTCAAGAATAACAACTTTTTTCTTGGCCTATCTTCCTCTATCTCACTGACTGTTTCAACTATTTCTATGTGTCTAATTAATCATTTTTTGGCCATAAATAGGTACAACTACTTCCTCTGGCCTCAGAAGTTCTGTCAGACTCTCATATGCAAGGCATATAATATCACAGAATGTTAGGGATTGGAAGGGACCTCGAAAGATCATCTAGTCCAATCCCCCTGTCAGAGCAGGAACACCCAGATGAGGTTACAATATATAATCTTTAATTTAAAAAAACATTATTTACTATGTCATCTCTGAAATAATTTATTTATTCATAACAAGTATGTGTGCGTTTTCATGGCAATTTCACAATGTTCTGTTCCTTTAACATATTTATTATATATGGCAAAAAATATGGTTCTTTTGCACTCATTTTTTAAAAGATTAATCACCCCTGGTTTGGGAATTTTGAAGAAAACCCACAAAACACAAACTTTTGCTTCATTTTTAGTTTCAGTCTTCCAAAGAGAACTGTTATATTGATCTCAAATTATGTTAGTCATAAGACAATGGTGACAAATGTATTTTTATGCTTGGAGAAATTAGTGTGTTTTACATTCACTCTGCAGCAGCTGGTTTAGTCTGGCATTATATTCTTTTCAGAGCTGTTGAGGGATTTGTTTAGCCCAATAGGATTTGTATTGATTTCTGTTTCACTTTTTTTTGGTGAACTTTATTCTTATTTTGTTGTTACATTGATTTTGAGAGCTTTAGCCATTTGAGTTATTACAAATTTTGCTATATTTATGTTGTAATTCTACTACAATAATCAAGAACTTAGACCTTTATGGCTATTAAATACAAAACATGTCCCCAATAAAAAAACAACTTCCCCCTCTGCCAAAACTGAAGGTGCAGCAAGTTTCCTGGAATCTGAAGTATCTCTGAAAATTACTCATCATATTTCTTTTCCCCAGATGTTTTTTTTCAGGACACTTAGGGACATTAATTTATATTATTTATTGATAGTTATTGGATGCTATTGTTCATAGCAATAGCTGGAATGTAAATGTAGAATGCTGGTATAAGCCAATGAGTTCTGTTTTATGTCATGTCTAAGTATTTAATATACACAACTATATAATATTTACAACTATATAAATATGAGACTGTGGCAAAAGAGATGCAAGGATTCTTGTAAATTAAAGCACCTATAAGTGGATAAACCCAAAGCTTAAAAGTAAGTTTTCCCTGGTTGATTAACAAACACACTTAACTGTAGCAAGCTCCCATAAATGAATAAAATGATCAGGATAAACTCAGCCATCCTAGCAAATCCCCAATTTATACCTGTTTCCAGCAATTAAACCTAGAAATAGCACTGCTTTAGCTGTCTGTAGACACTCTGATATGCAACTGTATCGTGTCACAATCTGCTCTGAATTTGATCAAAGCCCAGAAGCAGTGGTTGCCTCACTTTTAAAGAGGCAGATGGTCCCACAGAAGTCAGAGGGAGTAAGTTCTTTGAAATTAAGAACAACCTAAGAGGATCTCTCTTAAGGAAGAGACAAAAAAGCCTTATAAGGATGTCAGCTCCAACAGCACTGGTTATTAAGAACGACAGTTCCAACCTCTTGGAATTATCCCACTTAACCCAGTGGATCGGAATACTCTTTGGTACCAGTGCTGCAGACCTTGCCAGACTTCAAACTGCAGCTGTGTCCCAAGAGGAAAAGCTTTCTTCATCACAGGCAGAATTTGGTCAGCTCCCAAAAGGGATTAATTTCTCCATTCTTAATAAAATATCTTTTGCAGTTTTATGTGTGGCAGATACCCTCTGTAGTTTGGAGAGCTCTGGGTGTAAACAAACTAGTGAAGAAGAATTATCCATCCCACCCCCCTGGGTGGGAATCAGATTGAAAATTATTTGCTCACACAGTTGGATGTGATGAGACAATGACCAGAGTGGACTGCAACTGGGAATGTTTCTATGTGGTCTCATTGTATGCACTTGAATCATAAAGTCGGTTCCTACTATGGGGCTGGGAACTGCTGCAGCAGTTGTCTGTCCTACATGCTCGAATGAATAGGGTTCCTTATTCAATGGGAATTCTGCCCCAGTTCTCTAGAAATGTGAACTTTTCATTTACAATACAGTTTTATCTTTGCTGTCAAGTGCTGAAGATAGCACTCAGTATTCTGTGCGTTGTGGGAGAGGAAGAAAAGAAGTCTTCTGATGATCAGAAGGCAAGTGTTAAGTAATGGACTGGCTTAACCAGCACTGGAGGTATCTGCTGCTCAGGAGATTTGGAAACTCTTCTGAACTATTAAGCAGCATTGCTGGAATTGAGCTGGTTCATAGAGCTTGTTACAGGATTGCATTGTCAAGTTATAAACTAAATAGCCACAGCTCCTGTTAAGTATTTCTTGATGGTAATAGCAGTCTGTCTCTCAAGACCACAGCACTACATTAAAAATAGGAGAGCGTTGATTGTAAAAATCAGTACAGAGAACAGAGCCAGTAATATAGGAACTCACCTGTACGTGTAGCGGACTATGTACTGTCCATTCATACACACAAAGAGGAAACTAAAGATGGATGGCTGTAGAATTTGTAGGAAAAACATTAAAATCTCACCCCTTTAAAATGAACAAAATTTTATTTTAATGAAAAGCAAAGGCAGATACAAACTGTGGTTTAATCAAACAAGCAAACAAACAAAAAAAAATAGAAGCAAACCTGATAGAGCCTGAGTAAAATGGTTTAAATATACTCAAAGACTGGCTTCTGATACTCCATATCAAAAGTGACATACTCTTCACTTGTTTGAAGACCTTTTTTGTGATAGATTCTGGAAAAGAGAAATAATTTAATTCTAGAAAATGAAATCTGAGTTCACTGTGTTCTTTACAGTTATATTATTTTACATATATATATATATATATAATATTATATATATATATATATAAGATAATTTTATTGTATCACTTATACTCCTTTAACAGAAACTTGAAACTGATCTTGAAAGTAATACAGATTTCCCATGACTGTTATTCTGGTATGGATGTGAATAACAGCTGCACCTTCACACAGCTCAATCAGGGGGTCTGAAATGAACCTTAAAAAGCCTTTTATTTTCCGCAAAAATGGGACTTGAAAATATTTTTTATCTTTATATTGTTACACAGACTGGCAATCAAGAAATTGAAGTTAGCACTGACATTTAGAGAAAAAACAAATTTTAATAAGTTTTTGTAAAGAATTTAGCTCCTAGATGTGTAATCTTTTGCAGCTTTCAAGAAGTTAATGATTAGTACTTGTCCCCCAAATATGGCTTTCTTGTGCTAAAAATGTATCTTTAAATTATTTTCTGTGCTTCCCTTTTCTGTAAGAAATTATATTCCTGGATATTTGGAAATAATAGACTAAACCAACTAAGAATTGGAGTGCACCTGCAATGCAAAGATATTTGGCTGTGTGTATAGTATAAAAACCTGCTTATCTAAACCATTGCTGAACATCTTAAATTACACCTTTAAAACTAAAATTATCAAACATTTAAAATCCTTCCTTAAAATGGCATACCATCTGCAGAATTTCAATTTCTGTTCGAAGAGTCTCACAGATACTTTCCCAATCATCATCTTTGCAATTTTCCAATTCTTTCTTAAGCCTGTGTCGAAAAACAAAATAAATTTTGGGGTTAGAGAATTGGTGCTTGGGTGACTATTCAGCTTTGGTCCCAATTGTCCATTTGTCATATGCGAGAAAACCCTCACTGATCTATCTGCACGATCAGCATTTTGGTTTGCTGGTTTTGTATTATAATTGGCACTTCACCCTGCTGCTCTCCCACAATATAGTGCGATTTCATTTGGCACCAGTAGTTGTGAATGCAACGTGAGTAACTTCAGAAAATGACATTTTGGGTTTTTGCAAAGTGTATCTTGACTAAGTACTTTGTTAGACAAATTTCTGGACCATGTTGTTTTCATAAACCATGAAAGATTTATGGCCTCATTAGTCATCATTTCCCTTATTAAACAAGTGAATTTAAACATTGATACTTAGGAAGGGCCATATGTTACTATTACTACTCTCCCTCGGTATCTGCTTGTAGCCGGTGCTGCAGACAGAATGTTGGATTAGATGGATCTTCTGCCTGACCCTGTGCAATGTTGCTCTGAACCCCTCTTCAGATTTCTTTGCTGTTGTTGTCTCCCCATTTCTCCCATTACTCTTCAGCACCGACTGTTTCCCAATAGTCCCAGCCAGGAATTCTCCAACTTTGCTACAATAAGGACTACTATTAATATAGTGATTATTGCATTAAAAAGAGCATCGACTTTTTCTCAGTTCTTTCAAGATTATATCATAGCCCAAATGAAATTAGTAGCAATTTTCTGTAAAAATACTATTTAAAATTATTTTTAATGTAAAATATTAGTAGCTTAATGATAAAATCTGTTAGGAAATCAGATAGCATGGAGCCAGGACCATAGAGGAAGCAACCTCTGCATCCATGGGAAGTGAACAGCAAAAAAAATTGTAGCATGCAGTTTGCTCTTCCTAAATGAGTGGAGATGTTCACTGCAGCAGTGCTTGCAGGGCTAGAACTTCCTTTGGCTCTTTGAGGCATAAAGCAGTTTTTACAAACAGCTCTTGGCTAAATTTTGCCGTACAGAAACAATTAACAAAACAAACCTTAGCAACAGGATTCTCAACTGCTACAGCTCCTGAAACACTGCAGCTCCTCTCCAAATGTTTTCATAGAATGAAAAGAGGCAGAAGACTTGACTTACCTAACACTGTCTGCAAACTAGGCTCACAAATTCAGAGTTTTGAGAACCAGAAAAAAATGCAGTTTAATTGGGAAAAAACCTTCTGTAGAAAAACACTTTCCAAGGGAAATATCAGTGCTTGGGAAACATGTAAGACATTGGTCCTGCAAAAAGTAGACAACTAAACTTTGTGCATCAATGACTGTAGTAGCTGACGTTAATATAATACTCGGTAGACCAAGAGAAATCTCTGCCAGACCTTTAGTAGTCTAATGAATACAAGGTGATGAGATTATACTGAGTCTTTGTATGGCTGTCAGAAGAAAAGCACAATGAGAAAGCTGAGGTTGCTTACTCTTAATTCAGTTTCAGCAAACAAGGTGAATATTGTGGGACATACATATAGACCGGAAAAAAGGAGAAAAACGATATATTCTGCTTCTAATTAAACAGCTAAACTGATGCATCACAGCAGGATCCTGTTTATTCTGAAGTTGAAAGAGCAGATAGCAACCGTTTTTTCTTTTATATGAGGAAATAAATAATTTAACCCAATTATATAGATAATGCACCTCTTTAGCTGTACTACTGCAGACAGAGTTTGTTCTCTACACAAGCAAATAGCTTTATTAAGAGTAAAAGGTATAGCTTTATATTAGAGGAATAGCATAGTCACTATGTGGCATTAGAATAGTAGCATAAGACTGTACCTTAAGGTAATTTTGCTGTTCCTGTGGAAAATGTAAATATCTTACCATCAATATGGACACAGTATGAGTTCTGTGTGTTTGTATTATAAAGGAGTAAGTAATTCTCCTGCATTCATAGTACAGACAAGCATTCAAACAAAAGGAAATTTTGAACTACACTTTAATAAATGAAATATTCACTGTACCAGAGTACAGTGCTAGTTTACAGACCATTTTAATTGAAAGAAGTTCAATTCAGGGTCTAAGATCAGCTTTTGATCTTGATTAAACCAACTTAACTTTGTTGATTTGCCTCCTCACTTTTTCCTTCCTGTGTTCTTTTGTTAGTATGATACTAGAACCCGAGTTTGTTTAAAATAAAGAAAAGTCCTACTTTGCCCAGTTTACTTCAGGAAAAGACACAGTCTGTTAATCTCAGGGAAAATGCTCTCCCATTGTCTTCCACATTGTAAAATTGATGCACAGTCTGTTTGCGGGTTGTCAGGCTAAGGACGATACCAGTCTGTGTTAGGTGTACACTAAGGACAGAACAACCAGAAGATAAGCAGTAAGTGTTGCTTATCTGCGTCTTGGGATTGTGAATTAAATACTGTTGATGATGTGCTTTGAAACGGCAATGTCTATGAATTTTAAAATTTTATTTAAAATATTTTCTAAAACTTTCAAATGTGGTGACAGCACAGCTCCTTACATAGCATGGGGTAGTGGTGATAAAAGATATTCATTCTGATGTGGTGTTTAATTTTCACATTAATCAATTGATTCTGCTTTCAGGTCTTCCTTCTTTCTTATTTAGAAGCTAGATAATTGCAGTATGTGCCAGGAATATTATACTCACAAAACAAGGTCTGTCTGTTAGGTTATAGTCTACACAATTAATGCATTGGAGACGCCTGAGTTACTGAATAAATGATGAAGTTTTACCAGAAGGAATGTGAGACAATGGAACTATTCAAAAAATGTTTAATGTGTAAGCAGATTTAGCTTTTTCATTTTACATTTAAGATAAGGAGGATATTCATATTCATCCTTCCACTATCAGATTGAATGTGCAAACCAAGTATTCATTAAACTGTACTGTCTAGATGGAGGACAAGTTTTCTGTCACCTTTGGAAGTGGAAAGAGATGTACCTTTTGCCAGAACAAGGATTAATTTGACAATTATACCCTCCTTATGACTATGATAAAAAGCAGATCTCTTCATAAATATTCTGAAAAATGACATCAGTATTTGTCTCTCCTTGTCCATTGTTTTTGTCTTATTTTTAGAATGTTGGTCTCCTTGATGGCAATAAGTGTATATTTTAAAAATGTCATTGCACTGGATTAACAGTTTATTGGTAGTTTACAGCGTTACAGGTAACAAGTTCTAATGAACAACTGGAGTTGAAATGCCTTGTTTGTGAAAAGAGGTTTGACTATTCCTTTGACAAACATCCAAGATAAATAGCAACAGTAAACCCGAGCCTTATATCAAGTAGGTGGGACCACAGCATCAGCATTTTTGGATACTAGCTCGCCTTAGACTGGGCTCTCAGTGGTCCATTTTCCATTACTCTTGAATGGCACAAGTGACAAAGAGATGAAGGAGGAGGAGATCACAGAAAATGATTGATTTTGCAGCTTTGAAATGAGCACAGCTATTAAATATCATTGGCATTTGTGGCTGAAACGCACTCTTCTTGATTTTCAGCTGTATACGCAGAAGGCAAATAGGAAAAATAATTGTGAAATCAATACATGCTGGTATTATGAATTGAGCTATGATGAAAATAATGTTATTGTCGAACAGGTTTCTCTGAAATCTTTGAATGTTCAGATTCAAATTACTGGATCAAGAGTTCAGTAGCCAGGATGTGCATTCCAAGAATAATTTTAGGTAAAGAGGCCTCAAAGAAGAAATAGTTTGTGTAGAAGGTAGGGTGAATATTGTGGTCTTCTATAGAGTTTTAACCCTATCCGGTTATTGGGGGTGCAGAAGGAGCATACTGTCTCTTGGTTATGTTTTGCTGAGACAAGCAAAACATTTTTTTTCCTATTTTCATTCTTGTTTGCCTTGTTTATGACCACTCTTTGATTTTTTTTTAACCATAAATATGAGGAGAAACACTAGAGCATGCTATAAAACAGAATTGCTTGACACTGATATACAGGGCATAGAATTTATGGTATGAAGTGAAGTTCTGTAAGAAGTTACATATAAACTTGAGGGTATGTATGTTGATTTTCCTGGATTTTATCACAAAGATCAAGAGAAACATTTATCAAGACTTTATTGAGTCTGAAGAAAAGTATAGAAGACTTTGGCTTCTTGTCTCACACCAAAGTAGAGCTAATGCATTGAGGTCATTCAGTCTCAGTTCAGTACCAGTACTGATTTAATGTCTATGTTTCTATAGTGAGAGCAAGATTTTGCTGGCTATTTACAATTTACTGACACTACTAAACAGAAAATGCTATTGATACAGCTGAAGAAGTCAATAAATTTCAGATTATTATCAATTGATTGAGAAAGGGAGAAAATGAGTCTTAAATGGAGTTCAGTATCTCAAAACAAATTCAAGCACTTGAGCTGAACAAATAAATTATAAAAGCCTGTGCTTCATGGAGCAGAAATAGAATAAAAATTAAGAAAGTGATCTAGTAGTGATAATAAATGCTAGCAAGAAGATGAAACATGCAAGTGAACAGGGTACTAGGCTACATAACAAGGGTAATTAAGTGTAAATTAAAATAAATAGAAATACCTTAAGTAAAATAAGAAAATTTCAGCTTTTAATGTTTTGGATCAGATCAAATGCTGATTGCAAAATGCATTGCTATCCTTGATTAAAGCCTGCATTTTGCAGATCTTTTCAGGCAACTGTTTATAAAAGTAGTTCTAGGTCATGGTTTTTGTGTTATTGTTTGGTGTTTGGTTTGTTTGTTTAATTTCTATTCCCCAAACACATAAAACATTACAAGAAGTTTTAAGTAACATATTATTATGGTTGAATAAGCATGGAAAGGTTAAGGCACACTGAATTAAATTGCACATTTAGAGTGCGATTTGCGTTTGTGCAGATAGATAAACAAAGTTAACTGGACTGTTTTGCGTGGGAACTGTAAGTACAAGTTACATAGGAAAAAATTCAGAAGCATCAGAGACATCAAATTGTTTTTAGGGGTCAATAAGATTCCTATTGAAAGTCAGGGAAAATAAATATGCAATAAATATGGGTCAATGATCCTTCTTTTTCAAATATATTGATTTTTCTGTTGTACAGGCAAAATTAGATCTCAATCTAGATTTATTAATAAGTCTACTATATTGCCAAAATTAGTATCTCTGGTCTCTACTGCTTTGCTTCATGTGAACTATATAATTTTCTCAGAGCTAGAAAGGATTTTAAAATGTCCTTGTTTCCATCTGCATTGAGGGCTCTCCATTCTCCGGTCATCTTCCATGCTGAATGCATCCTTCTTGAAAAGTAGGTGAGGGATTTGTTCGGAGTATTCTTACACCCTTCTGGTTTTTGTTGGAAATACCTCTTGCTTTTTTCCACAGCTATATTTACTTTTGATGTTTATAGTTGTCTTTTGATAAGGTGGCATGCTCAGGCCTCTCTTCTCTGCTTCCAGATACCTATTATTGAAGTCCCCAGTTGTGTACAAGTACATAACCTGTATATAATTATATTAATCCTCTTTTTCAGTGAATCCGGCTTACAAGGTCTAGAGTTTTTCAATTGTTTTACACTATTATCTTAAACCACTATTTCAGAGTAATTTTTTGAGTCATTAAGCAAGACCAGCTGCAAGTGTAGTTACTTTTTCCAGCCCCAGAGTTTCCTTTTTTTCAGACCTATCAGTATTGTTGCTATTAGCAATTTCCTTAGTTAATTTTAATATGTCTTCCCCAGGTTAACTAGTAGTTTCCCATGTGGGATAACATGAAATACTTTAGTAATGTCTAGATGGATGGCATTTGCATTTTCTTTGTCTAACCAATGGGCTGTCTTATCAAAGGAAGATATCATTAGTCAGATTTGATCTATTTTTTTTGTAAATCCATACTGCAATTTACAATGGAAACCTATTTTAACATAAAACTACTATTAAAAACTACTACCACTACACGACTATTAAAAAGCAAATCTTAAAAAATCGATGAGGAGATTGTCATTAAAAAACTCATTTTAAACCCCATATATTACTCCAGAGATTGATATTTCTTGATTATAAAATTTAACATAAAATTAAATTGCAAGTAGTTTTTAAGCCACCAGAGCCATGCACAGCCTTAGGCAGTCTGCTGTTAGCATGAAACATTTGTTCAGCTCTAATGAACATATTTCCTGTATCATTTTTTCCTTCCTAATTTTGGTGATGAAGTTTATTTTTCTGTATTTTGAAGTATAAGAAACAACACTATATTTTTAGGAATTAGGCAAGTATATAAAGCCTTGAATTATTTACAAAGTAAGCTGACTTCATGCATTTCCCTTTTGGTACTGCTTTTCTGAAGCAGAACATAAATTCAGGTTTCAAAGATACAATTTATCTTTAGACTATCTTTAGTGTGAAAAATACCAATTTTAGGTAGAAACTGACTGTTCTTAGTCTAAATAAACTGTAATTAAAATTACTTCTAGGTTGCTTTACATAAGGCAACACATAAATTTCAAATTAAACTGTGAAAGAAGATAATTAATATAGTAAGTAATTAGAATGAATATAATAGTGAAATGACATAGCTAGGAATTCGCTGGTATCTGTTAGTCTCTGCTGGAGTCCTGTATTGTTCCATTGAAGTGATGCTACTTGCCAGGGAAATGTGACTCAAGAGAGCTGATGCCAAAACTCTTTCCTGCTGTTTAGTGTTTGGGGTTGGCTTTGGCAGAGCAGATGATTAAAATGAAGCTTTTGATTTTAATTGTAGCTCTTTTCTGAAAAAAAAGCCCTCTTTTCTTAATATTTCTCTGAATTATGCACCTGTATAATGAAACACAATTTCCAGGGTGTCTGCTTCTAAGAAGAGGGTACACTGTCATATCCACAACTGTATCTGTGCTTAACATTCAAATTTTGGTTAGCTTTTTCCTGTATCTGATATGTGCTACTACAAGCCTATAACAGCAGCACCGACAGCTGTTGGAATTACAGGTGTGTGCTTCTCATGACCTTATGTAATTCTTTGATGGATTTGGGAGTAATTGTATGAAACTGCAGACATAGTATAGGGCATTTCTCTCAGATCAAAGATGAATTGCTGTAATTTGAATTAGCTGGCTACACTCTTCAGCTGAAATGCAATTTACTTTAAGATATATACTTAATTTTAATGAAGATTCTTGCCTTACCAGCTACTTTTGATATTGATTTTTAAGCTGGGACTAGGTATGTGATACAATAACAGACTTACAGGGTGATCTGGGAGCTACATATGTCAGGTTATTGATGCTGACTGTTTCTCACATTTGTTCTAAGGAAGCATTAAAAAATCAGTATTTTTACTGTGTAAAGAGTGGTGTGATTTCCTGCTCTGTAAGAAAAAGAATCATATTTTGTGCTTATTTCCTAGGAAAAATATGTATTTTTGATCCACATTACTTGTGTCAAAATATTATTATCTTTATACATACTAAATATTATTTTAAGTATAAAGTAAAATTATTTGCTTGCAATACATTCTGTATGGGGGAAAAAAGCTTATCTTGCTAGGTAAAAAGGGGTGTTTCTCAAACACAGTGTGTTCAATCACATTGATTTTAGCAAGACCAAAGCTATTAAGAGATACACTAGTGTATGTAAGATCGCATTAATTGGTACTTTGGCTGCAAAAGGTCCTTTGCAAGTGCCAAAGGCATATCTAGACTGTCAGGAGGGCTTCCTGGTTCACCCCAAGTGCCCAGTTTTTCTCACTGACACTGAATGATTCTTTACTGTCAGATTCCTTCAGAAGGCACCCATAGGAGTGGCCAGGATAGTTTGCTCAAGATCTGCTCCAGAGAGACTATTGTGCTCTGCTGTGGCAGCTGTGGTCCCTCAAACGCTCCTGTGGCACCTCATAGGGGCTGCGACACATGGGGCAGCTGTTGTCATTTTGAGCCATCACTCTGTGGCGCTGGGTGTAACTCTTTGAAGGATTTAATGCATTTTGAATGGAAAGTATGTGTATAGACATGACATTATATCTTAATGTGGCAAAGACACTACAAAGGGACTAGAGTAGACATGATCTCACCAAATGCTAGGAAGTGCGGAGATGATGTTTGTTGCAAATAATGCTGCCTCTGAGCAGTGTAGGCACAAGCCAGTTCATATGTATTGATCTATGGGCTGTTTTCTCCCCCTTGTGCAATCCACAGTGATAATTGGTTCATTGGATACTTCAGACTGGAAGAGATGTCAGGAGGTCACCTAGCCCAACGTCCTTCTCAAAGCAGGGTCAGCTACAAGGTCAGAGTAGATTACTCAGGACTTTATCCAGTCAAGTCTGAAAACCTTCAAGGATTAAAACGATGCAACCCCTCTGGGCAACCTTTTCCTTTGCTATACTATCCTCATGACAAAAAAGTGCTTCCTTAGATTAATTCTAAATCCCTCTTATCTCTTCTGCTTTTTGCCTTTTCTTCTCCCACTGTGCAGAGTTGTGCAGATCCTTACTCCATCTTCTTGATAACTTCTTTGTAGGGACTGGAGAGTGATCGGGTTCCGCCAGAGGATACCTGCACTATTTATAGCACATAACACTTTAAATTCCCTTTGATTCTCTTAATTCAGTAGTCCAAATCAAAAAGTGATGAGTAGGTTTTGTTAAAAAAAAAATAAATAAATTGATAGAGTTATGTGAGTCTGATAAGGTTTGGGATAATTCTAAACACCACAGTGCTATGACATGCAGAAATAGACAAATGAGGATTGCCTGCGTGGGTCTACTGAAAAGCAGAATCTATTAGTGCTGACATGGAAGTGCAGTAACACAGCTACATTGCTTCTGGCATCCAAGATAATTTGTTCAGGGCTATCTCTCTCTATAAAGCATTGAGCTTTTCTGAGCCTACATGAGATCAAAAGCAAGTTCAAGATAGAAGTATGATCTAGGAAAATCTGTCCTAGATTTTGTCCAGTATCTGAAATTAAAAATATTTCAATGTGAAGAAAATGTCTTCAACATATTATTACACGTCAAGGAGAAGTTGCTTTTTGTGATGGTAACGTCAGCTGTAGGAGCACTTTACATTTTGCAGTACATGCAATTATCAAATCATAGAATCGATTTGGTTGGAAGAGACCCTTAAGATGACAGAATCACAGAATGTCAGGGATTGGAAGGGACCTCGAAAGCTCATCCAGTCCAATCCCACCACCGGAGCAGGAACACACCAAGATGAGGTTACACAGGAAGGTGTCCAGGCGGGTTTTGAATGTCTCCAGAGTAGGAGACTCCACAACCTGCCTGGGCAGCCTGTTCCAGTGTTCCGTCACCTTCACTGTGATGAAGTTTCTTATCATATTAAAGTGGAACCTCCTATGTTCCAGTTTGTACACATTGCCCCTTGTCCTACCATTGGTTGTCACTGAGAAGAGCCTGGCTCCAGCTTTGTGACACTTACCTTTTACATATTTATAAACATTAATGAGGTCACCCCCTCAGTCTCCTCTTCTCCAAGATAAAGAGACCCAGCTCCCTCAGCCTTTCCTCATAAGGGAGATGCTCCACTCCTTTAATCATCTTTGTGGACCATCAAGTCCAACCATAACCTAACTCTAGCACTAAAACATGTCCCTAAGAGCCTCATCTTTTCACTTGGTTTGTTCAGCCTGGAGAATAGGAGACCTCATCATGGTCTACAGCTTCCTCACAAGGGGAGGACGGGCAGGTGCTGAACTCTTCTCTTTAGTGACCAATGACAGAACCCAAGGGAATGGCAGGAAGATGTGCCAGGGGAGGTTTAGGTTAGACATGAGGAAAAAGTTCTTCACCCAGAGGGTGCTGGAGCACTGGAACAGGGTCCCCAGGGAGGTGTCACGGCCCCAAACCTGACAGCGTCCGAGAAGAGACTGGACAATGCCCTCAGACACATGGTGTGAACTCTGGGGTTGTCATGTGCAGGGACAGGAGTTGGACTTGATGATGCTTGTGGGTCCCTTCCAACTCAGGACATTCTATGATTCTATCATCTATACGTCTTTTAAACCCCTCTAGGGATGGTGGCTCCACCGCTGCCCTGGGCAGCCTGTTCCAGGGCTTCATAACCCTTTCCATGAGGAAATTTTTCCTAATATCCAATCTGAACCTTCCCTAGCATAACTTGAGGCCATTTTCTCTAAGCTTATATTGGCCACAAAATGATGCATTTTATGAAATTGAAAAATCTCTTAGTTCTTCTTGCTTTGGTGGTAAATGGTTTTGTAGTTAGTGGAATTTAATATATTTTATCCACTGTTGTGTTTTCCCCTGGATAAAACCAAAGTATTGTTCCACAAAACTGTAAGTTAATTTAACTACATAGAAAGACAGATATACATGGATTCAAATGATTTGCCTAGGATCTCATAGCAATCAGGGGCAGAGCTGGACATTTAAAGTAATATAATGTTTGCTACTTCTATAACAGGAAACCTGTTATAGAAAACTAATTACACCAATTTAAATATTAAGCAGCACCATGGCAGTAAACTACTCCAAGGGCAGTATGTTATTTAGAAGGTAGCTGACAACCTCAGGTATCACAAAACCCAATATATCACGATGGAATGAATAATGTAAAAGACTGAATTATAGCATGCTGTCTTACAGAATTGCTGATGTTATTGTTATTTACACTGTGCCTTCTATGTATATGTTG
Organism: Columba livia; assembly: GCF_036013475.1. Classification (NCBI taxonomy): domain Eukaryota; kingdom Metazoa; phylum Chordata; class Aves; order Columbiformes; family Columbidae; genus Columba; species Columba livia. Next base: position 7,980,764 of record NC_088607.1, read on the forward strand.
AATACAAAATTATTGCTGCTGTATGCAGAGTTGTGAGCTAACTAATGTTTGTGTTGAAGGAATTTTGGCCATGTCTCAACACCATGTAAGAAGTTGTAGAGAGTTAGTAATAGGGCTGATATATAATTTTCTTTCAAAAAATGATGTTCAGCAAAAAATGGGCCATTACCAAATCGTCTCTCAGAAAAATGCTCAGGGTTCTCTGCAAAATTTGATTTTTCTATTGAAAGCTTTCAGAAAAAAAATAAACTATACTTATTTTAGTCAAAACCTGAGAAATAAATGTACAGAAAAGAAAACATTATGTGTTTTCTCTAATGACCTTTGTTAGAGAATAGTTTGGGCCAGCTTTCCTAGGAGAATTTCCTTTGTGTTTTCTTTTAAATATTTTTAAATATCCACAGGCACTTTCATCTGGGTCGCGATAAAATAGGAGAAAGATGGTTAATTTGGTGATATGGGGCTTTCTGCGTGGGAAGTTATTTTGTTGAAAACATTACATTATTTGCTGTATAGTGAAAACATATACGTCAGATGAGCAAAATGGCAAGAAATGAGTGGTTAGCACTTAGTTCCTAGGAAACAATATTTGCAAGGTCTTCTGTCTTGGTTAAATCTTCAAAATTTTATTGTAAACTAGCTTAATTAGAAGGCAAACTAGAACTGATGGGAAGGGTCGCAGAGGAAACAAATCTATGTTTAGTAGTTTCAGTACAAGGCCACCTGCCACAAGGAGGTTCCTGTGGCAAATCCACCCCATTGCAATGAGATTCTTACCTTAAACATTCAGGATCATTCTGAGGTTTTTCAGTGACTTGGACTTTTTCTGCTTCTAAATCCTTTGTCATTCTTTCAGCTTCCCTGATTACTTTCTCAAGGTCTAAACAGAAAATAACAATTACCTTATAAATATATATTAATCATCCATATTCAAAGACTTTCTACATTTTCTAAATTTATCTTTTCTAATGCCTCTTTGTGAAGCTGTTCATAGGGTAAAGACATCCAAATAAAGACATGAATTATTTTGTTATTGTAATTGGTATGCATATTGCAATCTTCTAGAAAATTTTATTCCTTTTCCTAAATAATTTATGACCATATTTATGGTCTTTCTTAGCTTTCTTACTGTGACATGTTAATTAAACATCTGTAAAAAAGTTACTAAACCACTTCTAGATGACATTTTTATCCAAATTTCAAAATCATCCCTATTGCCTGTGATCACCTTTGACACAGAATCTTTCTTGATTCCCTCTATATCTATTTAGATGTTTCTTTTATGTGGTTTCCTGCATATTCAACAAAGCTTTATCGTGTAGACTTCTTTATTTTTTTTTTTTAATGCACAGACTTTCATATACTAACACATAAATATCAGTTAAGAGATGACAGTTGAATTTACTAGTCAGAGGTTTAGCACCTAGACCAAATCTGTCTTTATCAGTCCAAGCCATGTTGCTTGTTAAACATTTAAATTTTAATTACATTCTTTATTTATAGGTTAATGAGTTTTAAACAATATTTATATTGATTTTAAGTTCACTTTGAAACACTAAATTCTCCATTTAAGTATATGTCTTACCAGCAAAAGTAAAAATTCACTTCTCAGTTACAGGTTATGATTCAGCACATCTGTAGACCTCAGTATCACTAACATTTAAAATAATGCGTATTGAAATCCATGACATTTGTTATAACCATGTCTATAACAATATATAAAAATATATTAAAGTCATCTTTCCATTGCTTCTTTTTCTTGAGAAAAATAACTTGTCAGAAAACATTTTTCAGAAGCATTTGCCAAGCCACAAATAATCATCATAACAAGTGATTATCAGGCACACCTTTGAGTTCGCTTTGGAGGGTAAATAAATACTGCTTTAATTCGTTCTTCTCCAGCTGGAGTGCATTTAACTGAACATTTTTATGTTCCATTGACTCCATTTCTAAGAAAAAAAAAAAAGTATTTTAAATTAAAATGCATTGCAGTCCTAGCTTTCAAGATATAATCATAAATATTCTTAACCACTTCTACCAATCTAGTAAAAAAGAACCTTAAACATAAAACTAAAATCTGTATAAAATCTAGTTCACAGGAAATTATATGTCCTATAATGAATACATATTGATGAAATATTTTTTTTTTTTAATGTTAAGATGTTTGACATATTTTTTTTGACTGGGAATAAAAAGAATTTAAAATGTTTTGCTTTAGAGTTAATTCAGCTATAAAGGAAGATGAACAAACACCTCTCAGCAGGACTAAAAAGAGTGTATTTTATTTGGTGTTATGGACATTTGAACCTGACCATTGACAACATCTGGAATTAATTTTAATTGTTTCCCTGACAACTGGAGGTCCTCATGTAATTTTCTTGTTATGAGTTAAACTTGTCTAGTGTCATCAGTGTGCTCGAGAATATAGCAGATAGACAGACAAATTGTACCTTAAAAAAGATGCGATTTAAAAGGGTAGAATCAAGACAGTAAAAAATCCAGAGAAGAACATTAGTCACCTTTCACGTCCTATTGCTCTAACCTTTCAGAGACCATTTGACTCATGAGATCTGCCTGAATATGTAAAAATTAATCCTTAAAAGTATCAAGTGCCTCCCAATACGGGCTTGTTTTTCAGTTGTAGATGAGAATCAGAGCCACAGAAAACACAGAAAGAAGGTACCACCAAGAAACTCAAATGGACAGTCAGAGTTCAGTAACTTTACATCAGAAATAGGGAATTCAAAATACTGGCACTTGACTTGTAGAATCACAAGACTGGAAAGGACTCTGAGTGGTCATCTCCTGCGTTCCTCGGAGGCAGGATCAGCTATTCCTCTGGGATTTCTGACAGACGCTTGTCTAACCTGTTCCTAAAGACCTTTGGTACTGCAGACACCTAATTCCTTTGGTGATGGAATCTCCTAAGGCAGAGTGTTTCAATTGTTCACTGTTCTTCCTGGAAAGATTTCTGAACAACCAGCCAGAATCTCCCTTACTGTGGTTTGCATTTTTTACTTTTTATTCAGCTCACTATAGGTGTGGAGAATATATTCATTTCCTTTTTACAGAGCCCTTTAAATATTTAAGACTGATATCCATCTTCCATCAGTCTTTTCCTCCATAGGTTAAATGGTCTGCATTCTTTAATTTCTTTTTCTTCTCTTTTTCTCCAGATCTCTGATCACCCTCACTGGTCCCATGTGGATTCCCTCAAGCTGGTCCACATTTTTTCTTGAAGTGCAACATCCAAAACTAGATGTATAGTACTTCAGCTAAGAGCTTAACTGCCCTAAATAGAGTGAAGGATTATTTTGCATGTCTCAGAGGTCGGAGTTATGTTTATGTCTCAGTATGGTGTTGGCATTCTGATGTCATTGACTCATGTTCAGCTTGTGATCTATGATGACTCCTATTTCCTTGCTGAAGGATTGCTTTTCAGTCTGGCTCTCTGTTCTGAGAAATCTCATATTCTCTATCTTAACTCAAAGATACAGTTATACTGTAGCAGTAAAAGACCAATCTTACAAGGCATCTGTGCAGATAATTCTTTTGAAGCTAAGGAAGCTTGCATAGCTCAACCATTGGTGAATATAAGTATCGCAAACCAAATACAGTACATTATGTATGACAGCGCACCCCTGTGGCTGGTTGGGAGCCACTTGTGCAGTTTTGCACAAGGACAGGCTTTAATTTTGCTTGTGTAATGTGGTATTTCAGACAATGTTCTCTCGATTTTTGTTGCTAAGAGGAAATTCCAGACAGCAAGGGAATGGAATTAAAATGATTGTTTTACTGATTCGTATTCATTCTCTGGTAATCCAAGATAAAATAGTTTAATATAAGACTTACCATTTTTCAACAGAGCTGCCTCTTTCTCTAAGTCATTTATTTCAGTCTTGACTTTTTTTTTAATCAGAAGATCTCTATTACTTGTTAGGCCATACTCATTGGTAAACTCTGTTACTTCTTTAGTAAAATTATCTTCCTCTTCAGCTACTTTTCTCTTTGCATCTGTCTGGGGGAAAAAAAAAAAAGAAAAAGGAGAAAAAAAGGAAAATTGAATGTTCATACGAAAAAAGAAAAGAAAGTCTTTGTTAGCTACGCAGACTGAAAGGCACTGTGTTTGTTTAGACTTAAACTTGTAGTATAAATATATTATATTTATTTCTCGTGACTTATGAGGACATGAAAATGGTCTACAGCTCTATAATTTTGTCTGCTTTAAGCTTTTTTTTTTTTTTTAAGTGAAGGATGTATTCTTAATAATAACACATTTTTAAAAAATCAATAAATTATGTTACGGACTCGTGCCAGCGGTTTTTCTATTGAACTCTTTATTGAAATTAGCAGAAAGTTCTGTTTAAAGTCAGTAGCACAGTGTGGCCAGTCTTTTTTTAGATTGGTATTAAAAGAAATAAAGGTGTTCATTCCTCTGCAGAATGTAGACTTTACCTCCCTCAGTAAACGACCAAGAAAGCTATAATTGATAGGAAGTGACTGTTTCATTTTCTGAAAAAAAATATTCAATAGAGCAACACAATATTAAATTCCTTTAAAAAGATTAATTGATTGCTAATTTAAATAAAAAAAAATCACCCCTATGTACAGGAAGACAGAAATGGTAACCTATATATCCAACTTGACTGGTTACAATTAATAGAAACTCCACACTTCTTCAAAGGATATTTAGCTTTTATAGCTAAATGTTTTTTTCTATGATTCTTAATAATATTTATTTTTCTTTGTTTCTCTGTATACTTAGGTTGGGAATGCACTGGATGCTGAAGAAATGCTGAGAAGACTACTCATCTGTGGCATTTCTGAGTATCTACAGATCTAAGGATCCACAGTGAAGTAAGAGGAAGCCAATATTCAGGTTAGCCAAGAGAGAACTGTTGTCTGTATCTCTGTATCAAGATCCCTAAAATGTGGTGGTGGCCTCCCTGAGTTTTTCCTTTGATCCTTCTCAACATGTTTTATTGTGGATGACGCTGTCCAGTTTAAGGTGAGACTTTCCTAGCTTTCTTTTCTAAAGGAAATAATGTGTCAGAATTGGAGTACAGTCATATAACAGCAGGCATTAGATAAGGAAATCAAGAATGTGAAATCAGCTTTTTAGAGAAAATGCAGCATATGTTGGTTACCTTTGATCATGGTTAAAATTAAAAGTAAGAATTTACATTGTTAAGTATGCTACAGTAAAGCCAATTAACTAAACAAAAAACTCCAACAAATGACAAAACCACTACACACAAAATCTGAAAACCCAAACAAACAAAAAACTAAACAACAACAACAACTGGTTTTCCAGATTTAAAACATTACTTTTTCCATATTTTCAAATGTTAAAACTGTCTAGGCTCCTAGAGCAGAAAAGAGCTGTCTGAATACCATAGCTGGAAACGTACATAGATTTTAAGAAGGCTGTTTTTTTGCTTGATAAGTTCAGCTTTCTGTTTTTCTAAGCTGTCTTCACGTTTCTTCAGAATTTCTGCATAGAACCGTTTTTCAGACAGACACTGAACCTTTCAAGAGAAAAAAGAAGTTATAAAGATTATTGTTTTATTGTTTCATATAAAGGATATGTACAATTAATGATGTTGCACGTAAGGATCTTGGTCCAGTTGAAACACAGCTGGCATATCTGCTGGATTAGTAAAAGCAATATTCTTCCAATATATCACTAAGCTTTTGAAAAGTATCCTTTCTTTAAACAACATATTTAGTGCTGGTCCACCTATCTAAAACTGCTTTTTCAAGTCTTTTCAGTTTAGGAGACATTTTTTTCAGGTTAAACCCAGGAAAAATATTGAGCACATGGGACATTTTAGCCAACATAGTACAGTGTCCTCCATCTAACTGTGTAAAGCTCATCATGTACTAAACCAGAGAACAATATCTGGAGGGCAGGGGTCCAACATCATTGTTCCAACTGAATGGCTGTGCACTTCATCAACTCTGCAATGCTACTATTGCATAGGAGAAGGAGGGAGGGATATGCTTGTATTTTTCTGAGAACATTTTCTGGAATTCTTAGCCAACAAAGTCTCATGGAGATCAGCGTATTGGATAAAGACAGTTTGACCATAACCCACTCAACCCCCAAACTTCTATTTTACTTACAGTTTTATTTTTATTACTTTGAAACAGTAATTTATCTGGTAGAAGGGAATACTGTTCGACCATTTAATTTTCAAAATTTTCTGAAGACCACCTCTCAGTTTTCCAGTGCATTTACTGTATCATCGTCTAACCTAAGTTAAGTTATATGGTGGGATAAACTGTAAGAGCAGATAAATAGGGAACAGCTGAGCATTGAAGAGTCTTAAAGGATGAGAATAATTCATCTGATGAAGTGGAGAAAAGGAGGTCAAGAGAATGACTCAGACCGTAATACTCAGAACAAGGAGGAGGGAAAGTCAAGTCAGCGGAGTGGCCCAGACTGGAAAGGCACAGGGCAAAGCAGCAGGAAGGAAATTGAATAGTCAGGCTGATCCATGACCATTTGTGTGTGCAGAAGCAGAAGAGACCAAATAATAGTGATGTGACAGAGGTTAAAGTGAAAAGATTGTTAAATGAAATAACGCAGATGATTTTGGAGACGGTGTAGATGAAGTGCGTCTGATAAAAAAGGGGAAGGATAGTGGAATCAAGTGTCTTAAGACTAGAATGTGACAGCTGGAAAAAAAATTAAAAAGACCAGATTTTCTTCCTCATCCCTGATATTTCCAGTATGCTAAATGTTCAGGAAGTGTAGATGTCCTTATACTGTACTGATATTACCGAATATAACTAGCTGCAGTGTAGTTTCTCCATCCGTAAGATGCCAACTTAACCTATGCATTTGCAACAGATTTTTTTTTAAGAAACCATTAAGCCATGAAAAGCAAAACGCTATAATTCAGGTTCTAATTACATGCTACCTGATTTTACAGAATGGAGGAAAAAAATAGCGTTTCTTAGGAACCTTTGATTTGCCACAGGTAGTCTGTGTGAAATAGATGTCAAACCACTTTTGAACTCGGTCTCATCTGCTTGGTCAGGCTGCTGTGTATGCACGTGCTTGGATATGTGCGCTTATACAGAAATGTACTTATTTGGTGTGGGACAAACTGAACAGCATTAGCTGAACAGAATTATATTAACTATCGTAGACGTATGTAAACTTAATTCATGCACTGAAAAATAAATTACTTCAAATAATTTCAATAGCTGTATAATCTTTAAACCTGAATATAGTCTGATTGAAATGCATTTTCCCATTCCACTGTTTTCTGTACAAATTCCTATCTATAAATGGATAAATGTCAGACTAAGCAAGCAAGTAAAATATATTTTTGTGGATGTCAGTGCGAATATTATTAATCCTGGTGGGTAAAGCACATAAGATTTAATTAGAACTAGTACTTCAGCTCTTCCCATTAGTCATTTACAATAATGGCTCTGCTCCTGGGACCTTCTATACCTACCACATAAACCCTGATTATAAATCACAATACATAAATAACAAATTAGTAGTATAAACATAAAATTGTGATGCTCATAAATAAATTTATGAGCATGACTACGAAGGGCTTTACCTAACATGCAACTCCCAGATATAATCTGTGTTGGTTAAATAAGTTATTATTTTAAAGCGCTTTTGGGCTCTGAGATTGTGGCATGCACAAATGCAAGCACGTGAATAACTGCCTGCACGATTATGAACTTAATTTGAAACCAGTAAATATTTGTAAATGAGTTAACTTTCATTCTGACCCCTTACAGTGATGTTGGTATTTATTATGTATATTACTTAGTCTTTTACAAAAGGTAGAAGAGCCTGGGTTTTGAAGGATGAAAATCATTTCCCAAACATTTATTTTCACAACTAGGTGAGGTAATGCCCCGAAGATTCTTGAAGATATTTATTTAAGTGATAGGATAGAACAGTTCTGACTTCAAATGAACCTTGATGTGCTTTCCTGTTGTGCATACACATTCTGCTACTGCAGATACTTAAGAGCACAGGGGATGACATTTAGACTTTGTTTTCAGGCACAAACAAATGGATTTTTAAATAATTTTTAACCACAGGTGTTAATGGTGAAAAGTTCAGCAAAACTGGAAGCTTAATCTAAAAATATTTGCAGTTTGGTTAAAGGCAAAGCACAGCAAAATCTTAAACTTTAAATAGATTCAGAAACTTTCCTCTGTCTTCAGCACCCCTAGAAAAGCTCTTTGGCCTTGTGAGCCCGAACTGTGAGCCCAGGCTTGCAGGAAGGTCTTTAGTATATGAATCAAGATCCTGTGAAGTAAACAAAGGGAATGTTTCCATATATTTTCTGTGAAAGGCCCTTAGTGAACAGCAGCAGGCAAGGAAGGAGTGATTTTGGGGCCTCTGAAGAAACGTGCTGTAAGAAGCTACAGGATTGTTAGGACAGGGCTGCTCACACACACTGAACAGTTTGCCTGGCATCTGGTGGCCGTGTCTCCCCGCTTTTTGGAAGTGTTATCTGGAAATACTCCTACCCTTGAGGTGAGCTGCTCCCTGGACACAGTGAGAGGCCAGCCTGAAAGGTGAGATTTGTGGGATGAAAGCTGTTGATAAACCTTTTTTCACTACAGAAATGCATAGTATAAGTTTTCTCAGTGCTGTGTTATTCAGCAGGCGAAGTTTACTCCTTGAAAGGGTTTATGAATCTGTTCCTGAAAGAACAGGTCATCTGTTTGTAAATATAATGTATTTAATTATTATGTATACTGTAAACATGCCTGCTTACCTTAGTTTCTAATTTCATTTTTGCAGTGCTCAGCTCTTCTTTTATTTGGCTAATTTTTTCATAACTTCTATTTATGTCGGACTTAGCTGCAACACAAGAAAAACCTGTAAAAATGTGTGCTCAGTTCGTAAAAGTTACATTCTTACAAAAACATGGCTTTGGCAAGAAGCAGCCGGATGAGCTTTCATGGACAAAACTCCCCTCATGACAGCGGAGTGGGGCCATTTCTGTCACCCAAAGAAATGGAGACGCCATTAAGTGTGGTCAGGGCTGCCACAGACCTTGTTGGATGAGGCGCCTTTTCTCTCCCACCTGCTTCTCTGTGAGCTGTATGTGCTGGAACAAAGCATCCAGGTTCATTTCCTTTCTTTTTGAGAAGCCTGTGGGCTCTCCAGGTTTTGCTGTCTTTGTGAAGAGCTGGGTGGTTAAAGCTGGGTTGCCCTGGAGGAAGGTCAGGCTGGACCTGGGCACAGCCCTTCCCTCAGGGCTCTGCGCCTCACCAGACCTTGGCTATTCCCTCTGGCCTGTGCTTCCCTGTGTTTGGGAAGGAAACCCCAGACCACAGAGGAAAGCAAGCATGGTAGGTGGGACACAGCTGAGGAGGAAGAGGTGACAGAGCGGGACGTGTGGACTGTAGAATGTGGCAGGGCGAGAGTGAACCTTGAGCAGAGGGGGAGCTCACATGGGAAACACAGGAGATGGAAACGAGCAGGAGAAGCAGCGCAGTAGGTTGCAGGAGAAAGGAGGTATTTGGCCAGGCAAAAGACAGCTGATGCTCTGAACCTCGTCAACCTTGAGCACTTTTGTGAAACGTTGGTTCTGACTCGGGTCTGGGCAGTTTTGATCAAACAGGTCTGACTTTATTTCTTTGGGACCACATGCTTTATATTGGCTTTGTGTTGTTTTTTTAGCCCTTCCTTTTTCTATGGAGTGATCACCATCCTGCTTACATTTGTTTTTCTTTTGAAGATTGATGCCTAACCTTACTAGCTAAGGAAGTAGGCTAAAATCTGCTATCATACAAAAGAAGATGGTAAATCCAACTGCATAAAACTTAAGTAACAGTGATCAGACTCCCCTCAGCTGCATTTCACTGTTAATATAAAATGACAGTGTTTCCGTTCCAGTTGGTCTCAGTAAGCAAAGATCATAATGTAGCCCGTTGTATGCTCTTCTGGAGCACATTTGTGTATGAGTTTACTATGCTCTGAGCTTCTGCAACTTTCTGGTTTGTACATTACTGAGTGGTATACCTGGAAATGTAAATACCCAGTTGGAAATACAACTCATATTCCTACATCTTGACAAGGATGAACTACATTCCCTGCAGGGAATACCTATGGGAAGCTGGCCTCTTTGCTTTGAGGCAGAAAAAGCTTGGAGGAATGGAACTTCATACCCTTCTAGCCTTTTTAACATTGAAAAATATTAGGATTATTGACAATCCTGTCTTGTTAAAGAGTTTTCCTCAGAGGAGGTACTATCTTAGAATATACTGCAGCAGCAAAATTAAAAAGAGAAGATCTTTGACGGCAGAAAGCAAAACAATATACGTGAGAGTACGAATGTCTTATTGGTGAAAAAGCTGTTCTAAGTTAGTAGAATGAAACTGAGAATTCTGGAAAAACGTTATCTCATAGCATTTGCTGCCATTTTATAACCCATAGTGTGCTATAAATGGTGCTTTTTAAAGAAAAGACTTGTTCTATCTAAGAAAGAAATTCTGGCTTCTGATGAAATTTTCAATCCTGAAACTAGCACATTATGTTGCAGGAAATGCAATTATTTTTTAAAATGGAACAAAGGGCAACTGAGGGAGAAGAGTTCACAAAAGTGAATTTAGAAAATGTTTCGAATGTGAAACTTCCTACCCAAAGGCCAAAGAAAAGCGGATGAGTCAAACGGGAAATTCGGTGATCGAGACAGTGATTCGTTACACAGGTCTGATGAGTGAAAAAGTCATTTTACAAAATTCAGGAAAATGAACTGCTCTATCAGTGGATCAAGGAGAAAATAAAATGAAAAGCTTTCTTTGAAGTTTTTGAGACTTGACTGCTTTTGTGTTTCAGACTGAGAAAGCTGCTGTAGGCTGAGATAGTGTCCAGTGTCACTTATTAAAGAAACGACTGTGTTTTGTGGAGGGTGCTTCAGTGCCTCTAATTATGGCAAAGGAGCTGCTCTCCCTAGAAAGAAGAGTCTGGCTCCAACTGCACTTCTCACTGTCTGAGAATGACCATTCAGTGCGACTGACAGTTCTGTAAAAGATTCCTTCAGAGAGTGAAAAAATTCAAAGTGGGACAAGTATTTGACATTAAGCTTCCTGCAGATATTTACCATGTGCTTGATTTTTACATGGTAAATAACTCATAATAATAACTCATTATTGTATGTAGTGAACCATGCATGTGAAACTTCTACAAGTGCTTTCAGAATCAGGATCAAGGCCATTACTTCAAACGTGTGTAGTTGCCTGGCTCCCATGGAAATGGATGAGATGGAATGAGCCTAAATGCTTTGGAATAAAAGTAAAATGTGAATTATTTTTGCCCAACTCCAACTTGCGCAAAGTATAAGATCTTTTGTAAATCACTAGCTGTTAGAAAGGTGACTTTAATTTTATTTTGTTGGTCATATCAGTACATCCTAATCTTAATCTATATCTGTATCTTAATCACTGTGCTGTAATCAGGTCATGTCTTTGTAGTGTACTTCAAAATTAGTAATTGCCCTTTGTAATCAGGCTGCTGTGCTAATAGTGAAGTTTCTTCTACAAGTTTATTCTCTGTTTTTTTGTAGGAAGAAAAAACAAGGTTTTGTTTGTAATTTCAAGTCACTATAAAATACTTATTAGGGTGTTTTATTAGTGCAAACACATTTATTAGTGTAATTTATTTCTAAATCATATATGCTCAGATTGTTTCAAAATTGTTTTTCCTGAAAGCCAAAAATGAAAGAGGTGAAGGTAAAGAAGTATTAAGGTAAAGATTAGATGATATGGTCTTTACCATCAAAAATATATAGTAGAAGCTAGAAATCACAGGATTACAGTTACAAAGAGATTTCTTCTTTTGTTCTTAAGCACTGTTAGGATTATTTTTTTCCATATACAAACTATACTGCTTACTTTTGAAATGTTGTATTTATAGCAAAACTTCTTCCTGAACTACATCTCTTTGATCTTCCTTTGCTCTTGGTGGTCTTTACATTTGCCATCTATTTTTGTGTGAAGGAATAAAGCCAAACTATTTTGTGGCCTAAATTCACAGCTATAATTTTGTGTTTAGTGCTGAAGTCTTAGCCATCTTTTACTAGGAAATTGCATATTTGTGTGTACATATACATATATATATATATATATGAAGAAAGAAAGACAAGTAACCACTAGGAATGCGGCATTGAGCAGCAACACTGATGGAGAGAGACCACAAACAGTGAGAAACCCAGTGGTTATTTGGCATAAGCGTAAAAACCAGCAGACTTATTAAAAATTAATTTTATAATGTGGCTTTTATAATCAGAGCTTTAGCCCTACTATTTAAAACTTCATTGTTAAAACACAGCAAGCAGTGCAAAGCGGTAATGCAATAAAGTGGTTTTAATGCAAATCAAGAACACTTTGTGTGGTTGTTCTCCCCCTCTCGCTGGCCACCCATTGCACTGCAGGGGATGGTGGGGCTGTTCTGCCTCTTCCATCGCACAGGACCAGCAGACTTGGTGGTCTTTGCTTGAATATGTTTAAGTTCCAAGTAATAAAAGGGAAAAAAAAAAGCAAAAAAGAGAAAGGGAACTACTTCTGAGAACCTGGAGCATGAGAGCAGAGGAGTATTAAAATGCAGTAATAATCTATAATTTACAACCTATCTCTCATTTCCTGAAGAACTCAGGTTAAGCATAGACTAGTTATTATCTCTGGAAGGGTGAGAGCGAACTGCTCACCCACAGGCTGGAAGCTCTTCATTTCAAGTAGGCTGCTCAGCAAGGGACTTGTGAACAGACACCGTTTCCTCCTTGTAACAAGAAGGATATAAACTGCAAAAATCCATATGAGAAAATATGAAATAATGGAAAATGTAGAAATAAATCCCTGGCAAATTATATGCAAATGAATACAGAGTATTTCTCTGTGCCCCAAATCCCTGTTTATCTGTTTTTTTCAGGTGACAAAATTGTGAGTTAGTGAAAAGCTGTGTGTATTTATAACGTATTAAAAACCACTAAGTAGTAACTTTGTCCTTCCCCTGACACGTCTGGCTGCAATGGAGAATTAGCTGTACTCTTTTCCATTTTGGTAGGAATGTAAACAACTTCATAACAGATGTTCTTTATAAGGACAGAGCCTGCTATTTGCATTGCGATATCTCCGTTTGAGTCTTATATCCAAGATTTTGTTTAATTCCATCTGGAAAGTCTTCATTGGATCCCTTTAGATTCCAAATGCAGATTACTCTTTTAGATTTTTAAAGTTTTCTATTGTCTTTGGTTATAATCACACAGCACTTGTTTTCTTTGCTGACTGGTAACTGTGCTGTTATATAGGTATACACATGGTTCCTCTGTAGTGTTTTGGAATCTTAAATGTATTTCAGTTGTCTGTTTTACTAGATCTAAGAGTCTACCCTAAAACTCTGTTATTCTGTAGTATTTGGATAAGCAACAAATGTTCTCATTTTGAAACATTTATCAGAGCTCTTATTTATCTTGGCATAATGGTAGTAACTTTTCTAATGGAGAAAGAATTTTTCAGATCCGGAGTACATCTAAGAGTACAAAATACTGCCTTGCTTTGCATTACCATAGTAAATTTTCTTCAGTTTTTGGCTGGAAAAGTGCAGTTTGCTTTACATCAATATTGTTTATCCGTAAGTTGGTACCCAGTGGAAGTCACAACAGAAAGAGTGAAAAAATGCTTTCTGGATTTTAATTATGTGCATCTTCCATTTATAAAAGAGATCGGCTTTTTTCTTTTTCATTAGCAGAAATTTAAATGAATTATCCTTTATATTATAATGTCCTATGAGAAGATGGGTGGCAATCAATCTTCTGAATAAAGGACTGTTAAAGAAATATTTTGAGGACTGGGACTTTCATGCAATAGACGTAATCTTGGATTGAAATGCACTAAACAATCTGTTGAAAACACTTCATTTTAATCAATTAAGTATGGTATGTTTCCTATAACCATATAATGCCAGTGTGCTAACTTATCTCTTTTTGTCACATAAATTTGATCTTAATCACAGAAAAATCCTAATGAACACTGAAACATAGAAAGTAATAATTTTACAGTTAGTTCATAAAAGAAAAACAAACCTTTTTAAAAAATTTCAGTTGATTCTCAGAAGTTCATATACAATGCTGCTAAATTACTAGATAAGCAGCTGCCATCATTTCTTCTAAAATATATCAGAAAACTTTAACATGTTCACATTTGTTCTTTATTTTTACTTGATGCTGCAATTACAGGAAAAATAATGATAGATGACTGAAATTAAACTTCTCTATTTTCTTTATTCACAACAGGAACATTATTTAGTGCTAGATTAGATAACTGCTATACTTTTGCTGTATATATTAAAGTCAAATGAGTTTCTCTGCATGCTGAAAATAACCCCCATGTGAAACTAAGGGTTGTCTGTTGCACTTCTAGGTTTCTCTGCTAATAGTTTGCATAAGATGAATTTTATGGCTCCATCCACGTTCCTGCTTAAAAATACGACAGTTTCCTTAGACATTTGGAAGACTTGGATACATCCCTATGGCCTGAATTTAGGTAGCAGTAGGGATTATTCCGCATTCCATGTAAGTGCCCAAACCGAGGCAGTACTGCCTGTTTGTGGAACGTCTATATTAGTTTGACTAAAACATATATCCTGCTCTTAACATAACTATTGAAACTGCATGGTCTCATAAAACCTCTCACCAAAATTGAGCCAGATGGTATTTTTTAGTGACAAACTGTTCTGTAAGAAATTTACTAAGAAATTATTTATTCAGAAAAAAAGCTGTTGTCCATACACCTTCAAAATAATTTGAACAGTCTTCAGAATACTTCTTTCCTTCAGAATATTGTGGAAAAGATATGGTCATCTAATAGATGGATCTCTGTAAAACTGTGCTCTCTGTTTTCCATACAGCCCTTAATGAAGACTTAACAATGATAAATAATACTACATAAACCGAACAGCCTATTGATACAGATGTTATGCTGTGATTTCATCATTTTTAAAGATGACATAAAACCCCCCTAACCTATAGCTGTGTTTCTATCCCTTCCATGTTCCTTCCCACTGATTCTTCTGGGGCATTAGCAATCTTTAATCCTGAAACGTTCAAAGGCTTCGTGGCACACATCTTCAAACATATGCCTTGACTCGGTGCATAGGCAGGATAATAAAAGCTTTAAATTCAAGTAGAGTAGAAAATCACAGATGCGGTAAGCCTGTATTATCAATTGTGCCGCATTCATAAATTAATAATTTGCATTGTATTACAGTGACTTATTTTCAGAAGCATTAAACATGTCTATTCACAGAATGTGTGAAAAGTATGTAAATAATTCTTGTGGGTTGGTCTTTTTGCAGCTTGTCTTTTCAAAAAGAAGATAACAGAAGGAAAGTGAATTAGAATAAATAGGAAAAATGTTCCTTCCTTTAAAATAACTACATTTTTCCTATTTTGAGAATGAAATCAGAATATTTAAAATACTCTCAGTAAGTTCTTTGAATATAAAATCATTATCCATAGTTGAGGCTGCAGAGTTTATGAAAGTGAATTACACATTGTGTTCATGTGTATTCTCACATATGTTTTGACCTGTTCCTCTTTCTTAAACAAAACAAACAAACAGACAAACAAACAAAAAAATCATAACTATGCTGCTCTTAATGGAGTTTTTATCCTTCTTTTCCTTTGCTAACAGAAATAAACATAGCTTAAATACCAGTTCAGAAGCAATTGTTGTTGATTGTGGATGCTGTTAGATCTTCCAAGATTGGAAAGAGAAAAAAATGAAAAGTTCTTTAATCAAAGGATTTAATGATGAAGACCCTGAAACACACACATAGATTTGTAATCTTTATTTATAGGAATAATCCAGTAAGACAAACTGAGCAGATGACGCTAGAACCCTGGGCCTGGAGGGCTGGAAAGCAGAGCAGGAGATTGTTGGGTTGAACTCCCCATTCAGGACAGCAGCGCTGCGCTGGGGCTGGGTGACCCCTGGGGACAGGGAGCTGCTGCATGGGCAGAACTTCTCAGGAGATCCCAGCAGATCATGTCCTGCCTGGCTCTCCCTGTCCCACCTTTATTATGTAGAGTAAGCACACCCAATTCCTCCACCCTTTCTGCATCTGTTGTATTTTCTTGGCCTCTTGTCTTTGTTTCCTTCCCCATATGCTCCATCTTTGGTGCTCTCAGATCCTTGTCTGCTGGGCAGGTTCTTGGCCAGACACTCTTTGTCCTGCATGTGTGCATTAGATTTACTCAAATATACTGTGTTGCTCTTGTCCTTAATGGATATTCCACACAATTTTTCCCATTTGTCACAATATTCTGAATTCTGATTCTTTCCTCCGAAACAGTCTCCTTTCCCCTCTCCAGCCTTGGTCCCCTCCTCAAGACTATACATCAAGTTGCACACATTAGTACACTCTCTTTTCCATCTTCCAAGATGTTAAAACTACTGAATAAAATTGTAGCTGGCTCAGGCTTCTGTGGGATCCCTTTCGTGAAGTCCTGAAGAGTAAATACTTGAAAGCTATTCACTGAGAGCAAGTTTTCCAACTGTAGACCATGTGGAAGTCACCACCCCTGGAGGTGTTTAAAAGACATATATATGAGGCTCTTACGGACATGGTTTAGTGCTAGAGTTAGTTTGAGGTTGGACTTGCTGATCTTAACAGTCTCTTGCAACCAAAATGATTCTATGATTCTATTATCTATGGAGATCCGATCCCAGTTATGCTGGCTCAGACCAGAGGAGTACCAAGCTTCTCTGTAACAATGGCCAGCAGTAGAACCCTAAGGAATGTATGCAGAAAATAGGTACAAGATGACTCTTTGCCCAGTATGACCTTCTACTTTGCAGCAATTCAGATTTAGAAAATAGTTTGCTTATGAGAATATAAGATAGTGTGAAAATCCAGTGTCACTGTCAAAAGCCTTTATAAAGTCAAGGTACAACACATTTGCTATTTCACTTTCATCCTTCTGGCCAGCTACCACATCAGGGAGGAAGTTAAATAGTGTGATGGGATTTGTTCATGATAAACCAAGGCTGACTGGTGGTTTATATACCTTTATTTTTCTTCCTGGTAGCTGCAGTTTAATTGTTTAATAATTTTTCCTAGTACTTTTCTTAAAGTTTAATCTTTCTGGTGTAAAATTCTGCCAAAGAATAAAGACAAATTGAGTTTAGTCTGTTGTATTTCTCTGGGAACTTCCCAGTCCTCTGGAAATTCTTTAAGACAGGCTTTAGCAATTCAGAAATATCTTTGAATGTTTCCTGCAACTTATAAGCTGAAGAGGATGAGGTCTTATCAGCATAAACACACCTAAATGTTTAGTAAGTTCTTTCTGTATTGTGGCCAATACTCCATACGCCTTGTTGAGTTGGTGTAATTATGCCTCAAGGCACAATTCACTTTTCTGGGGAGCGCTGAAGGAAATATAGAATAGAAATGTATTGGTGTTCTC
This sequence comes from Columba livia, assembly GCF_036013475.1. Taxonomy (NCBI): domain Eukaryota; kingdom Metazoa; phylum Chordata; class Aves; order Columbiformes; family Columbidae; genus Columba; species Columba livia. The sequence goes on from NC_088607.1 coordinate 7,998,223, forward strand.
AGTATCATGTTCCACACCCTTTTCTAGTTCATAATGGATCTTCTCAAGAGTGACACAAAAATATCAGCATGGCCAAGAATTTCGCTGAGCTGCATAATTAAACCAAATAAGAAATTATTCTTGAGACACATTAGTAAAAAAGAGAGAACAGAAGTAAGAAGTAAGGAAACACAGAATAACAGGAATGAAATGGAGATTAACTACAATCAAGGTATGACTGAAGAAGTAAATGAATACTTTGTCTCATTTTTCAGTGGGGATAATATAGTGACTAAGAACAGCAAAAAGGGGCTTAAAGGAAGGAAGACAGAGCAATGGAAGTTTCCACTAGTGCGCTATCAGCTAAATATACCCACCTTACTATGACTGAATGGAGAGGGTTGAACAATACTCCTTTCAGGGCACTGAAAGTATTTGCAAACACAAATGCTGGTTTGCACGGAACACATTTGCAGGGATTTACATGTGTCTGTTCAATCCAGTGGTAGCTCAATACAGCTAAAGAATAATAAAGTTATTTTGTGTTTTCATAAAAGGGAAAAGAGGTGGTCAAATAAAATGCAGGCATAGTATTTTGACCACAACACCAAGCAAGGTCTTAAAGTAGATTTTGAAGGAAAAAAAATTATCAAGGAAGTGGAGGTAAATGGAAAGTGGGAAAAACTACAACATGGTTTTATCAAGGGCAGATCATATCACACTAATTTAATATCTTTCCTTGATAAGATAATTGTTCCAGAGAAGAGTAATGCAGTAGACCTAATCTACCTTGATCAAAATAAGGCATATCATTCCTTTTGGGAAGTTATTTAAGGTGGAGAAGATGTGCATTAATGCAAGAATTGTAGGGTGAATGAGGAACTGAGTAAAGGGTTACATTAAAAGAGGGTTCTGTTAAAAAAGGAAATATCAAAATGAAAGGTTTTTGCTAGTAGAATTCTTCTGGAACTGATCTTGGGACTGATTTAAGTAGTATTTTTGAACTTTGTAAAAGCAGAATAGGTATGGCATTAAGAGATGACACAACATTGGAATAGGGCTAGCATATCAGAAAAAAATTAATGACCTTATGGACTGACAAAATGGAAATGAAATAGTATAGAAAGCAGAAGTGGGTGCTTGGGTATTAACATGATGTTCTTTTAGTATAAGTCGGTGTCTTGATAATTTTCGGCGATAGGAAAGGGAAGAGGTTTAACACATTAGTTGGCTGTAGGGTGACTATGAGCCATCATTATGTCACGGCCATGAAGCAGTTCAGGGTGTATTAGATGAAGGATTTTCAGTTAAGATAATAAAGTGTTAATATTACTTTACAAGACACTGGTAAGACAACTCTCAGAATATTGTTTAGAGTTCTCATGACCCACATCGATTCACAGCAGGTGCAGAGTGGGATGTTCAGGGGAAAGGAGTACCTATTTTCTCAGCTGAGATGAAAATAGCTCATCTGGCAAAACAAAGCTTGAAAGGGCATATGGTTATATCTTTATAAGTACATGTGGGGGTAGATGTGAGGGAAGAAGACTTTTATGTTAACGGATAACACTATTTCAAGATCAGATACATACTAACAATTATGAATAGATGGGGAATTTAAAATAAAGTTCTTGGCAATCTGTGCAAAGCTCTGGAGCTGCTTTCCAGACAAGGTCATGGAGGCAGGGACCTGAACTACCTTCAGACGGAAATTTATAAATTATTGAAAGGATGTGTGTGACATGGTGAAGTGATCATGAGTCAGAATAAAAAGTTTGTGATGCAAAGCTTTGGATACTTATTGACATTGCCAGAGAAGTTTAAAGGGAAACTTGTTTTTGTATTTTCCTTACATGGTCCCTAAACAGGAATGTTTTTAATGGGTCCATGTGTCAGTTCTCCTGCATGTACCAGGACTTTTATGTTCCTTCTTGGTGTGTAGTATAGGACATAGGGGCTGCTCTTTCTTAAATGATAAGATTGGCAGCAGGTGAAAATGGGGCAGTTCATTAGGATTTCAGGTGTTAACTGGGTACAACTTGATTACATGCTCAGGCTTAAACTGATCACCTGATTGTAATCAGGAGGTGATTTTTTTTTCTCTAAGTCATATTGGCTGGGGTTATGGAGGGTATTGCTTTCCTCTCCAACATGGAATGGGATGTGAATTTTTACCTTGGGAAGTTCCTGCTCTTGCAGAATGCTCAGATGTGGCTTGTCAGGAGATCTTGTGACTTTAATGTCTTGTCCCGTACTCTGGCACACTGGTGGTTTTCAGCCTTATTCTCCTGAGATACAAGGGGATGTGATTATAATGTAGGACATTATTTCGGCGTGCTACAAGACTTGATTCTACGTTTGCTTCTTCAGATCTTTCAAGAATTTCCTCTGAATAAGAACTTCAGCATGGAGCTGAAGAAGAGGCAGTCAAGGAGACTTCATATGTATTGGTAAGTTTTGAAAAAGAAAAAGTTGATCATTTTTGTGGTCCAGATATTTCCAAGACCTTACAGCAGAAAAAGTCATGTAACTGGTGATTCTAGTTCAAAGAATATTTTAAACTATGTAGAGGTTATAATGTTTTGTTAAGTGAGATTCCCAGGGCTTTCTAGCTTAGGTGTTCCAGTAACACACAGATGGCTCATTTTATTAAATGATGGAGGTTCTTCAGACTTTATAAAGTCCATTTTAGAGCAACTGCAGACATTTTTTTTCCTCCTAATTTGGTTTCTTGACTGTTACTACCTGAAAAGGAATACTCAAAAAGTTAAAGTGACAGTGCTATATCTCATTAAGTGTATCAGGAGTCTATGGTAGTTAGGCTTCTAATTCACCTGTCATAGTTAAGGATGTAAACATACTGTATTTATAATGCTGAGTTCTAAAGATTGGTTTTTATCCAAATATGGATCCTCGGACTAGAGGCCATGAAAGACATAATGGTATTAAGAATCTACTAGGTAATTCAATGTGAATTACTGGTATACCTATGCTTGTGGTGGCTATGCTGACATCTCTCTTGCCACTGCTAAAACCAAGACATCCATTTATCTCTGTATTTTTTCTTGAATTCTGAATAAGCGTACTCTGAAACTGTGCAATTTATTTCTCATAACCTGTACGGTGATATCGATGTATCAGTTCTGTGGTGTGGTTTATCTCTTGCAAACCAGGAAGCTGGAGTTTGGAAGTTTTTTCTTAAATGTGGATTACTAAATGGCAGTATACTCTACTGCGAATCAGTCTGTCGCTCTTCTCGCGTTTGTCAGAGAAATAAAATAGCAAATTCATAAGTCGGGTCAAATCCAGTCTGTATCCATTTTCTCAAGTCCTATCTTGACATATTCAGATAAATTATCCTTTAGCAAAGAGATGGCCTGAAACATGTTTAGAAAACTAATGTCTCATAACTTGCCAGTCCTCCCAAATCCTCGTGTGGTATTTGCTTTGAATTAAGCAAATGCTTAGTTTGTTCTTTATATCGTTGTCTTTGTGGACCCCAGTGCTACAAGCCATGGAACCTTTTAAGAAATAGTTGGCAGTTGCATGGCATACATGATTTTCTAAATTCAGACCCCTTCTAGATGGAGAATGGTTACTCCCACATTTTTCAGTCCCTTTTGGTTACTATCTGAATCAGCAATAAAATAAAACTAACTCTTTTTATTATCATTTTAGATGCATAAATCCAGCTGAAAAGATTTTTTTCTAACAAATTGTGTGATTAAATTTTAGCCGAAAAGTTTATGTTGAGTCATTTTAAGTTAAATGTCAGATTGTTTTCATTTTAGCAGTTTAGGTAGCATAATACTTTTCTATCCTACCTGTTCCCGATTATTATTGTCGTTTAAGTTACTGTTATCAGAAAGGGTGAGGGTGACAGAACACTGGCCCAGGCTGCCCAGGGAGGTTGTGGAGTCTCCTTCTCTGCAGACATTCAAAACCCGTCTGGACACCTTCCTGTGTAACCTCATCTGGGTGTTCCTGCTCCAGCAGGGGGATTGCACTGGATGAGCTTTCAAGATCCTTTCCAATCCGTGACATCCTGTGATTCTGTGAAATTTATTTTCCTTTGATGCCACAGGAAAACTTTGATACCTAAATCGGGATTTGAGAAGCCTTTTATTAGGTTCCTGATATTAAAAAAAGAAAAAAGGTCCTTCTCCTAAACAGATGCCAGTATCTGTTGGCAGAATTTAGTTACTTCCTTGTCCTTTTACTGGTGTGCTGTGCATGTGTCCCAGGTCGCCTCAGCCTGAGTAGCAGAGCGTCTGGCCATCTCCTTTCAGCGTCCCTGTAACTTATATTTAAAAGTCCACCCACATCATGGAAAACGAGCTCTGCTATGTATAATGTAAGTCAGTACAATATTTCAGTGTTCATTAAAAAAAAAAAAAAAAGTACCATTCCAATGATTAAAAAATTAAAAAGTCTTTAACAGGTAGCTCTGATAGTCCAGTCACATAATTTTTCTAACCATGAAGACCTCTCTATTAGTTCTTTATCACAAAGCTCAAAGTGTAATAGGACCTTTTTGGCCCCCAGCGACTGGAAGATTTCTGGGCATATTCCAAATTTACTGGCCAAGTCTTGGCAAACATTGCAAACCATGTTCAGTAAAGCAGCCAGGGAGCCAGTGTCCCCTCTCTGTCTGACCAGTACTTGTCACCTTGGCCACCAAGTAGGCAGCTGGACATATTTAGACCTCCCTGTCATGTATTCATGTTCTGGTAAGCATGTTCCTGTCTCCATATATCACAAGATTTTTGGATACCAACATCTTGGCTGGATTCAGAACCATGACTAAGTCAAAGTCTTTTTTAATTGATCTCTTCAGCCATGATGTTTCACCTTCACTTTAGGATTTATGTACTTGGGACTCCTCTTAGTTGAAATTATCACTTAAAGATGTTCAAGGGAGTTAAATAGACTGAGGGGAAACTTCTGTCTGCTTGACACTTCTTTTAAACAATTTTAGTCAATATTGATCAAGTGGGACATTCCATATAATGTGGAAATCTTACAGAAAGAGAGTTTGTGGTTATTTATGGAAATCTTGCAGGAAGAACACTTTTGGTTATTTCTCTAGGAGTAAAGAAAAAATATTACATTATCTTCCTGCAGGGATTACTTGTTATTTTTTTTCTTTTTTCCATGGGATAAAAGATGATTGAAAAATTAAGCTAATTTTTTTCCTTTAAGAAAAGTTCTAAACCTCAATTTTAAATTAATATTGACTGGGCAGTCAGCACATTTTCATCTTTCCTTCAGTACAGTGTCTCTTTGCTGAAGCGAGCTATTTCAGGTGTCTGAGAAAGTATTGCTTAATGCCTGCGAGCACTGGCAGAAATCAATAACTTTGAAATTTGCGCTATTTGTAGTTTGTTTGGTATATCACTTTAATTCAGTCTGTTCACAGTAGAATAAATGTGGGCATGTACAACTGCCACAAAGAACATAAATGTGTTGAATAATATTCCTTTAAATTGTAGAAAGAATATAATTTTGATATTTGTAATATTAACTGTATCTTTATTAAAGCTCTACAAAAGGGTGCAAAGTGTCACAAGAAATAGCATTGTTTTGGTGGTTATATATAACCTGCAGATAGTGACCACAATCACACTAAAAGAAGTTGTTCATATTGAAGATTTTTAAAAATAATTTATTAAATATACCATATATTGAAAAATGTGGTTTTTCCTTCATTAATTTTAGTTGGGCAAATAATTAGGAAAGCAGTGCTGTCAGTAACATGAGCTTTTAATATTAAGAGCAGCAACACAAAAGGATTCCGAATTGTGTTTTGAGAAGAGAAAAAGGATGCTGAATTTGAGTGTTGCATTTTCCAGTAGACAGAGGCAGCTCTGAAATTCAGTTTTCATATTGCACAGGTATCTGCATCTCAAAGATGAAATTTATTTACTGTTGTTATAGAAATGTATGGACAACTCTGACTTTGATCATCTATCTCCAGAGTCTATTTAGTGATAATGAGAGGACTGTAAGCATTTTCAACAAGTAAAATTTGAAGAAGTTTAAGCATCCAAATGTGAGAATTCAATTAAAATGCAACTGTATTCTATCTGAATGGGAACTATAAAAGGCTGAATTAGGCTGAATATCTAGACATTTTAACATATTCCACCAAAAAGCACAAACTATGCATTTTCAACTAAATCTGTGGTGATGCAGGGAACTCGATACCCTGCGATGAACAGCTTGCTTCTTTCTGCTTCCCCTTGTGTTCTACAGGTCTCCATAAACTACTGTGGCCCAGCTAACTACCCCAAAAGTAAATAATTTAATATGCCATCACCTACCAGTTTAGTCTGACATTTAGAATTAAGTTCTCTCTCTCAAAATGTTTTCACCAAAACTGTTTGATTCTAACGTTATAGTTCTAGCCAAGGCTGTAGTCTCCTTTCTAACTCTCTGTGACAGTGCAGAAGTAGCGCCTGCTTCAAAGCATTTACAACATATGTAGTAAAGACCAAACTGGAAGGCAATTGTGATTAAGCAGTTTACGAAGACAAAATCTGCATCTCAACGATCGAAGGATATATTCCAGGGAAATGCAAAGGTTTCTGTTCATGAGGATGTCATAGTTTGGGTCAGGATAAACTAAGTGCATGCATGAGTTACCACATGACAGATGAAACTATGTGAGGTATTGTTCTGTTTGTTAACCGTGACTCTTCTACAGAGTTTGCCATGAATATCCAGAGTTATAGGAATGTGGTGAGCTCTGTTTCCCGTTGCCTTGCTGACAGGAGCAGTGGTTATCTACAATATGAAGGACCAGGGTGTTATGTGTGGTGGTTGTGAGCTTGGTCCCAGCCAGCCCAGAAGGTCCTCCACAGTCAGGTATCCCTGAAAGTTCAGTTGCGCTCCCTTTTCTTGATGAATAAAGTCGGAAAAAGAACTCAAATGTGCTGCGCTGGCATCTGTCAGGATGCTCTGACTAGCTCAAGTCTCACATTAGACAGAGTAGAATGTAATCAAGTTCAGAAATAATTATATTAATCACAGTTGCTTTGGATTTTTGTAATTCTGGGAGCATCATGCGTACATTTCATTCTGGCAAGGTGCCATTATTGTTCATGTTTTTGAGAAGCTTGCATTATTTTGTTTACAAACAGTGATCTACTGGATAATTAGCTAGGTCAGAAATGTTGAGGGGTCACACTGTGAGCATGTAAGTAATTTGTTACAGCTTTGAATTTATTATGAAGTATTTACATTTTATCTTGACGTTTTGTCTGCAGTTTTTTCTTTCATAAATTAATAACTCAGAAATTCCTATGAAAATAAGTTCATCAGAAACTTCTTTACTTGGGTCTGCAAATTCCCAGCCTTTTTGCCATTTATAAAATAAATTGCATGTCTCAATTACTCATATGTACATCTACTGCCGTGTTCAGAAGTATGGCTTTAGAAATATTTTCAGGTATGGCAACCAAATAGACATTTGACAATCTTGTGTGCTGGATGCTCTTCCAATTTATATCACAGGATGAGCCATTAACCATTTCTAGGGTCAGGACACTGTCCTTTCAAGTGCTTTATAGACAGAGTATAGATTAACCTTCATGCTCTGGAGCACGTTATTCCCTTTAGTGGACCAATAGTTACTCATCAGAGTCCAGGAATACCTGAGCTAGTGTGATTTAAATGAAGTAAAATTGAAGCAAGGTGTAAATTAAAATAGGTGCTTATTTAACCTGCGTTTTTTTTTTCAAAGAAACTGCTAATTTCAAACTTTATGCCAAGTGTCAGAAAGGCGTCCCAGGACAACAGAAAAGATGCCTGTGTGTTCTCCGTAGTCTGGCTCCTGCATCCTGGCCATCTAGAGGGAGGAGGAACAAGAAGCTTCTGCAGTGGATGGTGAGGCAGGCAGGACAAAGTCAGCAAGGGCTGGAGAGATGGGTGCTCGGGGTTTCTCAGAAGCACTGAAGCTCCTCTCTCTGAATGCCCGGCCAGACCCAAAGGCGAGCTTTGGAGGTCATGAAAAAAGACTTCAGTAACTCTAGGAAAATCTGAGTAAATTTCTTCCAAATCAGGAAACCACTTGGAGAAAAAGACTCTTATTCCATCCATGCAGCAGTGGTGAAAAGACTTGTTTTCAAACCTTGTATTTAGGCAGGCCCGCTCAGCTAAAATGAATTTTCTCTCTACTAAAAAGGAAATCTCAGTCTAATCAGTTATTTTCTGTTCTAACAGAATTGGGTTTGAGATTAGAAGGCTCTGGTGTGTCTGCTTAAAGAAAATGGCAAATCCACCTTCATATCCCTCACAGATGGACAATAGCGTGCAGTCCTTTATATTTGGTTACCTTTACTGCCAAGTTAGGATACAGTTCATTCAGGAATATTTGGGATGTGGTTACATGTAAATAACCTGAGCAAGAATCAAGTTTAAACAGCATCCAGGAAGTGTGAATAGTTCAGCTTCATAATTTAAAAGTATGCATTGTTGTTTTTCAACTGAATTATGTCTGCTAGTAAAACTGCAGGACAGAGGCAGGCATGCCATTGTAAAAGCTTTTTTATTGGTGTTACCAGCAGGTAACTATCCATCTAAAGAAAGTGCTGTAGATTTAACTGTGCACCACATGATTAAACCAGGAAAATTTATTTAACAGATAGAGCTGGAGTTGATGTAATGAACACTTGCAGAAAAGCGTGGAGGGAAGAAACTGCAAGTAACATCAGTTAAGACTCTGTCTTTCAGAGTTGCCTTTCAGACTGGTCTGTTGTGTTCACTTTTCTGGTGTATACAGTGCCCAGTGGGTATTCTGCTGCCATCAGAATTTTACAGAAGCAGTAGCAGAGAAGCCACATAGAGATTATCTGGTATTTTAGTAGAACGCACAGGTCTTGATTTTCAACACTGTTTCCAGCTGATGATCAACTGGGTTACAGGAAAATTATCTATCTTGTCACAAGGTTCTTCCTAAGCAAAATAAAAATGCATCTGTTAATTAAGGAGCTGTTCTTGCTGACTCAAGAAATATCTTTTCATCCCGTATTTATTGAATAGATTTTACGACTAAAGGTATAATTTTGAATTGTGTTCTGTGCATTTATTTTTCCTGAAGTGTTTGCAGCTCTTCAGGAAATTGTGTAACCAAACCAATGATCACCTCGCCCACCCCCTCACATAATAAAGAAATCCAACACAACAACATACCAAATAAAAAAGCCCACGAAAACACTAGACACACAGTCTGTCCCCCAGCCCAAAGCCCAACAATGCAAACAAATCCCACCCCCCAAAAAACCCAACAAAAAATCCCAAACAAAAACCCAACAAAATCCACAAAGAAACAATAAAACCCCGAATATCACCATACCTTTAGCAGAGAGACTGCTGCATGAAGCTGATGGCAGATACCTGAGAACAGTCAGTTTTGCTTTCTCTGTGGGACAAACTCTTAAGGCATTTACAACACTAGTTTCTACCACTTCCATTTTTTTCTTGATCTTCTTTCACCTCAAATATAAATCTCTTGAGACTTTTTGTACCCTAAACTTCTCACCTCGGAGACTGTAGAAATTAATACTGACAGAGTCGCAAACCTTTTGAGAAACTTCCAATAATATTACGATTTTGGTGATATTCACCATCAGGAAAAAAAAAATCTATTTTACTTGTCAGGGCTAGTCGAGCAAATGTACAGAAAATACAGTTTCGAAAATCCAAGATGATAACTTTGCCTTTGGTCACTAAATTCTAAAATGACTTTAACCTCTATGCATCTTTTTTGACTTCCCTACAGAGGGCAGGAGTCTGGGCAGATTGGGTCCTACAGTTTAGAATAAGACATGTACAGTAAGTGAAAGCAAGATGTTCCTCAGTGACTTAATATTCTTTGCTTTGTAAATGAACAGTGAAAGGTGAATACCCCTCACTATCTAGAGCTGTGCACATCTGAAAATAAAATCTCTCTGCATTTTACACACTGTTGTATACACAGATATTTTATCTCTTTCAATTAAACATGGGGGGATCAACCTACCTGTAAGTGAAGGACTGTGCAAATGCAAGATAGCAGCATTTTCATTTTTTACGTAGGTTTTCTCAGACGCTCTGATTTCAATGTTCTGAAACGTTAATGCCTTCCACAATTATGGTTTTAAAACTGCCTGCATGTTTTACTCCTACAGCAACAGACAATTAGAACAAGTAATTTTCTAGAGCTTTAGTTTTTCTGCAAAGACTATTAGGTTCACCAACATAAATATATTCTACACAGTATAAGGTTGGGTTTCCTGTCCTGTGTTTCTGGACTGAGTATTTTTGACAGGACCGAGTTGCTAGTAATCACAGAAATTTAAAAAGATAAAAGCGAAGTTTCAAGTTAACAAATTGAATTATGATCTTGGTTGAATCACATTAGTTGCTAATGCCCATGGGATGCTAAAGGTTGATACGGCTGGCATATGGTTTAGAAGCTCAAGTTTCAAATGATGCTGTTCCAGCATCTGAAATGTATTGCTCTAGATTTTATACGCACTTGAATTACTGCTACTTAATAAAAGATATATTTTTGTTTTCATCTTTTATACTTTTACGTGTGTCACATCAAGTTCCTTTGCTGACTGTATCCTCTTGTGCTGTGGAACTGAGCGCGTAGTTTTGCTGCAGAGGCCAGGATCACGTCTCCCACAGCAGCATGAGTTGCCTCTGCAGACAGCTAGAGGGCTGTGTTATCCCATTTTTAAAGCAAAAATACATAAATCGATGGATACAACTGTTCTCAGTTTGTCTTAACAACTTTTTCCTTACCAGTTTGGGCAAACATCAGTGTCTATGCCTGTATTCATTTGCATAAGATACAGAACTTCACAAGTGGCTGCAGTTTTGTCCTTATTTTTGAATCTTTAAGTCTAACTAGTATGTTGTGCTTCTTAACTACAAGCTCTCTGAATTGCATTGTACGGTTTCAGTGTTTATGTATCTATCCTACTGAAATCATAATCAGGTCACATGTTAGATATAAGGAATTTTGCAGCTTTATTTATTTTTTTTTCCCCCAGGTGGTCTGTGTTACAGAAACACAACCGCTGGTTTGGACAGGGAAGCAAGAGTTCAGCACAAACTTCCTGGCCAAGAACAGCTGTGGGAATTCACTACCAGGTCAGATTAAACCGGGGCTGGGAGGACACACGGGACTTTCTTTTCTTATACTTTTGCATCAATTAAGTCACTCAGTGATCTAGATTGTACTTCCATATGGTTTTTATTTGATTACTGTGTGAATTCTCATTGCTTACTTTGCTTTTATGTTTTTCCTGATACTTACCAAAAGCTCTAAACCCAAATAAATGACAGGTTCAGTAAAAACTCAATCTTGCTTTTGTGCTGCAAAAACCCATTCAAGGCTTCATAAGCCCCTCAAAATTGATTTTTGGAGCACTGTTATTTAATCTGTCTTTTACAAAACTTTAATGCCTTGAGCAAATCCTTCTTGCCTTATTCCCACCACTAGGCACTTTGACTTCATGGTAAACAGATAAACGTAAGACAAAAAAATGCAATTCAGATTGTTCCCCCAGTCCCTAGTAATTCTCTAACTTGTCTATTCTCCCTTTCTCATTATTGAATAAAGCCTCCTGTGTAAACAGTACTTTTTGTGCTCCCATGGCACACAGACTTTTTCCCATCAGCTGCTTGCTCCCCCCGACCTGCTATATCTGACTCATTAGTTCAGCTTCAGCTTTGCTTCACCTATTTAATCTCCAAAGAATTATATTTAAAGTTCATGGCACTGCTCTTATTCTCAGCATACTTTCTCTTCACATATCTACTGGGCCTGCAGATAATATTGTGTAACTTTCCCTGGGCTCACTGGCTCCAACTTCAATATTTTCTTGCAAGGTTCAGTCTTTAAAAGGAGGTCTATGGCAGAAAGGGCAAAGGGAATCTGCGGGCTCAGTACCACACAACCCTGACTGCAAGTGTGGTTTAATGCTGTATCCAGAGCATTTGGGTCCAGCCAAGGGGACAGGAAAACTTAAAAGTGTCCATAGTTAGGGGTTCACTTATCTTGACCTACTCAGAAAAAGCAGTGTTTGAAACACTATTTTTTTAAAAGAAGTTTTTGTATGAGATAAGCCCTCTATCCTGATTACTTCATCTTTTCTTTATTAAAGGTTTTCCATGAAAGAATACTGGCTAAAGTAGATAACTAGAAAGAAGCAACTAACATTACATAAAGACTGAAGTACTAGCAGTTAATGCTGGCAGCAAGTAGCTTGAAGTAGTTAGTACTGTCTTCCACATTATTTATATTGTAATGGCCTTTAAACAGTAACTCAGTGGTGATTATGTTGTCATCTGTCTTCTAAGGAAATGTTTGCCCCTACCAGCTGTACCTTATATATTAGATTAATTGTTCTGAAACTTCTTTATAAAATTCGATCAACAGAGTAGAAAACCAGCTTAAATATCTTTAAAATGTTCATGTTAAGGTCCTCTGTATTATTAGTTTTTTTAATTATTAATTTTGATTGTCTTATGGAGTGATTGTCAGATACAAATTGTAAGGTGGACCTTGGCTTGACTGAAATCAACAGCCAAGCATCTATTGACTTAATTTTACCCCAAAGTAAGTGAAAGGCAATTGGAAAAAAATGGGTGAAGAGCAGAAGGATTGACTCCAGCCACAGAGTGGCTTATGGATGTTGTTTGCCATCTTTAAAAATTCGTAAAAAAACCTGAAAATGACCTGTAGCAATGATTTGTGGCAGAGTATACTCTGTCTGGTAAGCAATACTAATACAACATGGCACTCCAGTTCAGGAAAGCTGCCTGCCTTGAGTGTTAATGTGACACTCTGAGCAACTGTAGGTAGCGTGGACTTTCCCCTTGATGTTTTTTTTTTTCAGAACATGGTTGCATTTGAAAACTTTTTTGGATTAAGACATTTTAACGTTTTTTTCGCTTTGGGTGATAGTTTTTCAGAGGTGAGCCAAAATACTGGGGAGAGGAGTGCTTAGTGACAATATTCAGAATTTTGGATGCATGGTTTCCAGCTGTCTTGTTATTTCTGAACTGTCAATAACTTTTTTTTTAAACACTTCAACCATGACTTCAGTTTCACTGTAATAGTAAACACCCCACAAAAGCTGTATTTTATAACTGTGAAAGTACCTATTAATATAGAGCTTTGCAAAGTGTTGCTTTTATATACCAAATAATACTGGGTGTGCACATGTGTGTGTATATGTATGTATTCAGGACATGAATGCTTGAATGGTTTTGTAAATAGTGTCCTGGATTTCAGTCTTATTTTCACTTGCTCTGCTGTGAATGTTGTAGCTATTCCTGACTTGTAAATAACAGGAGAATAATGCTACTTATGTATTAGACATACAAATAACTTATATACAAAGCTTATAATGTGCCATAATGGTGTCAAAATTATCAGTGAAGAAGTTATCTCTCTACATCACCCAGTTCAATTTGTACTGCAGTGTTCGGAAGGCCAACTTGTTTCACTAAATACCAGCTACTTCAAAAAAGTGGCAGGAGAGGAAAAAACAGACCAAAAAAAAAGCTTCCACTTGGGTTCTGTGAATGTTGTATTCTCTGTATATCCTGGCATATGCTGAGCTTTTAAATAAGTGTTTCTGAAGTACCTTACAACAGTTTAGCTCCATCTGCCATCCAGCTTTTGCTGTAAAAGTGGCCAGCCTGATCATCTTCCATCTCATGAGGCGAGGCAAACTCCTTTAGGCAAAATTTATTGTGAGAATTCCTTAAGTCAAATGGGCCAAATAGCTTGTTGACAAAATTACCAAGTAAAGTATATACTGTTTTTTTTTTTTTTTTTTTAACTTAATCAAATACATTTGGTTGCAGCTAAAACATAAAAACACCTGAATCAATTTCCCACATACAAAAACACGGAAATCTGGAAACTGATGCTATTTTAGGCTAATTGCATTTTGTTGGGTTTCGGGGAAGTGCTCCATAGTAGCAACTGTGGGAAAACCACTAAATAGTTCTCTGTTTGAACCATCTGTCACGAAGATGGGACATATGTTCGCTTTGTTTATTCAGGAGCCAAGTGGAAGCCGATACACTCGGCTCAGCCCCGGTCCAGGCCCGCTCCGCGCCGAGCTCCGCGGGGAACGCGCGTCCCGCCTCCCACGGCCGCCGGGGCTCAACCCGCGCCGGGCGGCACTTCTTCCGCAGGGCTCCGCGGGCGCGGGGCCTGCCCGAGCAGGGCTGCGGGGAACACACGGGCGCTCGTCCCGCCTCGCCGCTCCCCGGGGTCGCAGCGGGACGCCCCGGTACACGCATGGGGAGGCCGTGGCCGCCGAGCCCCGGTGGAAGGCGGGAGCGAGCGGGAAGCGGGGTCACCCCCGCCGGGCGCGGGCAGCGGCTCCCGCCGCGCTGCATCTCCCGCTGCTCGGTCAGTTGGTGGCGGCTTCCGCTCGGAAACGTCCCCGCCGCGCCGAGCGCCCCTGGGCGCTGTGCTCGGGGCGCTCCCGGAGCCGCGGCGGCTCCTCTCCGGTCGGCGCCCTCCCCGCCCCGTCCCAATTCTCCCCGCCAAAGTTTGGCAGCCGCTGCCGGCAGCGCGGCACCTGCCCCCACCGCGCCCCGACCCGGCGGCGGAGGCGAGCGCACCGCGCAAAACTGCGCGGCGCCCCATCTCTTCGCCCCGCCGCAAGCCAATAAAGTTGCGGATTAAGAGGCGGAAGAGGCGAATTCCCCCGGGGGGGAGGAAAGATCGGGCAGCCCTGGGGAGCCGCAGCCAAAGCCTGTAAGTGCCTCCGGGGCTGCCAGCAGCTCGCCCCGGCTGCGCGGCCGGGGGCGGGCGGGCGCCTCGGATCTCGTTCCCCCCCACCCTCGTGTGTGCTCTCGGTCCCTCCCTGGGAACAGGCGCTGCCCACCCAAGGAGGCGACCGGCGCTCCTGCCCCGCTGCCGCTTGCTCACTCGCACACACATATACCCGTGCGTGCGCCTCTCCCTCCCTCACTGAAATCAGTGCTTGTGTTTTCAGGTTGCTTAGACCTGAAATCTAAGGGAAAAGCTCAGCGTTTGCGTCGCCGCTCCTGCCGCTGCTGGTGGTAGCGGTGAAGAGGAGAGAGGGATTTTTTTTTTTTTTTTTCCTTTGAATTCAATGGATCTGAACTTGGAGTCTTTGGACCTCGGCGGTTTTGGAATATCTACATGCTGATTGTCTTTGTTGTGTCGTATCAGCTCGTTTGGGGAAACCATCCGGACACCAAGATGTTTCTCGCTATCTTGTACTTGGCTTTGCCCTTAGTGGGTAAGTTGCTGGCGTCTGATTTCTGTCTGTACATCGCTTCATAAAGCAAAGCATAGGGTTTATGGGATCAGATGCCTGACAGTTGTCAGTCTATTGTTTAGGGAGAACAGTGAAGTTTCCAGTAGTTTTAACAGCTCTGCTTCACATCAGTTAACCCCCGTCTACATTTGAAGCTCTGGGAGATAACGGACTTAGATACTCGTTTGCCTAGCCTCTTGTTAAATTGAATTCTCACAAGTTACAGGCAAACTTTTGGTTTTAATAAAATAAGGCTGCTTGGGGAGGATTGGAGGGGTGACAAGAGCCAGCTGAAGGGTTGTATCTCCACCTGAGCCTGGCAGGCTGCCCGAATGCGAGTGGTTTGCAGCCTGAACTGGTTTCCCTTCCACAGGAGAAGGTTGCATTTCCATTTGTGCTTTTCTGAGGGAGCGTGACAGGGGGCACGATGGAGAGGAAAGAGTTAATGTAATTTGCTTTGTTCTCCTGCAAAAGCATCATACGTGGAGAGAAATGGAAGGGGGAGTTATAAATTCTACCTTTATGCGTATAGAATAAGCAAAAATGTGCACAGCCTTTAAAAAGTGACTGACGCAAAAAGAGGCTAATATCAATCAGTGAGGATACTTATCTATCTGAGCGGGTTGTTTGTGGATGTAATTGAAATTACAGCAAAGCTCTTGTGGAAAGTGAGGAAGAATATTTAACCCCTCAGTTAAACACTCAAATGGGGAGGTTATTTGTTTCACCAAAGCGGATCTAAGGAATAATGCATGCTCGTTTTGTCGGGCACATTAACCCTTGTGGGTTTTCTTTCCTTTTTGTGTTTTCTCATAAATCAACCAGCAGGCTTAAAAGATGCTGTTTTCTTGGGCTTCCACAAAAGTGGATCTAAAACAGTGAAAACCCCATGGGCCTTTTCCTAAGGTGTAGTCGCATGAAGCCAGGAGCTTCGCAAGGTGCTGCCCTGGCGCTGACTGCATGAAGAGGTGCCTTGTGCTTCCCAGATGTCTGCTCCGGAGCCCTGGTTAAATCAGCCTCATCCCTCAACGAGAGTTTCTTGGTTTGTGTCTCCTCTCTCTAGATGTACTTCTGTCCACAGAAGTGAGCGGGCTGCCTGGCGGGGACCGCCTGGACTGCGTGAAAGCCAGCGATCAGTGTCTGAAGGAGCAGAGCTGTAGTACTAAATACAGGACACTGAGGCAGTGTGTAGCCGGCAAAGAGAGCAACTTCAGCCGGGCGACAGGCCTGGAGGCAAAGGACGAGTGCAAAAGCGCCATGGAAGCTCTCAAGCAGAAGTCTCTGTACAACTGCCGCTGTAAGAGGGGCATGAAAAAGGAGAAAAACTGCCTGCGCATTTACTGGAGCATGTACCAGAGCTTACAGGGTACGTTGCAAAACACAGAAACGTTACGCTCCCCTAATGCAGTGTGTGATTTTTGCAGCCCCTCACATCCGCAGCTAGTTACTGCCACTGAGGCTAAACCGAGGGTCTGACCCCATAATTCACATTCTGCTCTTCAGCTGCAAACTGAGGACCTTTCATCCGACTCAAGAACAGCTGCTGCTCCGTCTCCTGTTGTTGGGAAATCCACAATGAGGGTTTCCTCCAGGGGACCCAGCTGACCTTTCTAAACCCAAGTAAAAAGATAAGGGCACTAGCAAGTGCAAAAGCTACAAAAACAATCATTTGGAGACTTTTTCCTAAGAATATTTAAACTCCTTAATTAGGACTCACCTAATGAGATCACAGGACACTGGAACTAGTTTCTTAGCTCTTTGTTGAAAGTTAAATGTAATATGAAGACGAGCTGTATTTTAAGGCAAAGTTGATTCTTTTGTGTATTTGCTAGAAATATTCCCTTGGCATGCTGAGGTAGAAAAAAAGAAGTTTGTGCTTCCTAGAGCACGTAGAAGTCCCAGTTAGAAGAGATATGACAGTGATTGACTTGGGACTTCTGTTCTTGATGTCACTGGCAAATTTCCCATAGTCTACTGAGAACAGTCAGTCAGGTCCTTATATGACATATATCATTTTTAGCTCTGCTTTGCTCTGGCCCTGGACCTGAAGATGCAATTTTTCACTTCAGTGTGGTCCCCATTTTAACCATTTTCTGTAGCTACTTCTGCCAAAAGGGAAGTCATCCCTTTTTGTTCATTTATCCAAGCATCAACTGGAATGTTTTAATGAGTCTATGTATATTTTTGTTCTGGCTTTCGTGATAAATTACCCTACACTTGGATGTTTTCTACATCATAAAAAGTTTCTCTTCTGACAGCATCTTGTTAGGAGTGTTTTATTCCAAAGATGTTATGTTTTGGCTATTACCTGGGCTGCCCCTCTGAAAAAAAGCTGTGCTGTTAGTGTGAATGAAGAGGTACATCCCTGCTACAGCTTCTCTCCTGCTGGTGTGAGGTGGGACAGTCCCTGTGATGTCACAGGCTGTCTCTGCAAATTATGACCTTATCCATGGAGGAAGGAGAGAAAAGAACTATTGACAGGGATAAACAACTTGCTTCTTTCAGGTGTTTTTATAGATAATGCTTTGAGAAGAAATAGTCACACAAATTAGAGGGGAACACCTTCTGTGGTGGCAGAGTGGTTTCATTTCTGAGTGAAAGCAAACAACTGAATCTTATCTTGAATTCTTGTATTAAAAAAAATTCAAATATTTTTTGTCTTTAGGAAATGACTTGCTTGAAGATTCCCCTTATGAACCAGTTAACAGCAGACTATCAGACATATTCAGGTTAGCACCAATTGTATCAGGTAAGCAAACTTAAAATTCTTTAACTGAAACATGATTATAATCTGCTGCTTTGTAGTTGAATGATGTGACTTTCAAGCAATACTCTCAACTAAAAAGAAATGGTAATGGCTTTCTGGATTTAGGAAGTTCATGATATAGTTGGACCAAAGAAAACACTAATTGGTTTTGAAATAATAACTAAACCTGAAAGAGTGCTTGGCAGGATGGCAATTTGTATTCTTTTAGAGTCATTCTTGACAATAAATGCTAAATTTTCCTGTAGGTGGCAATCTGATTCCCTGCGTTCCTAATTTACAAATCAGTTCCTTTTTGGGAATGTGGTCAGTGCAAGTTACCTCCCATTGACATTAAAGAAGATCAGAAGATAAATCTTTCAAATGTTTGCATAAGGGAATGCTTTATGGTTTCATACATTTTTGTTTGAAAAAGAGATTTCAGAATTAAGGCTTGTCTTCTTCTCTGGAACTGCTGCCTGTTTAAAGAGCCTGTTCACAACATCCTTCTTTTTCTAATTTTGCTCTGAATATTTTTTGTTGCTGTGTGGCTGTCTTTCAGAACTTGTTTATAGTAATTTGAATATGTTGCTCTCTAAACTATGCTGTTTGTTTTCTATAAACCCAAATTACACTAATTTCAGATCATATTTTTGAAGCAATGAATTTTGGGCACTGATAGGGGCTACATGTTGGAATTTGTTCTCTTCTTTTGGAGCTTCAGAAAGTCTTATGAGGATGCAGTTTGCACTCAGGACCTTTGTTTATAGTTCAATGTGTAAGTCTGACAGTGTTGAAGCTATAGGTGACTGGCATGCCATGGATAAGCATTAGTAGATTGCCCTTTAAAAAAAAGAAGAAAAGAGCAAAGAGAGTGGCTTGACCAATTTTCAGAAGTACTTAGACTTTTTAGGACCTTAAGTCTCATTAAAGCCAGGAGGACTGAGGTTGTTAAGTATTTAATGGTACAGATTTTCAAAGGCATATAGACACATAAAATGTAGATAACTGCCCATTGGGATTTTCAGAGAGGACTAAGTGATTTAAATAGGTGTTAGATGCCCAGGCAGTTTTAAAAATTCTAAGTGCTTAATGCATCTTTAGATATCTTAATGCCTTTGAAAAACCAGCCGTTTAGTCACTTTTCAAAATGTGACTTCACATCTTTTGAAAGCATTATGCTAGTTTGGTGAGCAAGTCTGTTGGAGATATAGTAGAGAACAAAGATTAATTTCTGAAGAATCTTTATTTTATTTTGTATTGCTTAAATACCCCAACTTAATACAAAGCAAAGACAAAATCAGTGCAGAGGAATTTCGGGCTGTTTTCTTAAAGAGTGTGTTCAGCCTGCTGAGGGCTAAATTCTAACCTACCTTAGCAGTTTTATCATCTCCATAGGAATCATCTCTATGTATGCTCTACTTTTTGGTTATTTTTTTAGATTCCTTATTTGCTTGCAAAATAATTATCTTTAAAACGTATTTTTTTTCCTGTTTGTTCCGTGCAACAATGAAATAAGATGTATTTGCCAACAAGCGATGTCCATCCTACCACAGTCCTTTAAGGTGCTGCTAGACCAGTTAGGACTCATTCTGTGTTACTAGTGCACTCCAAATTGCTTTTGACTTGGTCAGAAGTTTAAGGTTTACCGGGATTGGAAGCCTAGATTGACAGGGAGTGTCAAACAGAAGTTGTAATACAGCGGAAAAACACCCATATTTGGAAGTGGTGTCATCTGAAAGAAAAAGACGAGCAAAAGCATTTTTCTTATCGTCATGGTTACTACCGCGTGTTACATTCTGTAAAGCTGTCTAGTCTTACAGGTTTTTTGTAGGGCTCTGCAAACACCCCAAACAGCAGAACTTGGTAAGATTTTTATATCTTGATTGGAACAATCAAAAAAAACCCACCCAAAAACCTGTACAAGCAGTGTTGGCAAAGGTTTCATAACTGGTGTTGTGCTAATGTGGTCATTGCTGTTTATAGATGTTGCTACAGTATTCACTCTCATTAAAGTTACTTGGATGTAATTAAAAGCAGTAATTAACCTTTTCATCTCTTGATGTCATTGTGATATTGTGTGACTTGTTATATATCAGGTGTAATCTGATGTAATTTGCCATCTTTTAAGTTTGTTTTTGAAACAGTATAGGAAAGACACAGTAGTTGTCTTTTATGGTACATGGAAAAGGGAAAAATATTGGCTAAGACAACTATTGTGTGTGTTACATAAATCTTTCGTAAGTCTAAGAAATGGAGGACAGTTTTAAAAGTTGATCTTTATTCTATACTGAAAGATATTCAAAATTGCATCCAGTATGGAAACAGGATGCCACTTTCTCATTAATTGTTCAAGCATCAATATGTTGATTTAAAACAAAAATCAGGAAGATATTGCTAAACCTGTTCCTACGTGTGCAGTTTTTCTTCACTTTCCATTATGTTAATGGAACAAGAGATGCCATTGTGTTAGTAAAGTGAAGCTTTGTTTTATATTTTCAAGTGTTCTGTGTTATTCTGGGACTAGCAGTATAATTAGTCTAGAACTAGAGTGACAAGCTAAGTGTTCTATATAAAATTTAAAATGATCAACAACACAGAAAAATTTAAACCCACAAAATTATTTATCATAATACTAGCTGTTGAGGTCACGTTATTGTGTATTTAGATGCTAAACTCCATGAATTTTGCATTTGAATCTCTATTAAATTTGGAAGGACAGTATAATTTTTTAAAAGTGGCTAAAATAAGAATGCAAGTTCAGTGTTGGATTTACTAGTGATGATGTATCCTGAGTATTTAAGGGTCTGATCTTCCTTTCTGTCTGCACTTTACTTTCCTAATCCATCTCCTTTTATAAAGTTAGTCCTCTGACACCTCACATGGTGAAATCCAGGACAGTGGTCTTTCTGGTTGAGGACAAGGCTGTCTTGTTTTTTAGTTTGGGCATGTCTACATCTGAATTTTCTTTAGAACTGCAATGTCTGATGTGGTGCTTCTGCCTCAAGGGTGTGAATTTCTTGCTGGTAGGCAGCTCTTCAAATTCCTGAAGACTTGTGTGTGTGTTTTAGAGAGTAACAGATTTGGGTTAGTTATTATGATGTAAAGATTTTGCTTAAACCTTAACAACTTCTGAGAGGTGAAAACATTTTAAGGCCATTGACTTCCGTCACAACTACAGTAAATGCAAAATCAGTTGATTGGATTTCAGAGGTGAGTTTCACACCAAAGTAACGATAGATGCTTGACTTAGGCACTTGCTAAAGCTACCGATGGCTTCTTACTACCTGGGGAGCAGTTTGCCTCTTGAATTTTTATTGCATTTGACATTAACCCTTGCAACTGGAAGATATCTTATTATTTCAGTATCAATTGATACAGTAGAGTGGCCATCTCTGTGGTATGTTGTAAGAAAATACCCTGCATAAAAACTGTAACTTCACGTACCTGTAGAAATACAAAATAAACACTTCCGAAATCTCTCATTCATTTCAACACAAAATTGAGAGCCACTGAAGCTGAATAAAATGCCTTAAGCCATATCTGTGAAGTGGTGTAAGTAGAATACTTAATGTTTAAAAGAGTTGACTATTTAGATCAACGTATTTAGGATGACAAAATGCGCTCCTCCCATGGATTCACTTTTTTAAGTTACTTAGTCACAGGCTTGTTATCCCATTGTTCAGCTTTGTGTATCTTTTCTTCTTTCTTTTACATCTATTATGTTCCGAAATAATCTTAAAGCACAGGCCACATAAATCACAGTATTTCTTCCAACATACAGGTTTTGCTGGTAATCTGTGGAGAACTGGTCGGTTACTTGCTGCTAGTTATGACTTGTTTCACAGTATCACAGTATGTTTGGGATTGGAAGGGACCTCAAAAGATCATCTAGTCCAATCCCCCTGCTGGAGCAGGAACGCCCAGGTGAGGTCACACAGGAACATGTCCAGGCGGGTTTGAATGTCTCCAGAGAAGGAGACTCCACAACCCCCCTGGGCAGACTGGTCCAGTGTCTGTCACCCTTACTGAGAAGAAGTTTTTTCTCAAATTTAAGCGGAACCTCTTGTGTTCCAGCTTGATCCCATTACCCCTTGTCCTATCGTTTGCCACCGAGAAGAGCCTGGCTCCATCCTCATGGCACTCACCCTTTATATATTTATAAACATTAATGAGGTCCCCCCTTAGTCTCCTCCAAACTAAAGAGCCCCAGCTCCCTCAGCCTTTCTTCATAAGGGAGATGCTCCACTCCCTTAATCATCTTCATTGCCCTGCACTGGACCCTCTCCAGCAGTTCCCTGTCCTTCTGGAACTGAGGGGCCCTGAACTGGACACAATATTCCAGATGTGGTCTCACCAGGGTGGAGCAGAGGGTAGTTTCTAGTTGCTAAAGTGCAAGACAGGTAGAAATTAATTATTTTGCCAATATTTCTTTTTAGTGTAGTAAACTGTTTTTGCAAAGCATCTTTTGTATCATTAACAAATGAGAGGAAGAAACCGGCTCGTATGGTTATATATCAAACGGAATGTTTCGTGATTCTGCTCTTGCGAGAGGCTGTTTACTCTTCAAAAAAATCTGGGAATGTTCTGTTGCAAGAGGTATCTGGAAGCATATATGTAGAAAAGGATGTATTTAATATTTATTATGATAAATTAGTTTATTAAAACCAAGAGTTCAGTAGACAGCACAACACGCAGGGCTTGTTACTGGGGTGTGTCATTCCACATGAGAACATGGGTAGTACAGCACATGAAGTTTAATGTGTTCGAGTTGCATACTAAAGAAGCTTTAAGTACAAATACAAACAACTATGGTCAGTAGGTGGCTTTCTACTGTGTTTAAAATGTTGAGACTACAGAAAGTTAGCAGTGCTGGAGTTCTCAGAAGGGTGTGTGCGCTGGTGGAATTTAATTTAGGCAGTCTTATGTTCTGTAGGATTTCATGAAGTTGGGTCTGGGTCTCCCTCTAGGAACTCTGAAATTTTTAGGATAGAGTGGGTTAGTTGGTGGTTTTCCTTTCTTCCTCTGGGTTTTTCAAAGTCTTGGAGGCATCCTGTATCAATTGTGTTCACAAATCAGAAAGTCGATGCTGGAAAAAAACGAAGTCCGGTATGCAAAACTCCTCCTTCAAGATTTGACAGACTTTTATAAGGAGGGGGACTTCCCTTTCCCCAGCATAAAAACGGCTCCAAGTTTTGATGACAGCCGGGTGGTCCCTCCCTGTTGTTTTATCCTTCCCAGGGATGGGGTAGAGACATCATGGAGAATGGACTGTAAGTGTTTCCTTTGCAGAAGTTGCTATCAGCAAAGGTGGGGGAGGAAGGTTGGGGTTTTCAACATGAATTCTCAGGGTCCAGAGAGACAGAACTTCCTTGGCTGTGTGCGGAGGATTCTTTGTATCTTCTCTTTCTGCAACTTCTATAAAGAGAGGCTGTAGAACTAGAAAATACCATGTCATAGTGGATTAATTTCGCCCAAACTTTCATCATCCCAAAATTCTTTTACTCAATAATTGAATGTTTTCCCACTCATTCTTTGCAATTCTTGAACTAATGTAGGAGCTGTGTTCTGGTTAGCAGGTCCCTGACACTTTAATTACCATTTGCTTCTTTTTTTTCCTACCTGGTAAATTACTTTTCTGTTGTAGCATCCATGTATAGTGTTTTAAAATTTTTTTATCAAAAAGATAAGTTAGAGCCTCTGTCCTCGCCAGCAGATTCACTGCTTTTTCCTTTGGGGTTTAAGGCATGTGAATTAGTGGCTTCTCCCATGAATTAATACTACATGACATACCCAATTCCTACTGCCTGAGGCCTCTAATCGTGGATCTGTTCCTAACTCTGTGTATATTTCAAATGGTACATACTATTCTAATTTAACACTATGTCTTTTTCGGACATTTCTGTAAGAATATTTGAGATTCTACTATTTACAATGCTTTCATTAGCTCTTACCTCCCATATTGTTGCAGTGTATTTGAAAAAAAAATGAGATACTTCATGTGAGTTACATTGCACATTCACCCGATTTCATAAACAATAAACCAGATCTTATTAAGTTAATAGGAGTCTTGCAATCTGATTCTGTTCCCATTGAAGTAAGCATAACACATCAAAATCTTTTTATTTGATTATGATGTATTCTGTTTCCTGTTGTGATTTATTTGGCTTAGTTCTGGTTTTCTGATGTGAGGTAGAGCTGTTTGATAACAGAAAAGTAAAAACATTGTTAATTTAGCCTACACTAGATTGTCACATACATAACTGTATTTTCCTTTGTAAAGTAATACATTAAAATAATAACCTTTGCACCAACATTTAATATTGGTTTTACAGTTACAAATCCAGACTAAATTTTTTTTCCCCAATAAGAATTTGTGGCCCTTTGCCTGTTGCAAGAAAAAAACCCCAAACAACACAGGCATCTATTTTAGCTGCATTTAACAAAATGAAAATAGTTTGACCAAAAAAAAAAAAATCTAACACGAGCATGTACAATGTTTGTGTTCTTTGACATTTCTGTCTGCAGATTTTCTTTGCAGAGACAACTAGGCTGGCTTCCAGTCAGATAACGAGTTATCAAGGGTGCATAGATACTAGTTGCTGATTTCCACTTCTGCATTTTCATAATCAGATTGGACTTGATACAAAAGAAAACTACTTTGGTGACTGTTGGCTTGCAGTAGCTCTTTGAATTTCCTATTTTCTCCATTTCTTGAAGCTAGATCTGATTATGAGAGGGGAATTAAGTACTTTGCTGAAGTAACTGATTGACTAGCTTATAAAGGCAGTCAGTGCCTACATGCTTTACCTTCATCAGGAACATGAACAGGCCTTGAAACCCCAAATAGGAATATGCAAATGTCCTCAGCCTAGTCCACATTTCCTTCCTTGGTGAGATTATTTGAACTGTTTTTCTAATTTATTTGATGATCTGTAAAACAGAAGAAAAGGTCTTTCTTCCTCAAGTATTTAGAATGCGTAGCTTGGAGCAAATGTAGAGTTTCTGTTTGTCCCGGCGGTCTGGGCAGGCTTTGTCAACCTGTTTCAACATGAGAAACAAGAAGAAATCCATTCCATGGAAGGATGAAGCATCTAATCATACAACACAGGGCATTTATGCATGAATATTCCACGTCTCCTTGAATGCTGGGAGTAGTAAGAGAGAATATTTAGGAGTCTTGAAGGAAACTCAAAGGAGAACAGTATTCTGAAGCCTCAGAGGAAAGTGTTGGGAGGTGGCTAGTTGAATAAGCACGGCCAGGCATTTTGCTTACAATATATAATGTATACAGTGAGCTACGTCTTTGTCTAGAGTAGCACCTTTGGAGAGTGGAATTGCTATCCCTCTAACCTGTGTCTTTGCAGGAGAGCCTCAGTTATGTTGTGGTGGGCCAGATATCAAATGCATAAATGCTTACGTGCTTTTGAGCAGCAAATTGTGTAATATATTATTGTTTCCCATTACAGGCCAGTTTTATAGTTCGCATAAGTGCCACACTACTTCCTCTGAAGTAGGAGCAAAACCACATAGATACTGCTAGTGATACTGGTGGGATTACAAGGAAAGATCAGGTACTTACTGGTCACTGAGGAGAGAAGCAGAATCTGTTTACCTATGGGGAGAGGTACCGCCATTTGGAGGACACGGTGAGCAGGAATGGGCACCTACAGCTACCTGAAGGGAGGTTGTAGCATGGGGGGTGTTGTTCTCCTCCCAAGTAACAAGCGACAGGATAAGAGGAAATGGCCTCAAGTTGCGTCCGGTAAGGTTTAGGTTGGATGTTAGGAAAAATTTCTTCAAGGAATGGGTTGTCGGGCATTGGAACAGGCTGCCCAGGGAAGTGGTGGAGTCACCATCCCTGAAGGGGTTTGGAAGGCACACAGGTGAGGTTCTTAGGGACATGGTTTAGTGACAGGGTTGGGTTAATGGTTGGACTTGATGATCCTGAGGGTCTCTTCAAACCAAAAAGACTCTGTGGGCTGCCAGGGGGCCTTAGAAACACAGAACTTGCCAGGAAGCTCCCAGTTTTGTCACCTATCTACAGACTTGGGTGTGTTGCAAGAGTAAGCAGTTGGACACACGGTAAGAATGAGAAAAAGCCCTGTCCGTGGTTCATATGGCAGAGTTTTGGTGCTGAGAGCAGTGTTGGGAATACTGTGGTGATGTAGGTGGTGTAAGGGCTGGTGTAGAAGAGAAACCTCTGCTGAGTAGGCATATTTTTATGGCAGTCTTCCTCAGAGGGCTCCTGAAGTGCCTTGTCTGTAAGCTGTGTCCACTGGTGATGTGCAGGGAGTGGTGCCCAAAGGAGCAGCATCCTGCAGCTTTCTGTCTCTCGATGGCACAGCAAGGCACAGTTTATGGCAGGTGATTTGCACTCTGGCTCTTTATGTAAAAAAAAACAACCAACCAAACACCAAACTTTACTTTTATAACCCTGTTTGTATTTGACACTCAACGATAACTTTGGTAGTGTTGGAAGAGCCAGTAGTATCTGTCAGGAGCTGACAGTATATTAAAAACATTAAGAGTAAAATGCCTGTGTATGATGAAAAGAAATAAGAATTTCTGGATTGTAAGGCAGAACTTATTTGTGAGAAGTATCTGACATTTCTGATTCTAAGATGTACATTATATTATTTTAACCTTAGAAAGGAATGTGTTTAAGGCTTTGATTTTTATAAATGTGAACGTTTTTAAATGAAAACTAATTCTGTAATTTATATTTTTTTTTGTATTATTTTTATATTATTGCATTTTCCGTGGATGAAACTAATGCAGCAACAATGCTATCAGTATAGTTTGGACATTATCACAATTATTTTTGTAATAGCTCTTTACTTACTATGATGCTTTGACAATTTTTGTAAGTGTCAGGCTGTTGTCCTGTACAATCTGCACTTGCCTGAAATTCAACATGAGAGATGCATGACACAAAGTGTAATGGCATAGAGATAGCTCTTCCTGCATAGAAATTTGCAGAAATGATGGGTTGTAGAGAGAGCTGAAGATATCAAACAATTTGAGTAGGAACCTATAAATAAAGATGAATTTCTGCATTCATTGGTTATACGATTTTATCACTGTCTGGTGTCCGTAAAATGCATCTTCCCATTAAAGTTTTGTCATGCAGCTGATGAGGTTCAGAAATGTTAAAAGCTTCCACTCTCTTCAATTCTGCACCCTAAATTCAGTACTAAAGCTCAGTTCAGCAAAGCCAGAAATCATGGTTTCCCGTTCCGCCCCCGCAGCAGCAGACAGCACCGTGATTCTCCCAGCCCTGCAGCCCCGCTGCTGACCCTGGGTACGTTTAACCCCCACAGTCATTCTGGTGCTGGCTGCTGGCGCTTCCTCGAGCTCATAACCACAACTCATTCCTGCCCTGATGTACCTTTTCCATCTACCGCTGTCCCTTCTATGATTGTCGGCTTTGCTGTCTCTGAACTGTGACTCCTCCACCAAACCGCCTCCGGCTGTAGGACTTCGGTGGTTTCTTTCTCTGTCACTCAGCTTTCCACCTCAGCTACTCATTTATGTGAAATCTGACTAGAGTTTTTACCTTTCCTTTTTACAACAGGCTTGTCTTTGCTCTCCTGTCTTTGCTTTGCGGTCTGCCTCTCCCTTTCTTCATTGCCCCAACACCTCCCTGTCCTCCTTTGGTGAGGCAACGCCTTCTCTGTGCCTTCAAAGCTTTGCTTAAACTCTGCTTTTTTTTCCAGCATTCTCCAAATTGTTCTCTCACCCACCCTGTAAAATGCTTGAGATGTGGTCTAATAAAAGGAATTGTTCCTGAGTAATGGAACTAATAAGGCCTGGTTTCCTACCAGAGTCCTCCATCTCCTGGATGCCCCCGCTCTCTGCACAGACAGAGCTCCCTCCCTCCCTCTTCTCTCCCTGTGCTGTCCCCTCTCCCTTGTCACTTCACCAGTCCTTAATTCTGCCCTTGTCCTCAGCAGGCAGGTCTACTTGGGTCTAAAACCTGCAGTTTTTCATAAAAATTGTACGAACTTAATATCCGTTCCTCTGTGGAATTTATTCAAATATGTCCTACAGGTTAAAAAATCACTGGGAGCAGCAGGGGTATGGAGAAGATAGAGGAGCTAATATTCAATTTACCTACATTTCCTTGAAAAATTAGGGTTAAAAAAGCAAATGTGGTTGCTCTCATGTCATTAAGCATTAGACTGTGACATATCTTATTCTAGTCTCATGAAGTATCTAGTGTGTTGTGCAAGTGATATAAATAAACAAGCAGTGGACTTGAAACATACCGACAATTAAGTACAGTTGATGGCTCACAGTTGTATTAGATAATTGAGCATCTCAGGATTCTCAAAATGGGAAATAATTCATGCATTTAGGTTAGTTGGCATGAAGATTATTTATGCACATTTAGAAATGAAACAAGAAAGAGAGGACCCATCCAAAAGCTGTTATATATGAACACATATATCGTATTTGACTATTTGGATGATACCACACGGTATTTATAAGTGATGCTGCATTTTTTGGGTCATTATCTTTTTCAGATGGAATATTTTTAGGATTAAGGATTAAGTTTGATTGATGTTTGTTGTGATAAGGACATAAACAAAAATAAGAAAGGCAATATTAGCATTTGGTGATAGTTTCAAAGAATTCACGTCCAAATATTCAGACTTCCTCAGGCTTGCTGCTTGCAAATAGAGTGGAATGTATTCTGCACAGCAATGGCTTTGCATTAATGAACGCTTAAGCAGCAGATTAAAATGTCTGTTTAAAAAAAAATAGGTTAGGATTATATAATAACACAAGTCGGGGATACTAATAACAGTGAAGATAATTTTATTGAGCAGATTAACTGCAATTAGATCTCAACTACAGAATATTTAAATACAGTACCAGATCAAAACCCAGTCCCTGCAGGTTTCCTTATGTTCCTTCACACCTCCAGGACCAGCCTCTGACAGCAAAGTAAATTATCCTTTTTATTGTTGTTCATTTTATATTGCCATGGGAATGTATGTCATGTTATCCATTAGGTACCAGACATACAAGTCTTTTCTCCTCATACGGAGTCATGAAACAGAGCATGATTGAAGACAGCAAGGTGTCTGCATTATTTGAAATTATATTAGAAATTGATAAATTTGCTTGTCAGATTTCTTTAAAGGATTGCATAGATAAGAACTCACTATAGTAGTCTCGTATGAAAAGTCATGAAAATTACAGCTTTATAATAAACACATATAGACTGAGAAATTGTGTCAGTTCTTTCTGTTGTAATCTATTTACTTTGTTTTAGGCTCCAAAATAGTGAAATGGAGATGCAAACTTGCAGTGGTTGATAACACTTATGACCTGATGAAGTAACCAGCTTTGATCCTTTGAGAGGTCAAACTGTGTGTGTTTCTAAGCAAACATTCCCCGAGGCTGCTGATGCATGAGGTGTCTCTTCCCCTTGCCAAATGTCCCACCTTTGCAATAGAAAATTAAAGGAGACTTGCAAAGAAATGTGGTGTGTTAGCGTATTTCATCTTGTCTATAGAGTGGCGTGAGAATTGTTGAACACAGGATTTGGTGGTGGTGGTTTTTTATGTTATTTTTGGTTTTGCATGGTTTAAAAATATCTAGACAGTTCTGGGTTGGGTGGAGAGCGAATGTATTAAGTCGAACTGTGTTAATGTTTAGGGAGAAAGGCATACAATGTTTTTTAATTTTGTAAATAGAGAATAATTTGAATCCGACTTGGAGCTTCATTTAGTTTTTTAATACATTTCTGCTGTATAGCTAAAAATATCCTATCTTCATGCCCTTGACCTTTCTCTAAGAGCTGTGGGAAGATTAAAAAGCATAAATGAGAATAAATTTAGAATTAGCCTGTTTGAAGAAAAATGGTAGCAAATGCTTTAGCTATCCTCAAAATGGTATTAAGTTGTTAGTTCTTCATGTCCAGCCTGGCAGAGCTGAGCAAAGCAACCTGCTACTCCAGTAGGCTCTAGCAGTCCTAGAAATGGAAAGGTCATTCATTTTTGTTCCCACTCAGTCCTTCTCCTCCTTGCAGAAGCTGCCAGCAAAGGTGCCAATTATAATGATGATTTCTGTAGCTCAGATATCTCTGAACATACCCTTTTCCCCCTGGCCTGTGCTTGTGGTTCGCTGTGCAGCTGTGTAAATACCTTTGGTCATTACCCTTTTGGACTGTATTTAACCTAGTGACTAAAGGTGAGGTGATCAATATATTAAAGACATCGTTAATGGCGTAACCACAGCCATAAACAGTGAATAATGGTGATGGTTGGGCTTTGTTTATTAATTTTAAAAAGTGTCAGCATCTGGGCATCTTTTCGGTTATAGGGATACTTCAGAAAATAGATGATGTTTAGTGATATCCACTGCAAGCAGCCACTCTGCAGTGTTCTTAATTACCTACTTTAAATCATTCACTTAACAAGACAGAGAATGGTTGCACTTGTGAAGCTGCCATCTTTAAGGCTTAGGTGCTGCATTGCTGTGCAATAATTATACAGTCTTTCATTTATGCTAATTGCAAGTAAGCTTATAAACTCCTCAGATTATTAAAAAGAGAGTTATTTCCTTCCTGCGTTTGGTCAAGGTTTTAAGTGTTTCAAACTGCTTTAAAGAGAAAGTGGTAGCATAGAAATCATTCACCTATCAATACTTTGCCAAGCTAAGAAAACAAGAAATGTTATTCTATTTTGCCTTTCAACATTGTATTTGTAGCATTGCTACTGCATATACTGGTTTTTAACCATTATTTTAAATTAATTTGGTGATTTAAACATGTATTTAATCGTACACAGACAGACATAATGAAACTGAACCCTACCTAAAAGATAATCAATAAGTGACTATACCTAGGCTAGTAACAGGAGGCAAAAGAAATTGATTTTGTAAATGGCAATGTTTTCTCTAAAGCTGTTCTCGGTAGGATCTTTAGGAAAAGAATCACAGATTTATGTAATGCAGGCCATTTGCAATATCTGGTCTAGACTGTGAAGAGAAATGTAATTTACAAGTTACAGAATGAAGTATTTTGTCACAAAAAGAATAGAATAGAGCCAGTAGTTAGCCACCCTTGAGCAGTAATATGTGCTAATTGAAGGACTCAGGATTGCTTTGTAAAAGTCAATATTCAAGCTTGTAGAATACTTAAAGTGAGTAGTTTCTGTCTTTAACTGGAATGAGAAGCAGAATAAATGATTCTGGACCTGGACTGTGGTGAGAAGAGCTGCTTCCCGGTGCATCAGTTGGAGCTGTGCAACGTGCTGGGAACAGATAGCAGCTCCTCTATCGACGGAGCAGGTTGTGCTCCCGGGCAAAGAGAGCGCTGCTGATAGATTGGGGTGACAATTCTTCATGTTCTGAGCGTGAATGCTGCGTGTTGAACAAGATCAGAGTCTCAAGGAGCGTGTCGTAAAGAATTAAGGTTTATTACTTATCCTTCCTTGTGGTTTTCAGAATTTTAAAAGGATTTATAACATTTGAAATATGTTTAAGCTCAGAAAACCTTGATATTTCAGAGTAATACTTTACAAATCATCTTTTGCCCGGATTGTAGCTGAGTGCAGTGGTCTAAATCTGGGTAATGACTTTTTGGTGTGTGACATGATACAATAACAGAAAAGCATTTTAATAACATTCTAGAAATTACTGTGCATATTAGTAATGATTTACTAGACTCTATAACAGGAAAGCTAGAAAGGATTTTTAAAGGTGTTAACTTTTCAGATGTATACTATTAGTGTGCATTAAATGTATTGTTTTGAACTAGTTACTTTTAAAGAGTTGCAAAAGTATTAAAATACTTCTCTGGATCACTCTACAGCTGTTTAGAGACAAGGTTTTGGATAGCTGCCCAAAATACTGTACAGTAGGTATTTGGGAAGAGAAAAGGGTTTCTTTGAGGTATTTTTACCACTGGGGGACTCCTGCTGTTCACTTTTCTTCTGTGCATTTTGGAGTACCCCAGATTTGCTTTAAATGATTGAGTTCACCTAAAAGGCATATGTGCAGGTACTGGTATTGGAGGAGGTGCAGCCAGTGTATTTGTCATAGAAGGTTATGTTAATTTTATTTGGCAAATGAAGTGTTTATTTGTTTCACATTATAAAACGTGTTAACCCAGGCTGTTTCTCTTTGCATCTAGTGCTGCATGGTTTGTAGAAGATGTGGCTGAGTTCATTCTTTTGACTCTTTTATCCTTACTTGTTTTAAGACTTGAGTGAATAGATGCTGGCAGGACTCTAGCTTTTTTTCGTATGAAATGTAAAAGCTGAGCTAATGTATATTTGGCAGACACAAGCACTTGGAGGTCAGGAAACTTGTGACTTCAGCTTTTTCTCTTTTGTACAATTAGTTTCTGACACAGGCTTGACATTACATTCAAACACTCCTTTTCCAGGATGTGATATGAATCAATGTTGTGCCAGTGCCTAAGATCACCTTTGCTGATGTACTTAAAATCTGACTAATACATATATTAAAGGGAGAGCTAAAGTGCAGAGACATCTCTGATTCTGGGCTTGTCTCACTGGAAAGTTTCTTTTCATAAATCATTCAACAGGAGGTTTACTGAAAGGAAGGTTAAGAGGCTCATTTGTGTAAACTTCCAGACCTTTCCCCAAAAATAGCTCTTTTCCATTGGAAAAAATGCAGTTATCCCGATTTCCTGACTGTACTCTAGGTTGGTCATTCTGTGAGACTGCATTTTTCTTCCTGTTGGGAATTTTCAGAACTTTTACAGGTGGCATCAAAAGGGCCACTGGTTTGTGCCACAGTGCTTTTTAGAAAGGACTGTGCAGAAAAGAGATGTGTCTGTATGTATCTGTTCATAACAGCTGAACAACAGTGTGCAATTTGTAAAGAGCAGAACCTTCCTGCGTGTAACACAATGTGGTGTCCTTAAACCATAGGTTATTAGGTCAGCACGGTTTGAAAAACATCTAGAACAGGGTAAGGTCAAATATTCTCAAAGCAGTACTTGTTGCCACTGGGCTGCAAGCTACATCACAGTTTATTTCCTTGTTCTAATTCTTCTGTCTGTACCTGCTGCATCACAGTGAAATGAGTTCAAAGGTATTGGTTGGTAGGAAAGAAGCATCTGGCTTTCAGACCCCATTTGTTTTGTTAAAGTTAATAAAGTGAACTGTTCTTCCAATAGACAGGCCACTGTTTTATTTCATAAAGCAACCAAGGAAGAACCAAGTTGCATTTGTTTCATAAGGAAAATCTGTCTTTTGTTGTTTAGAGAATGCAGCCTGTGAGGACTGTCATACAGTGCTAATTTTTATGCTGTACTTAGAATCTAAGTACCTGAATTCTGGCAGTTTCTTTTCTTCATTGCTGACAAGTAAATGTTGAATAATAAATTGAAATATATTTTTTCACAAGTAACATCTGAAATGAGGCAGAGCAGTAGAAGGGAAGACAGAAATGTTTTGTGTGTGGATAAAACTAGAGAGTTTGTCAAACTCTAAACTGGAGAACTTCAGGTAGTGTAAAAGGCATATTTAAACAGAAAATCCTCTGATCATTTTCATGTGTATTCAAAAGCTAAGTACCAAAACTTGAGATTTGGCAACATTTTCCTGGGGGGAGAATGTGTATTGACTCTATTTGGTGTTGGAGAGGAAGAAATGACCAGTTTGCTTTCTAACATGGTAGAATTCCATAAACTCCGATATTATGTTATAGTCCAATATGATCAATACTAACGTGTAATGAAGCATAAACATTATTCTAGTTGTTGCTATTTTCAGTAGTTGTCAGTTGATCACTGATGGGAAACTTAAAGATACGTTATGGAGAAATTTGGTTATATGCAGACCAGTCAAACTGCAGCATCCGTTTTGCAAGCAAAATGATAATACTTAAGGACACTTGGCAGGGGACGAGAAGTGATATTTGCATGTTTAAACCTCTTTATTTAATCAGGCCACATTGTTCTTTGAAGAATATGTATTGCAGTAATTATACTAGTATGCCACTTCTTTTAATTACAGATATTTTTTTTTTTTAATGTGGGAGTTATAATAGATCAGCTCCTGTGAAGTTTGCTTCGCATTGTTCCTCCATTCATTTTGGTGGAAACAGTGGGGCAAAGTATATTTTGCATTATTGTGTCTATTCATACAGAAAGAATTTATTTTAATCTGGAGAATCGATATTCACAGCATTAAATTATGACAAATATTAATTGTAGACTATGTTTTATAGCTAACTGCAGAGAGTGTTTTCTCTTGCTTTTAGTCCCAGCGTACCCATTTACATCCTACTATCAGGGTGTCATTGTGAGTACTGAAGGCCCTCAGCTACCATTGAATCTCCAGTTGTTTTCCATCAGAGTTGAATGAAAATCAGCTTCACTAGATCAGATTTTTAGTCCCTCCTTGGGCAAAATTTTTGTTAAGAGCAAATGAAGCTTTCCCAAGCTGCAGAATATAACCGCTGTCAACAATGACGTTTCTCTGTATATTCTGGATTGCAAATACACCTTGTCTGTGTGACCTCAGGGTGTTTTGATTAATTGCATCTTTTGAAACTCCGTATGTGTGTTTTCTCTGCTTTATTCACGCATTAAAGGAACACAGCTATTACATTCCCTCTAAGTTATGTGAGGAAAGAGGATTGTGTTTACCCTCTATGGTATGTTTCTAAGCTCCATAACGTTTAAAAACATATTTTTTCATGCCTTTGGTCTAGTTCTAAATGTTATTTTTCATTAGTCATAAACATGTGGGTTAAAAACTCTCAGAGGCTTTATGTAGGCTTTTATGCAGTAGACTGATGCCTCTGACAGATAATCCTAGGAAGATCTCTTCCACAAAACAGGACTTGTTCTTGATAATTATTCTCATACTACGACTACTGTGTCTTTGCTTTGAGCAATCTGAGAAGGAGACTACATCACGCAGAGTCAGGGAAATTCCTTCCAAGTAGAGAAGATTTTTCATGTGGGCAGCTCTTGAAATTAAAGATCTGTAGTTATTTACAATGCATAGGACTGCTGAAAGTCCTTAAAGACCCTCTTAGTGACGAAGTAGGTTTTTGTGGAGCACTTTAATGTCCTGTTTGTGAGGCTTTTCTTGAATCTTCTTTGGACTTTAAGCACTGTGGTCATCATCTGACTCTTAAAATTGGTATTCACTTCAGGAAAGCAAGCAAGCTATAGACAGTTATTGTATAAAAGCTGTAAGCCTTGCTGTATCAGGAACAAATAGTACTGAGACCTTGTATAAAATTAATTCACAAAGATGATACCTGCATTTCGCAGAACAGAATTGGTGGCTTTATGTTTTTCCCCTGAACTTCGTGCTACAGATGGAGAGAATTATTTATGTAGAAAACTCAGTTTATAGCTCAGCAATCAGATAGCAGCTGTATTTTCCTCCATTGCCAGATCCTCAGCAACATCTTGTCCTGTTTGTAATGCCATCTAGTTTATGAAAGTTAGAAGGCTTCCAAACAGAACAAGCTGCTCGTATTTGTAACATATACAGCTGCTAGATCCAGAGATGATGCACTGGGAGAACAGAATTCCCATCTTTGTTTAATTGATAATGTTGGCGCTTTTCATGCCCCACTCTGAAAAGACTGCAGCTTAGCAGTCACTCTTGCTTGGCTTTGTGCTGGCATGCACCCAAAGAAAAATAAGATGGCTCTCCTATGGCCGCTTCAGTTCTTCAAGATGCTGTAGTCAGTTGAAGTACATTGCTAACAAAAGATTTGAATTACAAGGAAAAGGAGAGTAACTGCTACTCCACCTTCTAGCAGTCTGGGTAGAAGCATTGAAAGTTAGAGCTTGTATTTGCAGCAACAAACAGTGCAGGGCATAGACCAGTTAGCCCCATTGACCACAATATTGAAAAAAATCATGGATATATATGAGGTGAACATTATTTTTGATATGGTGAGGCAAATTTAGGTATATTTGTCACAAATAAACTTTTTAAGTCCCTCAAATTTCCAGTATATAAATGCTATTTATAATATATTTCTCTTTGATAGTGGTCATTCGTGTCATTATAAAACTTGTCTTCATAATTTAAAAATAGATTGTGTAAAACTTTGATAATTTTTCAGTGTTTGATTTAAATTGCAAAGTTCCATAAGCTTTCATTGCCCAGCTTATCTGTAGAAAATATATGCTTTATAAGTACCGAGTACACCAATATTTAAAAGGCCATGTGTTATCTGAGAAAACTCATGCAGGGAATCAGCGGATCTACTATAGGAATCAATCAGCATAGCACTGCAAACAAGGGACCTTTTGTATGTCTACAAGTGCAGAACAGCATGAATTTTACAACTGCTGAGTGTACTCCTAAGTTAATTACCATTCGGAGTTGAACAAAAAATAATTCTCTATTAAAAATTTTGTTGAAAAAAGTTTAATGGCATATAGCATCCTATTTATTATTTATTCAACTATAACCAAAAATGTAAGCAGAGTCAGATTTGAATTCCTGTGGCCAGAAGTTCATCTTTTCAGTGGGGCTAATTAGCTTGAGTAGAACAAAGTGCTAATGCAGCTCTCTGGAACCTGAGTTATTTTATTCAACATATATTTGTGCTATATAGACACACCCTACGATGCCAAAGTCTTGCATTTAATAGAATATCCATAGAATTGTTTTGGTTGGAAGAGACCCTCAGGACCATCAAGTCCAACCATAACCTGACTCTAGCACTAACCCATGTCTCTAAGAACCTCGTCTAAATGCCTTTTAAACCCCTCCAGGGATGGTGACTCCACCACAGCCCTGGGCAGCCTGTTCCAATGCCCGACAACCCTTTCCGGGAAGAATTTTTTCCTAATATCCAGGAAATAATAAATTAATCCATTAATAATAAAGGGGTTGAGGGCAACACAAGACATTCATCAAAAAGAAGCAGTACTGTTGCTTAAGAGTTGTTTAAAAGAGTGCAGAATATAGTGTGCACAGCACTTTTTCAGAGTGTATATTTAGTGTATAGTGTATATAGACTATGTGCTAAATGGTATATCGTGTATATAATTTACATGAACTGTAGGAATTATACTCTAGTGGTGAACAAGAGATTCCAAATTTAACTTGTTGAGTAACAAAGGTGCCGTAGGTGGAAGAAAGATTCTTCATGAAGTCCTGAACTGAGTGGATTGATTGCAAGGAAAAGGTGCTGTGTTTCTCCCTGTAGTTCACAGACCATCCAGCGAACCTGCACTGTGCTGACTCTTGCTGTGCAAACCTCAGCACCTCCAGCGTCTTTGGTTGTGTTCAGGCTTGATTGAGATTGAATTTTCCAAACGTAAGGACAGAGGTGTTCTTTCTGTGAGGTATCTGGCAATTCCATTTCCTTCCTCCATTGACTTTTAATTATGATTATATTTTTGCCAATATTATTGAGCTTTCAAATATTTTGCATTGTTTCAAAGGAAGTTTGCTTCCATATTAAGCTAAATAAAGCCTGCCAATAGCATGCTCGATTTTTATTTCTCTTTGCAATCACTGCTATAGACTCAATCGGATTTTTACTACTCTCAAATTCTCTCTTTCAAAGTACCAGCTCCTCTCAGTCAGTGTCTGTTGTCTCCCTTACAGAGTTGTGTCTTGTTTTTTAACTAAAATCTTTAGAAATACTTTCATTGCTTTTTCACTTTCTCATACCTGCTTTGGGATTAGTTCTGTTTTTCTCAAGCATTTGACTGTCGTCTTGTGTAGTTATGCACACTGTATTATGTCGTGCCTTGTAAAGCCATGAAACATAACTGATACGGACAAACCGAGCACATTATAATCACTAGGGCAGTGATATTGGGATACATATTACTTTCAAGATAAAGAATTGCTTTTTAAAGTCTATAAAGTGGCTGTGTTTAATATTTTACTTTTCACTAGATTTAACAAAAAAAAAAATAAATCTGTGTTTTCAAGGTAGAGAAATTAGTATCTGCATTATTTTAGGAAGAACTTGACCACAAAAAGTCTTTCTTTGACATAGACTGGAAAACAGATGGAACATGGGAAGGGTGCATGGATAATTTCCATTCCTTTTCTTTCCTTCTGTTCTGTTTCCAGTGCCAAGACATTTGTGTGTTTCTTTGTGTTTGGAGGTTTATGAGTATTGTATTGCAGTGCTCAAGGGGCTTGACTGGGCATATCATGAATTTAATGTCATTATTACTGTTACTAACAAATCCTTGAGTTTCCAAAGTTTCAGAAAGATAGCATGTTTTAGGATGTGAACACCTAAGAATGGAAAATAAAGAGGCAAGGAAAACTAACTTAATCCTAACTATCAGCACCTGAGGGGGACTGTAGGAGCTTTAGTCTTTGCTGAATTTGGTATTTCCTTGCTCAGGAAAAGCTGATTAAAAACTGTTGGGGTATCTTCTTCCCACAGTCTTACTGAAACCAGTTGCATCTTATGATATTACTGGACACGTAATTCATTTATTACCATTCAACAGAAAAAAAATTGCAATTCCTCATAGGTTCTGCTAAATTTCGTAAACTTTCCAAGAATTTGTTTTTCCCAAATCTTTGTGAAATCTGCCTTTGTGTCATGTCAAAATTAAGATTTTCCTGTCTTTCTTTAGAAATATTCCACCTGCATTTTGCACAACAGTCTTCATTTTTAGGCCTGTTGCTGCATGTCATCTGTATCCTGTTAAATATGTTTGCGTATTAGTGATGTATAAATTGATTCTTCCATTAAACGTCATGTGTTTGATAAAATATTGAGAATTTTTCTGAAGGAGAGTTGAGATATAAGTGTAAAATCATTATCAATGCAGTTACCACTTACACCAGTGTATCTTTCTGGATGTTGATTAGGGCTGGAGCTTGCCAACAAGAATTCAATACTAGAACTGACTCAGTATCTACGCTTTTATTGCATTTCACACCCCGAGATTCTGATTGCACAATATTTTTTGTGCCGATTTAGCATAGTAATGATTATTTGCATTCTTATAGATTTATTTTAAAAATAGAATGTTGAAATAAAAGCTAAGTAAGAACAAGACAGTATGTGCAGTTGGTGTCAGTCACCATCGTATTTGAATTCAAACCTTACTTGCTGTAAACATTAAACAGGACCTCTGAAATACCTCAAGTGTTCTCCATAGGGAATACATAGATGTGACTTAATTGTCAGTTGTCTTGTAAATAGAGCTGAAAGAGCATTTCTCAGAAAGTTAGAAAAAAGATCTGTAAAGTTTAGCACCTTGAATACGTTGTTGACTTGGGATGTATCAGTTGTACTGGAGAACTATTTCTCTCTGACCTGTGAATTTGGAGAAAGAAATGGAAGATCGATTTTAAAGAAGAGGGTGCTTAAACAAGGTGGTCTTGTTCCAAATGCGTATTTATATCTGTTTGGCTTTTTATTTTCGTAGAGCATATAATATTGTAGTTTATCATTTAATGAAACACTCATATCTTTTTCAGTGACATAACTTAGAGTAGTGCATGTTTTGGAAAAGATCTTATTCACAATACTTGCCTTTTTGAGGACAAATTGCATGAGAATCCGTACTGGTGTGCTGCATCTGTTATACTAGTGAAATTCGTACTGGTTCTCAAGTAGTGTTTGACTGTTGTGGATAGCTGCATTTACAGAAGCTCTTTTCATGACAGAAACTAAACTATTGCCTTTCTGTCTGATGTGCAGCTGCTTCACATCTTCTTTGTTGGGTGTTTCTTTGATGCAGTTTCAACAATGATCGAATTTGTTGGTGACACAAAACCAGATGGGCCAAGAATGCTCTTGTGGCCAGGACAAAATGCAATGACCTTGAGACATCGGAGTGGCACAGGCCATAGGGAGCAAAGAGAGATTAGCTGCTTAATAAATACAAAGTTCTGTAAGGCGAGGGGGAAGCAGGGTGAAGGATTGGCAACGGGAGGGTCTGGCCATATTTGCCACATTAAGAGAAGCTCATTTTCCAGATTGTTGTCTCAGTTCTGTCCTGACACATCTTTTTCATGAAAACAAACATTTCAGACTTTGCAATCCTAAAATAGCACAGATGGAGCGAGAGGGGGCAGGGAGAGAACTAATCCACAAGATGAAAACTTTCGAGGATACTGCTGTAATATAAGTAATTTACATTTCAACTCTCAAAAAAAGTGACCTTGCCAAGGTATTTGGGGAAAAAAAGTAATTTATATTGCTTTTTTAGACTCAGATAAGTCATCAGTATCTGCTAGGGGGATGTAGTTTAATATATTTTTATATCCCAGAGAGTTTAACAATACAGCCTAAATATTTGTACTTTAATTCCTTATGCCTGAGTTTCATGTACTGTAATTAAAAAATAATTCAATTTAAGAAAATCTAAACAGATATAAATTGTGTTATTCACATACTCCTACTAATAACATGCCCTATTCCGAATTTGGCTTTTAGTTATGAATAGAAAAAGAACATTCCACTTCAAAGCATGCATTTAAAAACATCACTACTAAATAGGACTGTCTTGTAAATTTAATATGATCCATAACAATGACAGCCTTCCATAAATATTGTAAATGTATTACTAGTTCAAGGCTATTTTTTTTTTTAACGTATATAATCTGTTAACAAATCAAACCTGTAAGCATTGTAGCAAAAAGCAGTCCATCCAAATACAAGCAAGTGTACGTGGATTTTCTTTCTGGTCTTGTTTTCTCCATGATTCTTTGAGAGCACAGCTAGCATTTATAGTTTTTGTAAGAGATAGTCAGACTTTAAAGATTTGAAGAAGGAAAAGATAAAATTATGGCAGAATGGACTTGTGTTTTGCATTGTATTGGAAATGGGAAACGATCGGGGGCTGATGTCCTGAAACCTGTAAATTTCAAGGGATGCTGGAAAAAGTCTAGAAAATGAGTCCTGACAGTACTCGACTGAAATAGTGGAAAAATCTTCAATTGTACATACTAATTAGAGGAAGAATAGACACCGAAGCAAAGAAAATGGCAAGTAGAGGCTTGTTCCTAATCATAAAAAATGAAGGGAGTCCAAAAGCAGTAAAAATGGCAAATCATTTTACAGCATGTATCAAAAAGCATGATAATTCAGTGGAGCAAAAATAGAACAATACTGTCGTAATTGCTTTCCATGAGGCAGAAAAAAGGAGACCTGAAGACCTAGAGAAATGAATTATACTTTTCTGTGCAGAAACTTTAATGTTACCAAGAAACACAGGCAGCTTCCTCAGAAGAAAAATATTTAGGAAACACTGAAAATCAGAGATATTTATTTGCAAACTAGCAGCCCAATAAATACAAATTAGCCTGATTAGTCTGAGTTTTGATTACAGGTATTTTTAAAACCTTACTTATTTTTTCCAAATTTCTCAAAAGTTCTGCATTAGGAAAAAATGCATTCTGAACTTTGAAGTATGACCTTAAACTTTAAACTAAGACTTTAAATTAAGAGACTTTAAACTTCTTCACTTTGCTACTGACTTCTGGTGTCCCTGTCAAGAAATCGTACAGCCCTAATGGTTCGATATTCTCAGTAATGACATGTGGGTATATGGGAGCAATCTTTTCAAAATTTTGATGGGCACCTCAAGTGACAGGCAAAGTCTTTTGTCAGTCATAGTTATGCGACAGGATGAGATTGAACACTGATTTTTGTTTTAACTAGATCCACAGTGAGATATCCTGCTTCATCCTTTCTTCATTCAGATATGTTTTGTGTTTTCTCCCAAAGAAAATCGTATCTATATATCAGTATATAAGCAAGTGCCATAGGCAAGGTGGGTTGCAGACAGTGGGTGTAACAGTGTGGGGCCCTTTGCTTCACAGCGGTTTTGTCTGAGCTGACCTGACCCTCTTTGCAGTTAAACCGCTCGGTTTGCTCCTTTCCAGACCAGGCAGTAGTGGGGTCATGGCAGGAACTGGCTGTCTGGATCAGAACTTGATAAAACATGCTCATCTTTGCTTCTGGTGAGTTAGTGTTGAGTATCATAACCACTCGTGATCCTACATGAGCAAAATTATTCCTCTTCCTTGTTCACAGCCCTTATCCTTCATACCTAAATTACGTCGCTACAAATGAATTCTATTTAATGTAACTAATTTCTGGCAGGAACACCATAAAGTCATAGTGTAACAATCTGCAACAGGCTGATCATTCCTCTGTTGTGTCTTATTGTATTGTTTCCTTCTGAGTCTTATTTCCTAAAATGAACTGAAAAAGTGCTTGTCTTTTGGTGTATATATTTGTATTTTATTTTGTTTATAAATGCATCCTGTTCCATAATCTTTCCTAAGAATGTTCTTGTGGGTGGAAAAATAGTTCGACATACTTATTAAGAAAAGATGAAGCAGCTTTATCAGTTGCCTAAAATGTTTATAATGTCTGGATATTCTATCCTGTCTTCTTAATTAGTTTTACAAATGACACCAATTTGCACACTGAGTTTGTCTGGATATTAGAAAGTATTCAAGTGTAAAATAAGCATTAGGCTGATGCTCCCATTCTATTATTTTAGAAATACCTTTCAGTTGATTCTAAGAAAAGTAGTTTGTGTGGGCTTTTTTATCTTAAGTTACAGCCTTTCTATCCCTGCACTCTATGATATGATTTACCATCAGGTTAAGTGGATTAGCTAAATTAA
Source organism: Columba livia (assembly GCF_036013475.1). Classification (NCBI taxonomy): domain Eukaryota; kingdom Metazoa; phylum Chordata; class Aves; order Columbiformes; family Columbidae; genus Columba; species Columba livia. The sequence goes on from NC_088607.1 coordinate 8,040,848, forward strand.
TGCCCTAATGAGTGTAGTTTATTTTGGAAGATGGGTTATTGTCCGGTTTCGTTACCTTTCTAGATGATTTCCCATATTGCAATCCAATCACTATCCACTTTTGAGGGACTTCTGAAGTAGATTTAACATGTATTATGTTTGCCTTCATACATTTGAGCAATGTGTTCCTTTTTCCCCCCAGATTAAGTAGAGAAGCAATATAAGCATTCATTCTCATACAGCCTTTAAACATAAGAATGGCCTCATTCATGCTAAATCAGGTTTTGGCCTTTCTGTGGAGACAATCAATAAAGTGATGGGATTCTCCTTTTGTTGCATGCTGTTAGCATTAGAAATTCACCCAAGGATGCAGCTTAATGCTTGCTTACTTGGAAAATGTGATTAAACTCTGAGTTAGATAAAAGGAGAATGAGAATAATTGTATGGTAGAGGGAACAAGGCATAGTATGAACTACACAGGTCCTGTAAAAGAGCACGTGGAACCGTGAAATATGTGAAAGCTCAAAATAGGGCAGAGCTTGACATCAAGTACTAGGGGAAAGCTTAGTCCAGGATTCATGTCGCTTTGGAGATAGAGGAAAGTTTTGTTCCCTTGTCCGATTTGCTTGCCCTTGTTTATGAGGTAGAAGGTTAATCTGTGCTTGGTTGAGGAAGAAGATAGTGTCTCAGTATGGAAGGAGGAGATACTCCTTAAGCAAGGAAGTTTCCTCCTAGTTCACCTGGTAAGTTCATCTGATCTATGAATGAACTGGATGTGCTACTCCAGCATCTTGTATCTCATGGCTTAAGACAGAGATCTTGATACCCAAATACGTATCTTACCAGTTAATGGGGACCTTCTTAAAACTGGTGAGAATTTTTTTCTCTTTGGTTGAGATCATGTGGGTATTCTTTTCTGAGCTACCATGTAAGGATACATGCCTAGAACATACAGAGTGTGTGGTGGTTATGTTTTGTTTTTTTTCCCCAATATTACAGTTGAACAGATGAGGTGTATTTCATGGAGAGCTTCAGCTCTGTTCCCAAATGTGAATGACTTCTGAGATTTTTTTCATGGGAAATCTCAGTTTTGTTAAATAAAGCAGTTTTAAATGTTTGCGTGTTCTCTCGGTCCTTATGGGAATGAACAGAGCTTGGGTGAGAGTGGAAATTAATTGCTTAGAGACAGAATGGGAATCTGTGAAGGTGGAAGCTCTTGCAGAAAATGGAAATTATTATCCTTCATGAAAATGGTACAGAGGTCATATAAATATCCCATATAAATTTCTGCAGACGACACGTGTCTGGGACAGATGAAGGAAATAAAACAAACAAACAAACAAACCAGCACAGCAAACACAAAACCAAACCAAAACAAACACCAACCAACCAAAAAAAAATCCCAAAACAACAACAGAAGAACACACAGAGAACTCTTTTAAAAATCTTGTGACTGTGTTGTATATGGCTGTCTGTGGTTTACTGAGCATGTATAAAGAAAGAGTTATTGAAATAACTTCTGTATCGTCACTTTGGGAAGGAGTCCAGGAATGGCTATTTTGTCTTCAGCCATGTCCCTAGGCCTAGCATTCATCTTTGATATAGAGTGACCTATGGTTACTTGCTGCTAAGATCATCAAATTTCACATAGCCAGCATTTGTTTTAGAGAAAAACATTTTCAAAAGCTGTATTCAACAGGCAAAACCCTTGTGCTGATGCTTTCAAAGTGTCCTCTTTGTTTTGAGACCAATAGCTTTATTTATATAGTAATAGATTTTTGGCCAAATTAATCTTAACTGTTTTATTTGTTCTAGTGATATTACTATTGTATGAGAATGAAGGAAAATATTTCATGGATTGGAGTTAGTTCAGTGCCCACTTCGAGGAAGGTACAGGGAGAAAAAATGGTATTTTTGGTTAGTTCTTGGGTAAGGCTCCTTCTCTTGTTTGATCACAATTAACATTTTAGGATACTGTTGTAAATAGGAGGATATTTTTATAAAAACAGAAATGTACTTTTGTAGCAGGAGTGGTGGTTGTACTCCAATATCTGATTTGTGATTTTTTTTTTTTTTATAAGACACATCTTTGCTTTTTGAGGGGTGATTGGTGGCAATGTACAGCAAAAGCTGTCTTGATCTACACAGAAGATTGAGACAACCTTCAGAGAACATGCAAAGCCAAATCTCCCAAAGATGGGAGGTGTACCTGGCTGTTAAGAAGGAAGCTGGCCTTGTGGACAAAGGACCAAATTAAACTCCCCAGCTATGCTGCCAAACAGATCTCCTGGCTCGCGTCTGATAAAGTGCTCGTTAAGCCAGTTGCACAGGTTGTCTCTTTGGTTACCTCCGTGCATGCAGATTATAAAATGTATGAAGTCCACTCTCCACCTTTGGTGGTTTCAAAACCAGTCTGGATTAGCCCTGAGCAACTTGGTCTGATACTGCAGCTGACCCTGCTTTTAGCAGTACTTTGTAGAGACCTCTTGAGAGCCCTTCCAACCTAAATTATTCTATGATTTTATGAACGAACAGTCAACAGCATTTGAGAATACGTGTATATTGCATTTGTTAAATAAGGCAAAACTGAGTTTTTCCTAAATGGTATCTGAAAATAATGTACAGATCTCATTATGCTGTGATATGGCATTACTCTGTGTATGAATAACAGATTGTAATAGAAGGCCAATTCTTTGTGGGTAAAAGTCGTTGAAAGTTTTGCCATCCACAGAGGGGAGGTTGAGAATTCTCATTCACAATTCATGAGTCATATTCTCTATTGCCTTCTGCTTTATGGAGTCACTGTCCCTGGGCACAATGGGCAGAAAACATTTTATCAAATCAGATTGGGCCTGAATGTTTTTCACTGTGCCTTCCAAGGACGTTGCGGGTAAGAGGCACAGAGAAGGATGACTCATGTTTCTCCTCTTCTCACTGATTTGCTTTGTTTCAGAGACCCTTCAAAGAAGGGTAAATGCTGTGGTGGGAAGAACTGACCCACCAAATGGGTGGTGTCGACTTCAGTGTCTCCTTGCTGCTATTGTAGATCCTTGACATCCATTTCCGACATCCTTTTAAGATTAATAAATGAAATACCTAACTTTGGCAGTAGGCTATAGGCATGTTGATGTTTTTCCAACGGCTTGGGAAGCTGGTACATTAATTAAATTAATTAACTAGTGAATACACTTTTCATTTATATAGCCATCAAAATGCAGGCCGTAGTCATCTATTTATTTACACAGTTGTCTGTGAACATGAACATCAGGATGTACTAATGATTACTGGGGACATGTGGTATGGGAAAGAAGATGCTTACTGTTTGTAGTCTATCCATTATTTATTTCCAGAGGCTATATTATCTTTTTTTTTTTTTCCCCTACAGAGACTTTCTGTGTAATGCGTATAACCCAACATGCTGTAAGTTGCATTAGGAGTTATATTTAGTTGAGGTTGAACAAACAAAACTGAAAAGGAGATGAGGCTAGTTTTTTAAAGAGATATCTGTTGTGGGAATGCGTATCTATTGGGATTCTTTCTAATTGGCTTGAGCCATCTCGACAGCTTTGCCTGTAATATATTTTATAAATTAGAAATAACCACAACCAAGAGTATAGACTGTATTTCTCATATTATCACAGTATCTATTTGTACTGTGAACCCATCTTTCTGCGTGCAAAACACAAGATATTTATCAATTTTGATGGTGAAATCTAAGTGCTCTGCTGGTGAGCACCATTGAAGTGCAAAGAATAAATTTAGGTTTAGTACTAAATGGCTTGCCGTGCTTTGCAAAATTTGTCATTCTGTTGGTAGTATTTCCCCATCAGTAACACGATGTGCTGTTAAGCATAATCTTATGAAAATTTATTGTAATTGGAAAGTCAGTAGGTTTTGGGTTTTTCTTTTTTAAAGACTGGAGCAGTTGTTATACTGTTATTTCTTCACATTATTATATGAGAACAGTTTTCTTATTGGGAGGAGTTACTAACATTGCAAACACTATAGTACTAAAATAATTTCCAAAATTTTTACTCTGTACAAGGCAGTGCTTTAAAGTCCTGGCATAAAGGCAAGAAATTCTGTGTTTATAGCTTTCTTCTGCTGTTAGATGTAAGGCAGTTAGAGTGGTTGAGCTTAATATGTGGTTTATTGCTCTCACTATTTTAATTCAATCTTTGCTTAGAACATTGAATAAAAACCAAATAAAGCTGGTGTTTGGTTCAGCAAGTGTAATTGAAAAGTTATAAATACAATTGCTTTCTGAATGACACATTGCATAGTAGTGTGCTGGATGTTTGGCAGTATCATATAAAATCCAAACTTTGTATATAGTGACAGGTTAATTCTGAACTTCTGAGCGAAGAAATTAAAAAGCAAGGAAGAGTGGTAATGTAGCTTGTGTCATAATGAAAGGGCCATAGCCAGGCCCCTGAATGCTGAAATGCTTGCACATACATCTGCATATACATCAAATTATGACAGACCCAACAGCTGGTATTTTTAAGAAGTTTGCAATGTTGAGACACAGATAACTTTTTAGATGAGTTGTGGTTATTTGAAACTGGTTCATTTTCAACAAACACTGAGGAAACACTTTGAGAAACTTAAGAATTTTGAAAATTTTCTGTATTTGTCAATATATGCATAATTGCTTGAGTTACATAGCCCTCCTTCCCAAAATATTTAATTGTCTCTTAAATCTGTAGTAAATATTTTTTGTTGCTTGAATTCCTTTTATCCTTCTTATTTGCTTGTCTGATAAGTTTTGGGAAGGAGTGGATTGATGATTGGAATGTCTGAGTTCTGAAATTTCTCAGTGAATTAGTAAAATTCTCATAAAGTATCAGAAGTACTCTTAGATGTGATAAAACCTCCCAAGAAGTGACAACTTGGGCAGTCCTGAAACCCCTGTGGGTGTATGTTGCACACATGATTTGCAAGGTCCTCTGTCTCCCTTTCCTCGTGGCATTTGGTACAAGTTAAATATTGGCAAGTCCTGCTCAACACTTTACTGTAGGAAGTTTCCCCAAGCTTTGCTGCATCATCTGCACTGCAGCTTTTCAGGGTTAGGCGGCCAGCAGTGTGAAGGTCACATCAAGAGTTTTCTCAGGCTGTAAATGGAGTAACAAAAATTTAACAATATAGAAGATGGCCGTAGCCTGAAGAATAGCAAAATTGATGTTCCTGTTACCTAAAAGTGCATATAGCAGTTTCAACTGCAATATCTACTTCATTCTTACTTTAGAGACAAGGCAGTGATTGAGCTTTCGTAACTCTGGCCACTGAAGACAGAGTTCTCTGGGCCCATGACTCGATTTCTGCTTTAAGGTTAGTATGAGAAAGGAATCAAATTACAGCGGGGAGTTCCTAATGCCAGTAAAAAATCTTCAATTAGACAATATTGTCAGAAAGCTACGGAAGACCATGTAAACCCGTGTGCAAACTCAATTTCTTGTTAATGACCTCTTGCACAATGGCTGTGAAGTGGACAGAGTCCAGATGGGCTTGTGCTTCCCCTGAATCTGAAAGCTACATGAAACTTCTCTTGTCCCCGACTCTCTGAGTGTCTCCTCCTCATACCCCTAGACCTGTACGAAAGAACCAAACCACTTAGGTCCTTATTTTTGCCTTAAAACCTGTCTTCAGAGGATCAGCAGGACACCATTTGCTTACTCTGTTTCAAGAGACTGCTCGGAAAAAAGTTGTACTCTCAAGTGTCAACAGGAAATGTTGTGTTGGATTTTTGCTGCAGCTCTGTAGGCCAAACTGTGCCTGTTACAAAAATACAGTAACAAGTATGTTGATATGAATGAACATTTTTGATATCGGCCTCTGCCAAAGATCTGACAGATTTGAAACCTGTGATTCCAGTCTCCTAATGTATGGCTGCTTCAGTATCCAGCGTTTATAGGTGAAGGAAGGACTGAGAAAATTGTTAGTGACTCTTACACTCAACATATGTGCATCTCTTTGGGTTGGTTGCCCACCTATGGTGAATGAGAGTCAATTTGTAGTCTTGTATTTAAAGAATGGACAGATAAATGTTGCAACAGTATTGCGGAAGGATTGGGAGTAGGTAACCTTTGATAAAACATGGTAAAAAGTTTCCCTTGAGTCATCAATATGTATTTACTGCCTTAATTTTGTCTCAAGTTTGGTTTTTTTTTTTTGGCACATCTCCAAAAGTTCAGCTCCTCTCATTTTTCAGATCCCCTTTATTTCCCAAATGCCTGTCTGATTTATACTGAACAGTTTTGGGGGGGAAAAAAAAAAGAAAAGAATCCCAAGTTCATATGCCACAAATGAAAAATTTAAGACAAAAGATCTTAGTGAAGGAGGGAGGGAGGAAGGAAAGGAGAGTTTTAGTAATATGGCAAGGGGAAAAAAATTGAATTTATAAACCATTTCAAACTTAGTGGTGTAGGAATACATTTATTAATTTACTGTCAAATTGTTACTTGGAGTGTTATATCAGTGTTGGGACCAAGGAGGAAGAGTGAGGCTAATGGCATCACCGCGGTGCCGCGGGGAGCAGAGCCGGGTTGGTGCAGCGGGCCCGCGGCGGGAGGGGGAGCTGCCCTGGATGGGAGCTCATGCATCTCGCTCCCCGCCGGAGGCAGGGACTGAAGCGTGACTCTCCTGAGGCAGCCTATCTTGCATTGCTGCCAAATCTACTGCTTTTGGCAGTAGTCTAACACTTTTATGAGTCATCTATCATCCTACCATTTTTTTCAGTTTTTCTATTGCCACTGTGAAACAACAGATTTTCCCCTCCTCCTTTTTCTAATCCTGCCCTTGCTGTCTGTTTCAGACTGCTATATGAGCAACATGCATGTGCTCATCTGTTGCTGCCCAGTGATGGGAACTTCTCCCTTTGATACCTTCCCTAAATGCTGGATGGGGTCCGTTCTGCTCAGCTTCTTCCTCATCCTTTTTCTGAGGAAAATAGCCAGCAGGTTCGTGTGCTGGAGCATGTGTTAGGGTATAGGTTAACTTGTACTGCAGTGAAATGTATCCTAGTCTATGTGTGTGTATCATCCATTCAGCAGGGAAGGGGGGCCATGGCGAGGGCAGACTGGCACATTGCCTACTGTTCGAATTTTGAATATTACTAGGTAGGAGCATGACTACTCAATGTCTTTTACACAGGTCTCGGGCTAAAGCCATGATCTAGCCCTTAAGAATTACGGGAAGCTACCAGCGTTCCTGCAATTGTCTGCGAAACTCTTGTTTTGATGTACATACCATGTTCTTGTAAAACGTTGAGATACAAGTTCAGTATTCATTTCAGCAAACAGGAGAATTGAATTCTCTCTTCGTTAGCAGTGCGTGAAACAGTGTCTGCTGGTTGGTTCAGGGCTTTGATTTTTATTCTAAACCCAGATGGAAATATTTGCATAAGTCCTACAGTAGTCCTTTGTGGGGGCTTTTTAGTTTTTGTCACCCCAGTTAATATTGCAAATTTAAGAAATCCTCTAAAATTAATCTCTTCCATTACTCCTGTTACTGAGTGTTACAAATATGACAGAAAGATCTAGAAAGCGCAGCTAGTGCTGCTTTCCAACAGGCTGTGAAGCTGCAGCGATTATTTGTGTGTCGCGTGTGTGTGTTTATCTCTTTTGGCTAGTGAGACCTTCCATGTTTCCCCATTTTTATTTCCCTTCTCCACACACTCCTTCCCAGCTGCCGTAACCAGCGCAGCGCTCGCCCTCTGGCCAGTACGCGGAATAAGCTGTTTGTGAGGCTGCTGGTAATGCCTCTCTGTGCGGCACTAGACAGGACACACGCAGAGACGCTTGGCATCATCTGCGCTCCGACTCGCTGTCTAGCAGCCTGGTACCACCTGGTACCCTCTGGTCCAGAGTTTGCTGCTGTAGCTGGTCCCCAGCACTCCGCAAAGAAACCCTCCCTGGGCCAAATGCATCCCCAGAGCAGCTTCTGCTACGCTGTTGTAAAAAGGGTACGTTTGGCTGGTTTATGCTTCGCGCTACTGGAAGAGCAGGACGTTGAATAGTATTTGTCGTTGTTGCATTGAAATTCTTCTTACAGCTGTAGCTACAGCTCTTGGCCTGCATGGAAAACAACAGTGATTTCTTGGGTTTTCTTTTCTCAACACAGCAGATCCTCCTGCCTGAAAGCCACCACTCTTGGGGTTGCCGTGTCTCCTCCTACTCTCAGTATGATAGAGGAGTCTACGTGTGCCTAGTGCCCCGTACAAGGGGTAGAAACAGTTACCGAGACAAGACCTGAATGATACGGAGGTTGAAGAGGGAGGTTTTTTACTCAACACACTCTATTTTATGGGAATTGGAATCTATTTTACTTGTTGCCTTTTCACTGTTGCCTCTCTTTACCCTACCAATGATTTACTCTCCATTTCAGTGTTAAGTTGTATGATGCCTGTATTCATTTTTAATTATGCGTTTGTATGTGTTTTGCTGCTGAACATGTATAACAGCCCAGTGTCTCCCCAGCTTAGAAATTCTGCCATCCAGGCTGTCACAGAGGTCCTTTCATGAGCTGTATCCTTCTCAAACTCCCTGCAATGGGTTTTTAAATGCTGGGGCCAGTGGACCGTAAGTTTTAGAGCCGTGTTTGTTAGAGATGCCATTTTGCATTCACTGAGAAAGCGCTCTTGCGTTTTGACACCATTTCCTGTTGCCCTGTCTCCTGTTTTAAACCAGTGTGGAATATATTCAAAGATGTGTTTTCTGAAGTGTAATAATAGGTATATAATAGCCTAAATTACCAGGCTGCTTGGCTCTGTACACGTGTGTTCACGTGTTTCATGAGCAAAGTCTGTATTCATCCTGAGGTGCTTTCTGCTTTACAACAGCACAGCAATCAGCATAAAATTAATAAAGGAGTAGATGAGCACCGTGTATGCAGTAGTCAGTGGATTTTGAGTTCATTTCCAGTTGTCACACGTGTACCTGGTTTTAATATCTTTTGGTGACAGCTTTTATATTAGAGGTCAGAGTGAAATTGTTATCTGTTTCATCCTTCTAAAAGCATATACATGTAACATCCTTTGGACCAAATCCATTCTCTCTTTCCCATGGAGTGCAATTGTTGAGAGTGTGAAAAACATCACAGCTGCAGTGTTTAGCTGTATGGGATAGGCGCAAACAGTAGTGAGCTGGTGACTTCCATGGTAGCTACGTTCACAGTGGTGAGATGAAGTTGTTGAGAAGGTTAGCAGTAGCAGTTGGTGAGCCTGAAAGCATACAAATTACTGGCCAGTGCCCCAGTACAACATCCACATAGCAGGCATAGATATGTCATAGCTGCACAGCTGTTCCACCCCTCCTGTGCCATTACATGAATGAAGCCTATGTAATCTTTGCATTGAGCTTTTCTTCCTCAGGGGAGTATCATTGGGCTCTCTGACCTAGCAGCCTCAGTATATACATTTTTTTTCTCAACATTAACAATGCCCTGATGTCACATTTGATAATTCTGCGATTTTGGACTAGAGGCTGAGTGATAACAGTTGATGTCCTTTCGTTTTGCACCTACTTGACACCACAGTCCTTCCTTTGCCCATTACTTACCTTTCTCCTTCCTTCAGATTTTTGTTTCTCAGTATACTTTAAAAAAAAAAAGAAAAAAAAAAGATCTACCCAAACTAAGAAGTCATAGATACTTGCTAATTTTTTTTGGGTTTTCCTGTTACTGGTATTATCCACACCTGGAGTATTGTGTTCAGTTCTGGGCCCCTCAGTTCAGGAAAGACATTGAAGTGCTGGAGCGGGTCCAGAGAAGAGCAACACGACTGGGGAAGGGACTTGAACATAAGACCTATGAGGAGAGGCTGAGGGAGCTGGGCTTGTTTAGTCTGGAGAAGAGGAGGCTTAGAGGTGAGCTCATCACTCTCTATAACTACCTCAAGGGAAGTTCTAGCCAGGTGGGGATTGGTCTCTTCTCCCAGGCAGTCAGCAATAGGACAAGGGGCCATGGGCTAAAACTCTACCAGGGGAAGTTTAGGCTGGATATTAGAAAGAAATTATTTACAGAGAGAGTGGTCAGGCATTGGAATGGCTGCCCAGGGAGGTGGTGCACTCACCATCCCTGGAGGTTTTTAAACTGAGAATGGACATGGCACTTAGTGCCATGATCTAGTAAACGGACTGGAGTTGGACCAAGGGTTGGACTCAATGATCTCTGAGGTCTTTTCCAACCCAGTCGATTCTGTGGTTCTGTGATCCAAATGAGGGTACCCAACTGGAAGATGGATTATGGGAAAGCACATCTCTGAGTGGAAGAAGGTGATGATACCCATGCAAAGTAGTTAGTAGCCATAGAGTGCTGGAAACAATTCTTTCAAAGGCCTGAGAGGTTGTTCTCACTTGTATTTGTTTGATTCTCAACTGAAAAAAGGAAATTCTTGCACTTCTCTTTAAATAAACTTTTTATCTGGAATGTCATGGCTGCATGTCACCCACTATAGCTAGATTTGTCTAACTTCTTGTCAAGTCAGGGTTTATTTGTACAAACCTAATTTTAGGGTTTTCTTTTCTACATAAAATGTAGGGGTTGTTTTTTCGCTTTGATTTAATTTGTCAGTATCATGTAGCATTTCTGCCTCCATCTCTGTATCCATCTCTAGTCAGTTTGTGGATGATGGCACAGATTTGACATTTGGGTTTTTCATGGCTTTTAGGGAACTAAAAAAGGCTGACAGTCACTGGCTGATTGGTATGATAGAAGAGGTCAAATTTAGGACCAACATCACTTTGTGTAAAAGTAAATAAAGCATGGCTGAATTTGTTGCTGTTTGTGTTTTACAGAATTTGGACTTTGGTATACAAACTAATTAGAGGTAGAAACGCTTGATAAAGAATATGAATTGAACTCAAATATAACCCATCTCAATTTTTATGGAAGTGCAGAAGTGATTTTTTTTTTCATAGTTATGGATGCAAAAAGTGAATGCATAACAATGTGGGGGCCCAGCAGGAGCATAATTACTGAAAGTCTTGCAAAAAAGAATTATTTTCAAATTGCGATAATTCTACCAATCCGACAGCATGAAAGTGCTGTCATTTATTTTCCATAAGAGTGAGATAAGAAAACTCATGGTTTTAATCTCCAAATTCCATGGTTTTAATCTCCAAGTAGAGTTCGTACCAGTGATTTAAAAACAATATCTGAGGTTTGTATTTTTACAGGGAAATTTATACTATGTTCTACCACAGAGCCAGAAACTCTCTTACACTGTGTTATTGTGGGTAAGTGGAATGTACATCACTCAAAAGAGAGAAACGGCAATATATTTTATGGAGGTAAAATAATAATTTGACAGAGTTCAGTGGTTTCAATGGAATTTAACAAGGTTTAACAGTGGTTTACCAAGGTTCAGTAAGTTCGTTGGCAAGGTTCATCTTATTAGTTACTGCATGGAAGAAACATACAAAGGAAGGTTGAGTTACTATTGACTTAGAATGATTCACATAGAGACCAGAGATGCAAAAGGGTAAGGAAGACCCTGCTGTTGGGTGACGAGGTTCAGAGTGGACCTCCTTGCTTTCTAAAGTCCTTAGGGAGCTGATGTGCAGCTAGGTCCAGTCTCCATTTCAGACTTGGAGAATGGTTTATGTCTAATGGAATTATCTGTAGAATGTTTATTATAATTAATATTGAGTAGCTACATGGATTAGTAATGTTCATTAGTATTAATTCAGCATGCTATCAGTCTCTTACGGAGGATCTGTTGTGGTTAAGGGATTTCTTCACCTTGGGCAACGAAGGATCTCTTGGTCTCAGGTAAGGAATCTCAAACCTTGAGATGTGTCCCTGCTGAAGGCGAGAGTCATCTGGCATGCAATCCAGCTGCAGTTCAGATGGAGCTCAAATTGTGCCCATCCTGATGGTAATATTTCTAGAGTGAAGTAGCTGCCTGTTAGTCAATACTACAGACAAGATAGATGTCTTTGTTTTAATTCTGGTATCTTGTTCTGTACTTTCCTGCATTTTGGGGATTCAAAACAACCTTTTGAGGCACCTTAAGTCCTTTGTATGTGAGCCAGGAGCTTTCCAGCTTGCAGGTTCACCACAGGGCATGAGGCTTGTTGGTCTTTAGTCAGCCTGAACCAAAGTACAGCTGGGGTCAAGTGTATTTGTCACATGTGTGAGCAGATTTTAACCTTAGTCTGGCATCAGACGATGATTTTCGTCTTTCTTTTAAATAAATTTAAAATATGATGTGCACAAGTGTAATTTGGTTTAAAGATCAGAGGCCAATTTATGTTTGAAGTACTGGGGTAAATAGTTCTGTTTGCTTTCTGAGTTGCACTGAACCCTTTTACAGTTGTCACAAGGATAAATCAAGATAATGTAAAATAATCCTTTACTTATACTGAATAACACTTTTTACTATTCAACTTTATGGTAGTCAAGTCTTGGAGAGGAACTTTCTAAGTTATCCTTTAAAGGAGGGGAGCTAGTGAGAAAACTGAATTCTCTCTGGATTTAGGAATTCATCATTAGATGGTCTGCATTCATTTCTGTAGGAAAAGTAGTAATTTCTGGAGGAAAAGGTAGAAAGTGAATTAAAAAAAACCAAACAAACCACCAAAAAACCAACCAACCAACCAAACAGAAAACCAAAACCACAGAACACAAAAAACAACCATCACACACTTTGGGTCCCTAGTCATGACACTGAACTGTGAAGGCTTTCCACACATTGTGGGTAAGTAAACAAATAGATGACCGAAATCGTTGCAAAACCAGCGGCTTTTGCCTTAGAATTGGTCCAGAAATATAAGAAAAGGTGTAAAAAGCACCTTATTTTGAAGTAGCATATTAATAAACTCTTGCCTGTTGATTACAGGGTAGAATCACTTTAAATCCAGTTTCACTTGAAGACACTGGCTGATTCTTAGAAAAGCGAACCACAAATGGTGTTTTCTTGAATCACTTGATACCAAAACACAGATCAGAATTCCAATTTCTCTTTGTCAGTAACAGATAATATAGAGATAAAAGCTGTTGTAGAATGTGAATATTAATTTGTTAACTGTATTGAAAAAGCCCTTCTGACCACTTAGCCCTGTGTTTTTGAAGCAGTATTCTGGGAAGTAGCTGATTGAATCCCATTAATTTAAACGAGAGTCAAATGACAGTCTGTATGGACCTCTTTGAAATTTTGAGATTTGGTTCCTTATGCTTATTTCTTTCAAACTTTGTTGAAGACTTTCATGTATTTAGTGGACTTTCAAAGGCAGACATATATAGTGCAGTTAAAATACTACGATTTAGTACTTGGACCGCCTAAGTTGTCATTTCCTGCAGAGTAAAAGACTATAGTTAAAACAAGTTGTTTTATTTGATGTTGCAAGATTTAAGGCTTCTACTCATTCACAGTGTAACTGGTGAAAACTTTATTGCCTGTTGTCAAAAAAATCATTTTAATTTAATTTTTGAAACTTGAATCTAAATCTCAGATCATACTTCCTTTATAATTACACACACTTACTGGAACAGCATATGGTGAAAATACAGAGAACTTTGCAATATTAAAGAAAAGAAGATAAATGCTAGGCTTTTATGTTGATTGCATCTGTATGGGGGCTTTATAAGCTTACAATTTGAATCATTTATAGATACAGACTCGACATAGCTCTAACATAACTAGTACTGCAAGGCTTGGGTTTTTTTTCCTTTCTGCTGACTAAATGACAGGCAAAGCAATTTTCAACAAATGTCTCCCAGGAGGCTGTCGTCATGGAAGCCTTGGAAAGTTGCATTTTAACCTCAGCACTGGTGGCTCTCCAGAAATTAGTTTGTTCGTGCCAAACTGTTCTGCACAAGGCACTTGCTCTTTTACTATGTGAGAGGAGAATACACGTTAAAACTTAACGTTCCTCCATCTTCCTGGTTTTTTATCAGCTCTTTTTCATCCTTGTTCTTCTATGCTTACAGAGATGTAGCAAAGATGAAACAGCAACGTATCCCTTTTTTTGGGGGGGGTTGATCTCGGTTTCATTGTGGAAAGAGAAATTTGAAAACTCCCAAATGACGTCATTGTCTAATTGCCATTTGTACCTTTCAGAATGTCAGAATTTGATCATTACGAGAATAAATTCTTCTTCATGATATCTAAGCTGTTCTCCCTTTAGTAGTTGGGTTTCTTTTAAAACTCTTATATACACCCTAGTGCACAACTTGGGTTGTAATGTTACTGCCTTCTGTAAAATCTTTTTTTAGTTGTTGTTTTATATATATCCATCAATCCTTTAGTGAAGGCTAAGAGCTTAAAAAAACCCCAAACAACAAAAACCAAAACCAAACCCCAGAAGATAAATGATCCCTTAAATTAAGCCTGAATCTAGATTTTATTCAGGATCAAGTTATGAATTATATGGTGTACAGGTCTGGTAGCTATAAAGTCTCATAGATTTTCTATGTCCTATTTCCTGAGACTTGTACTCCTAAAATTCTGGCAGGCAAAGTAATTTGGAACTGAAGGTGTAGCTTTTAGCTAATCTCTACTGTGAAGTGTAGTTAGAGATGGAAAATACATTTTGGATTAAATTTGTGAAATCTCCTTGAATTAATCTTCCCATGTGATCTGCATTTCTTTCTCAGTAAACATTGTAATAACTTATAGGTAGAGATAAGCAAGAATTTGCACAACATTTTGTTATCCCATACGTATTAAATCTATGGTGATAGACTTGTCAGTTCTCCACATTATTTGTCACAAAATGAAAATGCAGTTTTGAGTTATTCCACAACTCAAAAAAATTGTTTCCATACTCTTCACAAACGGCCGCTTGCTCTGTCCTGTGCAAGACAGTACATGGTACAAATAACGGCTTCAGAGAAGACTATGCTGGTTACTGCTTTTATCGTTCCCGTTGCAAGGAGTTTGTGTCTGTGTTCTTGCTGATCTTCTCACGGATGGTATTCAGAGGAAGGATCTTACCTACAAATAACATTTTATGTTGGAAATTGATCCACTCCTTGAAATTGTTGACATATCACGTTGGCTCAGGAAGCTGATATTTTAAGATACTACTGCTGGGTTTTTTTCCTTAACCTCTCTCTTTCCATGAGAGGAACTTTCAGTCATTCATCCTGGTTAGACATTGCTTTACCACAGATAAGACATTGGCCTCAGACTCACCAGACTAGATTCTTTTCTGCATTTGGCTATTAACAAACAATCTGCAAATTATAATTAGATCCATTTTAAGTATAGGTCAAAGTTGTTGCAGAAGAGCCAACCACTATTTGCTTAAGTATTTAAATATGGATAAGGAAGTCTAATTTGAAGCTTCCTGCTTCAAACTAGAAGTCTTGACCTCTGTGGTCTCTTTGGTTTTATTTCCCTTTCTTCTTTCCAGCGTTCAGAGATTCAGCTACACCTAATTTACCCTCTGTAAAGTCAAATATTTTCAATTAGTCAGTTAACTTACTAAGGTTACTGATGCCCTTTTGACCAGTATTTTTTCTCGTTGGAGTAGCGCAAACATAAAATGGTCTCAAGAACAAGGGCCTTTTATAAGGATCAAAGCAGTGGCCTCTGTTGCCAGAATCTTGAACGATACAGGTTAAAAAGCAAAAACAACAAACAGCACACAAAACAAACAAACAAAACCACAACCCGTGAACAACCGTGGTATCCCAGCGACTGAGACCTTATGCTAACAGTTCACAGAAAGACTCCTTCACATATCTGAAAGGTTGTAACAAAGTGATTAAGAACATAATTCACAAGCACCCAAATTCTCCAGAGATGACCCCCAGAGAATTTCCCTTTCAGTTTGTTTCTTTTAACATCAATGTGTTTCCTGTACATGGTTTCTACCACCTGAAGAGTATAATTCACCAAATACGGTTGGGGAAAAAGGCAAAGTTTTGCTAATAAGAATATCACATAGACTATTAACTTAAAACTTCCAGGAGACATTATTAGTTGCAGGGATAAGGGTCAGGTCTCTTAGTGGATATATCTTCTGTTGGCTTTCAGCCTAACAGCTTTAGGGGACATTAGCTTGGAACTGAGCAATATAAGCAGAAACAAGTCTGTTGCTGCTGCCTGGTGGGAGCTCGCAGATGCTTGTAATAAAAATTGTTAAAAATTGTTTCATTAGTTTGCAAAAACAGATTTCTTGGAATATGGTATCTTCTTTTGCCAGGAATATTTAATTTCTTTTATGTTCTATAAGTGACAAACGCAAGTAGAAGCTAGCATACAATTAATTATGATGATATATAGGCGTTAAAGTAAGCACTCAGCGTTTTTCCATGTGCGTGCTGAAAACAGAAGATAATTGGGTAGAAAACAATATGGCTTTTAATACAACTGTTGTGGTACATTTTTCCAAAAGATAAAGAGATATAGGCATTCTAGAATTACATAATATCATAGATATATAAGTAAAACTAATCAGATGTGCCACGTGCCCTCATTTTGTAAGTGCAATAGCTCATTTAGCTGTTAGCAAAACCTTGCTTAGTGATGCATCAATAATTAGAAACTGTCACTATCTGTATATGAATAACACTTTTTCTCCCCCTTGTTATTTTGCTATTTGGAAAAAAAAATCACGTATCACATTTCATCTGTCCTGGAGTACAAACATAACTGGACACTTTAGGGTGTCTATATAAAATCGTTGAAATACCAGAAAGTGTAGAGTTTTATACTTAGAATAAAAACCATGTATTTTTATGCAGTGGGCATATATGGAGGTTTGTTCGTGAAGTAACACATCTGCAAAGCACTCTAGTGTTTAATTAATATACTTAGTTTTCATGAAATTGAGGGCGTGTATTTTAGCACTGAAAAATATGTTGTTTTCTTGTTTGAAAGGAATATTTGTACTAAAACCTGCTTAGAAGGTCAATGGCAAGCCATTTACTGGTGATTTTTTAGCAGAGAGGCTTTTCTGAGCTCACAGCTGTTCATCCATCAGTGGGAATGGGCACAACGAAGGGCACGGTGAAGTTATGTCTGTCAGTAACCAAACTGCCAGAGATCATTAAACCACTGTAAGCATGGGCTGCAAACAAGATGGACAATCTTGCTAGAGGATGGTGTTTCAGTATCCTTTTCTCTGCACATCAAAAGAGTGTCTTTGCGAACCTACCCTGTTACAGATCACCTTTTATGAGAACACAATTCCTCTGTTCTCCATAGCATGTGTTTTATGTGCAACAGCACTTTTTGCAGACCCTTCTTCACTGGTTCTGTTGCTGCCTTTCAACTGAGCAGCAGAAGAGGGACATTGTATCTACATGTACAGATTTGGGGTCAGGTACACTGCAGGAAACTAGTTTTAATTCATGTTTGGAAGACTATCCTGTTCCTTTTAAAATCTGTTACATGTAGAAAATAATCTCAACTAAACTGTTATTAAATTGAGGATATTTAAACCAAAGCTACAGTAAACTTTCCAGCAGCTCTGTTATAGTGACCTACAGGTTTTAGTGACCTGCCTGTGGGCTCCAGGTGGACTAGGTATGAGAGTTTCCATTTTTCTTTGAGGACGTGTGTAAGTCGATAGTGCTGAATGTTGTTTCATCCGTTTTTAATGCTTGGCTGGGCCATGATCATTCATTGGTGGGTTCCATACGCATCTATGTAAAAATGGGGGAAGGAGTAAGATTTAGCCTGAATGACATTATGTGGATGACTCTGAGCCATAATCTTCCTCTAAAAATGGTGGTGGTGCAATGACCTGCTTGCCCAAAATCTAGACATGTCAAAACCTGAGTGACAATTAGATAACTTGGGTAAATGGAGATAAAACCATTTCTCTGGGAGGCACATAGAGCCTTGTGAACCCTCCAGGCTGGGAGGAAGGACAATGCAGAGCTGATTTAGCATATCTACATCTATCCAGATTTGTAAACAATAACCCTTAAAAAGAGTTCATTGATACTATTTTTTTTTCAGTCTACTCACTGTGGCTGTGTCTCTATGAACCAGTTTATTTATACCTATATGAATCCCACATTTTGGTATTGCAGTGCACCAAAATGTACTGGGATAACTCCACAGTTTACTTGGAAGCTCAGAGATAGTCCTCAGTGTAGCCATTCTCATGACTTAATGCTTGCACATTCAGAGAGTATATTGCACTACTTCTCTGAAGGAAGAATCAGCTCCCTATTCACTGATGTGCCACTCAGGTTGCTCCTACAAATATAGCAAGTCCTCCTTGAGAGACAGCCAGATAGTGCTATAGAAATAAGGATCACCTAAGGTATGTATCAGCCAGTGTTTAGCTGTAAATATCTGGGGACTGCACAAATACTATCTGGCACCAAACCAACACTTAAAGATTTGAGTTTAGTATGTAAACTAACTATTTCTAATTCTTTTTAAATGGAAATCTAAAATAATGAAATAATAGTGTAGGCCTTGAGAAATTCCCAGTGCAGCTTACTCACCTGTTCCAAATTCCTACTGTCTTCAGGCTGGTGGGATTTCAAAACTTGATTCAAAGACCAGCTGCCTGAATTTATAGGAAATGTACTAAAGGTGCATGATGTCATGGACTCACATGCACACACATATATGTGAGTAATTGGATGACTGTAAGAATATGGACATAGCGCCTTTGTCTCAGGTGGTTCCATGACACACAGTGCCAAGACATTCACTCCCACTCATGGGCTCTGGAGAGGAAATTTCCTTTTCCTCCTGCTGTATGTATTGTATTTTTAAGCAGTGCTATTTGCTATTCACAATCTGTAAATATTTATGGGCTGTTAGAAAATACACCTGCTACTTATTGCTCCATGTGAAACAAAAGCACAGAAAAGAAAATGCTATAAAACAAAGGAGATGCTGAAACATATTTTATCAATTACTGATAAGTATTACACTAAAAGTTAGAATGTATTTTTTCAGAGGCAAGATTAAAAACAGATAGCAGGTAAGTTAAACTATGCCATTGAAGAGCCTGGCTCCGAAGGCTTTACTTAGAAGTCACAAAGAATGACTGCAATATTCCTAAAAATGGATGACAGTTGAGTGGATTAGAAAAAAACCTCTTCTCAGCATGTTTTCAGGGATGATTATAGGTAATCTATGCAGACAAACCTGCTTGAGAAATCCGTTTTATTACAAGGCTAAGGGGATTTTGTGATCAAGTTCATATGAATAGGCCTGTGACTGTGCACTTCTTTCTGTATTAATCTCAGTGATCTCTTTGTTTAGGTGGGCTGTGTCTACATTGTGTTCAGTGTGCAAACATTTGAATTAAGTTTGCATTTCAGTGTCATGTAGCCTCAGTGGCTAGGAAAAATAGTCCAAACTGCAAAAGTACATGTGGAAATTTGGAGAAAAACCTTTT
The DNA here is from genome assembly GCF_036013475.1 of Columba livia. Classification (NCBI taxonomy): domain Eukaryota; kingdom Metazoa; phylum Chordata; class Aves; order Columbiformes; family Columbidae; genus Columba; species Columba livia. The sequence goes on from NC_088607.1 coordinate 8,060,146, forward strand.
CTGAATGCTAAATTTGTCCTGTCTGGGCTACATAATTCTCCATACCAATACTAGCTATTTAAGGCATTCAGGAGAAAATGTGCTTCTTTTTATTAATGAAATGCCTACATTAAGAATTCATAATGTTTACCAGGATGAAAATAGTTAGGTAAAATCAAGATACAATATTTTAAAAGGTATCTTCTCAGTTGGGAGTCTCATAAAAGAAACCTTTTTTCCTCCCCAGATGTTAACACGACCCATAGGTCAGAGACAGCTGTTTGCTGCCTCTGAAGTAAACACAGTCATTTCCTACCCGGGGCTTCTGTAGAGGGAGCTGCTGGAGTGCCATTTTCTTGCAGTTGTTGGCATTTCTACTAGATGCGGATAGTCCTGCTTGTGTTTTGTGAATAGCAGGAGACAATACCGTGTGTATCTTGTATCTCTTCCAATGGGAACATGAATGATTGCACTATTTCAAAATCTATTGTGCAGTAAAGGAGCAACAGTATGTTGTGATTATCACTTTCCATTGCCAGGAGCACCGTATAAACTGATTTGAAAACTTGCTTGAGTTGTTCTTGTCTCGGCTTGTAAGTGTTTGCAGCGGCATCTAATAGCTTTACAGTAGTGCAGTGCTTCTGAAATGGCAAACTCCAGTCCAGGTCCACACCACCGGCAAATTTTGCTTGGAACTGCCTCTGTTTAGGATATCTGTAATTTTCCCATGAGGAATCCTGTATTTCTTGCCCGTGACATGGGGAGAAGCTCACGCACAGTGCTCAGAGCTTTGATGTCACTTGATGTTTTTATTAATATTAGCAGGTCTGGTAATGTTGGAGCTGGCTCATTGCTTCCTGCTGAGCAGCCTGTGGTAAGGTCTGATCAAACCTTGGTAAAAATTAGTGGATGCTGGTAAAATTAGCTTGTGGGCACTGAAAAATATTAATTGAGTAGTCTTCTAATAGTACATTGTAATTCAGCTTAAAGAGCTTAATCAGAATCTATTACATGCTGCTAAAGTTGCTCAGTAATGGAGGGCTGATTCATAACCATCATAACCACTTCATTGCACTTTTAGTTTAGATCTGTTTTTCTTCTTGCTTTAGTGCTCAATAGAGTCTTCATAGCTAGAAAAACCTTTGAATTAAATGTTTATAATATTAAAATTTGGCATTTTACCTATGAAATAATGAAATAGTAAAAAACTTAGTTGAAGAGCATTGCACTTTAAGTCTTATTACTTGCATTTGTGGTGTAAAGAGGCTTTCTGACCAGTGTACAGACATATTCAAATCTTTTCTATGATCATGGAAAATCCTGGAGTTGGAATTTTTGGGAGAAGTATATTTCATGTTTAAGAATGTTTTGCTTACTGTATGGCTCTAAAAACACAAAAACACTGGCTTCCTGTAGTGTCTGAGGTGTCAGGCGTTTGAAAACACTGCTAAATTTGTAAAGTAGATTATAATAATACTCATTTAGCTCCTTTGCAGAAAATCTTTTGCCCCAAATGAGGTGTGACAACAATCAGAAGTGTAGCTAGAGATCCCTCTGATGTCTCCTGGGGAGCTGCTGCTGAAGCTTAAGAAACTGCTGGGTTCAATTATTCTTATTGCTCCTTTGCTAGCTTTTACCTTTCCCCATAGTTGAGCTTCTGTAACAGGTCATGGGATGATTCTGATTCTTTTTCTGTTGACCTAATTTTGAATTACTATTGTGGGGTGATTTGATATGAAAGACACATAATACATTAAAATGTCTGTTCTGCAGGGGTCATGTCAAGTGCCTTGTGGGTGATAGACTGTTAAGTCACTCTAGCTGCTTCTGGAATTATTATATATCCATGCTCAAATAATTTATATGGGAAACGATGATTATGTGGTATCGAAGTTGGCCTATTCCTGTAGTCCTTGCTCAAGTTTCACATCTTCAATTATTGGCTCAGTAGCAATATCCAAATGGGCAGTCAAAAGACATCATCTTCAAGGGGTCTCAAGTGATGACCATGACCCTTGTTCTTTAGGGGAGACAGAGCTGTCTGATTAGCAGACCTTAGTTCAAGGCTTTAGATATGCCACTGATTTACTGAATGATTTCTCTATCTCAGCTTATCCATCTGTTTTGTGGGAATAAAATAACTTAAGCTTTCCTCCAGATCAAATTGTGTGTGCAACTTTTTATAAAGGACTTTGAATATATGCAGTGCTATATAAGTAATGTACTGTACTACGGTATTACACTGTGCTGGAGTGGATTAATTTAATTAATATTTATTTAAATTGTGGCTTAAATGTAACCTCTATTTGCATAATTGATTTAAATTTTGCTTTGTGTGTTACTCTTATGATTTTTCTAAAGAAAGATTTATTTTTAGTTGTTAGTCAACATTGATTTTCAATGAAATACACAGTGAATTAAGCTGATTATTTCTGTTTAAGAGGAGAGGCTTGTGGGGGTTTTGTGTGTTTGTTTGCTTGAGGATTTTTTGGAATCTTTGAAGATGTCAGTCTTGTGGAATGATTTGCTTGTACTAGCTTAAAAGAAATAACTCTAGGCAGGAGCAGCAGGACCACACTGGACAGAACAAGAAGTGCTTCAATTATGATGCTTACTTCCTTTTTCAAAATGAAGGCAAGCATAATGTTCCACTGTTTCACTGCAGGTGAAAGGAAGCAGAGAATTTTAAGAGGAGAAACCTGAGTATGTGTGACAGAGAGTTGTGTTTTGGAAGGGAAGAAACACAGATATTTTGTATATTCAGCATTGTGGTGGCATGTATGAGGTTTTCATAGAAGCAGAAAAACAATAAGTGGTAAGACAGTTTGTAGGAAACAGAAAGGAGCAGAAAAGGAGGGAGAAATGGTAGAAAAAATAAAGAGTGGGGATGTATAAGACTTTGGAAATAAGAGTCAGGACCTTGAGCTTAGTACAGAAAGTAATGGGTAACTTCATGTAACTTTTTTTAATGGGTGACCATAGTGATACAGTCAATGCGGGCAAGGAGGGTAATTATTTTAGCAGCTAAAGTTTACATGGGAAAAAGACCTTAAATAGGAATTTACTGTAACTGATGTAAGTAATGTAAAGTCTCGGACAAAGGTTTTAGTGGAAGGGGTGGAAAGGACAGGGTGGGTATTGGAGATACAGAAAAGTACTGGTAGGATTTGATGATGGCTTGAGCTGTGATCAAGTGATGGAGAAAAGAGTTGAATGGGCCATGAAATTTGAAATCTAGAGAATTGAGAAAGAGAGTGGTATTGTCAGCAGTAATGGCAAGGAGGTGAAAATTGGAAGAAAAGATAAGAAGTTCAATTTTCAGGAGGCTGACTTTGACATCAGAATTGTGTATTTGAGAAGCAGGTAAAGAAGTGAGATAGCCTGCAACACAAGGGAAATGAAAGATGCAAGTGAAGATTGGTGATTCATCAGTGTCGGAATGATGTGGAAGCTGAGGGCAGGTGAACTTGCTGAGAAAGGAGCAGAGCAGAGGACTGGGTGAGATTTTGCACTGGAGATTAATGAAAGCAAAAAGAAAAAGGAAGTGCTGACCTGTCAAATCCCACAGTGGACAACCATGGTAGGAAAGAGGCTTGAACACTGAGCATTATATAGCTGCACAACAAATCAAATACACAAATGAAAGCTTTATCAAATATGGAGTTTGGAAGGAGATTGTAAATGGCATATTTAGAATAATTATGAAGCCTGAAGACAAAAAGCCCCAGAAGTGTGTATGCAAGATGAGAAGTATTTTATAAGTAGAAGACCTTCCCCATTACATATGTAACTAAAATGCTGGTTTCTGATATTTAGGAGAAGGAATCTATATTAATTAGTGGAAACCCAAATGGGATGTTCTGACATTCCATTCTTGCTACTTAGAAGTGTCCTTAGATTTTGATATAGTTATTCTATGCAATGCATAGGTTTCCTTCCTCAGGTCAAGTCTAACTTCATTCAGATTATTATTATTGAGTGAGTAGAAAAAGATGTCAGATGTTGCTACCAACAAGTAGATTTAGAACTTCTGAATTTTCCTTCTATGATTCAACCCCTTTATTTTCAAATACAACTATAAGATAGTATCAAATATTGTATTCTACACTAGAATAAATCAGGACTCTCACTTAGCAATGTTATGATGATATAAGAATTGAAGGCTGAAGTTTCCAAATGTGAGTAGAGACTTTTTACATTTCAAGTTCAGGGTATCTTATTTTAAAAGATCCTTCACTTCTATAATGGATACTGAGAAAATCATGCTTCTTTGTCAGTGTCTATTAGGCACTTTTTGCTCTGCGTAACACAGCCCACATCGCTATGTTTTAAAAACTCTTGCTGTGCTTTCAAAATATAAAAACCTTTCTTTTTCTGATAGTTTTCCGTATTGGAGGGAGCAGCGCAGATACACTGCAGTGCTGGGCTGAGATCAGGTGCTGCACTGGGTGTTGTGAATGAAACTTGACATTCTTTTGCTTTGCTGTGCAAACGCAGTGTTGGTGCATATGCTTGTGTGTCCTGGGTGCTGAGTTCCTCCATCAGTTCCTTTTCTCTGGCAGCACAGACAAGAATTCCTGGGATTTGTAATAAATTGCAAACAGTCACCAGCTCCTTACATGCATAAGAATAATGTCATTACAGGCCTCTGAGAGAAATGTACATGTAATTTATGGAGCAAGTATATCTTAAAGAGCATTTAGATGATCAGTTCCCGTAAGTCTCAGATACCTTATGGCAGAACTTTTGAACAAATCTAATAAATCCATAATTCCTTCTGAGATTCTAAATATTATTTTTAGTTTAAACATTGGGAAATAAATCATTATTTAAAGCTTATTAAAATGTTATATGAATATTTTTCAAATATAATTTATATTATCACTGGTGCATAACCTTTCAAATGAATAATTCACAGCAGCCAGTAGTCACTTTTGATAATCTATAGTGGTATATTATGTTGGTTCTGCTAAGAGATTAACACTTATGGCCTAAGGAATAAAACCGGAGAATCTAATCCATCTGTTTGCCTATTCACAGTGATGGATATGTTCTTAAATTAAAACCTATTAGTTTGAATTCTGAATCTTAAAATTGAATCTGTTTTAGCTCATTTTAGACTCTTATAAAACAGGATTATGATATATAACATATTGCAGGCGAAGAAGTATGAAGACTATTGATTTTCAGCACAGTTTTCCTATCACAGACCATGAAGAATGTTCCTAACAAAAATTTATAGGATATTAAGCAGAGAAGTGGTTTCAAAAGGCTACTGGAAGATGCAGGAAGTAGGATAGACCCTGTCTGTTAATAACTGTATTATTTCAACTGCACTTAAAATGGTTTTCCCATCACACATTATGATGGCTCATCTAATATAAAAACAACCAAAAATGTAAATGCCATTTTAGTAGTATTAGTTGGACCCGATCCACATCATGTAATAAAAGTGTGCATTTAACTATAAATAGTGATGTAGTGCCGAATTTAAGGAATATGCAGATGCTTCTGTGTGAGGGGACAGTGAGGTACTTAGGTCACTGAACCAAAAGGTCATTGAGGAAGCACAGTTCAGCAAGTAGGAGGAGGCTTAGGGAAAGCTTTTCTTTCTGTTTAGATGTTAAGGAAGCTGCCTCATGTGAATTAAACACCTTGTTTATAAACTCCTTCCTCCTCACCTTATGTTGTGGGCAGTGAAAGCAACCCAGACATGCAAATATTGATTTGCTTGACAAAGTATCAAGGTGGATGGAGAGTCTTGCAGAAGGGACATGTTCAGAAGACATGGATGTTGATTAAGGTACATAAACTAATCATTAAACTGACTGCTTATTGATCTAAAAAGAGCTCAACAAACCAAAACAAAAGCCTACAACCCAAATACTTATTTTCTTGAATTATGCACTTTTGAAGAGACAAAGCTTTATGGTTTTCACTAGGAGATAGCCTGTCTAATCTGTATTGTAATTAGCCCTCAGAATAATTGCTTCAAACACTTCTGGTTCCAACAGTTAAGACAAGTGGCAAATTAGAGAAAAATACAAGATGATATAGTTAGTGGAGCCGCATCTACCGAAATTGGGTGTGAATTTGGTCATAAATGAACTTGATCAGACATTTGGGGAGGGGGAACCTTTTAGGACATGTGCCCAGCATACACGTAACTTTTAAGAGTAAGGGGAAAAAATGCATCTCTTTTTAGGCAATAGTGGCTATTAAACCCACAGACCGACAAATTATATGAAATGTGGTTTTGGGTTCACTCGTGGTGAAAAAAGTTGCCCCTTTTTGGCACCTTATTGTGGAAACTGAGGTACCTGATAGAAGATATATTAGCTATCCAAACCTTTAATTTGAAAAAGGTGTGCTGCTTATATTCTGCAGCATAGAATTTGCATGTCAGTTTAGTTTTGGACAGAGTAGGTGGCCAAGTCACAGAAGAACCAGTTAGCTGCATCAGTATTGGAATTGATACACTGTGTGGTTCAGCAAAAGATCTTGTTATTAATTTATCTCTTCCTTCGTTAGAAATGCTTTGAACAACCTCACAAACAGCCTGCTACAACAGGCTCCCACTTATACTCAGTGAACAGGGAACAATCCCTGAAAGTTCCTTTGTATAGTATGTAGTGCAGCTATTACGTGACCCTGGGTAAAACGCCAGGATCGTACTTAAGGGTTAGAGCCTGCTAATATTAATAAATCATTCAAAATATAGGGGTTTGTTGTTGTTTTTTCATTTCAAGTAAAAGCTGTGATTTAATTACAATAAAAAAATATTTCATTTATGAATACATTTTCTTCTGTAAGTTATTACTTTAATAAGCAATTAAAAGGTTATTAAACAAGTTGAATATGTTTTCTGAACCAGAATTGGCATTAAATGTATACTTGAAAACTGCTTGCAGAAGAGATGAAGCAGATACTGTTGCAAGTTTTTCATAAAGAACAAAAGCTGAAGTTCTTTTAAAATGGATCAGAAGGATAATTGGAATTACCATTGGATGTTGTCATTGTCTTGCCCCTGCAAATCCCCCTTCCCCAACCTGATATGATTTTGGAGCTGGTTGTGTTCTAAAAGACGAGGATTTCTCTTTAAAACAAACCAAAACTGTATTATTTGTGAATCTGGTCTAATGTGCCTAAATCAGAAGTAAATGTATAATTAACCTTTTTTTCATGTTAAATTAACATTAATTTTCTTAGGATTAGTGGGAAATATTATAATATAGGGCAGGTTTAGCATTCACAGTAACTGTCACTTGGGACCCTTAACACTCTTACAGGATTAGTGCAGCCAGTGATTTATCCTGTTACCATGCACACAGAAATAGTGTGCAGCTTCTGACCATCAAAGAGGTTTTCCTAATTATCAGCTTTTACAAGTGAGCATAGAAAGATTAGAATATAAATATGAGGAAGATGGCTTCAGAGTTCTTGAGGGAACAAGATAAAATGCACTCTTTCCCTAGTGAGTAGTTTGATTTTGAATGAAATTTTGTGGTATTGTTTGAGAATCCATCATTAGGAAGATAATTAATGAAAAGGCCTGTTGTTAGGCCTAAGTGAGTATGGTGTCTGTATGTCTATCTCTTTCTTTTTTCTTTTACAAGGGCATTTCTTCCTTGTCTTATTATTCTGAGCACTCTTTATGCAAGGAAGAAGATGAATAATTTTTGAAGAGTGAGAAAGACCAGTCGAACTTGAAAAGCACTGGTTGAATGTACACAGCTTTGATGATACTGAGAAACAGGCCAGCTCTGTTTAGGTACTGAAGTACAGATTCAGTGCTTAATTTTTGGAATCCAAGAGCCCAGAAACAGAATTCTTTTGCTTAAACACTTGAACCAAAATAGGAAACGAGAAAACAGATGCTTTAGAAGCATCATTCTGGTAAGTGATATCAGCTGCCAGAAACTCCTCCCCCAGCTGTGCTGTGATCTGTGTTTCTCTGAAGCCTGGCACAGAAAATTGTGGGTCAGAAGTTAACGATGGACATAGTTTGGCCGATCTGATGCTGCTCCCGCAGAACATCAATGCAGACAGCAACTGTGGCTCAGCAGAGGGAATGTGCTGAAATCTTGTCTACTGTGTCACTTGGTTGTCAATCCGAGTCCGTAGATGAGATGGAAATTTTTCAAACAACTGCACCTTTATTTCTTACCTTTATTCTTTACTGGAGATGCAACAACTTATTGTCCATAATATACCAACCCTGACCTGCTCAGCTGGGTCTCCTTTGTGCCTCTTTACGTAAATATCAGCCCACAGAGGAGGAAATGTGGAACTGCAGCACCTGAGCAATACCTCAGGAAGACAAAACATGCTGACAGCCAATATGCTGTTAATATATCAAATATACCCTTTTACAAGCTGGTGAGCTCTGCTTCGTAACTCAGAAAGGAAAAATGAGTGGGGATCATGGCTGCTTCTTAGATATGAAACTGTAGATTGTTTGGGCTGTTAATCCATGTCAGCCATCAGTCATCTGCATTCTCCTGGACACATTCCCTTTGGCATGCAGAGTTCTTGTCCGTGTAGATTTCAAGAATTTAACAGATTAGTCTGGGTTTTGTGGATGTCCTAGAAGTTTAGATGCTACTGTGTAGGCTGCCATATGTCTATAAATCTCAGACATCTGGCCGCCCAGCTGGAACTGGTGTGCACTAAGATCTTGTAGAACCACGCACAGCAAACACTGGGAGGAGCTGGATTCCCTCCCTCCACATGTGCTGCACAGTTGCCTTGTGCACAGAAATGTCCCGAGCTGCTGGACTGGTTCATTACACATGGCCAGGAGTACCTGCACTCTTGTTTTTCTTCATGCTTGTTTCGTTCTCTAAACCCTGCTCTTTTGTGCAGGACAGCCTGGATAAATTGAAATGGATAAGGTGAAAATGTTTATTCATTTGTTATATATATATATATGTGGGCTCAGGCCTTTGTACATGTAGGGGCTGGATTCTGATTTTTACAAACGGACTGTAAATTCAGAGCACCTTTTGGATCTCCGTGCAGTTTTTCTAGATTTACATCTTAGCAGCAGCCATCAACCTAGGAACTGCTCAGTGGGACTTTTTTTCCTATCCTGAACATTCATGTTTACCAGGAAAACCAGGAAGGCTGAACTTGTATGATGTGTGTTGAAAACAAGCCTTTTTGTGCTTAATGTGTATTGTAGAAATTGTTCAGGAACAATTTATCTGTAGATTATCACTGCAGTGCTTTCAAGGACAGTTTCGTCTTGGGTTATCGGCTGTTGAAAGTGCCAGTTGCACAAAGGCAAATTTAACTTGTGCGCTCAGTTTGCTTTATAGTTGGATTTTGCACTCATGAACAGATACAATTTGCTTATTGTTTGAAACAGTTCCTTTTATGTAAATTTTTCATCTTCTCTTAGACTACCATTACATGCCAAACGAGAACTTGATCACAGGGCAAGATATCAAGATGTGAACTCGAAATTGAGTGTAGGGCAGCTGGGTTCCATTGTCTTTTAAATTACAAATTACATGGAAACCCAAAAGTGTTCAGCATGTATGTTCTGCTAGAAAAAGGCTGTAAAACCGCATCTTTCTAGACAGATCCTCTCTGAATTCTGCACAAGGTAAAACCTACATGTAACTATGAATCCTCACAATAGGAAGCTGTTTCATATGCATAGAAAGTGTTTATAATTAATAATCTGTTTGATGGATTATTAGTGCGAGACTGGATTGGCATCTGCACTTGGGACATGATGTACCTGATTGTACTAGCAAGTTATAACAACATGTATCAACTACTCTAATTATCATATTGCCACTGTTTTCTACAGATGTAAAGATACATAATTCAAGCTGACAAGCCCAAAGATTTTATTGGAATGACCTATGATACCCTAACTTCTCATTAATATACAGCCAAATGCACAATATCAATTAAGTATAAAATACAACCTCATGGCTTCTTAACAGTAGCAGTTAAAATTAATAATGCAACAGGAGTTCTTACTATTTTATTTTCTGACCATGTTGAAGTGGAGAACTTTGCAGCATAAAAGCTTTCTTAAAATGTGTGTTTTTAAATAGTCAGTTCTTTTTTGTGTTTTTGATTTTTACATTAGTATGGAGTAGGAGTAAATAGCATTTAAAATGAAGCCATTGTTTATTCACAAATCAAATAAGCTACCGACAGCTGCCCCAGTGGCTTCCTCATTCACTTAAATTAATGCCTAAGGCCTTGGGGTGAATAGTCTTCTGGGGAGAATGTGGGCATTTATTTTCGATTTCTATTCAATGTTGGGTCTTTTAATGCCAAATCCTATTTAATGTGCACATGTTATGTTGAACTGCGTGCAAATTTATTCTATGGACCACTTGACAGAATTCATACTATTAAAGTCACATACAATTTGTACTCAAAAAATAAGGTCTTTACGTCTCTTTTGAACAAGCAGTGTACAATTCTGTCTTTATCGTAGTTTAAGATCTACATGGCACTGAGAGTAAGTCCTACACAATAGTAGGTACTTTTTAACTCAGCTTGAGGTTTGATGTTTTGGATTTCTTCCAAGCCCTGTCCATTTAATCAGGATTTTCCTGTGCCCTCAAGTGTTGAGACAGTGCTGTGATGGATGATGCAGTTCAAGAACTTGAGGGGAAAGGCAGTTTTGCTAGCTTAAAGTAGCCTCCTTTTTTTCCTCTCCCCCCTTCCCTCCCTTTGGTTTGAAACTGCTTGAATCTATTTGGACGCCCACATTATGTCAGGTTTGCAAAATTAATTAGGCCCTGTGTCCACATGAGGACTTACACTCCATGACAAAAAGGAGATGAGAGGATATAAGAGTCATAATGGTTCTGTAACCTATACATCAGCCTTCTTCTGAGGAAGTGGAGCACAGTTCCAGTTCTGCTCCAAGGGTTGCTTATGCATTTAACAGAAATAATTGAATCGCATGACTGTCACTATGCCGTTTTCTATCCTGGCCCCGTGTTAAAATGACCGCATTTTTTGCAGCATCCAGTTTATTAAGCAAGTTCAGATAAACTCCAGTAGGCTTTAAGCTTCTCAGGTCTGAGAGAGAGAGCATTTCCTCTGTGGATCTTGAGGGACTTTGTTATCAGCTAAATGGAAAACTGCTCTGCCCAGTAGCAGTGCGGTTATGGACAACCGCCTAATAGTTTAGAAACATCAGGGTGGCAATATGGCCACGACCAAAAGTCCAAGGTCTAACCTCAAATATATGGAAACTTCAGGGCTGTAAATAAAGTGCTTATGGACTTTTTGTATCTCTCTTTTGTAGCAGCTCAGCAAGGGCCTGGAAATTCATAATTTTGGATTAAGTGCTTAGTTTCCAGCTAAGATCCAGCACAGATATGTTTGAAACATTACTGAAAGCTGGTTCTAGATGGCTGCTAGCAGAAAATTACATTTAAAGGTGATAAAGAAACCCAGGGCCAGAAGTCTGACCTTTAGACAGCCTCTCAGAGGGAATGTAATCTTTGTTCTTTGCACTTGCAGCTTTCACCAGCTTTTGTTTCAGAGCTTAGTCTAAAGCCTAGATTTGACACAAACTTTGAACTGGTAAATCTCAGATAGATTACACCTTTTTTGCTGCTCTTTTGCTTCTTTCTCCTATCTTCCATCTATGCAAATGCTCGAATTGCATAACCATGTCTGAAGTGGAAGGTGAAGTGTCCTTTTTAGGTTATTTCTCTGCCTTCCAATTTCTACCTTTTATGTGGTCCTTTTGGCATAGCTAGAGGTCATATCTGCTCTACTGTTTAATGCTCAGTCGAGCTTTATTTTCTGGATTTAAAAAGGAGGAGTCTCAACCACTGTAATACTCCTCTGGCTCAAATTCTGTGTGCTTTTTTCCTTAAAAAAGTGAAGTTGGTGCTCACCTGTGCTTCAGTTCTCAGATTTCCCAGTTTACAGCAGCATCAAAATTACCTGACTTTTGAAACCTTTGCAGAAGCCCTGCATAGTTCTTAACAGCATCCATGTTATGACAGGAGTGTTGTCAATTTTAGGGGTTTTTGCCACATTAGAAAGCTGTAAGTAGCAGCTGAGAGTTGGAGGTTGTGTTGTTTCCTCAGTTATTTTTTGGTTTGGGGTTTTGATTTGTGTCAAACGCTTCCACCCCAGCAGTTTCAACAGGACAATTCCGCAGTTGCTTTATGTGCACTTCACTTTTGGAAGGTGATCTTTGTAACCATAAGGGCTGGGAAACGGTGGACAAATTTGTCAAGCCTGCGTATGTGTAGGTATGCATTTGAGCTCCTCTCGAGGTACTCAGATCAAAGATATTTTAGGAGTTGCCACATTTCCCCAGCTACTCAGGATGAGCTCAGTTTCTCGACTACCTCTAGAAAAACCATTGCCTTTGTTGAGAAGTATGACATGAGATAACCTGGTATACCATTTTGCTCTTAATGTACTTTTTATTTTCGTAAAAGCTTATATTCTGAAAGAATTATTGGTTGCAATTCCTCTCTTCCCAAAGAGAATTTCTAGCTCAGCCTGTAGTTGGAGATTTGTATGTACTTGCTAGAATATCAGTTATCCCTGTTTGCTTTTTTAATATTGTAACTGTGTCCAGGAAAACAGTAAAAGTGGGCAATATACAGTAAAAATCTGTACCTGTAAGAAAAGGGAGGAAAAAATAGTATGTTTGAAAAACTTTTTTAATACATGTCTTGTAAATCGTATTTGCATATCAGCATGCTACATGTAAAAATCAGTTTGTAGTCTTTTAAGATATTTTTTTCTTTTAAGCAGTTTTTCCATATATTATATGAATACTTATCTAAACATTTTATTGAGTGATCTGTTACCTGTTCATTGTCTTCTGTTTCTGTGTTTAGTTCGGTATACATTTACACATGCCATTTTCTACTTTAATCGCCTCTCCTCTGTTACTCCATTGCAAAAAACTCCATTCTTCAAAGCTTACCTGAATTGTACTTGAATTTAAGGCACTCTTTCTGTTCTCGAAAGTTGCTCTGTCAGAAGTACAGAGTTTTGGAACATAAATGTAATAGTTACATTTACACAGTCCTAAAATGACATTCGGCCCTCTGGAGGCTACCGCAAGGCTGATGTGGCCCCCGGGTGAAAATGAGTTTGACACCCCTGCTCTAACAGAATCAATGCTATAGTGGTGTTGTGCCCTTTGCTGGTGGTGTCTGCCGCTGGGGGCACATCTTTGGTGTTTGGTAGCTGAGCTGTGAGCTGCTGCCTGTGCAGTGGCCCTTGTGTCATTGTCCTGAAGGAAACCACAGTCTTCTGGTGGTTAAAGTTGATCTTTCTCTGCTTCCCTGGAGGACAGAGCTGTTTCCTTCAGGTGGGCCAGCTAGATTTCCACCTTAGATGGAAAACAGTAGAAGTATTAAACAGTCTTTTATGGAAAGTGAGAAAAAAATACAAGTTGATGACACACCAGTGTTTTTACCCATAAAATCTATGGAATTATTCTTGACTTTAGTGAGGATTGGATAAACTCCAGGGCCTCAGTTGAAGTAACACCTAGTTACCGTTTCAGCCCCTGCATTTTCATCCTCTTTGAATCTGGAAAAAGAAAATTATTTATAACTATAAATCCCAAATAAGAAGAATCTTTCCTTACGTTGAAAAGGTGTTTTCAGGATATGAAATGACCGGCTTCCATTGGAGCTGGTTTCAGTGTCAGATCTGTAGTATGTCTGCTAGTACCATCATTTTGTGGCACTCACTCCAGTCCTGAGTATGCCTAATTAAGGACAGACCAGATGATCTTTTGAGGTCGCTTCCAACTGTTCTTTTATCCCAGATAAATTCCAAAAGGAATTTAAACAAACTTTTCTCTTCCTTGGGAGTACATTACTTGTTTTCTGGGCTAGAGAGGGAGAGAATCTCTCTCTATTTGGCCCTTAGCCTTCTGTTCCCCAACCAAATGGCCTCTCTGCACCATGTGGGGATTCACTACCTCTCACCTGCTTCTTTGCTTGGGGGCTTCTCATGAGACAGGTCTTGTATCAGTTCACCATAGTATGCTGAAATTTAAAGTATCCGAATGGACTAGACTACAAAAAGAATAAGAAATTTACATTAGCTCATATCCTAATTGCCCTCTCATTTACGTGCACAAATGATAAATTCTGTCATTTCTATTGCCTGGGATATTGATTTTCTTTTTAAGTTCCTGTTTCAGGATACATATCTATTTTCCCTTCATTTCTCTTTTATTCACGTGTTTAAACACGACACCAAGAACCCCTAGGCTTGATACATGGAAAACAAATCCTTTGTGAATTTTTAATTAACTTGTCTATATGATTTGAACTGAATAAACAAAATTTTCCACGTGTATTTCCATTAACTGGCCTTTTGTATTCTCATAGATTTAAGCAAAACCTTTCTGGGAGAAGACTCAATTAGCATTTCGATCTCTGTTTCACTTGAACAGTTCAGCCATGTACTTCTAGAATGAAGTGCCACACACTGGCACTTTTGAGTTTAAGTGGTCAGGCTGCAAGGAGAAAACATGCTCCATAGGTAATGTCTGTACCACCACACGTACAGATGTTGCACCTGTCCAATTTGAATTTAGTTTACTTATTAGGTTGGATTTTAATTCTGTGTTTATCTGCAGACAAAAGACTTCATTCTAGAAGTACCACAAGAAATGTGTTTGTGGGTCCTTGGGTACACGGGAGAAAATTCAGAGTAGGATACCACACCAGAGGAAGATGGGAGCGTATGTTGAACTTCCCTTATGCAGGAATAGTCCCTTCCAATCTGTATACCTTTTTCTGTTTGTCCCCTTTCTGAGGACATTGACATAAAAGAGAGAAGTCTATAAGCAGATGAAAGCCCTTAGGTGTTCTTCTTGGAAACACCTTTGTGTCAGGTAAAAATTGGCTTGTACAATTCTATGCAATAATGGATTGAAATGAAAACACGAATTTCTGTGAACACAGACTATGTATGCTGGTGTTTTAAACAGTCCTCTCCAATACACAGTTATATTCTTGCAATAGAGTGTAACACCTCATTTACTGAAGCGTAAATGTTATTTTATAATGGCAATAGGTGTAATTCATTCCAGTGTTCCTGTGTACAGATGTAAACAGATCTATTAATTTTGGTTTTTAATTCATCTTATGTTTTCTCTGCTGTATTATAATTTAAAAGCAATAATTGAGTAAAGATGTTGCTCTGTATTATTTTAACAGGCTGAGGGAAATAGCCTTAATTCCCAAGTTCCATATTCAAACAACATAGTGATAAATATGGTGGCAATATAATGAACACCAGTTGTTTTTTCTACTAAACATGATTCCAGCAGCGTTCCTGGACTGCAGTTAGCCTTTGGGTCTACAAATAAACATCCCACATCTACTTCAGATGTAGGCAAAATGCAGTTGACTAATTCTGCAGGCAGTTTATAAACATATTTTGATAGGTGTGTCCTTCTAAATCTTATATCAAATCAAATGTGTGTCACACAGCATGACCTAACATAGCTCCAAGCAAACTAGCACATGCAGAATTCACATATGCGTTCGCAGGAGAAATAGTGTCTTTGTTTGTACCTTGTCTGCCATTCTCTATCTTTTCATCTTTACCATAATGCTGAAGATGTTTACACTAGCAGTCCAAAACACTTCACCAATGTTGTTGGTAATCAAAGAGCTTTTGACCTTTCCAAAACTACTGTGGTTCACTTGTTTGTTTGTTTTAGGCGCTTTTAAATTCAACATGAAGTGCACGTATTCACAGATGAATGGAGTTTGAATCTTGAGGCCCTTAACTAATTCAGAGTTCCCACTAACCTTGAATGCCTTTAGAAGATGTTTTTTGGAGTAAAGATTTTCTTAAGTAAACTGGGACCTGCTTTTTGCTAGACCTCTGAAAAGAAAGGCTTCCTTTTATATATGAAGTGTTTTTCAAATGCCACATCACTAAAATTCCTACTGCTGTCCTTTGCTGCTTTTTCAAGCCTCTTGCTTAGCTGGAATGTAGTTACCATGATGAGAATCTATAAAAGCAGTACTTCGATGTGGCTTTTTTTGGCCCAGGAGAGGCTATTGTACTAATCGCTCTAGAGCTGTGTCTGAGACTTTCAAACTCTTTGGCTGGTATTAAGCTGCTTTGCTTCTGTGAGCATCCCTTTTGGCGGGGAGTACATCCACGTGAGCATCCCTGTGGGGTTACTGGGTCTGGTGGCTCTCAGTATCCAACACGCAGCTGTAAAACCTGCAGCCACTCTGCTGTGTAAACAGCGTTACATAGTCGTTTCTGAACACTTCAGTTTATAACCTTTCTTTGAAAACCAACTCCCTTAATGATATTTAAACATGGATTGCAGATGTGTCAGTTAAATATAACCACCCCTTGGGAAATTAACAGTGGGTTTTTTCTTTATTCATTACTAAGTGCCCTCTGCCATTTTTCACGCTCTCCCTCCCATTGTCTCTTGGTCTCTCTGTACACTCCACACTGCAGCACAGACTGCTGTGTTTTGGTACTTACATTCTCATGAGGTCACAGAAGAACAGCATTATCAGCTTACTTACTGTAGCAGCTGAACAATGTAAAGTCTCACTGCACCTAATCCTAGTTACCAAGTGTTACTATACAGCAGTATGTTGAGTTTCATGTTCCACTGTAGTGTTTGTGTATGTGAGTGTTTCCATGAGTTGAAGCATTTATGCACAATAAGAACTTGACCTGTTAAATGTCCTTTTGGTAAAAATGTGCAAAGTTTCTTCTTCTTTTCATTCCAAGTGAATGAGACCTCAACTGAACAGTCTTAAAAATAAGTGGCAGCTGTGTAACCGTGAGTTTTGATCGTGGCTGGAAATATGTTATGTCCTATTTTCAAAGTGGTTTGCCTTAGTTTTCAGAGCAGGTTTGTTTGAAAGACTGTGCTGGAAAGTAACACATCATGCCAAACGAGAATATTGACTAGCATGCTAAGGGAGTTTTTAAATAATATTACCATAGGAGAATACTAGTGACAAATAGGATTCCAATTAACTTCTTAGGGTTTGTTGTAGGATCCAGAGGTACTGAAATGGCTTTCCCAGTTGCTAATGAACTTTGAGTATCTTTATACTATTAAGACCATATTTCACTCATCAGGCGCTCAGTTCTATATGTCTCTAGTTGACTGGGGCACGGACTGTTCCCTCAGTGCTGGAGCTGCTATATAAAAACCTACAGAGTAGACCTGATGCCATCAGACCTTTTGGCAGTGTGTTGCCATCTGCAGATACTGCATTTCGGCTTCACAAACCTTTGCCTATAGATATCCTTCCCCTGACTCCTTTTTCCCTTGAGTTCTCTCACTACAATGCATGGAAGGAGCTCATCTTTTTGGAGGTCTGTTCTGTTCAAATAGATTTCACCTGTTTTTTCAGAAGCCCTCTTAGATTACAGGCCATTGAGATTGCTTCTGGGCAATGCAGTGCAAAGCTGAATCTCATCGATCTCTGTTTTCTTCAGTGTCCTTTCATCTTTTTCAATCTATACTTCACGGAGCCACATTTTAATAATGAAAAACATCACTTTGTTTATCAAATTAATATAGACAGTGACCTGGCCCTCTTAACATTTGTATTTATACTTAGGGCTCATCTTAGACAAATTCATGTTGCCTGCTTAGTAAATTAAGATTCTATAAAAGAAGAATTAATCATTCACAGTTGTTACTGACATATGCCTTTGTGCTTTCAAAAAGAACATGTTAAAATAATTCCTATTTTTAAAAATTATCCATAAGAATATCATAAATCTATGTATGGCTAAATGCCTAGTGGTCCATACTACTTTGAAATATTTTAAATATATGGTGGCTAAAAGACAATATTATGTATTCTCTAAACTGTACATTGGTCATTGATCTTTAACCCATTTTGAATTATAACCCTTACTGCAAAGTAGACTTAAAGGGTCGTTGTCCTGCTGTATAATGTGTATTGGTTTACTGTTTATGAATCATTATTTTACCACTGGCTAGTGAAGTGTTTGTCCTTTTCAAGTTTGTTTCCTGAAAAACTGTTATTGCCATTTTAAGAAGAAAAGATTTAGCTGAGGTAAGAGCTCGTTTCAACTGTCCACGTTTGAACAAAATTAATCTTGTTTTCCTCTGTAAATGTTACTGGGAAGTCTTTCAGACTTGGAACGTAGCTTTGACTGATGAATCACTAAGTGGATGAAAATATAAGTTTCAAATTTACTTGGGACATCATTCAAGACTGTTTTTGGATTTCTTCTCTAAAATGCACGAAAAAGGTTTTTTTAATGCATAAAGTTACCTCAAAAGCTTCATTACAATTTAGATTTTGGGACCCACAAAAGAATCATCCTTTTGATACTACTTGGAAAAATGCCTGGGTCTGTTTGCTTGGAATGTTAACTAAGACCTTAGGATATATCAAAATTCAAAATTTTGTATGGAAAGATGCTGTTATGATTAAGAAATTACTGGAGGACCTAAGAATTCTGGTCAAGTTATCTCTTAAATCCCTTGTGAATACACAGATTTCACGTGTGGTCTGAACAAGTCAAATACTTTTTCTGTGCCTAGATTCCATAGCTATAAATTGTAAGTATAATGCTGCCCCACTGAGCTATTAGGGGGATAAGTGATTAATTTATTAATATTTTGTGGTAGTAGGAAGAAATATGCAATGATTAAAAAAGCAGACTTGCTCAAACATCAAATATAATAATCTGTATTTGGATCTGTTGATTTGAACTATGATTTGCCTGGTTCAAATCAAATGCAAATGAGATTTTGCAAAAATCCATGGTGAACTCTCATCTTCAACTTGCTGGATATCATTAGCTTTTTTTTTCAGTAGTTTGTGTCAAGAGCAGATTTGATTTTACTTTAAAACAACTGTGGGTAGTGGGGCAAAATAATGACACAGGAAGACTCCAAAACTCCATGTCTCATACTGAAACCTGCCTGCATTTGGTGATGCTCTGCGGGGCAGGAAGGTTGCAGAGTGTGCAAAGCAGCTACTCCGAGTGCTCAAGGATCTTCAAAATATCAAACTTACTCTTAAGGAAAACGGTTGTGCAAAATCTACTCTGACACATCCATAATTCTTCCGGATTGAGATAGCCATGGATTTATAGAAGTCTTGCTTTACGCCTTCCTGTGTTTGCTAAAGATAAAGTAGTAGGTCCCCTCTCTGCCCCCAAACGAAAGCGGTTAGAAGGGTGTATGTATATGAATAGATGTCATCTTTCTCCATCTGCTACTGTCTTCTGGAGCATCCTCTGTGCCCCTGGTGATTCCATACTTCCCCTCTCTTTATATTAATGTTCTCCATCATCCTCAGTAGAGAGGAGAATCTCATTCCTTGCATCTAGTTAATTTTTTAAAAACTCCTTGCGTAGAAACATATGCAATTATTCATTTTTGGCAGGGTAGTTGTTTATTTGCTTTTGTAAGTTTTCTGCACCCTTTAGATCTTCTTTTACCAGATCACATTCAAGTTCTTAGTCTCTGCCTTTAAACCTCAATTGCTCTCACCCTCCCCTACATACATATTCTGCCCAAACTGCCTCTCCCTGTGTTATCGCATCCTTCTGTTTTGTTTTTCATCATGTTCTTTTATATTGTGCTTTCCCCAAGCTGCCTCCTCTGCCTCCAAAAATCTTCATTTTCGTCCTCTAGACTCTTGTGCCTTGTCTTGCTTGTCATTTTTTGTTTGTATCTCCAAGGCAAAAAACCTAACTGTATCTTTACTAAAAATTGGTGGTTAAAAAAAGGGACTCGTGTATAATGCCATTAATGAATTATTTTTCATAGTAGATTCATAAGGTTTTTTTTTTTTTAATAATTTCTAATCAATCCAGATGTTGTATAATAAGTGTGTTACATCTCACGCTTCTTGGTTTCTGAGTTAAAATTGGTTGGAGGCAAGAAGAATGGTGTGAGATTTTAAAGATTAAACATAAGCTATTTGAAGAAAAATATTTGATAGATTCTAACAAAATTAAGAAAATCATTCAAACAACATCATTTTAACTTACCCTAGAGACCTGTAATTTCCTTCCTCTGAAATGTGGCCCCATTACATTAATCAAATTGACATTGTCGTGATATATGGCACTCATTAAAAGGATGATTCTTTTATTCTAGTTGGTCTACAATTCAGTATCCATGCTACATATCTAGTGACAGTGCTGTACAGAAAATTAGAATTTTGTAGGGTTTTTTTTGTTTTCATGTTTGGCTGAGCCAAAAAAGCTTTTGTTAAGATTTCTCATTAATATCATACTGTGTTGTTTCAATAACTAAATGGAGCAATTTTTGAATAAGACATATAAAACTGTGCATACTACAAAATATTTAAAATATATCAAATAGTACTAGATCAAGCACCAATGTATTGTACTGTCTGTTGCTTGCTTTCAGCTATTGTGCTGGAAACTGATTTGAATAAATGTTTCTTTCTTTCTTTCTTTTTTTCTTTCTATGGGCCAGATTCATAAACCAAAGTTGATCTTTATAGCAATTTGCTTTTACCAACTCAATAAAGCTTGATAGATCTGTCCCAGTGAGTAATTCAAGTATGTATCCAGGATGATTACTGTGGCACATGATACCCATACCATCTTACATTCAGGCAGCCACGCTTTAAAATTTTCACAGGCCACTACCTGAATTGTTGTTGAATCAAGAAATCCAACACATTTATCACTTTCAAAGCAACAGATTTGTCCATCTGTTATTGTATTTCTGTGACTGAAAACATGACTTAATAAATATATTACAGAAAATCAGCAAAGATTAGGGCAAGTTTTAGAAGTCTTTCTGGTGAAGATTTTGTCCAAGTTTATTTTCCACTAAAAAGAAAAAAATCATAATGTTCAGATATAGAGTAATAGCTCTGTTCAGCCTCTTATGATTTATGCATGTGTTAGGAATTTAGGAATAGAACAATTTCTGCAGTGAATCAGAACTGATGCCCATCTATCCCTGTCTGACAGCAGCTGATAACAGCTGCTCTCCAGGACATTTTAGTACCTTTTTCTTCTTCGTTAAACTCCACTGTAGCAAGATAGGTGAGTATGTGGCATGCTGTCATTTAATTTGCCATTTGTACAGGTGGGGGCAAGGCAGGAAATGTTAATTAAGAACTAAATCTTGAATTCTGCTTATAGATTTAGTATTTGTGTTTGTGTAGGGGCTACTCCATGGGTGCTAGAACATACTTTTTCCCCAAGTTAATATATAGATTTCTGTTAGACATTATTCATGTAAAGAAAGAATAAATATCAACCTCGTTTTTTCTGTGTGATGCTTAAAGATCTGTAGATTAGATTTTTTTTGTCCTGTGTTGGTCTCTTCTGAAGACGGGGGAAGGCTATTAAATGGGACAGAGCTTGACATCTTTCGATGAAGCAACAAAGTTCCTCTGGATTTTTGAGAGTCCAATCACAAGCAGAGACTATAGTTCATTGTATACTCCAATTACACTGAGAGTTTTACCCTCAAAATTAATGGAAAACTCCAGGACTGGAATTTTACCATAAGTGTACACCATTGCTGCACACTGAGGTGTTGAACGCGATTCCTTCAAAAGGCATTATCTTCCGTCACTCTTTGTAAGAATGATGGAGATGATCCACGTATGAATCACGTTTATTGCATAACGGTCAAGAGCCATTTGGGAACAAGGTACCGTTCTGCCAGGCTGTACGCAAACACGGAATACAAGATAAACCCTATCCTGATGAACTTACAAAGTAAATCACTAGTATAGACAGAGGGACAAAGCATGCAAGCAGTGAAGAGTGTGATAACTGCAAACACTATTTTAGCTCTATGATTGATTGATTTAATTTTATTAAACTTGCATGTTAGTGAAGACTTGTTTTTCCTCTCTTAAATGTCCACTATAAATATGTTTAATCAAGGAGAGGGGAAGTAGAATGAGAAGACAAGTGTGCCTGACATTGATAGAAATCCTGTCTGGAGAAATTGTTCAGGCACAGTTCATCTATGTAAAAATATGATCTTTGTAAGACTGCCAAGGTCATCGAGGCCTGTGGTGATCTGATGAGTAAATGCTGGTCACGCCTGGAGGCAGCTTTAGCTTCTGAACTCAGTTCTTCAAAAAATGTAAAACAGTTTTACATAAAAGAATGTTTGTCATTAGCCTGTCAAGGCCTTTTGCTCCTTGTTTTCTTGATGCCCTTTTCAACAACCGTATGCCCCTTTATGTACCTGTCAGCTGTCCTAGAGATGTACAGATGGCAGAAGGGCTGGTACCGGTTTGCATTCTGCCGTTTGGGAGGTAGCTCAGCTGCCCCACGGGATGTGAAGATGGGCAGACATAGCCCCTTTTAATGGCAGGTCATCAGCAGTCTTTTGTACTAGTCCATTGTGGTTGGTACACCCATGCTAATGGTTACTCCCAGTAGATTACAGCAGTGTGGTCACCTTAATGAGATTTGCCATCTTGATGCCTGTATGAAAATACATTGTAGCTCGAGATATTCATACATTCATGTAGAAACAGGACAAAGTCCGTAATGACAGGTTATTAGAAAGATTAATCCTTTCGTTGCTGGTCTTCGACCATCCCTGCTGATTTGCTATCAACCATTAATATATGCAAATCCCCAGAATATTTAGTGTAACTTGAATGAATCTGTTTCTCTCCCAAACACACTAGGCACAGCCAAACAGTTCATGAAGAACATTTTGTTCACCACAACTTCTGGAAAACCTTACTGCATGCACTTTAGTGCAAATGTGTCTTCATTCCGTAGCACACCTTGATGTTTGAATTTGCACATGATTTAACATCCCTTCAGCATTCATATTTTCTTTGATCCCCTTGCTTATTAAAAAATGCAAATCTAAATTGTATCTTATTAATGTGCTTCTTTGTGCTAAAGCTGTGGGGGGTTAAAATCCCAGCTTTGGTAACGTATTTGGATTCTTAATGTGCAAAGTGCAAAGAGAGCTAGATTTTCTGCAGGCCATATTTTCTAATCAACTGTTATGAAAAAGATTTTTATTGTGCTTCTATTTCTTGCTCCCATGGAATTTACAGAAATAAAAAGAGTAATGACTTCATTGTTATACAAAAAATATTTTCAACCGTAGATAGAGATCCCCATTAATTTGCTGCAATTTCTCAAAAATGACAATGAGGAATCTTGGATGAAAAGTCAGAAAAATATGTATTTTAAATACATGAAAGCCTTTTATCTGGTTGATTTGAAGTAAACAGTAATTTTTTGTCATGGACCTACGGCCTGGATTTTGTAGTAGTAAAGAGTGGTCACTCATTTTTCCAGTTAAATATAGTAGCTTTTAGGTACTGAGTACATCCTTTCACTTTAAAGAAAAAAGCAAATGCTGTAAAATTACTGATGCATTTAAGGCCATTAAACTGCTCCTTGTATTTCCTTTTTGCACAACTTGACCTATCCCTTTGCCCTGGTAAAAGCTTTCTCCATATGTTTAATGGCTTTTTTTCTTAGTGCTACTGCTTGTTTTTTGAATTACTTCTTACGCATCTGCTTAACTTATTGAGAATTTGGGGGACTGTTGTGCCTTAGAATTCTGCATTGCATAAAAATATAGCAAAATGTAAAGCACCTGTGAGATTGGTTAAAAGAAAGTAGGAAAATGTTAAACTTCATTTGATATAGTGCCAAGTTACTCTTGACAACTTACTTTGCAGGACGCTTTACATACAAATTGAGCTTTTCCAGAGCAGTCCAGTCATTAATGAGTTTTACAGAAATATTTGGGTGAAGACAAACTAGAAAACTTGCTTAATTTTTTTACAGAAAGGCAAAGATGACCTTACAATTATGCATAGGAAACAAATAAAATACAAACATTTTATGCAAGTTGTGTATTTGTTGAAGCAGCTAATTATTTTGTTGATTCACCAGTAGCTGCTGTTTTAGGACATGTAGATCCACAGCAAATTTTTTATTATAATAAACTGTGCTGCTTCTACTTTTCCTTCCTGCTCTTGCTGCTTCAGAAGCCTGAGAGACCTCACTGTGGAATCCAGTTTACATGGTCTACCATAATGTGGAGTGGATACCCTGTTACTGAGGTTATTCTAAGCTTTCGTAGACTCAGCGGGGAAGGGAACTCAGTCTAAGAGCCATTCTAACATAGTAGTAGCTCTATCCTAACACTTTAATTTACCTTTAATAGAATTGCTGATTAGGGAACAACAAAGTGCTTAATCCAGGAACTTTTACTTACAGCAGGGCTTTCCATAGTTTTGCACTTGGGGGATCATTTAATGGCTGTGGCACTCATCTGAAGGCGAGGGGTTACATTTGATTTGATGTGGTGTTCTCTGATCCCATCTCTTTTCAGCTCCCTCTGACTTGGGGGCTGAATGCTGAGCAGACTGACACTTCTTCCAGGATCCCTTCGGAAATGGAAACTGATGCCCCTGGCACTGTCCCTTCACTGCCTTAGTGTGATTTGATGGATTAGGAAATGCTGAGAGAGTGGGTTTGAGCTCCCCAGGCTCTGACTGACTGACAGCTCTGTGGGAATAGGGCTTTGGGGCACTGATTAGCTCCTCTAGTCCAGTTGTTTTCATTACTTACCTGAACAGATAGAAGAGGCCCTATTATTTGTAAGGCTCAAGAAGTCATCTAGTTTTGTTGAGGACAGATGCTATGAAAAGGTCCATTACTGATCCAACCGTAAAGTTCACATTGTAGTAGTCCTTGACTTTCTGGATCCACAGCCATGTACCGCTGGGGATCATGACTCAAGTACCGTCTTTGCTGTGGGCAGTGAGTGATCGTGTTGGTGCTGTCCTGCTTCCCACTGTTGAGACTCTGGATTTGCTGAGTTTCTTCAGCTGTATCGCATTCTTTATAGCAGTAGCCTTAGCCACCATTTTCCTAGCTCAAATAGTTTGCCCATATTTTAGCCAGAAGAGAGATCAAGAGGGGTTCCAGCTTCCAGCTTGTGTAAATAGGAAGGAAGGTAAGCAGTTTCATGCATTTGAGATTCAAGAGGTCCTTATTTTATTCCTCCTGATGATTGGATACAAGTTTAAGAGGGTGATGGGGCAACTGGATAGGTTGTCCTAGCCTGGTGGCTGTGTGGTCTCTTTTGAATAAGGACACTTTGCTATTAGCTTGGGGCTTTGAAGCTCTGGAGATGTGAGTGCACATTGGAAGATCCTGCTTTTGCCGTGGGTGGCTTTAATTTGAATAGAAAGGCTATCCGTTTATATGTTCTATCATAAATGAAACAACAGTGATAAAATTTTGGCCAACTTTGCTCTGTTTCAGAGTGTGATTTATCAGAATATTTCTATAATACTTATCTGGGCCACTGTGTTGAGAAATAGTCACCAGAAATATGGTTGAACTTCCCAGTTGGGATGAAAGTTTGTTTTCCTTCTCCAGAGTAGCAAAAAAACAACCAGAGAGTGTCAACACCTTAGGCCTCGCTTCCTGTGTCTATTTATTCCTTGATGATCTGTGTGTATTGGAGGTGAAAAAACAGATTTCTATCTTTGAGAACAACTGTTCTCTACTGATAAAGGATCATCTAAGAATTATTCAACGTAACTTGACAAGCAATTTAGGAAGGCAGTTTTAAGATGCTTGACTTGTAACATATGGTATGTTTTCTATCACATGACTTGGCACTGAAACCGAAAATGTTAAGGATTTGTATTTCCATTTCAGTTTCAAGTGAAATTGTGTCTTGAGTAGAAAGGAAGAAAAACACACAGGAAATGTTAGGGGTTTTCTTCTGAAAATGCTCCAAATGCATGATGAAATTAATTTTAGAGTACTAATCAAGCCAAAATTGTAGCTATACCATTAGCAATGTTTTTTGAGAACTCATGGAAGACAGAGGGGATCCCAGGGGTCTGGGAAAGGACTAACATAGTGCCTGCCTTATTAAAAAGATAAATTTTATGTGTATATATATATATACACACACACACACACACACACCCCTCCCATAAATAAAATAAAACTAGGAAAAAGAGTGGCCCAGGGAATTATGATCCAGTTCCCAAATCAGTGCTTGGAAGGATGATAGAATAGGATATTAAAAAAATTGATTTAAAAGCATCCAGGGGATGTAAGGTGATAAGGAGGGTCAGTGCAGATTCATTAAGAACAAATGTCAAAGCAGTCTAATATGCTTTATGACAGGGTAATTGTCACTTGGTCTGAATTGTAGCATGGAATGTTTAAGTTAGATATTAGGGAAAAGAAATACAAATTTAAGAATAACAAGGCACTGTATGAAATACCTTGGAGATTGTAGCATCATCTCCACTGGTAGATATAGGTGGATATTTTGCAAAGGATGTGCTCAGTTTGGCTTGTCACAGGACAATGAACAAGATAGCCACTACAGTTCCTTCCAGCCTTGAATTCCTCTGATCTTGTTAAAATTTCACAGCACAATACAGGTTTTGAATGGCTCAGTAAAATACTTGACAATCGGGCTTTCCTGAATTTGTTCATTAATGTTTGCAGCAGGAAGGCACAGCACTCCTCCATCTGCCATTTCCTATGGAAATTAAGTAAGTTTTTTTCTCACATATTTACATACAGTGTGTGAATGTACACTGTAGTCTCGGGTAGATAACTTTCATCTGCAAGCAGCTTGTCATGTTCAGCTATATAGTTCTGTGGTGGGTGACCACATGCAAGCCAGGGTATTATTTTCAGATATCTCTTTAAATCAGCAAACCTCTGTGTCCTTATGGAGCCTGTTGGGTGACAGTGAGATGAGTGTGACTGGAAAAGCTCTGCCTATGTGGATTAGATTACAAGATCATTTACTAGTTTAATCCATTTTTAACTGGATTTTTAAAAAAAAAAGTCCTTTGTACCATATGTTTCATTTTGTCCAGTATTTGAGCAAAAGGCCCCAAAATACAAAACTACTGTGTCACAGATTCCCACAGGTGGGAGTTTTGCTTTTACGTCCTTTACTTATGCATTCTACAAGAGCACAAAAATATGAGCTTCATCCATTGTATGCAGCTAAAATATAAAACCAAATTTTGCTTTAATCTTCACTGTTACAGTTGTCTCACATCTCTTGTAAAATGAGGAGTGAATGAGCCCCGTTTGGCTTAAAGTAGCAGATCTGTATCCAGTTAATTTGTGGATAAATATGCGTTTCTGCTATTGATGTTTCTTGATCCACACAAAGTGGTTATATTAATACTGAAGCATTATTAATCAACAGGTAGCTCTTTAAAAATACATCACTAAGACTAGCCGATTACCTTTAAGTATATATCAAAGGCGACAGAGCAATTTGACTTACTCTCATGGTCCATTAGAGAGTTTCAAAAAGTTTAATTATAAATATATTTTTATCTGCAGTGAAACTTACAAAGCAAATTTAAATTTCTCTTTCCGACCTCAAAAAATTTTAAAAAAACAAACTGATTCTTTAGTTTTTCAGTACAAAACATGCTTAAATTCATTTTAGTATCTTGAATTAAAACTAAATAAACCGTTATGTCATACTATTTTTAAGATAGTCTGCTCTGTAAGATCACAAAAGCAAGCTATGAAGACAGATTATAGCATTGAAGTGTATAGTTCTGTTTGGCTTTATAACACTAATTAACTATTGACTTTCAATGAAATTGCATTATTTCCCCCTCTACCAAAGGAAAATCTGACCAAAGCATAAAGTCAATCTGTAGATTCTCAAAAATACACTCTATTCAAAGGATATAGGCTGTGGTTTTGGGAAGCACACGGTGTATTTTTTATACTTTGCTGAAAGTTTAAATAGCTGTTTGAAAGATAAAACCCACTCTGACCTATTTGTGGAATCACTACTGACGCTTCTGCTTCAGGAGAGGAATGTGTTGGCTGAAGTAGAGTATTGCATTGTGTTTTACAGTCAGATGAGAAACTGTGTATTTTCCTTTGAGATTATTGTACCATTCTTCATAAAAATTTTCTTATTTAAGTAGACTATTTCCCCTCTGGCTCATGTCCCTTGACAATTACCCAGCATAAGCATTCTACAGAGAATAGTGCGAGGTGTAAGCTGATTGTCATTCGATGCAAGTGAAATCTTTAGGTGAACATTAGTCACTCTTTTAGACATGTTAGCTTGAAGTGGAAGCAGTCAATTACAGAGTAGAGGCTTTATGGCTACATTATTACCATCATACTATTACGTTTTCGGCAGTAGCATTCTGTTTGATCGATCCGTGCCAAGGCATTGATGGATAGTTTTGTTCTTCAAATGTCAGATATGTGGGACTTCTGTACTTTATTTATTTACTGGTGCACTACTGTACGGTGGCTCTCTCTCCTTTCTGCATCATTCTAGCTTTAACAGCTTGTCGTGATTAATTCTATTTGAAGGTTTGGTGTTGATTTCAATAGTGTTTTTAATCTTTCTCATGCTTTTAAATTGCAGAGGAAACTATAGTATTGTGTTGGATGTATATTTAATCAGACGTGAAAGTTTCAGAGTCGTATGAGGGCCTTGCAGAGCAGCAGTTCTTGCTGATTGAGAAACGCATGTGCAGTGAATGCTGAGATTCTGTTCTCAGTGCTTCTGCCTATTGTCCTTGTTTGGGGGCTCTTTATTATTTTATGTCTTTTTCATACATCACAATAATTTTAGAACATCACTAGCTTCAAGATGCAGGTTTAGTTTTTTTTAACTAAATATATGCATTTGTAAGTATATTTAAAAGTAAAAATACTGCTATTGATACTAATCAATAGGTGTATATAAGCAAGCTCTTTTTTGGTTTTGATGAGGATGAAGAAGTATGTAAATAGGAGCAAATATACATAGGGTACTGTTGATCTCCTATGTCCAACAGGACTGAGAAGAAACTCCTCATCAGCCTGTTTGTGAGGGACACGGGTTCGAAGTACTTCAACTTTGTGCCAGGATTTTCCTAACAGTGTTACAGAATCCATTCTTCAAGAAAAAGAAGTAGAGAAAAATGGGAAACTGAGACTCACCAATGTTTTCTGCTCAGTTCGGTATACCTCAAGGTTTACAGGCAGAAATTAGCAATACAAACACTCCGCACCCATCCTACATCCATGGCTTTGGAGACGTAGAAAGTCAGAACAATGTCATAAACTCGAGCTGCGTTTATGCAAGGAGGTTCAGGGAGCTCTAGTCTGCATGTTACCGCATCCCATAGTGATCAGTGTTTTGTGCCAGAGAATGACTCTACCACCGTACAGCTATGGTGCACTGTACAGTTGCTGTCTCTGCAGCACTGTACTGGCTGCACCTGTAATGAAGGGAAAGTGATTAATATTGTTAATAGTCGTGAATTACTATTTCAAAACCATCCATTTAGGTCAATACTGCACAAGTGTCCCAACAGAACGTGAGTTGGGATGTCAGTCTCATGATTTGCATTCCTGGCAGCAGTAATGCTTTTTGCCTGATCAGGAGTGTTAATGTTAGAAAAAACCAACCAAACAAAACCAAACAAAACACAAACAAAAAGCCCTGATTTTGGCAAATGTTATAGTTTTGATTACAGGAGTGCTAGACACTCTTAGTTTACCTCTCACCCATGTCCCTCCAGTGCCTCTTGGACAGTGTTACTGGTGCTGGGTAGCTATTATATAATTTGCCACTCCAGAACTGGCTGCAGTTCAGTAGTGTGTGTGTATATGAAGTGGCTCTGAATAAAACAGACTATTTAAATGTAAATAATGTAGTCCTTTTACTTAGCGAGGATCATTCCTCACTAATTAGGAGGATATTCATTTTACTTTAGTGTTGAAACAATAATTAATTTTAGTGTAACACTAGTTGCTTCTCTCAGTTTTTTCATTTTACTCCTACATAAGTGTGCATTCACATATTTGTAAACACATACACTAAAGAAAAGCCAATGCATGCCATAGGTATTTTACATTTTAAAATGGAGCCAAGAAGAGTGCAAGCTGGTGCCCACTTCATCATAGCACTTAATGAAATGCTTAAGTTGATTTAAATGATTTAAGGCATAAAACCTGGATCCAGAGTTTACTGAAGCAAATGGAAGTCAAAATACTGTTGTCAGTGGGCTTCAGATCAGACTCTAAATAACAATCAGCTGAGATATGCAGGCAGAAACGCAAAGAGAAGCACAAGTGCTATGTAGTTAACAGTGAAGTCAAAATAATTTGATATCCTGCTAGCCTTTTTTCGGGAAAACCTACATTTTTACACGTGGAAAACAGGAGAAATTGGGCATTTATAAGAGATGAGTAAAGGTAAACCAGACTAGTTTGGGGAAGAGGAATTAGCAAAGAACAGGACAAAGACCAGAACAGAAATAAGCTTTCTGTCCATTGCTACATGTCGTATGTGGTGTAAGTGGAAGTGAAAGGGGATTTACAGTAGACAGTGGTCTAATTATTATTATGGTCTAACTTATTAAATAACATATTTATCTCAAGTTAAAAAACAGCCAGTTGCATGTAGGTGACATACATGAAACACAACTGTCTTACCTTCATTTTGTACTGCTTTATATTCTGTGCACACAGGAGGATAGTGACCATTATAATAATTATTAGATGTGTAAGTCTGTATCATTTAAGTTACTTATTTCCCTTGTCCCATTATGTGCACCTGCCTCAATGCACGCATCTCTGTTGGTTTTTGAAGCCCCAGCAATGAGTCTTTAGATGAAGAGAGCAGGAGCACAGGCTGCAGCTCACCTGAGCCTCCTGAAGCAGATCTACAGCAAAGCCATGAGCAGAACAAGAGTTATCAGTGCTGCCCTTTTCACATTGTGGTGCATTTATTTGTATTCAATGGGATCGCATTGGGTCCAACTGATGGAGAAAAGAAGAGCAGCTGGTGGTGGATTAATAGAATGAGTCTCTTATTGTTTGTTAGATAGGCCAGATAACTGCCCCAAATGGTTTTCACTACCAGCAGGGAAAGGGGGGGTGATTCGGTGCCTCCACAGCTGCTGTGCCTTTTGCCATTCTCTGACTCTATTGCTCTCTCTGCTGCCATGATGGCAACCGTCACCCCACCCCTACTGCTGCTGTCACTAATTGAGCATCTGCCCTGATTCTGTTGCTGCTGCTTTCACTGTGATTTTAGTCTCTTTTTTATTTGTGCTAATGTACTTTTGTCATGACCACAGAGACATCTGTGCCTACCTGATAGGAGCTGCAGGAGAGCTTTAGAGAAGCTTTAGAGAAGGTAGAGCTTTCCTCTCCTTCTGCTGGAGAGAGTATCTCTCCCCACTCTCTGCTTTCAGATGTTTCCTGATTTATCTCATCAGCTGCTGTTGTCAGGCTCAATTCACAATCATTTCTCCAGCCCTCTGTCCTCTCTTGATTTTCCTTCCAAAAGAGTAATACCACAGAATAAGCAGGATGATTTTTCTACTGGGGTTTTATATACTTTGACTCTTTTTTTCAGGTTATAGCCATCAGGAGCAAGCTGCTGTCATAGATAAGCAAACATATACTCATGCAGTAGACAGTCAATGCGTGTAAACCATCCCTACCTACACTGGTATTGCTTGAGGCTGAAGTAAGCTATGCTTCAGCAGCTGTTGAATTAACAGGTTTTGTCTGTCTGTAGCGATCTCCTGAGTACAACTCGTACTCTTGGTCAATGGATTTTTTGGTGATCTCTATTTTTTTTTTTTTTTTCAAATCCGAGAATAAAATAGTGTAAGTTTAGATATCTACAAAACATGATTTGTGTTACAAAGAATTAGTAGATGGTGTAGGACTAGCTTAAGAATAGAGTGATGGGAGAAAGAGTTTTCAAGAAGTTAAAAAGCCATTGCTAAATGGAAGAGAGTAGTTAGGAAGGAAATAGGGGAATTAGGTTGCAGGAAGTGACAGATTAGATACCAGGAAAAAAAAAATAGTAGAATGTGTAGGGAATACTGGGTAGCTATTTGGAGAGGCCGTGGAGTTGCTGAAAAACACCTTAGGGCATCGATTAGGCAGATAATTAAGGTGGGAAGAGACCTTTGGAGGGCATTGAGATCTCACTCAGAGCAGTGCCAGTTTCCACGCTGTATCTTCAACAAGGACACAGACATTGGGATTGAGTGCACCCTCAGCAAGTTCGCAGATGGCACCAAGCTGAGTGGTGCGGTTGATACATCTGAGGGACAGGGTGCCATCCACAGGGACCTGGACAAGGACCTTCTCAAATGAGAAGTGGGCCCATGTGAATGTCATGAGGTTCAACAAGTCCTGCACCAGGGTTAGGGCAACCCCCAGTACCAGTACAAACTGGGGGATGAAGGGATTGAGAACAGCCCTGCCAAGAAGGACTTGGAGGTGCTGGTGGATGAAAGACTGGACATGAGCCAGCAATGTGCGCTTGTAGCCCACACATCCAACCATATTTTGGGCTGCATCAAAAGGAGCGTGGCTGGCAGGTCTAGGGAAGTGATTCTGCCCTTCTGCTCTGGTGAGACCCCACCTGGAGTGCTGCATCCAGCTCTGGAGCCCTCACGTTCCCACCTTTGAGCTTTTTCTCTTTAGTTGACCTATTACTCTTTCTTTTGATGTTGAGAAAAAGTGTGATTCTCTGTATGCAAAAGCACCACTTTATTTTTTTTTAATATATCCTAAGACTTCTTTATGTGTTCACTTCCCACATTTTAACAGCTTTATTTTTTAATTATTTGAAAAAAAGTAAACCAGAAAAATACAACTTTATTGACAAACCAATTCTTGGCATGTAGTTGAAACACTAAAATAGCATTGGAAAATTTAAAAATATTAAACATCAAAACAGACCTTATGTTTACATTTCATCACTTACATCATGGCTAAGATTAAAGTAGGAGCAGGTGCAAAAAGTAATAATAATGAGCTTAATATTTTGCCTAGACAAAAATATATAGATTGTTAAAATGCTGTAAAAATATTTGTTACTAATTCAAAATTCAATTAAGAGTTCTAAAATTTTACTGAAAAATGTGTGAATTTTTTTCCTGAGCCTTTGTGAAAGTTCATTTATTTTAAGTGTCTTTCCTCCTTCCATTACACTTATCGTCAGTATCACACTGAGCTCAGGTATCTTAAAATCCGCCTTAAGTTAGACAAAAAACATCTGGATTATTTCTCATGCTTATTAATAAATATATAAGCAGTTATCTTGTGAAAAGAGACATGAAGCCAACTAGTATTGAAACATTCTATGTACATATACACCTGTGTGTACAAATGTGTCTGTATGCATATATATATATTTGAGAAAGATCTAGGCCATTTTAAAGTAAGACTATACTGTGCCGTCAGTGTATATAATTGTAGAACACCTCTGATTTTGGTGCACCAATGTGAAGTAAGCAAAATCTCACATTGAATTTAGTTTCAACAACAGGAAGCTAGTGTGGTTAGAAAAAAAATACTATATTCAGAGCCAGAAACCTGTCCTCATTTGAAATCTGTGGTTATTTCAGGTTTCGATGTCATGGCTAAGAGCATATCTGGCCCCTTCTTTTCTGTAACTGGCATGACTTCAGGAATAAAGCAGTTGTTAGCGAGCAGAGAAGGGACTTTGGAATTTCCTGCACTCCTGCTGTGCAGATTCAAATGCTAAGTTTAAATAATGGATGAAGCTAAGATTATTATAATTGATCATTGTATGATTTATATGGAGTAATTATAACTAGGTTGAGAAAGAATTTTCAAAAGCTAGTTTCCTGGTACCCGGAGCCATTAAATAACAGTGTGCTGCCAAAACAAAAATTAGGTGGGAACGTAGCCACCGAGTTCAGAATGTCTGTCCTCCACCTGATTTATAACTACCCTTATGATGACAGTATCAGCGGTATTTTCTTATTAGGAACAGTCAGAGCTGTTTGAATTGTTTTTCTTATCTTTCTAAGAGACCTCTGCGTTGTTTTAAGCTTAGTCAAGCATAATAACTGGAAAACTGCAAAAATCTAATGTATAACAAAACTAAAAGGTGCAAGAGGTTGAAAAGGTTAATTAAAAGTGTAATGATCGCATTTACTGAGACAGTCCAATTAATCACTTTATTCCAGTGGTCATGTGATACAGAAACCATTGCTACAGATAAGTGATTTCTAGTGCCGGCATACGTGGTCTGTGTTCACTAAAATGCCTATTTTTCTACAAATGGAAATGTAAATTTTTGATTTTAAGCTGCTTTTATTTATTTTCAATAGTTTAAAATGGTAGCTAATGTCTAACCCTGTATCCTCACAGAATACTTCCTCCAGCTGTACTCCCTCTGAGCAGTATGGGAGCATTGCCCCCTTGATACTTGTCTTACAGCCTCACGGGAGGTTTGCTTACAGCTTAATGGGGTTGTAGGTATAGAAGAAATAAAGCACTAGAAATACATCATTATGTAATGTGATCTCTCTGAAACAGTCTATATGACCAACAAAGTGAATTCTCAAGTGTCAACAAGCGCATCTAAATGTAATTTTACCACGTCAACTCGAAAAAGGAAAAAAAGAACCTTGAAGGATCAATTACGAGGGTCATAACCTTGTATTATCTGATTTGCTATAATATTCACACAAGCTTTATTGGAACGGAATATAAATTTGAAAAATAGTGAGATTAGAAAGGATTGCAGTGCTAGAGCAAAGAGCTGGAAGCTTTATCCTGGTTTATTTTGCTGGGGCAGCACTTTAGAGGGAGCCCATTATAAGCAGGAGAACAGTAGTTATGTTAACATGGTAATTAATCAAGTCTGAGGAAAAGAGGAAACAAGTTGTGAATTCAATTCTGCAGTAATAAAAAGAAATGCTGAAAGTTGCCCTGTAAATTGGCATGACTTTGGTAAACAGTCTCTCACTGTGTCTTGAGAACTTGCATGCAGTAAATCACTTCTCATGGCAACCGTGTAGGTTTGAATATTTTCACAGGTTTATTCCGTACTTCTGTGTGTGCTAGTTCTTTCTCAATTCTGTTGACTTAGTATTTAGCTAATAATAAAATACCAAACTGTGTAACATGAGAACATAGGCAGCAACACATTTCCACTTTGAATATTTTAAGGGGGAAATTAATTAGAAGAACTCAGCTGAAACAGTGGCAGTAGCCTTCCACATCACAAAACCAGCCTCTGACTCAGTACAGAGCATGAATTGTATAGAGAATGACTAAGATCTCTCCCTCAGAAAAAAAATATATTCTGTATATGGTCCCAGTCATGCGTAATCCATCCCTAATTCAGTGCAGATACGTTAAAATGACCTTTACACCCTAAAACTCTTTAGGGTAGAACTGAAATAATTGGTGCAGTAATGTGAGAAAGAGTGACTGGATCAGTTTGCAATAATTGGAAGTTTCTTTGTTTAGCAGTCTCTGATTTTTTTGGTACATTTCTGCCTCCTATGTGAGATACCTTGGACAGCAGAAGTAAAAGCAGAATTAAAGAGCCAAATTCTTGAATTCAGATTACTGAAAATTCAAAATAACTTTAGTGAGTAAAATTGATTTAACTACGCTGGCATGAATATAATGCAAAACTGCTATCCTCAGTGCCATGTGGAAAATTAGGGACCCTGGCATAACCTTTCATTAGATTTGTAGCAGAAATGAAAGGTGATAGATCTGGATATTTGTGTAAGTGAAGACAGAAGGAATTTCAGCAGCAGACCACAATGTTGTTAACACCGAGGAGCAGGGTTTCCTTTTCCTCCCTGCTCTCATGGAACGGAAATGTTAACCAGTTCACTGTAGGGTTATAAGACTTTCCTCTCACATAACCTGTAAGTCAAGCAGATGTCTCTGAGCCAACCCACAGGGCTCAGCCACCTCTGAGTTTTATACTCAGCCTTTCCCCATTCCTCCCCAGAAAAGACTGAAAATATCAAAGGAAATCTTAAGACATAATTTCTCCCCATTTTCATCAACGTGAATCCAGCACAGGAGTCTTCCCTTGCAATTTTTATCTACAGTGTCTATGAAATGCACTCAGAAATGGTCAACTAAAGGTAGCAGGACCTAACTCTAAATGAAGAAAAGAGTTATGCCAAGTATTAGAGCCCAGATCCAGTGATGAACCTGGGTAATGCAAAATGCAGCATGTAGGTCATGCGGCCCTCTTAGTAGAATTAAACTTCCAGGAACAGACCAAGAAATAGATTTATCCACCTAGAAGTCAGGAGCCTGCTTCCAGGTGACATTCTAAAGCCTTAAAAAGATGCTCAGAATCCTTACGAAGTACACAGAGGATACTGTATTAAACAAACAATCAAACCCCAACAAAAAACCTTGCACAATAAATGTCGAGATGGACAAAATGAAATACAGAAACTGAGATTTCTTGAAAGACTTTGGACCTGAAGAGCCAAATTCACACCTGCCCCAGGCAGGTGCATCTGTCCTCACAGCAATCCGTATATGTTCCTGGGAGTAGACAGACACACTTCTTCTAATGCACATCTAGAAGAAGATGTCATGGTGCTTTAGTCATTAAGTTAGTGATCAGAATAGAAGTGGGATGCCTTCACTCTTTGCTGTTTGCTAGGGCTTTTCACAAAGCCTGAAAGGGTACCCTATGGGTTAAGCAGTAGCTTGGTCTGGAAGGAAGGGGAGGAGCTGTGGTATAGAAAGGGTTATCTTTTTCTTTAAAAGGGCTTAGAAAACACAAGGGGGATCACGCCTCTGCAGGCTTAGAATTAAGGGAGTCATCTTCAGGAAGGGAATCCTGATTTCCAGTCATTGCTCTTGTAAGAGAAATAACTCCCTTTCCTGGGTGCCAGCCAGAACCCTGCAATCTACCTCCCAGGGAGAGCTCTCATCCTTGGGCTGAAGAATCATGCTCTCTCTTGTGTTTTGCAATATGCACCATTTCCTGTGCATGTTCTTGAGAGCACTCTACAGTGAGATGGTTTGAGAATGATTCTGGGAAATGAGAGCAGTGGTTCTGAGTCTCCGGGTTAAAGGAGGCGTTGAACCAAAGCCTTCTAGATCCTGACTGATGATTCACCAGTGGAGCCTCATAAGAACAAAGGCCAGGGTGTTTCACAACAGACTTTAAACATAGCAGTTGTGAAAAGTATGGTAGCTGAGTGATGCATGCTTCCAAATTATGTCAGTTGGTTCACAATAAGCAATGTAAATGTTCTTTATAGGGCTCGGACAGGACACAGTCTTTACCTCCTCAAGCAGATTTGTAGGTGTATTCAGAAAAGAATTCTAGGGACCTTTGGAATTTGTGTTATCAGAGACTTACAAGATTGACCAGGAATGTAAAATGTTCCAGCTTTTATCTCAAGAACCTAAAGTCTTAGTTTAGGCAGTTTTGTTTGTTTAGGTCCTTTTGTTGCTGTAGCTCTGGCTGTGCCCTTCTGCACACAGGAGTCAGTCTCAACATCCTTGTCACCTGCTGTACCTACTGCTGCCATCAATTGTAATTTTAGCATGCATCTTGTCATATTTGCTGGTGCTCTGAAAACGCTGGATATAGTTGATAATGTAATAGCTTTAATTTTAAAAGGAAAGCACCTGCCTATTACAATTACAGAAAAGGTTTGAAGTATATCTGACTGTTCTCTAAATGCTGAGTAGAAGACAACTAGAACCTCAGAATAACATGTAGGTGTATCAGTCTCATGACTTATTTTTTCTCTGCCATTTGGGATTAGAAATAATTTGTCCAGGAAAATGGTAGGTTTTTTTAAATCCATTAAGATGCAGATGACAATATTTCCTATATCTGTGTTATTTTTTAATCTACTCTTCTTACAAAGCAGAAGTACTTTGATGAACCCCGTAGCAGCACTTTTATTAAAGTGGGATCACGGTTCTCCTCATTATTCTGGTCAGTTTTTGGTTCCTGTCTGCCATATTCTACGCCTGTGTTGGAGTAGGTCCATACCCATGTGGTCACCTCTATCACTTTGTAATTTTGCCTTTCATCACATTAACATTTACCACTCTCTTTATAGCATTCCCTTCACTAAAACCCCTAGAAAAACTACTAATGCTAATTACTTGCAAATAGTAATTGTGATTTTAATGGCAACCTCAGTAAATTGCTTTTTATGTGCTGCGAGAAAATTGAACACTAAGTGTCCATTTTGCTGTTTAATAAGAATCTTATAGAACAAGTAATAGTTCTCTTGCTCCTTCCATCTAGTGGGAGCATGAATAAGAAGATCCCAATATCCACTGAGAATCCCTTTTTGTGCACTGTGGGGTTAACAGCCAAAGGCTTGGTTGGTGCAGAAATGAAATAGAAATGGAAATGCAGGGAAGATGAAAGATTAAGGTGAAGAGACTGCGAAAGAGGGTGAAGCGTATGGAAGATCACACAGGGCAGACGAAACCCTATTAAAACTTTAGAAACATCCCTGGATAGAAGACTAGAGTGTTTGACTGGCTTCTTTCTTCTGTCATATGTAGCTTGAGTCCAGAACCGTTGCAGTTGTGACAGAATTAGGCCAGGGTCGTGCAGGTTCAGGAGATAAACGTCCAAGTGGTAACACCCGATATTATAATACAAGGCCTGTTGTTTGATCAGTAAAATTTATCAGAAAAAAAATCTCATTTTGTATGAACATGTTACATGTGCAGGAGAAGAGCTGTTAACTGGTGATGCACGTAGGGGTAAGTTAGTGTCAGTGAGCTAATTATTGCCGGCCCAGAGTTTTTGTGCATAGTGTACAGCAAACTGCCTGGCAGGAGGACGTTTTTAGGTATCCTAACCCTATGGAAGTTGGGAGCTGCTGCTGCAGTTGCTGGTGACTTCTGATGGGACATCCTGGTGTTTGCGGATCTGCTCTGCTGTGGCTGGGAACCAGCGCCTTGGACATGAGGCATCACTTACCACCTGCCTGGAAGTACCTTCCCTTGGAGTCTGCAGTGATTTGGCAGGAGTGGAAAGCTGCCTGGTTTGGCTGAGGTTGCCAGAGTGGGTCCAAGGCAAAGTGGGCTTGGGAGAGAGGAAGCGCTGGTTGGGGAAATGGTGGTGGGAAGGAATCGTTACTTCTCCCAGGGTGCTGCTCTGACCGCCCCCCGATCCGTATCCAAGCGCCTCAAGAGAGAAGGGAACTGAAGAAGGATCTCCTTACACAGACCTTTCCCAAAGGATGCTGGCAGGAAAAGTAGCTCTGGGTTAGATCTATTTGCTCTTAACGTAGTCAGTACCTAGTTAGAGCCAAACTCCTGCCCGTCTTAATAATTCAAGCTTTGCAGAACAGAAGCAGGGTGAATTGTTGACCTTATGTATTACTGCTGCGTAAGTAATCCTCAGAAACATTCTCAGTATTGTTGACTGTTTGTAGTTACCACAGGACTTAGGAATAATGATGTTGTACTTTTGCAATAAAAATAAAGCATGAAGTGTGTTCTGGATTGTAAATTTTGCATTAAAACATGATTTAAAAGCTTGGGAGAAGCTGGCATTAATGAGAAGAGTTGGTTCAGACAGTCTTGTTTAATTCAAATTCAGTTGATGCATATCTTTTATGTGCTGTATTTTAGGCTTGGTTTTAAAAGGTAGAAATAATTTGTGTAATGTGGTGATAAATATGCCAGGAGCAATAGCTGGAGACATATGTATCAAAATAGAAAAGGCAAGTGGCAGGTTACAGCCAGGGGTAGTTCTGGAAAGAAAAATAAACACTAAAAGACCTGGTCCATGGTCAGAGTTGACATGTAGAAGAATCTGAATCTTGGGTACATACAAATTATATGAATGAGCATAACTACTGTTTATGAACAATTGGCACCTAATCTAACTTTCATCCAAGATAATTTTCACTGCCTCTTGCGTGGTCAGTGAGTTGGCTTATGCTCTATTTTTAAAAAGATTGATTAACCTGTC
Organism: Columba livia; assembly: GCF_036013475.1. Classification (NCBI taxonomy): domain Eukaryota; kingdom Metazoa; phylum Chordata; class Aves; order Columbiformes; family Columbidae; genus Columba; species Columba livia. The sequence goes on from NC_088607.1 coordinate 8,099,903, forward strand.
CCTTTGGATTTTTGAGATGTTCATATTCACAGTGCTTTTTAGTTCTGTATCAACATTTACTACATTTTGGACCCTTAATGGAAGATGTGGGTATGATTATCAGCAAAGAGGTGCTTTATTGCATCTTGGATTTTCTTTTAAACAGTGTTTTATAATACATCATACAGTAAGCTGGTGTCTGTTTGTATTAAAATGTCCCATTCAGAGCTCTTCCATAGAATCTTGTTTTAAAGAGTGGAATTCAGCAGTTGACTCCCAGGCACAAATAACCATGTAATTACTCTGCAATCACATAGTAATTAGCATGTACTATTCATATATTGCATAATTATATGCCCTGCAGATTACATAGTAATTATATTTGTGTTAAACATATAATTCTATATACTGTATAGTTAAGATTATCATTGTATATTAATGTAGTACAACATTTTATATAAAAATGTTACCATTTAATGAGAGGGTTGTATTTTGGATATCTCATCTCTTCTGCATCTGGTGTTGCTTAAACTGTGGTAGGCTGCTATTATAAGAAATGCTTAGCTCTGTTAATTTATAGTCAAATGTTGCATGTTTCTAATTTTGTAATATGTGAAGAAGCAAAAGTTGCAGATTTTTGTGCAAGAAGCTGAGATTGGGAAGGACTTGGGAGTGTGAATGTTAAATGTACAAAGGTTAAATGTATGAACCCACTGAACATAGTTTCAGCGTATCACTAGAGTGGAAAACAAATCTAATGCTACTTATGCATTGCATTATTTCTGGATAGGTAAGATAGGTGGGATGGTAGCAGGTGATGTGTTTGGGCACCAAGGCCCATCTTGGGCACAGGCAGTTCGGGCAGTTGTGGTACCTCAGTCCAGCACGTCAGCCACGCTACAGCATCATTTCCTACCATGGAGAAAGATAAAATGTTGATGTCCTGATCTGGGAATAGGAAGCAAAGCGGTAGGAGAATGGAGAAGAGTGGCACTGAATTTTAGAAGGGCCTTGGAATGAGTTTTTGGGAAAAAGTGGAAGATCTAGGAAAAAAAAAAAAAAAAATATATATATATATATATATATATATATATTTTAAAGAGGAGCTTAGAGCTTTAGATCATTGCAGATGTTTTCTCTTTGGCCAGCCCCCCTCAGAGGTCGCTGCACACTTTTAGATATTTGCAAATTTTTTTGTTAAGCTTGCAAAGTCTGGAACAAGGGGGAGTTAATATATTTTCTTGAATCTGTCATGTTGGCAGTCCTAATATCCAAAGCAGCATTACGATTATTCTTAATTGAATTTTGCTTTCTAATGCCAGTTGCCTTCATTTTTAAGCAAAGCGTCTGTTGGGTTTTAATGTCCGGATAATATATTGCAAAATTGAATGTATAGTTATAGTCTTAACTTTTATCCGAGTTTATGAGTTTATTTTTTTCTATAATTCCTTGTAGTGTGTGTAAGAGAGACATACTCCTTGTTTTAAAATGTTTCTTTCACAGTCACTTGTTAATTCTACATCAGCTTCTTCAGTGCTTGTAAACTTCGTAAAACTTCCAGGGTTCAGGTGACATCTATAGATCTTACAGAAGTGTCTTTAACTAAGCATGGAGTTCACAGGTGGCCTTAGCTCACAGTCGTGGCGCTGCATCTGCTTTTCTTTCTGTCTGGGTGGGCTGTTTTTATACCTCAAAAACTGTAGTAACAAGCATGTGGCTTTTATATTCTGCAGAGTTCACAAATTACCTTTAAATGTTGTTACCTGCTGTAGATGCTAGAGTGTCATTTATACTATTAAAGGAAAAAAACAAAAACGTCAGAGCTTTACAAAACCAGAGTTAGGAGCCCATGTTCTCACTGTGTTCTTGTGCGGTTGGCCAAATGTATGGCTTCCCATTTACCAGTGATTTTTAATAGCTTTTTAGTGAGGCCAAGTCTTACCCAATGTTCATCCTGCATGTCTGCTACAAAGAAGGTCAAATACAGCCTGCCTGGTGTAATCATCGTTTATTTGCCAGCATGTTTGTGCTCTTGTTCACTTGTTAATCCATTAGTCTAAGAAACAGAAGGACTGGTCACAGTTTCTGGCACTGAAAGTTTTGTATGTAACAAATAATATAATCAGGATCTCATTGACAGTGAAATAAACACAAAACATCTAAACACAATATAAATGTGACGCATTTCTTACTGCTGTTGTGTTGTTTTTTCTAGTGGAGCCAGTACTTTCAAAGGGGAACAATTGCTTGGATGCAGCAAAAGCTTGTAACCTAAATGATACCTGCAAGAGGTTCAGATCTGCTTACATTACCCCCTGCACCAGCAGCACGTCTAATGAAATCTGTAACAAGCGGAAGTGTCATAAGGCCCTCCGGCTATTTTTTGACAAAGTTCCCCCAAAGCACAGCTACGGGATGCTCTTCTGCTCCTGTCGAGACGTAGCCTGTACAGAAAGGAGACGGCAGACTATTGTTCCTGTGTGTTCATATGAGGACAGGGAGAAACCAAACTGCCTGAATTTACAAGAATCCTGCAAGAAGAATTACATCTGCAGGTAAGATAGCACATGGCAGGGGAGTGATTAATGAGGTACCAGAGAGAACTTTTTGGTACTGCTGGATTTGCCAGGACTAAGGGTCAGAATATCTGTTTAGGGAAAAGGATGAGTCAAAGAATAAAGCAAACGCCTCTAACATCCTTAACAGAATAACAAAAGCCTGCATCTGGTTACAGTGTGTGCCTTCTCCAAACTGTTCACAGCTACTCCCTCGCATTAGGGAGGAATCTTTAAAATCCCCCATTTAATTTTTACAGATTTTTGTTGGAAACATTTTCATTAGGTGTCTCTATGAATGATATCTCAGAATGATTTTATGTCCCATTAGTGACCAGGTGAAAATAGAATCATTCATTATAATGGGATTTATTTTCATTGTAATCTTACATGTGAGCACTAATAACTGTGAATGCAAGCCACATGTTGGACTTTATAAACGGTCACAATACACAGACTCTTCATGGGTTTTATCTTCACTGGGAAAAAAGGAGTCCATGTTTGTAGACTAGATCCCCTGATCTTTGTAGAGCTGTTTTAGCCTCAAAATTGTTTTATCACCCCTGCCCTGACACGGGTGCGGGGCCAATACAACGGGAGGGTCATTGATTCACTGACCTAATTCACAGTCTCTTTGCTCTGAATGTTCATCCTGGAGAGGCGGCGCAGATGCTGCTTCACAGGACAAACTCCGTCCTTTTGCCTTCAGCATACACAACAGTGGCATACAGCACCTCCCCTGCCCTTAGGAAATGCTTTATTCCTACTTAGCATTGTGTATGTTTATACAAGAATGTTATTGTGTTAATGTCCTATTTATGAAGTCATGCCCAAGAATCTTGCTCGTTTCTAATGTGTAAATTTGTTGTAGATTATCCCGTTCTCTGAATTAGCAAGTAAGGAAATAAACACTATTGTAAAATGTCAAGGACACTGAAGACGTGATATAAATCTTAATAAGTACTTACATATGCCTGCTAAAATATTTACTTTGAAGTTTTTTGTGAGATCTACACTGCTGATCTTAAACATTTGGCCATAGCAACTCAGGTGTGCCTGAGTATTTTTCACAGGTGAGGAGGCAGCACCCTCGCCTCCATGGCTCAGGGGAAACCTGGAGCCAGTTTCCTGCTGACTCAAATTAGAGCAGATTTAAATCAGAGCAGGGTTCTCCTTTCAGTCCAGTGAGTTGCATTTGGCACCTTTGGAGCTGATACTATGGCAGTTTATGAAAGCTGGATACATGTAGTCTCAGAACCACCTGTTTTCCATTTCCCTGTTGTACCATTAGTCATTTTGATTGTGTATATTGTCTTCACGATACACAGGCCCTGTTAGTAGAGTTACAGTATCTTTATTGTGTTTTCTGCCAAACTCCCAGTGTGTTATAATGCCAATGAAATTGGAGAGAGGATTTTATAAGGACTGTTATTCAGGCTTTAGGAATTACTTAGTTAAATTAATGCCATTACTTCCCTCATGACTATGTTTTCCTTTGGTCAGTTTTGATGTAATGTTGTCTCAGCAGCTCAGTTTTTAGTGGCATTTTGTTTAATTTGACTTCACGAGTCTGGTGTTGTGCATTCTCCACTGCAACGCTGCAGAGGAAGACTTGGTAGAATCTGTGATCCTGTTGCCCCAAGTCACAGCTGGCACTGGGGTGAGTGGATTTCTTTACAGGTGGCTTATTTGCTTTAAAATACCAAAATGAAAAGTTCGGACTCTTCCAAGGCTCAGTGAGACCTGGCTGTGAGGAGAAGGGCAGCACTGGCAAAAGGGAACAGGTGGCCAAATGCCTGTGGGGTCTTGGGCAGAGTCAGCAAGTGCAGCACTTGAGTCATTGTGTCCTATGCCTGGAGGTATAACAAACCTGTTGTGTTCCTGAGAGTCATCTCTCATGGGTGTTTTTACCTCCTGGGCTGTCTGAACTGCTAGTGTATGTAATACCTTCCCTCTCTACTGCCATGGAAAGGAGGAATCAGCAGCAAAGCTATTCCAGCCTATCCATAATATGGCAAAGGCATTTTTCCTCTGTGACTTGTGTGCTTAAAGGGAGTTTGCGTAATTTGTTACCCTTGTCTTGTGGGAAAACATGGACTTGAGCGGAGAGGAAAGAAAGGGGAGATGATCTCCTCCCTGCTATTGAAAGTATCAACACTGATAAATATCAGTCTACACAATAATTGCATATAAGTTTAGAATAATTAAAAGCAGTAATCAGTAGGCATATAATTCTAGATCTGATAACTTCTATTTAATTTTGAAATCAGAAAGTGTATCTAAATTGAAGAACAATTTGAGAATATGGTCTGTCTACTGTGAAACAGAGTCATTTAGAAACTATTATTTGCGTGCATAATGTATCTATTAAATCTCCCTAATGCTAGTTAAGAAAAGGGGGACAAGTTCTAAAATGTTTCTGAAAGCTCCTTGTTTTACAAATGCTGCTTACTCAGAAGTGCAAGATTTGAATCTGCCCATATTCTGGATAAAATATCAACTTGGTCTGTGCAAATAAGTATTTTAACATACAATTTGGACAGTCTTTAAAAGCTTTGTCCTCGATACATATATCACTGAATCTGTTTTTGAAACAGAGTTCAGAGAGGGGAAGCAATTTGGCCAAACTGCAGGTACCACTATAACTGAGATGGAAGGATGCTCTGCTTATTTTTTTCTTTTTTTTTTTTTAATTTATTAATCTATCTGTTATAAAACATAAACTCTCAGTCAAGGGAAAAGAGACTAGAAATGTCAGGAAATGCAAACAAGTTCTGATTTATGTAAATGGTCCTAATTTTTCAGCTTCATCAGAATACTGAATGGTTCATTTTCATTGTCATTTCTCTGCTGCCTCTGCTTGTATCTCAGTCTGTATCCAGCTTTGAAAGCAATTGGAGTCTCCCAGGCCTGCCAGTCAATGCTCACTGAACAGAAAAGCAAAAAAACCCCAAAGAACAAAAAGAAGCCATTAGAATTCCTTTTTAATATGAACATAAACAAAACTTCTAAGGAAAATCAGTGTACGGTCAAAGACTTTGACCAATGATGTTGTGTTGAAATAGCTCAAACCTCTGAGGAACCTCCTGTTCTCATCAGTTCAGCCACCAATTAAACTTCAGAAAGGTGACTGGCATGTTTTAAATATATCAGTCTGCCATAAACGCAGCACAGTGTGCTTCACTTTTCCCACTATCACATTTGACAGTATTTCAGATATTTTTTTTTTCTTTGAGTAATGGTAGTGAGAGTCATCAGTTTGGTCTTTTTAAAGATGTGTGTTTTGAATCTGCATCCTTCCTCTGTCTACTGGATGTGTTCATATGCACTGACCAGAATGATAATGATTACAGACATGTTACTTATTAAAAGAACACTATCAATCCAGTCATGTTCCACAAACATCTGAAAAGAGGGTGGCATTAAATGAGGCATTTTTTGTTAAAATAAGAGTCTAGTAACATGTTTCCTGTGCTCCACAATTACTATATTAAAAATGGTTGGTCAAATCATTGAGGCTTATTTTTAAGTCAAAATAGACAGAAAGTAGTTCTTGACTAATTTCAGAAGACAGGCTCTAAAATAAATATTATTCTTAATGTTTTGCCTTTGGTTCTGTAAAAAGAACATTTTGCTGACTACAGCTATTTGATACTGAAAAAAAAAAAAAAGGCTGCATAATGTATTTAAATAACTTTTCTGTGTGGGGTGTCTGAGAGATAATAATGAAATGTCCAATTAGGTTTCAGTAGATAGGTCATCTCCCTGAACATGTAATTAAGATTTTTTTTGCACTGTGTATTCAGAGAACTAAATCTTTATAAATGTGCTTTCATTGGCGTGTTCTTGCCTTTTGACCCATTTCTGGTCACCTGTTCTATCCAGTCTTAATTTTGTTGGAACTACCCGTTCAATTCTGTATGAAAGACACCTGCATCTGCAGGCAGAAGATTGTTCTGTGAAAATATGCAGACTTTTTCATCAGTGCATGGAAGTTCATCCACAGTGAAAGCTAAAACAAAAGCTCAACTGCTTGCTACATTTCCTGAAAACGTAAGAAACTGGCCAAGAAATTAATTTTCCTTCTTTATATTTTGTTGAACATTTTTAATGATAATTTACCATGGAAAGGAAGGCACTGTATCTGTGCTTCTTCTCCTTAAAGCATGTGCAAATTTGCAAGAGCTTTACACCTGTGGCTTCTCTGCATAAGACTTAAGGGCTGTTCCTGCAACATGTACCACTACTGACTGCAAACCCTACATCCTCATGGATAAGGCTGGCCAGAGGAAGGGATGGTTCAACACTGCAGGCAAGTCTGTCATGAGACGCCAATGTGCAGTCAGCCCTTTTTGTCCTGCTATAGCAGAAGGGGAGCCCAGTGGCTCGTGTTGGATGGGAACCTTCTTCAGTTACAGCGTTAAGAATAGCAAGGAGTGTGCTAAAGGGATGTGTGAGGAAAGAGAGGAAGAAGAAATATGCCCTTTTCCTCAAATTTTCTGTTCCTTAGACATATTTTCATCTCACTTTCTCCCTTGCTTTTTTCTCATGCCTCTTCCCGTTGCTTGGTCTCCTTTCATCTCCTCTTTCCAGATCTCCCAGTCATTACCTGACTTTCACCATCTCTCTGCTGCATTTGAGTTCTCTCTATTACTGGCACGTACAGTGCCTCCTCACCTGCTCCTCCGTGTGTTGTTCTTTTCCTCCCTCACTATCCTGCCACAGTCCAGTGATCATCTGTAATTTAGTAAATAAGAGAAAACATAGGCGCTTCCTCCCTTTCAGAGCCTTGTAGCTTATACTGGTTACAATTCAGTTGTCCAGCTACTAAGCCTGACTCCTCAGTCTCAGACTGCCTCTAACTTTACGTGCTCTAAGGACATTTAGTGGCTATTTTCATGAAGGACGCAGCCGCATTATACAGTTCTTTGTAACAGACTTGGATTTGCATCCCTCCAGGGTATTTATATCAGTTTGGCACTCAAAGCTCTCTGGCAGCTCCTTGAGATGATTGTTTTGCTGTGGTTATGCAAAACCAGGACAACAACATAGTTTTTGTAATGCTGTTAAGGGCATGAAAACAGGGACACTCTTGATTTCTACAGACTTTTAGGCTATGCCTGTATTGTATGTTTGGAGACAGGGAGTGGGTGAAAAACCTCATGCGCTGCCTGACTCACCCTGCACTAGATGTGGCATGTCTGCAGTGTAATAGGGTTAGTCTGAGCTCAGGCTACCTGCAAATCCTCCCAGATCTCTCTGTGCGTGACACCAATGCTTTGCCAGGAAAGGGCCTGTGTCTGCACAATAGCAAATGGGATAGGAAAAAATTTAAAGCTGCCTTTTGGCCCCTATACTGCAGCATGCCCAAAAGTTCACCTCGCATCTATAAGCATAGCCTCAATTTGAAGGATGATTTTTATATGTGTATATATAGATATGCATACATGCATATTATATATTGCTAGAGGTATCATATTTATTTAAGGTGTTAATTCATTTTACTAAATTAATAATGAGGAATTATCACAGTTGAGAAAATTAAAAAAAATGGGATCTGGGGGAAGGTGGGACCAAAGCTGTTCTGTAGAGGACACATGGTGGTGTAGTGGAGTATGTATGTGGGAAATTGCTGGCCCGGAAAAAAAAATATTAATGCAGTCTCTGCAAAATAAGCAAAAACCCTCTCAAGTCAAGGCAAAGATAGAAAGTGCTGCAATACTGTATTATTTTCTTCCCTTCTTGTCCCTCACATGATCCATTACATTGATGTATTTCTTTAGCAGAGTGAAATAGGCAGAGTATTACTCTCCCCTCCACCCCCCATAAACAAAGGTAATTTTAAATCTCTTCAGTCTGAGTAAAACTCTGAATGAATCACGCGGTTCCTCCTTAAAACATATCCATAAATCCCTTTGGAATCCAAAAATCACAACACCCAGCAAAACAAGAGTGCTTTGTCCCTGTTAGAGTGTAGACGGATCTCGTTCTGCAGTTCCAGGATCTGGTTGGCCAGTCCTTATTTATACTCTCTCTTTTCTACTTAAGAGGGTCTTGAAGATTAAACGCTTGCCGGGTGATTGGCATTTCTTCAAGGGAAGCAAAGTTGCAAGGATATAGTAGTTAGAAAAATGGCCCAGCTTTATTCCCACACCCAACTTTCCCATCACTTTGTGCTTTAACAGCGAAGAGAGCCTCAGCACAGGGGGTTTATGCTCCAAGAAGCAGTAACTAGACAGTATCTTTATGCTGAGCTCCCTTGTCAGGCGAGCTCAAAACTGCAAGCGGCTCCCTTCAGTCAGCCAGAACCTCTGCTGATTCCTGAAACGCAGCCCCCACGGCAAGGGAGCGTAATTCTTCCGTGCCCATTATCTGTAAAACACAAGTTATGCCTCAACATTGTCAGAGCTGTTTGGTTCAGCCGACTTCTGTTTTGCATGGTGAAGCTTTGGCAGGATCGCTGACGTGGCTGAGGTCCTGATAGTCCTTTCTGGTTACCGTTAAGGATACGAACAACCTGTGGCACTGAATATTTATTATTACCTCTCTACAGAGTTGAAAAAGTGAAAGAAAGAATAAAGTATGTGTGTGTGAACATACAGCAATCATAAAGTTGGATACAAATAGGCCATATTTAGGTACCCTGCCTTCCATATCAGTCCCATTTTAGCCAAAACGATTCAGTGGGCTGGAGTACGTTCAGCCACCACTAAACTCTAGCTCTAAGAACATGCGGGAATTTGTATCATGCAGATGTGGTCCCTCATCATCATTTTGTCTGGAAAGGCTCGTTTTGGTGTTCTAAGAGAGAAAAGAAAACTGTATACTATAAGAAATATGACAACTACAGATTAGAAACACAAACCAGGAAGGCAAATGTGACCCGTTTTGTTTGTTTATCAGGGGAAAAGATTAAACTGCATATGTTAGTAGTATGTTTGGTCAAAAATGTTGAAATCCCTGAAAGTTAAATTCATCATTAAACTTTAACAGAGATCTAAATTTGGAGCTACTTGTGTCCGTACGGTTAAGCAAGCACTTAATTGCTTTGCTGGATGAGGTTCTAGTAGGAATACTGCTACCACTGATTCGTTCACTTGTTAGCTGAGATATTTTTGTAGAGAGCAGTTTAGCATCCACTGGCTTGGATGAGGAGTTTCTACCCACTAATCTGTTAAGTCTGGTGAAGGAAAGATTTTTTTTGATCCCTTTTAATGTACATCCAGTCACATTTGGCTAGCTTGCTGTTTCTGGGGCAAAGAAAGTGTGTATATATTACAGAACAGCATTTTCTTTAATAAATCAAAACGTTTTCTCATTTACCTCAAAACATATATAAGCTATAGGCAAGAAGCTGCTGTATGTTTAATGTGAATAACAGAGCTATTATATCAAGTCCATTCCCACTGTATTTCTTCTGACATCAGTGCCTTCAGTGGATTTATTCCAGGTACGAATCTGGCTATTGCTGTTCTATGTAGGTAAATCTTCAGACAGTACTAATTAAAAGAATGTCAACTGATTTTACCATTCCATTATGCTGGACTTTGTAAAGGTTATTTATATCATTCTACATCAGGTCTCAGTGAGAGAATATTTCTGGTGGCAGTTCATCTATTAAAATAGCTGCAAGAAAATGTAAGCACTGCAACTAAAAATAAAACTTTGTTTCTCAACAGAGCAAGTGACAGCCACACACATATTTTCAGATTTTAGCATTTTAATGTTTACTGCATAGAAATTGCATTTCTTTCATTATGTTTTAAGCACTACCATGTTACTAATGGGGTAACTACTGTTAAGTGGAAGCCAGATGTAAATGTATGAGTATCTGGAAAAACTGCTGGGCAGAGGTGGTGGTTGCTTCCTATGCTTGATTATCTGCTGGCTTTAAAGTATGTGACACAGAAAACATTTTCTAGTGTGTATTTACTGTTGAATATGGATTTTCTGTGTGAGCTGACTGTGACCCTTGCCTAAGATTATTAATAGATGACCTTACATTCACATGTTTGTGCTTACACTATATTTATTCAAGCACACTCTATAAACCATTACAGCAAGTTTTTCTATTAAAAAGCACAAGACCTCTGTTAAATTAAAGCCATATTGTTTGTATACTCAGTTCACTTTCTTTTGTAATTCAAGCATAAATTAACAGTAGTTGTCCTCTCTGTTGCAATGCTCCCATTTTTAATTAGGCATTGTGAAATGCTGGAGATACATCTCAGTAACCGGCCATGATGCCAGTTCAGAACTGTCATTCTTCAGAATGGACAGTATCTTTCAGAGCAACTTCTGTAAACATCTGGATATATCACAGGCTGTCAGCTCAGGCTCAGTGGCTGCATTCAGGTTCTTTTGACAGTGGAGACAAAAAAACCCCTCTTAAGACAGCCACATTATCCCTAACTGGTAAAAATGGTTTATTTTGCAATATTGTACTGCAAATCACTGCTTTTTGTACTAGCATTATATATCCGTATAGCTTATAAAACCAAGTAAAATATGTTGAGTAAGATCAGTGCTATATTGGTTTGCTGGTGCCAGAACATTTCTAGTTGCTGTTTGATAGGGCTGTTTTGTGTATGGCAAAGAAAAGGTTCACATAAAAAGAGACTCTAATCTGATTTTATCTGCTGTAGTTCTCATTTTATATTTGTTGTCTTACTCCTGAAGTCAGAACAGTGTTTAGAGTAGCTTCAAGATGAGTTTCAGCTATGCTGGCTGCCCACAGACCCTGCATGATTGAATGCAAGGACACACCAGGCGTCCCTTGTTTCCTTCAGCCAGGTCTCTGACAAGGGGACACAGAGCTGCTCCCTTCAGGAATGTCACCCCACACACCACAGTACCACTGAGGGATTTTCCTGTGTAAAAAGCGTCATAGAATTATAGAATCAATTTGGTTGGAAGAGACCCTCAGGATCATTGAGTCCAACCATAACCTAACTCTAGCACTAAACCATGTCCCTAAGAACTTCGTCTGAATGCCTTTTAAACACCTTCAGGGATGGTGACTCCACCACTGCCCTGGGCAGCCTGTTCCAATGCCTGACAACCCTTTCTGGGAAGAATTTTTTCCTAATATCCAGTCTGAACCTCCCTGCATAACCTTAGGAAACCTGATGATCCAGTCATCTGCCAACAGAAACTTTTCTCATGAAGAGATAACGCGTATTGGACTTCTAAGATTATTCTCTGTCTCTAGACTTTTCATGCTTGAGCCAGCAATATTCTATTATCATTTATTCAAGTGATTACAGAGAATATTATTGTCGTGGATGTCTTTCTCAGGTACTTGGAACGAAATCCTTTCAGTGTGCGCTCATGATACAGTTGTTAATAAACACCTAACCATCTAGTGGCACACTTAAGGACCTGCAGTGGCACTAATTTATTTGGCTTGCTTTTCAAGAGTGACAATGATTTTCTTATGTTTCCAGCCTGTAATTCAAAGACACTCCTGTCTGCCCAGCTAATGAAGTGAGAACAACTCTATCCGTAATGCACTAGTTCTTTCCTGAGTAACACGCTATCAAGAGACACTCTGAGGCTTGGACATCTTTAAACATGACCGTCATTTATATTTAGAAGCTACAAATTAAACAGCACAAAGGAAATGAAATAAAATGGAAATATACAAAGACATGGTACTCAGAAGGCAGCTAGTGGATTTGTTCATGTTATTGGAGAGCTTTGGTACAGAGACAGACTAAATAGAAATCTTAGCAGGCTCCCCTGATAGAAATCACAGACTGACGGTTCAGCCTGTCATTTTGTAGAAGACTCTCAGAGAAGTGTTTTCTTTGCAGCTGAGAAGACAGAAACACATTATGCATGCTTAAAGTCAAAGGAAGGAAACAGAGCCCCGCAAAACATCTTTAATATAAGTTTGATTTCCTGTGGAATGCTTTCCAGATGTTCTCTCAAACAGGCCTCTAAAAAATGGCCTGAGTTTTTGGGTTTTTTTTTGCAAACAGAAAGAGAAAATTCTGTTTTGTGTCACTGCATCTGAGAATCCCTGTTCTAATTATTTATTGCATTATCTTGTGCTCAGGATTTGCACCATAGTTTTCAAAATTGTTTTTATTACACAAAAGGTCAGTAGTGTAAAAATATTTATGTTACCCAATTGCAAATAAGTCATAGTTGTTTAGAATCACATTTGAGCCTTTTCCTTAAATCCAAAGAACCCCTAATAAGTTAAATTAAAATTACTCTCATGCACGATCTTGAGTCAGCTAAAGGATTTAACTAACATTGATAAAAACTATGAGCTTAGTGTTTTGTTAAGTGATTTTGATTTTCTGTAGTAGGTATTACGTAAAAAGGTCTTTAGTAGATGACACGAGCAATGGGAAAGGATAACACTAACAGAAAATAGTACATAATTTATTTTGCTTTGCATGCAGTAATAAAATGTATATGTGGGGTATGTTTAATTTAGAACATTTGTTACTCAGAAAAATTAGTTTTGTTAATAGAATAATAGAAAGAATACCATGTTTGTACGGGTAATATCTTGCATTTTGCACGACTGAATTTCTAATAGTTTCGTCTCCATTTTCTGGGGTGCTAGATGTTGAGAAGGGCTCTGGTAAACAAAAAGCCTGGATAATATAAGTACTGGCAGATATGGTGGGAAACACAGTACAGACAGTCAGCCACCAGTTTGGGCCGAGTGTGGGTGCTCAGCTGGAGGAACCAGCTTTGGGAGCTGTTGTGTCCATGCTTGATGCTCTGAGCAAGCGTTTGTGATGCTGAGAGACATCAGAATGAATCTTGTGTGGCCTCTGGTTGTTTCTGTATCCAGTTATTCCACAATCCAAATTGGCTGCTTGTACGTAATTGGGGATTGTCTGTATTTTACTTCCAGATGAACAACAATTTTTAGAGATAAATCGAATCCAGAATCAAATATTTGCATGGGCTTGGGCTGCCAGTCATTTAAAATAGCAAAACAGAAGCAAAACCAGATAAAAACTAGCTTCTTTCAGTTAGTAGCTGGTAGTGTCCAAGATACTGTAATGGTTTATGCCGGTGTTGCAAAAAGATTTCAATATTCACATCTTGGGAGCCAAATGGTCTGCCATTGGATCTTGACTTCTTCACCCTTCCTTCGCACCTCCGAAAGGTACGAATGCTGAGCTGTGTTTCAGGGCGCAGCAAGAGCCAGGGGCTCCGTGGGGTCCATGGGGACCCCCCTGGGACAGGCAGGGCTGGTCCCACCACCCCAGCCAGGGAGAGAGGCAGCTCTGGGCATTGACACCTCCCTGGGGACAACCTGGGACATCAGCCCATGGGTGAACCTGGCTCAGCGGGGCCAATGGCCAGGCAGGGCCATGGGGGGCTGGTGACTGAGGTCCTACAGCATCACTGGGGCAGGGACTGAAGTCTGGGGGGCTGGGATGGGGTCATGGGCCATAGGCTGGGTAGGGGAAACTCCATGGTGGGCAAGGACATCAGTGACCTCAGGGCGCAAACACTGTCGTTGTTTGAGAAGGTGGGGAGCAAACAAAGAAAACTAAGCGTTTTGCTGGGAGTTGCTGTTTAATAAACATATGTAAAAATGGCCATTTAAAAAAACTGACAAAATTCATAATTGCTCGCAGGTGCTCAGTAGCATGTGTACGTAACTAAGGAGGTCTGAGATGAATTAGTATTACACAGCTCTGGTGCCTTTTAATAATAAGAAAAAGGGTCAAAGCTATATTACTAAGTGCTGGGAGGATCACCTCTCCTGTAGTGGAGCTGCTCAGAGGCTTTTTTTGGCTCATTGGTTGATAAGAGTTTCTTATGTAGCCTTTACTTCATTTTCTTGCTGCCCACTCACTGTGTGTTTATGAAATGAAGAGAAAATGAAAAGTTCCTCCAACAATAAAACTATTAGCGTGGCCACATACCAACCCCTCTTGCCACTGTTGCATCCCAGCAGAAATTGTACCACCCAAGCTATACAGGAGCTATTTGTAGCTACAGAGGAGGGTGCTACATTTGACCCCCACAGAAGAAGAAGAAGTTTTTTGGCTTGTTTTTTTTCGTATAATGGTGTCATTTGTCACTATGACACATATTCATTGACTTAGTCTGAATTTTTTCAGTGTCAGATTTATGCCTCTTTGCTGTTTTGAATATTGATGCAGCACTTCCCTTACGTGACTGTACTGTGTTTGCCAAATGGTGTCTAGACCCTAGAGCAGCTTTGACTAATTAGTGTAGTCACCCCAGTCACTCAGCTTTGGCATTTACGTACTGTTTATATTACTGCTATTGAGCCATAAATAGGTACCTAAACAACAAGCAGCAATGTAAAGAGAGGTGGTAGCGAGCATGTCCAGCCTTCACCTAACATCACCCGGGTGAGCACCGAGGAGCAGCAGCCATCACTCCCTGCATTCGATAACAGGGCAAGGAGTTGTAACCACTCACTTGGACATTGCAGCCCACGTGTGCGTGGTCAGCAGGAGATTTGGATTCAGTGTCTCTTTTGGTCTGAAGATAGAATCGTAGAATCACTTTGGTTGGAAGTGACCCTTAAGATCATTGAGTCCAACCATAACCTAACTCTGGCACTAAACCATGTCCCTAAGACATGGTCCCATCTACATGTCTCTTAAACCCCTCCAGGGATGGTGACTCAGCCATTGCCCTGGGCAGACTGTTCCAGTGCCTGACAACCCTTTCCATGAAGAATTTTTTCCTAATATCCAAACTGAACCTTCCCTGGAGCAACTTGAGGCCATTTTGCCTTGTCCTAAATTGTGCCCATTGCAAAAGGAAGGCTAAGAGAGAAGATTTCTCTCTCTCGAGGCTCAGCCCCTGGGTACCAGCAACTGAAGATGCAAACAGATAGAAGAAAAGAAACCAGGGAACTCACCTCCAGCCTGCCCAGAAGTAGGGGTGATTCTTGAGGAGGACTCATGTGTCTGGTTCCTAGATCTGCTTTCCAGTAGGCCACGATTTACACCAGATCCAAACTAAAAATGCAGTTTTAGAAATCTTCTGCAACTTCGCCATTCTGTCATGAATTGAAATATCGCACCAGTACTGAAGCTGAATTGACCAACTTTTAAGAGGCAGAACTGACAAATATCAAAGATAGTTTCAGGACATCAAAGAACTTTTACAAAACCTTGAGGATAAAAAATAGTGAAGACCTAATCAATGTTTCCTATGCAATAGACTGTGCTAATATAAAACTAAATTGCCTCAAAAATTATATGCAGATAAAACACAATACTGCTATTAACAAAGCTTATTTGTAAGCAAATTTTGGAAGTTTTGATTTATCCTGCTGAGTATTTGAAGACCCACTGTCATAAGGAAAACAAATTAACTCTGCTGCCTTTGTATTTTTAACTGTTACAAATGATTTTACTGGTGCTAATACAAAGCATTAGAGAATAGCAGGTTTGGTATTTTTTTCTCCTCAAAAAGACTGATTATTGTTTGAGCAGGTTTTCTTTGAATTTCCCAATAGGATTATTCCAATTTTTTCCATCAGGGGTATACAAATTATTTAAAGTAATCTTTCCAGAAGACCTGCAGTTTACTTTGAGGAGATTTTCCAGGGCTAAGATAGGACCCATTTAATTTGTGGGTTTTCTGCCCTACAAAGAGACTTGAGGTTTTGGTTTTGTTCTTTTTCTTCCAAGGAAGAAGATTTCTTTGTGGTTCTATTCAGTTGTTTGGGTTTTTTATGCAATAAAAGGAAAAAAAATCATTAATGCTGCTGTTCACAAAGAGGATTTTTGATTCTTCAACAGACAAAGAAATTAATAGTTCCTTTCAAAAGTAGTCCTGCTACATGCTGTGTACAATACAAAAGTGCCTGTCTCTATCCAGCCATCTAGCAATTAGATGCATGTATGTACATTGTATATGTAAAATCGGGCACCCTTGAAGGCACAAACGTTGCAAGTTCTGTTTGTCCTCTCCAGCAATTAATACCCACAAACTGCTTCCTGCTGAAGGAACGCGAAGTTAACACAGTATGAATATTTTTTATAGGACTGCGATCAGCTGATTGCTCTTTGTCAGCATCCCTAAAAGGATCTTCTTTTTTACCCAAACAGCCCACATGCAATACTTTAGGATATATGATCCTGTGGTTCCTAATTAGGCTAATTTCTCTCTCCCTAGATAAATAGTAGGACCACTGCTTTGGTATTGCTGATGAGCACGATTTTATCAGCGCCAACTCTACTGGAAGTGTTTGGCGCTAGGTCTTCAGTGAGTGTTAATCAGCAAATCTTCACTGAAAATGATGGAGTTATTTTGTGGCTGATGGAGGTCTGTCTCTGTTTTTATTTGCTGGCCTTAACTTTATCTCCACTGAAAATGAATCCAGATAAATATCAGGTGTAGTTAACAGCTCAGGAGAGAGTGAGAACTTTGATAACATGAAGTTTGGATGACTCACTAGGGAGGAAATGTGTGATGATGTCCAGTAATGCTTGGACCAGAGCTATCCGAACTGTATTTGGCTTATGAAAACTTAAATGTGCAACATTGTCAGATCATTACCTTTTATGACCACAAAAATTCTTCAGAAATTAACATAGAAATCAAGCTGTATGCAAAAGGGATTGGCAGAGCAATTTTTAGCCCCCTTTAGGGTTTACAAATAATAAACTCTTTAAGTAGCCTGGGTAGTAAATGACTGGTATTATTCCATAGTTATCAGTCCTTAAAAACATTTAGAGAAGAGGAAGGTATTAAATGATCTCTGGACCAATGCACCTGATAATCTAAGGGAGAATGAGATATTTAAGAATCATGAAATGATTGCAAAAATGTTTTCAGGATTATCAAGATCCTGATCTGACTGTATCTCCAAAAAGAATTATTTGTGGTCATATAAATAATGAAATTTTAATCTGAGGAGCTACTTTGTTTTAGATATGCAAAAATACTGCACATACACCAGGCTTGCTCTTTCCACCAGTTTTTCATATTAGGGAGCTGTAGCAGGCTCTCTTCTGTCCGAAAACAGACTTCATTGGGGTCTTAGTAGAATTTGTAGAAACCATAGAAACTGTCAACCGTCTTTGTTCATAATTGCTCAGAAGGCTGGATCTGAGCCACTATCTTAATTATTGACTCAGAGAGGAATCACTGCAGTGACATAGGGTTTCCTTGTCCAGATTGTGTTTATGGTACTGCTATTTATCTCTTCCCATGCCTTGGAATCCATCTCTTCTCAGCCTGTCTCCTGGTAGATACAGTATTAGTTCACCAGCAAAGTAGAGATTTTATGGAAATTTAGAAATTCATATACAAATATAGGGCATCTTGAAGGATTGGTAGAGAGCTTGGCTTTTTAAATATATTAAAGGCAACTGGGTACGGATGTCCATCTCAAGGTTAAATGGTTAAATAAAGGGAGGGAGTGAAAAGCTTACAGTTGACTGTGATTTGAAGGCAATAATGGGTTTGCTGGTTTCAGTACAGTTAGTGAGGGATGTAACTAAAAAGAGGTAATGAGAACAGCTCAGATAAGTTCAGGTACAGTTTGCATGCAGTCTATTTATAGGTTGCTTTCTCAAAGTAAGGCTGTGAACCTTTTGAAGTTTGCCCATCATTACTTCCAGGCCAATTAATGATGTACATCCAATCCCATTCTGAGATAGGTAAAACAATAAAGCAAAGAAAGATAATTAGTCTCTGGAGCATGTAAACAAATAAAGTAAATCACTTGCAAATCACTTGTTTCTGCTAACTTTTGTGTTTTTGTTGCAAAACTAAAAAAGAACATTTATATTGCAAATCTACATAATGCTAGGGCAGTGCAGAAAATGCATTGATTATAGTATTCTGATTTTGAGAGGGCTTTGCAAAGATTAAGCACCTGATCCTGAAACATCACTGTGAGTTGTTGTGTGGAAGAGAACGTTTTCATCCTTTTTTCATAGAAGTATGGAATAGAGGGGTTAAATGATTTTGTTTGTGGAGATAAAGATCTAAATGAAACTTCATAAATAAACAAAAGTCACTGCTCCGAGTTTACAAGCCAAAGTGGAGCTGAGGAGAGCAGGACAAGATGGGCAGGAGAGAGGATGTGGGACCTTGGCCCACTTCAGTGATGCCTCTCAGATTTATAGACCTGAACAGGAGCATTATTTGGCCTTTAAAGTGCAAATAACAAGAAGAGTTCCTGGCTGCTAGTCCCTTTTTTTTCATTTTCCAACATAGTAGTAATCTGTTAATTGCAATGCAGCTTCCCTCCTAGTCTTAAAGCACTTTCCATAAGATACCCGTCTTGCACATGGGGTATCTGAGGTAAGTGAAGATAATATGACCATTCAGCAGCAGAAGTCGATGCAGAGCACACACTCCCTTCTTCTCAGCCCTGGGCTGAATACTGTAGACTTCGGATAAATGCACATTTTACAGGAACAAATAGATTCTCAGTACCGTGGCTCCAGGGGGCTGTGGAGACCATGCCAGCTGGATCTGCCTGCTCCCCCAGTTCAGCCAGCTGGTTCTGCAGACCAGTCCAGAGCAGGAGCCCATCCCCTGGAAACCGCGGGCAGTAGCAAAGCAGGTCCTGCCTCAAGTCATGTAGTAGGAAGACTCTGTGAGCACAAACATACAGTTTTGTGTAATCAGTGAAACAGCAGACACTGTGTTCTGCCCCTGTGGAATGATTCCAGTATGAGTTCAGATCCAGGCAAAATGACTGCTCATATGATAAAATTGCTCTTTGTCTTCTTTTTGGCATGAAAAGGCAGAGCATTTCTTTTAATAAAGGGCAGGCATGTCCCTGTTTCTCTGTCCTTTTTTACTGTTTTCTTACATTTTTTTGTTCTGCCTTCAAAAAATGGATTCTGGAAAGAGATGCGTCTTAGAAAGGAACTCTCATCAGCTGAAATGTGTCCAATATATATTTAAGTTAAAGAGTATTAAGCCTTGTCCAAAAATAAAACGAGTGTAAAAGGTAAGAATGCCTGCAGGCTTGATTTTTAAAGATATGCATTTTTCTTCATGTTGCAGATCTCGCCTTGCAGATTTCTTCACAAACTGCCAGCCCGAGTCACGGTCTGTTAGTAGCTGTCTGAAGGAGAACTATGCTGACTGCCTCCTCGCTTACTCGGGGCTTATTGGTAAGAACACAGGGAAGGGTGGGGGTTTGCTCAGCCTAAGAAAAACACCCAAATGATATTTTGAAGGCCCACGTGAAATAAAAGCTGTGGAATGTAATACTGTACAACATGATACTAGGCAAAATTCTCCACCTAAGTCCGTTGGCCATGTTTTACCTTGGAGAGGTTCCTGCAGTAAATTTGACATTGCAAGGAATTTAGGACAGAAGATAAGGAGAGAAAGGTGCTTGAATTTGAAATAAACAAATATAAGCTAAGCTTACAAAGTAAATCTTATGAAGGTTATTGAATTTGATCAGGAGCATGAATCAGGAAGTTAAAAGGAACAAGTGAAACCACAGCTTGGTTGTTTTTGGTGTTATCTTCACCAGGTTGGGTAACTTAGCTCTTGGTCTTTTGGGAAAGTTTACAACACATTTGAGAAATGAGACAATAGACCATCTGAGCCTGGTTTCACTTCCAGCTACTGTTCTTTCCATGATGTCCACTCTAAATGTCTTCTGAGATGCCTGTCAATGGAGGTGAACCGAGACCATACTCTGAAATCCTCTTCCCTCCCCAGCATAATTCATTTTGTCTGCTGTCACCTTGCTGACTGTCAACAGGCACAAAGATGCCTTAATGCAAGCCATATTCCATATCCCGCATGTGGTATTTGATTTCTGGAAGAAGGATACCATCTCAGGAAGGTGACTTATTGTAGAAATACCATGGTTGGGCAATAAAGAATAAGTGAATGTCAAAACTCTGAAACAAACAAATTTAAAGGCCACCAGATAAGATGTTTTTAAGCTTACAGACTGCACCTGCTGCTATGTAGTAATATCCCTTTCTGTTGGCCGTGAAGGTCCCAGCTGAGGCCCTGAAGCAGATCCTGCTGTTAAATAAATGTCTCTGGAGATAATATCCAAAATAAAATATTTCTAAAATAGGCTGGGTTTGCTGAAAAATGACTGAAAGCTATATTCACTGGCTTATTGTTATTATTCTTATTACTCTAGCAGCTAGCAAGTGAAGTAAGTCCATGTGGCAACTGGTAAAATAAGATGTGATGGGTACAAAGGATATGCTTTTATGACTTAAGAGATGAAGACAGTATGCAAAGGGTATAACATATGAACAGTTATGACAGAATGTCATTTGACTCTAAAACAAAGAATTGGATAGCCTTGAAATCTGATCTAGTCAATGAGATTAAGAAGTCTCGCTGCTGGCAAACAGTAACTGTTACTAATAAATACTTCTGGGTAAGAGCTGCCAAGAAGTTCTTCCTGGACCTAGTGAATTTTGCTGGCAGTTTTGTTTGATCCATTTTTCAATTTAACCCCAAGGATGACCCAGTTCATACAGTCACATGTTTTTGTGTTGCTGTGGATGACCGTGCTGCAAAACACTGTCACACATCACAAATGTGGAATGGATCCCTAAGGAGCTGAAATCAAAAGGAGATCTAATTTTCAAAGAGAAACCCAAATATTTTTCTTCCTGCTAGCCCCTAGACACATGAAAAAAAGATAGGAACTGCCTAGTGTTACAAGACATTTTACTTCTGGTAGTAATTCCGGTAAACCAAGACAATTACCAAAACAAAACTTTCACGTGCTAAAGCAGTAAATTCCTGCTTCTGGTACTAAGCTGATATACAAGTGGAGTAAATTATGTGAAGACTATCGAATTTGTAAGATGCTGAGACAGAAAGCAGAGGCACAATCTTTCAGATGTCTGCTTAATATGTGTAAAACACAGGAATAAGAGACAGACTGTGGGTAAAAGCTGTTACAGATCCATTCATTTATCAGAGCTTCAGGATCTCCAGGTGTTTTAATTAAGGTAAAATATTGTTCATTAAAATAAAATATTATTTCATTTAGCCATTTCATTAAATGTAGCAAAAATTGCACTTCCATAGAGTTTGTTCAGGAAATTGAGGATTCTCTGTGGAAGGTACAGTCAATGTGATTCTGCTGTCACATACAGTGATGTTAACTTCACTGAAATTAGTGTAATCCCACATGAAATGAATGACTGAAGTGGAAATAGAGTCAGGCACGTTTTTGTATGAGGTGCTTTACCAGTTAAATGAAGAACAGTCTATACAGGGTATTTTAAGGTTTGCATCAGTGTTATATATATATAATTTTAAATACATGCATATTTTACAGGAATTCTGAAAATCTTCATTCATCTCTTTAGGCTGCTTGTTGTAGTAATGGGGACAAATTAATATTAAAAAATAAAGGAAAAGTATTAAAATTATTAAATGTAGAATAAGAGTGGAGGTAGCCACATTGAGATTCAGTGCTTTGGTTCCAGCCTAGTTAAACCATCTGGACCTGTCTACATTCCCCGATCCGTTAGGTATTGCTCTATCTGCTGACTTCCAGATCTGCTATAGGATTTACTTTCTGACACGTTTTCCCTTGTCTTCAGTAAATTCAGTTTCCCTGGGATTCCCAGGAATTCCGTGAGAGTTCATAGGAGTAAATCGAGTCGTTTTGAGCCAAAGGAACTTCAGTCACATGCCGTTTGTCCTGGACTCACCATCTTAATTGACCCAAATTTGGGTGACCTTTTGGCAGCTTCAGGTTA
Source organism: Columba livia (assembly GCF_036013475.1). Classification (NCBI taxonomy): domain Eukaryota; kingdom Metazoa; phylum Chordata; class Aves; order Columbiformes; family Columbidae; genus Columba; species Columba livia. The sequence continues at coordinate 8,122,134 of NC_088607.1, forward strand.
ATTCTGCTTTTGTCTAAAATATGGAGATCTGACTGCCTGCTGAGACCACCACACAGCTATTTGATAGAACACAGAAAACCAAGCATGTCCGATTTTCCTGCCAACCACCATGGTTTCTCTGATCCTTTAGTGTCCTTCAGCAGAATTTCCAAGATGCCAGCTAGCGGCGGGAAGGGGGGAAGGGGCGAGCACACACATTGCAGGGAAAAAAGAAAATCCACCCCAGGAAACTAAGCATATAATCCGCTTGGTTTCACATCTGCCCCCGGGTTTAAATGACAGGCTGATTTTCTACTAGCTGCTCTTTCAGCCACTCTGTTTTTGCTGGATATACAGTTCATGTGCTGTGTATACACTTTCCTTGTCCTGTCTTTCCTGTGTTCATCAACTCTGATCATAGCTTGATATCTGTTAAACTTTTAGCCCTTGTCTTGGCCCATTTTAATTCCTTCATTACCTCGCAGAGATAAGAAAGTCTTACCCCAGCGGCATTTTTAATTTCCTCAATACCTTTTTGTTTTTTTAACCCTTCACTAAGCATTTGCTACTTAACTTTTTTTTTCTTTTGAAGCCTACTCTTTTCTTTCCATTTGCAAAAATCCTCTTGATTTTAATTTCTCTCACTTCTTTTCAGATCATGTCACATGGTTGAAATAGTGTACTGAACCATCAAACCAATAATGGACAGATATTTTAATTTGTTTTATTTTAATTTGACATCATTCCTCTTCTATTTATCTACTTTCAAGTTTTCATTAACGGTGCAAATGATATTTGCCTATTCTACTAAATTCTCTACCTCCATTTAATAAATTTTGAACTGTGCTATTTACTCATGTGCTAATCTCATGTAGAGTTTGAGTGGTTATTACTACAACTATCTGTTAGAAGCTGGAAGTAGATAAAGGTACGGGATTACATTATAATTTTAAAACATCCCAAAACAAGACAAAAGATGCTTTTTGTGAGTTTGGCGGTGGAACTGCATTCATTTTCACATACATTACTGCCTTTCTCAGGACAGCCCTTAATGTCTGTTCTCCTTTGTCCCCTGTGTCATGTATGAAGCATTTTGCATGTTGATTTGTTCAGTTCCCAGCACTGCCTGGTGACTGAAAGGCTTTTTGACGTCATTCTGTGATTTGTGTTATTTCTAATGTTCCTGTTTTGTAGCTTGGTGTTTGATAGCCCTTTCCTGTGTTACTGCAGACTCTTAGACTCTGGACCTATGGACCAAATTTTCTCTGCTAGCCTACATTTTGGGTCTCTAATACTTATCCTTCATCTATTCCATCTTCTTAATGACTACCTTGATGTCAGTTTTGAAGAGATGTGACCACATTTCCACATGATATATAGCCTGTCCTAGAACTGTAGATCACCAAGGAACATGTTTCCTGAAACAACTGTCATCAGTACAAGTCTGGGGTATCTGCCATTTTTTATTCCATTTTTCCTGTTTGGTCAGACAAATAAAATAAATGCTCAAGCTTCTCTATCCTTAGGGAAGTTTGAGATCTTTGATCTGCTGGGGCGATGCTTTCAGTGAGATACTGATTTGAATAAGTGCTGATCATATAACTTGCCTGATCCAGATGAATGATAAACAGTTGCTGTATATCTTTTAAGAGACAAAATGCATTCTTTGGTTTCATTGCATTCTTGATAGCCTTGAGTTGACATATAAATGTGAGAGTATTTACCCAAGAATTTGTAATGAAGTTAGAAAGAACCTTGTGGTTTTAAGTTGTTGACAATGCTTAGGAAAAAATCACTATGCAGAAAAAGTAGTGTCACAGCAAGATTAATAGTAATTTATTATCTGCAAAGAATTTACTGTACTATTTTGTGCATGCTGGTTATGTTTTTGCTTTGTTCATTGCCATAACCCACTCTCTTGGCAGGTCCCTAATGAGCACTCAGGGGTTAACACACTCCCAAGATGTATTAGGGCTCCTCTCAGCGTGATTTGTGTTTTCCTTGCATTCTAGGCTGGCTGCAGACTCAAGGAGGACGCTCAGGTCTTGGTGTCTAGTTTCAGCCATTTATTTACAGATAAGACAAAAAAGATTAAAAACACAACCAAGGAAGAAAAACTGGATTTTTAGAGTGCAGCTCTAAGGGCGCAGGTCCGCATATGTTTGATTTGGCAGCAGAGCCCTTTTAAGAGGTTCCCTCCTTCTCACAATCCATCCCTCCCTGTGCCGTGGTTTCCCACCTGTCAGTTCTGCTGGTGCAGCTCTCTGTGGGAATGCAATGTAAACATATTTGGAGGAAAGTAACGGGTCTTCTATGTGTGTCATGTTACAGTCCCTCAAGTGGTTGCACTCAAAACATGCGAGGGTGTGAAGTGTGGCACAGCGCTGGGTGGCAAAGGGAGCCAGGAGCTGTTAATTCTGGAAGGTAGAGCCCTGCCAGGGCTCTGCATTGTGAATCCAGCTCTGAATACATGATTTACCAAGGGCTGTTTGCTGTCTTCTTCTTATGGAGAGAACATTTCAGTACAAAGGCTGCTCACGGTACTTTACTTCACCCTTGTTAACAGGCACGGTGATGACACCAAACTACATAGACTCGAACAGTCTCAGCGTTGCCCCGTGGTGTGACTGCAGCAACAGCGGTAACGACATAGACGAATGCCTGAAATTTCTGAATTTCTTCCAGGACAATATATGCCTTAGTGAGTACAATATTAGAAGTCTTTAAGTGTGTTTTACTATGTTTTCTGGAATTTCTTTACTGTTTAAATACGTTATGATACATCAAGACCATCTCTTACAGTCTGTAAGCATGGTTTTGCTGTAGGTGTAGAAATTAAAGAAGCAAATATGCCTGATACTGTGGTTTATGGCCAAGATTGCAAATGTGAGAAGCTCTTGGAAAAGAAATACAAATAGTAAAGTTGTGTCATATAGATATTTGTTTACATCACAGATCATGCTTGGACCCTAACAGTCAGGCAGCAGCTGTACCAAAAAATTGCAGCACCTAAGGGGCTTCTGTATAATTTAAGAACTTCATATAAAAAAAGACATGTAGTTTATGATATGAAGGATTTGCTGTAGGTAAGTATAAATTGGATTGTGCTTTCAATTTATAGCTAAGCTTCAGGTTTTGTAGGCTACTTGATCTCAGATGCCTGGTTTTAACATAGGTCTGGATGGTACCTAATTTCAAGATTTTGTTAAATTATTGATTTTTTTTCAGTCAAACTCACTTCCAAATTAGGGACTGTTATAAATTCCAGAATAGCTCAGTGGAGTCGATTTTGGCAGGTTCTCCTTTCAAATTTCCTGTCTGCCTGGAGCAGCATAATTGGATGATGTGGAGTGTGCATCAGAGTTTTAATTTTGGACAAATGAGGAGACCAAAAGAGCCTTGCGTCCCCAGCCTAGCAGAACAGGAGTTGAAAAGATACGTGATTGTCCTTTGAAATTACATTAGAGGGGCAAGCCCAGGGTGGGAAAAAGATTACTTAACCTAGAGGACAATGTTGGCACAAGGTCAAAAAGGGAGATATTTGCCATACATATTTAGGCTCAAAATTGGAAAAATGTTAACCATCAAACTGAAGTTAAGAAATAGGCTTCCATCAGGGGTTTTGAGGGTAAAAACATCTTACCAGTTTTAAAGGTTATATTTCATCAGCTAATTAAAAGAAGCATACATCGTTGCTTTTCTCAAAAACAGCAAAGGCAGACTGTCCCATCCAGCCTTATGTATTTGAGATAACGCTAATGCAGGGTTTAGTCTGTATTTTAGTATAATGCAGGGTTTAGTCTGTATTTTAGTGTAGTGATCTGAAAATTTCCATTGGTAGCTTCCCAATGGGCAGCATGTTGTGAAGGCATGGGGAGCTTTGCATACAAAGAGTGATTTCAGTTGCTGTTTGATACACTATTTCTTAAGCTTTGGAAGAATGAATCCATCACTCAATATCATTTAACCAAAAAACCCAACAACAACAACCAACCAAACAACAAACAAACAAAACAAAAAATAAAACAACAACACCCCCCAAAACCAAACCAACCAAACAACAACAACAACAAAACCAACAGGAAACAGGTCGGACCGTTATTGGGTAAAAGTTAGCAATATAGCATCAGACCATCTTCAAACCTAATGGGGCTGCCATTTACTGTAATAGTTCAGATTTTATTCATTTTTGAATGTAGTAATTGCTAGAATGTTACAGGTTCTTTTTAGAACATGAAGAACTTTCTTTTGCTATTGGTGTCAAAGCATTAATGAAAATAAATCAAAGACATTAGGGGTTACTGTGAGACAAATTATAGTCATCCTTGCTGTTAAAGATGTCTTCATGAAGAAATTGAAGATGTCTCTGATTTATAAAAAGTTTTTTCTCTTACAGAGAATGGGAAAAGTTCCAGTTATTTTTTTCTAATTGTTATTGTCATTAATGGGCCTTGCAGTGCCTGAAGAAAATGTCATTTGTTTATCGGATGATATAAATGTCCCTCCCATTTCTTTTAGACAAAACAAAAATCCTTTTTTCACAGTGGGATCAAACTAGGAATTTCTTGCTTGTCTGTTTTGCTAAAGTATACTTGCCATTCAAACTAGAAAACAAACCAGTGATTTGGGGCATTTACAGAAGATGTGGGAAACTTAGCTGAAATATTTATTCAAAGCCCCAGTTTGTTTTTTATGCAAAGCGGAATAGCTGAGACTGCACCCTGAGGGCAGGAAACATAGGGTGACATTCACACCTGAAGCTGAGTTTGCCGTGTCCTACGTACACACCTGAAATCCTGGTCTTTCTCGCACCTCTGTATGCACTTGCCCTGAAATTCCAGTCTAGAGCTGAAGAGCCTTTTGCAAAAGATGTTAAGTTGAAACTAGAGGGGATATTGTGATTTCAAAAGGTGGGTGTGAAGATTCCAGTCTGTTTTAAAAATTAGTCCTAACAAAGACAAACATTGCCTTCTTTTATTTTTACATGTATTAGATAGTTTCTTCAGCTTGGCAATTTTCCTGCAGAATATGTGTTTATATCAGAACTGTGAAATGGGCCCAATCTCAAGAAAGCTAAACATCCCAGTTAATATGCCCTAAATAAGATATATTCCACCCTAAAATTTGGGGCTGCATATTACCTTTCTTGTACTTTTATCATCTTTATTGGAATATGCAGGTTTATGGGAAATATTACAGTGGTCCAAATTGCTGCCTGACCAGTTAGGATTTGGCCCATTTTAAATTCTGGAAATCCATCTTAAGACTTTTTTTTAGCTGCTCTGTGAATGTCATGGCATACTCTAGAATTCCTACTGAACTGTATAGGATTCAGTATATTTATCTATCTGTTCAAAGGATTTGCTCGCACCTGCTTTATACTGCAGTAAAAAGAATTGGTAAGTGGGAGGAAAAGCATAAAACCATGAGTTAGTTAATAAAAATTATTGAAAGAATCTTTACTAGAGCAGTTATACACCTTTTGGTCATTATGTTTTTTGAAATATGTATGACAACAAAATATAATATGCATATTTATAATATAATTTGTGTGTTTGAAGTATTACAAAAATATGAGGAGGAATGGAACACCTCACCTATGAGGACAGGCTGAGGGAGTTCGGGTTCTTTAGGCTGGAGAAGAGAAGGCTCTGAGGAGACCTTAGAGCGACTTTCCAATGCTTAAAGGGGGCTTAGATGGGGACAGATGTTTTTGTAGGGTCTGTTATTATGGGACAAGGGTAATGGTTTTAAACTAAAAGAGTGGAGGTTCAGGCTGGACATGAGGAAGAAATTTTTCACCATGAGAGTGGTGAGAGCCTGGCCCAGGTTGCCCAGAGAGGTGGTGGATGAACCATCCCTGGAGACATCCCAGGCCAGGCTGGACGGGTCTCTGAGCAACCTGAGCTGGTGAAGATGTCCCTGCTCATGCAGGGGTGGCACTGGATGGGCTTTGAAAGTCCCTTCCAACCAAACCATTGTATGATTCTGTCATAGAATAGATGGGTTAAAAAGGACCCATAAGGATCGTGTATGATTTTATGAAATAACTGAAGACAACAAATTGTAAAGACTCCTATTACTTAGAAAACTGGAAGGACTGCATCTGTTCCTGTAATCCTCTTTGCAATAATGGAAGCAAAGAGTTACTGTTACTTTAGGAAATCATAGGAAAATATTGCTTTATGAATTGCCTTATTCAGGTGAAACCAAGAAAAATATCATTCCACTCTTCCCTCTTTATCTCCATCAACCCAGCTGATTTTGGTGCTGATTTTGGTTACAAATTCTTCTATTTGCACACTGGAGTTCTGAGACCTGATATCAGAGTAAAAAACATCTTCTTTTCAGATGAGAATTAAATGTAAATTATTTTATAAGGCAAGGAATACTACTGAGAAGAAGTATTAATAACTTCCACATATTAGTCCCCAGTGAAACTGTTTGATTTCTTGTACAAAGAATTTGAAATAAGAAATCCCTAAATCCATGTTGAATCCCCAAAGACCTGATTAAAAACTGTTTTTCTATTTGTTTATAAAAAGCCCCAACCAATTTACTCTTGCTATAAACACACTCTTTAATCCCATGAAACTATGATAAGCTTTTTAACTTTTATATTCCAAAGTTTTAGTTTAAGCATACTTCCCTCACCTAATTATGCAGATTTTGATTGAAAACTGTAAGGAAAAGATTGTCTCAGTTAAACCATTTTGTAGTTACAGGCATATTAGTTTTACTACAACAAGCTGTAGAAATGAAATAATAATTTGCCTGCCTTCTGGTTTTATTTTGCTGTTACACCACCTGCCTGAATTAGGACATAACATTCAAGCTGTATTTTAAATCTTGAAAGTAAATTTTTGAGGCTTTTGGATGCTAACCAACGTGATTACAGTAAGTTCTAGAGCTGCTGTCAAGAATTACTGGGCACATTACAAAGAAGAGGCTGCACCAGGTAATTATGTGACCCCAGACACTTAGTTCATGTTTCTGATATGTTCAAAATTAAGACACATTTTTCAGCACAAAAATTGAGTTTCTATAAATACACATTTTCAGTGGAATAATAATAATCATCATGATTAAAAAGTCAGTTCTGCTTTCTGCTATTTGTTTAGAAATAGAAAATTACCTGTAATCTATTTTTACAGAAAATGCAATTCAGGCCTTCGGCAATGGTACCGATGTGAATGTGTGGCAGCCAATCTTACCAGTACAGACCACAACAGCCACAACTACAACAGCTTCCAGACTTAAAAACACAGGTTCAGAGGCCACCAACAATGAAATACCCACCCACAATGATTCACCAGCATGTGCAAACCTGCAGGTAAGAGTCTTGTACTTGTTGCAGTGCATAGATGAAAGTTTTTCATAGGAATGTGTGCAGAGTAATCTCCTGCTGCATAAAGAGATTCCTGCTTAAATTGGCATATCTGTTTGTTCCCGTGTTGTAGTTATAAGCCAAATATATTGTAAAATATGAGATACTCTTGTTTTAAATCAGAAACATGCGTACTTCAAAGTTGACTGTATTGCATTTCTGACACAGAAACAGGGTGTAGTATTTAATTTGTTATCACAGGTTTGGATATGAATGTGGCACTCTCCAAACCCTGCCAGGATATGTCAGATTAAATTAATCCCCTGAGTAATCCAAATTCAGAGGGAACTCTTAATGTCAGCTAGCATGTATTGCTGCTGTCTTTCTTATGTTATTGGCAGTAAACTTTAGAGGTTTTCTGGCTGAGTAGGTCTGTGTATTCGAGAATATGTGGTGCTGCAAACTACATGGTGAAAAAGCTGGACAAAGACAGAAGCTATTTTGAATCAGGAACTTTCCTGAACTGGGGTCAAGGTCACACACAATGTGATTTTGGCCAGTGGCTGTAGTGATTTTCTTTGACACATCAATTAGGCTGTTTGTGATGCGTCATTGATTCTGGATTTAAAGAGGCTCATCGCTTGCTGAAGGCAGTAGGTGCAGCTCTTAGAAAGTCTGAAGAACTTGGGCAGGAGACAACAGCAAAATCAAGGCAGGAAAGAGGTAACAGGAAATATAAACTGAAAACATCCTTAGGCCAGATTAGAATCTGGGATTATAAACATTGCTGGTGTTTTAAATGCAAAACTAGGTCAGGGATAGATCAGATTGGCCTGTTTATTTTTGCCTTTATAGAAGGAAAATTGCTACGTGGCGCAAATTAAAATGTCCGAGTTTTAAGGTCTCATCTGGTATTAAGATTCTTTTTTTTCTGGATTCCCCAACTCTTCCACACTTGTAGCATTCACATTTCACTTATAAAAAATTGATTTTGTATTCTTCATATTAAACTGTATCAAAGTTTCCATGTTCCCGAAGATGGACGGTTTGTATCTCTCAGAAACATTGTACTTAATTTTTCCTGCACCACTCTCTCACCTTCAGTCCTTTTCTAGTTTCTCCATTTATTTTGCATTGGCAAATTGCATGTGAATTAACATTTCTTAGAGTCATTACAGAGTCACAAAGTATATGGGGTTAATGGTATGTAGTGTTGAGTTTAGGTCCTTCTGTTTTAATTCTGTTTTTCTTATCTGTGCCTTCATTATTAGTTAAGATTTGTAAGTTATTGACAAGAGGGAGATAGTTTTTGGAATGTATTTCTATATGCAGTAGTCATTTTACCAGATAGAATATGCTAAAGAGTAAATGTAATCTTTTAAACCTGAAACTTGGAATATCTTGCATTTAAAGCAGGACCTTGATAGGCTAATATTAATTCACTTCATGTTATATTAAAATGTTGTTTTATGGGAGAGATCACATTTTACTTCAGTGTTTATAGAGTCCCCTACGGAGTAAGGCCTCCAGATGCTACCAAAGTACACATGATTAATAATGAACTGAAGAAATGGCAAGTGATCACAAATCCCATTGGATTTGGTTTGATTTGCAAATGTTGCTCAAGCCTGAGTAGATGTTCCAGTGTTTTGAAAATGAATTAAGTTCTTCCCTGTCCTTACTTCTGTTACTCTGGCATATTGAAGTCACATCGCCGCACATGGGTTTATCAGCACGAGTTTAAAGCTGTTATGACTTCAAGTGCACCCCCGATATACTTGACACGAGAACTAAAGGTCTGTAGGGAAAATGATCTCTGCTGTTTTGTAGAAACTACAGATAACTCTGCACCGAAAGGTCACTAAGTTATGTGAGTCAAGCAGTTTTATTCTTGTGAAGTACACCATTCTGGTGCTCAGTACTTACTTGTGTCAGAACTGAAACACAGAGAACAAAGCTCTTATATTTTAATGCATTTTTCAAAAAATAGCTTACAAATAGAGCAAAAACAAGCCCGCACTTTTTAAAAAAGAAACCTGTGTGTGTTGGACAGTATGGTGCCACTTTGCATGTGAGACTTAAACCTCAATGCAAATTTTACAAAAGAACTAGAGGCATTCATATAGCGCTTGGAGAAGGGTATTCATTCCAAGGCTCTCCTCCCATGAAAAATATGCCTTTGTAGTATTTTCAAAACATGAACCAGTGCGACCAAAAGCAATCTCAAGGGCTTTGTTATATGCTTAGCAGTTGAGCTGAAAGGTTTCAAAAAAGGCAATATAGCCTAAACAGTGTGAAAAGTAGAGTTAAAAGCATTAGTCTCAGCACAAGAAGACAATGGCAGAGAGGGGATAAGGAAATGATCATTGAGATGCCACAAGGCTGCACATCCTAGTTAGTGGGTTTCAACCTATAGTGGAGGAAGAGCGAGCAGGAAGTGACTGATTAGTATAAATTGCCATAGAAATAAATACAGTAAGGGAAGAAAGAGCAGGAAGTGATTGATTAGTATAAATTGCCATAGAAATGCGCAAATACTAACCTCCCGGGCTTGTAAAATACAGAGCACTAACCCAGTCTGCCAAGAGTGTCACTGGCTGAGCAATTTTTGATACATTTTTTTCTGACTTGTTCAGAATGGTCGTATGAAAAGCCAGAATACACTAATGGTTTTGTCACTGTGCCATGTTCTTCTGTACACATGTAAACCTGGGAATGGGAAGGGTTGTGGATGCTTAAAGAAACTATTAAATACTCTTTGTTTTCTTGTACTCACTATTTATTTCAAATACCTGTTAAAGGTAGTTTTGTTTCAGTGATGCTATTTAGAAATTGTTCTTCATTTCAACTTAGCATTGCTACAAGAATTTACCATTCTCCCATTATGGTGGTATTTTCTTATTTCTTATTGGTACAGAGAAATGTTGATTTCTGATGTATGCTTGTTTTATGTTTACATATGCATGGATTTGTGTAACATACTCTCTTTTTCTATGCTTAAATTAAATCAGGACTCCAGCTTTGCCAGAAAGATGCTTAACTTTGTCAAGCATCCTATGAATTATTTTATAAACCTGGCTTCTAACAAAGTTTGCTAAACACAGAGAGTAAATAGTAGTTAGTTTTATATAAAATGCTATATTCAAGTATTTTTTGATGTACTTGACATCTTGCAAAGTGTTCTCAGCACCACATAAAAATAATTTATAAATACTGTGATCAAAAAGGTGGACGAATGCCAACAGCATGTTCCTTATACAGGCGTATTTTATTAAGTAATTGCTGTTCCAGTCTTTTTTTTTTTCTGATAGCTCTGCTTTAACGTTTTCTGTTTAACTGACATATTTGTTTATCCTTCATTCTGAATCGTAACTCGTTTTCAGTACACCAGTCAAAAAATGGTTGTGGGCTTTCAGTCTCACGTTCTAGTGTATCACCACTGCTTGAACCGTCATGTTGGATTATTTAAAAAGGACAAAAGAATGAGCTTGGATGTGTGCTCACACCATGTATTCTTCAAGAAAAAAAGCTGCTTCTGCGTTTAGGAGATATGCATGGAACTGAAAAGATGATAATGAAATAAACTTAAAGTGATAGATTAGTCTAGATTAGTCCAATTGTTTCTACATCAGCATTAGAGATAAAGAAAAAAACTAAGACTTTCATGCTGGGATTGCTGTAATATTTTAGAGGACATTTTGGGCAAGACAGAAATGATGGAAGTCAAACTAGTTAAGGACATTTAAGTCTGAATTTATGCATCAAAATCTATCAGCTCCCTAGCTAGCTCTATACTTCCCCCCCCCCCCATGTTTATTATGATTGTCATGCTCTAGTTAACCTTACTTTAGCATTCAGATGGAATTTAAGGTTTTTGTGCTTTTGAAGAAGTGTAAGCAGCAGACGTACGTAATTGAGATACATGGCCCTTCAGAGTCCAGTTCATGAATGTCTTTGTACTCTCAGCAGCAAAATTAAAAAATGATGAGATAGGAATTTAAAAGCTCAAATATTTTGTGGGGAACAAGGAGAAAATGAGAAATCCAGATACTTAAATTTGTCGTTTCTTTCTATTTGCATGTAAGATTAGCGAGTGATTAGAACAGACATGGGTCATATGGCGAGCTGTTCTTCCACAAATTCACATAATGCCCTATAAACTTGGAATTTTAAAAAATACCTATTATGGTAAGCCTTAGGACAAAAAAAGAAGACAGGACCCACAGTTCTCTGAGGAGACCAGGACTTAAACATGACTCAGACTGAAAATGGCTTTGCTTTGCATTTGTAGATCCATCTGCTGCAGATCTTCAGCACTGTGTAAGGATCTGCTAATCTGGTGTTTTAAGTCCTGTCTGTAATTATTTAATGTAGCTTCCCGTGTGCTAAATATTATTATAAAGCTTTGTGTAGGTGTTTGGAGAGGGTTAAAAGCTTCAGTGCAGTGTTCTGAGGATCAAGATACAGCAGGTGTGGAACTTCATGGACAGGTAATTGGGTGGTGGGTGAATATAAGCAGGAAACACGGGCAGCGTGTAGGTGTGTTGTTGATGAGGGGATAATGCAACTGCTGAGACAGTTCACTGGGATAGGGACAAAAGGAACTTGATTTATCCCCTGAGCACCAGTATTAATTTGCCCATATGCCTGGCACGCTCTTTCCCCCATCTGTTTCACACAGCCCGAGATCTTTCTGTTTCTTCTTGTTTTGTGAAAAAACAAGCACTGTCCTTTTCAAATGCTATGCCTGCTCTGTCTCTCTTGAGAAGTCACATTGGACCTCTTCTTCTGGGCATTGCAACTATGCAGAAAGTAATAGTCTTGGGCAAAAGATGGATAGGAATATAAAACTCCCAATGCTGTGCCAGAAAAAGAATAATATTGACTAGATGTTTCATATGAAAAGATTTCAATTTACCTCCTGTATTTCCAGGATTAGCTGACATAATGGGGTCAGCCTGCTGGTACAAGTGGTTTAGAGAACACCTATTGGCAGCTTTTCTTCTGAAAAAGCAACATCTTTAATTTGCTTCAGTAGCAATTCTGTTGTACCTAAAGAAGTCTTGTGTGCTTTACATGTTCAGATTAAAATCTGACTGACAGGGATAATTTCAAGTTTCATCTTTAATTTTATATTTCTAATTTGGGGAGCACTGAACAGCACTTCCTGTGTTTTACCAGAATGGAGATTGCTTGATTTCACTGCCATTGATTTCAGTGGGGTTAATCCTTGTTTGCTTCAGCACCGTGCTGGAACGGGTGCTCAAAAGCTGTAGATGCATGGAATTCCCTGCGACTGTATTAATTTTCTTCATGACTCTTGCACCTTTTGGACAGAACCAGAGAAGGTGAGGTCACCACAAGCAAGGGACAAGTTTGGGTTTTCAGTCTGTATAACAATCTCAGTGTCCAAAGGCAGGAAAGTGGTCGGCAGTCCAGCTGATTACTGTGCAAACAGTGGACCTCAGTGCCAAAAGGCAGCTTTGCAGAGAACGTATACATACATATATGCAAATGGAATCATAGACTGCTCCCACTTGGAACAAGGCTGTGCTTGGGTTCTTCACCATCTTTGCCAAAGATTTTCAGGACCACACATGATAGATTATTTTCAAGCTTGTGGAAATCCTGCTGAAGTTAAAGATCTGATTGACTGGTGCAAAAGTAGTTGCAGTTTTGGACCATGAATTTTAAATCATTATAACTATGCTCGATCACATCATTATTAATCAAAATGGGAACCATTACAATCAACGCATTTTCGCCAATGAGAAATAAGTTTGTTTATTCCTGTAGCATAAAAATCTGTGCTTCAGGATTCAACAAACTCTTGGAAAGCATTTTCTTCATCCTGCTGGTTGTGGAACTGTTTTACCTGCAAAAAGTTGTTGAGGTGCTTAAAGAAGTGATAGTCAGTTGGTGGGAGGTCAGGTGAATATGGCGGATGAGGCAAAACTTTGTAGCCCAATTTGTTCAACTTTTGAAGCATCGGTTGTGCAATGTGCAGTTGGGTGTTGTCATGGGGAAGAATTGAGCCCTTTCTTATTGACCAATGCCAGCTGCAGGTGTTGCGGTTTTTGGTGCATCTCATCAATTTGCTGAGCATGCTTCTCAGTGTAATGGTTTTGATGGGATTCAGAAAGCCATAGTGGATCAGACTGGCAGCAGACCACCACACAGTGACTATGGCATTCTTTTGGTGCAAGTTTGGCTTTGAGAAGTCCTTTGGAGGTTCTTCTTGGTCTAACCACTGAGCTGGTTGTCACTGGTTCATATGAAATCCACTTTTCATCGCACGTTGCAATCTGATCTAGAAATGGTTCATTGTTGTTGTGTAGAATATGAGAAGACAACACTTCAAAATGACTATTTTTTTCATTTTTCAGTCAGCTCATGAGGAACCCATTTATCTAGCTTTTTCATCTTTCCAATTTGCTTCAAATGCTGAATGACTGTAGAATGGTCGACGTTGAGTTCTTTGGCAACTTCTCATGTGGCTGTTAAAAGGGTCATCTTCAATGATTGCTCTCAGTTGGTCATTGTTAGCTGGCAGTGGCTGGCCACTGTGCTTATCTTCAAGGCTCTCATCACCTCTGTGAAGCTTCTTGAACCGCCATTGTGCTGTACGTTCATTAGCAGTTCCTGGGCCAAACGTGTTGTTGATGTTGCGAGTTGTCTTTGCTGCTTTGTGTCAAATTTGAACTTGAACAAGAAAATCACTCTAATTTGCTTTTTGCCTAACATCATTTCCATAGTCTAAAATAGATATAAAATAAACAGCAAGTAATAAGTCAGTAGCAAAAAAACATAAATTGATAAAGCCTGTTAAGATGATGTATAACATAACCACATTTATTGAAGAATGTATTCCAATCTCAAACGGCAAATTTCAACAATGCAAAAACCACAATTACTTTTGCACCAACCTAATAGCTGATTAATTTCTAAGTACAGAGAGTCTTTGGCCTCTCTTTTGAACATCAGAGGACCAGTTTGATGATGTAGCCAAGTATCACACTTTATAGGCTCAGGTGCATCATCTTAGTGTCAGCATTGTGATGAGACATCAGCCATCAGTAGTCAGTAGAAAATTGTTCTCATTTACCAGCCTTGGTTGAACTTGGTTCAACTGTAGTTGAACATCAGGCCCCCTTGCAAGATCAGTCACAATTTAAGGACTAAAATACAGGCTAAAATTCTCTGATAGTGTAAGTCAGCACATCTCTGTTGTTATCATCAGAGCTACACAGATGTACACTGGTTAACATTCAGTCTCTTTGGCATGTAGAGCTCCCTATAGGACTGGACCTTACAAATAATGCTCAGTACTCCGATGAAACATTTTTAATGTTGGAAGTCGGGTGTAATAAACTTATGTTATTGAAAGACAGCAAAATATGTTATTTTGCATATTAGAATTACAGTTTAAATTATGGTTTTTCGATTAGCATACTTTTCATTCTACCAAAATATTGTGCGTGTATACTGCTGGAGAGAATAATACTTTAGAATTATTTCATCAATGATAAAATATTTTACAGTTCATTAAAAAAAAGTTTTAATAGTCTGAGCATCTTTAGTGTATTATTATAATAATATGGCACTTTATAGCAGACTGTAAAACTCCAGACTACGGTTTTAGGAATCATGCAATTTTGTTTTATAGTTTAATAATTGTTCAATTGAAAATGAGTATGAAGTTACTAAAAACCAATTTAATGACTTACAAAAATACAGCTTTATTAAAATGTACTACACACCTTTACAGAAAATTGAAATTTCTATGGACAGATTATAGTTCTTATCCTCAGAAAGAATTTTAGGAATTATTGCTACTGAAAGCAGATGTAGCATTTGCAGTGTTCCCCCAAGCCACAGTTGTTTCTGTGTTTCACATCAATATCCTCTTATAGGAATACCCAAAAAAAAAGAAAAATTGCTAGAATAAACCTGAATGAGAAAATTGGATCACATCAGATAAGCCAAATCAAACTATTCATAGCCCATGTTATTACTTTATGTGGTTCTTCATCATATTAAATGAATTCCTAGTGTCAGCCAACTTTAGTTCTCAATCAAATATCTAGTCAATCATGTATTTCCCTTTTAAAACAGAGAGCTCACTATAGCCTGCAAAAAACAGCCATAAAATGGAGTACAGTACTATAATTTAATTTTAAGGCATAACTACTAATAATAAAAATTCTAGGTCATTGCATTGTGATGGTAGATGTTTAATCATATTGTCTTTGGAAGTATAGTTCCTAATATATTGTACATTTATGGGACTTGACAAAGTGCTTTGTTTAATACATATTGCTTGCTAACAGCAAATATTGGGTTTTAGCCGTGACTCTGCTTCCATTTATACTTGTTCAAGTGAAAGTAGCTGTGGTTTTGCCAGCCGGCTGACCTGGTTGTGAAGCGAGTAGAGGCAAAAGCGATCATGCCACCAGGTTTCTAATGGTATGGAGAACAAGAATAGAATCCTTGAAATCATTAGTGCTTTTTTGTTTTAGCTTGCAGAAGTCATACTTACAGACCAGAATCCCATCATACTAGCTATTCCACAGGCTCATAATGAAAAGGTACTCCGGGGCTTAAAAACCCAATGAATTACAGTGAACTTCGGTGAAGCTAAGATATCACCTCATAGCCTTTATTCTGAAAACCACACAGTGTATTTGAGTGCTCTAGAAACAATAAATATTTTACTATTATAAACTATGTTAATGGACTATGTTATCCTCAAAAATGTGTATCCACAGGGATACATGAGGAAAATCAAAGTAAGACTGGTACTACCTCAGATAATTAATGCATTTGTCAAAACAGAGATTTTTTGGTTTTAAAGTCTGAAAATAGCCCAGCAGTTGTCAGAATAGCTCAAAATTTAACAAAAAAATCTTGATCAATTCTACCATTTTTGCAAAGAATTGTTATTTTCTAGGCAAGCAAAAGGATTTAGCAAGACTTTTATCAACTGAGGAAGTGTGGTCTGGACGATCGGGTAGAGAGGCGGGCTGTGAACTGGCTGAAGGAAAGAAGCCAGAGTCGTGGTCAATGGGGCAGAATCCAGTTAGAGGCCTGTATCTAGCGGAGTGCCTCAAGGGTCGGTGCTGGGGCCATTACTGTTCAATATATTCATCAGTTACTTGGATGAGGGACTAGAGTGTACTATCAGCAAGTTTGCTCAAGACACCAAGCTGGGAGGAGTAGCTGACATGCCAGAAGGCTGTGCTGCCATCCAGAGACCTGGACAGGCTGGAGAGTTGGGCGGGGAAAAATTTAACGAAATATAACAAGAGCAAATGTAGAGTATTGCATCTGGGTAGGAACAACCCCAGGTTCCAGTGTAAGTTGGGGAATGATCCATTAGAGAGCAGTGTAGGGGAGAGGGACCCGGGGATCGGGGTGCACAGCAGGATGACCATGAGCCAGCACTGTGCCCTTGTGGCCAAGAGGGCTGATGGCATCCTGGGGTGTATTAGAAGGGGGGTGGTTAGTAGGTCGAGAGAGGTTCTCCTTCCTTTCTACTCTGCCCTGGTGAGACCACACCTGGAATATTGTGTCCAGTTCTGGGCTCCTCAGTTCCAGAAGGACAGGGAACTGCTGGAGAGAGTCCAGCTCAGGGCAACCAAGATGATGAAGGGAGTGGAGCATCTCCCTTATGAGGAAAGACTGAGGGACCTGGGTCTCTTTAGTTTGGAGAAGAGGAGACTGAGGGGTGACCTTATTAATGTTTATGAATATACAAAGGGTGAGTGTCACGAGGATGGAGCCAGGCTCTTGTCAGTGACAAACAATGATAGGACAAGGGGTAATGGATTTAAAGTGAAACATAAGAGGTTCCACTTAAATTTGAGAAGAAACTTCTTCTCAGTGAGGGTAACAGAACACTGGACCAGGCTGCCCAGGGGGGTTGTGGAGTCTCCTACTCTGGAGACATTCAAAACCCACCTGGACA
This sequence comes from Columba livia, assembly GCF_036013475.1. Taxonomy (NCBI): domain Eukaryota; kingdom Metazoa; phylum Chordata; class Aves; order Columbiformes; family Columbidae; genus Columba; species Columba livia. The sequence goes on from NC_088607.1 coordinate 8,139,407, forward strand.
CGTTCCTGTGTAGCCTCATCTGGGTGTTCCTGCTCCAGCAGGGGGATTGGGCTAGATGATCTTTTGAGGTCCCTTCCAATCCCTAGCGTTCTATGATTCTACGATTCTATGAACTGTATTTTTAAACACTCTTATTGAAGCAGATATTGGTGGTTTTGTTTTGTAGTGTGATGGCTTAAGACAAATGACAGTGTGGAGGCTAAATAATTTTGGATAGCAAAGCATTTTAATCATAGATGCATACGGTTTTATGAATTACGTACCTTCTCCATCTGCAGGGTATGGTGCAGAGGGGTTGAGAAGTCAGGGGAGCAGCATTGCAGTTTGTTGCTCAACCTCTTCGTTCCGTGGGGGAGGCTCACTCCAGGAAGGAGACCATGGTGTGTTGTGCACAGACATGAAGTTTGTCTCTTGTCCTGCTCCCTGAAATCCCCAGAGAATGGACAGATGGTCCCAGATCCTGGAGCAGGGTTGTGGGGCTGCCCACCCCAGCGTCTTTTCCCAACATCTTTTTTTATGAGTCCTTGGGTATATGAGTGGGTAGAAAAGAGCTCACAGATGACTACTGCATTCAAATAATGCTATAATTCTCTGATTTGCTGTCACTCTTGCTGGCTCTTACAGTCTGCTTGTTGCAGACATTTCTGGACATTTTTGCACTGCTTAATAATCAACAGGTTGTTTGCATAAAATAGCTATTTATTTCCTAGAGCACACCAAACCCATGCTGTTGTTTGGGACAAGCTGTCGATTGTTATTTTGCCTACTGCTACATTTATTTTCAGTCCAAAATAATTTTTAAAAATATAGGAATTGGGTAGGATGTAGAAGCCACTGCCCTGTTGTGGCGGGTCCTGAGCAGTTATCGAGCAGAGTTCTCAACAAGCCTTGGGAACCTTGTGCAAATGTTTAATTGTCTATTTCTTAGTAGTTTCAAGTGCTCAGATTGTTCCTGGTTTTAGCTGAATCATTGTGAAGAACATAGTAGAGTTAAAGCATTTGAGGAAGGTGTATGAATTTGAGTACTACAGTGCTCAGAAAAAAAAGGATAACCTGATGTTATCCACTGGATGAAAATGGGCTTGGAGGCATTTACCATATTCTCTCCTTTTATGCATCTCAGAGAACTTGCCAGTTGTGGAAGTGGATGTGGCAGCTTTGTTCATCCTCTTACCCTCAGTCTCATGGGAACATTACTCTCCCTGGCACAGAACTGTGACCTTTGCTCAGGAGGTGTAAACATCTCTGCAGCACCAGCAAAGAGGATCACGCTGCTTTTGGAGAGATAGGTTCCCTTAAACTCATACACAGATAGCAGCTCTAAGCATCTTTTTTAAACACCTTCCTGTACTCTTGGAAACGCTCCCTATTGGAAATAATAGAAATTGAAGAAATGCACTATTTTGTCATGGAGGAAAGTTCTCCTTCAGGAAATAATAACCAAGACTAGTTCTGCCTATTTATGGGATGAGAGTTGTTAGACTATTAGTCTCAATTTACTGGCATATCTACTCCATCTCTGAAACCTCACTTCCAGTTAACCATTAGCCTTTATTACATCCTTTTTCTAGCTTTTTTTTTTTTTTGGTCCTTTCTTCTTGCAGATCCATTCTGTCATCTTTGAGCACTCGGCTGCCTCATAGACTTTTTCTGGTAGGAAATCATCAGTATACGTTTTTCTGTATTCCTTCTAATGATGTTATGGCTAAATGCAGATTTGCGGGGGGACAGAAAGACTGCTCAAGCTGAACAGGAGTGACACTGGGCCCGTATGGCACAGGAGGAGTCACCATGCCACCGCTGGCTTGGCTGCCTTGGGAGCTACAGTGGGGAAGGGGGAAGGAGCTGGGGGCTGTGGCCATACTGGGGTGCAGGTAAGAGGTTGGAGTAGTGCTGTATTTTGATTATGGAAAAAAAAAGTATGAGGCAACCCCACTTCCTTATCCTTGATTAAAGACGATACATTGCCTTCCTGTGCCAACAGCACACCCAAGTACATGAAATATGTTTATGCATATAAAGTCATTTCAGTCTAAAGAGGCAATCACACAGTGTAATGAAACTCTGCTTTTGTTTATACACTTGTAAAAATGGAATAACTCCACAGTTGTGTACATTGCAATTATCCTTAAGTGTATGTTGTAATCATCAGTTACTCCTTAGGTATCTAGACATCATTCTTTGATATTTCTATGTCACCCATAAACTAATGTTCTTTAAAAATAAGCTAGTCAGACTGACAGTTATCCTGTGGCAGATGTGATCAAAAGCATTTCAGGAATAATAAAGAAGATTTTTTTAGGAATAGTTTCTTCCTTGTAACCAGCAGCAAATTAAATATAGAAAAGCCCAATGGAAATTAGAATACAATAATAAGTAATCAATCTAAATCATACATTGGTGACAAGGCAGCATAGCTGCAAAAATAATATACTGTTGAAGAGCTAAAATTTGGACCATGTTCCATAGCATGCCTAAATTTTTCAAGTAGTCAAAGCAAGTTTATAGGACAGAAAATGTAACACAGCCTTCTAACCAAATTGGTTAACATATACTCTTAATTTAAAAAAAAATATTATTACAAAACTTCTGAATATAAACATATTTTTGGTTCTGCTTTTAGCCTTTCTGCTCATTTTACTTAAAGTCATCACTGTACATTGGTAATCAAACACAGGAAATAAATCACACCCTGTATCTCCTATCTTTTTATCCCTATGACTTCTAATCAGCTGTTTGACCTGCATAATAGATCTATACATTACCTTCAAACCATCTACTCCACAACATTTTTCAACTTGATGTTGAGTTCTAGAACATGGGTATTTGTTCCATTTCAGTTCCTTGCCTTCAAAATCAATAGCAGTTCAAAATGTTTATTGTAGTCTGTACTTTGGAGAATGAGAGACGAACTATTTCACACCAAATTGTAGTTCTAATCAGTGGGCTTGGCCTAATAATCCCACCTGAGGTTAAGCCCTTCTGCGTGCTTAGCTCTTTCTGTGAGCCACAAGTAAACAGGCTCACTCTTGTCCATAATGCAGGATATTTTTTCATAGGTTCACTCAGCATGTGTCCTAAAGAATTATAGGATTATCCTCCCTCATGTCTTTCTTAAAAAAGAATTAGGTATTCAGGGAAGTAATTTACTAAATACTGCATTACATGGTAGTACTTTATTTTTCCAGATTGGCATTTTCAGAAGCCTCAAGTTGTCCCTAATTCAAGGCTTGACATGCATTACCACATGCATATAAACATGTACTGAATTCATGCTCAGATTTGAAATGTGTGCGTTCACATTTGTTATGTACATGGCAGGTAAGACATGTACCAGGCAGGATCTAAATAGCTACCTGCAGTCATAAGTACTTAATTTGTGCAAACAGTTGGATTGTAAGTAGGCATGTAAATTAAGTGTGCACAGATGAAAGCAAAGCAGTTACAAGTATCTGCGAAAACTCATTCCTAAATTTGTGTCTGCACAAATGTAGAAAAGCAGTTTGCTCAGAACTTTTCTGATCAACAGTGTTTTTTTACAATCGCTTGTCCTCCTCTAGAAAAAGGTGTGCATTAAAAGTTGCATGTATCCAAATTAAATTGTTGAAGACCATTATATGATGAATTCTATGTCAGTATGCTATTCTGCACACTTCAGTCACGTATGCACTGTAATTATCTGGTTCTGAGGGCAAATTTAGGGATCTGTTCCTGCAGGCAACCGCCTGGATACAATTTCAGAAGTCAAATGCGAATTCAGAAAGAAAAAATGTCCCTTTTTTTTAATAATGATTTTGAACTTAATTAGTTTGACAAATTCTGGCAACCTTTTGTGGAATCATGCTCTCATCAAGGGTTGGTCTAACCATTATTACTTTTAATTAAGATTTCCTGATTATTCCTAAGGATTCAGTCATGCTTATTTGCAGATGAGAAATTCAGATTGTTACAGGCACAACTGAAAATGCTTCGATAAAAAACACACCCTGTCTATACCCAGAGAGCAGCTTAGTGAGAATACTTAGGAATCATTAATTAAGGAGAGACTTTTCACCTTCAGGCTGATGGCTCAGATACAACGTTGTGTTTAGTAGCAATACAACTCTTTGGTAAGTGCACTTAGTGGGAGAGCTCCGCTCTTTGGGAGCTGAACTGGTCACCCTAAGTCCACATCACAGGGATAGCCTCTGAAATACAAGTCACGCTGGCTCATGTCGGTGTAACAGGAGACGGGACTCTGGTGTTTCATGAACATTTAAAGAGAGCAACTGGCAAAATTGCAGCTCCAAATAATCTCCAAGCCAGTTAGACGCATCTGCTCATCTATGCTCTGCGAGTCCTCATTCATCATCTGTTGTTCTTTGTTATGTACAAAGCCTGTTGTAGTGCAATTACGTTCATCCATGCACAGCACATCAGAAATGCAATGTCCTCTGCTGTTCAAGTGGTCACTGAATGTGAGCAGCATAGTGATATTCCAGATCGCTTTTGAAGTTGCTGTTCTCAAATACCGGAGAGGCTAATCCCATCTTGGCCACTGAACATGACATCTCTTCACCCCGTTATATTCCCTTCTCACTGGGACAGCTCAATACATGGTGTCAGTGCTGGTGTGCATATACAATATGCATATATTAATATACAAAAGACACAGGCTGCATTATACTCATCCCTAATCTCTAGTAATGCTGGTTTACTGCTGACTTTCCACCCACTGGTCTGGAGTTTGGACTAACACAAGAAGCCATATTGTTGCTGTAGCTGACACACACCCAGAAGTATTTTTTGGAGTGCTTCTTCTCTGCAACTTGATGACATGTATTGACGCTGAAACTTGCTAGTAAGACAAAGCTGATGCTTGTGAGTATTAGACGCATGAGTAGGTAGATCACAAAAACCCCCCATCATTTGGTGCTGTTTTCTACTTGGCCTTAGCTCAGTCCAGAACTATTAATAAAACCGTTATGCACTTAGGGGAAATATTTGCTGCCAACCATCATCAATCGAGATTCACTTCAGATAGCACTCTCTAGATGTTTCTTTAGGTGAAACCTTCCCATTTCTTGAGTCCCACTAAAGGATGTTAAAATTCAGTAGTGCAGGGCACCTGTAAGTTTTCTCTTGCAGGGTTCACAATGGAACTAGAAAAATCTGAGGATATAGGACTGTCCCTTTTTAACAGAGCAGCTCATCTGACAGAAAGGGAAATGGAGGGCATGGGGAAACATCTTGAGTGCTTTGTGATGTTATAAACATGTATCCCATTAATTCCTCATTCTCTTTGATGAAGTGCGCAGGCTGAGGTGCAAGTTAGTGCCATTTTTGTGCATTGAACCTGTCCTCTTAAGAGAAGAAGTGCTCCAGAACCACCTCCTTATTTCAAAAATACTACAGAATAGTTGTCAGTATTGACCTGAACTAGATTAAACTAGCTACCTTGGAACATAAGGCTGTGTATCCCATTAATAATCCCCTGAACCATCCAGTCTGCCACAACATAATGCTTCAAAAACTAAGCAAACTAATCACAATAAATCTTGAAAAGCTTCTTCCAGTTTAGTACGGAAACCTTACATAATACACCCAAAGTGATCCTGTTGATCTCCATTACTTGCATTAATTAGCATTCATCTATTTGTATTTTCTGGTTTATTATAATAAATGTAAACATAAATGAAAGCCTTCTGTCCTTCTGTGAATGATTTGTGTGATGAAGCAAAGCAGGATCCTGTGAATACAGTTTTGCATAATCTGATAATTATTTGCATAATCTGGTTATTATAGGCTCATATTTGTTTTAATAGGGTAATAATTGTTAGACATTTAACATTCACAATACTTTTTGTGTCCAATAAATTGTTTCAGTGCTGGAATAAAGTTCTCAGAACTTCTTGCTGAGCCCAAAGTTAAGGCCATATATGCAGATGATATTGGGAGGTTACTTTTCATTTTCACATGCTGCTGCCTGGCCAGTGGAAGAATTCCCATTGGTGTGGTGAGATCAGGGCAGTAAAGAATAAGGCACCTTTCTAAGGTCAGGATTCTGCAGACTCCTCTTACACAACAGTTTCTCTGCTTATTTGAATAGCTTCACTAACTACAGTGTAACTGTTGTGTGTGAGAGCATCATTCATGTGTAAATAATGGACATGAGGAAAGCCACTATAATGTCATCCATTTGAGTATAGTTCACTATAGTATAGTCCATTAGAATTAGTGTTTTTAACTCCTGGTATTTTTGAAAAGGGATGATTTTTCTCTCCTTCACTCACTTCAGGGGGTGGAATGAATGTAGGATGCTACATCAAAGTCTCTCGCAAGTCTTGGGTTTTAAGATCCATACTGCAAGGGCCTTTTAATAATGTTTAGGAAGCTGGCAGGACAACCCAAGGTCTAGCTTAGCTAATGGAAATCTGGGGACAAGACCAACTGGCTTTTTTTTTCATTCATGAATTAAATCTGTTGAAACATATGCTTGTCACAGAAAATACAATGCCGACAATCAAAATTGTATGATATTAATTCACTTTTAGAAAGTAAAATGCTATCAGAATTTATTAACAAGGAATATTAACAGTGAATTTTTATACCTTTCTACAAAAGTACAAAGGCATGTATTCTAATGAAAAGAAAAACAGATTATAGACAGATCTTACAGCTATGCTTAAAGTTGAAGTTGTCTTACATTTAGCATTTTAAAAAATCCTGTGTTCAATGACTTTGAACTTTGCCAAAACAGTAACTATTTGGGTAAAATTTTTCATGTGTTGTGTGTGACTCTGGCTGAATTCTCAGGGAATAACTGCCTGTCAAAGCTATGGTATGCCATAATCTGTTTGTTTTTTTTATAGACTCACCTTGTTAAATTTGATTGCATTATTTTTAAAAAAGTCTTTCTGATATTTTTATTCTGCATAGTCTTTCCAGTGCTAGAAAGGAACATGAATATTGAGGCAAATGCTGCAGTAAGTTCACTGAAGCTTCAGCCCTGCCAGTTGTTAGGATACATCTGTGTACCTGCAGGTTTCAACTGCAGGATTAAAGGAACAAGGAGAAAATGATTTAAATTTTTATTTCAGTGGCACTTCTGGAGAGCAGCTTGTGCCAAAAATACAAAATTTAACCAATTAATCCAAATCACAGATGTTCAGGATTGAATTACTTTAAAAGAAAAACAGTCTCTAAATCACGTCATGATTTAATGGGACTCGGGTACAGGCATAGCCACATAACTGCGGATGTAGGGAAATTAATACATTGGGCTTGAAATGCGTAAACAAGACTGAGGAGGGGAGGGCAGAGCTGTATGATGGGTGCTCAACTAAGTGGCTAGTTTCTTCTACCTTTCTGTGCAAGGTTCCTTTAGTATTTGTAGTCTTCGCTTTTTCCTCCTTGTAATTGGAGCCAAGTCGCTTGTTATCTACAGTGTTTTCGAAACCCTTTTAATGCTTTCAGTGTTTTCTTTCTCTGCGTAACCATGCCAGTGCTCACAACACAAACACACATACATATACGGCTAATAAAAAGTCGTGAACATTTTTAGTCACTTAACTAAAAGCAGATGTTCATGGTCACTCTCTTCCCTTCCCTTTTAAAGTGTATGAGTGAATGCCGTGCTCAGTAAACCAGCAATAATACCAGTTGCTTAAGGTTGGCATAGCACGAACGGCAGGTTCCTATACTGCTCAGCGCTCAAGCCCTGGTGCAAGCTGGTGTTCAGGCAAGCTTGCCTGATCTTTCCTCCCAGCTGCAGAACCAGAGGACAGCACCCCTGGTCCTGCTGCCCGAGTGCAGAAGCAATGTGTAATATTGGTTTCTTAATCCTTTCCACCTACTGACAGCTCAGAGCTGGAGTCTCCTGAGGCCACGTGATGTGAGCATCCCCACTGAGCTCTCTCCCTGCAACTGCTTTCGGCTTGGGAGGCCCCCAAGTTTTTCTGAGCAGAGGGTCTCAGCCACAGAGTGTCTTGTCATCTGCTCGGTGTGACAGAGAACTCGCAGGTGAGCGACAGGCGCTGCGCACAGAGCAGCACATCGCAGCCACCTCCAGCCGGCAGCTGCCAAGGCTCGCGGGGAGGTCTGAGATGCGGGCTGGAGGCACGGTAGCTGCCGAAGTCTGGTGCCTCTTTTCAAGGCTCATTAGTGCAATGCAGGGCTGGGCTGTTCTGGCTGAGCTGGTTTTAGTCCCTGAGTAGCCATGGCTGACAGCTGCTCAGGAGTGTTTACAGCACACTCCAGTGCACCACGTAGCCCAGGCTAACAGGGGAGGTAGGTACTTCTCCTGCTGCCAAGCAGAACAACTTTGTTTGCATATTTGGACATGCAAGGGCACACACTCCAGCCTGGAGAAGTGTTGTGGGATCTGTAGTTCTTCAACGACTTATCTTTGTTTCAAAATTAAAAGCTGAGTATGTCTTTTAATTGGGATTGTAATGGCTTTGTGTTCATGCTGCTTTTCTTTAGATGCTGTTCAGTGTGCAACAGCCAGATGCTACCTGTGGCTGCTCTGTATGGCACTGGGTTGGTAGCTGTGGTGAATCACTAGGGAGATGGGTTTGAATATTAAAATTCTAAACAACTTGACTTTGGATCACGTGGCTGTTCAGTTTCATAACTAAAGGAAAAAAAAAAAAGAAAACCTGGGCAGTCTAAGCCATTGCGATATTAACCTAACAGAACTTATTCCATCTGTGCTTTTTAGTATTCTGTTTTCTCCTCTTCCCTTCTTAAGGCAAAAAAAATTTGCTTGAGGCAAATCCATAAAAAGATCATATTAGGAGAATTGCATAATATCCCCTAAAAATAGGAAGCAAGAATCTAGGACTATAGAAATTCATTTTATGCAGATAAATAAATGACTGAACATGAAAACAAAATTGTTAGCAAGTTACTGTGCTGCCATGAAAGGTAAGTCAGTCAGTTCAGTTGCCTTGGCTGGGTGTCATATTTTGTGCTGTGCTCACTGGGAGACTAATTGCTTGAAATAAATATTTGAAGATCTCTGTGTCTGGTCCTTGTAAGCTGTTTGATCAGTTTGGTGTTTCTGACAGGATCTGTTTTTTATAAAACCTTTAAGATTGGTGTTAGGCAGTTTTTGTGTCATGTTGTCCCAGCCATATAAGTGCAGTGAGAGATGAGCCTTAATTAAGTTTCATCTTTACTAACATAAGGATCTGGGACTGGTCTAGCAGCAGTTCCTACAGTACAACCCATCTTTCCTTCTTTCCACACTTGTTTTGGAAGGATTAATCCCAGCTTCACCCCCAATCTAATTTTCTCTTAATTTTAAGATTGAAGAGTTTGGAGTGAGGAGGTTTTTCTCTATTTATATTGCACTTTATCAGCCTTTAGGACCACTTCTCAGAAGTGATATCTGCTGCTAAGTGTGTTTCCATCTACAGCTATCAAGAGACTGAAGTCTCTGCCCTGGACACCTGTTGGACCAGAGCTAATTAATTCCATCACTGCCCAGTGGTCTGGGCAAGAGACACTATTCTCATCCCACCTGGCCCTGTCCACAAGAGACAGGGCAGTGCTACCTCATTGGTGACCAAAGAGCTGGAAGCAAAACAGGGACCTATATGTGTCCCAGACTTTCTTCCCAGAGGATTCCTCTTGCCTGCCCTGTGGTGAAGCCTTTTTGTTTCAACTCCGTTTCCTTCTGAAGGAATGAGTGGAAATGATCTCAGGAGACCCACCATCCCTTTTTCCCTTTTCTGACCAGAAAACAAGAATCTCTGCTTTGAGGTTGCCCTCTAGCCCTTGTTTCTGATGCTTAAGTACTCAAAACCACCAAGAATCTCTTGCCCACTAAGCAGGTCTCTGCTGATTTGGATGAGCATTTCTGAGCACTTGAACCTGTAAAACCAGAGGGTGGCTGGGCACAAAGGCAGCCCCTGTAGGAAAATGGGGACAAACTGTGTGATTTTAGGACAGGTTCAAAGCTACGGGAGACAGGAGCTTAGGGCTGATGGGATCTGAAGGGACTCACTGATAAACTGTTCATTGCCTGCACTGCAGCCTGTAAATCTCTGTGTGTGTTTCCCCAGTGCGTATTTGGGCACAAGGGGATAATTGGTTTGTTTCATTTAATGCCTTCCAGCTGACAATACTTGTGATATGATTCTTACTGTACTGGGTGTTATCTACATAGCTTCAGAAACTAGTGCCAGTAGTGTCTTGTTTTTAAAAGATGCTTTCTTCAGTCTGCAAAGTGGGATGACAGCACTGTAATGCTTTTGTGCAGAATGACCACCGATAATTTCATGCCCCAAGCTTGTATCTTGCGTGCTGATTCAGCACGGAAAAAAAAAAAAAAAAAAAAGGCAGAAAAAAGATCAGACTTCTTTTTTTATAGGATTGTGCAAAACTGCATGTTTTTATAGCTTAAATAGCTTTGCACCCTGGCTGGGCAGTATGGAGTTCAAAATTACTCTGTGCTGAGTTGGATCCTTATTTAATGGCCCATGTCTCTGACCCACACTTTGCTTACCTTCCCTGTTGAAAGTAATTTATACTCCAGCATGGCACAGTACTCCCGTGCTAATAAGAAAATACAATTGACAATTGTGATAGATAACACTCACTGCTTAGTGAGCAAAGAAGAGTTAAACTGATTGCATTTTTACAGTCTGTATATTGCTCTGCTTATTGTTTGTGTCCTGCTGCTGGAAGAACAGGTTAGTTGCATAGTAAATCTCTCTAATCAACACAAGAGAAGAACAAAAAGAACAAGCACCCTCATTTCTTACAGCTACTTCAGAAGTGTGGTCATTCGAAGGATGTATCTGGGAGATTTGTATCTCTTCTTCAGAAAGGCTTGTTAACATGGACATAACTAACCAGGCATCTCAGGAGAGGACAAAGTACACTCATTAAAATTAGCTGAGAAAACAACCCACATAGCAGGTATCTATTGTAATGATACTTGTGTTGTCTCTCATTGTGATATCTAATTCCATAAAGTACATAAGGCCCAAAGTGTCTAGCGAACACAAAGGGATGGTTTCTGAGTTCAGATGCTCACCCTGTGCCTTTTTGCATTCAGGTCCAAGTTATTCCATTCCCTTTATGTGATTCCCCTTCCTTCCTCTCCCTCCGAATTACAGCTCACCTCTGTCTGGAGCCGTCCCCAGTCAGACCTTTCCTTGCTGTGAGTACATAGATATGCATGCTGTAGTGGGTATATAAAAATATAGCTGGATGACAAGCCATATATAATGTGCATTCTGACTGCTGGTGGGATACCACTGCAGTGTTTAATGCATTTATTAACCATGTAGTGCTGTGATTTGTAGAAGCTGAATGCATAATTGCAAGATAACATTTTGGGGAATAAATCCAAGGCTATAGAGTCTGCAAAGGATGGAGGTAGAGCGATGGGAAGCACAGTTACTAGGTTTGGGAGGATTTTATGATGGTTATGAGGTGCAGGACAAGAGAAGACTTGGTTAGGGTGTGTTTGAACAAGGGCACAGGATTGAACTCATCTAGGAGCCAGTGGGATTAGAAGGAAACATAGAAGTCCTTAGAGTCCTGTATCTGGAGGAGAAAAATCTCTATCAGCAATATTCCTTTCTCCTTTCAAAAAAACACTTGCTCCTCTGCTGGCCCCAATTCTCCTTTATTTCCCAGAAATATATAAGTAATACTCTGCTTCTGATCATGAGAGTATTTTCTTTTTAGGATAGGCGGTTGGTTTGTCTACCAGCTCTTGACTAAGTTAAACAGTTCAGTTTGAATATTAAAAGCTAAAGTTTACAAAGACCAAAACAAGGCTTGTGTGACTAACATACAGGATACTGAAAAGCTCATCAGGATGTGCATGAATATGATTATCTCCAAATATCATCTGTTGCTTGTGCTACCCCAGTGATAAGATTCTCAGTAAAAGCAGATATTCATTTTTACAGAATATAAAAGCTTAAGTAAGTGCAAGGTTGTTGGCAGTATGGGGGCAGCTTCTTCGAAGTAGCCCACATTACTGAATTATAGTTCCCTGCGAAGCCGGGTGAGTGTCAACCCGTCCTACATAACTTTGTTTTACAGGCAGAGGCATGTCACAGCTGAGTGTATAAGTCATTAGCAAATGTTATTTTACCTCAGTAGAAAAGATCTCATTGCTCTTTCCATATGTTTAACCAGTTATTTTAAGCTGCCTTTCTTTTACTGTTTGTTTTTTATTATTATTATATTTTTTTATCAGCCTAGCGCTGCTTGCATTTTTATTTAATGATGAAATTCCCGTAGATCTTTTCATCACCACATAAGAGATTTACATTAAAATTCAATAAAAAATAGAAGTTTGAATACAGACTTATTAGCCATTTGTGTGTGCTGTTTTACTCCTGTAGAATTAGGTACTTCTGGCATCTTTGAAGGTACCTCCTTGCCTGTACGTTAGACATGTAGGAGACCTGAGATGGAGAGTGGCAGTGAATCTTTGGCATCTTGCATAATGGACAACTCTCATTTCCCAAATTTGTTGATGGCATAGATTTTCCATCAGGATTGTCTGCAGCTGTATGTGATGGGCACACATTTCTATAATGTAATCTTTTCCGACAATGGAAGCTGTTGTATGGTAAATATCTGATGGCTGAGGGTATCCTTCATAATTCAAATACATGTCTCCCAGCCTGGGTATATTTCCACCAAAGCTACCAGCATAATCTCCACGCCCTGATTTTTTACCTCTAATAAGTTATTTGCTCATTGTAGCACAAAACCAGCAGTTCTGCTGCACACAGAGTCCTTTCTACCCAAGAGTGGGGCAGGAAGAATTTTGCCCTTGTAATTACATGACATACACTTTCTATAGCACTTTCTTCACACATAGGTGTTTGGGTTTTTTTTTTTTCCATTACTTGTGATTTAGTGATGCACTGTTGTATTATAGTAGTGCAGCCTATGCCAGCATTTCCATTATAACCCGTTTTTACAGGTTTATAACTCAACAGTAAAAACATACTCTTCCAATTTGAAACTTGGCATATAATGTCTCATCTCATCCTCAAAATGCTATTTTTTTCTTTCCCTCTGCCTTCCACCCTCACCAAAATAGGCTGCATTTTTGCTATGTTTTTAAATGGAAGATATTGTCCCTTCTGTTTTGATAAGAGAAAAGCCTGCCTGTTTACTAAAGTTACTCTTGAATCCTAAGAAAGGACGACTTTATAATAGAGGATGCATGTGAGTAAGTGTTGTTGATGTTAGAATGACTACATTAAGTGTAGGGATACAGAGAGGTATTGCCTTCCAAAGGAAAGCTAGGGAATATTGATCAAAATGATTGAAAAGCTTTTTTTTTTTTTTTGCTTTTTTTTTTTTTTTAATGTTCATTTTGTTTCTAGCTGTTGATTTTACCCTTAAAATAGTGTTCTCAAAGGTAAACATGTTTTAGCTGCTGCACTCTATTGCTTATCAGGCTGAATGAAGTGAAGGAATACTTTACTGCACATAGACGAAATAATGATATTTTTCGCTTTTTACATTTGAGAGTACAGAAGGAACATAAATTCTAACTTTGGTGTTGAGACCAACTACCAAGAGTAGACTTGTAGTTAGCACACTGTTATGAATCCAGAGCAGGCATAAGCGGCAAAGCACAGTATTTCCAACAGATGCTTGTGTGAACTAGAAAATCTAGCACCGAGTGACAAACTAAGAAATATGAGGCTTGCATGGTCCTTATGGTTCAGACTGTCAAGATCTGAAGTTCTGAACCTGAGGCATCCTATGAAGCTTCACATTCCAGTGCAATGTAGTGTTTAGGCTATAAGAAAATCAGGATTGAAATTCCGTTTATCCTTCTTTACCTATCTTTTTGGAGCCATCCATTTAGGAGTTAAAGTCTGCCCAACTGCCATTAAAAGGAGTTTCCTAACCTCTGTGAATGCCACCAGCACTGCAGTCACGGCAGGAAGGCTTCACTGGCTTGCTGCTTCTTGTAGCAAATTTACTCCAGGCATTTCTATTTCCATTTAGATAGTTAAATTTATGCTTACCATAACCACTTTAATGGTACTAATTAGAAGAAAGGGTATGTAAGAGAGAAATTTCACAGAGGGCGTTTATTAATGAATTGAGCTATTATTTTGTCATATATTTGAAAACTATCAACATAGATACAGTATGCATTCTTCCCATAGCTAAACTGTCTTCCTCGTAAGTCTCGGCTTTTTAGTTTTTCAGTTGTCTCTAATAGATCTATTTATAAATACAAAAGTATCATGAAAAGCAGGGAATGTGCTTCCTAATGAGGAGTTCAGTCCCCTCATTTGGATTCTTAAATCAGTAATTAGGTCGAAGACTATTTTGTATCCATAGGCAGCACCGGTGGCTCTCAGATATCAAGTAAAATAGCCGTACATGGAACTAAATTTTTGAGAGTATAAAATCATAATGCTCAGCACTTCCTCATATCAGCTCTTCCAAAACCAGTGGAATTCCACAGTGTAAAATGAATGCAACACAGTGAGATTCAGATCCTCATTTTTTGCAGGAAATAAATTGCAAGTCCAGCAAAACTTCCAGGAAGTGTCAGATGTGCTCAGTGCAGTCAGTAGGTTTGGTGGGTAAATCCAAGTTTTCTATGACTTGATTGTACATTAATTATTAGTAGCTCCTATAAGAGTGCTGTTTGTGTTTCTGGAATATACAAAGAAAAAAACGATTCTGAGAATCACTGGAATACTTAAATCACCTACAGCACCATTTACTGCAGGTGTCTTCCGCACCACGGGGATTGCTATTGCTATTATAGAAAAGCAGAAAACTCCCAGCCCAGTCATGTTCATTTCAGCAATGGAAATACTAAACACCTTCTGATGTTAAGACAGAGTGCATTCTGCTCTTTTCCTTTTCTATGATGCTGCCACCAGAAATGAGAGCACACAGTAATAGCAACAGATGGATGGTCATCATAAGACATGGCTGAAGATATAGCAGATTCATTTTTCAGGCTTTGATCACCTTAGATATTCCTGCATTTAATAATATTCTATGTATAATAATCAGTGAATGCAATGTAAACAAGCAGTTCAAGTTGACTTACAGGTAGGTATGTTAAAAGACATTAAATGTTCTTTTTTGGTGACTTCTTTTTAGAATTTACTCTGGCAGCCACGCAATATGTTAAATTTATATTTGTATTTTCGTAATGATACTTGGAGAAATTGCAAGAATAGGTAAGGTTAAAGTACTCCTGTGTTGTACATTTTCCTGAAACTGAGGAATATGGTAGATTTTTTGTTAATACGCAGTGGTATTATGATAAGTATTAACTGTCATATTTCCCTTCTTCTCTTGAACATCCAGCACCACTTTTAAGGGGCCACAGAACATAATGGTCTCTGCAGATGATGGCACTCGTCATTGTAATTACTAAGTACCCTTAGCTGACTGTTCGAAGTTTTGCTGTAAATTCAAATCAGAATGTGAATGTTATTGGAAAACATGCAGTTATATTTATGGAGTTTATTTGCTAATCATGTGCAAAACACTGTCAAAATTACAGGAGTATGACATCTCATGTAAATTTATCTAATTGTTTTGTGCTGCAGTAGGTATAAATTTTACAGGGACTAATTTTGTATTTGTTTATAGGCACAGAAGAAGCGGAAATCCAATGAATCTGTAGATACAGAGCTGTGTCTTAATGAGGTAAGAGTGTGTATCCTGTATGTTTCACAGCACAGGTGGCTCCCCAAAATATAGAATGTTCAAAGTCTGTCAATATTATAATGGGTTTACCTCACACTAAAGTCTTGTTGTGTTTAAATAGCGCAATGTAGTAAAGAATTTTACTCTGAAATCCAGAGTTGGGCTCAAAATGGCCTCTCCTAACTTTATATTTTAATAGCTGTGTAGTACATATATATAGGCAGGTCCTATGGCAATTACCATTGCACCTAGCAAATACAGTTAGTTAGTTAATAATCTGCAGGAACACAACATGATATGGCTTTTAACAAATACAGAGAAACATACTGCACATCATTCCGTGGCTAACAAAAATGACCAATTTAAGGCATGAGATGATGTTCACAGCAGGAGATGTGATGCTCACACATCAGGAGACAGACTGTCAGCCCCAAGAGACATGAACCTCCCAGTGCTGTTTGAGTAGTCTGCTCAGCCTGATGCCCTTCAGATGCAAACATTACATCAGTTTCCATGTCTGTCAGTCCCGATCCTTTGTATTGAGTCTCTCAGGAAGCTTAATAATTAGCGATGTACATAAATTATTTTTTGCAATGTGGAAGCATATAGTCTAGTCATTGAAGCAAGACCAGCTGTGCAACAATAAAGCACAAAAAGGATGTGACCATATCGTTCAGGGTCTCGTGCACCATGCTAGATTTGCCCAGTTCTTCTATAAAAAGACAGTTATATAGCCAGTTCCTAGTTCTTTAGGTTCTGTTGCAAATTTCCTGTAGATACTAGTATGAAGCCTAATAGCATGAGGGAACAATGCAGTGAGGGTAACAGATCCATTGACATCTTGTGCTGGCCAAAAGGCCTTAAACAAGGAGGCCCTCATAACTGTAGCCCAGGAACTGCTGGTCCATCTTATCCTGTACTCACTTCTAGTTTAAATTGTTCTACTTCTGTGATTATACCTGTTTGTTTTTATTTAACTGAGGATGACAACAATGACAAATAATCCTGCTACTCTGCATATGCAAGTTCTGTACTTGCATATGCATGCTGTTTAATTATTGGGCGCAAAGAAGAAAACAAATGTAAAAAAATGCAGCAATTAAGAGGAAAAAAAAAAAAAAAACCACAAGAAAATTTTCATAATCTGGAAAACTCTGTCTCTTCTATTCCCATGGATTCAAATTTATTTATTGTTATCCAGAAGCAATGTATTGGCAAACAAATAGTTCTATTGACTGTACAGAAGTTGCAGTTTCTTTCCAGGTCCTGTATTTGCTTTTAGAAATGAACAGGCATGATAAACACAAATCACTAAAAAAAAAAAATTGCTGTAGGTTTTATGCATGGAACCATTGCTAAAGTAGGGGTTTTGAATTGTGCTGCACTGGTGGTTTTATCCTTGAAAGTAATTTTAAAATACTGTCATTTTGACATCTATTTTTTTATGCCTTTTGTATCTTCCAACCTGTGACAGTGATATATAGGTAACGGTGGAGGGTGGGACATGAACAAACAAAAGATGAATTTCATTGTGTGGATTTAAATATTTTTGCAATGACAATGTGTAATGGTGACCAAGGAAAGTATTGTGTCTTGCAGAATGCTATTGGGAAAGACAACACCGCAGGAGTCTCCACCAGTCACATATCTTCGGAGAATTCACTCGCTCTTCCTACAAGCACACCCCTCACGCTGATGGCACTCGCACTCTCACTCTGTCTGTTCCTAAGCTCATCAGTCTTCTTGTAGCTGCATAGAAAAGGACATGTTAAAAAAAATATCTGTTTCCTATCCTCTGTTCTTTATCTGGAATTCCAGGTCTGGGAGCTAAGCTGAGGTATTCCTGCTAGAACAGTTTCAGTCAGCTGGAATTTGTTTTTTCTCTCTCTAAAAAAAAGCTTCTTGTGATATTTAGAGGCTTTGTGAAATACTTGGTGCAGTGCTACATTCCAAACCCAAAAGGCTTTTGGGCATGCAGTGTTCTAAAGAGACAGTGTGTAAATTTGCCTGTGAAGCGACCTGGTTGGATTGTTTTAATACTAATTATTTTAATTCTGGCTTTTACCTGAGAAGGAGGATGGCAGTTTTCTTAAGATCCTGTTTATCTCATTGAATGGTTTTGTTTTTAAAATTGATTGAACTTCAGACTATCAAGGATGTCTAACAGTGAATGTTCTCCCAGAGAGTGGACTTTATGAAACTTCTTCATTTGATAAATTGCTACTGATGTTAAACTCTTTCAGTGTATTAGCATTTTCCTCTTTAAATGTTTATGTACTGTAAGTGATTCTGCATTCCCTGCTGAGAAGCCATTATAATTCACATACAGGTATAATGTATGTCTTTCAGTTAAATTCTCATAGAGTGTGGCATAGAACTTTCTAACTGTACATTTATCTTTTAATTATAATCATCTAGCCTTAACAAGGGTGAAGATTATTTAAATTAACAAGAAGCGGCCATTGTGAAAGCTTGATAAAGATACATTTCTTTAAATTTGAGGATAAGCAGTAGGCACAAGTTTTGCTACAGGGTTTCAGCTGTACAGTCTATGGTCTTCTATGCTTCCCGTGATAATATAGTCCACTTATTATACTGTTTGTTTAATAAAAAATGACATACAATTTATTTGCTCTACTAAAACAGCATTATCTGTTTATACATAGCTGATAATGTCAGCTCAAAATGTTACAGGAACTCCATGCCTTCCCTTATCACAACATTGTAGAGGGAAAAGAGGTAGCAGGGTATCATTTAAACTGTGTTTTATTTCTCAGACTGCCAAAATCAACACAAAAGGATGGCTGATCCAATTACAAGGCAGCGTCATCCACACTCGCCCATGCGACAGGCTTTTCTCACCCTGGTAGTTCCTGCTGCAGACCTTGGCAACCTTGGCGCTGCTGACATGATGAACTGTTCGCAAGACCAGTTCCACAAATAGTTTTAATAGTTTGGATGGCAATATTGCCATTGGTTTTCATTCGGTGACACTGACAGCCTGTGCTGGCTCATGGTGATTTTCTGCGGTATCTGGAAGGAATTCTTTAAAGCTTTAAATGTCATCAAATAGGCAGCGTTTCTCCTAAGGGCTGTCTTTATACCTTACTGTGATGGCTTGTTGACTGTTACAAGCAGTTTTGTCTAAATCACCAACAGCAATCAGTTTTTGTTTCTGTTGAAAGTAGAAGAAAACGTCACCAAGCAAGGAGTTCATCATGTGGAATTTACGGATTTACACTGCGACTCACACAATTATGCCCTGTCCTGCTCTGAAATGTCCAGATCACTTATTTGCAATACAGCTATAAAGTACAAATTACTGTTTTATAAACTGCAATGACGTTTGGGAGTCTGCAAGATACACATCTTACTAAGAGATTATTAAACCTATTGACAAATTCATCTTTTGAGCTTTTTCTTACTTAATAATAAACACTTTCATAAATTCTGAAATTAATTTATATACTCTTGGTTATGGTCTCATAATATAGGTTTCAAAGCACTGTGTATGTGATAGAATTCTACGATACTCTGTGCCACTGAACATAACAAATTAGACAATATTACTCTTTAATTCTGTGCTGATAAGAAACTGCAAATTACTTTCAAAGGCAGCAGAGCTGCTTTCAGAGAAGAAATATATGGCACATCATTACCAGCAAAGCCCATGTGGTTCCTGTTGCTCTTCTTGTAGAAGCTAATCAAATTATTGAAAACTAGTGACAACAGAAGAAAGATGACGAGATTCATGATTTTAAAAATAAATCAAATTCTTTTATGTCAAAAGGAGCTGATAGTATAACCTATTGAAATGCTAATGAACACAGCATTATAATTCAAAAGTCTGACATTATCCAATTAAAAATATTTTCAAAACAAATTCATAAACATTACAATTATTAAATCTCTCTCTGATCCACAAAGCTTTCTTTAAAATATCATTTGTATTCAGCACATTAAATATTTTAAGCAGTATTGGGAATTTTAATAACCTCCCAATATAGTACATACTTTTTGAAGATTTTTCACATTTGGTTTGATTACAGCATCTCTGTTATATGTAATACCAATTATTAGATCTTTGACACTGTGTGATCCATAATAAAAGCTATTGATCACTTATACTGTAAACAACAACCTAATTAGGTTCTGATTATAAAATAAATTGCTAGTTATCAGTTTCAATGAGAGTTACCTTTGGAAATACAATTATGTGTGTAATAGAGGAAGAAATGATGTTTTCTACAGCTAACCATGTTACCACAGGAAAAAAAAAAAAAAAACCACAGCACTCAAGTATTTTTTCCTGTGTAAATTAAAAGCACACTGAATTCTTAATTTAAAAAAGTAAATTGCTTATTAAACAGGCAAGAGAGAAGAAAATAAAAAAGCAGCTTAAGAGTCTGACACTTAATACGGTTTTTACAGGAATCACCATGCAAATACTGGAAGATTTTTAGAAGCTGAATGTGGTGTGGATGGTGTCAGTTTAGCATGGTGACCTTGTCAATGCAGTTATTTGCTACACTACTGAAGTACACAAATTGTTCAATTTTTTGCCCCTTTTAGTCACTAAAATGCCACGTGTTGAGTGCTCAGTGAAAAACATTAGGCTGGGCTTAATATATTCTTTTAATACATTCGGTTTTTCAGTGTAACAATAATACAGGAACTGTCCAAATACAGGATGTACATACGGATGACCTATGTTTAAATCGTAAGTTTAACCAATTCGGTTGTGTGTAAATTAAATCATGGGCTATATATACATATCTAAGTAATCTTTTTTCATTTAACATAATGGAGCAGACATTGCCATCAGTATTATTAGGAGTGTGTATACTCCACCATGTTAAGTAATCTGACATTTAAATTTCTTCTTCTTAAAAGTAATACACACAAAGATAAAATCCAGACTGAACTGAAATATATGGCAAAGGTTTTGCTGTATTGAACATATTGAACTAATTCCACAAGCTAGTCTAGTAAAAGAGGTACTGAAGATGAACCTTTCACATAGTAGTAAAAATCACAGCAATTGCTGCAATGCAGGGGAGCCAGTGCTGGGAGTGACACCCACCCATGGCAGCAGCCCCACAGGACTGTCTGCGCAGTGATTTGGTCACCGATGAGGAGTCCAGCCCCCATTTCACTTACTCAGCTCCGTGAGATCGCAGCTGCTCTAAGAGAATTTGGAGGGAGGTCCCAAGCACTGAGCAGGAGCCGTTCATCCATCTTCACCAGCTACTTCCCACCGAACAGCATCATTCCCACTGTGTCATTAGGAAGAATGAGGAGCAACAGGAATTCTTAATCATTTCAAAGTATTACATAGACAGACTCTGTGTGGAGACCTATTCCCAGCCTTATTTTTAAAATGAAATTATGTCCCAACCTTTTGAATATGAAGCTGTTCACAAATTGAGGGATGTTGCAGTTTCAATCAGTACACTGAAAACACAAAAGTATATACCTGTGCAGTGAGGTTGGAGATGAAGAAAACAGAAGTAATCACCTTGAAATGTCAATCTAATTTTGTGATTGTTGGCTTAATCACAAAGTCATTTCCATGGACGAGAGATGGTGAGAAACCAGTGAAGGAGAAGAGCAAAACTCGGAACAGCTCCCTGAAGGGACATACATCTTATGTATATCAAGTGTCAGGAGTATCTAACACTTGGCTTGTAATGAAAGAGCTGGATTCTGCTAGGAACAGCAGCTCCTTCAGAGCAAGCAGTAAAAGAGGGAGGAATTAGCAGTTATTTGTACAGCAGTTATAACTTTCATAAAATGCAGCTGTCTTCAACACAAAGGTGGATGCACCTCACTGGAAAACAAATGTTCACTGACAGAATTTCTGCATTAAAACTATTCTGAGCTAAACAGGCTTCTATGGTTCTTTTGTGCTCATAAGGTTAATCAGATTCTACCCGATGTCCCTGACATCAAATAGAAATATATTTGCTTGTGATGAACTTGGCAGAGAAATTAATCCAGTGACTTGTTAAATATTTCTCATCTTTAAATATTTGCTTTTTCTTACCAGCTCAGTCCCTCCTATGACATTTCAATTATCAGCTATTTCAGCTTCTCCTTTAACTTTGGAAGGTCACTTTCTCCATACTCTACCATAATCCACTTTTATAGATTTGCCTCAGTGTTATTTTTTCTTCTTTAATTACAGCCTTCACTTCTGTGAAAAAAAATAAAAATGTGATCACAAAAATATCTGTACCGAACAACCAACACCTTTACAGGGGGAGGAAATTGCAAGTTCCTATTTTATCTGCTTAGCACTGGTTTGACTAGAACAAACTGAAACATGATGTCCGTATTTCCCAAATGGAATTTGAAATTTAGTTTGGTACTGAATAAGGATATAAAAGCTTTAAACTCTCACAGTCTTTTAGAAATATTTAAATACTTATAATGTATTTTCCAGTTAGAATTTAAGTCAAACAGCTGAAGTCTCACCAAGTAGTATTTTTTTTCCAAGAGTAAGGAGTTTCAATGGGAAATTTTGATGGGTCCGTTTTTAAGGTAAAATTGGGCAAGGTTGCGAATTCACATTTTTTAACTCAGTGTTATCTTGACTTTCATACACCCTTGTTCCATGTTTTCTTCATCTGAGTATGTTTACCTTACAGGGACAGTTCTGCTTAATAGACGCATGTTAGATATGGTCATCTCAATAATCAGAAGCCAAGTCCTGCAACTCCTAATGAGGTGCTCCATCTCTTTTATCATTCATAAAAGCCAGAGCAACAAATTCAAGATGTGGCCTAAAGATTATCTGAAGTTTAAAAGAGCAGAAAGTCAACCAGTTTCTCAGTAGCACTTCTTATCAAGATAGATTGTGGTATTATAAATTGGTGCCATCTAGACTACTCAATAAAGTTCTCTGAGGACATCTAACCTGAGCAGCTGCAGTTTCTGCTGCTCTATCTTTGCCAGGTGCCAATAGCTGGACTTTGCCATGGATCCACTTAGAACTAATTGCTGCCTAGGTTACAGGAGCCAAACCCAACCCCACTTCAGCAAGAGTTCCCCTTAGCCCATTCCCCCTGATCTAATGATTCCAACACACTTTAAATCTTTCGTGCTACTTTTTAATCTGTCAAAGGGAGAATTTCCTAGAATCCAGGAGAAAATGAGTCATAGATTTAAGGGCAATTTACTTCAAACTCCTCCTGCCAAAATATCACAATAATTGACCTCTTACAGACTTCAGTTCTCTAAGGTGTTGAATACCCCCATCCAGAGCCTTCAGTCCTTAGGAAACTGAACAGGAGCTTTGGGGATTCAGCTTCCAGTAAGTGAGACCATGTTTGTTTTCAGGCTTCTTCAAGCCACTCATTCTATGAATAGATGTTATGGATAAACATAAGTAATTAGAGATGGTGTTGGGGCACTACACTACTCCTTCATGTCAGGCAGCTCACGACAAGCAATTTTCCAGTATTGGTAACGATGCAGAGTTCCTCGGGCCTCCTTCAGCTGGACGTTGCTTTGACAAGAGATGACATTCAAAGTCCGGCTGCTGTTCTAAGTGGAAAAATGTGTCTTTTTACTGTTTTTTTTTCTTGTCTGAAATAAAGCCCCCACTCCACCCTTTTCTGAGTTCATTTGCTTGATCTGCTTGCAAGCACGGAAATTAGTTGACTAATGCCATCCAGTTCTTGCTATTGATCTCAATAACCTACAAGTCCCATCACATGTCAGTAACCTGTATATTGGCACTAGCTGGTTCGTGTTGTACCCACTCTCTTTCATCACCCAGGCCTGTCTAGCCAGTACACAGTTCACTTAGACCACACTGAAACATTTTCAGAGCTACAAGCAGATCATGCTAGCTCCAAATCTTTAGCTGGTCTGCACAGAGTAAGAAGCTGATTTGGCCACTGCACTTGTCCTTAGGTACAAAAGCTAAACCCCATAGATTTACTGATCCACAGGGAGATGTAAATGCTTTCAAGCACAGAAGCCAGCAAGTCTGCTGAAACTCTGCAGTAATTTTCAGAATAAAATTAAAACATCATTGTCCTCTCCTGATAATGTTTATGGAATAGGATATACTTGAGAGAAGGCTGCTTCTGTCAAAAACAGGAGAAAGCCTGAAGATGCAAGAGTTCCTGTTTAGGGAACCACCATGTATTGTAGCAGGCGATACTGCAGGGAGAACACTGCTGAGAAATGTAAATGTATGTCCTGATGGGTAGAAGACTTTTTGACTTTATGAATTGGCCCATTTTGCTCGCCCTTTTGAGAGGTGAAGCAATTCTCTCAGGAGTGTGCTAATCAACATGCAGCTGATGGGAGCACAGCATCTCCTTCCCGCATCCCCAAGCCTAATTATTAATGACATCCTCTGCATGCTTTGAGGTGGGGAAAAATACCCTTAAATGGCAGTTAATTCAGGAAGAGTGTTGGTAAGGACTGTTAGAGGTGGAACAAAGCCCCACAAAGGATTGCATCCAGCGACAGGGAGTGCATAACCTGGACCGAGCTGAGTCATACACCATTTATAAAGAAAAGTGGTGGTAAAAATTGAAATAAAAACTGTGGTCTTGGATTTTACATTACCTGCTCTCTGGGAGGGTCACAGTAGAAATAAGGCATAAACCCAGCCTCTAACTCTTCCCTGTATCCGTCATTGTTTCTGAATAAGAATAAAAATATAATATAAGAGGTAGGTAACAGAAGAAATAGCCTCAAAGCACTGCAACACGTGGGAAACTTAACTGATGACAATTAATAATCTCTGTGTTCTCCCCTCCCCAAAAATTATTGCTACTGAGTCTGCTTAACAGGGTTTGTATGATGTTTTGTGGAGCATTACTTAGTGCTGAAATTGTTAGCTATGATTAATACCACTCATGCTGGGAAGGTTTACATGTCTTTCACCTGAGGGTATGTCTAAATTTGCACTTCTTTTTGTGTGTAAAGTGCAGGCTGACAAGAGCTGCAGCAAAGAGGAAATAGCAGAGGAAGGCTCAGATAAAAATAATTTTTGTTACATCACATAATAAAGGGATTAATGGAAGGTACGCAGAATGATGCAGATAAAGGTGACAGCATTTGGACCCAGGAAGACTGGCATTCACTGTGATCTGAGGATATCCAATGTTCGCCTTTTTTTTTAAATTCTGTTTTCCATTTTCTAAAACTGTCCAGAACATGCTTCCATTTTCTGGAGTAAATTCTTACACAGGTAATTACCTTCTTGTGTAAATTCTATGTTGTCTTATGGATTTCTGTACATGTTACTGCAGATTATTATGTGTCAGGTCTTCAGTCATAATGGCTGGTAATTTGTTGTAAAAAAAAAAATAAAACCACTGTTCACTTGTTCCTCTTGACTTACTTAGACATCGCTCTAAGGACATTGCTCTTTGGACCGTCCACACTTTAGAAGTCAATTCACCATGTTTGGCATTTTCTGTTAGCATAATCCTCCTGCATTAGTATTGTACATATACAGAAAAAATCCCTCTCAATAAATATTATTCTCTTTTTTTATTAAAAAGCATGGTTTTGTGAGAAAAATTTCCTGGTTGGTTGTTCTGGTTTGATTTATGCAAAAGGAAAAGAAAGCTTGCCTGGCAAAACAAGAAAAGGAAAACAAGCTTATTGAAGGTTGATCTCATTGTTCCATTTTACAGTCCACTATGAATTAAGAAAATAAGAAATAAAGCTTTTCCCTTTAAATATCCATGCATTTGCTTGCTCCCCAGTTTCTTTGTGTTAGTGAATGTGGCCTGCAAAATGACAATGAGCAGGGAATATCAGATGGAAATGATGGAAAGATGGGCACAAGAGTGGCCAGCTGGCCCTATTCATACTTGTTCACACTCTGGCATGCAAACACGCCTCCACACCCATCCCACCCCTTCATCCTGCCAGGCCAGAAAGAAAAGGCTCGCTCCTGTTTTCACACAATGGGAGCAAAAGAGCTGCAAAGACCTCGAAGACAAAAGGGTCTGCGGGAAGGGATATTTTAGGAAATGCAGCATCTGCTGGAAGGGGAAAGGGAAAGGTGGATGAACAAGACTTCATGATGCATTTGCTCATGTTGATGACTAGAAAAACCAGGAAGATTATTTCAGCACTTACTCATATTCAAACTGAGACGTAACCAATGAATACATCATGGGCAAAGAGCAGTCACGCCTGCCTATGGAAAACTGCTGCACAGCAAAGGGCAGGCCAGAGCCTCCAACCATTTTAAGGTGAAACAGGTTCAGTTGCTGTTGTCTCAAAGAGGAGAAGCAACGTTTGGGGGCAGGATGCAAGAAGAGAAGCTCGGAGTGGTAGAAATGCACATTAACCCAAGATGAAAGGGCTGCTCTTTTAGGGCTGAAAAATACACTCCCAACTAACAAAGCAGCAGGTCACCATCCTACACACTGATCATGTTCTGGCAGCCCAGAAAGGGCTAGGGTTGCATGGGCTGAGACAAGCTGGAGGAAATGTTCAGCTGTCCTGGCAGTGTTTCCTGCTCAGATGATCTGTGTCCTTGGAGGTGGGAGAGAAAGGCAAGAGAATCTGGGAGCATTCGACAGCTCCATTTGGGTTCCTGGGCCACTTACGGAGGCTGCTTGGATTTAGGCATCACTCTGCTGCTATTATGGTCTTGTCCATGAAGTGCTGCAGGTACTTCAGCTCCTCAGTGCCAACTCAAGTGTCTAACCATTTGCAAGACACAGAGTTGGGGAATAGGAGGCACAAAAGCAATCAAAATATTTGACAGTGCAAACTAGCATTAGGCTTTCCTTCCATTTGTCTTATTTTTCTGTGCTGCCACAGCAAAAACACTGCTAAAGAGGAGTGGAGAGAGGGAGGGGTAGCAGTGAAGCCTCCATTCAGGAGCTCCAGCTCCACAACAAACTCGCTGAGCAGCAGCCTCCACAGGGACAGATGAAACCAAGCTGTGTTCGACACCACTAAGCAGCCAGCTATGCATGACCAGATGGGTTCTTTTGTGTGCGTCATCTGTGGGTTTGATTTTCAGGTTTTGTTTTGCCGATTTGTTTTTTCTTTACTTATAATTGTTACTATTCACATGTAGGTTCCTGTTGACAATTTCCCTCTGGCCTGAGAGATAATGGCAACAAGGCCACTTTTCTGGACAAAGGTCAACTGGGTCAGTACCAGGAGTCTGCCTAGAGAGTGCACAAATATAAGCCATTATGCCACATTGCTATTCTTCTGCATGTATATATAATAGTATCAATAGCATCACTCTCTTGTGGTGACAGAGAGGACCAGTGTCCTCATGAGGAAACTGCATTTCCTCCCTGCTGGCCAGGAGGCGAGGTGTTAAACCAGGACCACCCATCACACGTGGCAATTCAGCTGACTTTTGTAATGTCACATTGTGGTCTAGTGATGCCCAGACTAGTAGAATTAACTACTTTTAAAGACATTTATAGAATAACTTCCATGAAATGGTTCTAGCTATGTAGAAACATTTTAAATGTTTAAACATTTAATTAAGCAGATGAAGAAAGCAGGTTGACATCTTCAATGCAGGCATGGGATGGACATGGTAGTGGGGCAAATCTGCCAGCTGCCCAGTAGGAGTTTTCTTAGAGATGCACTTCCACTGTGCCATTAAACCAGTAGAGGGTCTCAGCTGTCTTGGACATGGATTTTGAAAGGTGGTGCTAACCATTTTCCGAGCATGATCCTCCAGCTCTCCCAACTGCTCTGCCCAAGCAATTGGCCAGCCCCAACACTTGATAGCTCCTGTGTGTTGGCAACAAAAGCTGTCTGTGTTATTGCCTATTTGATGCTGGATTCTGTTTTACATTCAGAGACAGGAGTATGATTTCCTGAAACAGTATTTTGGTAACAATAAACTCAGCTGTTTTGGTGATACACACACCATTTTTGGCCCAAAATACAAATTACACCCCCTAATTCTGCATCACTAAATTTTTTAACCTGTATTAATTACAGAAAACTGCAAAGCAACAGCCAGAAACAAGCCAAAAATCAGGACCGGGAAATATTGCTCCAAATTGTGCAGAAGGTTCTGGGTGTTATTGTGGGTTTTTTTTTTTTTTGCTTGCTTTTTCCAAAGAGGATGCTAGAAAATATGTTGCATTGAGGTAGAAAGCATAATATGCACAGTATTTAATAACCCATTTCTGTTTCGTAGCATTATAAAAAAAAAAAAAAAAAAGGACTAGTAGTAAATTACTTTGGAAAGACCTGGCATTCAAGCCTCAGAATTGCTATTGTATATGGGTTTTTTTTAAAAAAAAACAACATTCTACCAACATTCTCAGTGAGGTTAACTAAGCAGATGGTATTTCTCTCCGGGTTTGCTAGAGTGCCACATCTCTCTTGCTTTCAAAAGAGACGTTAACACAAAAATCTTAAAAGAGAAGCAGTTCCAAAAGTATGTCACAAAGTACACACACAGAGCTATACAGGCATAAAAACCAAAAATTAAAATATAAATCTACATTTGCCAGTCCACTGCTGGCTTCTTTCTGGATTGGAGAGGTCTCAAAGGTAGTGTTAACCTGGCTGAGCAGTGGTATTTCCCTGCTCAGCAGAGGTCAGAATCTGGTGGTTATAAATACAGTTTAGCTTTTATTTGTCTCCAAAACAATATTTGTCAATACCTCAACGCTGAATTTTGAGCAGATCAATGGCTGTACACAACTCTCTGCCTGCAGGCTTTATTATTAATACAAATGTAGGTAGGCCAATATTGAGTGACATTATTAGAAAGGGCTTGTCCTTCCCTCTGTGACTTTGACTAGTGTCAAATGAACTTACAGCTCACATAGCCAGGCTTCTGTTCCTACTTGCAAGAAACTGTCTCTCCCACTCTGCTCGTCATGGGAGTTGTTGAATAATCTAAGCAAGATTATTCAAACTGAGTTTTGGAGTGCCAACAACCTGAGTTAGTGTATAGGAAGAAGTTTGCCTTCTCGAGTGAAAGGCTGAGTAATCTGCCTTCAACCTCTTCAGTGGGATGGTATTAGACCAATTTCTGAGAGGCTCCAAAACTTCATTCTCCTTAAATGCAGCACATGGGGCTGCAGAATAATTAAGAACTAACATGTCCTGGTGACTCTGATTTACATTAATGGCTCATTTCAAAGATAAAAAAGCATCAAATAATAAAAGAAAAAAAAAATACTGCTGAAGCAGAAGGCTTTTCCACTTACAGCCTGGTACCTGTGTGACCTCAGACACAGCAACCCTTGCACACTGGGCTCTATGCAGATGTTATACTCGCACATTACCCTGGCTTGAGGTCGGTACACAAGACGTCTTAGTGCAGCCCAGAACCTGCTGCACTGCAAATGCCACCACTTGCTACAGCCTCGTGGGCGTCAGCAGCAGCCAGATGTTAAGCTAAGGAAGATGCTTTCCAGGCACACAGCTGGCTGTAGAAACAGTTGTCCTGTCAGGTCTGGTGGTGCCCAAGTATCTGATTTGTGATTAGGCAACTGGCTGGTGAGCTCTGCTGTGTTATTCCTTTGAATAATATTTAACCTGAGCTCATAAAATGAATCCTGTTGACCAAAAAAAAGAGATGAACAACAGCGTATAATGCCCACAGGTTGCTAGCACAGTAAGTATTGCTCTGAGATTTCTTCCTGAAGCAGATATATATATGTGTGTGTATGTATATATACATGTGTGTGTTTAGATAACTTTTTAAAACTGATTTTTATAATAAATTAATCAGTCTTCTGCTTGAAAAGTAGCAGTGAGATTTTTTTATAAAAATGGCACTCAGTGTAGAAAAGGAATATAATTCTGCTGAAGAACACAACATTTTTGTAGTTGAGGAGTTTCTCTTATGATTAGAGACCATCTACACTTGACAATAACTTAACTTTCAACACCCAGTGACATTAATTTCACTTTACTTCCTGTCTTAAGGTCAAAAACATTAATCAGGACTTCTATCATTAGCTCAGTTTCCTTTTCTATTAAGCGATTATGATCACTTACTATTAATGAGTCGTGAAGTTTTAATAAATTTTTGCTAGTGTGAAATTACTAAACAGTAATTATGGCATATCCTGTATGGATGGTTTGTTCCACAATGTACATTTTGCTTAACGTTAGTTAGAAACATCTACAAAAAACAACACAAAATAATTAACTAGTTACAGCTGAGGATGTGGAATGGATTTTTTTCCACCACATTTATAGTCAATAAAAAGACAAAGCAAGTCATTTTTGTTGCCATTGCTGGAACTACTTTATTTCTGCACCTTATTATTTTTGCAGTTCTTTATATGAAATGGCACTACCAAGGCTGCTTACTAAACAGGAGATGAAAGGAAGTATCACATCTTTTAAGAGCTATTGTTGTAACTTGCGTTATATTTCTACTGTTCTGGCATTGAAACAACAAGGTTAAAAAACAAAAACCAGACCCTTTCCGTTTAGTACAGATGAAAAATAACACAGCAAGTCCCATTGCCAAAAAGTAATGTCTGAATACTGGCTTGGCTTTCCTGTAGCTTGCTGTTACTCACAGGCACATCTCAACAACCAGTGCCAGATGCTCATCTGGAGCTTGGCTGAGGTTTTTATTGGTTAACTGACTTTTTTAAACATGCGACAACCAGAAACTGGACTAACAGTGGCTGACGAACTGGAAGGTAACTCTGAACATGGAACATAGCAAGAGGGTATATTAAAGAAAACAGAGGAGGTTGCAGTGATCACATTTTCTCTACTAACTGCCCCCGTTCCAAATTTTCTGGTTTACTGACATCAGTGCAATTTGCTGAGAAGACTATATCTGATAGAGCCACTGCAGATGTACTCCCTCTTGTATTGAAGCCAAACCACTCAAATGGAGGAACGGAGTCAACTGAGGCACACTGGCTTCGTTGTGCAGTATTTCTGCAACACTGTACCCCCTCGCAGCAGTCAGGTCCTTAAAAATGTAAGATTAAATAGTTTGTTGCTATACTGATAGTAGCATTCATGGAATGGAAGTTGTGTTGTCTGTTGTGAAAGCCCTGGCTTGGAAGCCACCTGGGTCAGTATCATCCCTTTTCAGGAAATCTTAAACTGGTGCTGAAAAATTGAAGATGAATCCAAGATGAGCCAAAAGGATGAGTCTAAGACTCTGTGAAAAACATGGCTAATAATAAACCTCTAACAGTGCAATCTTATCACAAAAACAATATGTGTTGTCTTGAAGACTGACTGTAAGTACCTAACAAGGGATGGAAAGTAGGAAGCTTTCCATCCGATAGACAAAGCTTTGAATAGACTGGCTGGATGTTAAATCTAGATCAGTTCAGAATAGAGAAGTGTTGCATTTTCAGCAGAGAAGGTAAGTAAACGTAGAAAGAAGCACACAAGATCTGTACAGTGTTCTCCACCATTGAACAAAATCTTCAGGAAAGTCCTACACCTTGCATAGTGCCATAGGACAGTCTCTTAGCCTGTTATGGATAAATCCATTCCTCTTAGTTCTATTGTGTCTCTATTTTGACATTTCAAAGTGGCAGACCCAGTCTTTGTGCTGACTTTGAAGATTCTTCATATTCTAAAATGCAAGAACAAGACACTGTTCCTCTGGTGGTTTCAACCACAGAGCAAGCACAGCAGATCTCAATGGAGAGAACAGGTGTATGTGTGGTAAGGCCAGCATCGTGTAGGTCTGCAAAATGTCTCAGACTGCTTGATTCCTGTACCAGAGAAGGATAACACCAGCAGGCCACAGGCAGAGACATCACTCCAACAAGAACTCTGTCATACCCTTGTAGAACCAGCTGACACGATTCACAGCTGCATTTCAATTCCAATCAGTGTTACTCTCTC
Organism: Columba livia; assembly: GCF_036013475.1. NCBI lineage: Eukaryota > Metazoa > Chordata > Aves > Columbiformes > Columbidae > Columba > Columba livia. Next base: position 8,170,892 of record NC_088607.1, read on the forward strand.
AGAAACTGAATCAGTCCTCGTTTTCCGTGATGACTGTCCTGGATTAGTAGAAAAGAATGTCTTGCATAGGATTAAACGGAAGTAAAATCAAACCAGATCAGCTTCCTTTGTCTTCGGCAAAAGCTGCGGCATTGTCAATAGCAGTTCTGATCAAAGTACACAGTGGCACCATACTGCTGGGACAAGGTCATAACTTTATTGGTAGCTGAGTGACCATCTGCCCTTGCAGATGTTAGAGTATCATCTCCTTGGAGAGTTATAAAGCAATTATCAGTCCATACTGGGAGAGCTGTTCGGCACCAGCAGTTACTGGGATCCCTGCCTGTGTGACTTCTAATCTGAGGAAGATTATTAAAACATTAATTCATATCTCTTGTCTTCATCTTCCTGGCCTGATTCTCACTATGTTCATTACTAGGTAATATGCAGCTATATCATCTAAGTTTTATAACTCTCTGAGGATATTTTGGGTCAAAAATGAGCTTGAGATTCCAGGGCACAAGAGAAATATAATTTTTATCTGAAGAAACAACAGACTATAGGGAGAATTATGACCAGCAAAAGTCTTCATAGCCAAATATCTACTGAAAGCAATTTTACTTTTATTACACCTGAAACTGAAAAATCATTAATATGCAGAAAGATCAGTAATCGCTTTGTTGGGATTTGCAAGGAGCCAGTGAACGGTGACTTGGATACAGGCACTGTATGGGATTACTAGGAAAGCCCAGCCATGCATATGTGGACATCCAGTTAACTTCAAACACACAGTAATTCCTAGAATCAAATTTGTCATATAAAGATTAAGCAATCTCAGAAATGAGTGAGTGATTGGATCATTATTAGCACCTTTCATTCACTAATTAAGGGTGCCAGGACTCCTTAATAAGTGTGAATGATACTGTTACAACACAGCAGATGCCTTGAGAGTTGAGGTACGTGTCAGAACATTTGTATTTCTGTAGCCAGGCTCTGAAAAGGCCCCTTAGATAAGTGGACATCATGGAGGCACCCCAAAAAAATCAATCTAGGAAGCTCAAAACAGACTTTATTCTAACCAGAACCGTTTAGCAGAAAAACAACTAGAAATAGGGTTTATCAAAAATCAGCACTCTGACACAAATTCAGATACCAGTTAGGACTACACAGCCAATTCAGGCTCAAGGGATACCAAAACTCCAGAAGGATGATTCAAAATGCACACCTTTCCACTTGTAAAAAGTGAGGACTCTCAAGAAGATCACTTACCAGTAAGGCAAGGTGTTTTAATCCTTGAAGAATTTTCCTTAGGTGGCCAGTCAAAGGAGAACGGTCTTCTACTGCAGAGTTGCTGCTCCAAAGACCACCAGCTCTATGGAGGTCTCCATTTATACCCTAGTTGAAACTGAGCTGTGGTCATTTATGGTAGTGGTCCAGAAACTTATCTCAACTGAGGCATTTCATTGGTCAAGGGCTCTGTCTGTCAACCAAGATGTGTGTACCTGACCATAGTAGCCCATTGGCTGGTGCTTTCGGGGCGGGGCGGGGAGGGGGTGGTGGTGCATCTGCATCGAAGCAGGTGCAGCAACAGGTGGGGCTTGGGTCAACTCCACAATGCCTTTTTCAGCAGTCAAGACTCGAGCTCTAAGCTTCTCCTCAAACCATCTTGTGGTACCTAGGGACTGCTGGAAATGCAGGCTTGGTCCAGTTCTCAGGGCTGTCAGTCACTGAACAGGGGTTCAAAACACTAAAACTGGGCTTGGAAACTTAAAGCACCAAGGATGGGGGCAAGTCTAGGTACACACCTCCTTTCAAAGAAGGACAGACACCTCTCGGAGGCAACAGGCAGAACATATGTGAAAGAAGATGATAAACACGACAGGCCTTTAATGGACAGTAGTCACCAGCCATATGGTGACATCTGGCCTGGGGGGGTGAGATTGTTTGACCAAGTAAGTGATGCTAAAGCAAAGTCAGAGCTCGTTTCAAAGCTCATTCCTCACATTTGACAAGGGTTTCTGTTGCCAACTTCATTGTTTTCCATCCAAACGCTAGATTCTGTCTACTCCTTTGAAGGCTTTGTGCTCAATTACTTGATGGCGGAGTATCTCAAGATTTAAAATAACAGAATATATGCTGTAAATTCACATTTTAAAACAGATTTCAAGTTTATAATATTCCCTGCACTTACTCAGAGAAAAAGCTCTATATTTTAGTCCTTTTCAGTTTTGAAACACTTTCAGTCCATTAGAGCCACATAAATACAAGGCACAAAACAATAACAGGCTACAAATCAATACATTTACCCAGCCAGACCTAAATAAATATGATCCAATTGCTGACTCAGAAAGCTGAGAACAGTCCAAAGTTTCCAGAGTAAAATGCCAATGATGAAATAATGTTCAAATGCGTGCAAAGAACCCTGACCCTCTTGTCAGGTGGCACCCTCAGTACAAGGTATTTATTGACAAGGAAGGCCAATCTTTTGATAAAGAAATTGAATGGTTAAAATTTACCCCAGTGTGAAGTGGGCATGGTTCATCATTATTCTGGACAGTATGCTGATATGCTTGTTAAGAAGCATGAGACGCGTTCAGTTCAGATACTCAACAGTGATTTCTCATGAAGCTAGCATTAGGCCTGGCAGGAACTTTATAAATAATACACAATAAAATCATAGTCTTCGGCTTGGAAATTGGTACTAAGCACACAGACATAAACATGCTCACTGTAATCACATATGATTGGTATTGCTGCAAGGGAACCTCAGAAAGCCTATAGGAAGAGACAAACCAGAAAGAATGACAACCTCTATTCATTTTGCCTTGTACATCTTACATGTTTCTGCTCTGCAGCTGGTTTTCTGATAAACAGCAGAGGATGATTCAAAATATTATATTTCAAACACCTGGGAAAGAATGCAGAGAAGAGAGTGTTTTGTTCCATTTCAAATTATAAGCAATAAAGTCCGTTGGATTCAAGCCCCAAGTAGCAATTTAAAGTTCAAGTAATTTTATGCTATGATTTACCTCTCTTGCTTAGAGTTATCGCTTTCTGATCCTGACAAAAATTAACATTTTATTGCATCGGCCATTAGTAATAGGCACAAGCATAGGATGGGATACACACGTGAGTAAAGGGCAAGAGGCAAAGCAGGCATGAGAGGAATAGCTCCTCTGTACCTTTGGGCAAGCAGGTACAGTCTGCTCATACCTATGCAGTTCATACTCATGTCTGCCCCTTCCTCTGCACAATAAAATAATCAGATAGAGTAGATATTTTGCACTAGTCAAAGTCTATAAGCACATATCATAATAATTGGTGGATTTGGATTACATAATTCATGTGTGAAACAATGATTTTTTTTTTTTTTCTCTCATTTGACCCGTGGTTTCCATGAGAAAGGGAGGGCTGAAAGGGCTAGGAATTTTTCCATCACTTTTGGGGTTTAGAGCCCAAAGGCAGTGATCTGCAGCATCAGATCTCTCTCTAATGTAGTTGCCCCTACTCAAGTCTTTGTGTTGTGGAAAAAAAAGGAGAAAAAACAAACCAAATCCAACCAACCACCACCAACAACAACAATGAAGGGGGAGGGTGGGGGGGTGTGTTCCCCAGGGTGCAAATGTTGGACTGCTGTATGCATATTTATGCATGTACCTCCACATTTGATGTGGTCTGACCCCATTGTTTCCCCCACAAAATACAAAGGTTTTTCTCTGAGATGATACCGTGTCAGAAGTGGTCTTAGTAATTCAGTTATTTTCAGCAAAATAAAGACCTCTAGCTTTTTAATCTAGAGTATACTCATTTACAGTATTCATAAGATCTCATTCGTGCTAAAGCACACCACCACCTTTATGCGCTTATTCAGCTGTCTTGAGAGGCAGCCAAATGCTGTTAAATCCATTTTATGGATGAGGACATAAAGATTCAAACAGTCTAAATAGGGATTAAATTGAAGTTAGGAGCCAGCCTCTCAGAAGGTGATGTACAGTATTTGCTTTCCACCCTGCCTAGTCCCAAAGATGACTTAATTCAGGCAGCACCTTCATGCCGGACTCCAAAGCTCATTAAGCACTTTCGCAGGGTGGGAGGATGCCTGGGTGGAGCAGAAAGGCGCCTGTCTCCCACCTGAAGTGCTATCACACCTCAGGGATACATGGAAAAACATATAAATTATGCCCAGGATCTCAATGGAAAACACTGCTTGAGCAGGGTGCTGTGCTGGTGCTGCCTCCTACTGCTAATTTCTGTTTCGCAAAGACCTCTACAAAATGTGGGAAACCCAGAAATCAGGCTCTGCTTGTCCCAAAAAGAGTTCAGTTTCATACTATGCCCTTCAGAGGTGTCCAAACCACAAGGCTGTAGCCAAAGCCAGGCCTAGTGATGTTACATTCCTGTGCTGGAAAGCAATGCTGGTTGAACTAGTTGTTGTCTCCTTGTAGCTGGTAACCCTCAATGAATTTCTCATCTGAGGGTTTCCAGATTCACAGAAACCACATAGATTTTCCATTGAAATCAGGGAGAACATATGTACAAGTGTTAATCAGTGTTGTAAATGTTGTACAAGCTACAACAAGATTATGATCACTGTCTTTCTGCCTTCTCCTGGGAGAAAGAATTTGGATACATTCAAAGACAACTGATGCCTTCACTCTTAATTTGTTTTATTTCCTTTTGCATGACTACGCATAAGAGATGGATTGTCTGCAGTGAATTGTGTCTCTGAAAGATTCCCTGAGTGGCTACATCGTACAGAAGATGCAGTTAAAGCATATTCTAAAATGATAGAACATAACTATCATCAGTGCATACTGAACCACTTCAGGAAAATTAACTGGTAGCATATAATTCATGTTACATGACAGCATTTTGAAAAGGACGAGATAAAAGGTTAACTCGTGAAAATCCATTGCTGACAGCCCATTTTTGACTTCTCGGAGAAGTCTGCAGGCATTTTGGAGCCTGACCCAGCGACTGTCACTGAGTACGTATTATCCTTCTAAGCTTTGTACACCACAGACTCTCCTAAGCTAGTCATATCTCTTAAACACAGCAGATGAAATATGGCCCCATTGATCTTAATAATAACTTGAAAATCTTCACAAGCCTACATGTCTTTTGTTAAGACCGTGGCTGATGCCATCACAGCTTTAGGAAGACGCACTGTGTCTATTGATGCAGTTCAGATCAGTGCATAGCAGCAATACTCCAATTATCTTGGAAAGAAATATACTGGGTGCTCTGTAACTAACATGTGCAGCACTCCAAAATAGTCAAAGACTGCATTTTCTTGTACAAATATTCTCCTAATGACCCAGAGGCACTAGGATTTTGGCTCGGCATCCATGATCTTTCTTCACAGATAAATTCTCCTAGTTCTGGTGAACCATTGTGACCACACCAGGACAATTCCCACTATGAACAATGGAAGGCACTGAACTAGTGGAGTTCATCTGGATTTCAACAAAGCAGGGGTGTAGCATCATGCCTAAATCATCCACATCAGTCTGTGGAAGACAACACATTATGGGTCTGGGAACTTCTCAATATTGCGGAAGGCTGCCCTTTTAGTCATAGGATCTCAAATTCACTATCCCTCTCCTCTGCAACACAGAAGGTTATTAGAACAATTTCCCTTCTGTTCATTTAACGAAACCACTCATCAGGAATAGTTAATTAAAAATCCATCCTTTGAACTCTCCATTTGGAAAAAGAAAAGAATTCCAAGTAGTTTAGCTCTCTCAGGAAATGAGGCGAGATGAAAGGAGTACGGGCATGATATGGAAATGCATTGATAAAGGACCTGTGGGACAAATGAAGTCATCAGCCCAAAGAGAGAAGAATCAGTGAGCAAACTCCAGAGTGAAGATGATTTTGGCTGAGGTTTGAGACATTTTAAATGCTTCTAATCTTCAGAGGTTAGGCATTCAAAGCTAGCTGAAAGCCAGATCTAGGCACCTGTTATCATTAGTCACTTCTGAGAATCCAGCCTTTTTCTGCCCTCTCCAGCCTGTACTTTCTCCTGGGCTGTGACTCTGTCATTTTTAAGGCTGTATGTTCCACCTGCGAGAATGTAACTGTGTGTTATGCACACCATTTGTCAGAAAGCTCGCCAATTTTTCTGCAGAAGAAAACCATGGATATAATAATTTTCAAATAGATTCTGGAAGTGACGCTAGTCACAAGAGTCAAATCAAGCCTAGAAGTCAAGGATAACTGACAGAAAATTCTTTCTACCATTGTTAATGGAAGTAAGTAGACAAATAGGCATAAAGCTCTATATAATTTGTAAGAGATTAAAAGCTTTCTTAAACTTTGCAGCTAAGAAAGAGAAAAATAATGCTAAGAAAAGCAGAAACAGAAGGTTGTTAATGGGTTTATCTCTACAATTTCTTACAGGAAGATTACATTTACTAATATTCTTCTTGTGAATTTAATTCCTTTCCCTGCCAGTGATTTTGATGGTATCTATCCCCAGGTATGGCTTTTTTTCCTGATTAAAAAAGTGCTTGCTGACATTGGCCAGTCTCTTGATCAATAGATGCATCCTTGTTAGCTCTCAGTTGTTACACTCTTGTCCTGGATGGAATCTGAGGTTCCATCGTTCAGCCATTCATTCTGATTCAAAGCAGCCCCAAATCTCAGCCAATTTACCTACAGATACGGAACAAATGGATCTAAAAAGATGTGACCTTCATCTATCAAAACAGCTACCATCTGGAGACCATAAATGTTGTGATCCTACCTAGCACAGACTACTGCAAAAGCATGCAAATTGAAATCAGTTTTGGTAACTCAGGTGTAATGAGATTCAACAATGTTTTAGTAAGATCACTGTTAAAATTACAGGTTACAAGACGGAAACTGAGCCATCATCTCCATTCACCCTCTGAAAGAGAATAAAAGAAAAAATAAAAATTCAAGACAAGTCAATTTATACAATTATTATTTCTATTTTATTCCTCTGTTTACGATTTCAGGCTCTGGTTCAGTGCCACCGCTCTGTCACAGTGTGTCCAGATGTCTTATGTTTCCTAGCAGTGCCTCCAAGTCCTAGATACCGTGAGATGAACATTTGAATTAGCACAGGTATTCTCCCAAGGAATGCCATGCCATGAATAGCCTTAGGAATCCGTGTTGCACCCAGCTTAGGAAGGCACATATGCTCATTCACATTCAGCCAGCAGGGTGACATCAGGCTGACATCAGGCTGTGTGCAGTGAGACATGGGTCGTCGCACTGCGTGCTGGCTCAGCAGTAAGCCCAGCCTTAGAAGTCCCTGCTTCCCAGCTGCTCGTTCTGCACGTCCCCTCCTGACCCCCTGTTTGATATGCCTCATTGGTGCCACTGTGATTGTTTGCAGAGCTGAGCTGTAACCTGGATTCCTGAAATGAACAGCCTGAAAATAACTGTTAATAATAAACTGTTGGATCAACACAGCTGAGGGGTGATGAACTGCAGGCAGGTAGGTGGGAATTGGCCAGGGGGAAAGTGCATCTTTGGCCACCTTTGCTGTGGAAACCCGTTATCTCCCTGATTGCTCCTCTCAGTTACAGCAGGGGTGTGAGTGAAGTAGCATTGATGGGATATTAAGATATTAATATCCACACAGATATTAAGAAGCTCGTTCATGGGGACATTTAAACATTTATTGCTGTTACTGCTGTGAATTTAAATAGTGTAGCGCTTTCTGCCACACTTTCTTATAGTACCTTTGAGGATGACAGGGAATTCAATGCCAGATGAGCCTGTGATCTCTGTAGTCCAGTGACTTCTTGTAAACACTGGCCAGCAAGACATTTCAAAAGTAAGTCCCTACAGATCAAAGCTGCACTTAAAAATGAACCGGTCACCTGGGAGGTTTCTTACAAGCATCAGCGGTCTGAAGGTATCTTAAGATTATCACAAACACCATGATCTTTAAAGAATGGCTCATACCTAGTTTACCTTTTTTAAAAACATGTGTTGTAACCTATACAAAGATTATAAATAATAATAAAACAGTCAGTAACACTGGGGCCACATAAACTGGGATATTTCAGCCAATTTCAGATTTTGAAGCTCAGGCACAGTCTTATGTATTTGTATTCCCATCATTTTTCTTTGAAAACCATGGCTGTGGATGTGTTTGCATCCACACCGAACACCAAGGCTTAAAGAGCTGGCAGTCCAAATAGACTAGAGAAAGGAGAAGAAATACGCTTATCCTTATTTTACAGATAGAGATCTAAGACAGAGAGAAATGAGGGACCTACCTCAGGTCACACAAAGAGTCAATAGCAGGAATTTAGCAAAGATTGTTTGAATCATGCCAGTGTGCTAATATCTTGACCTTTATACCAAAGCATTTACAATTCCATAGGAAAGAGTTATACAGACAGATGAGGAAAAGCAGTGTACAATTAATTATGTTTTACCTGCCCTTTCTTTCCTTGTCCCCAGTTACTTCTTGGATCCACAGCTTGAATCATGAATTCTCGAAGAATTTTCCTCATTCATGGAATTTGTACATAGAAGATAAAGAGAAGCTGGAAGAAAAAATGCCAAGATGATTGAGTAGGTGGAGGAGGTTTTCTATGCTACTAATGTATTTCAATATACGCCTCATCTGAGCCCTGTATAGCTACTCTGAAGAAAGAGAGAAAAAGGCTGAATACTTGGCTTTTTCTCTAGGTAACAACTGCAGATGATAGGTGATAAAGAGAGACTACCCCAGCTCTTTAAACAGTGGCTGATAAAGAGATGGTTTTGTTAAAAATAACAGAAGAAGAATTTTTTGTATAAAAATAACAGAAGAAACACTCTGGTTTATTTCTTGCCCTGAGAACTTCCAGATATTTTCCAGTAAGTGCAAAAGACCTCAGGAGACATTGGCAGTGGTGACTGCAATGGCTGAGGGAGACAGTGAGGATTTTTTAAAAGGCTTATGGGATTTAGGAGCAAAAGTCCCACTGGCAGGTATTACATAGTTTTCCTGAAATGCCGCACCGCAATTAACACCTGGAACAGCAGATTTTGTGCATTATCCTTCATAATGGAAGGTGATATTGGATTAGATTTAATTTTCTATTGCACTAAGATATTTTTTTACTTGTGCTGGGAACAAAGTTCTCCTCTCTCAGCTCTTCAGAGTCATGGTCTCGTGTTTCCAAGGGTATCAGGTGTGGGATAGCTGTGACTTGAACTGTGAACTCAACACAACCTCCCACTTCCAGCCTTCCTTCAGTCTCTCTTCCTGGTAATACCATCTCTCCAGTGTCTCCTCAAAAGACAGTGAACAGAATAACAACATATTTAGCCCTCAGTGCCAGGTGGACTGAATTATGTTGGATGCTGCTCTTTGATTCACAACTTTGCGTAGAGAAATTCAGCACTGGTTTTAGCCTGCACAATCTCTTTGTGCTCTCGCTTGTGTGGATGGAAACCAGGAGATGTACAAAGGCAATCACAAGTGCCACTGGTTTGAATGGCTTGTTAAAAAGCTTACATCTGGCACAAAGGCACATGTGGACGTGCGAACTGTACTGTCTGCTTCTTATAGAAAGCACATTTGGGAAAAGCGAAACTGATTGTAGCAGCAAAGTGGCTGCTTAGTCAGTGTCTTGCCTTTCACATGGGGAGCCATGGCTCTTTCCTGCCAGCAGTAATCTGTACACTGGAGAAAGCTTTGAATAGCTACAATTCAGACACTGATCCCGCTAATCCCACTAATCCCGTGCCCTGATGTGCTCCATTAGCCTATGAAAGGCAGACTTGGACTTTCACAACTGGTGGCACTCTGTGCTTCAGGGAAGGGGCTCATACGTCTCCCTAGATGCAGACAAAAGGGGAACCGAGAGGTTGCAGCTGAAGCTATTGTGCCAACCTGTGAAACGAGCTCCCTGAGGGCCCCTGGAGATCGGTCTTGTTTGCATCCGTGCACCAAAAGTCACGTCCAGTCTCTTTGGCAGCTCCTCATTTACATTGAAGAAACATTATTTCATGACACTGTTAAGAGCAGTGAACCAGCACTGTCACTGGAGTAAGTATCCACTGGTGCATAGATGCTATCTCCATCCTTTGCTGCTTTTACATGGAGATGCACAAACAATGTGGACCAGGTGCAGTGGCTACAGTAGTGGACTAAGAAAAACATTTTCCTTTCTCTTTAGACCCTCAATTGGCACTGCTAAGCACAAGTATGTATCATCTTAGCCCACAAATGTGGCGAGCTTTCAGTTAAAGATGGCAACGTCTGTGTGGGAACAGTATGTGAAAGAATCATTTAATCCTAAGGAAACTTCTGGGTAGCTAAAAGTAGTGGAAAGATGCTGTGCATGGATGCACGTGTGTGTGTCTGAGAAACAGCACAGTCTTCATACTGATAAACTTTAAAATAAGATTTACTCTGTGCAGGCAGCAGTCTCAGACATCAAAGCTTCAGGCTCAGTGCAGTGTCAAAAAACCATGAAGCTTTAAGACCCGACCAAGCATCAACACCAAGCTGAGGCAAAAGCTTTTACTCTCGATACCACTAACTGAACGGATTAGATTAAAAAACCTCCACAACTCTCTAAAACTGCTGGTAGAAAAATAAATGACTAAATGTATGTCTCCTCAAGTACGTCTTTATTTATCCTGCTGCACTCTCCACATCAGTATTTAAACTCACTGCCTTTTAAGTGGAGGCTAAAAACAGCTGTATATGCACTAGTCAATGAAATAATGATAACAAATGCACCCAGTGAAGGAGACAAAGGTTTGCTTTTAATCAGAGAAACAAAACAAAGACCAAGGTAACAGTGTATTAAGCGTTTTCTCTCACGCTGCAGAGTGAGTTGGCCTAGAGCCACGCAACAAGGTGCAGCTCTTTCCTTTGGGCACGTATTTTTTTCAGAACCATTGATGATCCACTCAGGTTTCTTTTACCAGATGTGTAACCAAGACTGGAGAGGGAAGGTGTTGTCCTGCAAGCACTGTGCTAGAGCCTGGTAACTCAAGGGCTGCAGATCACTTAGGCCCTTCTGTCTGTATAGTTGAGCTGTGCCTAACGCTGCTGTGATGCCAAAAGGTGGGATCTCCTTGTGCCAAGCTCCGTATGTGGCTGGAAGAATCTCATTCAGCAGTGAACATACAGATCTAAATGGGAAATATACATAAATGGGGAAGGGGGAAAACCCTGGAAATGTTATAATTTCTCTTTTATACATCAATAATAAAACATGGCAAAGCTCCTAAAATGTTATTTAAGGCCTTTGCCTTAATTTCAGTGGGAGTTACATACCTCAGTGGCTTACAGAAACCGTGCCAGATGCCCACCCAAGTCTTTTATACAGTCTGTGAAACAGATGGGAAATTACTACAAAGCCATCTTGTAGGCATTACAGTAATATATTCTTCTCCTTAAAGCCGCCTGTTTTCATCCTTAGATTTTGCCACCAAGTGAACACTTGAGGAAGACATGACCAGAGAACCTCAGTTCAGTGTTTTGAGCTTGGGACACGCTCTGCTTCTAATGTTTCTTGGGAAAAGGGAGTGAAATCAGTTTTACCTGGATTCCATACGCTTGTATGAGAAGGTGACTGAACTGCTAATGGGGGACACTGCCTTGCTTTCAGCAGCATACTCAGGTTTACAAAAAGCCCGCACCAGCTGGTGGACTGCAACTGAAATGATAGTTGGTATTAATGCTGCTTGTACAGCTTATCTACAGGTTATACTTTGAGAGCGTTTCATTATTTGGACTAGAATTGGGCTCCTAGTATTCTGCACATAAAAGGATTTCCTGCTTTCCATCAAGATTTTACAGACTGATTTCACGTTAAGGGACACTAGTTACTCTTTCCCACAGATTCTTCCTCCCCTCCACGTGCTCACAGATAGCAACCTCTCTCTGTGTACCTTTGTGGCAAATTTGCACACTTCAGTGCTTTGCACCCCCAGCCTGCCTAGGGTAAATATGCAAAAAAACTCAAAAACCAAAAAAACAAAACAAAAAAACCCCACACCAAACCACCACAAAACAACAAAAAAAAGGGGCAAACAACAACAAAAATTGATTTCATACAATACAAAAGAAAACTGAATCTCTTCCTGTTGGTACATAAGCTCTGCTGCTCACCCAGAACTAGACAGAAAGGCAAACAAAGAGAGAGGGAAACAATTGAGTGAAGATCCCAGGTAGGAGGCTGGCAGCCTGCAAAACTGTATCTCTCCTGCCACTTGTTAACACAAAGACCATTTAAGAGACACTGCATTGTTATTTCCGTAGTACGGCAGAAAACCAGGCTTAGTGACATGGAACAAGTTGTCAATAGGCCTACAGATCTGCAGGAGGACTTTAATTGGGTAAGAACACGCGTCAGGAGGGGTGGAGGCTGGGTGCTTTTTATTAGCAAAAGATGTTACTAGGCATGGTAGATTTTGAGAAGGAAAAACTTTTATTCCTTTGTCTTTTCTATCATAATAAGAAAAATTTATTAAACCACAAACAGTTCAGCTTTACAATGAAAGTGTGCCTTTTGTGTCATTTATACTACCCTACTGTGCTCTTATTATAAACAGTTTTGTGCTTAAGAACAGCACTTGGAAAAACATGCTCTTAAGAGCTTGAAAACACACCCTGCAAAGCTTTCTTCCTTTGCTCCCTTCCCAGAATCCCAGTCAACTAGGGGATTTTGTATTCAGGTTTCTCCTTCCACCCACCCAGTCACTTTTGTAAAATATTAATTCCTCCTCGGATTCCAAAAAAAAAGCTATTGAAAACCAGCTTGAGACACTTTACTCCCTCTGGGAAATGCCATCCAAGACCCTTAGGGTGTCTGGAGAGCAGGAAGGCTAGGTGGTGAGAGGTAGGAGAAGCTATTGCCATTTGTGAAGGAATGGTGAATCTGAGAGACTGTCGAGAAAAACCTGTCAGGACATGCAAATTTGCCTCACTACACTGAAGTCTCTTGTCTCTAAGAAAAGCTGAGGAAATACAGGAGTCCTAACTCTCAGGAAAAGAGGAGCTTGCCTGAGCAGTTCACAGATCTCGTGCAGCTGAGGAATGATGAGTTGTCAGAAGCTCTAGATTACAGACCAGAGTAGGTGTATTTTGACCTTCAGCCCACTATCCTGCTGCATGTCACGATAAGCATCTCTTCTTTGCCTTTTTCCTTTTTTCACCTTAAGTTAAATTACTTCCATCAGTGAAAAGTGCGGGCCTATCTGAACATCATGGGATGGACCAAATCTGGGAGATCTACCCTCCTCCCAAGAAGAGTGGCAGAAGTTCCAGGACTGGGAGTTGATGATCTCTGCCTATTTAAGATACAAGCAATAACAGTGGAAAGTTTTCCACTGCCATCTTACAAAGTACTAATGAGCAAAATTGTTTTGTTCTGCAGAGTGGTGCAGTTCTGTGCTCGTTCAGTTTGTGGAGCAGTTTTGGTGCACACCAGCTTTTGGAGGCTACTAAGCCTGAAACTCCAGTCCGGGTGTGTACCAAATGTGTGACCACCATTAATGGGGATGTGATGGTCTGCACCAACAACTGGGCCTTTGAAGAGCTTTTAACGAAGTGGCTGGTGGGGAAGTCAACTCTAGGAGACCACAGAAGCTACATCTAAAGTAAAGCTTTCAAGCTGCACACTGTGAAGGTGTACAGGTTTCAGTCTATGTGATTCTGAGCTTGCCTGATAGATCATCTGACTGATCTGCCCTAAGGATGCCAAATCATTAGTTTACCTAAAGCCACAGCAAGTCTCTGGTGACACAAAGGAAGCCTGAGAAACGACTTGAGGACTATGTAGTTTCCAAGTTATTTCCTTTCCTTTCCTTTCCTTTCCTTTCCTTTCCTTTCCTTTCCTTTCCTTTCCTTTCCTTTCCTTTCCTTTCCTTTCCTTTCCTTTCCTTTCCTTTCCTTTCCTTTCCTTTCCTTTCCTTTCCTTTCCTTTCCTTTCCTTTCCTTTCCTTTCCTACTACAGACAGGGAAGTCAGATGCTTCCAGTGCCACTTGAAATGCCAAGGAATGGTGGGTCTTGCTATGGTCTCCTCAGAGACTTGACTCAGTATGCCAGAAATTAACATGAGAATCTTAAAGTAAGACGAGCTAAGAGGACTGCAATGAAAACATGGAATGGGCAAAGGACCGAGGTTTTGGGGATCTTTCTTTTGATATTGTCCATCTCTCACAGAGAATTTCATAGTAAATGGTTCTTAATTTCCCAGATGTACAGTCATTTCCCATGAGCGTGTCTTTTCAGAGACTCAGATAATAAAAGTTCATATGCATGTCTGGGTAACGTTTTTCCCTTTTTAGAAAGGACTTTGGACATGGAGCTCTGAAGGTAAAATTGCATGCAACTGATCAATGTTCATGGTTAAATATAATGAAATAAGACATTTCTCCTCTGATTAATTTCAAGTGCATTGTTAAAGGTGGTACAGATAATATCAAATTCACATTGCAAGGCAAAAGAGGCAGCAGGATGTCTCTGTACTTTTCAGCTGTCTCGTTTGATGAGAGGGTAAGGATTGTTCCCCTCTCGGCAGGGAGGAGCACATCTCACATACATACAAAAAAAGAAGAAGGTGGTATTCTTCATGGTTCACCAATAGGGGACAGCCTTTCGCATATTTGTCAGATTAACATATTCTCGGATGGCATTTCCTGGAGGGACTAAAGTGTCTCAAGTTGTTTTTCAAGCTCCTGTGCACTGTCTGAACAGATAGTTATGAAATTGCATTGCTAATGCTTACAGTGGAGAGGCTTTCTATTATATGCTACAATGAAATAATTCAAGACACGGCTACAGATACTCACTGTCTGTAAAGGTACAGAACAGCTTGGTCTGTCCTGAGCAGAATGCCATGCTCTTAAATGATGGGGCAGCAACCAGAGAATATTTCATGTGATGGAGGAGCCAAATTTCATTGTGAAAGCACATGCCAGCTCACCTCAGCCGAACTGGTTATGGTGCACTCTACTTACAGCACATCAGAAGTATATCTGCCCTGTCTCCTCTAGCAATTTTCAAATCACCATCTCTGGCCATCTCCCAGTCCTTTTTCACTGTCTCCTTCCTATTTCCCCCAAAATGTCACTTGCCAGCCTTTTTCCAAGTATTGTAATACTGTACCCAGAGAAAGAGAAATGTTTTAGTCTCACCTAAACTACTTCCCTCTCCCTCTGCTGTTTCTGCCCCTCCTCCTGAGAGGAGGAAAATACTCTAAAGACTCTAAGATGTTGATCTTAAAGCATATGTGCTTGAGTTTAACAGCCTTAATCTGTCCCAAACTCAGAAGCTAATAGGGTTACAAATGTACACAATCTGCCAGATCAAGCTACTCAATGGGCAATTTCTCCTTCTCCCTTCCTCCAGCCGTGTAGCTATGTCCAAAGTCACCATTTGCCACTCCTGGGTAACATGGTTCTTTCATTACAGCCATCAGTTTCTATTTCTAAGGTCACAGTTCTGCCTGGGAGCCGCTTACAGGCTCAAGGTGAATTTAAAGGGAGAAGGCTTATTGCTTCAATTTTGTATATATTTTTATGAAACCTATATGTCAGTAACAGTTAGTGCTTTGACTGATTAGACAGTCTCTAAGTACAATGATTAAATATGAATATCATGGGATATTTATTCAGACTTAATCTCCCTCTCTCAATCCTCAAGACATTATCTGTAGAGAGCTGCTAATGCAGAAAATGTTGTTGCTATCATCCCGCTAGCAGTCTGAGCTATCCCATGTAAAATTTGATGGATATACTTTCTAACAATGGGGTGGGAGGTGGGCAGAGGGCAGGGTTTCCAAAAAGCAGGTTTGAAACTCCATGCATCAGAGTTGTCAGCTAACTGTATCAGATTTACTAACAAGCCTTACTGGGGCAGGGATTTCTAATTTATCACTGTCTTACACTGAAAGGGATGCTTAAAATACATGGACTAGGCTATTTTAGGTAAGACCTGCAAATTAATCTCCATCTTGTTGCAGTCTCTGAATCTTTACAGTGAGAACACCTGCAATGACTGTAGTTGACAACAGGCTGCCTGCTGCAGATTGGCAAACAGCAAATAGTGTAACACTTACTGCAAGGGAAAAAAACATGCAAGGTAACATCCCACTCCTGCACTTCCAACCTATCTTAATTTCATAATGAAAAATACCCTGAATTTTAAATAATGAGTACCCACATCTATGATAGGTGGTCCACTACCTTTTTCAATGTAGTTCAGTTCAGCACCTACCAGTCCATTTCTCAGACAGGCTAAAATCTTTTCAGGTCTCTTTATTTGCCTAAAGACTTCCTACAGCAGGGCCAGAAACATTACCCAGAAAACTCCCTCTGGCCAGAAGTTTTGTCCCATCTGTGAAGAGCTGGTTTCATGGTTCCTCTCCGAGTGTTCTCCATCAGAAACCAGGAGCTGGCCAATGTGCATTTAGGGTTTTGCAGACACTTGCTTCCTTCCAGCCCCCAAACTCATTCATCAGGAATAAGTACCTATTCTGCACTGATGGAGAAACAGAAAAGATGGCCCCCAAACACCAAAAATGCCTTAAAGTTATCCTCAACTTCTTTCCCCGAGTGTATTAGATGAGATTCAGGCTCTAAGTGCAGCACAAGCGCCAGTTCTCCTGTTCCTTCTCATTGCATTTCATCAGCAGAGCTTGGTGTTTGATCTGTTGTTGAGTGATTGAAGGCGGAAACAGTGTGGTCACCCTTGTGTTATTTAATGCTGTTTTTCCTCAGTTTAGCAATTAGCACAGTCACTGAGCTGTTTTACAGGAGGTGTTGCTATGCTGAATTGTTCTACAGCTGCACAGGATCAAAGAGTCACAAAGGGAGCCCAGTGCGTGGATCTGCCACATGTTCCTTTAACTCAGCTTCGGTTGATGTTAATAGTTACGACTGTGGTCATTAACTCTCTTTCTGTCTAAGATTTTTTATTTCTTGCAACATGTCTGAGAGCTTTGTTCCGGACTAGCAAGCCATGACAGTGAGCCAGGGAAGATGAGACTGATGGAATATAGCCAGGGCTGTGGCACTGTCCTGCAGAAGTATTTTACCCAAGAAAGGAAAGATCTCTCACTGTTTCAGTTATCATTATTGCTAGTGTTCTTAAGAGCCCTTAAGGATGTCTTGCTTGTTTTCAAAAATCTAAATATGACTACATAGCTAGTGAGCCTTAACAATTATAGTTTTATAGGTATATCCTAGGGAAGCATTAGCAGAATGGACCCAGCGAGGAGAAAACAAGTCAAAACTGAAAGCGAAAAGCTGAGAAAAGCAACACGAACCTCCTCCCTCCTCCCAAAAATATTATAGCCATACTTATGCCCATATTTTATCAAGTTTAAAGCTTCCTCCCATAATAAAGGTTTTGCATCAACAGCTCTGTCTCAAATTGCTGTAAACTTTCAAAGCC
Organism: Columba livia; assembly: GCF_036013475.1. Lineage (NCBI taxonomy): Eukaryota > Metazoa > Chordata > Aves > Columbiformes > Columbidae > Columba > Columba livia. The sequence continues at coordinate 8,188,264 of NC_088607.1, forward strand.
AACAATGATAAATATGATATCCCACTAGCTTTGGTGAAAGGGCTTTCCAGAGCTTTATGAGTAGGTGCTGCTGCTTGTCTCTCTCTACCCTCTCATAACTAGAGATCCAAAACACAACACCCTGGAGAGTCTAAGGCAGAAGGCAGGGGGGAGCATAATGCAGTGCTGGGGGTAGAGTAAGGAGAAGGAAAGGAAAACACTGTCTACTGTTACAAGAAGGACAAGGAAAGTGGGAGAGGGGTGGTCTGACAGCAGCAGTACATGGGGAGGATAAAGAAAACACATCAAAGTTGGATAAGATAATATACAACAGATAATATGTGAGTACAGCTATGAGCTACTGCTTTAATTGTTTTATTCTGTCAACACGAGAATGAATATATCTTTTACCCATTTAAATGGCACTATTAAGATTTTACAGAATTCTGGGCCTTCCTCAATTAACCCTATAAGGCAATATGCATTCCAACAGCAGCTTTGAAGGTACGGCTTTTTCACTCTAATAAACTCTACTAAGCTTGTACAGGTCATAAAACTGTAAACATGACAACACAATTATCATTAATTTTATCTTTCTCCTTCCTCTGTCTTCACCGAAGTCTATAGCCACTATTCCTTTACTCTTGTGTTGTGCCACTGGACATGATAAGCTTTGCTCTATTACTTCAAGGTCTAATTTCCCTTTTAAAGACACTGTATAGTCCTGAACACCTTGATAAGACTGGAAAGCCCAAAGTCTATGGCTGGGACTTCAGGAAGGAAGGTGTCTCCTTGCAGTCTATAGTCTCAGGCAGCTCATGAGGCCTCTCTTTGAGAAACTGTACTCCATTTCCTTAAATCTGAACAGTAATGCAAATAAAAAAGGGTTGAGGTTTTCTGGGGATGGTGCAAAATTCTCCCAGCAATAAGGCAGAATGTAAATGAGAGATTTTAGCGATAAATATTATTTGTTTTAGCAAAGTGATTCTTGCTCCTGCTCCATACCACTGTTTCTCCCACAGATTGTGTTAGTAGTGAGACTCATCCCTTCCTTGGGGATGACTTGTCACAGAGGATATGGATATGGAGACTATCACTTTTCCTCACTGTAAGGACAGATGTTTGCTCTGACTGGCAGATATGAAAAATGAATTATTCTCCTCTCTGCTGAGATAGATATACTCCCTAGATAAATTTGAGCGTGATCAACAGATATCTTCTTTAGAAGATTGACACAGAACTTGAAAAATGGTGCAAATGTCCCCTGACATGAACGTCCTCTCTGCAAAGCAGTGACATAGAACAGGAAACAAATGATCTATATTCCTTGCCCATTCCATCATTTTTTTCTCTGCTCTACACTTTTATCAAGGCAATCATAAGATGAAGGCTTGAGACAAAGTAAAAACATGATATATTGCCAAATAGTTTCCGATAGTATTTTTGGCTTCTCCATTGTTCATTATTCCTTAGGAGGATCTTTGCTCCTTGGCAACTAGATGTTGAGAGTTACTTCTTTGCCGTGCAGGGAATTAAGACTTCTGTTCGTAACCTCTTCTTACCTCCACAGTGCTGGTGCAGCTCAGGGAAAGGTGCTTCTTATTTAGCAGAAGCGCGAGAGGAAGACAAAAAGTGATCTGAATCCTGCTATACCATCTGTGAGCCAGGAGAGCTTGTCAGAGCCCCACAGCCACCGAGGTTCTGCTCCTGAAGATAAGTGATCTTCTAAAACTATCCCAGGGGCTTCTCCATGGTCAGCATCCTCCACCAAACAGGAGGAGGCCAAAAGGTTACATGGGAAATGTCACCACAGCCGTTCAAGCACTAACACCTCCTTCTGGCCTGGAACAGGACAGAACTTCCCCCTCCCACTGCTATATGAAGGAAGGAAATGTAATAAGTGAAAGCTAAAAAAACAGGACATGTCAGAGACCCCACAAAATCTGCTCAACTACAACAGTGGATAAAATTATAAACCCTAAAAACAAGAAGGGAGGGAGAGAGGAAAACCCAGTCAGATAATGGACCAATAACTTACCATTACTAAAAGTATATATACCATCTTGTTATTCAGTGCCCATTTTGCTTTTTCTCCAGCCTTCTAATGATTTGTCAAGTGGACCATCCACTGTGCAAGCAACTATATGTGCAGCTAGAGCTCCTTCAAAATGATATTTGAATCTTTTTTAATTTTGGCTTGATTTCTTGTCTGTATTATGCTAGCCCCACTTCAATCCTAAATGGTTGTGGAAAAGGCTGCCCAGCATTTAGACACAGAATCCTATTTAAATTGAGTGTAACACAGGATACTGAAAACTGTTTAAATACTTTTTGTGTTCCTTTGCTGCTTGAAGCAAGACCTAACGTGAGTCTTTTTGAGTTTTAAACAGTTTTAAACTTATCTCATTAATGAGATGCACAACAGATGTGGTACTTGTTTGCACTCTCTGGATAGAGCTGTAACTAAGCAGTGCTCTGCTTAGCACCGAAACTTCCCCAAAATCTCATCTAAGTGGTAAAATTCTCCATCCCAAACGTGAAACCCTGTGAATGATACACCAGGGGAGCCCTCAGTTCTTGGGGAGCAATATCCTACTCCTCTTCAGAGCTCTCTCAAGAACCTACCTATCTGCAGCCCTCTTACCTCAGTGGCCGATGAGAGGAAAATCAGGCACTCAAGAGACATAAAGGTTGAAGAGAGTGTGTTGGATTCACCAAGCTGCCAGGAGAGGTATTAATGTGAATCAACCCCACAAGAGCTTTTGAAGCAACTTGTTCTCTGACAGGCTGTGTACATCCTGAAATGACTGTGGCCTGAGTGTCTAAATTAGATCAGCTAATTCAAAGATTTGAGGGCATGATGTTATTAAAATTTTGTGAGGAGAAACCTTGAGTACTGCCTCCAGCAAAGCTGCATTGTGGAGAAGCGATGGAGAGGGGCGATGCAGCAATACCACAGCAACCTGCACACTTAAAATAGTCTCATTGAAGTGCTGGAGCACTACCAACACTCTGACTTAACAACCTCTCTCTCGTATTTTGTTTGCTCATCATTTCCATTCACTGTACCCTGTTTCAATTCAGATTGCAGATACTCCTGAACATAAACTATGTCTTTATTTGTTTCTGACACTCACTGGGTGCCCAGGACTAATGATCACCACAGCTATTAACAACTCAGAGGATACTGAGTTCTGGCTGCACTTAAAAGAACCTCAGTATCTCAAAGTATGGAAATTCATAGTTGGGGCTTTCAAAATATTAATTAATATGTACCCTACTGCTACCCCCAATCCCCATCTTTGTTCCATTCACACTTACTTTGTAAGGTGTGTTTATTTTTTCTAATCAGTCACTTGTCCCTGGTTGTGTAGGAAGGCTGTAGCAATACACTAAGGATATATTCCACACGGAAGAGCCACTGTAGTTGTACCAATTAATTGTGCACCATAGAGCTTTCCTTTTATAATTGACTTCATGCATTCATGTCCTCAATGCTAAGTGCGCAGCTTCATCACCATGCTAATCTTTGTTGTGTTTGGAAAGCTAGTGCAATAATTTCCTGATCTGGGCCTGGGAGGTTTATTTATGCAGACATACTGAGTCCTATATCTAATGACATTTGTATAATTGGTGATCCATACAGAGGGAGCATTATAGTTGTTGGAGCCCTGCATGGTAGCTTAGGCATGAGCTCCTCCCTGTCTCACTCACTATTTGCAGGGCTCCCAAACTTCACCAGTTTCCTCCAGTTCTCTCTCCTCCATGACTGGAGAGCCTCAGGAATTGTCCCAATATCTCCCTCTCATTCTGTTCTGTACAGACAAAAATCTGAGTGGGAAAGGAAAAATTGCCAAGCCCTTTGTTTTCCTGATTGTGAATGTGGAGTATATGGTACTTATTTTTCTTTGGTCCGCATCTGGCCATAAAGAAAAATAGGTTTGGCAGAACTCTACTATGAGATTTAACGTAAGTCACCGGTAAAACAAACCTGTTTGTAAAAGAAATATGAGATGTAAAGTACATCATTGATAGATAAAATAAGTCTGTTTGTAATGGAGATAAAAGCTATTTATATTGCTGTGGTGCTGGGTAAACATATTTTGTTCAGTCAATAATAAAGTCACCAAACAATGCATTTCTGAATTCAGGTCAAATTTCCTAATGGTTCCATCTGAGAAAAAAAAATATTGAGGCAGGACTCCCAGAAGAGATGGTAGATTGTTTTGTTATCTTTTACCCAACACTTTAGCACAGACCCACTCAATTAATTTTTACTGAGGTCCACCTCCTCTGAGCACAAAGCAGTGTGCCATCTCCTGCCCTGCCAGGATTTGCGCACTGTTTTTTCAGGCAAGACGGATAGTTGCAGCTGTTCCCTTGTTTCCCCACCTTCCCTCTAGGCAGAATGCAAGATGTTAGAGAATGGTGAGGAGCAGGACATTTGGGGTCTCTTGCTTGAATCATATACCTGGAACTGCAGTGATGCCTAAGGGAAACGTGCACAGGATCTGATTCCACCCATCCTGGCATGACCTCACTTTAAGGGTTCATACATCCCTCCTGGGACATATGGTAGTTTGTCCTCTGACAGTGTCCATGCATATGTTAATTGGAGCAAGACCTGCAAGGCAATTCCACATCCAGCTGAAAATCCTTGGTTTTCCACAGAGATTCACATGCTTTCCCTTCTTTTCTCACTCTTTCCAGGAGCACTACAGTGTTTCACACAAGAGAGACAGGCTCAGTTCATGGTGTCCAGCTGCAGCTTCTCCTGGAACGTGGTTTCTATGTCCATCGCACAAGGAAAGAAGCTAAATCCGGATCTCCATCTTGTGGTGACTATTTCTAATCAATGACCTACTGAATGAGATATGGATGGTATCTAAATCCCTCCCACCTCTATTAGTTAGCCAATACTTGCTTTCTGTAATCACTGTTTAAAGAATGACAGATTTTGGTTTATATTCCATAAAATTAAAAAAATAACTCAATTTTATAATTTTTTATGATTTCTCACACTATTTGGTTCAATATTTCAATTTTGAAACAGCCTTAAATTGCACTCATCTTGACTTTTCACACCACTTCTATTTATGCAAGGCTAGATGCATTACAGAGATGCTTATAATAACAATTTGCACACTTGTAGTTTCTGAATTTTGGAAGTATTCCTGTGAAATTAGCCTTACCTTTGAATTTTCCAGTTTTACTGATAGATGAAAGCTTAAAAAAAAACCCCATAAACTCTATACAGAAATCTGAGAATGTTTTCTAAAACAACCTTGGCAGAAGGAAAAACATATCCTAAAGGAACACTAGGACAAGTTGCAGGGATACTTAGGAGTTGCAAAAGCTTGTATTACTTTAATAATAATGATAAAGCTTCCTAACAAAATCCACTCCCCTACATTGACCAAAATCATAAGAAGTTTTGCTCTCCCCCTTTAGGTGCAATTTTCCAAAGTCTGTTTACTTGAAACATTTCTCCCAGCTTTGATCAAATGCCTGAGAAAGGGAGAGGCTGAGAACTGAGATAGGCAGCAAGATCTCAAGGGTGCCCAACTTTGGCTTTGCAAGTTTGAACGTTATCGTTGTCAGAATATTGATTAAGGACATTTTTGGAGAGCCCAGGTGGCCGTCTGAGGTCTGGGGCTGGGCTGAGCATCAGCTGCACTACTAAACCCTTTGTGTCCATTAGCCTGGAGCTGGAAATGAAGAATACACTGGGCAAAACACCGACCTCAGGGAAGCAGGAGGGAAAACTCCCTTTTTCCTCTGAAGGGGAAAGGGCAGATTGCAGGATTTCACCTGGGATATTGTATTGCCTCTGGTTGTGAGATGGGAGGCCCCTTTTTCAAAGACAAATGTGCAATAGTTGAAATTGAGCTGGCAGAACCTGCCTGGGGAACAAACTCACCTTTTATTAAAACAAAAGAAAACTTGCCAGAGCTGCTAGGCTCAACACAGCTTGATTAAAGCCATTGGGGGATTTACCAATCAAGGAAAGGGCAGAGCATGGAAAAAATAAGAAGTGCTAGATCAGTTAAAAGCAGCTAGACAAAACCCTGAGGCTCTGCAGCTGGTCATTACTGATGCAGGAGATAGACTGCCTCATGGAGAAGGGATATAATGGGAGAAGTGCAACATATTAATCTGCAGACTTCAGCATTAGAGCTGACTAATCACACACAGCGCTGGCAGCTCTAGACTACAGACCACCTTCTCAGAGTAGGAGCATCGATATGGATCCCTGTTTGTCACCAAAACTACACATATTACACCATGCCTTAAGCAATGCAGCTCACTACTACCTTTCCATGCCAAAGAAGATTAGTGAGAAAAGCAACTCAAGACTGTGTCCACACTAAGTGCAAATTGAACATACTGCAGTGAGCTGCTAATCGAAGCATTGCTCAGTACTTCGGCGGCAGGTTATCACTGGCCTTGCTGGGCAGGCAGCCCTGCTGGAAATCATTATCACTGGAGAGGCTTCAGCTAACAAATCTCTTCTAAAGGTACTTCAGTGAAACAATGTTAATCGCTAATTCTGATTGCCTGCTTCCCACAAGTCCACCGGACAGTGATGGTAAAAGGAGGATGCACAAGTGAGCTCCCTGAGGCAGGAAAGCAAAGGGTGTGAACACTTACCTAGGCACAGATAAAGGGATAAAAACATAGCTCTCTAATTCCTTTTCACGCTCTCATCAGTGGCACTGGGATAAGGAATTCAAGGATTCACCATGCAGAATCCTATTCTGCCTTACTGAAGAACTACCTGGCTCCCATTTAGGCTATAAATTAACACTGATTAATAAAAGCGCTTTAAGGCACATGGCCACAGACCTGGTCAGACCACAAGCTTTTGCCAGGATCCTGTACTTGCTATATAAGAGGGAAATAACTGAAGCCACCAGGTCCTCATACAGCTCAGATCGCTTTGTCCGTGCCTTTCATGAAGACGGAGTTATGCGATCTCCATAGATGCATTTTCAGGCCTGATCTCCTCTGTCAGAAAGGACATGTGCCACACTCAGTGTTACCTGCCTCCTAATCACATCTAAGGCACTCTAAACCTGTACTAGAAAGCTATTATTTTGTATTTGCCAGCGTAACAATACAAAAGAATGGCGACAAGTCTTTTTTGCCCTGCTGCATTCATTTTGCAGCATTTTCTCCCCCCATCCACTTCTCCTTCTGCCTGCCACAAGAAGTGTCAGAAGACATCACATTCCAATGTCTAAATTAAATGTAGTAATCTGATCAGGATGAAATGCCAAATGAGTCACCTCCTTCCACAACAGCCTCTATGTCACCTGCCCTTTGCTCTGCTACTTGGCTTTGGTAGTTTGCTGCTCAGCACAGTGTCCAAGATAATATAAAATGGACCTGATAAGGAAGGGGCTAATGGATAAAAACTTCATGAGAGCTTTCAGGTAGAAGACTTTACAGTATAAGCAGATTTAAGTGATGACATTTGTGGGGAACCTGCCCTATACTCTTCCTTTTTAATGGGAAGAGTAAAGTTAAGTTGATAGAATAATTCTGAATTTTTCACCTTCTCTCTTCTAAATGGCACGTCAGTGAGACACTGACAATGTTCTCGCCATTAAACCTGACAGAGAAATATATATTCCCTGGTTCCAGAAGGCTGCAATAATATAAAAAGCAGTATGAATCTGAACCAGATGACCAGGTTGGGGACCTGAACACAGAACAATGTGGGATCAATAGCTTTTAATAAACTTGCTGAATTTGGCACCAGTTGCTCCTGAGCATCAAAGAAGAAACTAATTTAAAGAAGGGATCTGGAAAACTTTTTTAAAAAAGAGAATAAAATGACCTTTTTTTCTGTATCTTGTTTGGCTTTACAGAAGTATATGGAATACTGGCGTGTGAATCAAGATATTTTAGCTATTCTTTACTTGCCCCCTATCTGAGGGCAAAGCTCAATTTCCATATGGGCAAGATAGCTTTTTGTAACCATTCATCTATTGCATAGGCTAAGTAAAGGTATATATATTTTATATATACATGTATATATAATATATATTTTATATATATACACCTATACATAATATATATATTTATATTATACTTCCTTATATAATTCCTTCTCATGAACTAGCCAAAAGAAATAATTCTGCACTAAAATTTAATAAAGCTCAAAAAAGAAAAAGACCCCACCTCCCTACACACCTATTTTTCTCTTCTCTTTTGCACTGTATTAAGTTCAGCATAACTCACTGCTTAGGGTTTACCTTAGTAAGATACTACTGTACCCACCCCACCCCCCACCAGGCTATCCTGAAAAGCAGACGAGACCTTTTCCTCTTCTAAACCAAGATGTCCCCAAAATAAAACAGGCAAAAAAGCCCCCAAATCCTACCCCCTTAAGCATCAGGTTTTCTTGCTTCACCTACCTGTTCCACATGCAGCTACAAATTCTCAAGTCAGTAATAACTATTAGCTGCTCTCAAGGCTAAGGAAAAAAGCAAAACTAGAGAAAGACTAGATGGTTGGGAAGCCTGATGAGAGAGAAGACTGACCCAGCAGAAAAATGGGACATTCAAGGGGAAGACGAGCCTTTCACACCAAATACAGGAGTTTGCCTTCGCTCTGTTCTTTGTTTTTTTCACTGTATCTGACTGGAGTCCTAAGGGTTAAGCCATCTTTGGTGGAAGGACGGTAAAACTGTCCTAAATGTCTTCAGAAATCTGCTTGCCTATTAGTAATTCCCTGGTGACAATGTAAAGAAAATCAAACACCAGACTTCACATCCTGAGCAAGCCTTGTTATGCATATTTAATAAAAGGAAACATACTATAAGATAAAAATATGTGTCCATGGAAACTGCATATCTAGCTTTTTTTGGAAAAAAAAAAACATACTAAACCAAAAACAACAACCCCCATTAAATTTTACATATGACTTCCTTTCACATACACTCTCCCTCTACCAGTTTTGTGTTATGTATTGACTGTCAGAGATCTTCACTGCCTGACTGTTATTTTCACATCCCAGGGACGATCTCAGCATTGTACAGCTCTGAGATCTGTCACGTACTGTACACAGCCTGGGCTACACACAGGCTTTTCTGCACTAAGCAAACATGGGCTGCAACAAAGCACTGAGCAGGATGGCTTGCCTCTAGGATTTAGAATTCTTCAGTAATTTTTTGGTAAGGGGTCAGATGAGGGGAAAACAAAACAAACCAAAATTGCATGGGCAAGCCAGAAGCAGTCTGTGCTCTGCGAGGAGTGGAGAGGGAGCTGTGGTCCCAGCTCTCACTCCTGCCTGTCATCACACTCTGCATGTACAGGAGAGACAAGAAACATGGGTATATACCTCCCCTGCGGACATAGGGATCATCCATGGGTGATTTTTGGAAGCTAGCTTGAGCCCACGATGCTGTAACTGTTGAAAACTAGAACCGGCAGCTGTCCCAGTGCTTTCTAGGGGATAGCTGAACTACAGCTCTGAAAGCTGGGGTTCAAGCTCAGGATAGAGAACACAATAGGGGGATCAACAAACACTGAATCATCTTGTGGTTCTCTCAGCTAAAGCCACCAGTGTCCAGCATCATGAAACACTCAATAAGCTGCTATGTTTGCAGCACCAGCTGCTAGGCACTGTGAAGAAAGTTGTAGTAAGCAGTGGTTTGCAAGAGATGCATGTGCAGAGACAGACAGCTAAAGAGCTCTGTTACAATTAGCACAGGATGTACAACCACATTTTTATCAAAATGAAAACAATAGTTGGTTTCCTCAACATTTTCCTTTTAGCAAACAGGCAGTTGGCTGTAGTACAGCTCTGGGAGAACGGTGAGATGTACACAGTGGGACATACTGAGCGATACACAGAGCAAAGGCCATCATGGAAAACTTGACCTCCTCCAATCTGTTTCCACATAGAGTTCCACTGTATAGACTGCATCATCACTCAGCAACTTTGAGGATCAGGACCCTACCAAAGAAAAGCCTGTGGCAGGATCATGAGCTATCACCTTATTACCATTGTTTCCAATAGGGTCACCATTTGCTCCTCTTCAGTAACTAGGCCATTAAATTTGGTTCCCACTGTATTTTTTTTTTTGTAATAGCAGTGAAGAATTTCCACAGCAGGATCAGACTTTTAAACAAAGAGCATTAGTTTCCTACCTCGCTCCACAGAACACTGACAAACCCAACCTCCTCCTCCCCTCCACACCTCTGCACACATTTGTTCTGTAACTGCTGCCTTTCATTTAACTTGCTCTTAGGGAAAGACTTCCCAAAGATTTTACTTGCCCAATTACTAGATGAACATAACCACACACAGCTAGGCTAATGCAAATAGATTCTCTGCTCCTTCATCCAGTACACTTGCTTCAGGCTTTACTACACATTCATAAGCAAATTCTGTTTCCTCCCTCCTTCCCTCCTGTGTTCGTCTTGAACTAGAGAGAAGCTTTTATCCTGTTCTCTTGTTATCATACCAAGCATCCATAAATTCATTGCACTGCTTGATTCTCCTCACATTCCTGAAATGAAGCACCTGCAAAGTCTGCATGTTGGAAATTCACTCCTGCAGGAAGAGTCATTCAGGAACAGACCTACAAGCCCAGGCAGCAATACAGAGGCTACCTGGTAGTAGCTATATCATTCTGTTGTGTGTTTCAGATCTCAGACCTCCCACAGTCTTATTCCATCCTACTCTAAGGCTGTATGTCCTCGTAGAGAAGAAGACCTGGCCAAGGTATGCATGTTCCGTACTGTAAGGCTTTCGTGCCTGATATCCACCACCAGATATCTGACAAGGCTGATTAACAAGGCCTGCATAAGTGAAGCACACACTGCTAGTAGCATGTGTTTTCATGTACTCCATAGTACAAGCAGGGCACATACTCTTTTCACTTTTAATAGGATGATTCCAGCATAGTAAAGCAGCCACCTTCGCAGCTTACAGCCTGCAGCCCCAGATCAGTCCTCTGAAAGACTGATTGCACAAGTGGAGGGGTGTCCAAGAATGAGAAGCACCCAAACAACTAGGCTCAAGTGCAAGATTCACAGGTCACAGTCACTATCCACAGCATTTTCAGTCTAAAGATAGGGTGTGCTCCTAGACCAGAGTTTCACAGGTGGTACTTTTTCAACGTGTGTGGGAATTTGAGTGCATGAGTAGATTACTCACTGTTCTCCTCCTGCCAAGCAGAGCATGCTGTGGACTCACCAGAGAACAACAGCCTTGCTCCATGGTCTTGCCCCAGAGTTTGCATGGCCTGAGGGTTGTCAACAGTGCACTAATTTACAGGGAGGTCCACAAAGCACAGGAATGCTGGTAAAGTGGGCTGACATGATGACAGTTGGGTCCTGGGGGCCATGGTGCAGGGGCCACCAGCCAGCCAGATGTGTGTGCCAGGAAACATTCCAGAAGAACACCAACATGGGCCCTCAGCGAGGACAGTGTTTCTGACCACAGAAGTAAATAATGTGTCAGCAAAGGCAAGAGCACAAGCACATTTTTTATGAGAACTAGCAGTCTTCCTCTCCTGGCTATTCCTTCCCAGTTCTAGGTGGTCCCATACCTAGTGCATGGACCACCCACAGGCCATACATGCTGGCCTATCCCAGGGCCATGTGCTTGATGAGTTCTGGCAACCTGTGGGAAAGAGATGACCAAATGCTTCCACAATGCTTGCAATAACAGTTATGCTCAAGTAAATCCGATCAATAAGGAGCATGTAGAGCAGGAGGAAGGGAAGAATGGTGTTACACTGTCAGCAGCAAGGCTACAATGACACACATGAAGCTGCTGGGAACCCAGAATTTCGGACTATGGCTCAGCCAGGACACCTCATTCCACTTACTATTTCATTTGCTCTTTTTTTGCCATCTGTTTTGTTCCCAGCAACAAACCCTTCCTATATGACTTGCCAAGTGTACATGCTAAATATATTTCTTCCTGTCAGGGTAAGGAATGGGTTAAGTAAGCTTAGAAGTGGGTTTGTTCTCCAGCTAGCATCTGTATGCCCTAATAAAGTTGGATAACTGTATTACTGGGGTAGCTTGAAAACAGATAAAATCTGCTTTCTGTTTTTGCTAAATCCACAGCTAAATGATTTTTGAGGGGGATGTTTTCATGGGAGATAAAAGACTGAAATCAATGATAGCACTGTCTGAAGACTGAAGTTTCATTTTATCTCCACAAAAAAATCAGGAGTCAGCTATTCTAGTCGCTCTCTATTAAGTTTTGGTTCAAAAATGTCAGTTGTACTCACAGCAGTGCTGAAAAGACTATTTATTTGAATCTAACTGTAGCATAAAGATTCTCTTGGAATCTTTTGTTTATTGAATTAGATAAGCATACATAAGTAATGCTGTTTATTACAAGAAAAGACTTGTAGGTGATATGAAACCCAAACTATGATGTGTGACAAAGATTAATAACAGTAATCAGAAATCGTTATGAGAATGGCATGAGGCCTAAAGTTAACACATACATACAATTAGATATCAGTCTGGTTTTTAGGGAATTGAGAAGAAAAGTGCCTGACAGTTCAAAAAGGAAAATTACCATCTCTTCCAAACACTTTTCGAGAACTGCAACAACAGCTTAATCCACTAAAATTATGAAATTTTGTGTCCAACTGTGGTGATGGGTTTGCATTACATCAAAATCTAATAAGAACTCTGAGAAGCAAGAGAGCAGTACAAGATGGAAGATAAAGATTTCACACTCTAAAGGATGCCTATTACATTGTTTTACCTTCCTGATTGTACTCTACGGTGACATCTTTTCCAGAAATACTAGCTTCTACAAAATGCCACCAAAGACTTGGTTTTGGCCCAGGTAACCAGACATCTGGCAATGGTTTCTCAGTTCTGGATCTATCTGGCCACTAGAGCCAAAGAAGATCTAGCAAGCATTAGGCAACATGGTTATCTGCAGTAATTGGGTGACTAGAATTGAATGGTCCTGGATTTGCTAGTCCTAAAATCCTAATTTTCCAATCAGTCTTCCTTTGCAGTTGGCTCTGTCTAGAGACTTCTGCAAGAGGAATTAGGATTAACTATTTTTTTTTTTCCTAGGCACTATACTCTTTAAATACAGATCTAGCTGTAAAGCGCAGTTGAGTAGAAATGAACCCCTGCTCATTTTCTCTTTGCAACTAACTTCTTTTATAAAGAGCTTAGACTCCAGTTCAGCTAAGCCTTTAATTGTGTGCTTAAAGTTAAGTATGTGCTTAATGTCAATGGGACATATGGGTAAGTATGAAACTGTGTGTTTTGTTGAATAGAATAAGTTGCTTCAAAGATTTAAATGTTTTGCTGAACTGAGGCCCTGGCAAATAGAAAAAGAAAAAGCATTTAATGGGGTATTGAAAAGAAATAGGTTCCTAGTATCAGTTGGTAAAACTAGCATTTTAAAGCTCTTTCTCCTCATTGGTATAATTATGTCAATAACTCATTTCTGTTCATCCCAGAAGGAAAGATTTATTTGAATGTTAATTGAAATGCGGCAGCTTAAACTAAATAACCGAACTTTTTGCTTTTGGGTGTCTTTGATCAGAATGTCAAGGATATTTGGGTAATTATTTCTATTACATCAGTGTTTAAGACCTTGCCATTAAAATATATATACATATCCTCTCATCTTCACTGCATATTTAGAATTACTACATTCCTGGAGATGTTCAGCCAGAAAAATGATGAGGTGAGCATCATGCATAACAATGCTATAAAACCAACACATGCACTCACTAGGATTTGAGGGCTATTGTGATGGTACCCTGCTGAGATCCTTGCCCCTGGTTTATATACACTCGTTACACAGCAGTGTTAATAATGGTTCTAAAGCAAGAGGAAAGGTATGAAATTATAAAATCCCTCTTGCTGCTGCTCTTGTTCTGGGAAATTTATCTTCCACGAGTTTCTATACTTAAGCACTTTCTTTCACAAGTAGTTTGGTCATTGCCTTTACCGTCATTTGCTCTGAAAGAAACACGACCCTGAATCAACTGAGGTGAGCAGTTTTTGAAAAGCTATACCTGGTAGACAAAAGCAGTCTGCCTTTTGGCAGCTCTCTTTCCTTTTCTGTCCCTGAGCTCAGCCTGTAGCAGAATGAGGTGTTACCCTGTAAAAAAGAATAAATGCTACATGCAGAGAGAGCGTTTCTTTCTTGCCTTATCCAAATGTGTTCTACTCTTGTCTGCCCTACAGCTATTGCATCATATTCAGCCTCTACTTGTCCTCTAAATCTTGCCAGAATCTACGTTTTTGCCTCTTTGACTGAAATTAATGACCACACCTATTCATCCTTCTGACATGTCTGTTCTCATTACTTCTTCATACTTTGACCCTTCCTGGTGTCATTATCATACTAATGTCTTTTACCTTGTGTGTCTCCAGCAATGGGAGCAGTTCTTTCACATGACTTAGTACAGAGTATTACTAGAGGGTCAAACATTTTCTAATGCCTCACTAATATTTTTCTTCGTTTCTCTCACACGATGAGCCACAGAAATATGGAGCAGTGATACCAATATTTCAAGAAATGTCTCATCAAGACTCTCTCATTTAATGGCTATAGTTTTATGTCACAATCCTGGCTACATTTCAGTAGTAAAAAGAGAAAGACAGTGGCAAGTTAAAAAGGGCAATAAACAAGATGTATCATAAGCAATATGCCGATAATTACGCTATTACTACATTCAGTTCTTAGTACCGCACTTTCCTAGCTTGTTATTTTCCTTCAGCATTTTGGGACAGCTGAGACAGTTAACAGACACTCATGTCACTGATTTTCTGGTTTCTCTTTTAAATTCTGATGAATAATATTTGGATTGCAGCTAACACTGGAGGTTTCTTATTTCTTTTAAACACTTCTCTTGGAGATTTAAAATGAATCAAGCACATATTCCTATAGGTCTTTCATTTTGTAAACATTTTCTCCTTCAAATAAAAATCTGCATTCCGGGTCATATTTGGAGATTTGTAATGTCTCTTTAATAGATTGTAAAACCAAAGGGATTGTTACAATAATTTATTTTAAATTAACTTCTATTTAGACAATAGTACATTTTTCAAAAAGATAATCAGAGGGGAGAAATTAATTCTGATAGCAGATAAATTGTTCTGGTAATCAATTACCCTCAGTTTTAAAACACTGTGTGGTTTAAGTCCGTATTTGTTTAGCTTCAGCTTCCATTCGCTAGATACTGTTACCCATTTTAGTATTGCATTCACGCTTCTTCACAAGCATAAAATAGCTCTTTTATGTAGATATTGAAGACTGCTATCAATTCAACTACTAACATACTCTTAGATAAATTAGGTATACTAATTTTCTTAAATTGCATGTTATTGGCATTTTTTTGTCCACAGGCTCAGAATAATTCTTTTGTTCCTCTTGGAACCTTTTCTGTTTTTCCAAAGTTTTAGTTAATGGGTGAAAACAAGACCTGGACAGAGAATGCTAGCAATTATCTCAGTCGTACCATGAACTCATCTCCCTCCTGCTTGACATTCGCTGCTTACCCATTCAAAGCTAATGTTTCTCTCTTAGCCATTATATTGAACAGGGAGCTCATATTCAGACACTACCTATCACAAATGTCTGAATCTTCATCAGTACCACTGTATTTCAAGGGTACTTTTCTGCCATTCTGTACGTGTGACTGGAATTCTTTGTTCCCAGGCATATGACTTTGTATTTGATGGTATTAAAATGCATATTGTTCAGATGAGCTCACCTTACGGAACGATGCAAATCCAGAATATAGAAATGATCTGTCCTGTCATTATTTACCACTCCACTAATTTTTATGTCATCTGCAATATTTACCAGCAGACATTTTATATTTTCTTCCAGATCATTGCTAAAGAATAACTAGCATTAGGCCAAGAACAGATTACTGCAAATGGCTCCATAGGATGCAGATTTTCAATCACAGGGCATTTGAAATCTATCTACTAAATACATCTTTCAGTCAAAGCATAAAAGGGTTTGGAATAAGCTCTATATATGCTATAAAATGGTAGGGAAAGGTTAAGCTGTTTTAAACAACAAAAATCTGGCTGACCAGGCAATAGATTGTTGCCGTCTAGTACCATTTTAGACTATCCAGTCGTAAAGTTTGAACACCATCATGGGAATAAATACAAAACCACATTGTGTAAATCGAATATATCCACTCCCTTCGAAATAATGCAAGACAACTTTCTCCTTCAAATGAATCTGAGTAGCGTTGTGATAAATACGACATGATAATATTTGGTATAAGAGGTATTAATGTTCTGAATAAAGGCATCTGCCTACTTTGTACCCAAAATACAAGAAAAACTTGGAGACAACTTTGACTCTGGAAGGGATACACAAAGGCAGCAGTATATATGCATCGCTCATCTCAGCAATGGCCTAATATATATGGTAGCATCACAATAACCTAATTCTGTCCTTTCTTTTTCTTAGTCAGCACAGTACACAGTAATCTCACATGAGCCTGCATCTTGCAAGTTATGCTGGGTTTTGGCAGAACTGTCACTTCCCTTACAATACAATGCATTTTGGGCTTGGCTTCATTATTAAAGAAATAGTATTTGTCTAGGATTAGTCAGTCCAAATGCAACACTTTAGGTTTTATTTTTAGTGATTTATCTGGGTCGTATATCAGTATGTGATATAGAACAAAACTGTAGCTTTATCTAATCTTGTAGTAGGAGGGATACAATTATTGTTGCAATATGGGAATAAATCTAATAAATCATGTTCCCTCTGGCTTGGACATGACTATTTAGAAATAATATTCATCTGAAAAAAATAATTGTCAAAGGTTTTTTATGGATTTCAGAAGTTCTTGCCAAGAAACTCCTCTATTTCTACTCCTCCAGCCTTCCAGGAGCAAGACTCCAGTCTCACCTTATTATTCAAGCAAGATTCTTATTGCCTTTTATTTTTGGCACTTCAAATGGACAAAAAAGTATTTTTTCACTTTTTGGCTCTGCAGCAGTTTAGTCAAACAGTTGTAGTTTGTCTTGCCACAAACCAGAAATATTGGATGCTATCACGTTATTGTTAAAGTAGAGGTCAAAACTTGCTCTTTGTGTTGGTCATCTGCATTGGTGTAGGGCTCTGTCATAATGCGTACTAAATGGGGGTTGAAAGTCTAAGTCTTTGTACCTTATCACCATTGTTTTGTTCAGAAACACCTAAAGTCTTAACGGGTTAGATATATGCAAAATTTCTTGCTTGTATTTTTACAGGTGTTACAGGATTCAGTAATCTCTATAGTAAAAAGGGGAATATCACATTTGCAAGAATTCCTTCCCATATGGTGTACATCTAAAGAAAATTATTAATATCAGGAATAAAAACATTTTAAGTGTGACTTCAGAATCTCCTGGTTTTAAGTGTTACAGACGTACTGCCAATAACACAATGTAGGCATTTAAGTATTCTTCAACTTTACAAGCTTTTACTATGTTAAATATTTTTACTTAAAGGCATAATATATATTTTAAAAACTCTAGCATGGGCAAACTATTTTATAGCTCTGAGCTTCATGGAATTAATAGAGAGGTTTAAAGGTAATAAGGCTCATCTGTTTTATGAAAGGGATGAGCTACCTTGACATACATGCTCATATACTGCGGGTACTAGAGTTTCCAGGTTCAAACAGAATTAGACAGATGGGGTGGAATTGGTAAGAAAACTGACTGAGTTTAGTCACATGAATTGGATTTTCTAAAAGTGGAAACATGAAATCACCCCTTCATTATCCTTGCATCTGACAAAATACATTATCATATGTTTTTCCTTGAACAGTGTAAAGATCATTCAAAACAGATACAATTGCAAATCAGGAAAGATCACACTTACGTGGAGCCCTGACAATGTGATCTCATCAAGCTAGGACTTGAAATTGCAAGTGTCACTTCAGATAAGATCAGAGAATGCTTCCTGTCCCAATGATGTGACATTATCAGGTTTGAGACTGTAGCAAAGGCACATGCACAATTTTGTGAACTAACAAGGCAGATTGAGAACACACTGGTTGGCAGGATATTTTAGATCCTGAGATTGCCTTGAGCTGGGCATAATTACAGCTCATTTTTTGCACATGGGAAAGCCATCTCGAAGACAAAAAGAGCAGGGTACTCACTGAAGAAAGGAAAATGTTGAACTCTCAATTAGCTTAAGTTCAAGCACCCAAACTGTGTTTCACAGCGTATGGACAGCTTTTGTGTGAAAAAAGCAATCTTCTATAGAAAACCCTTCAAACCCTGTGATTCTATTTGTACAGGAATCATTTAACATGTAGAATTCTACTTTGAGTTGTGGTGTCTTTAAGCTTGCTTAAAAAAAAAAAAAAAAAAAAAAGTAGAAAATCGAGAGTTTGTAGCTCTTGTATTGCATTAAGTTCATCCTTAAGACAGGTCATTAGGAAATTATTAGTAGGATTTTTATGTTGATTTGGACTCCTGAACTACAAAGTAAACACGGTGGTTCACAGTCATAAAGAATGAAGGACAAAGTGGCAGGAAGCCATCTTGGCTCTCTGCGTATTTTTGGCGCTGTTTAGAGCTTAGTACACAGCAATTTGCCAGGAACCGATTCAGAACTAGACGTTAGGTACCTATCCAAAACAGGATTTGTGCATTAAAAGCAGTAACTGGGAAGATGCTGGAGGTCACATGAGAATTTGCAACCTGAGGATGTTTCCTAACACTAAAAACCTCAAAGCAATTAAATGCCACTCCTTCTGATCTGGAAATTCCTTAGCACCTACAATTTGCCTTTAAGTGAACAGATGTCAGCTTACTGCTTATTCAGGAAGATCTACTACTTGGAGTTAGATGTCCTTCATGGGTTTAGATGTCCTTCAGTTGGCTGAAGACCCCTGGAAGCCAGGGTTTGAGAGCACACCCCTCCGTAGAAACCACGGGAGTAGAAGATGCAAATTGGTACTATTTTCATTGTGGAAGACATGATGTCTATCATGGGAAAGCAGCTGGAGGAGGCAAAACTGTGAAGTGCTTTTGCCTCAGTGGTATAAATAAATGTACTTAAGAATAAAACATTATTTAATCAAGCGTATACATGGTCTACTCAGAAACCACGTGATTTCACATAGCATGGGCTGCAGCATTTGAAATACTAATTTCTTGTGAAGAAGAATACACAAGGTCACTTTGTCCAACGTATGCATGTAGTGTGATACCAAAATTATTTAAAAATTAACATTTAAATGGAGAGCATCCTATCCCCCACAAAACCAGCATTTTTTTTCAGTGACTGCCCAGCATATTAAGACCACAATGATTGACAAGTTTCCATATGTCTGGCAAAACGTGAAACTATAATTTTAGTGTGTAACTAAGATCTAGTGGTGAATGCTGTTTAATATCATAGCTCTTGTTCCAGCTCCCTGTTCTTGCACAAATGTTCACATCAACTGGAGGAAAAAAATACTACATGTTCTTAACAAACTTTCTTGCATTGATTAACACAGTGTTTTATCAGACCTGAAAGAACAAAGTTAAATGAACAAGAAGTGAAAACTTATGATGGATGTGTCCCTCATAGCATTTAGATCTTTTCCACTTGATTAAAAATTCCTAGTTCCTCTTCACTGAATTGTTTAGTTTTTTAGCAGTCTCTGTCCTGATTAAAACAAATTAGCATCAAAGATCCCCAGCTGAATGAGGAATCATTAATTGAGAAACATGCAATGCTCCTTAATTACCTTAGAACAGTCAGAGAACAAATAATCTTAGGTTTCAAAGGGGTTTGCATGCACCGTGCACCGTGGGCTTATTCTCTGTGTCTGCTGGAATAAAAGTAGACTTGCCTATACCATTGAGGGATATCAGTACAAGCCTCAGTAAACACATTGTAGATTGTTTATCTAAAGTGAAAAAAAAAATAGCAAGGTAATGGCTGACTGGAAGAGATAGATGTTTCAGTTTATTATGTTGATCATAGCTTTCAATTTGCCTTGCGTATGCCAACATTGACTGAAAAAGAATGAAAGCTGTTCATTATTGATACAAATTTAAATACTCCTAGAGCTAGAGAGTTTTACTCAGAAGTACCTAACAAAATGTCAGACATGTAGGTACAGAGAGCAACTGTGCAGCTTGAAATAGCAAACAAAAAGGCAACAAACTTTCATAAAAACTGGCTCAAAAGGAATCCAAAGAATATTTGCTATTCCTTAGCTGCTTGTTCTTTGGTACACAGTTCTTCTGACTGTTGTTTTTTCTAAGCTATGACTCAGATTCCACAGATCAGCACAGCCAGTGCCAGCCTTCATAGGAGAAGGAGTAACTGACTTTTTTAAGGGCACAATATACTTACTGATACAAATATCTTAACATTTGTTTTGCTCCACCAGCTCATAGAAGAAATCCTGCAGAAAAATGTCATTCAATAGCACTGAGTGTATTCCCGGAGTAGGGCTGTTATTTAAATTGCTTTGGCACGAAGGCTAATCCAGTCAGTGTTGCTAGCTTAGAAACTAGACAGCAAAATTAAATGCTGTGCAGGACTACCTGAGCTAGCTGGGAACAAGCTGGCTTGTACCAGCGCCAGTATCCTGTGCTCTCTCACTGTGCTAATTAGCTCTGCAGAGCAGTAAGCGATTAGCAGGGGTGCAGTACAGTGCTGATGCAGCTATGCCCTTCTGGTACCCAGACTAACTCTTCTAGAGTCAGCTGGTGAGATCTGCACCATACTCTGGTATGTGATATAGGTATATCTTTACAGTCTTGGGCATACAAAAGCCTGATGCAATGTAATAGAATGTACATAGTTGACCTAACAAGATGATAAATATAAAGGATAAACATCATAGTAATAAATTAAATAAGAGTCCCTACACCACAGGAAAGCTTTGGGCTCGCTGCCAGTTCCTATAAACCTGTGCCATTCTTCTGACATCATCAATGAATTTTTCCTAATGTACCTCAAAAGGGTAATCCTAAAATCTGTTAAAGAACTTGAGTTAAATGTTACATCTGGCCTTAGTATTGTGGCACCTGAAGGACAAGAGTGGCATAGCCAACGTCTTACACTAAATCCACTTTCCTTAATCCTTTTTTGGTCCATAGCCATGAATTTCTATCTAACTGGAAGCCTGAAGATTTCACAGATTTCATCTGGGCTCATTCTTCTCCTAGATAAATAAGGATGGTATCCACTCACATAAAGCAAAAACCCCTTTTAGCTACAGACTATGTAAAACTGGAAAGTCAGAAAAATCCTCAGCCCCCAGGAGGACACTGCTCTCTTTATGTAGGAAGATACCATATGTATTTGAAAGCAAAAACACAGACCTTGAGCCAAACTAACACTTCTCTAGGTAAAGCACATATATAAATATGTGTGTGTGTCAGTTTAGCACTTTGTCTCTCCTCCTGTGAAACAGAACTGCATCTGTATATCACACTCTTAACAATCAAGTGAGAAGACAGAAAGCAAAATGTCATGTTGTTTACTGGTTTAAGTTCTACTTATTTAGAGTTTAGTGATGCTGTTTTTGTTGTTGTTGTTGAAATCATAATTTGTATGGGTACAGCCACTGATGCCCTTCCTCTTGGCCTTCATTTTTAGAGTCTATAAACAAAAAAGTTGACCTTCCCAGACAGCAAAACTGCTGCTTGCACACTGCACTGTCACAAGAACACAAATAAAGAATCCTTTGCAATTGTTTGCCATCAAAGCAAGGTTTTGCAAAGCAGGCAAAAGCCAACCAAGCTTCAAAGCACTCCTTTTGGGGTGGTAATTTTTATAACAAAGGCAGTTTGTTGTAACAGAAGCTTGAGCAAAGACTGGGTAAATCACAAGTTCTGAATGCCTCAATTTTGAGTGACCATTAAGCCATACAATTTTAAAGGGTCCTTTGGAAAAATTTATTAGCTTATGAAATAAACTAAATAATAACATAAAGCCTACCATTAGTAATATCAGTGGCTTACTGGTGAGGAGACCATAAAGCTGCATGTTTTCCTTTTGATGGGACTGGGAGAGGCACAGTGGGAGGCAAAACACGTAAAATGGCAATCAAGTTATGTAAGACAAGAACACCTATACAGTAGTATGATTAATTCACTTAAAATAACTACATTTCTCAAACCCTTGCCCATCCAACTATTGCACAAACAACTCCCAGATCTACAGTACTACAGAAATTAGGTGATGGTTTAGCATGCTTGCTCTGGCTGGGGTTACCTGGATCTTGAAAAAACACAATACCTTGGATACATGTGTGACTCTGAGACCTCTGCTGACCATAAAAACCTGGACAGGCTAAAGGAGTGGGGTCATATTAAAGTAATATTTCTTGAATTTGAAGGCCTGCTCTTCACAAAGAAGCACTAAAGCTTCGAAAACACTTGAATGAGGCTTGGGAAAGCAGGTAAAACTGCAGAGGTCTAAGGAAAAGATGGAAACTAAAGACACAATGTTTTGAGGGCATATGGTGCAAGAGAAGACAAAATGCATAGTGGGGAAATGGGAACAAATGGTTGGATATAAAAACTTTCAAGGCCTGTACAGGAGACAGCTTTGTCCCATCAGAGTCAAATTTAACATATACACTACAAATATTGATGAAACTTACAAACTGTAATGGATTCAGGAATCACTGAGCAGCAGCTAAGGACAGGTTTGAAGCTTTAGAAGATTTCTGTGTGAAGTGAGCAGATGATACTAAGTGTATGATGATTGTAGACACCTTAGGATTGCTAAAGAAACCAACAGCATAATTCCAAGAAGAAAGATAAAATGATTTGCAAAGGAATCAGGATCAGCCTGCAGCTGGATTGGTTTCATTATGCAATTAAATCAAAAGAAAACTGAGAGAAAAAACAATGCAAAAAACATTATTTGAATGGCATGGTGGAGAGAATGGAGCAGAGGAGGAAAGTTAATGCCTGAGAAGGCAGAATCTATGTCTGGAGGAACATTTTCTTGCAAATCTGCTGAAAAATTAGAATATTTTTGTTTTCAAAGAAGGAAGTTACAGAGTGATGGACCTGAGTTGTTTGTGGAGCTGAGTTCTGAAGAGATCCAAGAGGCACTTACAACCCTTTGAGCTCAGCACCATGTGCTGACAGAGTTGCCATTAAATTATTAAAAGCGGAAAGAGGTAAATGAAGCCAAAGACTGTGCAGAGTAATTCTGTTGATTTCAGATATCTGAAAAAGTTTCAGAGCAATGGAAGGTGGTTTTCATAAACTCAATGTAAAAGCTAGTGCAGTGCCTGTCTTAAACTCTATAAAACTCTCTCAAGAGGCTTTACTTTATTTTTTATAAAGGAGGAACAGTTGAGTAACACTGGTGGGAATTCTGGAAAAGTGTCCTACCAAATATTAAATATATTCATGAAATATTTGATAATACATAATACATAGCACTATAATCACAATGAATATGCAATCACAGATTTTAAGAAATCTTATGATGCTATACCATGGACTCTGAGCTACATTGGAAGAATTTATAACTTCATAAAACATTTTTTAAAAGGCATAGTCATTATTTGCAGTGAAGAAGATGGAGCATGAACAGTGTGCAAAATCTCTGGCCCACTTAATATAAATAAGGGATTAAGGCATGGAAATGCGTTATCCCTGATACGCCTCAACATGGTTAAAATGGTACAATCACTGACATTTTCAGACTACAATGAACATCAACGTAGTGGAGCACCTTTGGGATCCTATGGTCTGGGCAACTGTGAATGAAGCAGAAGTTACTGTACAAAGAATGGCTACTTGAAGGAGAAAAAGCACAAATAAGGTAAAATCAGACATCTGAGAAGCCTGATTAATCAAAGATGTCAGCAGTAATCATTTAATATCTGCCAGGAAATGTTTACTTTTTTTTTTTAAAGTTATACTCCAAGTTGTGGAATAAAAATCTGCAACATCTATCACTATTAAATAAATCTGATACTAAATAACTTAATATCTAAAATATACTTAGCATTCAGACAGTGACTGTTATTTTTAGACCACTAAAGAGCTCTGAGTACTCTCTAAACATTAATTAATTAATCTTCAATATTCCCGTGCCATTAGTAAGGTTAATTTTATCATTTCTAAGTATTCAGTTATGGAACTTCAAGCAGAAAAAATGATTTGCCATATTCTAACCATCTCTTCAGAAGCAGAAACAAAATTATCTATATTAATATATTTAGAAAGGTTTTTGTACCCAACCATTTGGCTTTTTGTGCTTTGCAGAGCAGGAAAGAGGGGACTTTAGGACACAGACAGTTTGGGTAGAGTTCGGTCATAAAAACATTCATAGTGCTTATCCTAAACATTAAGTTTCAAAACTGTATTTATATTTCCTCAGGTATATTTTGTAGCTGAAATAATGAAAGAGCTTTAGGACTTCACATGAAAAAATAATTTATCCTTCATGTTAACCACCAGAAATCATGTCATAACAGTGACTTTTGGTAAATACTCACCTGAAAAGGGATGTTAAAAAGACTCACACCTTGAGTAGAATTCGTTGTTAAAGATGTCTTCTAGATCTGGAAGTGTTTATAAAGAGCGTCAATTTATTCTTTTCTTGCATCTTGACTAATAAAAGGTCTTTAAGAAAAAAGCATTTGCTAAAGTTGGAAAAGAATATAGCTAAGCACTGTTTGATGGTAACATAGAAAGGTAAATGGTTGTTGTTAAATGAGTAACGATTCTCTCAAACTCCAAATTCTTATAAGCTTTCTGTGTAATTCACTATGGCCTTAGCATATAAAAACTGTTACAGAAAAATACACTACAAAATAAATTATATAATAGGATGGAAGACACTTGCCTCACTGTATGCACTCAGTCTGAGACATGCTGAAAATACTGATAGCCAATTGATAATAATTGTTAACAGCTGATAATTGATCACATTCTCTATACAGTTTCAAACAGACTTCTATATCCTTATTCAGAAGAATAAATACATTTAAGGTTTTATTTCTTTACAAATGACTATTAGTATACACACAAATAACCACTCATCCTTTTAAAGTCTTCATACTATTCAATCTGTGAGAACATGTAAGAAAACTGAGAAATTGTTGTGATTTAGATCACCTGTGAAACCAATTACATCATTCCATACATATATATATATTTATGCTTCCTGTATGTTTTAAACAGGGTTTTCTTGTTGTTTTTTTCACCTTTGTTAATAATTTCCAACCTTGCTTTATTATTTCAGAAAATAAGAAGTTTTAACATCTCTAAAGAGGTGCAAAGAGATGGTTTTTACCAAAACAAGGCTCACCTTCAATGCACACAACCAAGGAAGTATCAATGAAAGAAAGCCTGGGGTAATAACAGTCCCCTTTCAGCTTCCCAATAGATTTCAGAGGGTGACTACAATTTTGACTACATGTACAACATAATGTCTTTTTAAATCACAAATATCTGTAGCCATAGAAATGTCCACATCTGGCCATATACGAAGTCATATAGAAGTATTCATTTTGAAGGTGAAATAGCATTAAATAAAGAAAAGCTGAAACAAAATATGGCCCAGGTTCTGCAAGGCCTGTTTTTTTTTTTTTTTTCCAGATTTGTTCTTCTTCATTAGTATTTAACAAGCAAGAACAGCTGAAGAAAATATGGGAAGCTCTGACCACCTGTAGAAAACATTAGTTTTGCTATTATTTAAGCACCTAAAACAGCCTCAGGTATTCCATACTTTACTCTAGAGAAGATCTGAAATAAATATCAGTAAAGTACAGCTTTTCAGGTATGTGGCACCTTAGAGACAGAAAAAATAAAGTTCATTTATTTCATTTTCCCCAGTAGTGTCAAGCGTTCTGGAAAGGTCAGCTTTGCTTAAGAAAACAGAGAAATTATTAATTACCTTTAACAGAGACTTTTCCTTTATTTTCAAGAAACATTTCAGATGATTTTTTTAAAAAATGGTAATGAAATTAGATACATAATGATTTTATATTTTAGATTAATATTATGAAAGTTATTATGCATAAAGACTGAACATCTGTTGAAGTGATCCCAAACTAAAATTCTTACCATCAGGATTCCAACTCTCTACATTGAATTATTTAGAAAATAATTACTGCTGCAGATTTTACACAACAAATTACACGTCCTGATCTGAAATTGTCCAAGTGTTTTTGATTTGGGAAGATGAGAGGGGACTCAACTATAAAGACAGCAGTCAGCTATTAAAATTTCAAATCAGATGAATCTGAATGTTCCTAATTAATGGTATCTTCATGCCTTAACATATCTAGAATTTGTTGTTTGGTTTATTTTTTTAATAAAATTTTAATAGTGGGAACATACAGATCAGCATTTTTGTATAGGAAAAATAGCATTTCATAGGAATGCAATGAATAGAAGTGAGTATTCTAAAGTGTTATGTATTTGTGTACAAATTTGATTTAAGTTGTTTCAGGACTTTATATAAATATACAAGTACAGAGGGGAACTAAAGTACCTGCAAACTCATGCTACCATGGACAGTCTATCTTGTATTTTGAGCAGTAATTCATAGCTTCTGAATTTCCCTCAGCAGAATCCATGGAGTGGAGGTGGAATCCTGACAATCAGAACTTTACTGGGCCTTACTTTCCAGAACAGTGCTTAGTCGTTCATTTTTCATCCAACATAAATCACATCCATGGTAAAACAGGCCATTCAACATTTTCTGACTCTAAGAAAGAGTTCAAAAGTTAAACTGGAGAACAGAGTTTTTTAAAAATTGGCTTTTTCATGAAGCAATCATAACGTGACAGTTGATAAAACATCTCATCTGATGTACAGTAGTCATTATCAAAAAGTTTGCACTTGCCAAGAACTAACAAAATGTAGTTATCAGATACAGGATGCTATTTTTATACCTTTAAAATATAGAAAGCTGTAACAGTTACTCTGCACCTTTGGTTTGAGGTGTGTTGGCAAACTTCTGGTATTTAAGTGTGGCCATTATATAAGTAATTTTATTTATTTATTTTATTATTATATGTCTTTACCATTTGCATGCAATCAGGGACCCTGGGAGAAGAAAGATAATTTAGGAAAAAGACATTCTCAGAGTGAATGAAAATGCTGAATGATCCCATGACAAACATGCTTTTCTTGTATAATCAAATAATGTTTTTAACTGTTAACACAATAAAATGGCTGATAGTTATTTGCCCATCTTCAAGGTTGTTATAAAATATTTTATTCCCTTTAAAACTCATACCTGCTTTTCAAGTAATTGCCAGACTCTGGTTGAGATATGGAGGAATATAATCCTTCATGGGTGAGTACAGTCAGAGGCTACATGGTCCTTCTGTGTACAGGGTTTCCAGTACATTCACAAAGCGCACACTGTATACTTCTTATGTGAAATGTTTAGTCTGAGGATAATACAGAGTTTGAAATATATTCCAGAGAAGTGGTTCTTTCCTTTTCATAAGTGTATGCATCATACAAACTGGTTCCATTGGTTTATATTCACTTGAACAGGTCAACATTAAAACTGACAGAAAAGTTTGTATTCAAAAGACCATGTTTTTCACTATGCTAAGTAGCACTGACTGAAAGTTGTCAACAGAAGCTTCAAAAAGGAATTTTGAAAGTTTAAGAGACTGAGGTCAGAATAGGCAATAAAAGTCACAAGATCATAATGGTATTATTTTAGGATAATCATCTTATTTTGAGATATGAAAATACTGAAACAATCATGCCAGCATAAGAAATAATTATACCATAATTCATGAGTGCATAATTTATCAAAACAATAGAGCAGTCATGGTTAGACACAACCTAATATTCCTGTATAAGATATAACTACATACTGTACAATCGTTTCTTTTTATAGTTATTTTTACATTTAGTCCTCATCCAAATTAAGCTGAGTACTTCTATGTATGAAAGGTGTTACAAAATAAACACAACTCACAACAGGGATTTATTATCGCTACCGCACCACCATGGCATGCAAGTAACTAAGTAGTCAACTATAAACAGTAAAATGTCATCATCTTCCTGAAATAAAAAGAACATGAAAAATACAGATATAGTAGTAAACATCAATTATCTTTTTATATCTTTCATATTTACCAAAAGTCTGTCATTACATGAGGCATCTATACCTCGGTATCACTCTCCTGCACTAGTATGGTGGCAAATTTGGAGTTGAGAAACTGTACTTTCAACAAGCTCATACAAAACTACTAGTTTCATATTATACTGCTGTCAACATGTAATGTGTAAATGAGAATATGACACATCTGCTACCTACCCCTTAGCGTTCCCTTACTCCTTTCTATATTAATGAATTTTGCACAAATAAAAAGACTGAGGGCCATTGAAGCTGTTTGCTAGGTTATCTGTTGTGGTGACTGAGCCCCCCAAAACTGATGTCCTATAGAAAGGAAACTCTTTAATCGGATTTTTCTTGTTCAGTACTGATTGTTTGAGGTTCCATAGTGGATGCTGAATTTGAGAACCACTGTTGGAAGCAACTTGGATATCTAAATATTTATTTATGTCAATTTTGTTATGCAGGATAATTCCTTAACTGGTGTGAAAGTGAGAATAAGATGAAATTCTGCAGCTAGGGAAAAAAAAACCATCAGCCATCCATACTTCGTTATAAAAACATGGGTCAAAGTGCTGACTAGGATTCATCTCTTCTGCTTGGAGGTCAGTACAATATATAGATACCAGCAAATTTCAATATTGAAATGGAAGCAGTAGAAAAACAGGAAGTTAAACCTTCCTTAGTTTCAACTTTCCTTGCAATTCTGGAGACTGTCTTGGAAGAAAAAGCAAACTTTATTGCAGAAGAAGCTTTTCCATGCTCAATTAATTGTGCTAATCAGTTAGTTGGCATGGAGGACCCACATGCACTCTTTGTAAAATACATCATTCAGAATAGACTCTTACATACAGAACCATGAAAGCCCACCCATCACACTGCTGCAGTTTCTGAGGATTTTGCATGGTAAAGAAAAATAATCATGAAAGGCTCAAATCAATTTTTTTAAGGAATTATCTTTCAAATGTTACGTGTGGTCTTCTCAGTTTATACCCATGATAAATTCAAAAGCTGCATACCTATTTCCGGCAATGACAAAAGAGCACCTAAATCCAAATGATCCTATTGAGTTCCTGCTTGCTGCAAAGAAATCTTAATGCTGATTACAGGGAAAAATCTGTACAATTTTCATTGGTACATTAAGCTATAAAAAAATGTCCTTTAGTTCCCTGGAATTTGCTTAATTTTCAATCATACAATTTCCTTCTACATTACAAAACAATGTACAGTTTTTCTGAGTTCTGTTCAAGGACTTTCCCTGCTCTGATATGTTCAGGATTAAGAATACTAGGTATTTTATTTAATATTTTGTTGATATTAGAATCCACTCTTTTTATTAAAGCTCATCAAACATACTCGTACTGCTTTGGGGTATAGTAGGCTGTGTGACTACAACAGAGCACAGCACCTCATATGTTCATTCATAGATTTGCCTCCATAAAAACTGAGGCTGTAGTATAGCTTTCAATGGAAGCCATTTAAAAAGAAAACATTACAGAATATACAATAGTAGTTTTTGAATCTCAGACACAAGTTCCTTGACGTGTTGAAAGATGATGTTTCCGATTTCTGACTCCTGAGCTCTTATCTTTACAGTCTGCAGGCTTCTGTTGTGAAATGTCTATCAGTGCACTTGCAATTGCAAGACCTGTAAGATAAATAAAGGGAAAACAAAATTTAATACCCAGCTTTCCTGAGAAAGAGTTCCAAAGCAGTGTGGTGGTTCCTTTCATGCCAAGTTTTTGTACTTTCCCAGAAGTGATCAGCTTTATTTCAGGGTTAGATATCAAGTTAACACCCTCTAAAATGCTACCTGGTAGCAATGAAGAAACTGAGAAAAAAAGTGAGTAAAGACAGTAGACTGGAAATCAGGATTAAGTCTCTTATTGATTTTTTGTGTGATCTTAACATCACCTCTCTTTATCACCATTTTCTTGGTTATATGGACCAGCAGCTCACTGACATTGATCTTCTCTTATTAAATGTTTGTGAGTTGCATTTAGAAATCGGTGAAACTATCCAATCAGAAATCTCCAGAGAAATAGAGACCACAGTTAAGACAAAATTGTATCCTTGAATATTTCTCCTTGCGATATACACGGCCACCTAATTCAGAAACATTCAGAGGTTAATATTTACCATGAATTAAAAGCTATGAAAATATCTTTCCAGAATGCCTGGATGCGTGAACAGACAGTGACTCATCATGGTGTTGGCCTGGGTAAATTCAAAATGTTTTCAACTCTTCTTTTTCAAACTCTGGTTAGATTGTCGATACTTTTGACCTGTTATAATCTTAACAGGGTATTACAGAGGTCATAGACAGGCACACTTAGGAAATTAGCAGTTCAAGAATTTACTTTTATATTTGATTGTTACTGCATACTTGCTAGAAATTACTGACTTGTGCTGAAATGCTGTGATTAACAACATATTTAATACATGGTAGTTCTGAATTTTTAAATTCACAGATGCAATATTGCAATTAAATGGATCAGGAGCATTCACATAATTCATATCTTCTACTCCATCAC
Organism: Columba livia; assembly: GCF_036013475.1. Taxonomy (NCBI): domain Eukaryota; kingdom Metazoa; phylum Chordata; class Aves; order Columbiformes; family Columbidae; genus Columba; species Columba livia. The sequence goes on from NC_088607.1 coordinate 8,218,836, forward strand.
AGTTGCAACAAAGGCATGACATTTGTATCTGCAAAAACACACCTATGTGTACCCATAATGCAGGTAGAGATGGTGCTGGTTCTCCATACTGCCCCATAAATCTCAATCTCCAACCAGTAACAGTACTACTCCCCAAAGAAACCTTTGAAAATACTTTTCACCGTGTTTAACAGGCAGTCTCTATTTTTTAACTCAGATCAATAGTACAGAACCCAATTTTGGCAATATCATTAATGCAATTCCTCGTTACAACACTAATCTAACTAAGGAATGGTGCAAAAAATATTTTTCACTTCCAAGTGTTTCTACAGGCTTCTTTCTTGGTATGTGATATACTGTCAGATTCGGTCCAGGTTTCCGGTATCCTGAAAACATCTATGCTATCGCGCACTGTAACACTACCTTTCTTACTTCACAAAAATGTCACAGGAATTAATTAATGTGCATACAGCTTTTTGAAAACGCGTGTCACTATGGTGTAAAATGCTAAGTGCAATTATCATTGCTACATTTCAGGATATGTAAGAGCCAAGATTAATTAAGTTGTTTTTCTCACAGACACATATATTTACTGGCATGAGCTAGTGATGCCTTAAATTGAACTTCGATAAATTAAACTTTTGAAATCTTTGAGGCACCTTTAAAGCACCAGCAGTATCTGGTATCAGCAGGTTCAGGGATAAAACCTAAATGACATTTTGATGGTTGCTTACATATGATCCTGCCTTTAACAGCTAGGCTTAGGGAGTATGCTAAATGGAATTAATATTATTAGGAAAAGCGGTTTTCCATTTTTATAAGATATTTTAAAATATACTTGGATGCATGATGTTAACTTCACTTTACATAGCAATTAACAAAAAGGAAGAACTATTTCTTTCAAATCTAATGCTGCCTACTGGGATATACTGGCATGCTGTTAGAGTTCCATTAAAATCGGGTCACTACAGAAGATAATTTTTCAAAATGTCACACATATCATCTGATTAAATTCATTTATTATGTTTTCTACGCCCAGCACAGTTCCTTGTTATCAAAGCAGTACAATTAACTGGGGGAATAATTCATTATTTCAGACTGGCAGTCCAAAGGAATTTCATTTACCAAGTCAAGCTGATGCACAGACACTGCAAGCAAGAAAAATTTACATCAAAATACAATAGAAGATTTGATAAAAATGCTGCAGCTTAAATATTCATTAAAAGCAAAAAAAAACCCCAAACATTCCCTTTATTTTACAGGTTTAGTATCCAAACAACAAATGTGAATACATTTATAGTCATTACAGTTGGAGCTGTAAATCGTATAGTGCTCTATATCTGTTACCTTAGTTCATAAGGAATTTCATTTACCCGTCTTCCCTGAATGTTGTCACTTAAATATTCTTCCTACATCCAAACCGGCATTTTCCAAACAAGTTCATGGTCTCTGGTTGATTCTGACTCTTGAGTAAGGTGGCAAAAATCAACAGTGGAATCAGTAAGTGTCCACATGGAGAATCAATGGGTGACCTCTAATAGTCCAGTTTCTGGAAATTCAAGCCCAGCTGCAGAAACGGACCTATTTTTAAGTTTAGTTTGTTTCTCTACTAAATGTTATAGAAATAACCTGACCTAGTTCTATGCAGCAAAAAACAATCTCTAGCTTGTTTTCAGGATATGTAGGGAAAGATCATTAAGAAGTGAGCCCAGTCAAATACATAAGTGGGAAGTATATATTTGTAAGAAATAATTGTATCCACAATGAGAAAAATACCAGAGAAAGCAATATGAACTTGGTTATCTTTAGCAGAACTATTGTCTTTCCTAATGAGAGTTAAATGGTAATAGTTTATTCTCAGGAAGTAAGTGGCTAATCATAAAATTACTGGTGTGTGAATTTTTTGTGTATTCTTTTTTATACAATTATGCAAAACAATTAATAAGTACAGGAATAAATGAGATTGCCTTGAAAAGCGTGTTCCCGATTTATATACAAACAGCACTTTAATTCTGCATTCAAACAAAAGCATGTGAAAAAGTCATTCATTTCGAGATGCTCTCCTCCCAACCTCTGTAAAAACAGGCAGTACTATATATTTTAATTTTGCAGAAAAACAGCTTCATTAGGCGTGAAAGGTTAATTGCAGGTTTAAGTGCAGTTCAGGGAACAGCGCACGGGTCTGTAGTGAATAGCACAGTCTGCTACAGGAAGGCTGAGTGCTATAAACTGTTTGCCCTGCTGAAATGTTTTACTACCTCATTTACTAACTGTCTTCTTTTACTGCTTGTATTTGTAGTTCTTCTAAACCTTTAATAGCTACAGTTTTATTTCACTGTAATCAGATTTAAATGGAAATACCCATGCTGGGATATTTAAACGTTTTTTCTCTGATTGTATACAGCTACATTTGAACTGATGTAAGGCTACACTATCTCTCAAAGTAGAGAAAAAACGTACATTGAAAAAGTTAGTCTTACATGCTGTCGTGCATATTTAAAACTGTTTTTTCCTCCTCTATTGTTCATTTTAATGAGAAATGAATTGAGTTCTTACTACCCCTTTTGTTAAAAGTAAGGGAACAAAGAATGACCTCAGATTCATGGTTAGGTAGGTAACTGGAAATGCTTTTTTCAATTTAAATTCAATTTTAAAAGATATCATTTGGATAGATGTCTTCATTTGATTACATTCTACACATTTTCATTGTTATGCAGAATCAGAACATTCCGAAAGCTGAAGACAATAAAATAACTACAACTCAGGCAGATGAATTGGATCTGTTTGATATTTTAACTAAAATTATAGTAATTGCTTAAGGTGACCTTAAGCAATGAAAATAAAATGACAGCTGCCATACAGAGACACTTAAACAGAAAAGACCGGGTACACACTATACTTTTAAAGTAATAGCTTCACCCTTCAGCACCCAGCAGTCTTTGTGGCACTGCCATTTGTTGATTCTTGCTCGCCTAATAGTAGACAGAGTCCTTTTATCATAAAGGATCAGATATTTGAAGTCTTTCCATTGACATTCCATAAATATCTGTACAAAAGGATCTAAGCAGCTTGAAGACATACTGAGTAAGTGATGAGAATTACAGACCAGTGCCTCATGAAACTGACCATAGCACATAGTAAAGCCAGAGAAGACAATTTCATGCTCGCCAATAAAACTACCAGTTATTATGTAGGGAATTTTAATGAAATCTGTCAGTTATCATTATTTCAAGTCTACAAAGAGTTATAAAGAACTGTAAATCCACAAGGTGTATTATGTGTATATAAATGACATTTCTATACAAAACTACTGTGTTAATAATGCAATTTGTACTATATATTCCTTAATTTGATGAAACAGATCACATTCACCATAACCTTTATGGATGCCAGGACTGCATACACTTATTCTTCATAGGAAATACATATGTTAGCTATAGCACCTACAATGGCGGAAGAACATAACTTTCAAGAAGGTTGCTACTAGGAAGTGTTTCTGAGTACCCACTGAAAAAAAATTACCTCACTTTCTATGACATATTTTGCTACAAATATTCTTATTCAGTTTAATTGTTTGGTAAAATTTTCAGGACTGTCTGGTACTTCCTATGCTTTTCCTGTTTTCCTGAGCAAACTTCTTCCAAGTGTACTAACTCAAGACTGATTGTCGTGAATGAAAAGGCCAGAACGTTGTTTGTGCTACACACTCCTGCACCATAGATCAAGTCATGTTGGGAGACATCCAAAAGGCACATAAAATGGACCAGAAGAAAATTTGGGATTCAAAGGCATGATCCACAAAACCTTCTCCTAACCACATATAAACCTGATACTCAAGAGCCTACTTTCCAGGAGGAAAAATAAGAGTCATCTGAAGTTCAAGACTGTACATGGTCAGAGGAACCACTGTATCTCACAATAGAGCTAAGTTCATTTCAAAGTCAGAAAATAGTCAAATTCTTCATGTGTATCTGAGGGTCCTGAGCTGGCAGGTGTCCTTAGACAATATCCAGAGATCACAGGCATAGTCACAGAAAAAAACAATCATAAGCAACTGCCAAGAAGAATAATTATCTTCATGATGTCTTCATCGTATAGAATGTTTTTTTATTTGAATTAGATTTGTTTTTTAATAAGGACAAGCTGACAGCACCTCAAAATAGGCTTCTCTTCCTTTTTGGTGCATGCATGTGTATTTTAAGTTGACACCACTTTTACTATGAGAAAGATACATTAAACAAACTAAACTAACTAGGAAATTACTTTGGGCAAGTAACCCCATCATTTTTTTTCTGTAATAATGTTTTGCTAGATGGGAAGACAGCCAAGACTCCAGGAGGTATGTTTTCCTTTTCTTATGCATATAACTTAATTAAATTAGTAAAATATGAGACAGAGCTTAAACCATAACAATAATAAACTAAATAATAACAGTGTGGAATTAAATAGCCACACACTAGAAGAGAGGAGATGTCATGCTCCTTTGTATTATACCCTTGGTATTTAGTAATAACAGCTATCTATAAGGGGCTAAGAAACTCCTATTCCCAGAACAGAGTTATGAATTACCTGCTGTCAGTTTGTGGGAAATGCAGACTACACAATAAAGGATCCTTTACGAAATGTTCAGCCTTTTGCAATTTTTCTCATTTTGAAAAGGAAATGGCCCTACATATTTGTGTGAAATATTTGTCCTTAGAGGGGCCAGTAGTGATTTTTTTCTTTTTTTTTTAATACAGTCCGGCAGTTTCCCCATCCCTTTCAGTGTGAGATATCTTTAGTTTAGTCTGTAATCCAGGTCTGTACAATATCTGGTGCCTTCAACTATCCTGTCTGCCAGTGGCCAAAAGATAGCATGGGCTGTTTGGTCTCTGTGGCTATGGACAGGTGCGGATTGACTATTCACTTTATGATGGCTCTTTTCCGCTCCGCAGAGCAAACAAACACCCTGCCAACGACAGGAGTTGGAGACACTATGGTAGTAGGTTGGGATTGGTGCAATCTAATGTTAATTAATTGAAGCATTTTTCTTCCACCCTCTTTTTTTTTCATCTCAAGCCCTCCTGGAACACAAGAATCATAGAATCATTTAGGTTGGAAAAGACCCTTAAGATCATTGAGTCCAACTGTCAACCCAACTCTGCCAAGTCCACCACTAAACCACATCTCTAAGTGTCACATCTCAATGTCTTTTAAATGCCTCTAGGAATGGGGACTCCAGCACTTCCCTGGGCAGTGTGTTCCAATGCCTGACAATACTTTCTGTGAAGAAATTTTTCTGAAAATCCAACCTAATCCTCCCCTGGTGCAATTTGAGGCCATTTCCTCTTATCCTATCTCTTGTCACTTGGGAAAAGAGATTCACACCCACCTCACTACAACCTCCCTTCAGATAGTTGTAGAGAGTGAGGAGGTCTCCCCTCAGCCTCCTTTTCTCCAGGCTGAACAGCCCCACTTCCCTCAGCTTCTCCTTCACTGACTGCTTTTAAAAGGAGCTAATACGAGATTATTGCATTCAGCTGGACTGTATCATGAGACCTGTACACCAATCCAACCTGTGTGCCTTGCCCAGGGAAGGTGGCAAAGACAGAAGTAGAAATGCACTTAACACGTGGGGGAGGAAGATTGAGATAATTGCTGACCTGAGCTGGGAGACAACCTCTCATCTGAAACTACCTAAGAGATGACAGGCAGGGGACGGTAAGTCATGGTGGGTCTTGAAGATGAATGGTGATATTTGAGGCAATAAAAAAAGGGAGTGTGAGGAGCTACTAAATGTGATTTCTGTGATTAAAAGAAGTCAAGAAAAAGGCCTGAAATAAACGCGGTTAAGACAGCAGTTGTTCAATGTGGCAGTAATTCAGAAACTCGCTGCAGAGATCCTGGGCAAGGGCTTTTGTTTGGGCGATGCAGAGGGAAGATGGTGCTTTGGAGAGGATGTAGCAACCAAATTCAGGAAGACGATGCAGTCCAGTGGTGAGGAAGCAAAAGAATGACAGTCAAAGAATACTTGGGCAAGAGTGGAGGGACAGCAAGGGTAATGTGATTAACATAGACTCAAGGGAAAATAGTGGAATGCAAATCAATATGAAGAAATGCAAAACATTGTGGGAATGAAAAGTAAATTACATAAAACTGGTTTGTAACCTATCCTGTTGGTGAAGGGTAATCAGGTGTATGGAATACATACTTACATTACAGTCAAATACATACATTTTCTATAAATAAAGGAGGAAATTGCACTACAGATACTGACACATTACTTTGTAAAAAAAAAAAAAAAATAAATCTTTAAATTTAAATAGTAAAGCACACCTTAAGCCATGATTGTTAAACATTACTAGGTATATTACTTATTGGACCGTATTCCTTGGGGCTCCCTGGTAAAGTTTGTCACAGATTTGTCCAGTGATATTAAGAATATGATTGACTCCAAGGACCAAACAAAAACAATAATAAAAAAAAGAATTGCAGTTGACTACTGAGTCTGAAGATAAAACATTCTTCCCAAAACCTCTTACTAACTCACTTTAGATATTACATTAGGCTTAGGAAGTGGTTACATTTGGACTAGTTTAGTAATAACTCCTAAAGCTGCAATACTCACCAGTACTAAATTTCAATTAATAAAGTAGGCTTCACATTTAGTCAGGAACTATGTTCTTCTCACAGAATAGCAGAGCTAAGAGAATTAAAGCATCTTGGTACTTTTATCCAAGAAGTTTTACCCTGGCAGTAGTTACAAAAAAGTGATATATTCTTAGACCACTATTATATTCTGTTACTGTAATTTTTGGACCTTAGACTACAAAGGGTAATTACAGAAATCTGAGAATGCCCCTAATTATTACATTGGTTTTCTCAACATGGTTTATTTTATCCAAAAATGTTGGCAGATTTTTGTGTGATTTTTTTTTTTTTTACTTTAAAAAATAAGCAACAAATAATAATTGCATGAATAGTCATGCATGGGATCAGACTTTCTGTATCTTCCACTTCTTGCAGATTCTCAAACAGGTATATCAGTAGCAAAATATGTTTACATGTTTAGGGAGAAAAAAGCAAATTTATATGATACTTAACATTTTCAGAAAGCTATCGATCAATGTACAAATGGCAAATCGCCTGTAATTCACAAAATAATTGTTATTTTACATTATTAGCAAAACAAAGGTTTGGGGTTTTAACTGATAGCTATTAAAAACACCTAAAATGAAGAGTCAGCCTAGAATATATGCAAACCTCATGCAGATTAATTCTTTGATGCTCTCCCACTGCTTATTACACATCACATATTAAAATCCAAGAAATTACACATTTCTAAAGTGGACAGTAATAATTTGAAACATTTGGATTATTTTTTTGCACAAACTATTACATTCTCAGTTTGATTACATCTCCTTTCCATTGAATCATTTATCCATATGTTATGAAAAACATCTCTATTCTTGTGATGTTGTGCAGCCATTTAATTTGTTTTCAGGAAAATCACTATAAACTAATTTGCTACTCTGCAAGAATTTGGTGTGATGCATTAATCATGCCAGAATCTAATTCGATCTTGTAAACCCATTTCTGCGGAAGAGAAAAAAATCTACTTGGAGTACTGAAGAAGCACTGTTTTCACTTACTTTTAGCAATACCTGGATAAATACAAACAGAGTTATAATTGGTTTTGTTTAGAAGTCAGTATCCCAGTTGTGACCCAGTTTGGGTTAGTTTATGAACCTCTCTATAGTGATTAGGCACATTTGGATTGCCTTGTCCACACCGGTACACTTCAGGTTATTTGTACAGCACTATTTTTGTCTCTGTCTTCAGCAATCTCCTTTTATTGAGATGGCGCATGCCAATCAGAGAAAAGTGAAGACATGAAAGCTGTAAAAAACTGTGAGCTTCAGTTACAACATTTTTAAAGCTTTTTACCCAAATCCATTCCTGCAGGTTAGTCTGTCTACCCACTGTGGTGAAAGCTAAACCCTTACTAAACTTTGTGAGTAGGATGAACACCTGTGAAACAGAGATTTGTCATTTGTATACAGAGTGTGATCGGCACTCCACGAATACAGTGCTGAACTATCATTTCATGCAATTAAATAATTAGAATATTGGCACGTGTGTGTGCATATATGTGCATGAGCATCAAGGAAACAGAAGGTTCAAACACAAACAGGGAATCAGGAGAACATCTAGAAGGAGACAAGGCAGAGTTATTCACTGGGGTTTGCTTCTCTCCAGAGGGGCCTTACTTGCAGGGGGTGATTTAGAGCAGATCTCTTCCTGTCTTCAAAGGAAATCTGGGGTGATTAACCTCGCCAGGTGAAATTCAGCTTTTGTGAATAACTCCCTAATGTTCCATCTGGGTGATAACATATTGTCAGATTTGCAGTTTTACTACTCTCCTCCTCAAGACAAAACACACAACCCTAAAGACAATAGGTTTAAGGGCCCGAGAGGGACCAATTCTACCCCCACTGGAGATAAACCAGTACTACCTACATCATCATTTATTTTTAAGGAAGAAGATCGGAGCAATAATCCTCCAAGATGCTGTTTCTTACTCTTGCACCTTTATTTTGCAGGTGCTGGATTTTTTTCCACTGTCAAAAATGTTATTTAAACCAGAAAGTGACGAATATGTTCATACAAACAAATGATTACAGTTGACCAGAAATTCAATAGCACGGCATCTTAATCAGAAGCGGGAATGGTATCTGCAGTGCTTTCCCATAATGCATTCTCGCAAGTTTTGCTTTCCAGGGCTGACAAAGTACTGGACCTGTTTTCCATTTGCAACGTACTGCTGCAATATATCATCGCTCTAACCACTGTTCGGCTTGTAATTTGGTTCTGGCCAAATAACAATGCCAGTTTTTCAATATTCTGCTGATTTCCACAATTAGACATTCAGTATGTCCCCAGCTACATAGCCAGCAGACACTCTGATGAAAGAAACTTGGGAGTGTAGCACAAAATTAAGTCAATAGGACAGAAAGCGTACTGAGAATTTTGAACCACATTCTGAAATATTACTAAAGTGACAACTTCAGGGTCCTCAGGATCTCTAACCTAAGGGTATTTGTAGTTTCAGTACCTTTTAATGCCCAATAATCAGGAAAAATAAAAAGTCATAAATGCCTTGCTGTCCATATTAGGGTGGCTCCATCAGCAAAGCTACCATCAGCTTACTACAGAACACTGATTTTTATTAATTCTGGCAGAAAAGCTTGATTAAAGTCTGACAAGTTCAAACCATTAAAAACCAAACAAACAAACCAACCAACCAACAACAACAGAAAACCCCACACATTTAAAAACCCAAAGATATTATACAAATAGCCCTACCAGAATCCTGATCAGCACTAAAAGGAAATAATTCTGAATGGGATTCCAGTATATACAGGCAAGCTATATAGCTACTCATTTATTCTTTCCTGAATCTTCTATATTATACTGAATTCAATATATAATGACTTTAACAGGCAAAATGACACACTTAGACCTAGTGACTGTCAAATGTATGGAAACAAGGTTCCATTTCAAACACTGGATGTTCATAATTAATTACATACTTGGTCCTGAACAGTCAATATAGATAAATACCATAAAATTATAGTAGCAGAGAAGCATTTCTATTTGTGTGATATACACAGGTAGAAGAAATGCCTGAAACTGTGAGACAGTAATACTATGATTGCATATCACTGAAAATACATTATATGCCCTAGGCATGCTTTTTAGTTCAGAGTGGAAAAACTAGAAAACTGACAGTAGATAGTCACAGTTGTTACCTAGCTCTATGTGTACTCACACTTCAACAAGTAGCAATCATTGTCTCATTTACCAATCCCATTATAAAATTTGAAAGAACTATTTTGGTACAAAGATTACTGAACTATAACTTTTGTCATTTAAAGCATTCCTCTGGATGCCCCTTTGTATCTAGAGGATTCAACTGGAAAATCTGAGAAAGATCCTCCTGATGCACCAAATTTAAGTTCGATGTATCTCTTTTTAGGAACCACATCCACAAGATATGAAGGAGCTGTGAAATATTCCTCTCTTGGGATCAGATTTGGCATAAATCTCAGCCTGATGTGCACACTACCTTTTTATACAACAAAGTAAAATGTCAGTCATTTCCTTTTGAACAAGACATATGTTACTAGATGGATGTGAAAGTAAAAGGTAGAAACCAAGACAAAAATACAGTCCAGAAATTCTCATAAAGTCCATTTCCCAGAAACGTCAGCTCACAGAAGATGCACTCAATTAAAATAAACCTTCAGATGCTGAAGAGCTACTACAGCAGCCCGACCTCATCACTAGTCATGGGAACAAGATGTGGCAGAACTGAAACGAAGGAGATGATGTGGCAAGAGATGCAGCCTGCTTGGAGTTTTCCAGTGCCAGGATGGTTCTTGGAGGCAAAACTTAAAGCAATTTCGTGTAATGTTCTTTGCAATATTTTCATTAAAAACTGACATACTTTATGAAGCACCATGCTGGCTTCGTATTTCCAGGATGTGATTAGGACCTAGTTTTCACTTAAGTATTTTCAAAAAGTTTTTACTATGTGATGAAGGAGAAACAAACCTTCAGCAGGACATTAGAATTCCCTCACTGCAATTTTGTTAAATCTCCCATCTGTTTTTTAAAAGCAGGAATTATGTCGAGTCTTCTATTTTCTATTAACTGCTGACCTTTTTCCCCCTCTGTTTTTTCCCCATATGCTTTTTGATCACATGTGAAAAACTTGGCTTCAGTTCTCTCATTTCCTGATTTTCTATATTTCAATTATACTTTAATGGCTATATATACAGTGATGATGATACAAGAGTGTGTTGTGAATGAAATCTGTTTTGTACTATCCCAGCTTCTGAGAACTGCTACAATTTGAGTTGCATTCTTCTGTCGCCTCTGAACTGCCTTCTAGAATATAAAAATATAATAAACCCTGAATCCTCTCTTCCCTTTGCAGTGCAATCCAGCATTCTGTTTCCCATAATGCTGCTACATTATCATTTGCAACTATAAATAATTATCCTAAGTTATAAAGATAAAATATAAAACTTTAAAGCAATACCATTAGACACCACACACTTGAGACTCTGAAGCAGCCACAAACAAACATTTTCATACAGAACAGAAAAGAAGGTGATAATGAAAAGCATGGTTCCTGCTTAGAATTAGTTCATCAAAAGCTTTCTGCAAGCTTGGATGCAAAGAATGGAAACAGCAGGTAATCAGTGGCAAACTGGACTTTATTTCTAGTATGTGGGGTACCACATTTTATAATCTCTATCTCAAAAGTTGGTGGTGCAGGGCAACGGGACTTGGCAACATGTGAGGCTCACTAATAGAAGGTATTTTCCCCTCAAAGAGAAAGCATCAGAGGGACTTCTCTAAACTTCTGTAAGGCTTGTGTTCAGATATGTGAACTTGTGAGTTTGTTTGTTCTGTCTTGTCTGGACAAGCATTCAATAGAATGACATCAGAACACATAGGATTCCCAGCTTTTTCCTGCACAATTTTTCATTGTCTTCCTTCCAAACATTTTTATTTTTGCTTCTTGTTCCATTAAGCTTGAATGGCCACTTTATTTAACTGCCTTTAGAAAGTACTTATTTTTCTCTACCTAGACTTCCAATAATCAGGAATTCTCTTTGTGAATCTGATGTCAGTTACTAAGACTACTCTAATAACCTTCCACATTCTTTCATCTCTTTGGACGGTAATAATGTGAGGAGGTGGTGGTATGGCAGATTTTTAGAGCTGCAAGCATCATTTATATTATCTACCCTTCTCCTGACTTCTCATTTTAGTGGGCAATTCTTTTCCAAGAAAAATACAAACATCCAGAATTCACAAAGAGAGATAGAAACAACTGTTCACATTTGAACTGTGGTGTAATTATTTCTTTAAGAGTGATGAAGTAGATTGTGAATAGCCTAAATACAACCAGCCTTATTTCATTATTAGCTTCTGACATGTGCTTTAAGAATTTACTTTCAAGAGCTTAAAAGCTGTTTGCTAACTAGCACACATTTTTTTGCAACTTTTCATTTTTCATGTGTTTAACTGTACTTTAATCATTCTGCAAAAATGACAGAAATACGTTTTTCTCACAGGAATGGCCTCAAGGATACAGCTCTCCTTTGTGCCAGTGTGAAATGTGCATGAAGCTGCTGAAGGTCCACAGAGGCTGAGACAGTGTTTTTAAAGTCCTCTCCAGATCCACCAGGGTGAAATTCAAGGAGAGGAACTTAGGGCCAGAAGGCTCTTGCAGGAACAAACAGCCCTTAGGGTCAGGTACATCACTGCTGTGTTCTACTGAAGCTGCATATGCTCCATAATTTAGACAACTTGGTACTTCATCTAGGATGAAGTCCTGATGCAGTCTTCACCTGGCTTCCTACTCTTTGCCTTGCTGTTTACCCAGATAAAATCAACATATTGACAAGAGATGTGTCCAGGGAGGGAAAAGTACTATTAAAATACTGAGCTTCTTATCTCCAAAGTGCTACACACAAATTAACTAATGCATGCTAATATAGTGATTAGCTTGTTTGCCTAGGTTTAATGCAATGACTATGTTTCTTAATGCCATCATTCAATGGGAGACGGTTTGGTATCACAACAAAGCCAGGACAGCTCTTCTTAAAACATAATGAGCTTAACGTTTTTGTATTCCCCACTGAAAATAATATAGGTCTATTTAGAGTACTGAGATTATTTGCAAAAGACAACTACTTTTGGTGAAACATTTTGCGATCATGATGTGCTTTGAATTACTGGAAGATTGTGATACTAGGCAAAACCATAATGGATTGTTCGCGAGTTGGGATGAGGATGGAGCTACAGACATTTCACCTGAGATGACTACTGTGTTCTACATAAACGTCATAGGTATTGACCCCTCACAGCACCTTCTCAGGAGCAAATAGCATAGAAAGCCCCTAGAGAAAAGTGCTGTCTGCTCCATGGGGCTGTCCTTTCCCTTTGAGGAAAAAAGTAACAGACCAAACAGGCTTTGCTTGTGAGCTTCCCAGAGGACCACACTCCATGGACAGGTACATGGCATGTACCATTCAAGGGTTTGGAGAACACATTCAGTATATGTTTGTACCCCTCTTCATGTAAGGAGATCCCAAAGCACAGTGAAGCCACTGAAAGCCTAAAGAATATAAATAAGTTAAGAAAAATAGTAATAAATACAAACAAAACTAGTAGCATCACAGGTATTTGTGGAGCTTTGGAATGACCACAAGAAAGCTGGCACAACATCTCTGGTATGATGTATGCTGAAACAGCTTGGAAAAAGCAATCTGGAAAAAAACTCAATACGAATAAAATGAATGAGCCTTTATTCCACATATGAAAGTGCTTCTGATACTGACAAAAGAAGGTACAATATTTATCATTCTAGGATTGCAGGGGACAAAACAACAATATTAAATCATGAGAGGTTTTATTTGTGAATTGGCATTGTTTTCCGTCCCTTGTGTTACCAGCATGATAAATGCCTTCCTTTGTGTAGGAAAGAAAAGGTTTGATACTGGCTGTACATTCAATATATTCATGCTACCATTTCCTGAGAGGGTTGCTTCAATCCTCATCTATAGCAATATTTACATTAAAAGTGCTAATAAGCATTTTGGCAGGGTTGTTGTTTTTTCCTCATCCACAGTTTTATTTGAGAGTCTACTTCATGCTATTTTATTTCCTAGGGTAGATGAAACGAGATTCAGTTATCAGAGTTCTAAGGATAATGGGTGGGAATATTGCAGGAGCACAATGTGATCAAAGCAGATGGAAAAGCAATCCCCAAGTGACTAAGGGCAAAACTGCGCCAGTCCCAGAATTACAGAAAGAGCTGATGTGTATGAGACATATTAAACACTTGCATTTGAATTTTTAATATAAAAAATAAATGTCAGAGCAGTGTCATGAAGAATCTGTTTGTCTTGGACGCAGCTCATCTGCTGGTCCTTGCTATGGATTGTAACTTTTACTTTTTATCCATCTTTAACTCCTGCTGAACACTCTAGCAGTCGTAGCGTCTGATATGAGGTTATGGATTTTTTCATCTTTTTCTTACATTTTATGTTTTCAAAAGCTAGCACAGAGCATTCCAGTGATCACATGACAGTTAACATACTTTGCTGCCAATATTTTCAAATGGAAGTAATATCTTTTGGTTTGCACAATTCAGGATGAATATGGTGCATCACTGTGACTCACCTTTGAGAGCTTCAAGGCTTGGCTCTGCCTTCAGTGCCCTAAGTACATATGGCTGAATTTTTTGAGCCAATATATACTGCACGTGTAAATAAATAAATAACTAGTATTCTGATTTCCAAAGATATAAAAGCACGACCCCAAGAAAGGATTATTTTACAATGGTATAATTCTGTGCGTGCCCTGAGTGCTAGGGAAAAATTCCTAGAACACGGCCGATTTTATCACACAGGTTTCAATTGTTAGGTTAGGTGCACTTAAGAATAATATTTAAAATCACACAGAAATGTATTTTATGTATGTTAAATATTGCAGTATGCATGGATAGAATGGCACTTCAAAATAGTGTAATGGGTTTTCATTTTCTTTTTCAGTGCAATTGCTATTACTGTTACTTGGAAATCTTCCTGTAACCTCTCTCAGCCCAGCCAGGGATACAGCTCCCACTGTGTTGGGTGTCATGTGTGACCACTGCACCAAAGAGCTTTCAGCCTCAACAACTTTTTCGCTGTGCTTCAATTTTCACGTTAAAATAAACATATTCACAGATCTCCTTAACCCACAGACTTTTAAAGTCGGGCCAAACATGAAAATTTAGCTAGACTTTTCTTTTATGCAATAACCTACTAGGTAATCAAAGTTCTGCAAATCACTGTCAGCTCTTGGTTACCCTGTGTAGTTCAGAGGCTTCAAATTATATTTCTGACATCCTGTTACACAGCTACTGCTGAGCAGACCTTTGTAAATAGCTATATTAATGAGGTACAAGAAAGAACACCATCTACCTCACTCCTGCCTACCTACATTGGCCTTGCAGTTCTAACACAAGTACAAAAATACTATTTTACATTAAAAACTGTCAATATAAATACTGCATAGATCCGTGGAGCAATAAGACTACATTAATCAAGATTTTTTTTAAGAGAGAACTGGACTAAGTAATTGTGAAAACTAATAAATAAGCTGAAAAATTAAATGACTTGTATGGTTAATTTTAATATCAGAATAAGTAAATGAGTTTATTTAAAAATAGATTATGCACAGAGTAAAGCAGAGAATACCGAGGTAAAAAAGATTTGTAGTTTTGAACAGATTGTAACATTAGCACAAAATTTCTGGGAAATTTTTAGGACTTGTGCAAACAAAGTTTTGTGTAGAAAATCACACATACAGAAGTTGCAATGAAAAGTCAAGAAGTTTCCAGATTTTGATAGATTTCAGGCTTGATGTGTCAAAAGATAAGCCCTGACACTGACAGGCCATCTCCCTTGAAAATTTAGATTCCATATACGGAGATCTTCAGGTAAACCAATTTCTACTTTCACCTCTGCCTCCAAATGCTGGTCTCAAAGGACTTCATTTCAGCCAAGACCTGTCAAAACCCCAAAATGCTTTTCATTACCGAATTCCTTCTGTATGTTCTCTGTCAACTGTGTTAAAATACCAAATTCACAACCAATTGATTTTCAAAAAGGGAGAACCACTTGACTCACCCACTGATTTTGTTATTTCAACATAGATGATCAGGGGCATATTTAAAACCGTTGTTTGAAGTCCTTGCTTCCTATGCCATTCATGGGGTTTAAAGTAGCAACAGGTTCAGAAGAAGTTATAATAAAAATCATGTTCAGGAGGATGACTATGAGATAGTAGAGGTGTGTCTTTTAAATCACTATTATTAAATTAAAATTAAATTAATATTAAATCATTAATAATGATATTTCACTCATAAACATCCAGCACAGACTAGGTGACTTGTTGTTCTTAATCGGTGCTATGAAATAATAAAATTATTCTTTATATTCTGATGTATCTGGGGGAATTCAGGACATTTGTACAATTCCTTTGAGAGGTCAGCATTGAGGGAGTAAAATACACAAAAACATAATGCAGGATTAAGAAGGTAACAATAGTTATATTACCTATAAAGTAGAAAAGAACCTTTTCAAATTGCCTATGTGGACAAGGAGCTTAGTTTGGATGAAGCAATTGCAAGAACACCTTAATGGGGGACAAGAAAGCAATTAACAATGAAAAGTCACTGATGCAAAAGATAGTCCTAGAGATTAAAATCTTATTGAAACAAATGCTTTTATCATAATGAATTGAGCTGAAAGAACTGCAAAATTCATTCACCAAACACATCAGAATAAAATAATTTGTTACTCAATTACAGTACAAAGCTTTCTGACCAACACACTGCTGTACAGCATTAGATAAATAGAAATAAGAATCTTGGGTAAACTGAATAACACAATAGGAGAATTAGGCATAGTATTATTTGAAAGTGCAATGTGATAATTATGAAAATATATAGAGATATATCCATTTGTACAGTGCTTTAAAAACACAGGAAGAATATGCTTTATCCCAAATGGATAAACAAAACATTCAGTGAACAGAGATGAAATGGATGTACCAGGAAGGACAGGGCAGGGGTGGATGATGCTAATAGTGCAGGGAAGAGAGGTGCTGCGGTGGAGCTAAGCTGGGCATGGGGCAACTGGGGAATATTCTGAAATGAGAGAAATTACAGAGATGGAAGCATGAAAGAGCGAGAGAACATTAAGAGGTGAGGATTGAGAGAGGAACACTACATGTGTGGGAATAGACTGCTTAAATTAGAGAAATCCATCAGATCAAGGTTGATCGGGTCTTTGTAGTGGGGATAAAGGTCCCAAATTCATTCCATCCTCCTTGAGACACCTAGCTGAGGCATCCAAATCTGGAAGGTATCACATCAGATTTGAAAACTCAGTGTAAAGCATGCCCAAAGAGGAATCAAGATTGAACATAGTCTGAATTGGCCTTTGACAGAAGCTTTAAGAAAGAAACATAAGTGATCAATTTAGTAACACATCTAAAAATCATATACATAGATGATGTGAAACCATTGGATTAGATAGGACATCTAGAAAAAAAATCAAAGGACAGAACAATAAACATAAATACCTTCAAAAATAGCTGTCATGGGGAATTGTTATCGAACACTTATTTTTCCCAATGCACCCTTAACAGGTCCTGTGTTTTTCACTGTTGCCATTTATAACAAAATGTAGTGATGACAGATGTAGACACAAGAATAGTCAGCAGTGGTGAAGATGGCACCCATAGGAAAAACAAACAAACAAAACCTAAACCAAACCAAAAAAACCAAACACCTCTTTGTTTTTTAAATGGGTTCTATTTAAATACTTTTTATTTATAGTTGCTTTGCCACTATAGCTAAATATGAAATTACACATTTGGAAGAAATATATACCAAAATAAAGCAGTGGTTTCAGAAAAGCTGTCCAATTAATAAGTCAGGTAAGGGGAAATTATTTGATTACATTTTGGAAGTTCTAAGGAAGGAAAGATCATGTTGTAAAAAGGCCCTTTAACCCTTTCAGCAAGAAAGATTTAACATTCACGTCTAAAGCCTGAACTCAGGGAACCTAAATAAGGTGAAATTAAAGGAACTTTGACAAACAAATCCTCGAAATAGGTAAGTCAATGATTCATGTCTTCAACTCTCTGAAAATCAGGAATCAAGCAAACAGCCTGAAACGTCAACAGGCCTGGAGGCAGACCATCAGAAGAACCATGACAATAAAGCACTGGAAGGAAGACATAAATGGGAGCAATTACAGAAAAGCCAAAGTGCCTTGTCATGTATCAGTTATATGTACACAAACATATATATACACATATATAAAATTATCCAAATTGAACATATTTCACTAATAATTTGCTGACAATTTATACTGTCAACATCACAAACTGAAGAAGTAAGAAAAGATATTTCAGTTCTTTCAGGATGAAACAAATTATCTGAAAATATGGATTTCTACACTGCCTGGTATATAAAACCTTTTTAGCAAATGAAAACAAGCCCATGAAAAAAGCTTCTAGATGAGAAAACCAAAATAGAAGTCATCAAACTATCAACACATTTGGTGTTTGTCATGCTGTAAGCAATCAACACAAATTCCACCTAAAATTAATCTGTAAATATCATACATTTTCAGGTCACCATCACCATCTACTTGCATTTCAGTCACAAAAATTTTGAAGAAACTGAGTCGTGTGTCCACACTGCAATAATGTTTTCTAACGCTCCTAGTGATGTGCTACAAGCTGTATGTAATTAGGCCTGATGAACCTCATCCCTTAATATGGACAAACCCAATGCTTAAAACTTACATATGAACAGAAGACAGAAAAAAGGAAGAAGAAAATATATTGCCTACAGAAAGGTCTTCCTAGGTTATGGACAGAGGTTTACAAGCACCAAAAGATATTAAAAAAGTTATGATTCTCATTAAAAAAAAAAAGGGACTGTAGCCCTTCAGAGATACCTTCTCCTTATCCAGTGATGTGCTGTTAAAAAAGCCCTGTACTCCATGCCAGGAGCACAAACCCTCTACAGAAACCAGAAAGTGAACATATAGTATTACATTGTGGTTCTTACTGTGATAATGAAATTTTTAGACATTTTCTGCATGACTAATCTCTCTTGATTACATTTTGAAGTTTTTCAGTGAATGGCTAATTAATGATGCACAAGGCATCCTCTTTGAGGTTCTGCTGTCTCCCATATGAAAGGATTGCTGGACCTTGGTGCACAGGCCTGCACTGTCCAGACTCATCCCTATTAGACCATTCCTGGCCTTCCCTTGGAGATGTGTGATAGAGATACAGTGAACCTCAACAGTGGACTCAGCACCCTCTGGAGCCATCAGCAGATGAACTCCCTTTCCTCCTCTTGAAAAAGGAGTTTTGAGGGGAATCGTTTCTTTCCAAGAACAGCAGCCTCCCCCACAACCTAGATCAAAAAGGGGAAGAGAAATGGGTGTTCAGTGCTGAAGGAAAGGACAGGCTCTGCATGGATTTCCTATCTGTTGGACTTTGTTGCTCTTGATTTAAGAAATATTCCTCATATTGTCAATTTCTTCCTGGAGATATGTACACAAATGCTTACCATCAAGTCAACGCACCCATTGGATGCTTCAACTTCTATGCAGGCATTTTGATCAGGACCTTAGAGACCTATCCTGCCAATGGGGGAAGTATCTAACCCTTAATGGAAGCATCTAATAACAGTTCTAGAAGATTCATATGCTTTTTTCCTTCCCTACAGTTGTCTCCCTCAAAAATTTTTGTGGAAAGAGATGATCTGCCCACAGGTTTCAGGACGCTTAACATCAGAACTGCAGAATGACCCTCAAGCATAGCAGGCATTTGTTTCAAAGCAATTTTCCATCAGCCTTGATGCAACTGTGGACACAGCAACATTTTCTTTGAAAATCTCTTTCACAAACTGAGAGTAATAACTAGACTGTCTAGACCAGAAATGCACAAAAAGGATGCGAAGCTCTTTATAAAATTTGACTGAAGGGAAATCAATATTCCAAACACACCCATAACAAAGGATCCATTACTGCTGCAATATATAAAACAGCATTGTGCTATCCAGCAAGCACTTGTAAGGCATGTATCAGGAGTGGGAAATGCTTTTTTTTCGACTTTCTGGGAATATACAGTGATAAAATAACACTGAAAATGTAAAATACTATAAAAGCATATCCATATGTTCTAAACCTTAAACAGAGTTATCCAACACAGTATATTCTGACAGTATATTCTCCTGTGCTTTGGTCCCAGTGTGGTAAGGTTTACTTCAGGCTTTTAATTTCATCATGCATACCCCTAATTGTTTAAACTACAGTTATACATGTTAAATTGTTTTGCTTTCTACAAAAAATGTGCTTTGAAGAGACCAAATCAGAAATCATACACATGTAAAATGATAGAACTATTTCAATGACACTAATTCCGAAAAAAAAATTTAAAATCATCTTTTAATGAATTTTTTTTTTATTTATACAATATATTTAGGTTTACCCATTATAAACAATTCAGCTTTTAACATTAAAATAATTCCATGTGTAATGTTTCCCATACTTTATTTCAGAATGTAAGTAAAATAGGAATATAAATCACTACAAAAGGACATCAAAACAAAAGGAAACACGATGATCTCTCAACATACAGCAGGGTACTTTCATAGCATATTGTTAATGCATATAGCTAAATGCAAACAGGCAATTCATGAATTGCCTAGGAGGAACCCTAATGCTGGGGCATTAGTAGTGGTGAGAACAAACCTCAGTTTGTTCAGAAACAGCATTTGCCCACAGAGGGCTCTGAGTGGAGCTCAGCAAGGTCCTTCTCGTTGTAGGACTCCAACAAGGCAGGTCTTGCGGCAGGGCCTTTGCTCAGTGAAGTCCTTGTCAAGGACAGGGTTCCCATGACTGCCTGCCTTAAACTCACAGATTCATAGACGGTTCATTACAAAACCAAAATGAGATGCTTCTTGACTGCACGCTGTGGCAGACCACAAATTCACTGTGGTCCATTGTCTCAAGAAAAGATAAATGCAATAATTCATGTTTACATCGCAGCAACTTTCCACTGAGTTGGCCCTAAAGTTTTCTTTGAGGGTGAGACACCTAGAAAAGTTGTTAAAAATCAAATACTGTGGCTTGGAAAATGTATTCAATGAAATTACTATTAAGGATAATTGAATGATATATCCAGCCAAATACTTCAAATTTGGTATTGTCTCTATTGTTGAGTGGCTACAGACATAGTAAATGTTTTGTGACACTTGGTAGGAAGGGGAGGGAGAAGGAGATATTCATGATACAGAATGAATGTGCAAAGGAGTTGTTAGCAACACATTCCACATGTAGACATGCTCTGGCAGAACTGCAAACATTTTTACAGCTCTAAAACACTCAGATCTCTTCTCAGTTTAAAAATATGGCTGTAAACAACTACTTTACATTATTCTGTGAAACAACTACAGTAACAACTGCTTGTATTCTCACTGCCGGCAAAAGCTCAAGACACAGCGGTGAGGAGGTTCCTGCTTCAGTAAAAATCACAGTATTGCTCTTATGGAATTTCACAACTACCGCTCCTTCACAAAATGAAGAAAAATCTTTCTATACTCTCACTGCTGAATCAGTTAGTGTAAATAGAGCAAAACCAGGAGAACTGCTTGGCAGGATTTTAAATAGTCTCTTATCTCTACACTGCATTCTCGCTTGTACTGCACCTCAGTGCATGTACAATGCTTTCGTGTCAGTCTTGCTCTCACTTTGTAATACACAAGTCAAACTGGCTGAAGGAGCCTAACGTATCTGTTTAAACTTTCCCATCTGGTAATTGCATTTCAACTTCTTTTCTAGCTGAAGAATTTATCTCATTGAACTTTTTTTTTTGTGGGGAATGTTATTTTAAATAGCACTAAACAGCATTACTGATTAATTCATATTTTCAACTCATTGAATTTCCATACTGCCCTTGAAATTTATTCCATTATGAGGAAAAAAAAATCTTCTACAACACATTTTATTATGAAAGATAAAGTTGCAACGTTCAGAAGAGCTACGTGTTGTATCTTCAGCAGATAATAATGGATGCTCTCTACTACTGGCAATGGGTTAATCCCAAATTTTGCTTGCTAGGATTCTGCTTCTCTCTATGTCTAGCTAGCAAACCATGAAGTCCTAATTGTTGTTACTTTCATTTCCTAGGTGTTGGAAATATATACACACACACAAACATAAATATATATTTTTGCAATTTTCAGAACAAACTTTGATTTAAAAGGATACCACAGCTGTCTTATACCTGTTTCATGTAAGGATTATAATTTCAGGGAATTTGTGCTCCTCAGCTGCAAAAGTGTTATTTTTTGATTTTCTGTTGTTTGTAAAATGTTCCTTTCCTGGAATATATTACGTAACACTGACCAAAATCATGTAATAAAAATGTTTGTAAAGAAAAATATCATAAGATTGACACAATCTCTTTACATAGACAGAGGTGTCTGGCCATTGTGGGGCATATTTTCATCAATAACAGAAGTTTATTGGCTGCATCTTTAAAACTGACAGTGTCTTTCAGGATCTATCAAATATATCATGACATAAGCTATCAAAATGAATAAAATATAAAGTGTACACTTCTTAGAGACATCATTTCCAAGAACATAAACTTTTATCTTACTTTTGAAAGAATGTCAAATTACTTGGAGAAGCACTTTAAAAAACATGATTTATAAAAAAGGCTTATTTTACAAGCCCCGAGAACTACATAAAAGTCCTTCAAACAGTAGGGCTACCACAACTTTTAACAGAGAAAGTAGTGAAACAGGGGACAGATGGGAGCAGGTAAGACAGAATCACAGTCCGTGTACTCAAAGGCATCTACATTTAGTAAATACTATAAGAATTAAATATGTTATGGGTGATGAAACACTCTTGCAAGTTCCCAATTTTTATTCAACAGATCAGATGTCTGCAGCATAATAGATGCTGCCACACTAAGGTGCCAGCAGTAATCTAGTCTGCAGAACAGTGCTCTGAGTGTTCAGACAGGTTAGGACCTCGTGGCTGAAGACATTGATATGAGAACAGTCCAGTCATGCAAAACCACACTGCTCTTTTAAGTAAATCCTTTTCATAATGTAGGAATCAGTGTACGATATTATCATTTACACAGTACTCAATATATGACGTTGTTCTTAGATTACCTCAAACACTAGAGGTTCTCAAGGTGATTTCCTATTAAAATTAGTAGTCACTACTAAGCCTGGACTTCCTTCTAGTTGTATAACATCCAGGTTAACAAATACAAGCTGTGCTACCCTGGCTCTAAACAGTATCTTCTTCCATTCTTCCTATATTTGCTGGTCAAAGATATGTCTGCTAACTTCATTTTGCATTTGACAAACTGAAAGAAAAGACAATTCACCTCAGTTTCAAAGGTTGTTTTTAATCTCATCCAACTTCAGCTGCCTAGAGTGAGGTGACCAGACTGAGCCAATCATCTAGGGTCACTCTTGCAGACATCAGAGGAGCAGGGCCACCTCAAGAGTACAATTTAGAGACAATCTTATTTCAAGATCATGTAATGGAATAGGACAAGATGTCCTCTCCAAGCATTTCATTCTTGCTGTTGACTGTTGAGGAAACTTAGATAACTTAGATTAGAAACCGAACTTCTAGATGAATGTAAGTGAAACAGATCCTGGTTATTTTGATATAGAATTGGTTAAGAACAGCTGTGAGAGCAGCCTTATAGAGACAGCATTAAAGATAATTCTTGCTTCAGGCAATTCACAAATTAAGCTAAACTGAAATCCCATTTCAGTTATAGAAGTACTTTAAAAGATACTTCTTGGGTTCATAATACACATTTTAATGGGAGAAGGGTGCCATGTGGAAAGACTTCATTTTGTTAAGAGATACTAAGTGCTCTTATCTTCGCTATGTACAACGTGGAAATTGAAAGCAAACATAAAGCTTATCATGTATTTTTGCAAGCAACTGTCATTTTAAATACAGAGAACTTTTTTAATATAATGATGGGATACAGAAATATTAAAGTGAGAGATCTCCAAGTAAAGGTTCTTTTAACTCAGTTAACGCCATCTAGCTGTATGTAGTTATCTTGCGTTTATTGCTTTGCGTATATGGATCACAGCTCTTTAAAATGTCATGTATTATTTTCCAAAGAAATCGTAATTTGCCAAATACAACTGGCATATAAAATAATAGCTAATGTAATGGTATGATGAAATTGCTGTCAAGTTGTTTACCAACTGTCCAGTACAATCAAACATGGTCTTGTGATTATTTTCCTATTCTACTTGAAAAAATAAATTTATTTGACTTCCAAATCCAGGCTTCTGTTCCAGTAGCCTTTGAAATTCTGGGAGCACACAAGTATTTCGTAAGCTCCTTGGCCAAACAAAGGATTTCATGCCCTCAAAAGTGAATCTCATCAAAGTCTCCATGGCCAAGAAGTATCTGCTGATATGATGGGGGAGAAATCCTTCATGAGGATGAGAAGAAGGAGCATTCTTCAGAGGGTGGCTCCACACTTACAAAGTAAATCAAGGGCATGCAGCTTTAGCTGACTCCTACTTAGACAGAATGCTGATGCAAAAAACATGTATTTATCTAAAAAGTTTGGTGATATTGTCACTATCTGTATGCTTTCTTCTGTGCCCTAAAAAATTAGATGTCTGGCTTTACTTTCAAAACTCTTCTCCATCAAGCTGACTCATTCTTAGGAGTTCCCTACAGTCATCCACAAAGCTGTCTTAATTATCTAATTTCAGATCCTGTCTTTGATATATTGCTTATAGAAAATTCATAGCTGGCCTGCTGCTCTCCTTTGAACACTGACTTTTTGGCTGACCAGTGCTGTCACATTGCTTCCTTATGTCACCCCGCCTGTCTAGCCCCATCTGTTGTCTCGTTCCATACTTAGATTATAAGCTCTATGGCAGAGGATCTGCCTTTTCATTCTGAGTTCATTCAGTGCCTAAAACAATGCAGGCTTGACCCATGATTAGGGCTTCTGAGCACTAGAATAATACAAACAAGCAAACATTCTCACAAATAACCCAGCTGGAGTGCTGGATGCAGACGCTGCCACACAGACACCACAACATGGAAGAATCAAACTCCATCAAAACTAAATTATCCAACAATACTAGTCCATTTAGTCACCACAGTAAAATGTCCTTCACGTTTCTCTTGTTTTTCCATCTAGCTCACAGTTGTGCCTTTTAGCTAAATAATATCTCCTCTGAATAAAACTTGTCAAGCTGCTGCATTTTGCTGTTTAGGTATTGGGGCTCTGCTTCCTGTGCCTTGGCTCTTTTAAGGTAAGCCGGCTCAGAATGTCCCTTTCTCCATTTTACCTGAAGAAGTTGGAGTTTGAAACCAACTCCCTTAAAGCCAACTTGGACGTAAGGAGATGTTCACAACTTCCCTGTTTTTAGGTATCGCTGTCTTCTAGTGTGTGTTTCCATTCCTTGGCCCATACTTTGTTCAAAGAAGAGACAGAGGAACAGCATGTGCGAGTGCTTGACAGCTGCTCTGTGCAAAGTCTGGGACCTCTAATTTGAGCTACTTCCTGTGGCAGTTTTAAAATTCAGCCTTCATTTCCTCCTTCTGTCTGTCTTGGTCTTGCCTGGGTACTTCTCTCTTAGCTACCTTGCTCATGCTTTCTGTCCAGGCCTGGCCAGGTTGGATTCCAAGTCTAGCTCCTCAGGCTTTTCTGCCAAGATCCTCACAACAGTGCATGGAACACACATGGTCATCCAGTCAAACATCTACTATGTCGGGAAGACATAAAGATAAGCAAGCCACTGCAAGCACATCCCAGAAGAGAATAGAAACAAAATACCATAAGCATGTCTCTGGATGCAAGAATTGATGAGTTCTAGAACATCTCCAAAACTCCAAGAATGAAGAAGCTGAGTCCATCGGGACTGATAGACACAACTGGGGAAGTTCACACCACTTACAGCTGTCCTTACAAGTTGCCTGCAGATTCTGGCAAGGGATGTGGCATGGCGATATTCTCATTCCCATTTTCAAGACTGCCTGTATACAGATGAGCAAAATTTGGGACAGGATTTCTCTTGTGGTTTTTAAAGTGCTGATTAGTTTAATTAACTTTTTCATGAAAGTAAAATAGGGAATAAATTTTAGCTTTATTCCTATGAGATCAGATTATTAATGGGTCTCACAAACTTAGATTTCTTCAAGCACCTCTCTTTCATATTGTCAGTATTTTGCTGATTTGATTACATAGAAGAAGTGGCAGCATGATGACTGCTAATTAGAACTGAACTCTCAACTTATTACTAGACTGCTTTTTTTTCTAGGTTTCATATTAGCAGGTCAATACAAATAGATAATGTGCATACAGCTGTGTTTAACCTCTAATAATGAAATCACTCTAGTTCATACATGTCTCCTGTAAAATCTTTTAGCCTGAAAAACTGATATGGAAAAAAAAAATGAAAATAGGGAAATCCAAAAGCTCAGCTGTAGAAGGAGGTTTTGTTGCAAATAATGTTTTATAATTCTGGTGATCAGTAATGTCCTTGAGCTCAGAATATTTGATGACATCATTAACAAGCAGTGGCATTACTTGTGTGCACACATCAGCTGTAAATTGTGCTTTATGTACAGTCACTATGTTCCTCAGGATCCATGACCTGATCCAGGAGGTTTCAGAGATACTCAGGACCAATCAACTTTAACACCAGCTGAGGAAGTTTGGCAGCCTGCACTACTATGACCACAAAACACAACTGTGCAGTGCATGCTGAAATAATCATGAGGTAAATACCTGCTAACTTCTCTTTTCTAGCCAAATACACATTACACATTAATTACAGTTAAGCCACCTAAACACAATTATCAAGTATTCTACAAAACCATGTAATTTCTATGCAGATGGTATTTGGCAAGGAAGTTCCATGAATCCACTGAGTTATTCTGTGTTGCCAGATACATGTGGAAAATGCAAACCAAGCTATTAATAAACCAAATAACCCTGAAAAAAAAAATTCATATTTTGATATTTATTGCTGCCACAGACTCACCTTCTAAGAATGCCATAGTAGTTTAAAGCATGGAAAAGAGTAGATTATGAAGGACATATTTCTTTATCTGACATGCAGAATGCCTAAAGAAGCTAAGTCCAGTACTCTGGCTTCTCATAGGTTGCTTCTGAATTTTATAAAAAAACAATAATGATACGTCCAGGTGGCAAAAATTCTGTTTAACAGGTGCATCAACTGCATAAAACTCAAAAGCAGCATCTTAACAGATTAACAGTCCTCCATAATGTTATCTTTGTAGAATGCCATTTGTTCCCAATGATAATTAGGTATTTAGAGACACACATAATTAGAGAGAAATGACTGGATGATTTTTCATTTGCTGAGAAATCTACTGTCAGGAAAGGAGATCCACCACGGGGACTAATATGATTCTTGTGCTAGAATTAGTGTCAGAAGGATATGAAAAAATGTGGTTTAAACTACCTAGATGGTAAAATAATGTACCAGTACAGACCTACACAGTTAATTTGTGTATGATACTTTTTTCTCCAAATGGAAAAATTCTGTTCCTAACATGTATTGCATAAGTGCAGGGAACATACAAGATTTAGTGAAAGATGAACTAGTATATTTTATTTTGTTAAATAGATCTTTTCTAGTCTACCTTGGCATAACAGATAAAAACATTCAAGGGATCATAAGTTCTAGAAGGCATTTGTTTCTTTTTATTTTTGCATACCTACTGCAGGGCTCTCTTTGTGTTTGCCTTTGCTGCTGCATTGCCTGTCACTAAAACACATCTTTAACTGTATATCATTTTTCCTCTGGATTTTATTTACCATGTCACTCACCAGCTAGCTTCACATAAGTACACCTCAAGCTACTGGAAAAGAGCATTCTCCACATTCACCACTAATATCATCCCATAGACTGAGTGGAGTGCCTTATGAGAGATGCTGCTATCATCCAAAGACAAATCATCTCTCTGACATATTCAGCTGGCTTTTACCCAGGGCTTAAAATCATACATCTACAGCACTAAAATGTTTAAGCTGGCCCTGCAGCATCCTTCTTCTGATAAATTGATAGCTCTTTTTGTTCAGCAACAAAAAAACTCCACATTTCCTCAGCTACAGGTGCATGTGTAGCCACACACACATACCCCCACCCTTATAAGTGTGTGTGTGTCTAACAGTATCCACACTCAGAAGAATACATGAAAACATGTGTAAGTAGTAATACCAACCATTTGAACATTGCAGCTGTTTGTGCAAACATAATTTTGTCCTTTCTTATGTCCAACCTAAGCAATGAACGTTGCAGGTGTTCTGCAGAAACATAAGGCAATATTACATTATTGAAGGCTGTACCACAATGCGCTCACACAGGGGAACAGAGCGATGGCTACAGAGCCAAATCTGGCAAAACATTCTTCCCAGAACTTGGCTTACCAGTTTCAATGATCTCCCTTTAAAGCAAGCTTTGAAGGATTTTTTTCCTGGCTTTTGCTGTTTGTTTGTTTTAAGGGAAAAAGGCTTTAAAAGACTGCTAGCCTAATTGCAATGTTCTCCCCAAAACCCCAGTAATTGACGCTGGACCTATCAGCTGCATCACGTAACTCTTCAATTTTACATTCAGAACCAAATATATGAATTGTCAACAATAATCCCATGGGTGAAAATTATCTTTTCTATGATATCCCAGATGGGCCAAAACAATAAGGCTCCATGGCAGGAAAGCAGGGAAGGGGAAAAGGAAAAGAAGAAACAAATAGTTGTAGAGTGGGGAGCCTTGACTGGCCCTGCTCCTTCCCCCCCAGTGCTCCGGCAGCTCCAATGCTTTACAGTGCAGCCTGGGCTGCTGCAGCTGCGCTGGCAGCACTGTGAACCTGAATCTTTAAAAATGTTTGAGTTCAGTTATTATTTTGGCCTGTTGCCATTTTTTTTCCCTGTGAAATGCATCTAAAAGAAAGAAAACTGTGATGTTCTACAGTTTATGATTCCACTAAACTGGACTGAATTCAGGGAACAAAGAAATGGCACTTCTTTAGTTCATGGGTTTTTCTTCCCTTGACCAAATTTAAAAGTCTTCTGTGAATAACAGAAGTGTTAGAAATTGCCTTTGAAAGCAACCATTTTTTTTCTGCAAAAATCTTTCATTCCAGTGTGCTGGGAAACTTAGCAGATAGCCCTAATTTTGTCTAAATACATGTTTCATGTATAACTACAAAAGTACTTCACAAACAAATTTTTTAACGTGATAAAATAGGCACCCATGTGACAGCAGTTGCATTTAAACTTGGTAATTGCTTCAAATATCCAGCTTCAGCTACAGACAACCTTACATATAGTTAATAATGCCTTCTACACAGCCCGAGTGAATCAGTAATAGAATTAGAAAATAAACGTCTGTTTAGTGTCTAAGAAATCAGCATAAGTACAAGCAGTGTATTTAGAAATACACTCAAATGCTGAACATTTCTAAAATAGTACAGGTTATTTTTGTTTGTGTGTTTGTGGTTAGTTTTTATATTTGTTAAACGTCTGCTTAAGAGCACTTAAAATTTCATAACTATTTTTTTTTATTAGCCAAGTTCACACAAAAGAAGTCCTTTACCTTACAGTGCCATATGTTCTGTCATGTTCTCCAATAATGTATATGCAGGTATGTGTAAACGAAAGTTGAATACATGGAAAGAAGAGCTAACTTACCAATACCAAATAATATTGTCTTGTCTTTTTCCATTAAAATAAGAAAAAAAACTGTTTCCATAAACAAAACATAGTAAATTACTTTTTTTTCCCATATGTGTAGGGATGATTATGTGCAGCAATATCTACCTTCTTGGCAAAGTAGTCATTTTCTTGTCATTTCGAAGTAATATGTCATAACGTGCTCAGTCTGTTGAATGCTGCTTTCTATAATCACACCTTGAAGTGTCCTAAAAGTCTGGGAGAAGTCAGAATATTTTGTTCTGTGATATCGACACACCGCTCTACATGCAGCCAAAGAAGAATTAAAGTTGCTCATGAAAGAGTGGTATATGTTGTTAAGGTTGATTTCATTTTCCATTTCTGCTTCTGTTGTTGTTCGTAAGAAGAAGGCATTAGCGTGAAATATGTTTGTAAGTACAGGACAGGGACAGAAGTTTCTTCTCAATTAAATATTTTTCAATATAAAGATCACATTTAATTTGAAAAAGAAAAAAAGCTACTATTTTTTGTTGTACTGCTACACCCATGTTGAACATCACAATTAAAAAAAGCTGTCTACTATAACAATTTGATTCCGTGTTGGCATTTCAGTTTACAAATGGGGTATTTAACTTTACAGCCTCGTCTAACAATGCCTTCTCATTTAGTCAAGGAGAGACCCAGGAAATCGAACTGTACCATATCTCTCCTTCTTTGTGCAGTCAATGTACGTAAGACCAGATGCTTTTTTTTCTTCTTCAATAATGGGAAATAAAATTGGTTTCAACTGCATCTAGAATGAAGCAAAGTACAAGTAGACCTGTAACTTCAATCAGCTTCATTTCTTCCCATTTTAACCTTACCAGTCTGGGACAAGAAAATGGTATTAAAACATACACAGAGTTTGCAAGAAAGGCACATAACTATGGAGTCAAAATCAGCCAGCCCTTTAATTTGTGACAGGTCAGGTCACAAAATGAGCATAATTCATAGCCTTGCTTTCAAAACAAAGAACACGTTAAAGTAAGATACCAGATGCAATAACAAGTAATTCACTCCTATTTCTTTAAACAGAGATCTATTTCTTTACCTAAATTTTTTGGCTAGAAATGCTGAAAATGTTTGGAACAGGAAAAAAAATGTTTCCTTTTCAGGCTCTGGCAGAACAGCTTTCCAATTCAAGAGTGGTAGAGTCATGCTACAAGTGGCATCCAAAAGCAAAGAAGATCAGAATGTACTTCATGAAGCATTGCCAATGAGGTAATTCACCCCATATTTTAAAGCTGTTTCATTTTCTAATACATGATTTGGTGAGAAATCAATATTCCATTCTCTTCCTTGTACTTTGGAGAGTGCTTAGAACTACTGATTTGAAGGTGAGGCTTTTACTCATTACTGACTATTCAATGGGTCTCTAGTATTGCAATCCAAAAGATATAAATAATACCAAAAGAAACCCCAACTAACAGTTAAGAGCTCATAACTTCAAGCTATGCTTAGTTCAATCTTGCAAATATGAAGCAGGTTAAGTGCTCAGATGTGGTCGTCTTCTTCCACTACAGATTATTACTACTATGACCTGATTATTCTTTGGTGCTCTCTGTGACATAAATGTGGTATTTTTTTTCCACTTCATGCTGCAAAAAAAAATTACAAGAACCTTAATAGCCCTTACAAACCTCCATATTTGCTGGCAACTTCTCCAGGAGCATTAAGGAATAAGTGGAAACAGCTTCCTTCAAAGTGAAGGACCAGACAGATCAGTGAGCCCTGCTGGAAAAACTGCACCAGGGTTGCCAGTGCTCAGCTGAATAAACAAAAGTTTCAGCTCTCAAAGCGAGAAATGCAGCATTAAAACTCATACATGCAATTCGATATCAAAAATAATTTGGGCAAGTAAAGTCTCTTAGCTTTTGCCTGTCAAAAGGGAAAACAAAATGCATACAGTAGCTACTGTCATGAGGCAGGGAAATTGGAAGAGGAGAACGTAGAAGTGTCTTACCAAAAGCACCCAAGCAATGCAACACCACGTAAAGAAGTCTGATCAAGCACTGCACAACAATGGGTTTAGTCCAAATGTGGAACAAACACCAAAAGGAAAGTACAAGCTCGTTAATTTGACTGTTTACAGAAATTGTTTCGTGAAATTTCTTGGGAGTTTTCTGAGGGTTTTTTATTTAAAAACCTAAATTTTTAATGGCACTGATACCATACAATACAATTCCTCATGTGTAAAATGTTCTGGAGATGTATCTATAGGTATAAAGGCAGTCATAGCAGCATGTCGTGGTTCTGAAAGAGAAAGGTAGTACTTTGTCTCAAAATATTGTGCATTTGCTCACTTCAACTCTGTCCACACCAGCTGCACTGTGTGAGCATAAATCTTTTGGTTGCAACTCATCTCTTTAAACATAAGTACTTTGCTAGTTTACTAACAGTGAGCATGACAAGCTCTCATTTACGTTATTTTTGTACTATTGGTGAATGTGTAAATAAATAAAATTATCATTAAAATTTTACCGCAATAATCATTATGATTTGTCCATTAGTCAATTATAGGAGATAATGGCTTGAAGGGAGATAAACTTTTACTAGAACACCTGAAATACGCTAGAAAAAAAAGTATACAAGTATATCCATAAAAAATGTTTAGAAGCTGCTGAGTGAGATTTGATGGTGTAATTCCTCCTGTCTGGAGGAGAATACTGGGTGTTCCTCGAGCTTTGTGTAGCACAATGTCAGGATGTTGTCTGTTGTTGGCTGGTGTAAAGTTTCTTGGATAGTTGGGATATAACGGTGGAGTGGGACCGATTATTAACGTAGTCATATTTGTTTATTAATTTTTTTACATTTTAGTCCACTGTAGGGATTTGTCTGGTTTGGGATATGAAATCCAATATGTCTTGCATTTTTCATAGAGACTGTCACAGCAGGGAAGAAGTGCAAAGTGGCCTCCTGTAAGCGTAGAAAAATTATTTGTGCTGAAGTTGGAAAAAAACAAATTCTAAATCTAATGCAGAAACTAAGCCTTAAATGCTTGACATGATTTCTGGTTTTTCATTTGACTATCTGGAGTATTTTCATATATCTAGTACAGAAGAAAAAACACAACAATTTATGATAAGAAAATGCAAGAGAACGGTGCTTTCTAAAAAAGTTCTTTTCATATCACTACTTTTGATCAATGGAGAAAAATCACAGAAAACATCACTGAAGCATAATATTAATACTGGGGAAACGCCGTTCGAATAAAGCTCTAGTTGCCTAATAACTGTTGAAAGTTCATCACAGAATTTCTTAGCTCTATACTGATACAACAAGTTACCAGATTATAAAGCTATATGTGAGTCTTAAGAGACAATATTTATCCCACAAGTAAGGATTACCTGAATAATTTACAAATTCTCTTGTGAATGAATTGCACATCCTTGTAAACAAAATGCACATCATATGATAATTCCTAAATTGCCACGCACCACTCTACTGGGACTTCAGTCACACTTGCTTCCTAAGACAAATTCCTCTTCATTAAATGCAATTTTCATTGCACCTTGCTACATAGTGCCATAATGCTTCAGAAATTACTGATCCCTGCTGGCTGACGGTACCAGACATGAATCATTGACTCCGCTGTGTATGGCAAGAGATGGGCATGTTTGTGGGAAGAAGGAATTAAAGCCTAAGGCCAAGATCTCTGCAGGAAATCCTAAAAAAAAGCCCAACTTAGGAAGAAGTGTGGAGTTAGCTTTCTGGTTTCAGTGTCAAGTCATTTAGTAAAACTAAGATTTGGGAAGTAGAAAACGAGAATGAGCTACAGCCTTGATTTTCCTGTTACTCTGTAGTTCCGACATATTGCCCAACTTCAGATTTACAATGTCACATACCACAAATCTCTCATTTTAGATACACCAGTCTTTCAGCAAATAATTTTAGCTGTATCAGGCATCACTAATGAACAATGTAAGGAGGCTGGAAGTTCAGCATGTGAAAAGGGCACATTGAAGAAGAAACTGAAAGACAAACTGGTGTTCTTGCAAAAGTGTTATTCAGTGCTTGGTATCATTTTAGGAATACTTCCTTTCAAAATCCTCCATTTTTCCCTCCAGTACTCAGTATTCTATGCTCTTGCTGTACATGTCTTTGCATAAGCATAATGTACAGGACTAATTCAAACCCATCATGTCTAGAAAGCATGACCTTGACCAGCCTCGAGGAAGTGGGATTATTTTGATATAGAGAAAGGTGATAGAGGGGAAATATAAAAATATAAAAGGCTGCATAGAAGAGGAAGGAAGGAAATAATCTTTTTTCATGCTCATTTTAGGCATGATAAGAAGTAATGGGCTTAAATCGTAGCAGAAGAAATTTAGGTTAACCATTAGGAAAAAGTTCTAACAGCACAGGAAAAGAATTTCCTAGGTAAGAAGCAGAAACTCCTTTTTTGCACGCTTTTATGAACAGGTTAGACAAACATCTGCCAGGAATTGTTTACATGCAGCTGATACTGCCTTGAAGAGGGGAGATGGGACTGAATGATCTCTAAAAGTCCTTTCCAGCCTTATTTTTTTTATGATTCTGTAATCAACATTGAAAGGAGCTTGGCATCAGTCCTGTTGAAAATAATGGGAGTTTGCAAAGTGTTCTGAAATGGCATTCCAGATTTCCTCCAGTACAAATCAAGGTGGAACCGTGTGTGTTTTAATGGAGGGAAGTGGGACCTTGAGCTCTAGTAGCTCCAAGAAGAAAAGGGGATAATTTATGCCTAGCTGCATTTGTCACACTCAGTATCTTGCATTACTAAGCTCTTCACAAAGCAGAAGAAATTCGATGCCTCTTTTGGGACATTCTTTAGATTCTGTTCTGATTGAAGCTGATGGGTAGCTGATAATGGTTTTTAGGTGGCTGATTAATTTATTTTAATGCATTGTTTCACACAAATTAGAGCTTTCTCTATTCCAAATATCTTTCTGAGCAACTATTCTTAAATCATCAGAAACCAGCAAATTAAAGGATATATTTTAATTTCAGTCTAACACACCACATAAAGCTACATACAACTCTTCTCCTGTGCCAGTCTGAACAGTCCTCTGATGCGGCTCAGGATGTGGCTCAGTGTGCTGCCAGCCATGGTTTGCTGTTTGCCAAAAAAACCCACCCCATTATTTTCTTCGTCTCCACATAGAACTGCAAATAGAATTTATTCAAATGATATTTTTCAATAGTTAGTATTTAGAATTTAATAATTACAATCTCTTGTAAATCTCCCTTTTAAAGAAAATCCCATCTGAAGTTCACAATTATGCTTAGATCATCTTGCACTTTATGGCCAACATTCCTTTACTGCTTCCTCAGGAAAAGATGCAGTCTCCTCTTGAATGTAATGTGTTACGCTCTGATGGTTTGTTATGCTTTTTGCATATTGATACATTTTGAGTTAACCAACATATATCTACAAAAAACTTCATCTCAGCTGCAATGTGCTATCTAAGATCATTTATCTATTTTCCTTTATGATGACTAATCAGTATTTCTCTACCATGGACAAAGATTCCTGCATGCGAGTATATTTGATAGGAATCATTTATCTAAAGGAAGAATAATGGATTAATCTGTGTTTCCCTGGAAAACAAAATAAAACAGAGTATCTTAGACATTGAGATACTGATTTGAAAATTCGTCAGCAAATACTGAAGAAGAATTAACTCCATCCTTAACTCAAACTTTCCTGCTGAGACAACGCAGGGAATGTGGAAATTAATGAATGATGTTATGCACTATACCATTATATGATTTTTTTTTTCTATGACACAACAATGTATCTGAAAACATCTTAAACATTAATTCAGTTATTCCCGCAACATCCTCACAAAGTAGTACTCCCATTTTACAGAGAGCATAAACACCATCCATCCACAAACAGATGGGGCCCGGTAAATCTACTTTAGATACAAGTTCCACCAGATGCAAGTCCTAGCAAGTATGTTCTTCTTTTTTGATATGACTAACTACAATCAGCCATCTAAAACTTCTCTGCTTACCACTAGTCACATGAAACATTTCACTACAGAGCAAGTTCTCCTGAACCCACTGTTGTGTGAATTCAAACTGAAGGGATGAGACACAGAGGCAGATACAGCTGCAAATACATAGGAAGGGAAAGGGTTGACGAGGAAAAGACAGCACAAGCCTGAAGTAGTCATGTACTTGGAAAAGTGCCCCGAATGATGCTAACAGGGACAGGTTCAAAGCCTTGAACTGCAGCTGTGGGTATCATGCTGGTATATCACTCTCAAAGGACAACAATAATGATCACTGAAATCCAAGTATAGTGCCTTACTGCGTTTTCCTATGGCAAGGTCTAGGTATTTTAACTCCCACCTACAGTCAGTTGCATTCAAAGCAAGCTGAGAACACCAATTACTTCACAGAAGATACTCAAGACTGTGTATAATTGAATCCTGAATTATAAGTAATAAATATGTGTATAAATAGTAGCAATTAAGCACAGAATGGGTGAAAAGGGTAGATACATTGTCATCATAAGTTTTCCATGATTGTGTCATGTTGAGTCACTCTCAATCCTAAATATAGTTTGCCATGGTGATTTTCTTTGTAATCTTTCATTTACACCCTAGCATGTTTTGAGCACTTAAGACAATGTTATTGAAATGAACGACTTAAAAGTGACAAGAGTGGTCTTTTTGTGCTACTGTTCAGATTCATGCTTTATGCTTAGCAACTGGGAAAATTCACTTAATATCAGCATTTTTCAGATCTTGGGGAGATTCTGATTAGACATGGGGGAAAATTTTTCGCTGTGGGAACAGCCAGGGAATTGGTGGATTCCCCATAATTGGACACTTTTAAGATATAGCTGGACAGGGTGCTCAGTCATCTTGTCTAGACAGTGCTTTTGCCAAGAAAGGTTGGACAAGATGATCCTTGAAATCCCTTCCAACCTGGTATTCTGTAATCCAAGAATTTTAGAAAGATTGGATTTATAAAAAGGGATCCTTTTAAAAGTTATTCACATACAGGTGCTAGTTTAAAACATCCCTCTTTTGGATGGATTGTTTCGCCTACCAGTTTTCCGTATTAACTACCTCTCAGTCATTTTCAAGCTCATCTTCTCCAGTACAAAAAATATATGCATTTTGCTGTGTGACTTACTTGCCAGGTCCAGTAATATTTACAGAAATTGAGCTTCATCTCATTTTATATTTTCCTTATCTTCATTTTTATGTATTTAACTGTTCCTTGGATTTTTGTATTGAAAAAAAACCCAAGCAAATCAAACAAACAAAAAACCAAAATACAACACAATATTTTAAACAGGTTGTTTTAATTTTAGGGACCCTCTAATTCTGTATGCCTAAACTTATCCCTTGTTGTTTCAGCAGACCTTTGTCTTTGCTGCATTTTGTAAAAAAGAGAAGAAAAATCACCTTCCAACTTCCCTTCAAAATTTCAGACAGGAATAGCCCTGACATCAGGAAAGCCTGTCCACCTAGTGCAAGTACTACAGAATGTGTAGTGGTGCATCCCACAGAAATTCTCGAGCAGTTCTGCACTTAGGTATGAATCACCAGGGTGTATGAGTTCTGACAGCCTTGCTGAGCTCAAACTCATTCCAAGAAGCAACATTTGGTGGATTCTACACTCTTTCACGTTTCATGTTCCACAAGACATCTGGATGCCCTGTTTAGCTGGTTGTATGTGTAGGCACAGTGCCACACTGAGATGCCCAGAAAGGACAGTGCAAAGATGTGCAGAACTCAGCCCTGGTCTTGTACACATAGTACTAACCTGGATCTACTATATTCCTACAGGACATGAGCTGACACATTAGATGTCTCTCAACAATACTCCCTATACCTTTCGGTTCCAAAATTATGAACCAGAACTGTCCAAGCCACACAAATAGGAGAAAGTGAGAAGTTGTCGCAGTAAAGGGAGATGTCAGAACAAGCACCATCTCTAACAACCATGAGCTTATTAACATCAACCCTGCACTTTCAGCTATGTGTAGGTGGTTTGAGTCAACGTCTTTGCTGGATCCAAACTAGATCTTTCGTAAGGACATTTCTAGTGATTTCATAATTACGGGACAGTTAATTCACAACCAGAAAGGATGCGGGAAATAACTGAGTTCACTGATACAAAACAAGAAAGTAAGTATCCCATCAGGATTTCCTCAGTCTGCTATTCAATTTTATTAACAGAAAGTTTGGAACTTTAAACCCTACATCTTTTCCTTTCTACTGACAATAGGAATTGAATAGAAAGAGCACTGGGAGTAGTTCATCTCCCATCATCCATCTTAGAAGTTTTTTACTTAATGATAGTGATATTAATTTATTTGTGTCCAGAAGCTTTAAACTCCCACAGCAGTTGCACAATATTGATTGAAAGGGGTTGGATCAAATTATTCTAGAAATTGAGCAGCTCCAAACTTTTAAGAGCTACTTTTAAGTAAGAACTGTCCCTATCATGCTTTTAAACTGCTAACAACAGAAAGCCCTGACATCCTTCTGTCAACATTTTTCTGAACCACAGATTGCTCATGCATTAGAAATTCACTTGAAATGGCATAAAAAGTCTGTGAAGTAAATGTATTCCTGAAGTCTGGGTCTGCAAGCCAGTGTAATTTCAGAAAACATCATACAGGCTGAAAAGACAGCAGATGCAAGGACTGAATTTAACTACAGATGATAATTTATTTTCTCTGTAGTCTAGTAACTCAATAAGTCTTTAATGCTTTTGTAAATAAACAGATGGATGCCATCAAATGCCACAGAATGATAAATCTGATTGCTCTCTGTATAATTTTGGATAGCTTTATCCCAAAAATAGACAGTGGAAGCACCTTACCCTAGAGTGTGATAAAATAAATGTGAGAAGGTACATTATGGGCAATTGTATTGTCCCGGTGATGAATGAAACTTTCTGTGATGGTATGACTAGAGAATCAGGACAGGTCTCAATGCAACTCCTTCTAGTGGTAGATTTGAACAGATTTGACTTCTTTTGATTAAAAAAAAAAGATGATTCTTTTTAAGGAATTCAAAGTTAGAGGAAGGAAAAATAGGTGATGTGGCCCTTGATAAAATATTTAAATCACATATAACTTAATTTTTGAAAGGTTTATGGTTTTAATTTAACAGTAAGCCATCTGCTCCACGTAGTATGTGTTGACTGAATATAAAACCAGACCACCGATTTCAAATAGGAAGGACATTTATCATCCATTGGGTCACCTGCACAGTGATTTGTTCACTTTACCTAATTTTGTAACTCTAACTAGACATCTGTTGAATCCTCAGAAGTTTAACAGTACAAAATTAAAATCATCTGCTTGTTTTTCAGGTGGAACATGGCTGAATAAGATGCTCTGTTAAGGTGAATCTGTACATTTATTTGGGCTGAATGCAGATAAGACAAGCCCTATTAATGCATGTTTTCTATGCAAGAAACACTGCGTCTCTGTGTCAATATCAAGAGAGTGGAACAAAACACTGCTTAATAGCATTATCTGATCACCAATGTTGCCATTTGTGTAAAGTAAATCATACTGGTGAAAGATTATTTTTCCATTAGATTTCTATTAAAAATGACATAAGTATCACATAACATCTCTCAGCAAAATTCTCAGTTGAAAACTTCACATTTGTTAGTTGCTTTTATAACTTTTTTTTTTTCTTTTTCTTTGCTTCATTGACATCTGTATAGTAAATATCAAAAGAAGAAAAGCACACTACAATTTCTTTCAACTATGGAAATCTTAGCCTTGCAGACTGCCTAAGGGTCTGCCTGGGAGACAATAAAATTTGAAGACCTAACTTTACAGAATATTTTCTTCTTCCTGTTCATGAATTACTTTTCTTTGTATACCCTGTACTCTGACTTTCCAAATCCTACTAATCCTGTGGCCTTTAAGATCACCGAATACATGAAAAGGAAAAAAAAAACCCACATCCAACAATACAAGTTTTCACAGCCTAAAAAAGAAAATAAAACCAAATGTTGTAAACTGTCATTTTGTTCAGAGGAAGTGATTATGGTGAGGATCTGAGAGTTGAAGTGGGCAAAATATTCGAGGACAGCAGTTCCCTAGCCCTCCACATGGAGCCCATTGTGGGATCCCTCGGCTGCCCCTGCCATTTGACAAGGTAATGATCACAAGGTCCTGGCTACCATTAATCTCATCCAGACCCTGAAAGGGACAAATCACTGCTACAAATCTGTCCCATTCCACATTAACACAAATGCAATTGTGCAAGGTTACTGTTGATCTGCAATACATTAATCAAGAAAAATTCTGGACTCTTACAGTATAACTGTGCTACATGGAAGCCAATAAACTTCTAAAGGAAGGAAGTTATATACATTTTTTAAATTTGGAAAGCCTATGAAAATCGATGAAAAAGTATCAAGCCACCAAGGAGGATGTGTTTCAGAGGCATAGACATGTAAAAGTGAAATAAGAATTGCCAAAAGTCAAGCTGAGTTAGATCTTGCAAAAATTTATTAAAGCAAGCATCTAGATTTTCACTGTATAAATAAATAAGAGGTGGGGGGAAATAGGAAGACTAATTATGTAGGAATAATGAGGCAGACATAAAGTGTTTTCTAGATATTATCCCAGGAGTGAACTATTTGATGGTTTTCAAGGAGGGAGATAATGTTTATCAAAGAAGTTACCCATCAACACTGATAATGGAATGAGGATATGGAAATAGAAACAACAAAAATTTTATGGATTGACATTAGAGTAATCAGAACACTAGTTCTGTAAGAAGAAAATGAAGGCTGGTAACACGGAAATTTAATGATCTGTCATGTCAAATGCAGTGGAATACAAATTGAGAACAGTAAGTATTGTTTATTTCATACTAAAAATTACATAGATTCAAGAAAGAAAAAATATTCAGTTATTTACTGCTCTATTAATCAGATTCAGCTATATGATACTTGGTCAGAAAGAATAATTAAAGGCAAGTAAATTTAAAATGGGTCAAAATGCATCAACACTCCATCAAAGATTGTGCCAGATGAACCTAATATGTTTCTACAGTAAATTAACTGATTTTCTGGGTAAGAACATACAGAAGATTATCTAGATTTCTGAAAGCTATCTTATACTGTGGGAAATTGTCATCAGACACAAAAGATGTGAAATTAGTAGAGAATTATGGAAGGTGGACAATTGCATGAAGGAGCATGAACAAAGAGTAGTTTTGAAGAGAAAGAAGGTGGCTGCTGAAGGTATAGCATAGCAACAAGAATTAATCTTTTGACCAGTTTTTTTAGTATTTTCATTAAAAAGCTTGGCATAAGAGTAGGAGCATGCTGTTGAAATTCAATCATGACAAGCATTGGTATGTATCATCAATACAGAGAAGGAGCAGAATATAAACCAGAAAGAGATGCATGACCACAAGAACTTGAGGAATACAAATGTACTCAGATTCAACAGTGCAAAATTCAAAGCTGTGCATTTTGGGAACAAGCAGAAACTTATACCATAGAAGTTCATTGCTTGAGGAAGAGAAGAAGGGCAGGGATGTAAGAAATTGGCTACAGAATGACCAACGTGGAAGGAGGGAAAATGGTTCTTTTAAAAATAAGTGTTAAGAGACATAAGGCAAGGAAATGTTAGTGCCATTAGGCAAGGCCAGATGGGATTTCACATGGCATTCTGAGTAAAACCTGGTCATGCAAGGTAAAAAAACAGCTGAACTGAAGCTGAAACTGAGACAGTGCTACAAAGGTGTTCAGAAGACTGAAGAACATGTTTAAAGCAGACCTCATTTGCCTTAGCCTGGCAAAATGAAGGTGGAAAAGAGAGATGATTGTTATGTTAAAACATTGTGGGTGATAGATGTCAGCAAGAAAACAGGAAAACTCCCGAGGACTTCAGCTGATGATCAGCGGGCAAGTATGGCTGAAGGATGAGGTTTCTTTCAGGTTAGAGGCTTTTATTTCAAGGTTTGGCTTCTAGAGCATCTGTTCACAGCCAGAAGCTTAGAATCTCAAGTATCCATCATTGCCATGATGAGGGAGAAAGAAAAATCACCAAATTTTCATCTGAATGCAACCTGAAAATGGTTCAGACAACCCCTGGGAAGAGTGGGGGAGACGTACATGACTGTACCAGTATTTCACAGTGTTCAGAGCTTTTACAGCCTCATGAGGTGCTCTTTCAGTACTCTTCATGCAACTGAAGCTGCAAAAGCCTCCAAAAGAAAATAAAAACCCTATTTCTGATACTCTGGAGAAACAGTGACAGTTTTGTTTTGAAGAATGAATAACTAGTCATCAAAGAAATGTTCACAGTATTTAACAGTTTTTAGTAATATGTCTCATTTTATTGAGATTCTCTAGGCCATGGAATACAGTGATAAAGTTTTAAAACAATAATCTCTGCCTCTTCAGTTCTACTTTTTTTTTCTGTTCTACTTTTTCTTTTTTTTCCTCCAGTTGATAACTTTTTTGTATGCAGTGCTTAC
Organism: Columba livia; assembly: GCF_036013475.1. NCBI lineage: Eukaryota > Metazoa > Chordata > Aves > Columbiformes > Columbidae > Columba > Columba livia. The sequence continues at coordinate 8,260,685 of NC_088607.1, forward strand.
TGTCCAATCAATAAGTTATTTTTGCCAAGATTTGTGGAAGACACATTGCTAACATTATACTGCATGTTCTTCATATTAAAGTGCTTATGTCCTTTTCAAAAACATTATTCAGAATATAAACAAATTGAGGTTCTATGGCTAGAATGATGTAAAAACTAATTCATAACAGAACTACCTAAAAAGCTTTAAAAGACCAGACAAAATCAATACTCACCTCATTCTTCATCACTTACAAGGCTTACTATGCTAAAAACCTCAGTGCTATTCAAGTAGACTTTACCCCATGGGTTGAAATAATGATTTGGGTTTGGGCTGGAGAAGGGGTGGTGGTGGCTACTGGGTCTTATTTTCTACTTTGTGTTTGCTATTGCCATAAATATTTTTAAAGTAATCATCAGCACCATCTGCCACTTACCACTGTGTTCTTTTCCCAGTGTCAATACTATAAACACAGTCTGCTCCCTCATTTGATGCAGCGCAGAAGAATGGAATTAAGCCAAAAATAGGCACTCCAAAAATAGGCCTTACTCTTTAAAAGAAAGCAACTCCTTCAGTAAAATGGCCTTCAGAATAGATTATTTCAGTTTCCCTCCAGTTAACTAAAGAGAACTCCAGATTCTACTTCTTTGGAGACCATGGCACTGGACAAACCAGTCTCTCAGTGTCAATAAGTCGAAGTTACTGCTTAATATACTAATTAGTAGCTTAGTTTTAGTTACAGTCATTAAACTATTACAACAAACTTTTGACTTTCTCATACGATTTTAACTTTATTTTTTTGACCATTCAACTGGCAAGATATTGGTAAATAATATGGACTATCCCTCAATTCAATTATGAAAATTACATTTCTATACTTGTTTCTATGTTTAGGAGTCTAAATAACCTACCAGTTATTAATATCTTCCTGTTTCTACCTCTACCCCCACTTTTCTTCTCCCAGCACTGATTACTCATAGTCTTTCTTCACTAAAGCCTGCTATATATAAGAATAATTAGAAATCCCACTTCTAAATGAAAGAACAAGAGAAATAAAGCATTTTTAGATAACTTCAGCACATCTTCTCTAGGTTAAGCTCTTTTCTTTCCCTGTTTCCCTTTTGCTCAGCTGAAGGCTTCTTTGTCAATAGGCATTAGTCCATATATGCCTTCAAAATGCTGCATGCAATACTCTGTATCATAAATACTTAATACCACATTTTATATAGCATGAAGTACATACTTAGTTTAAGTACTATTCCAAAAGATACCTTGCCAACACTTCTCTCTACCAGCTACTTGACATTATACCATACATACAGCTCTTGAACTTCTGAGTCGTTGTCTTCCATTTTGAACAGAGACCACACAAAGGACAAACAAGATTAATGATCTGGCCTAGTCCTCCACTCTAAACACAAGTAAGCTTCAAGCCTTTTTTCTCTCGTCTTTCTGAGTATAAGAAAAGGTCTACAAAGAGGTGAAATACTGCACCAGAATATATAAGTATGAGAAGACAAGAGGTTTAAGTGGACCTTAGCAAATGAGCCTCTGAAGTTCCCCCTCGACTCTTCAGCCTCGCTTCTATGGGGAGGCAGGAGCTTTTCACTAGGCACGTGGATATACTCGCTAATGCAGGATCAGATTCAGGTATTTCCCTGTATTTCTCTTGTCTTTTCCCTTTGAATACATAAGAAATGCCTGACCCCTCAACATGCACACGCAGGCCCTTAATAACGTGCGTTCCATACATCACACTGTACTATTGAGTTTATATTCTCTTTTAACTTTTTCATTAATTAATATTTTCACTTCTTTAGTATTCTTTAAATATGCCCCAACATAAGAAAAGGCCATAGGGGATTCAACACTAAGATACATAGTATATGTGCTCACAGTAACCACCTTCTGTACATCTTAATAACAGTATATTTTCATCAACATCTTGAACACTTTTCTGCAAGAATATCTTCACTCATCCTTGTAGTCCTACTGAATTTATTCTGCAAGTAAGAAAGGACTGTGCAAGTAATGTTTTTGTAGCAGATAAAAATTTATGGGATTTACTCACCCCGGAGTATGTCTGCAACTATTCCATGCCATACTGAGATAAGTACACATAAGAACTCATTCTACATGTGGAAAGTTCTAACCTATGATTTTGTTTCCAACGGCCAGAACAACTGAGCAATATAATTAAATATAATGCTCTATTAAAACTACTCATTATTTCATGTTTATTTTAATGTGCCTCTTATGATATGTATTACCTTTTTTGTATTTTAATCTGAGAAAATTAGAAATAGAATGAAGAGAGCCTTGTTACTGAAAACCCCCATCCAGAGCTAATTGTCTTGTAGAACACTTAATGAGTCGTTATTCATTATGATGGTGAGTACAGGGAAGGCAGATGGCATGGTAATTTTATTGATTCTGTGATCCTACTGTAGCTTGCTGATTAAGTAGGACTGAATACCACAGTTAGTGTGGCCAGAATTATATGAAATTCTGTTTTGATTCAAGGATATTAGAAAGTAACTTTCAGATAGCACTGTTGGAGAGGGCTGCCTACCACGAAATTTTGCTGTCTTCATTTATCTTTTTAGGAACAGAATATTGCTTACAGTCTTCCAGGATGTACATTCCATAACCTCCATTGTGAAATTATTTCCACTGAAGATGCTCTATTAATTACTATATTTTATTTAGTTCTTGATTTTAATTTGCAAGTCTTATTTTTAACTATTAAGTTAGATTCACCTCAACTAGTCATAGCCATCTAGATGTCAGATGTCTACTACAGTTTAATACATATACATACACCTACAGAGACCATTCAGCTCACTGTCTTAATAGGGAAGCACATTTACTGGGTTTTCTACCACTTTTACCTGCTTGGTAGATAAGGACATTTTGTTGTGTGAAAGTAACATAACCTAAAAATAATTAATAACTTACATCCCTTGATTCTGAACTATTTTCAGATGTTCTAATCTTCTCATTTCTCTTTGTGCTTCAAAGCATTTACTGGCCTTATCCAAGAACAAAGCAAACATGCTTGAGTTTTATAAATATATTGTACAACACCCTGATGCCTCAAAGTGTGGGATTTAGTTGGCTTTAACAATAATCATGACATGATCATAGTTATTTTAACAGAATTTATCATACTACCAAGCCCAATATATCACCAGAGCCATATGAAGACCTTGATGGAGTTATTCTTGGTCTTTTCACTGCTGGTAATTCATTGGCACCTTTTTCTGCACTAAGTAATTTATATATTATCCTCTTATTCCTTTTTTTTTTTGTTAGCTTTTTTTTCTTTTCAGTAACCTTTGAGATATATAATTCAGTTCTTCCTAGAGAACTGGTTGCAGCTGCTCTCCTTTATATTAAATAAGTTTAAGTTATTTGAAGCATGGGGTCAGACGCTACAGCAATAACACATGAACTCTCACTTCCAATGTGTGTCATAAAATCTGTAAGACATGTATGCACGTTGTATATTATAATCTGCCCACTAGTGATTCAACAAGTGATTTTTTTCTGCTATGCACATACGATGATGCATGCATATTGATATACACATTAATCGTACAGAGATTTACTATTTTTTTTCAACCTTTGAACTTTGATTTGAAGCCTGTCAAGGTCCCTCCTGATGGCTTCCCTTCCCTTCAGCCTTCCGACCACACCAACCACACACAGCTTGATGTCATCAGCAAACTTGCCGAGAGTGCGCTCAGTCCTACTCTCTGTGTCACTGACAAAGATGTTAAACAGCACCAGTCCCAACACCAATACCTGAGGAACATCACTCATCACTGGTCTCTACTTGGACATTTGGCCATTGACCACAACTCTTTAAGTGTCAATTCCTTAACCACTTAGTGGTCCACCCGTCTAATCCATGTTTCTCCAATTTAGAGACAAAGATGTCATGTGGGAGGGTGTCAAAGGCTTTGTACAAGTCCAGGTAGGCTATGTCAGTCACCCTTCCCTTATCCACCAATGCTGTAAAACTGTTGTAGAAGAGGCTACCAAATTTGTCAGGCACAATTTGCCCCTAGTGAAGCCATGTTTGTTATCACCAATCACCAGTTCCATCCTTAAGGTCATTCTAATCTATAATGTTGTTCTAGTTTCTGCCTTAATCTAACAAAATTTCATTTAAATACAGTTGTTACTCTGGAGAAGTATAACTGAACTGTAGGATCCTCTTGAAGTTACACCTAAAAGAGGATATAAGGTCTATTGTGCTACACCTAATCTAGTACAACAGTAACATGTATTGACTTCCAGATTTTCAGGATGCTTAATTCTACAAATCGTTCCTTCATTGGAAAAGTGTCTTTTTAAAGCATGAGTCACAATGAATAGAAGTGTTTTGTTTTGTTTTTTTTCAGTAAATTCATTGTTATAAATATTTCATCCAAATCTACATGACCAATCTGTACAAAACGTATCTTAAACCACATATTAATTTTAAGCCATTTAATTGTGTCAGTCTAGCTGTTATTTGTATATTTATAGGCTTAGCACTTAGAACTAAATGCTGTTGAAAGCCTGTAAAGTTCTGAGTATTTTCTGCAGGAAGCAGAGAGCACTCAGATCTCCACTGGGACATATGGTCTCTCCTAGAGAAGTTTTTGCCTTGCATAGCCTTTGGCCAAAGCCCACCATCTGTGGTTTCAACTTTTCTTCCAGCTGCCAAAAAAGGTGAAGTATAGAACATATGCTGCAGAAAGAGTAACCTTTTCATTAGTTTGTTGGTTTTGTTTAATATTCAGAGAAATTTTCCAGTAAAATATTGTTTAATGTAAATCTTGGAAACAAGTAAAACTCATGTTTGATTAAATTCAGATCTTAAAAATACAGGATTACAACTCTAACAACTCCAGTAGAGCACAGACTAGTTATTTGTGGAGAGAATTAGCTTTCTTGATTTTGGAGAAAGTGTAATGCAGAACAATACAAGCATTTCTTTCCTGTATTTCAGACATACGTATATAAGAAATGAAACACACAGTCTCTCATTATGAACCGATAACCAGCACCATTGATGTATCGTTTAAACAAATGCTTGATACACTGTCAGTTTTATCCTAGAATGATCCCAATGAGCTTGAAAATGCAAGTACCAGAGGATTCTAAAATTACTTTGCAAGACATAATTACTGAATACACCACCTTCATCCAGCTAAATATCATTGTTTTAACCTAGCTTAGGTCATAAGGGAAACCAACTGCACAGCAAACATATGTCTGCTGCACAAAGCTTCCACATAATTTCAAATAACTTGGCACAGTTCACAGCATCTGCTCCCAGGAAACCCAGGAAAGCAGCAGCGGGTAGTGCTGCAGGACAGGAATGAAGTGAATTAGTAGAGCTACAGGTATGCCAACAAACTTGCATAATCGCTTCTGCCTAGACTATGCATGGTTACATACGGTGAAAGCAGTCCATGAGTACCAAAATTCATTACACACAAGAAAAAATGATTATAGCAATATAATCTAATACAACCTAATGGTTGAATCAGCATGGCTGCACACCTCAAGCACTTATTTTTGCGTTTGACCCTGAACAAAATGAAAGTTGTGAGACTAAGAATTTTAGATATTTTTGAAATACTAAATGGTGTATTCTATGTCATGTTGAGAAACATTCAAAATGACACATCTGATGGGTTGTTGAAGCCAAATCCTGTCTCAAAAAGCCTATTCCTTCCATATTTTACATACAGCAAAGAACAGCAATTACTTTAAAAAAACCCTTGTATATACTAAATAGAAGCTGACTATGAAGTAAATAGATAAATACATTTTTATTGTCGAAAAGCACATCATAGGTAAATTTGAAAACAGAAAAAACCCCTTTAATCTTCAATTTCAACAATTACTTTTGATTGCCTTTTATAAAGTTTTTCCTTGTAAGACTATAAACACCTCTGTTTCTTTTTCTTTCCCTTAAAACATAACAGAGAGTAAGCTAAACATCCTTCCTCTCTCATTGCTCTCTTCAGAGCACTTACATCTATATACTTCTTCCAGGAAATGTATTTGACAAGCATCAGTAACACTTTTATTTTCATAGCACTTCCAAAAATGATATTCCAAGCCATAAAGAGCATTTTAAGAACAAAGTCCTCATCTCAGAATTCAGGGAAAACAACTAAATGCATAAATAAATAAATAAATGCCTCTCCCCACCCAAAACCAAACTAAAAAACCCAAGTAAATAACAGATAGTCATCAGGCCAAACGAAGAAGAAAGGACACTCAGCTGAGCTTATTTCCAACATAAGTCAACTGAGTTTGCCCTCATCATCATTACTCAATACCTTTTAATCTCTTAAATGGATTATTGAAGGTTAAATGGATATTTTTTTGGCTTTTAATAATAAAAGTTAGCCTTAAAGTATATTTTCTGGCTTATAGGAGCATTTTGACCACATTGTTCATTACAAACATGTTCGTTTTGGCAACAACTCCAACAAATTCTGAAATGGTAAACTGCTCACCTGTGCAGTGCCACGGTACTGTCTAATCTTTGTTGTCATGACCATTTTGTATCATATCATTGTAGGTAATGATTTAAAGGATTAAAAACATGTATTTAGGTACCTCCTGTTTAGGAAATATTTTAAATGAGCAGTTGTAATGGTTTTGTACAACAACCTAGCACAGATCAGATAAGATAGAGTGCCACAACAAGTGCTTCCAGATAATGCAAATGCTGTTCTAAAATAGGCTGGAATCATCTCTAAAGTGAACACCTTCCTAGTGAAGCAGACACTCAAAAAATCCCAGGTTTCATCAGGCAGGCATTCTGGGAAATGCTAATATTTTAATTGAATCCTGGACAGCACAGCATTGGGATTCAAGGTGCAAAGGAATTTAACTGGAAGTTAGTGCATTAAACATTAACTTGGACTGAGAACACTCACTGGTATTTATTCCTTATACGGCTTTATTTATAACAACTTGAACTGAAACCACAGAAGTGGCTGCATATGATTTTTTTTTTTTCCCAACAAAACAAGGTTTAAACACATTGGTATGCACTTACTATTTCAGAAAGTGCTAATGAGATATGTCATGGTACACTAGACTAGTTTGATCACTAGACTTCTATTTGGGATACCACATCAAATTTCAAAAAACAATTACCCAATAAATATTGTCCCTAAACTTAAGATCACCTTGACTGAGTAGCCTCTCGTGTTCACCTGATGTGCCATTATTTTGGAGCTGTGGGGGTGCATTTGTCCAAGTGGACTGCACTACATTGCATGAGGACAGACGTGATGCTCACCAATATGAGCCTTACCTGACTGACCAGGCGGTGGGACTCCTGATGGTCCTCTAGGCAGACATAAAAACACCGTGAGGACTGCTGCTCTGTTTCCTGAACATGGCTCAACGGCAATCGGTTTAGGAGCACCCTGGAAAAGGAAGATACCTTTGTAACATGTGAGGATTCCATTATATTTTTACTTGTACATCTTTAATTTAAGGTTCACTGTAACAGTAGGAAAATATTTTTCTCAATTAGTTCTTTGCATTTGAACAGGTTGTCCTACCCATGTTAATTGACTTAAAAATGGGCTTCAACAGCGCACACTGCAAACCTAACCAAACAGAAAAAATGAAATTATCACAAAGACAACAAAATTATAGTTTTATACTTACTAACTGTAGCATTATCAATTTCTTAAAGCTTAGAAAATGGCAAAACCTTATGGTATACACACTGGTAGCTCAGACTACCAGAATTTCCCCCAATCTAATAGAAAGCACCCAGGTGAAAGAATTGTGCTTCAACAGGAATCATTACCTACTCTTTCTAATGCCAGAACCATAAAATGAAAGCAAATCTATATTATATACAGATATGCAAGACAGCAAATCCCTCTTGAGTTTCTCACACCAGTAAGTCTGCCTTCTCTGTGTCTGCCCTGGTAAGCAAATTATTTCTGTGAGGCAGGACATTCCTGAGTCTTTTTGCATGTGCAGAAAACAGGTCTAGTATTACTATACATAAACAAGCTTAAAAACTCTAAAAACATTGTTTGTGCAACTATCATCTTACTTTGTCTTGTAAAAAGCTACAATCGTAGAGTTTTCACTGGTGGAAGGTATGTGCTATTACCAAGCATCTGCCTCTTAGTAACTACACAGATCTCTTAATTTGCAGTTAAGCTTTTGATTAAATGGTTGCTGCCACATTGTTCTCAAGTTAACAACACTGAAGACAGTGGGAGCTCCAAACCAGAAAAGCAGTCTACAAAGCCATAGAGAAATAAGTCTCTAATATGACAATTTACAATATTTCCCTACTTCCATGTTTCCATGCTTTGTGCTCACTAATAGATAGGCATTTTACTTCTGAGAGCTTAAACATTTAGTCAAGCATTAAAGATACTTCTAAAACACATCAGGTCAAACTCAGCATAAGCTTTTGTTTTGCGTGGTCGGTGTGGTCTTTTTTTTTGTTTGCAACTTTTTAGAATGTCTGTCATGTTCCAAGGCAAAATAACAGTTTGATGTTTTGATTCGAAATTCAAAGCCATAAAACTTACAATTTTCACGCAAAATGCAATGTATATGTAAATGTCAACTGATTCAAGTATACCAAGAAAAATGGTAGTTTAGCCAAGTTAAATACACTGCAAAGTACTAGATATAAGGAAAACAAAGGCTTTTCCATCATGTAAAACAATTATAATTTTCTGGTTTTCTGCCTCCAAGTAACCAACATTTATTACTGCTCAGTGAAGATAAGGAAACAGAGAATACAGCAATAAATTGAACAATAGATAAATATAATTATTTTTTACTTTATAGTCATATTTGAAAGGCATTTCTGTAGATTTATTTGAGGCGATAGCATTAAAAATAACTTGGGTGAGGAATGTCATCTAATTTAAAATTTCCATGACATAATGAATGACAACCTATATTCACTGAATCTTACCAAAAGATAAAACAGAAAAGTAGAACTCCAAAAGACTCAGCTAAATAAAAACCAAAACAAAAAAAAACCCTTTGTAAAAAAACAACACAAGAAAAATTTTCTCAACTGGGTGCACTGGATTTGTAGCATTTAATTTTTGTTTTGTTTTTGTTGGTAATATGTTGGCTCAATGTAAGTCAAAAGAACAGAAGAAGAGAACAGATTCTGAACTTGTGTAAGCTGGTGTATATCTGTTGGCTGCCATGGATCTATCATCAGGAAAACATTTAGACAGGCATTGCTGGATGATATGATTCTATACTAAAATCAATGCAGAAAAGAGGGAAAACAAAATAAGGACCTTACTAATATTAGCAGCATTGATTGCACATGCACAAAAATAACACCAGGGTAATTCTTCTGATCATGACATTTAATATAGAAAAGGGTCTTGATGGGATCATTCAGATTAGCAGCTAGTCTGTTCTCTAGGCTGTTTCAATCTAATCTGACAAGCATAGGCATGGAATAATACAACCCAGCCTTGACAGCAGTCTGGTGTAGACCTCTCTGCTTACTTCTCCCACTACTACACACTTCATTCACTCCTACCTGTTGCACTTTCAGCTGTCAAAATCCAAGACTTTCAAACTGTCACACACACACACATCACGTCTCCCCTTGGACCTAAATATGTGCCTCTTCATTCCAGTACTTAGAACTATCACAGAATCATAGAATGTCCTGAGTTGGAAGGGACCCACAATGTTCATCAAGTCCAACTCCTGTTCCTGCACAGGACAACCTCACAGTTCACACCGTGTGTCTGAGGACGTTGCCCAGTCTCTTCTTGAACACTGTCAGGCTTGGGGCCGTGACACCTCCCTGGGGAGCCTGTTCCAGTGCTCCAGCACCCTCTGGGTGAAGAACCTTTTCCTAACATTCATCCTTCATGCCAGTTCAGTTCATCTCACTTCGACCCCTGTGCTTTGGCCATGCTCCTGCACCTTCCATGCAAAACAGACTGCCCAGCTCGAGGGAAGTTCCTGCAGCAGGAGCTGTGGACAGAGCAGACCAGGTGCTCTTCACGTCCATGGACAGAATGCCGTAACTTGAGGTAGCGGTCAGTCAGTGACTCCTATCCACTCACTAATATGGTAAATAGAATTTACAAATAAATACCTTTGCATGGGATGTCACAGACCATCTTCCACTATTATGCTAGTAAAACAGTACCTGAATCCTTATACATTTGCCATTAAAATAGATGGTATTACTAATGCAACCAATAGAGCATTTAAGTCCTTTTTCCTGATTTTTCACATCAGCAAATTAAATAATGATTCTTTTCTATTTGAAAAGGCAGGCAAGATGAAATCTTCATTTTAAACTGTAATTTAGAATACAGTTTATGTAGATACACAACTGAAACGAACAGATTTACCATTATGTCTTTTAATTTGATGAATAATTACTTTATTATAAATCAAAATAATGATACTTTCTATTGCTGTGTAATATAAAACCTTTCATTAACAGACCCTGTCCTTTTCTGTTTGAAGTTTACACTAATGCTTTTCAAAACACAAGGAAATTATTCCTGATAAATATTTTTCAGAGGACCTCATCCACAAACTAAACACAGTAAGAATTTTCTGTTTGTGCTTAAAAAAAATGAGGATTCTCTACAGAACATTATGACTGAAAAAGCAGATGTATTATCTTACCTCACATCATTCAGATTCACTAGCAAAAACCCCCATGGAAGCATAGAGCAAATGATAATAACTTAGATACCCCGAAGGTTTGTCAGTTGTTTAAAGATAAATACATAACCATGAATCAAAGTTATTTCACAGTGACATAACATGTTCTCTGAAATGTGCCATTTATCATGCATTTTCCACAGGTTTTTTGGAAGAGATAAGGCACATGTTTGTTTGCCCAAAGCACTTAGCTACCATGATTTACTTGCGAGAATTATCTTCCCCACCCCCCATCCCCCCCCGTACAGAAAATGACTTACATTTTTGCCAAAAAGCACAAATGACAATCACAAAGTTAATAAAACTTTATCAGTGAAAGACAGTATAAACACACAGTTTTTTAAAAACAACTTTTATATTCTCTTTCTTACACACAATATGACAGACAGAAAAGATGTATGTCAGTTGGAAGGTGAAATAGAAAGGGGAAGAAAACCAGGAAGGAATAAAATGGTGAAAGAATATATATTATTATTGATAGCAAGAGGAGTAAATCTGTGGACGTAGAAAGAAGAAAAAAAGTGGAATGAGTAGGAAATACATACAAGAATAATAATAAAATTAAATTAGATTTTTTTTAAAAAAAAGAGAGAAGGTTTTACCCAGAATTTAAATGTGTAGCCATATATTTATTCACACAAAACTAGCAACAGAAGTCATCTTCCTGAGGTCCCATATTTTTATCAGAGAAAATGTTCTCCATTGTCCTTTTTTTTTTTTTTCTTGAAAATCCTATAATCCTACAAAGACCTCGCAAAAGTCCAGCTGCCTGGATAAGTTTGTGAGGAATTACCAAGCTTTGGGAAGATTCTTTGCTCATCCCAATCTCTTTCTATAATAAATAAATTTTGGCTGGATTGCCGCCCCCAAGCCCCCACCCCATAACAACATACAGATGACAATACTACCATCACTGGCATTACAAAACATATGTCAGTATATGCCATATTAATACCTATATTAGAAATATTTGTAAGTAACTTAGCACACCTGCTTCATAATGACAAGAAAGTAACCAACTGCATTGTGTTACCTGGCTGTTTAGGAATAACACAAATGAGCAGCTTTAAGAGTTCAGACCCAGAAGATGCTGGGAAGTGATTCTGTCATTCTGGGAGGGCAGGAGGGGCACCAGAAGACGGCAGCACAAAGAGCTGAGAAGAGCAGGAGAGCGCAATGATGACTAAGGGGAAGTTCATGGATCCTCTAAAGGGGTTCAGAACCTTTTTGGGGGAAATGCACTGAAACTTTAGCATCAATACAAACCTATCAATGAAAATATTTAATACTGAGAATGCAGAAAGATGAAAAGTATAAAGTGTTTTGGCTTTATCTGTATTCCAAGAAGTGGTGTCTCACAGAAGTGCTATAAAAGTTTAGATTTTCATACTAAGTAATATATCTCCATATATTTTCTGCTCAACATTCTAAGCTAGGTGCATCCAATTTTTAAAAGTGCATTATTATACTATAAGACAAATAGATCACGTAAGACTAAATGGCTCCAAACTCATGCCAAAAAAGCAATTAGAAAATTAAATCAAGGAATTAAGGATTAATGTGAGCATGTTACACCTGTCAGCAGTAATAAGTATTTTGACAAGAAGAGAATAAAGTTTGACAGTGTGCACAAATACAGATCTGATATATAAATCAAGTATTAAAATGCAAACAACTATGCATTAATCATTGTAATGATTCCTAACTAAAATGGTCTTAGTACTACTTACAAGAATTAATTATGAATAAAAATTCATCTCTTAAAAAAAAGCTTGACTTATACTTTTTGTTTTAACAATGATGAGACCAATATAAACTTAGTTTTTTAATAATATTATTAAAATAGAATTAATCTGATTAATTCCACATAAACCAAGCTCGATGGCATGGCAAATAAACAACCAAATCTGCTGTTGTGACAGAGTGAGTACCAGACTCAGAATGTAGACAGCCACTTTTCTAGAGTTCAATGTGCAAGACTTCAGAGAGGAGAAAAGAAATAAGACTGTGTCCTCTGAAGAGATAAGGAATGTAGAAAAGGAGGAAACAAAATTTAGCCTGTTCTATTATAAATATGAACATCTTCATTTTCTTTTAGCTTCAGGTTCTTTTCTTGAATTCTCTAGTCATTTTCTGAGTTTCTCGGTTTGTTTGTGGTAAGGCAAGTCTCAGATTCAGAAAAGCACTCAAGTACCTGTAATCAGTACCGCTGTTTTCTCAGACTATCAGTGCTACACCACATTGCTCTTCTAAATGTTAACATATTAACTAACTCTCATTAACATACTCTTAAGCATGAGCTTCCCACCCACCCAAAAGTTTTGATTATTTTCTCCACAGAGTTATGCAATGAGTAATGAGCCTTAATGACAGTGCAACAGGGGAAAAAAAAAAAAAAAAAAAAAAAAGTGGGGAAAAAAAGTTTTCCCCAAACATCATTTTTGTGCCAGGAGAAATATACTGCAGGAAATATCGCAACAGAATAAATAAACAAGGTTAGAGTTCTGAACCTTGCTTTGTGGATGGCAAAGGAAACACTCTTGGGTTTTACTGAAATTATAAGCATCCACTAAAGATTTTCATTTAATTCCTCCTGTAAATAGCCTTTTTTGCAATTACTGAGTGGAAAGCTTCACCTCATCTAAACCTAGAAGGCTGGATCAGAGCCGGAATGTCCTCCACGCTTTGGGATTCTACACTGCACCTTCTTTGACGGAGGATTTCTCAGTGTTTTCTAACTTTGCTTAAGGAGGTCCCACTAACCCATGCAAGGTACATAAGCATGTTACCTACAGCAGTAAATGCTGGAGACCATTTTGGAATATGTTACAGTTCTTCCACCTATACTGCAAGAGACTTGAGGTAACTGCCTTGCTTCTACAACTGAGTCATTCAACTAGCACTGATTTACTGGGAGGACTCTACCAACTCTACTCGACCTTCAGAATGAAATTTTGTCCCATTGTTTTAGCAGAATATAAATACCAGTTAATTTCCATGTTTCAAAACAGCCATCAAAATCTTAAAATATATTGCTACATTATTTTCCATATGAAAAACAGTGGGAATCAATAATAAAATGAACACATTATGATTACCAAGTGGAGATTATGGCCCCAGTGAGCAAAAATGCATTGTTACCTTTCAAGTTATTGTCTTAGCTCTCTATCTCAACTCAATATGCAGTGATAGGCTACATTCATTTTTGCAGTCTTCTGAGAAGAATGTAATTGTTAGTTATCAAGGGTTATGTACTAATGTTAAATTTATGTATTAATCTGAAAATGTTTATGCTCAGAAGAGCCATATTTTTATTATAAGAACTATATTTATCTCCAAAAAGTTACTTTCAGTTAATCTAGTAAGAGACTTCTTTTCAAAACCTAATACTATGTCATATAGCATTTCATTAGCAAGAGAGTTATGAATTGACATTCTGATTAAAACTGATTTATTAAGACAAAGCTATAAGAGAGACCTGCAGATGCATTTATTTTCAACGGGGTTTCCAGAAAAAACTTCCAGTCCGGTTTCCTATTCAGCTTTTATGCTACTGCCTAGAGGTTGCTGCTTCTGAACTGTGACACTGGTGTGAACCATCCTGCAGTTTTCTTGACTTTCACAAGTGGCTGAACAGAACACAAGACATGGCAGTTAAATCAAAATACCATGTAGCTGCAAGGCATGTTGCATTTCATTTCTTTTTCTGTGTGCCCATGTATGCAGTTTCCTGTCTCTTCATACTGTTAAATGAACTTGGTTTTACTTTACTGTTCCATCTTGCCCACTAATAAGAGCAATTTCAGGTTAATCTGTGAAATATTGAACATAACGTACAGCTGATGGTGTGTGTAGTAGCTGTACTGGCTCACTGCCAGGGGTATCCCCAAGAGCCTCCAGAACATTCCCCTATTAAGCTGTATGAGTCTGATTAAAGGCTGGCAATGCTAGCGTCCAGCTTGTGAAAAGACATTTATCTTGGCAGCAGCTAACTAGATCCTGTTGGGAAAAGCACCTGAGACCCTATGTCTGTGGCATATACCAAGCATCATGTCTCCCCAGATACCTTCCTGTAAACTGTTCCTGCTGCCGTCTCAAATTCTGTAAGTCAAAGCGGTGCTGTGCAGTGAAGTGATACTAATGGACATTTGTTTCCCAGATGGGTATATCTGTTGTCTCTCCAAGGATTAAAAACATGAAGAGAAGAATTCTGTTATTCCTTCACAAATTTATTTTAAAGGCTTTTGTCTATGAACACTGACCTTTCATTGGTGACAAATTACTGGGAGTCCATCACTGTTTGAACTTGGGCTGATCATTTAAGACCAGAGTTTCACTGCCATATGTCACAGTCAGTTAACTTAGACTGCAGAGAGCCTGTCAAAAGAGGACATGGTCCCTCCAGAGCCACTGCAAGCTTTTCAGGGTGGGAAAGATCAAGTACTAGGGGCAGTTTAAGTTCTGTCTAACGTGCAGAGTAACAAGGGGGGCTACAGTGGCGGGCAGGGGCATGCTGAGCTAAGGATGAGCACAGTAGAGGTTACTTTTGTCAAGGGCAAGCAAACCAAGTCAGCTACAGATTTCTGAAATGTCCATGAGGCAGATAAACTCAGTCTGTCCTTTGCTCAAGATGGATCATAAAATTTCAATTGGTCATTGTGACAATGAATCTCGTCCAGAAGTCAAAGTTCTGACTCGCAGGTGGCTTTGGTAACCACAGAGACCTCATCCTTGTAGCTCTACAGCATCCCAGCATCATTAAATAAAAGGTTTGATTGTTATTTAGGAGATCTAGGCCAGACTTGAGGGTTAGGAAAGGCAAGTGTTCTGAAATTATTATGCTGTATTTCGCATTTCTTGCAAAGCTGGAAAGAAAATATAGTACACCATATGTCATCCAAAATACACTTTTAGTGAACTTTTCTTCAGCAAT
Source organism: Columba livia (assembly GCF_036013475.1). Lineage (NCBI taxonomy): Eukaryota > Metazoa > Chordata > Aves > Columbiformes > Columbidae > Columba > Columba livia. The sequence goes on from NC_088607.1 coordinate 8,276,325, forward strand.
GCCTTTTAAAGTTCTCTTGTAACCTCCTGGCCATATGCAGAATGTCTAGTGAATGATAAATTAAAGCGCTTATACCTGGAATCGTAATAATAAAAAAGAGAACTAAATCAAGATGCATTGTGAAAACTAGCTGTCAGCAGAAGGGATTAAAGTGCAAACTTGGCAATATTCTTAACACAGGGAAAAAAAATGCTAATGGCACCAGAATAACAAATTACTTGATATCGTGACAGCTTCCACAGATCACAGCCTACTGAATGCAGAGAAGACACGAACCAAATGTTCAAAAGCATGACATATCTTTTATTTTGATTGTCCTTGATATGGTCCAAGGTCAGCTGTAAAATGTGTACACAATAGCTAAAAAAATTCTGAGACAAATCATCCCACTATTTAAGACTTGTAAGTTTATGGAAGTTTTCACCCTAGTGTGTGGATATTGTGGATGAGATCATAGCTGCTCCAGCAGTAGGAAGAAACAACAAGAAAAGACTTCTCTATCACAGGGAAAAGGTACGAGACGGCAGCAAAAGTAGGGAGTGTAGTTTCACTCTATTACAGAGTAGTAGCAACTGCATATGCTAAGCTGACTAGCAGTTTTGGCAGTAGTTACTGCCAACGAGGTAGAAATGGAGAGGGCACCTGGCAGGCTTGTGAAAGCACAAGTCAGAGCTTTGCAAAGGTGTTGCAAGAGGCATCGCTCACTTCCCTCTCTTGAGGACCTCCATCACCCACTCTGCCCGTTCATCAATTTGAGAGCATAATTGAGTATAGTTTTTCTCTTGATTCTTATGAATTAATTCAAATCTCAAATATCTTTGTGATAACCTTCCAGCTGCCTAAATCAACACAATACTTGAGTAACAGAACAATGCTGATTTACACCAGCTGCAAATCTGACACTATGTTATTGTTCCTTAATGGTCTCCTTGAAAAATCCTGCAAATAAATTCAAACTCAAGTATTATCACTTAATGTTACTTTCCAAGATGCCTCCCATCAAGATTGTTAGTGCTTGCAGTGGTCACAAACATATTAGGAACTTCACTGAAAATGCACAATAAATGAAACTTACAGGATCTAATCTGACAAACAATTAGACACATGAGAATTACTGCTTGGAGAAACTGTTGCATTAAAGCAAACAGGATTACTCGCATGAATGAAATTATTTATGCGTGTTACTCACGTTAGCTTAACATAACTGATGGGATTTTTTTTTTTTTTCAAAAAGAGACTTTTTTTTAGTGTAAGAAAATCAGAAAAAGACTGCTCCCTTAAAATATTATAAAAATCTGCATCATTTTAACTAAATCAGCTAAGATCTAATGTATAAAGTATTTGCTGAACTTGGATTTGCTGAATCTCACTTACTTATTCAACTTACATGGAAAGTAAATGTTATTTTTTTAAAAAAGAAGGACCGCATTGCAAGCCTGCTCAGCCCCTTGAGCACTGCTAACTGGAAAGCAGTAATATGGAAACATAGTCTAACTCAGCTTACACTTCTGTTCCATAAGTGTCTCCCATGGCACAGCAGGAACTTCTAATTATTTTATTTTAAATTTTATATTCTTATTATTTTTTTCACTAAGATGGTACACAGTCACCACCAACAAAAAATCACTATTCACATTTAATTCTAAAGTCCCCATCCTTACTGCATCAAAGTACAGAAAAACTTGTTATTTTGCTTCAGGAAGTGTTTTCATCTTAAATTTTACATTGTACAATTTAGCAGCAGAGATGACACTTTAAAGATCTTTTCTTCAAAAAAAAAAAACAAAAAACAAAACAAACCCAAACCAACATTTTCACAGCAAATTGACCTTTATTAAAGAGTTTCCTTGAAAATTCACAGATTTGTAAACCTTTCATTGGAGTTCACTTCAAATCCTTGCATTCCATGAAGCTTAGTACTACATTTCATGTATTTTTTCACATCTAACCAAATTATTTCTCTTCCCTCAGTCTTCTGTAGCTTAATCCACTGCCAACAGTAGAACAGAGAAGCGTTTGTCCTGTACTTCAGTCACAAGAATGGTACAACACATTTACTTTTGTCCTATATGTAAACTCTCACTTATTTTAGCAATGACCACTATTAGGCTAATAATCTTCTATTTCATCATTATTTTCTGGTTCCTCTTCTCTTTTCCCACACCTTCCCAATATTTTTCCCAGTCTTAGGGTGCTCTTTCCACGGAAATAAATGCCACTGACTACTTCAATAAGCAGAAGGAGCAGGATCTTATTTACTTGAACAAGGGTTGAGATTTGAGATCAGGCAGATGTTATTTCTGAAGCTGAAAGTATTCATGATGATTGTTACTATAGAAACCAAGCTTTGTAAAATATTCCAAACAAACACTTTGTTATTAGCCTGCACTGTAACTACAGCACTCAGCATTACACTGCACCCCACAGTAAAGTTATCAACCACGCATGTTTTCTTTCTGGTTATTTGCTTTCAACAGTAACTACAAAACAGGATTTCTATAGGTCTTAAAAGATAATGTATCACAATACCAGCCATCCATAAAATGACACACACTGTACTCATTCAGCACTAAACTCGCATCTCTTCCATCTCCCCCCTCCTGTGGGCAGCCACTCAAATCAGCGTTTCCCTGTTCAGCAACAGTGAAAAACAGGAACCCAGTGCTAATTCCTGTGGTTAGATCAGCAGCACGAAACCAGCAGTGGTTACTAAATGCCAACCCCAGCCTCTATAGCAATTAAACCATTCTTCATTCTTAGCAGACTTTGTGAAGCACGTGCGTCACTCAGAAAGCATCTTTCCATGGCCTGCCATATCATAACCAGAGGTTTCAGAGTCGTCATTTTATTTGTTAATCATACAAGAAGAGGAGTAAAGATTTGAATCTTGGCTGCAGTGAAGCCTGTGGGACTTCAGCAGTGTGAGGTCCCTGTCCCTGAGCACATCCCCAGGGATGGAGCAGGTCACAACTGTCACTGCCAGGTGACTTCGAACACAACAGCCTGTGCCATGGGCAGGTAAAGTCCCCTTGGCTCAACCTGTGCCTGGTACTTTAGCCACCTCTCTCTCTTGCTACAATTAAACTGCCCATAGACAGATAACAGGGCAATCTTCTAGTTGAAGTTAAGCAGGTGAAAGCTGTCTTATTATACCACATGGAAATGAAAACCATATTTAAGACTCCATAAGCAATTATTCCTTCTCTGAAGCCTTTCCATCTGCTTTCACAAAGAAACCCCTAAAAAGGCTAAAATTCTACTAATATTTCAAAATATAGAGACCTTCAAGACAGGTATGGTAGCACATTCTGATTATACTTAAAATTACAAAGCTGTTTTCATTCTCAACTTATTGTCACATGCTCCTAACCTCCTTCAAATTTCTATACTGTGTTTCTGGTCAAACAGGACATTTTTTCTCAAGTCTTTCAGAATCTTCTCAGCTATCTTTGAGATGTAGGACAATTCACATTTTTTTCCTAATTTCAGTCCTATTTGGGGCTTAAAATTTAATTTAAAACTTGGCCTTGTCTCAGGTTACATTGAAGATTCCTGCCTTTCACTTTTGTAAAACAAAAGTGTTTTAAAATATAACTATACAATCAGAGCACAATTAGATTTCCATAAGAATATACAGAAGTATTGAACTACATGTGCCACATCTATTTTAGTGTACAATACTGCCATAGTGAGGAAAAGTATTAAGCAAAAGAGCACAGCTAAGGAACCAGTTAAAAATTTCTAGTTGTGCTAATTTGTTCTGTTTGCAACAGCATGCTGAAGGTGATAAAATATCTGCAAAACATTTTAAGTGTGAGAAACGTGTGGGGCAAAGGATATTCTAGAAATGGGTCACAGACAAAGTGGGCATGTTTTATGAAGACAGAGCTACAATTCAGAAGTGTCTGACCACCGCCTTAATTGAGCAACTTAACATTTACAGCTGCATTGATTTAAGGCGATCTTCAGTACCTGCCTACAGCAAACCAAAACCATTCCCCTTTACATGTAGCAACAACTTAGCTTTTTCTTGTTTAATTTTTCTTAGTTTTTTTCTTGCTATATTCCATGTAGAGAGGACATGTTTTATATATGTGTGTGTGTGTATATATATATATATATATATATGGGCATTTATACACACATGCAGATAGACCACACACAAAAGTACATGCCATTATTTCTAATAATGCTATCAGAAATCTCTGGAATGTTATGCTGAAGCAAACCTATAAGCATAATTATGTCAAAGACCTTGAAAGATAAATCCTCCCCATTCCCATACAGAGGATTTTCTCATAATTCCCCAAATATCGATGGAAATTAGTTGCACTAAGATGTTCTGGAGCCATCAATGTATTTAAGAATTTAATAGATGTCTTCTAGTTCTCTTTGATCATAAATTGCCAGAATGGTTTCTACTGGCTCCAGTTTCCTTGTCCCTGATTCTTCTGCTGCAACATTTCTGGATGACTTCCAGTTCAGATTGTTGCAAAGTCCTTGTTTTTTGCAGAATCACCTAGTGTTGAAATTTGCAATTCCAAACGCTATCTTTTTTGGTCTGTTTATCAGCTAACACTCTTTGCTCAAGCAATCTTTGCCCTTCACATTCCAATTGGTTTTGTCCCTATTCAAACTTCTATGAATTTACCATAAGTAATATAACTTAATATAGGCATATTTTTCTTCATTTAAGAAAAATCTTATATCTGTGTAACCTTCAGTTATGGGAAGTATCTGAACACACAGATAATGATGAGCTTAATTTGGGGGATTAACATGTCATACATTTGATCTTTATATTTTTGAATTTTATTTTTACATTTTCTTTATATATTTAAAACATTTTTTCATGCCCACATTAAAGTTCTCTTTGCATAGTGGTAATTTTCCTTCAGTTTGCCTGGTTTTAGTCATTAGAGTTTCCTAATTTTCAGTGAACTGCTGAGTAAGCTGAAGATGTTAATTGGATATATCACTTTATTTTGTCTTGTAAGAGCTTCTTATTAATGGCTGCTCATGTAGATGATATAGAAGTTAATCAATTTCCATCTGTCCTTCTAAAAGATTCAGTTAGATCCCTAATTGACCATCTGCAAACAAACCCTTGTTCAGTAACAGGGTCCAGCCATTTATTGTGAGCTAGTGAAGGGTGGTAAGGGTCTTACGCTACCACTCTGTCCTGCTGTAAATTCTTGACTTCCCTGAAAATACAGAAAGTAACTGGAAAAAGACAAGTGACTCAAAATCTAGACTGTGGATCACTGGTTTCACTCTAATTGAGTCATTGTTATTGTGAGAAAACACCAACAATTACAGGTATCTGTTGCTCCTCGGAAGTGTCAGGTGGTTTAGCAATAGTAAGGGATAGTATAGCTATCAGAAGTGAGGATAATGAAGATCATACACTCCTACAATGAAAGTAATAGAGACAGTCTCCTTAAAACTAAAATTACTTCCTCAGTAGGCATCACTCATTTTTACCAAACAGAAGCAGCTCAAGGGTGCTGCTCTTGGGGAAGGGAATACAGCTCCTCTGAAGCACTGCCAGTTCTGCCATCACAGCTATTTCTCATCCTTCCCTGTTCTGTTTGGTACCTTGCTACAATTATTGAAAATTATGGGTATTACTTACATTCCTGTTAATCCATACCAAAGAAGATTTTGTGTGATGACCATAAAGACTGGACCATCTGCACAAAACATGTACATGGAGGTGGCTGCTTTTACATAGCATGTCACGTGAGCAGAAAACACAACAAAATCCATGTAACTTGGCATTATATGACTTTAGAGGCAATATTCACATTTTCATTTAGTGCTAATATCTTGGTGATAAGATTTTATGCTTTCCACCAATATTTCAACAAGGGACCATTGTAACTCTTATGTTCAAACCACTTTATTTTGTCTTTGATTCTCCAACTGTTAGAACTGTTTTCTGGACAGCACTTCTATGTAACTGGATCCCTACTACACAGTCTTCAGTTGTTAATCAGGATTGTTAGGAAGTGAAAAGAAAATAATGACATAAAATGAACTTGTTAATCACCAAAGCCTAGGAAAAAAATCCATTTAGGAAGAAAGCAGAGCCACAAATCAGAGATCTACCCTGAGAACTTTCATCTTCCTTTTTCTGCAGTTCTACTTTTCTCTGACTCAGTGATCTCCCTCAAAATCCAGTTTTGTTACAACACATCTATTTCATATTGACTGCAACAGATTGGATAACATGAGACATCGACTCTTCACGATTTTCCAGATTTTCCTGAAAGTAAACTCATCAAATCCTCTAAAACTTGTTGCCAGGGTATATAAATATGGCACCTACTGCTGTCTTTCCTTTTCATTACTATGTACATGCAAATTATTAATGTTCTCCTGTATCCCACATAGGACATTATTATAACTTGCACACCTCTGTTTGCCTGTTCCATACTTAGAAGAAAACCAAACCAAACCAAAACACTCTTTTGGAGACCTACTCTCACTTAAAACTGACTTAAAAATATCTAAACATATTTTGCAATAGTTCTTCCTAACTCAAAATGCCAAGTCTCTTTACTGTTCTTAAGATCTGGGATTCATGTAAAAACTCAGGATATATATGCTTGATATTCAATTTAGCACCAGTGAACACTTTTGGGTCTGCTATATCTCATGATCCTAGGAGCTGGAAATTAAAGGGTTCGATAACCTAAACTGGGAGATTCACAGCTTTCCAATAAGAGACATATCACCTGCTTCAGGACTTCATATTTAGACTAATACAAATGAAGGAACTGGCTTTACAATCTAAGAATAGAAGAACTAAACCCATAACAGAGTTTTTAATTTCTGTTTTTTTCTGCTGTGAAACATGTGGCGTATGCATAATGTATGGCAATGTGATCTAGAGAGATTTTATTGATGGTTGTTTGGAGTGATCTATATAATTCTTATATTGCTCATTTATGAGTAATGCAGTCCTCCCAAACTCTTGCTCACACGCATATAAAAGATGAAAACATTCAATGAATACCACTTTAGGAAGGCCACGTTATCCTTGAATGTCAGAGCTTATGCAAGTCATGCTGAAGAAGGCATAACACTAACTGACATCACATGATTACACACTCTAAATACATTATGCATTTTCGAAAAGAAGCAATTTAGAGAAGAAATGTGAAATTTTTCCTCTTATGCTAGTTTTTGTATACTTTGAATCTAAAACTGGTGCCATAGCTTCCATCAATTCAACTGCATAATGCTGAAAAATAGAAAACTGGACTTTAATATTTTCTGAGTTTATAATTTCATCTAGCAAGGACTATTTTTACTGTCTGTTTTGCATTTAATAAGAGGGATTTTTATAACATATATTTGCAGTTCCTAATTTTTTTTTACTGTACCAAGCTTCTAAAACAGGTATCTAAGTCCTTCACCATCAACATCTCTGCAACATGTAATACTTAGAGGCAAATTTTATATGCTCAGTTTTTTTAATATTGAAGAATTAAGGCTAAAAGGTTATCTGTGGTTTGTGATTGTTTTTTTCTTAAATTTGGTTGTTTGTTTATTCGGTCACTACAATTTCTCTAAAAATTACAAATATCCCCAATTTAAAGAAGCTGTATTACACCGTTTCCAAAGGCCTTCTATGTTCTTATTTAAATATAACTTATTTGATGTACAGGAATATAACTATATATTCAATAGCTAAGTATTCACCGTGAAACATTCAGAAATAAATCAATGTCTATTATTTTATTAAAGAAATGTTTTCAGTATGTTAAATACCAAATATAAAATTTCAAATATCGATTCATTAAGTCTCTAAACTACCTACAGACCTTTCGGTTTCTTCACAGGATATGGTTTGTAAATCTTTAGGATATACATCTTAAATTATTCATAATCAATACTAAAATCAAAGACTTGGCAGATAGCTCATTCTAAAACCTGTAGCCATGCAATTCACGTTCTGCCGTAGTGGGCAGGTCAGAGTAAGAAAACAAAAATGAACCGATGCAGGTAATTACAACCTAATTCCCGTTTCCCAAACTGAAACAAATGATTGAACCGTATCTGCCACATTGAACTTAACATCACCCAATCACATGATGTTGCACCAGCACAATGACCTGTAAGAAAACGGACACTGATTATGAATAAGCCCCTGGAGAAGTGTTTTACAGGTTTGAGACCTGCCTATTACATTATTTTGGGCAGCTCTTAGGAAGGATTTGAAGGTACGTAAGCACAGGACGGTATTCTTTTAGATATGTGTGGTTTAATACTTCCAAATCCTGAAAGTAATTTCTCTCGCTGATGGAGATTTCCTGTCTCTACATTCAATCTCATGACGATACCTATTGCAATACAAATCAAACAGGTTTTCTCCCAATCAGCTCATTTACATGCACAAACAGATCATCACAAGTATGTAGCGTGGCTAGTAAAATAAAAATTATATATTTATATAAATTAGTTTTGTCTTGAGAATGGAGTAAGACTGAAGATAGAGGCAGGGCCAAATAATTGCATGAATGTTTCTACCAAGAATGTGAGAAATAAGGATAAAAGTCCTACTTCGTTTGTTTAAAAATAACAAATAGTGCCCACGTTTCCCACATGCCATACCACCATATGACGGACAAACATTAACCGTTAATGAATATTTAATTCCTTCCAAGTGGGATGGATCACCTGTTATACACTAATGTATAGAATGTTAGTGGAGGTTCTTTCCTAGAGGGTATAAAACTACTGCTACAGGGATAAGATCTCCCATGGTTCCCTGATGCCTCAGACTTTATCAGAATTTAATTTAAGCAACAGAATTTCCTTGCCTATATTTCTGTGCTGCTTTATCTTGGAGGGTCCATAAACTCACTGAGCTTCTCAACCTGGGTCAGAAACCATTCCAAGCCCTAACTAACTCCATGCAGAGAAGTCCTCACTTGGAGCTACATGTTCAGTTACTACCTACACCCTGCTGAAACTGGAGTCTCTTAAGAGGGGCAGCTCATCTTCATCTAAATCCCACACAGGGGTCTGATTTGTTAAAAATTTGTGTTACCTCATGTTAAAAATGGACTTTTGCATAACAATCTTTTAAGCTAAAGTACTCGTCCAGGACATGGATCTATTTTCCCATTAACCGAGGCCACTCAAAAACAACTTTACCAATTTTTTGGAGACAGCTTTCCCACAAGGGTATACCAAGGGTATGGCATTGGGGAAGCTTATCATTCTAGCAGCAGGATACACAGACAGACACGATAATCACGACTGCTTGCAAGATTTACATTAGACAGTAAGCAGAAGCAGTAATGGGACACCCTCTCTTTTGAGTGCTTAAACATCAAGATACAAATTAGCCTCTTTTCCTACTTTTTTCCTCTGGGATTTAATGGCCCACATTCAATCTCTATTTTTTTAATGAAATAATGACTTCTAATGACTTGAAGTCAACTTTTCTTACCAGTTGCCACTGCTACTGATAGTTTTTGACTGCTCATTCATCTGTAGGCACACAGAGGTGCATATGGAACCTGTAAATGAGCAGCCAACAGTAAATTTAGCTCAAAAATTATTTGGGGGGCTGGGAAGTAGGGGTGCTTTTCCACTAGTCCTGATCAAATGCAGAACACAGAAATCAAAGAACAGATGAAAAAAATACAGTTAGTTCTTTGGTACTAAGCAAAATTAAACCTAAACCAACACCTTCATTATACTACATCCATTACAAAGACCAAAATGATGAAACGTCGCTTTCATTCAGTGTCTATGTTCAGCATGAATTAAAGACAGTACTTTAATATCATTTACAAGTATAGGTTAGCTATTATAACATAATTTGTTTAAGTCACTCATTACTAATAATTAAATACAAAGTAATAGTTCAACAACTCCACTGACAGCATGATAAATTACAAGAAACCAAATGAGTAAAAGGTACTATACGTGCTCTCACACAACTAGGGAGATTGTAAAAATAACAGAAATCTTTAATTAACTCAGGAAATTAAAAGGTGACTTTAATAAAGAAGCCTAATAACAAGACACAATCAGATGAACTCACTAGCACAGGTTAATCAAGAACAAGAAATAATTCCAGGTACACAAACGACTAGATGCTGATACATAGCCTAAATTAAACAAAAGACACATTTTTAACTGGTTTTCACATAAATGATGAATGTATGATATCAAAGACTACAAACACATGCACTGACCATTGGTGTCTAATAAATAACTGGAAGGTGATTCCTTAACGAGCAAATGTTAAATGACAGTGAAACTACATCGACCGATCCTGCAGTCTGTGCCATATACAACATACTATAGCTTCAGAGCTAAAAGTCCTATGTTTACATGTATATAATAAAAAAAAAATAAAAATCTTACAGAAGTTTTTTGGTATATTGGTTGGTTGGTTTTTTATGTTTGGCTGGTGGGTTTTTTTGTGTGTTCTGATAGTTGCATAATCATAATTCCTTTGGTTTCAGCAAGCATATTTACTGAATGTTCAACACAAGAAACTAGTATTTGTGGAAAACTCACTGTACATACTCAAATAGGTATTTTTGTAGAAACAGAAATATGGCTCTCTCCTATCCAAACATACCTAAAAATACTAATATTTGCAATAAATGTAGGTCCTGCAATACTTAATTTGAGAAAAATAGAAAATTTTACAGTGTTTGAACACACAACATTGCTACTTCAGTGGTATTCTTACTTGATAATGATTGGAAACAAGATATTTCAATTAAAGGTCCCTACAATTAATTGAAATTAGAGCATTTAAAACACAGATTCAAAATATAGGTATACTGAATTTAATGGGCAAAACTATGACTAAACTACTCATTGAATAACATCAAATATTAGTCTTGTCCTTCTTCATCCACATGGAAAATGTTCAGAAAAGATCAGACTCTCTAGTTTTAATGCAACTATCAGTCTCCAGCAGTTTACACTTCCATGGTAGATTTCCAGTTCCAAACAAAGGTAACTTTTTAAAGTTTAGCCCAAACCTTATGAAATTTTTAAGAGCTGGAGCAGTCCAGTAGATGCTTTCAGTGTCAAAATGCAAATTCAATGAAAGTAATAGAGATTATATTTCAAAAAGTGAATTATATGTGAAATATGTTTCAATATCATACGTAAATATGGCATTGATAGTGATAAACTTCCAAGTGAATTTTAATATTAGAATATTATTTTAATGAACAGTTACAAATGATCCCTTGGTTTTCCTAATCTCAATCCTTATCCAGTTTAAAAATTCTTCCGCTTTTGTTCTTCCAGCAAAACGTGTTGCGTGAGCTATGGAATTAAACTTACTCAATTTATAAACCATGTTTGTTAACTCATTCAAATGAATTTGGCTATGTACAGTGGTACCACATTTATTCTCAGCAGCCATGCCTCGCCCTCCCCATCCCCCCAGTTTATTCATTTCCTAAAGGAAATTGCAAGTTAATAGAAAAAGCAGCACTGGAACTGCCTCACATCCTATAGTTATTAATTAAGTAAAGTCTGGTTCAGTAACTCTGGATACTAAAAATACAGAGTTAAACAAAGCCCGGTGCTTCTTGAAATGAAGTTTCAACTTCAGCAGTCATTCTACAAAATTTATGCATTAAGATCTATATCTCTCTTTTAAGGAATTTTTCACAAAATCTCTGAGTAAAAAAATAACAACTCTTGACTGTATTTTCTGAAGGACTCATGCACAAAACACAATACAGAAGGGTCAAAATATGTTATGTTACTGTTGTGTAGAAGCCATTAGCTCTATAATTCTCCTTTATTCCAATATGCAGATTATTACCTTGCAATTAATAAAACAAGAAGGTGCACTACTTGCTTCGTTGATAATATACAGTAGTCAGTAAAGCTTAAAATGCACTAATGTGATCTGATATCTGTAGATATTACAGTAAAATTTATAGTTGCATTTGATATTGAATGTTAAGTGAGTAGGTAGCATGCTGAGAAAAATATACATAAACTCAGATTATAGCAAGTCTATTCCTTCATAGTGAACCTCTTCTTAAAAGTGAACAGGTTATTATTAAAGTGATTTTTTGGAATCGAGGACAATAACAGGTTCAACAACTATGTCGAATACGTTTCAAACTCTGAATGGAATTAAATGTATAAAGAACTTATTGTAAGTTTCAAAGTTGGAAACAAATGATGTCAGAAATGTTAGATAAAGTAGGAAATATTGCTGAATTTAATCTGTGAACAGGTACTTTACAGGCAATATTTGAAAGCAAATCTTTTTGTATCCTGCGGAGAAATTGAGTCCCCTGTTCCTTCAGGCACCTTAATGGATGGGAGCATCTAACTGAAAAGCAATGAGAAGGAATGAGAAACACCCCAACAGCCTGGATTTTATGAGATTAAATGAAACTGCTTGTTACAGATGGACTGGCATTCACCTCTGATTAGGCAGTAAATATTTAGCTTGTTTTGCTCTCATATCTGCTTTTTATACTCAAAATATGTGTGTCCCATGAGAGGAGATTATTCAACATTAAACAAGTGATGTTTGCAATGACCTGTCTTCAGAGAATGAACTGTGCCCTCAGCATCACAGCTGACACCTTGAGAAGGGAAGAGGAGAGGCGATTACAGAGAAAGGAGAACACTCCTTATGGGAGCACATAGGAACAAAGTGAGCAAGTGAGCACAAGACAGACACAAGGCAAATCCCCTGCATTTGCCCCTGAAGTCAGAAAAGCTGCCTGGGCAGCACCAGCACTTCCCCTGTTGAAAAAGAGCTGCCAGCTTGTGCTCCTAATCTTCAGCTAGAGGGTTTTGGGTCTTTTATTATTATTATTATCATTTTCTTCTTCCTGAGCAGAACACTCTCTCCAGCCTTCTCTCTAGCTATCAGCACCTCCATCTGTTGGTTTCTGTAATAACCAAGAATCTGGGCTTTGGCAGGCCAGCTCCTGCAGAAACACAGCCCATGCTGCTGCCAAGCTCACAGGCAGTAACACACATGGGAGTGCATTAATGACACCAGCTCAGGGTTTATGGCAAGAAAGAAAAAAATGGAGAATGAAAGATCACTCATAACAATAAAGCACAGAATTTGCATGATTGCCAGCATCAAGATTTCCATAACTATTATCTTAAATGGAAAAAAAAACTCCAAAGAAACAACACAACCACGACAATCTCTAAGCCATTAAATATAAAACTAAAGCAATAAAAAGTATTGTATTATTAGCAAGTTTTCTTGTAGAAGTTTAAAACCTGGTCCATCAACTTGGCTATACCTAATTTGTGTGTGTTTATGAAAAGGGATGAGCAATGAATCACCACATTTGAGATTTGCTGTTCCTTTTCTTGTATTGAGAGTTTTAGCTCCCTCCCCCTTTTTTCTTCCCCTCAAGCAGATGCAAACAAAAATGCTGTGTATCTGCAACTCTTCCCATAATTTATATGGTCACCTATGGTAACAGTGCACAGCAATTATGAGGCCTTTTTGCTTGCTTTCTTTTATAGAAAAGCTCTTTTAATGAGCAGCAGATATACTGAATACCTCAAATAGTACAAGAGTAAGTCCATTAACCCAAATTAATTTCAATTTTTTCATTTCTTACAGACACATTTGCTCTACTGCACCTGAGCTCCAGTTCCCTTCTCCCCCGCCACACATATTCAGGTCCTTAGGATACTTTTGAAATTATTTTTAATGACAGCGCTGAAATTCTTGTTTGAAGGCTAAAGGATATATCCCTGTCTGCAATGCGTGCTGTGCCATCCTGAGTGTGCTGCTGGTTCTACACTGTAAAAATGACTGTAAATTTTGTCATACAAAATCTCGTACATTTGAGACAGTCATTTTAGAGCACAGTACCTCCTTTAAAATTCCAAGTGCCCTAACTGCTCGGCTCTTGGGCTGGGAACTGATGTCACCTTGTCATCTCTGCATCGCAGCCCACTGCCCTGCTGGGTTACCCAGCACAACTCATTGTGTAGTCATACCCTGAGAGCTGGACTGCTGAAATGATCTACCTTAAAAATAACCCCAAAAAGTAACAACAAGATTTTTAAAGCAGGATAACTCTTTCCTGATTCATTTAACAGAGCGACTGTTTTGGGGAACACAAGCAGAAGTGTTCAGATAAAGGGGGTGATAGGGACCTGATGCAGAGGACCGAAAGTGCAGAGTACTGCCACTAAGCAGCTGAGAACATCAAACTATATCTTCCTTTGCTAGCGTGCCTCTTTGCTCACAGGAGCTAGCTTCTCTCAAACTAACCATTTATGTTGGTTATACTAATCAAACTTAAGAGTAATCATTTACGACTTGAAGACTGCCATTTCTTTTTTCAGACTGAAAGAGGGGCTTGTTTGCCTGAAAGATTGCCTGATTTTCATTGTAGAAATATATTAGTTAGCCAATAAATGGCTTTTCTGGGAAATCTCATTTTCCTGCAGAGTATGAGATTAACAGGCTGGTGAGTTAAATTTTATGTAAGCAGGATATGTTTCTCCTACCTCTTAACCATCTTGTCCCAGTTCTCTCTGGAAGACTAGGTCTGTTGCAGGAAAAATGAGTACGATTTCTCTCCCAAGGAGAAGTTGGTTGTTTGTTTGTGTTTGTTTTTTTCTTTACATTTTTTAATCAGTTCTTTGTCTTCCTTGACCTAAAAAACCCCTCAACTTTACCAGTGAAGAAAACCAGAACTCAGAAGTAACTCCTCTCAGTACTTATTTACAGAAATGTATAAAGCACTACAAGCTTCAAAGCCCCTTGGCATTCCCTCACTTTTTCACTTTTCTGCCATTAGAAGCAGGTTCCTAGGTAGTGCTGTTTTGGCAGTGATTGCATAATGCAGACACATTTAAGTAAGGAAATAAATTAGGCACAGTCTATCATAATAACCTTCAGTTACGAGTGAAATAATTAAGTTTTTATTGGTCTGGGACATGCTGGAACAGAAAATGTAGAAATGGAAAGGTATCACTTTCCATGAGGTTTTTGGAATCATAAAGCCTTCTACAATGTCATCTTATTGAAGTTTCATTATTTTTTAAGACATTCTAAGAAATCAAGTGCATTTTTTTTTTCAATTCCTTAAAAAGTTTAAAGGTTAATTTCTGTCCCTCCCCATAAATGTCCAGGAATCTATGTACATGACTCCGAAAAAGAATAAATGCCTAATTCTTCCTTCTTTGATGAGATATAACCCCCAGTCTTACCTTTCTTATAATTTTGAAGGGAATGATAAGAGAAGTCAAACAGCTAGAGTAGATTAATAAACAAATTAGTTACAATGATGGGAAGGTTCACGTTCTCAGACCCTCCTATTTACGCCGCTCATGCTACATATATGTGTATAATGATATGGTGGGTATTTTTACCTGAACTTTCTAGATAATGAAAGGGGAAGGATAAAACTGTTACGCAGTATCAAGATCTTGCATTGGTCTATTTTTTGTGACACTTACAGTTCCTCCAGTTCCCAGAGACTTGGACAACCAATATCTGCTGCATAATACAACTGCTTTTGCCAATAGAACAAAGCATAACAGTTTGTTAGTGCAAGTTGTAACCAAGAGTCAAGAGAAACAAATACAGTTTCAATCTGTATATAAATCAGTAGGTTGCTCAGTTTTACTAGCGCCAGACCTAAGAAAACAAGCGTATGTACAAGGGAAAGCCCATACATACGGATGGGTAAACCTGCCATCAAAGGGACAGATGTTCATCAAGGATATTCAGACACTACAGAGATTGTGAATGAAGATTTGCAGCAGAAAAGAGGCAGTGCTTAAAAGGAACAAGATTATCAGTCACAGAGGCAGCAAGAGGTAGATGGGAGCTGGGGAAACTGCTCAAGAAGACCTATGTGGTAGGGCAGGAAAAAGTCTTGAGAGGAACTACTCTCATTGATGAGGACATGTTTAATCACAGCGATGGTT
The DNA here is from genome assembly GCF_036013475.1 of Columba livia. NCBI lineage: Eukaryota > Metazoa > Chordata > Aves > Columbiformes > Columbidae > Columba > Columba livia. Next base: position 8,292,267 of record NC_088607.1, read on the forward strand.
GACAAAGAAGCAGCTTGGACACCAGGCTACCCAATATGGTGAAAGAACCAATGCAGTGAGTAGAATAAGGCAAAAAATGGATGCTGAGGAGATAAACCCAGGTGAATAGCCTTTATCTACCGGTTAAAAAAACAAAACAAAAAACCAGTACAATCAAAAGCATCCAGTCCTTTAACTTGCTTATTACATCTACAATATGCCCCAACAGGTTAATGCACTTCCTCTCAATAAGCGTATTAAAGCAAAAGAAAAGGAAGATGGAACAATAAATTCACTCATATAGATATGATACAAAATTACTTATAATAGCTGCTGATGTACTTGTGTAAATGACTGTTGCCATGCTATAGAGTAATTAAAAGGAGAAAGGGAGAAGGTGCTACCAAAATTTTGCATTTCTTGCAAGGTCATTTCTGAAAATTGCTACTATAATCCAGGTAAGATTACAGTCCTTAATTTTGTTTTTGTTGGTTTTATTTTGTTGTTTGTTTGGTTGGGGGTTTTGTTTGTTTTGCTAGTTTGTTCACATTTTCTTATTTATGGACAATACTCGGATCAGTTTTATTTAACTCTTTCTCTCAGACAAAATGATGTGCCATCTAAAAATATTAACGTAAATTTCACTGTAAGAGGATTAAAACCAAAGTAGATTTTACCAAATTAATTTAGGTAAGTACATGAGATAAATAAATCAGCACCCTTCAACTCTCAGAAAGCACTTCAAGCAATTTCTAGTCATTAAAAATACTTTTAGTTCCAACATTTTGGCTCTTAGAACAGTCTTAATGGTTATATGACAGTATGTTCTACTACTGGCTGCATGGCTTTTATTGCATGCCCCGATCTATTTGATGATCATGGCAGCTTTTTAGAGAACTACAAAGAAAAGCTGAAATAATGAATTATTTTTCAGACAAGTCTAATAAATGCATTAATCAAAAATACCATAAATGCCAGAAGCTCTCATAAATCCTACATTTTATATATTCCTCTTTCTGAACATTAAGCCAATGGAAGAACAATCCTGAAAGGGGGGAAAAAAAAGTGCGTAATCCAAAAAAGAGAATAAAAGCACTGCACATGCATTTACAAAATCTCACCAAATTATTTATCTGATCTCATCTACTGATTTATGAACTATTACTATTCTCCCATGACTTGTTTTCTGACAGCTTGTAAACATCTCATATAGATAAATATGATTATATTTGATTTCTGGTTAGATTATAAGGTGTTCTCATATGACAAGATACAGTCAATTATTTTCCTGTTGTGCTACTATTATGAAATATTAGTGGGTTTTAATAAACTTCTATCAGAATAAGAATCACTCCCCAATCCATTTTCCAGTGACTTACAAATGACTGATCCTGAGACAACAAGGAGATGTTTCAGAGTGCAACTTGAAATGTATCTATTAAACTTACAATAATTTTCCTTTTTCTGGTGACATTTTTTAAGAATAAAAGTGATTTGACCTTCTTTCCATCAACTTCTAAAGCTTTCTTGAAGAAAAAAAGTCCTCACTGGTAAGTGTGGAGAATATAACTACACATAACATTGTGGATTCGTTAGCAAGAACTCATTGTGCATTTTTATGAGGTTCCAAGAATATTACGTCGGAAGGTGAAATTATAGAGCTGTCAGTTTATGTCTGTTGGATCTTGTACTGATGTTAGTATGATGTTATGAAGTTTCAGGAATTCTTTGTGGGGTTTCCATAGAGCTGTGCTGAAGCTTTGTTCTACCTATGGTGCACACACCTGCTAATTTGCTTCACTTTCTAACTGAAAGCACTGAATTAAATAAATAAAAAAAATAATAATAAACCAGTAAAAGATGTTAGATTCATAATACACAATTAAAAAGACGGAGCTTTGTAGCACAAATCAGAGAAAGATTTCCAGAACCCTTGGTAACAGTGGTGCATTAGATAGCCATAAGTTACCAATTGACTGGAGCATACAGTAGCTATTGTTTCTCTTACAGTATGTTCCTCCTGCAAATATATATGTATATACATATATATAACTATATGTGTGTATATATATATATATATATAAATACAGACAGATAGATATTTTAAACCTTAGAGATTTCACAGAATTCTTCAATGACTTTCATACCCAGAGAAGAGTTTAGTAATTCTAAATGCATGATTCTTGGTGTAAAATGTGAAATCTATAAAAAAAATTCCTTGGAGTACTTTTAGGAGTACCAGTGTGATGCTTGTTACAGTGCTGTTCTAGTGCAATAGCATCAAAAGATATCCCCAGTCCTTCCATTTCAAAAGAGTGATAATGAATGCTTCTTTACAGTTCCCTGTTTTGTAGAATAACCAATGGCAAAAATTGTCACCATACACTTGATGCTTCATCAAACTTCCAACAGAGCTCATTTTATATACTTGTACTTTTTTTCAAAATGTGTAAATTTCGTAATTTTACTTTTAATTAACAATTAAAAGTTCATGAAGTTCAACAAGGCCAAGTACAAGGTCCTGCACATGGGTCATGGCAATGTCAAGTAGAAATACAGGCTGGGTGGAGAATGGATTGAGAGCAGCCTTGAGTAGAGCTTGGGGTAGTGTTTGATAAAAATCAGAATGAAGCGGCAATGTGCACTCGCAGCCCAGAAAGCCAACTGCATATTGGGCTTCATCGAAGGAAACATGACCCGCAGGTCAAGGGGGGTGATTCTCCCCCTCTACTTTGCTCTCATGAGACCCCAGCTGGAGTATTGCATTCAGCTCTGGGGTCCCCAGCATAAGAAAGACATAGACCTGTTGGATCAAGTTCAGAGAAGGCCACGAATATGATCAGAGGGACGGAACAGCTCTCCTGTGAAAACAGGCTGCGAGAGTTGGGGTTGTTCAGCCTGGAGGAGAGAACACTCTGAGAAGACCTTATAGCAGCCTTCCAGTACCTAAAGGGGAGGTACAAGAAAGCTGGAAAGGGACTTTTTACAAGGGCATGTAGTAATAGGACAAGGGGTAACGGCTTTAACCTGGAAGAGAGCAGATTTAGATGAGATATAAGGAACAAATTCTTCCCCATGAAGGTGGTGAAGCACTGCAACAGGCTGCCCAGAGAAGCTGTGGATGCCCCATCCCTGGCAGTGTCCAAGACCAGGCTGGACAGGGCTTTGAGCAACCTGGTCTAGTGGAAGGTGTCCCTGTCCATGACAGGGGGTTGGAACTAGATGGCCTTTAAGGTCCCTTCCAACTCAAACCATTTTACAATTAAATCATTTCCCTATATATTTCCCACTATTAATATAACAAATAAAAAGGAAGATTTCCCCCAACCAGTCTTTTTCACTAGTATAGGTTTAATCTTCTAACAAGTGACTCTGATAAGGCAAATTTTTAGCTAGTCTTTGAAAAGAAACATAGCATCTATTGAATTTTACTTTTTTCCACATTTTGTTGAAGCATCAGTATGGAAGATTAGGGTCTGAGAATTCAGGGAACACTGTAATTTGACTATTGCATTATGTTCTCAAGTAAAAAAGTCTGTATTCATTACTTGAACAGTTGCATCCATACTTTATTAAGATTTGATGGATTTAGAGTGACAGGATCAATATGTCAGGAGAAATTCATGCATCAAGGGGCAATTTCAAACAAAAATTTGCCTCTGAATTCATTACAATCTTGAGCATGATGTTTTTTCCCAATGTATGTCCAACTGCATGTTTTTCTGAGGAACAATGACTAACCAGAAAAGCAGCTTGGCTTCACAGATCAAATTCAGGGCCTCTGTCAGTTGAGAGATGAAATGCTATGCTTTTGGTCAGTACAACCTATGTTTATAGGGACTTTTCAACTCAAGCTTCAACTCCTGTACCTGCTACAACAGCAGTTCCAATGGGATACAATCCTTTCAAGCTGAGATTTATTTCACTTCATTCTAATTAACTGGATTGCTATCTATTCATACACATCTGGTAACATAAGACACCAAAAAATAAAAAAGAAGAGGTTTCTGTCATCATATCATCATCTGCAGAAAAAGCCATGATGCTGTCTAAACACAATGTGCTGTCAAAGATTTAAAATGTCAGAGGAAGACGGTGAATCAGACCATCAGATTGAAAGAGAGTGACATGAATTAGGAAAAGGGGATTAATGTACATTGCAGAGTTAACTGAACGCTGCTTAGATTATCAGAGAGAATCCAGCATTTAATTTTGAATAATACAATACAAATAGATAATAGACAAGCTCATATATAGAGAGAGAGACTGCAGCATTAGCCTGAAGAGCAAAACATACACTTAAAAACATAAATCATTACACTAGATGCAATATTGACCAAATTACTATGAAAATTCAGTTTCAATTTCCAATGAAATGAACAAATTAAGTGGGTTATTGTCAAACTTGGAGGATGAATACATAATGAAGTGTGTTATAATATTACTTGTAATTTTGTAATATTTTTTCCAAAAGCATTGCAGGAAAGAACAGAGTAAATTTTTATACCAATTTCATTGATCTTGGAAGAAAAATAAAAAGGCAGCAGTATCATAGGGTTATCACTAATTACTTTAAATCTCAGGAGGTGCAGGGCAAGAATTAGAAGCAGCCTATCATAATCACATTGTAACTTCTTATATGAATGGAGCAACTTTATATATAGAAGCAATATGCGAATCTTGAAAAGAAAAACTGAGGAAGAGAGGAACCAAGAGAGAGATTTTGGTTTTTACTTAAAATGAGTCAGTATTTTGCTCTGATGTCAGCTTATTTTGTTCTAACAGATCTCTAGCTAACGCAGGGGGAAAGGTTTCACACTACTGAGTTTAATATCACCTGACTGGATCAATCTCAGTAAATTTTGCTGAAAAAGTCTCTGCTCTGCCACTTAATTATTCTGTGACTCTCATCAAGTAACCTCACCTCTGTGTGTTGCTATTTCCTTCCTCATTTCTACTCAACTATAAAGCAAAAATTTTAGGGTAAAGAATCTTCTTATGACAAGCTTGCACTGTGTAGCCCAGTGGGAATTCTGATTTGACTTGGGACTGCAATGTGTGTAATAACCCAAAAAAAGAATAACCAGAGTTCATGGAATTACACAGCCACAAAGATACAAAAAAAGCAATGAGAGAAAAGAACTAATACATTAATCTGATTTTAAAAATCAAATGACAAAATCTGGATTGTGCTGTAAGTGGTGCTGAATAAATGCACTTTGCTGAAAAACTAATTTATTATTTGATTATTCCTATAAGCAGGCATGCAGGTTCTTAATGATCATGTCCTTCCAAGACGACACAGGATAACTTGACTTTTTTTTTATTCTAAGGACATTAGCCTCACCAATATCTGTCCCAGATGGAGGTCTGGTGGCAGATGTCTGCTTGTATGCAGAGATTATTGATCTCTGAAATCTGAGCTCCATATTAAAGACACTGAAGATTAACCTTTCTTTTTGGGTGAGAAAATAAGCTCTCTTTCAGAAACAGAAAAAAAAAAAAAAAAAGAAAAAGAAAAAAAAAGAGAAAAAAAGAGAAAAGACCACCAAACAAACACAAGCAGCAACAACAAAAATCCACAAAACAAAACCAAGAAACACCACCAACAAGACTTTAAACTATTTTGGCCCTAATGCTCAATAGAACTTACTCCTACCAACTTCCCTTTGATAATAAAAAGCTTCACTGTCATCCTACAGAGGGTTCAGGCTAAAGAGTACCGTTTTTTACCTGAAACCTTAGGAAAGCTTTACTTAAAATTTGCGTTTTCATAAACAGATTCCCAGCAGGATCAGAAGTACAGTTTTCTGCCTCGGGCCTCTTGGAATTTAGAAAATCTAAAAGGTCTGCTGTTTCTTACAGCAACATTTCTAACTCATCGCTCCTTATTTTACTCATCCTATCTTTAAATCTGGCACACATCAAGTTGCTGTGAAGGGGCTGCCATGAGATCATGCAAAACGCACCAGTGATGCTTAATGCGTGCAATGGCAGAGGTACAGGAAATAGCTAATTTCTCATTTTCTGCCTCTTCCTCTCTTTCCTGTTAAAATTCTAATTATATGGAAAAAATTGCATTTTACTGACATTGTGTCAAGTAGTCATAACTGTTACCCAATGTACGTGTTTGACTCTGGTTCCCAAATAATAATGTTAATGAGATAACACAAAGCAGAGGGAGTGTGGGCTGCCAAGCCTGTGCAGCAAGCTAGAGCAAAATTTCTAATGCAAATGATTTCTTCCTGGACACAACTGCATTTGATTTAAAGATTTCTTAGCAGCCTCATTTTCAAGCTATATCATCCAACACAGTGCTTATGTCATCAGCATTTTGCACAACTTGCTTTCTGCCAATGAAAGTCTCTCTTTGAAATGTTATTACAAGAACTAATCCTATTTGCACCTATGACTGTAAAACTCTGCCTCATGATAGAAATACATGGAGAGATCCAAATAGACAAAATGCTGAGTACTAGGGAGGTCAGCACTGAACTGGGTAGCATCTCTGAAAGTAATTTCACACTACTGGGGAAAAAAAAGTTTTAAAAATAACAGCGTCACGATAGGAATTAAACCCATATCAACAGGCCACTTCACATGTTCCTTCAACACCGACTTGTGCCAGACTCCATATTTTCAAAAATAGTTTTCAACTACTCACCTCTCTCAAACAGCAGCGCTTATATTAGTTATCTTGGGAAGTTATTCTACCATATTGCACTATTATACCCAACGTGCACCTTTCCTCCTCAATAAGAGTGTGATTTGCCCTTTTAACATCTTTGGATTTAACTGTAGCATCATCCTCCATTCTTTCACTGAGGAAAATAACTAAAGCAGATCTTACTGGACAAAACTAAACTCACATCAGAGTTTAATTTCTAAAATAAACACAAAAAATTATATTGCTTCTTATTCTACTTTAATCATATCCACACCAAATGCCTTCAGGTTAACTAGTTTAAAGAAAAACAAAAAAAGGATTTGTAGTAATTGCACAATCTGCTGGGCTCTTGGTAATTCTGTCTCTAATGGCACTTGGAGGTCCCTTGGCTCCTAGAATTCTGTGCAGACATCAGGGACGAGATTAAGGGATGTAGTCCTGTTGGTGAGAATGCAAAACTGAAAGGAATCAGCTACTTGTCATCCTTTTCAGTTGTTTTATACATGGAGGGTCAAAAGAACAAACTGCAAGTTGCATAGTATTTGCATTCTGTAATGAACTGCTGGAGGCAATTGGGATGTTGTAATGGTAAAGACAACCTAAACAAAACATAATTTAAAAACTTTTTTGATTGTGTTGCTTTAATACTGCAGTTAACCCCAGAGACACAGAAGACAGACCTGTTCTGACAATGCCTTTCCAACGGCCTTTTCATCCTTGAAGATGCATACTGTGTGTCAGGCAGTTTGTTAGTATCTATGTTCTCTTTTCTGATTTACAATTAATTTATTTTCTCTCCAGGTAGGTTAATGTATTAATAACAGGCATTATGATGTTCTGTATCCTCCTCTTCCTCTTGCTATATGATCCATTTCAACATTCGGTAACCACTGGGATTTTGCAACCACCGTCTCTGGGGTTCCTTCTATCAAACTTTGCATTACATAGGCAGGAGCTGCACCCCTTTGTGTAGGGTAAAATTCAGCACTAAAAGCAGAAATTACATTTGTTTCTTACACATGAATAATAAAAAAATAATTACATAATTAATATTGCAGTGCTTTTCCTTCTACTATGGCTGAATTTTCCCAGATTCAATGATTACTTGGGAGATAAAGTGAATTTAGCTAAAATAAAAACCAACCAAACAAAAGCCACAACCAACCAACCGAAACACACCACACCTCAAACAGTTATCACCCTCCACACTCCAAACAAAAATGGATGAGCTAAACAAAACAAACTCCCCCTCACTCCCCCAAGCTGTATAATTTAGAATTTTAAGTATTGTGCTTTATTTCACTTTTGAGTAGGTTTCTCTGAAAGCAACAATGATTTCCCTCCAGAAGTCTTTACTAACAATTTTTGTTTGTTTTCGGTATTGCCAAATAATCATATTCTACTCCAGAATTTCCATGAGGAACTGCTCTGGACAAAATACTTATCTTTCACTGCTCTCCCTGGAAATGAAACAAGATGCTGCCTACAAGTGGCCACTTCCCTCTCCTGCAGTTCTCAGTGAAGATGTTTCTCCCTCTCCTCAAAGCACAGGAGACCGCCAGCTAAGGGCAATGGAAGAAAAATCGAAGGTACCAACCTTTCCAAAGGAGGACAAATCCTCATGAGCTTTCAGACAGGCCAGATTTTTTTATATTTTAGCCTTTCCTGACATATTTCTGACTCATCTGTTTAAGACTGACATGACTGCCGAGCACAGGAAGCATTCCTGATTTGCCTCACAGGAACTTGACAATAAAAGGAATTAAAATGCAGGATTGAACAGGGCATAACTGGGGAAAAAGGGAATGACACACTAGAAATACTCTGTAAAGCACTAAGAACATAAACCCACATTTTACATGTAGATATAATTTTTGTATTGCAGGATGAATGTAATACACAGAATGCGAAACTATTTTCCTTTGATTGAAGTTATTAACAATAATTGTGTATCAGCTTTTATTTTTAGCAACGATGACCTCAGAACCTTAATCTTCTTTTTTTCTGCAGCTTTATAGTGTAAGCCAAGACAATTGAACCTTTTTAGTAGTAGCGCTGGGTGCTCAGAGAGGAACTCTCAAGTACTATTATCCCCAATACCATCAAACACACTATAATTTGTGCTGTGTATAGCAGTTTTGAAATGTGTCATGGAGATGGAGTGATTCATACTTTTTACTTTTCTTGACAATAGATGTTAATATTTTCTGGTATTTAGAGTGTCAGCTTTTTGACAACTTACATTGCATTTTGGCTTTGGGGTTTTTTTTGTGTTATCTGAAAACTAAATTGCATGACTTGGTACAAAATAAAGCCTATCACTTGACTACCACTTCTAGCCTCTCTTCTTGTGGATACTTTTCACAAAGTAAATACCTTGTGAGGAGACAATGAAAACCTGGGGGGAGAGAAGGAAGGGAAGGAGGTGAAGGAGAAAAATGGCAAAAAATTAGGATCATGAAAACATCTGGATCTCAACATGAACAATGAATTTTGAAGATTATGTTCTTGGGGGGCAGGGAATATCTAATTTATGATCATTTAAAAACACTTAACATCTTGTTTTCAGAGATATTCACATCTATGACAATCCTGCTAAGCAAGTACTAGATACAAGCTAAATCATAAAACAACAAAAGGTCTTCCTCTGGCATCCTACTTGAGAATATTCAAAATTAATGCTGAAATTGCTGGAGTAATACCGAAAAATTTGGTAGAAGCTTCAACGGAATGGAATTTCTGTGGACATACAATTTCCCCAATCAACTTCAGAGTACCTTTGAAGGCCCCATGCAAAGCCTCCAGGTAGCCTCGACAGTCCAGTCCACAAAAAGGGCTGCAGAGCTGACCCTGGCAACTACAGGCCTGTCAGCCTGACCTCGGTGCCTGCAGGGTTATGGAGCAGATCATCCTGAATGGAATCACACAGCACCTTCAGGATGGACAAGGGATCAGACCCAGCCAGCATGGGTTTAGGAGGGGCAGGTCCTGTCTGACCAACCTGATCTCCTTTTATGATCAGGTGACCCAGCTGGTGGATGAAGGGAAAGCCGTGGATGTGGTCTATGTGGACTTCAGCAAGGCCTTTGACACTGTCTCCCATAATATACTCTTGCAAAAGCTGGTAGCCCATGGCTTGGACAAGTGTACTCTACGCTGGGTTAAGAACTGGCTGGAGGGCCGGGCCCAGAGAGTGCTGGTGAATGGGGCTGCATCCAGCCGGCGGCCAGTCACTAGTGGTGTTCCCCAGGGGTCAGTGTTGGGTCCAGTCCTGTTTAACATCTTTATTGATGATTTAGATGAGGGGATTGAGACCATCATCAGCAAATTTGCTGATGACACCAAGTTGGGAGGGAGTGTCGACCTGCTGGAAGGCAGGAGGGCTCTGCAGAGGGATCTGGATAGACTGGAAAAATGGGCTGATTCCAATGGGATGAAGTTCAATAAGGCCAAATGCCGGGTGCTGCACTTTGGTCACAACAACCCCCTGCAGCGCTCCAGGCTGGGCGCAGAGTGGCTGGAGAGCAGTCAGACAGAAAGGGACCTGGGGGTACTAATTGACAGGAAGCTCAACATGAGCCAACAGTGTGCCCAGGTGGCCAAGAAGGCCAACGGTATCCTGTCCTGCATCCAAAATAGCGTGGTCAGCAAGACAAGGGCAGTGATCCTTCCCCTGTACTCTGCATTGGTGAGGCCACACTGGAGTATTGTGTTCAGTTCTGGGCCCCTCAGTTCAGGAAAGACATTGAAGTGCTGGAGCGGGTCCAGAGAAGAGCAACACGACTGGTGAAGGGACTTGAACATAAGACCTTTGAGGAGAGGCTGAGGGAGCTGGGGTTGTTTAGTCTAGAGAAGAGGAGGCTTAGAGGTGAGCTCATCACTCTCTATAACTACCTGAAGGGAAGTTATAGCCAGGTGGGGATTGGTCTCTTCTCCCAGGCAGTTAGCAATAGGACAAGGGGGCATGGGCTTAAACTCTACCAGGGGAAATTTAGGCTGGATATTAGAAAGAAATTCTTTACAGAGAGAGTGGTCAGGCATTGGAATGGCTGCCCAGGGAGGTAGTGGACTCGCCGTCCCTAGAGGTTTTTAAACTGAGATTGGACATGGCACTTAGTGCCATGATCTAGTAAACAGACTGGAGTTGAACCAAGGGTTGGACTCGATGATCTCTGAGGTCTTTTCCAACCCAGTCGATTCTGTGATTCTGTGACTGTACTTCAAAAAGAAAAATTAAACAAAACTACAATATTCATGTCTTAGTCATGGTCTTTTAAAAATTATGTTTTACCCTCTTGCTTGGAAGTGGCAGTATGGAACAACTCAGGTTTTAGGCTCTGAAGCATATAGCTTTTTGGAAGTATTTTTGAAGAGCAACGGAATACAAAAGTTCATACAAAGGAGGAAGTATCAAAACATGACACTTCTAATACGGAGGAGGTAGCATGGCGTGTTATAAAGCTCAACACGCAAAGAAGAATTACAGACTTATTTCAGAACTACAGGATGGCCTCATATACCCTAAAGGAATCCAGCTTCAAAGCTGCCTGTGACATGCCAAGTGCATGTTGGACAACAGAAGAAAGGGACAACGAAACCAGCCGAACCACTCTGTTTGGTACCAGTGTCAAGACTGTTTTATGGTTAAAGCTTTCCCTCTATAAAGTGTCTAGGAGCAAATCACCTCTTTCAGGCTCTTAAAAAACTGTTACTGTGATGAAGGAAAATAATTTTCTAAGTCCCAAAGGAAAATTATCCTCTGCAGATTCTTTTTACACTCTCTCCTTTATCCCATATCATGCAGCAACAGCAATTAATGCAAGCATAATGGTTCTACCTATCAGAAGCAGGAATACTGGACATTTATGAATAAAAGGTAATAATGTGACCACATTTACAGTAACAGATTTCCACAATAAATACACAACAAGGTAAAAAAACAGACCCAACATTCTCAGGAAGGGAGAGAGACATAACAGGAGAAAAGAATAATTACCACAAACAAAATTGTCACCTGGTAATATCTCTGATACCTCCTATCTAACAACTGAGGTTGTAAAAGTGAAGCTAAAGAGATGAAATGTAAGTAATAGCACTACTTGGAAGAACAACCCACAGATACTCATTAGACAAGGTCAAAATCACAGGATAGGGCTAAATGAAAGGCCTGGATTTCCCAGAAAGACAAAAGTGGGTTGAGCATGCAGTTCCAGATACGGGGGGAGAGGTAAAAAAACAAAGTTTAGTAAGATCTGATAGATCAGTGACTACCACATAGCTCCAAGAATTTAAAGGTGTTACTGCCCAGAGCAGGAAAAACCTCTAGACCATTTCTGAAAGTATAGAAAACAACTGAAAATTTATGTACTTAAAGCATGTCCTCATGTCTGGAAGAGTGCCTGTAAAACATGCAGCAATTTGAAAACAGCCTCATGTCTGACAATAGCAGGGTCTGTAGCACTTGAAGATTTTATTAACCATGTCCACTAACAAGAACTCTGAAGAATAAGATGTTACAATGGAAATACTGATGGTACATTAACATTCTTAGACACCTAACTCTGCAAAATCAATTCTGTAATTTGTCTAATTTACAGAAAAATCCCTAGAATTGCCCAAGGGAGTTGTTCTGTCCAGGTTTAAGCTCATTCAGCGTCTGACATTCTATGTTTGTAATTCAGCAGTGGTGGAGATGACGCTGTAGGTACCACGCCAGCTTCATGCAATAGTGGAGTTCTACCTAGTGAAAATCCTGTGGATGCACATGATTATTTGGGCACAGGCACCACAGGAAAGGCAGCTGAAGGAAGGGGAAATGGAAGATAAAGGAAAGAGCTGAGCCTTTTAAAGGGTCTCAAGTCATTATAGAATCAGCCAGGAGAATTAAGTACCTGCAAAGGCTGCAGGGGTTGATGCATTCCACCTAACCCAGATATCTTCCTCCTTCTGGTGATTAAGGAGTACCCAATAGAAAACAAAAGCTTCATGTACCTACTTGAAATCCAGGCAAAACTGCCTTTTTTTTTTGAGCAGGGGTGGCACTGCTGTAGGTCTGGCTCTCAGCTGTCACCTCACAAGGAGCACATCCCAGACACCAGCCTCAGGACCACCTTCCACACCACTGCCAAGCCCTGGACAGCAGGAGGCAAGGCCTGGTTCAGCTGAGAGGAAACTAGGAGTTTGCTCCTGTCCTGGATTTGTTAAAAACAAGCTTTTCTTTCAGTGAATTTGCCTGTCAGCTAAAGCCTTCATATTATCTGCATTTTCCTGGAGAACCAGACACATGTTTTGGTAAACCTAGCAATGGAATGCAAACTTATTGATAATCATGGATGGACATCTTGCGAGAGGGGCGACGAGAAACAAGTGACCAAGAAACTGACCAACTGTGTATAACATTCCATTCACGTGAATACTTTATATAAAAGTGGGAGATCACGAGGATCTCGTCCCTTTTTTTTCCTTCTGCTTATGGCTGACATTAGGAGAAGACCTTGCGAGTCATCCTTGCAAACTGAGGCCTAGTGACAGACTGAATCCAGCTCCGGTTGGCTGCAGAGTCTAATCCAGGACTTTGGGTGCTGGCTCTGCAGTTGCTGAGATTTTCAAGATTGGTTTTGTATATTTTGTATTATTTTCTCTATTCTTATTAGTAGCATTACTAAAACATGATTAATTTTTCCAACTCTCTTCTCTCTGTCCTTCTTTCCCTCCCGATCACCTGTCGTTAGTGGAAAAAGGGGAGAGGGAGGGGCAAAAAGGGGAAGTGGCGGGGGGAGAGGAGGTTAACAATACATCTGCCAGGGGTTTATTGTCACCCTGAAATCTAAACCCTCAAAAGCTCCATGCACGTATGTTCCAGCATCTCAGAATTTTATTTGTCTCTCATTAAATAAAACAAACAAAAACCAACTGACCAACCAAAAAAAAGTCCCAGAAGCAAATCATGTGACTCTTTTCTTCCCAGCAGAATTTACCACCCTAACTTCTACCAGGAGATTCTCTGCTGCTGCTGGGCTTCTGTGCACTGGCAATTACAGTGGCCCAGCATCAAATAAGGGAATATATCACGCTCATACAACATAATATATTGACATGACAGCTGTGGCCCTTTTCTGACACCTAGAGTTAAACCCTTCAGACTGAAAGGGACCTGGAACCCAAATATTTCTGTGTAAATGTTTCAACAATTAAAGACAAAAGTCCAAAGTAACATCATGCCTTGGAACTTACAGTTCTGACCTGTAAAGCTAAAAACTGCTGCAGTTTTTTTCTAACAGTCTCCCACCTACACAAAAGCACCCATCTGCCTCAAAAGGCATTTCTGAAATCCCACAGACACAAGGTTACCTATAACAAAGTTAACTATAACATTTGTCATACATGTCCTCTGATGCCAGCAGCTTGAGCTGCAGTTGCTTTAGGCTCCATTTTCATAATTTTCTTCAAGTGCCACTTCTGCGGCAAAAGTTTAATCTCACTTTTCTACAATAACTACTACTATTTGTGGTATTATGGTCTCCGTACCTGACTCATCCTGCATTAAAAAAGGGCAAAACTTCCTCATTCAATAATTCTTGCACCGGGCTCAGCTGCTTGCTCTTGAGGCAGCTCTTCTTTCAGAAAGATATGCAGTTTTGATCAAAGACTTCCACTAATGGAAAATCTATCATATTCCCTGAATGATGCATTCCAATAATAAAATACTTTGGCTTCTTAAAATGGGCATCATCTTTCCTGATCAAATTCCCTGACTTTCAGGCTCAGCATCTTGTTATGCTTTGTCTTCATGATAAATGAATCCCCAATACCAAGCATCTACTCTCTGTGGAGTAGATATGTCACCCTTTACACTTTTCTTTGACAAAGAAAAACAAACAGAAGAAAACAGAAGTGAAAAGAAAGCCCCCATATGAATCTGTTTAAGGTTGGCTCAATGTTTTTAACAAAAGATGAGTTCAGGTCTTATCTTGAATACAAAATAGAATTTTTCTACATCCAAATCAAAAGTCAAGCACAGAGGCTTGGATTTGAAGGAAGACAGAGGGAGATCCATTCCCTACCACCCCTCTACAAAAGAAAATAAGAGGGAAGACTACCTAATAGAAGTTGTTTCCTGTGTCCTTTCTACATTAAGATAGACCTGTCAGAGGTGATTGAAGTAAAGAACTTCTATGAACATGCACAAAAGGGAAAATCCTCACACAGCTTTAAAACTAGAAATCACCCTCTAAAGTTCCTTTATATCATAAATTCATAGTGCATTTAATTAGTTGAGTATTAGTAAATAAGCATGGTGAATTTCTACCAAAGTTAGAGGAAACCACACTAGTGACCAAGGAAGTGGAACACACAACATTTTCCCCATTGAAGATTTACCAACAAAGCAGTGATACTGATGCTTAACATGCAACAAAAAAAAAAGTGTAAGAGGAATTCCTAGGATCTTGTGGCTTAATCCTGACCTTTTGGGTGTAGCAACAGATCTTTAATAGAGTGTGGTAGCTCTAGCAACAGAACAAAGCACTAAGCTGAACTGAAAGCCACATACCTAACCAGAAAAGTTTGCTGGTTTATATTATATCTTCTGTGAAGCATCTCAAACAATCACACAGAAAACAAAATGGCTCTGCAATAACAGCGCATACTCTCCTACTGACCCAGAAATAGATGTAGCCCCAAACTTAGGGAGGCTTGCACAACCACACCCTATGTGACATGGAAGAAATATAAAAATCAGAAATGCTGACCAATTTTAATGGTGGCCAAAGGAGAGAAAAAAAATTAAGTCACATAGCTATTCTAAGTTAACACACAACTGACTTGATCTCCTTTGGGGGCATGACCACTGAAAAAACACATTGTTTTGGTCAAGCCAGATATTTCTTTCAGTTCTTTGTCTCTCACTAGAGAAACACCCAGGGCCTCTTTGCCATACACACTACTCAATAGCAAAGCATTGGTAAAGGTTTCATTTATTAGGGCAGTAACAAAACACCATTAGTACATTAATAATCAATTGTAAACAATGGAGTTGAACTGTCCAGCATATAGATATCTGAAGTTCTAGCCATAGCTTTCTTAAGGTATACACACATTTCAACAGTCTCAATATATTATTTTCTAGTTGGAAGCAGGTTATATTAACACCTTGCACACACACATACATATCTCAATATTAATTATTTTATATTAATCAGCTCAGCACAGAGACCCTGCAGTAACTGACACTTCCGACAGTCATGCACAATTTTTACCATCAATTAAGGCCAAGTAAGGAGTCAGGGGGGAAAGATGAGACACAGGGAGATGCAAGGACAAAATACAAGCAAGCAAAATCATTGAAGACAAGCTAGTGTCTCCCAGTTCTTCAGGTCAAAAGCTAATTGTTGTTGAGACAGTGTCCATATTATCATTCAGAAAAGTCTATTTCTTGGCTAAAAACAGCTTATAGAACTATGTTTGTAAAGCTAAATGGGGTGAGAGGGCAAGAGGAAATAACTGTTGAAGAAAAACTTTCAGAAGTCATAGAGGACATTTAGGAGGAGTAAACTAATACATCCTCATCTGATAAGGCTAGGCTTACCTAGGCTGCCCTGGTGCAGGATGCTTTTTTTGATTAAATAGTTTCTGTTCAAGTCTGTCCTTCGAGAAGTCTGTCTGGTGACTATACAGAAATACTGTAAATGTCTGAATTCTGACACACCTATTGAGTAAGCATAGTTGGCACAAAAGGTTCCAAGGTGTGGAACTGGGTATGAAAACACAAGAACTACAGAATTCTAACCAGGACAGTGAAAATCACTATGCCTCTCTCCATGTGGATTGATTCCAGGAGAGATAAAAGCAAAGTAAGCTCTTGAACTTTGTTACAGAATTTCTCTCTGTGTAGTCATCATTTTTTGACAGAATTACTTAGGTAATTTTGGTAGAATTACTTAAGTAACTAATGTTAGCTAATGTGTCTTTGTACAGACATGCTTCGAAGGCCAACCTTACCAAACACTGTTGCATGAAATCTGTGATTCAAATTGTATTCTAAAAGGCTAAGCAGATTCAGTCTAGCAGAACTACGTTTTATTACAAAGTGAAAATAAGGACACTTCAAGAAGTGAAATAGTTAAACATATAATCAAGTTTCAAGTATATTGAATATTTAGTAAGGAAACTTACAAAGTCACTAGATGTCTTCCTATTGACTTCACATAGTTCAATATGTTAGACTAAGAAATCCATCCGAATGCCCACATAGCCATGGCTGACCTTATTGCGAATGTCAGTTCATTGACTCACTTAGCGAACTCTTGCCATTTTAAACTTAGACAAGTTATTAACCATGAAGAAAAACAAAGATTATTACTTAACTACCTGTTCAGCTGCAGGTACAAGCATCATATTATAATCTGATGAACCAAGCATAATAAATATTCTCTTTTTAGCTACACATGATATACAAAAATCCCAGAGGTGCTAATTTCACTACAGAAAGTACGCAATGCAAATTTGCTAATATAATTTGCAAATAGAAAGCAGAAAAATATAAAAATGTGTGAGAGGCTTTTGGGAAACCGTAGGAAACTGGTAATGGGTACAAGGCATGTGACATTCTGCAGTAATGAGGCAGGCTGGCTGCGTGCCAGTGTCAGCCACTGGAATCACACCCTGCAAGAATTCAGCTGCAAATCTTTGTTTCCTTTATGTCTTTCATATCTTTGCAATTTTCAAGGCAAAAGGCAAAGACAAAGTCTTTCAGCTGGAGTTCTTTCATCCAAGAACATTCTTCATCCAAGGCCAAAGGTTCACCACATCCTAAAAGGCCTTTGGATCTGCATGTTCAGTCATCTTCATCCAAATGTATTTCTTTGGGAGCATTATTCAGTCCTTGTGATCGATCCTAAAAGAACACCAATAAAAACTTCATTCCTTCAAATACAATCTTCAATGGTCTTATCACTAGGACCACTGCATGAGAGTATTGTGTCAAAAGTTGCAAAATGGTGATTCAGAGACACTCAATTAAAACCACAGCACATTGAAACCCTTCTCCTATAGTTTTTGAGGTTTTGGTCAATCCTTTAAATAACGGTTTCCAAGATGAAATAGAGTTTCTAGAAAACCACACACATATGAACACAATATTTTTCACTTGTGTTTCCAGCAGTTTAGGAAGACTACCTACTAGCTTTCCATGGACAATATCTCTAAAGTGATAAAAAACTGTGATGGAACACCCTACCTGTATACTACAGTGCTACAAAGTGTTTTGAATATGAAATTCTAGAATATGAGGAGGTTCCTGTATCCACTGAAATTACTTTACTGGAGTAGGGAAAAGCAGAGTTTCCTCTGTGAGGAAACAAGACAGTTATTTAACAGTCCATGATAATGTAATAGGAAGTAAAAAATAACCCCTCCAATTGCAACTTACGATTGCCTAAAAAAAAAAAAAACTAAAAAAAAAAAAGGAAAATAAAAGGCAAAACTGTCAGCTAATCTTGGTTTCAAAACCAATCCCACCACTCTCTAACTTGGTCATCAGTATTCCACACCATCTATCTTGCTTAACTTTCCTCCATCTCTTTTCTTTCTCTTCTGGTAGCCTCTCTTCACTGCCTTCTCTTCAGGTCATCAATCCCCTCTATGATTTTACCCTATGCCTTTCTCCTTCTGAATTGTTCATGACTCGTTTTGGTCTCCGTAGTCTCTCTACCAGTTTTGGGTCTCCTGCCCCTTTTCAACCCATTGCTCCACAGTCACTTCCAGTTCCTCTTTGCCTTCATTATTTTGCAGTACTTGCTTCACATCTTGCTTTCACCTGAAAACTAGCCATTTCCTATCTTCTCAATTGTTTTTTTTTGGCATGCTCCCAAATTTCTGCTATTGCACCATCCTGCTGAACAACTGGGTCACAAACTGTTTCTAGAATAAGAGACCAATCCTGCCTTGCTTCAATACTGTAACAAGACTAAGTTGGAGGTGCACTGATCTTCAGCATAATTTTAAAAGCACAAAACCTTCTCTCTCTAAGCAGCGCTGTCAGTTCTCATCCTTTTATTACAGTACTTGAAATAAATTTATTACTAACAAATCTGCAGCTTCTGAAGGAAATACATAAGAAACCTCTCTCAAAAGAAAATATCAAGTTTTGATGGTTACAAGCAAAGCACGAAACACGTTCCTGTCTTAATTTAGTGAATCACACGTGAGAAAGGGTATAATTCAACCCTAATATTTTAGTCTTACTATTTTTAAGCTACCTGTATAACTACTAGCATTCTGACTCAAAAGAACAGGCATAAACCCCACCTGAACAGAAGAGCAGACTGTGTAACAGCTTCAGTCCACACCTGATTTGAACTGTTCCAAGTTAATACTACACACTGTAAGGTCAGAATATTAAGGGAAGGGAAGAAAAAAAAAAAGAGAGCTAATCTCAAGCAGTCGCCACACGAATGCCGTTAAAATGTCACTCATTACACTGAAGTTGTAATGGTGTCTCAGTAACTTCTATTCAATTTTGGATGGAAATGGCCAGAAGTGACAAGTGTTTGGTACTTAGCAGATTTGAAACCAGTAGCAAATGGAGGAAAAGCTCAATTTTCCTCATCAGTTTGAGATTTGTTCCTATCAAAGTAATTTCTTGATCTCAAATTAGTAGCTGTTTCCCCTGTAATGGGAAATGGACAGGTCAGATAAAGAATACTAATGAGGTTTACTTTTTCCTTGGATGGAATGTAATCAATATTCCTCCTTAATTATCTCAAAGCAATATGATGGGAAAGGAAAAAGGGTTGTAGCTCTTTTACTCCACTCAACCTCCAAAAAACCTTTAATTGCTGTGTTTTATATTTTCTAGAATTAATATAGTTAAATTGCCCTCAGGACTTTTCTGTGATGGTCCTATCTAGTTTTTCAATGTAAGAGTAGAAAGGATTAAAATTTTGGCTAAAAATTATTTGACATCCATCTTCTAACATAAATTATACCCCCCTCCTACCACTAGGCTATGTTTGCATAACTGGCTTAATTACTTTAAATGAGATATTTCTCCATCAGTTCTGTGTTGAGGTAAATGCAAAGATACTGATAGATTTAGAAATCAAATCCTTTATAATATTAACTTTTTGAAAGATGTTAACAAGACATATAAGACATATTAGCTGAAACAGAAGCTTCCTATTGACTCTCTATTCTGCCTCCAAGGCCTGACTAAAGCAGATCTCAGACTTTAAATCTGATAAAACTCAGAAGGGATTTGGTTTGTAAAAAAAAAAAAAAAGAAAAAAAAAAAAAGAAAAACACTCTAGGCATCAAAGTTTATTAATTCTTTAGTGTCCTCTGTTCTTTAGCTTTTAATGTGTAAACTAGATTTCTGTGCACCAGAGTCAATAAACAACTTCTAGCTGAAAGGGGACAATGAAACAAGGTACCATGTATCTTCTTGTAAAAGCAAACATCAAACTTGTTTTGACATCAAGAAAAACGTTAAAAGAGAAATTAAGGTAGAGTGTGCCAGCAACAGCCTGGAGGAAGACTGAAAGCAAAATGAGCGAGTGTGCTCTTAGGTCAATTTTTCCTAAGAAAGTTCATGTCTATCAGATCTTGGACCTAGTATATTATGCAATTAAGGATCATTTTCTGGATGTTCAGGCCTTCCCAAATTTATCCATAAACAGAACTAAGATATTACTTTCTGTTCTGGCACCTGACAGTAGGCAGTCCTACTTTTCCCCTGCTGACTTCTGAAAAATGCAGTACAAAAAAAATAATAACGTACCAGCAGTGAGCTTGGTGCTGGTTCAATGTTTTCCCTGCAGTGGCGAAATACCATGAAGTGCTTGGAAGCACTCAAGCAATTTTCTCAGTGTTCAGTTCTCAGCACTGAAGCTTGCTGTGGGTCAAGTCAATGCTAAGACAAATCTAAGCTGTACAGCTGTTGAAATACTTAAGCCACACCGGATTTTAAAGTGATGTCATAGCAATGCAGTTATTACTTGCCTGCCACAGGATCTGCTGATGGCAGTCGAAGTTCTTATTCATCAAGGGGCCCCAATAATTGAAACAATCCATCTGCTCTATGTACTTTTTCTGCCTCTACTGTGATTACTTACTGCCTTATGATATTTGCCAGTGATGTCATGCTTAGCCAAGCAATTGGTGGCCTGTTAGATCTCCTGAGAACTGCACTGCACTCCTCTGATGGTGCATAGGTAACTAAAATAATCCACCTGTTCTAAGCTTTCCCTTTGCAAAACATGATGGGACATGATATTTGGCAGTGACTGTCATAACTGATCAAGCAATAGCCAGACTCGTGCATATTTCCTGAAAGCTGCTGCTGTTTTTCATCACAAATTCCAGATAATTGAAATAATTGACCTGCTCTAGGGCCCTGCTTTGACTCTAGCACTTTCTGCATGGGACATTTGCCTGTTGTCATATTTGTTTAAGAGCTGCAGCAGGAAGAGGTTTTGATTACTTTTTCACAAGATGTCATAGCATCACAAAGTGACATTATTTACACAGTTCATATTACTGAACTTCCAGATACTCTGCTTTCTGCGTTCACTCCACGACTCACAAGTACATGTGCTCTGCTGCATCTGTCCACGGGCTGGAAAGGTACAAGAAGAGGAAATGAGAGAAAGCATGCAAACTAAAGTTTCGCAACCAGGCCAATAATGGGAGTCTCATTACTGCTCCCATATAATGAGTGCCATATAATTTAAACACTCCAGTGCTCTGCCAGTTAAATGGACTTCTATTAAGTTTTTTTTTTTAGTAGTTAAGGAGCCTACAAATGTTTTACAGAGGACCAGGTACCCTGACTTAGGTTTTTTACCACTTGTTACATAGTTAAAGGACAGACTTGCCTGTTGATTGATATAAAGATTTTTAGAATAGTTCAATTAAGTGTACTAGCCATAAAAAGCTTTTATGTGTTCATCTACTGTTGTGAGAATAGGGGTATAGATCTTACTTGCAGTCAGATTATATTGCTCCTTTTTATTTGAGACACACAAAAATACCACATTCACTCACAAGATCACATCCCGCTCCTGAATTTACAGTATTCATCTCAAGGATGGACATTATGCTGTGTTCATTGCTCTGCTTAGCATCTGAACAGGTCACAGACTGACTGACAGTGACTGTAGAAGTCTAGCACATCCACAATAATCTTGCAAGTGTCAGTCAGAGATTTCCAGCACTTTCATTAAGATCTAACATTTCTGCAACTGTACTTTAAGGGATTCTATATTTTGCCCTGCACAAAGTACAGCATACAGAAGTACTTTTAGAAGACCTCTTATAACATACCATCCACCTCTAAAACATGCCAAACTTTCCTAAAGTCCGAGCCTTTCTTTGTCTGTAGCTTTTTATTTTCAGCTCTCTATCTTCAAACGGATAACACCGAAATGACTGAAGAGAAATGTTGTTTTTAAAGGGAGAAAGCCAATTAAATAAAATTTTGGATTTTATTTATTTTTTCTTTAATTTGGATGAAAACAAAACCCACCCAGAAAATTGCAGTGAACTGCTAAGAATAACAGAGTTTGCATGTGATAAAAGGAATACATATTCTCATTCTACATCAAGCTCCCCTTAGGAAAGAAAGTGCTAAGTGTCTCTTGATGAGAAAAGGTTTGATGTGTACTAGTATAAAGTCAGTTCTTGACATCCTGAAGAGATTTAAGCTTCCATCAAAAATGAGAGCCAGTACTTGCATATAGAAATATAGTGCATGTAGTCCCTTCCAGCCTTTACGTCTCAGTAGAATCACAGCACATGCAGCCCAAGCCCTACAGCACTACTTGCATGCTCTCCCCTCACTGAGAAATATCTTAATTATAAGCAAGAAGTAATTTAGTTGTAAAGTTTTAATTTTAACTTTATAGGGGAAAGTTTGTGTAGGAAGACTTGATGTACTACTCTGGTGAGTGAGTGAGTGTCAATCAACGCTTACTCAAAGTAAAGAGTCTACAGAAAGGACAGTCCTGTGTATATGCACACAGCTGTGGGGTGGTAGAAATCAACTTTTTGCTTTTTGATGAAATAGCTTTTTTTTTTTTTTTTTTTTTTACATGCATAGATGATAATTGAATGTAGGAATTCAAAAGGGTGACTTTACAGATAATTAGCCCTGACTAACAAAAGAAAACAATGCAGCTTTTTGTCAGCAGTGGGGTGTAATAATGAATCATTAATTATACTGGCAAGTCAATGAAAGGTCAGGAAACACAATATAAAGGAGGAAGAAAGTAGTCCGATACCCTGACAATGTTACTGTTAGAAAATGTAGCGCTTACATAGCACTCTTGGGATGAAGGAAATAATTTTCCATTTAAATCAGGTGAAAATATGGGGTCAGATTCAGATGTGACTTAAAACCACAAACATGAAATAAAACAAGGTGATGGGCCCTGATTGCTCCCAGTGCCAGGTCTTCTAGGAGGCAGATTTGCCATTTGTGATGCTATGCCCCACTGTGAATAAAGATGCTTTATTTGTACATTCTTATTTAACCCACCATTAAGAAAAAAAGGAAATCTTAGCTATGTTAGCAGCAAATAACATTTTTTCTTAAGAGAATTCACTTTTAGCTAGATTCTTCCCTGTTCACCAATTTGCTTTTCCCCCCATTGCTATATTCGCAGACCAATTTACTAGTGAATGAAAAATAGGAGCGAGTTTTGTGGCTTTTTAAGTGTATTCCAAATACCCTAGTAAATAAAAGACAGAATAACTTACATGATGTAATCTCTGCGTATACTGTTTTTCCTGATTCTTTCAATTTTTTCTTAATTGATTAGAAATACACATCCAACCTCCAAGGCCAAAAGCTTCTAAAGTAAAAAGCATGCAGTGTTCTAATGTTTATCACTAATGGAGTCGACCATGCCTCTTTGCCAGGATGAAAGAGGCTTGCAAATACATTCCAATAC
This sequence comes from Columba livia, assembly GCF_036013475.1. NCBI lineage: Eukaryota > Metazoa > Chordata > Aves > Columbiformes > Columbidae > Columba > Columba livia. Next base: position 8,315,862 of record NC_088607.1, read on the forward strand.
TGCTGTTTCCTTTTCCAAAGCAGGACTGAGACTTGGCAATGGGTGGAGGTGGGGGAAGTTGTGCCAAAGAACATCTCAGGGATGCACCTTTTCATTTGCAGGCTGGAACTGGCTGAGGTGATCTATTGGAAGGGGAATATCATGGTCTAAGTTGACAACATTCACTTTCTCAAGTTCAGGCTGCTCCTTCCACATGGGAAAGCTTAGGGTCTTGGAGACAGGGAGTTTGTCATTAAAAAACAATTTACCCCATCTCCTCATACTCAGATATATTCCTTTTCACTGCAAAAAGGAACACAAAATTCAGTTAAATACTGAAGTGATTAGAATGTTGACAAAGAACAGAAATACACTGGGGAAAAAATATTTTCATTTTTCTTTCCAGTTCAGTTGTGTACACACACAAACCTCCCTTGAAATACTAAATTCAAAGCCTGAAACTGTCTCCATTCCTCATGTTGTTTTGTCTTTTCACATAATTACAGAGAAATTGCTAATGGTCACACTGAACACTTAAATTAGATTTATCAATAGGGCAAATCAAACATTAACAGCAAGTTATGCTATGCAGGATACGTATTTCAATATAGCACTACACCAACAAAATTGGTAGCTTAAAGGCGAGCATTTAATTACATTAACATTTCGAAGAGGAGGTGAGAGGAAGAGCTGCAATAAGACTGTTTTTGAACAAACACTGATAAAAATATGAAGGAAATAATGTTGAAAGTTATATTAAACCAGAATAAGGAAATTTCCAACTCCTGGATTTTAACTTGGTGCAAAATGTAAGTACAAGTCAACTTGAAAATTATGTTAACCTCTCTTTTACTTTGTGTTTCTTTTTACAAATTAAGTTGTGGGTGTTGTTTTTTTTTTTTGACCTGTGGTTTTGTCTAACTGCACACCTCTTCTAATGGCTAATGCATCTTTCTTTTCAAGCCTCTCCAAGCCGCTACAGAAAAAGTTAGATACCATTCACTGTTTCCAGCCTTCTGCTTAGGCAGCAAATACTAGTCTTAGACAATGGTTATCTTGAGTAGCTATAGCATCATTAACTTGTCTCAAATGCCCCATTTTTAAAGATTGTTCTTGTTAGGAACAATTTCAGAAGAGAACAGAAGAGCTGAAAAGGGCTGAGTGTTTTAGATGAGGCTATTATAGTAAAATTGAGCATCCCAATCAAGTTCTCCGGTATCTAAACTGATTTATTGCATTCTAGCTCTTCTGTGTTAAAAGACATTTGACAAAAGGTATACATCTGAAATTTTGTAGTAGCTTTTCATGCTAAGCCTCCCCCATCTCCACGGGTCAGATTTCAATTTAGATTACACTATTTACTAGAAAAATTAAAAAATCTTCTGCCTCAGTTCTATAAGTATATATCAATGAGATGTGTCGAACATCTTACACATTCGATCTGCTAGATGGTAATTAATAGACAGTAGAGGCCATTTTGAGATAATCCTGTTTCTGAGGTTTCTGGCAGCAAAGAAAAAGATGTCTGGGAGACTCCTTCTAAGATAGCACAACTACCATACCAACTCTTGTTCAGATACATAGCCAGAGCCCCAGTCTTCCCTCCAGCTTCTACTCACAGTATCTCAGTTTACAGCGAGAAAACAGGCACCTGGATGACTTCAGCGTACCTTACACCTCCCTGAAGCAATGACTCATAAGATGAAAGTGATCTTATTTAATCAGTAAAATTATTGTACTGTATTCAGTTATTTAGTGACCAAATAAAGAAGGCACCTCCCACATCACACATATAATTATAAACTTCGAAAAAGTTTTCAAAAAAAAAAATTCATTCAGTACAAACTGCTGAAGAGAACCAGAGGTAACCAGAACAATTCACAAATGCTACTCAGGGACCTAAATAAAAGATACAATCCTCTTGATTGCCACCTAGACAAGACTAGAATTAGTTTTTAATTCTACAGTTCTCTCAGAAGCAACAAGTTCTACTCCTTTCCATGAATAAAGCATCCCTGGCTCGACAGCAAAAGCCAAATGTCTAGCCATGCTAATATAGGATAAGGTACAAAATTACAGTTCCATGGCCTTCATTCCACCAAAGAATTAACTTAAACAGATGCTTTCAGTGCCAATCAATGTTATGTTTTCAGGATCAGATTCTTTCAGACAGACATAGCAGCTTTCTACTTCCAAAAGAATACGTGAAATGGAGATGAGATCTGAGCTTCCTTATACACACAGCCTTGTTGCCACAAGATTCACAGAAGCGGGAGATGCAGATGCAGCTGCCTCTGACAAAGGGTGAATAAACTTTATGTCCCCACAAGTCGTCAATATCAACTAGACCATGGCCTAGTCTAAAAGGACATGCTTGCCATCAATTTCCCAAGCCCCTCACAACAACAAGAATTTAAATTGAACGCATTGACTTGAGGCAGGTCATTGCTTACTGCACTGTAAAACCCAGAGAAATCTGCATGACATCCAGCTTTGTCCATATATCACTCTGCCAGCCATGGACACATGAAGTCCTCTCCAAATATCAGCAGCTACAAAATCCAGCAGTACAGAACACTCCTCTAGGCTCCTAGATCTACTCTGGAAAAGGGGATTGAACACCATCACCCTGGTTAGTCCTGTTCCCCTCCTCCCCTGTCCCTCCACAGGTTGCCCAACTCAAAAAGTGATTAATTTTCACTACAGAATTGGTTATAGTCACCTTTTCAAAGTAAAATTCTGATGAATTTTGTGGTTATTGCTTTTAAGTGTTTGAGAATCCACACAAACCCAGCTCTACATCCCTGTAACTGATCTATATCAGACTCAATATTTATTTTTAATTTCATACTTTCAGCTTCAGTCCAATTCTTAAAAATACTCCAAAAGATATTTGGTGACAATGAGAACCCTGAAGAGAGCAAGACAGACATGGAAGAATACAGAGAATTCATTCTTTCGGAAGATGGCTATTGATTCTGGTTCAGTCCATGACAAAGTTCTCCTATCATAGTGGTCTTCAGGAATATACCCATGAAAGGACTGGATTTGTTCATAAAATTCAGTATTTTTGTTTTAAGTATTTCATGAAAAAAAAACCTTTTAATAACTTTACAAAGCAATAATTACATTTTCCTGCTAAATTAGTGCATTAATGAAAGCCTAATTTACACTTATTCTAAGAAAACTGTCACTTGACAAACTTTATCCAAGACACAGAATGACTGGCAGGTTTTATTTTACCAAGCTGCGCTAGGAAAAGGAAGACATACAAGTTTTTCAAAGGACAAAAAAATACAACCTAAATTTACATTTTAAAATATTTCCCCGATTATATGAGTTAGCGAATAAGTTTCTCAGTATTACTAGATTACTTTGCATTTTGTAAAGTCTACAGCCAGTGTGGTTACTATTTATTCAAACAAAGGTGATCAGGGCCATTCTCCTGATTTGTATGAGCAATGCTGTGCCTACACGGGCAAAGTAGGGCTCAGGGCCAGGACTCATCTTTATTGAGGAGAGCTCATTTAATGGAATTTAATGTTTTAATGTTATGTAATTAAATTTATGTCAACACAAATCGAAATACATAGTATAGGTTCTGTTACTGCAGTCAGAGACAGGTGAGTTGATTCTTGCTTTCCGGGGAAGCCCTTTGGACCCAAAGGGCCCTCCAAACTGATGAATCTCTGCACAGTCACTGTAGTCAGTGGAGTTCACCTATTCAGAGCATCTGTCCAGAATGACCTGGCAGGAGGAAGAAATTACTTCTTTGCAACTTTGATGTTTAAGAAAGCCTTATTTAAATGTGAAGAAAGATGCAAAGATGTATTAGATGGTCTTAGAAGAACATTATTTGATGGTGCTTTTCATCATAATATTGTTGATAATTATTACCTCAAGTCTTTTCAGAAGTGGCTACATATTCCTGCATGCACCCAAATAGCTTTCAAGAGGGAACACAAGACTAAACATTCTATTTAGAAATACTGCATAATGATAAGTTTAATAGAATTAGGATATGTTGTACGTTTTGCAATTCAGCATACATAATTTTCAGTTTTGCTGGTAATTCAGAAAGCTTTAACACTTATTTAATTACTCTAAGCTCGGTAATTCAGCCACTGAAACTAGAATGTTTGAGTTATTTTAATAGAAAGTTAACAGTTAATTCTCTGAACAATAGAGCAATATAAACCCAAACTTGAGTAACACTATGATTAATTAATTGATTAGCTAGTTCCTGTTGAGAAATTATATTCAATAAGAGTCTGTAAATACAAATGGCTATCAATTGCCACTTTATGAAGTGCCAAGAATAATGGGTTCAGGTGCATATTAGAACTAGTTGTCATGAATGCCAATTTACAGCAGAAAAATAGTTTGTTTATCACCTAATTTAATTTCAGACAGCTAACTTACTTGTAATAACTCATTTTAGTATTGAATTTTCAATAACTTGAGTGTTGTTAAAAGCAGCAGTTTGTTGTAATAAGTTTGCAAATTCAAATTCTATAAATAATTTAAAGCAGCCTATAACTCAATTTCGCCATTGATTACTTAGAAAATATTTAGCAATTGTATTCAACATCCAGAAAACCCCATTCCTCCCACTGGCAGCGTCTTTCGTTCCAAATGGTTTCCTACTACTGCAGGATTAGACTTGACTCTGAGCTTTTAATAACATGGAAAGTTGTAGTGTCCAATGCTGCTCAGGCCAAATCAATCAAAATACTTTGTGGGGTCTCCTAGGTCATGCAGGCTAGCAAATAAACTACACATACAGACATTTAACCACACTTTGTTTCAGCACATCTGGAAAGTTTGATGTCCAGGTGCTGAAGAAGAAAATGTAGGGAACAGAATTCTCCTCAGAGGTTCATAAGCAGAGTGAAAAGACAAAGTTCCTCTAGTTTGGGGCAAGGAAGGAGTTTAGTTTATCCTATACTTTCTCCATCTTATTTGTAAAGTCTTTCAGGTTATATGATAGCAATTGTGAACAATGATATTTTTAGGAAAAAGCAATCTACTTGAAGCCTTTGAAAAACAATGCAAAACGTCAATTTCTTACTGGGTCCTAGGAAGTCGTCAGCTACAAACTATTTAACACTTACCCTTTCAGATTTCAAAACTGAAACTTCATTTCACATTACCCAAGTACAAATATGCAGTTACATTATAACAATAAACTAAGATGACATAATTAAGAGTTTATTAATCTGCATAAAGCTTTACATCTAGGAATCACGCAAATCTACGTCTACAATTGTAATATATGTTCTTGCAACAGTTTGCAGTTTCCAGAAATCGATATACTATCAGCCTTTTTCTTTACTTTGGAAACAAGGCATAGAAACCAATCCTGGTTCAGCGTGTTTGCCATAGGCACCTGACAACGTCCCCCAACTTGTGTTTGTATCTAACACCAGCAAGCATAAAACTTACCGCCAGTTTCATGCAACTGCAGTTGCCTCACACCAGCATGCAGTATGTTCATTAGCTGATGCAGATCACTTCATTTCTAAATAACTGTTGTATTAACACTCACCCGCAGCCTGTGACTTCAAGAAAGATCAACCATAGTCGCAAACAAGCAGCAATAAACTAAAAGGTTTCAAAAGGCTTTTCAACTTTCCTTTAATAACATGAATTGATTTAATAAAGAAAAAAGTTGAACAGCAACGCCTTTGAAATGTCACCTCAAATACAGGTCAGATTCCTACTTACTACTTTCTCCTTTATAGCATGAAAGGCTGTCTGTGTTTTGCCTCATGACTTTTCTCCTTATGGGAGCTCCCATGGATCATTTCTGTCGGCAAAAAGGAATCCATTGACTAAGCCTATCCTAGAGCTAAGAGACCAAACTTCCGTTGGGACAACACTACAGGCTGAACACAGATATTGACCAACCTAGTTAAAAATCAAAGAGCACACAACCAACACTACACTAACATCATTGCTTATTAGATCTCACACAAAACTTTTTCATAAGCGAGGAAGTATTTTAGCTTTAGCTTCAAGTCAGACTAATGGCAGAACATTCTACTTCAAGTCAAAAATTTTTATTTTCTACTCCCTGAGAACATTTAACTGTTTTTTTCTGAAATCCATTTGTTCTTACTGTTGCAGGAACAGCTTAGCATGACCAGCTTCAGGAAGTCACTGTGTTCTCTCCACAACCATTTTGGAACACCCTAAACTGCTGTCAGCACATAGCAGTACAAGGACAGATCACATAAACCCATTTTGGAAGCAGAGCACTGCAGAATAGGTATGGCTGAACACTTTAACACTGCAGACATATAACTGAAACTTCTAAAAATTCAGTTCAAAAATACCATCAAATACAGAGTTATTTAGACCATGTTCAAGGAACCTTTGGTAATAACAGAAATAACCCTTTGCCTGGAGGATAACTTCAGAACCAGATTGTTGCAGTGTTTTACCTTATTGATCCACAGTGATATCGACACAAATTAAGAGGCAATCAGAGATGGGAACTTCTTAATCTACTTTCATTACCAAAGCTAACACCTCGCATACATATGCTGTCAGGAATCAAATGGTTATTTCCAACCCTGTCAGCAAGTATTTGATACCTGAAAGGCAGGGGGGAAATATGGCATTTGAGTTTTTCCATTTAGAGGGAGGGAAGGAAAGTATTCTCAACTGAGAGTTTATATGTTTATCATAACCACACTTGGAAGGTTCAAAACCTATCTGTTTTCATTGAATCAAGATAACAGTGTAGCAGACTTAAAAACCTCACCCCCAGTATGTCATAGACTTCATAAAACACACTTAATGCTTCAATTTTTAAAAAGAAATAGTTTGGAAGAACACTTCCATAAAGAAGCATGGCCATACTTAATTCAGCTGAAGTCTGTGCCTCATCTTAAATCCTTACAAAATCAGAACTACAGGAATCTTCAATTACATCAGAATAAAAAAGGTAGTATTCCAAAGGTTGCAAGGCATTACCACGTAACTGAAAAACCACAAGTGGAACTTACTTTCAGTTCAACACCAGAATTGCTTGATTCAAGTAATTGCATATGTTAAAATACAGGCAGCTTATAATAAATTGTACTTCTGATGAAGTAGCAACTACTATTTCTATTGGCATCCTATAACAACTGATATTTGACTCCATACAATCCATTACTTTAATCATTACATGGTAATAAAGCCTTTCTATAAAACTTTCAGATGATAAATAAGAAATTGTTATTTATCATTAATAGACACTATGTAGCAAGACAACTTTAAGGAAGATGTATGCATCACAGTACAGCTAAATGGAAGGTCCTACCTAGACTCAGGATGTTATTCATCCTTAAGGGGGAACTAGGAAACAGTAACAGATGAGTGCAGTGATGCTTTTATACAACACATGTACACATGGCTCTGGATTCAGTTCTGAGTCAGGCATCTAAAAATGGATTACAACAGCAATGGGCATTATAATAGCAAAATCTTTTGGGAGAAATTTATCCCAACATCTCTTTGGCATTTTTAAATTGACAACATATTTCTGAACGAGTTCTAGTTAAGTCTTGTATTTTTAGGTGAAGCTATAGTAATTACTGGGCTATATTTTATGGCTTCTGTTATGCTGAAGGACATATCTAGATGGAAGACAGAAAGGGCCAATATAAATACTGTCATTTACAAGTAGGTCACTGGATGGGCAGCAAAAAAATCCTGGGCTTGCTTCCAATGCTTTTTTGTCAGTTTTCCTGTGTGTAAAGGGGGATGAATATCTGCTGTTACACGAGAAGCATTTTTATACCTAAAGATGTAAATAAACATCATTTACTAATAGACTGCTTCAAATAGCTACAAGGCTACTGAAATATTGAATTACTATAATATTTGTCTTCCCCCAAAAGTTCTCATCTGCATTGTACACAATTTGCTATTTAAATAATGCAAAACTATGTACCAGCAGAGGGACATTCACACTTCAAAGAGCATGACTCCATACCCCACAAATACCACTTACATTATACCAATGACTCTTAAATAATATTGCAATAACCTCACTTTATTAATTGAGACACTTAAACCCAAGATAAACAGGAGCCTTGCTAGCTTTTTAAAAAACACGTTGTGTCGCATCATTAGTACAGTAATAACTCAGCTTCATGTTCTAAGGAAGGAAACAAACTATAATAGTGTTGATTTTCTCTGAACATGCAAACACATCAACAGAACACTTCAGGTAGTGCTCATACAATAGAAATACGTGTTCCACTACAAAGAATACCTTCAATTCATTTGAAGTCACTCCTTTCAATTTTGATCTGTGCTCACATCATGTAACATACATATTTGTACTATTACCTGAATATGTCACATATAAATGTCTAAGACTCCACTGCAAGTATTGCTAAAGAGAAATCAAACAGGGCAGTACTATAGTTTTCTTATGAATGAGCCTAGATTGTGTGTGTCACCAGAGAAGATGTCTCAGTCCTGCACTAAGCAGTATAAACTGGTTTGTGTCCATCTTTTTCAAGCTGATGTCCCTTTGTAACAGTAGACGGCACCCATTCTACACTTCATTTGTGTGCATGTTCCCAGCACTGTAACAACAGTTGCTCCACAGCTTTCTTACTACCACTGCCCTCCAAAATGCACCACCTGTCTCACTCACCTGTATTACATGCATTTTGTGATCACACAGGAATGCTTTGCATAAAGGACATGTACATTTATGTTTCCCCCTTTGATACTTTGCAACAGTTGTATAGATACGTTACTTATTGAAGCTACTGCAGTGGGCAGGACTTGGCTTATGTCATAGCTTTAAATCACTCCATCACTCGCCATTTCTCTTTGCACAACTTTCTACCCTTTTATTTATGGCAGGTAAATGGAATCAAATGTATTTACCAGCTACTCAACCTATTCACGATTTTGGAGACTGGGACCTTGCAGTATTAATCAGCTATTTGTTATTGATCCTCAGACCACTGTAGTCTTGAAAGGGAAAGATTTTGATCTTTGCTCAATGTGTGAAGTCTCATTCCCATTGCACAGATAGTTGCCAAGGCCCCTATATCATAAGGTCAGTGATGCACACAAGGCTTTATAAGCAACAAAGAATTTTTAGATACCTGAGAATTGTTTTATTTGCAGTCTATTTAAAAAGACAAAGCTGTTCCTGTTTGAGTCACTGTGGAAGTGACCAAATCAAACTGCCAATTCCTTACTGGCAGCAGGAAGGACAACACAACAAGAATGCACAGGCTTGCTTTAACTCCCATGAGCAATCCTTTAGTCCTTATCAAAGTAAAAACTAATGCAGACTGCCCACTAAAGCCATCAATTTTCAAGAGTTTCCTCTGCCTTAAAACTTATTTTACAAGCAGCATTTTAATCTAACATTCTGTGACAGAAGAGCTTTTAAAGGAGCGTAACATGAGAGTTCGTTTGGCCTTACATCTCTGGGAACAGACACTGCATGAAATATGAACTTTCTTATCTGTGCTATCTTATCTTTTGCTTGAAATATGGCTAATTACTGTCATTTGTTAAAGATGAGACAGTTGAGTATCCTTCCTTGTGTCACATTGACTTTAACTTGCTTATGATCGCGTGAAATTAGTGACAGTGAATTTCTGAATATAAATTTTAGAAGATTCACTATGTACCTCATAATTGTTAATACTCTGCCTTCACTGAAACTTCCAACTGAGGAAAAGGTTACCAATACTAATGCTTAATAAATCTGTTATCGCATTCATTGAAGATTAAAATATCCAAAGTAGATCAGTGGTCTATATTAGTAAGATCCAATCACATACAGAGGACAGTTTCTCAATTTGCAGGTTGAGTAATTAATTACTTTTGCTTTAAGTATTTGTACTTAACAAGAGTCACTTTCCAAAATAAACATTTCTCCATTTTCCAAAGCAGTTTGATATCATGTGATCAAGAGTTTGCTCCCAAGATACAGATACAATAGTCACACAAGTAATTCTGTTTCTAAATTATATCAAAGTGCAACTGAGTATAAAATCGATCCTGCTAGATTTTATGAACATACTTAAAAAGAAGTAGGCAGGCACAGTTAAGTCAGATGGACTACTTTTAGAAGGACTGCACGTGAATCTGTTTGAAAGATTAGGACATGCATTACACTATTCACAGCTGCAAGTTAATATATAGCAATGATTGACACACAATTTATCTGTAAGATGAGTTGAAAAAGACATGATGCTAGTTACATGTGAACAAACACAAAGTGATTGCTAAAACTAATCAGAAGACAGATTAGAAGGATGCTACTAAACATGGGTGCAGACTCCATGACCACATCTTCTGTGAAAGCAATTAGAACATACTCTTAACACAGTGACTCTTTTGTTCATATAGCTTAGTGATCCAACATGCTTAGGAGAAAGGTAGTTGGCATGACTCACACCACAGTACCCAAAAGTACAAAATGCCACAATCTGTGCTTGACAACCGGAGCCAGTAATAATATACAGTTTATGCTATTCGGATGTTTGTCTGTATCAATTATATTTGTTAAGAGACCCGCTGACCTTAAATATGCAGTCTAGACGCTTAAAGGACTAAAAGATGTCAATAAACCACTGAAAGAAGATGATACCTTTATGATGTGGCAGAGATGAGCACACCTATTCCAAAAATCAGGTACTGCCTATTAAAGTGAAACTTTAATGTGATTAAGACGACTGGCCAGCCTATTTCCTGAAAATCGAAATAAAACAAAACAAAACACCACAGTGGGGAGAAAAGTTACATCTACCTGGAAAGCTTCAGAGGAGACACTAGCAAAAGAGTCTCAACACACATGAAAGAGAGATGACTTTTAATAGTGGGCTCTCTTAAAGTGCTGGTGGCACACACAAATAAGAAAAACTATGATTGACATATTACCAAGAAAAAGAAGAAAGAAGGAAAAACCTAGCAGACAAAATCAGACATGAAAAGAAAAACATTTTCCTCATTTACTCTTAGTAATAGGTACTTGAAATCTATTTTTCTTTTGTTTCCTCTTTGAAGAACTAAACCAGAATTGCCAATTTGTACAGCAAGCAGCTTTAGTACAATTCACTTTAACTTTACTGAACTCCGGCCAGACCACTCTGTGCTAAAGAAGAAAAAGGGGGATTTTTATTTCCACAGCTCACCGAGTTTCCAGGGCTGCTTTCCATGGGCAACCATTGCTCTCCACACAAAGTTCTTCAGAATCTCTCAGCACAACTCCACAGCTTTTTTTAGAAGAGCCTGCAAATTTGTTATTTATTTGCACCTTTTACAGCTGCTGGTTCTAATTGGCTAATTGGTCAAAGCTGAGGATAAGTAAAAGCCTGTGAGTGGGATCTTCATTAACCCTTTCAGGTTTGTTATCCTGAGAACTCATTTTACCACAAAGCCTCTTAAAAAACAAAAGCCTCAAAAAACTGAACTCTTCTCACCATACATGAGCTGCAAACTCATAACTGTGTTTTGTAACTGCACATGCACTGCCAAAATTTCAACACAATCTTAAAAAAATACTGTGCATAGCATACAAAAGTATTCATTGCACCTACTAAAATGTAGAATTTGGGAAAAAAATATGGAATTTACAGGATGTCTCAGGAAGAAAAAAACTCAGGAAGTATGTCTCACCAAGAAATAGCAGCAGAAAAGCAGACACTGACCACTTCTACATGCTGCTACTGAACAAAGTGCCTTCACTGCACTTTTTTGATTAAATTAATGTCACAGCTGCTCTAGTTTATGTGAGAACTTCATATCCAATATTCTATGCACACAGAAAAAGCCTGAAATCCGGGAGCAACACAGACTTTGGTTTTTGCTAATGATTTTCGTCTGGTTGAGTTAGTAGGGAGTACACATAATACCCATAGCAGAGAAATAATGAGCTGGGGACCACTTAAGCAAATGTAGACAAGTCCACAGGACCAGATAGGATACTGAGGGAACTGACCAATGCCATTGAGAAAAAGCTATCAACTTTGGTCATGGTGATCAGAGGAGGTTCCTGATCCCTGTAAAAAGGCAAATGTTACAGACACGTTTAAGAAGGGAAAGAAGGAAGATCAGCCTGGCCAGCCTGCTTCCCTGGGAAAACTATAAAGGAAATCCTCCTAGAAGCCCTGTCCTGGCTTATGAAGGACAAGAATTTTGTTAGGAACAGCAGCATGGATTTATGAAAGGCAAAGCTTGCCACATCAACCTGGTTATTTTTGGTGATGGTATGACTGGCTCAGTTGAATACAGCAGTGGGTGGCATTAATCTCAACTTTAGCAAGACTGTTGTCAAAACAGTGAGATACAGGTGGCCTGGAAGTCAGGAGGAAAGCCTGACAGCACAGGATTTGTTCAGTCTTAAGAGCAGATGGCGAAGGTGGGATCTTATTGCTGACTCCAATTATGCAACGCTATTCTCACAGGGGTAAGAAAACGAGCAGCAGAAAGAAGCTGCAAGAAAGTAGATTCTGATGAGATAGTAAGAAAAGGCTTTTCACAATGAGGGCAAAAATTTGAACAAGGGCTAGTGAGTTTGTGGAATCCTGTTCCTTAGAAACATTCAAACAGAATGGTGCTTGGAGAATATCTGCACACTGATTAAAAGCTGGTCAGAGTTAAAGCTGGGCAAGCAGAGGTGAGTAGGAAAAAGCATTTGGAAGACCCTACAGTTACACAGAAGATGTACCAAACAATGACCAATATAACCCATTGTACAGAAGAGCTTTTGAATTTCTTATTCAGGCCCAGAACTCATTAAGCAGCATTTCTGAGTAATGCTTTCTACCTCTCTCCATTGATTTAAAGTTGTTGCCCCACATTCTGGAAGATAATGAGTTGATTTATATTATTTTCACCTCTCACATCAACTACAGTTCTATGATACACTTGGACGTTTTAAGCCCTTTGAAAAACTATCTGAAACAGTAACAGTGCACCTCAGTAGCAAAGGCTGTTGCAGAGATTGCTGTAAAAATGTCAGACCACCCATTGCTTTCTGTGCTGGGTTTCTAAAGAATATAAATTCCAGGTTTCAGACCTTATCCTCAGAATACTCATTGGCTAAGATGGCACATCTAAAACACTGCATAAAGGTCTGTGATTAAACTTTTTTTTTCCTTTTCTCATCTTTCACAACGAACTTTTTGGAAGAAGACCAATTCTAAGTATCACAGGAAACATAAGTTCCTTAGGATTATGTCAAAAATGTTACTGAACTATTACTTGGTCTGCAGACTTTCACAAACCTCCTTATCATTTACCCCAAATTCTAGACAAGTTTCTCTGACTCTGCCCGCTCTCACATAAATGCAAGGCAAAACAAATACATCAAACGAAAGAAAGCTTGACATCACCCACTACTGCACTAAATGCACTCTTATCATGCCATTTCCTCTTGTGAATATCAATGGCCATATGCAGTGCATATGCAAACTCTAGCACCATGTCTAAGAGGCTTTGCAAAATATGGTTTGGGTTGCATGCAAATTTTATCAACATGTTACTCAGTGCAGAGTTCACATTAGGGGAGATACAGGAGCAGTTTTGTGCCATTTTCTGGATGTGTATTTTGTGCATTTTATGGATATTTAACTGTTGCTCCTAATGCTTCTTCCTGTATGGACCCACATTACTTATTGCTTTTCTTTGGGGCCCTATATTGTTCGTGCACCCCTTCCAGGTCTCCTCTTGCTTCCTTTTCACCTTGATCTGCTACCTCTTCATATAATTTAAAGAAAGTCACTAGTAAGACAGACATCTGGGTTAGAGAAAATTATTTAAAATCACCTTTAGCTATTTATTTTGCAAAATAGTGTCCAGCTGTTTATAAACTGATGCTAGATCATAACAACACTGCATTTTGCACTCACTTCAATGGATATTGTCCATGAAAGTTTCCTACTAGAACAGAAAGAGATGCTGTAACTATTTTGGTAAAAAAGCAAATTAAATATTCAGATTGTAGTACTACTTCTACCACTTAATTGTACTGGGAAATGAGAAAAATAAAACTTGTTTTCAACTTAAAAAAATATATACTCCTGCAATTACTCTGCATTTAAGCATACACACAAATTCACTATTCCTCAATAAATCCATTAAAATAGGTGTACTATTTCAGTAGCCTGGTTTGTATCTGCTCTAGCAGATACAAAGATCTGCTCAAGCAGATACAAACTGTGCTGGATTTGGATCTGGTGCATCTCTACCTTTTCTGAGTTCAGCAAGTGAGTGATGGAAGAATGTCATTCAAATAACATTCATGATTAAGCCCTGAAGGTACATAGAAGCAAACGACAGTAAGTTTTGCAGATCTTTTTAATGCATATTCAATTTATGATGTTTGGCTGGTGCTGTTTATATAATGGCAATATATTTTATTTCTTTTAATATTCTTCACGCAAAAAATTGAAATATGTACTTTACAGCATCCATGTACCCAGAGGAAAATGATCTCACCGGATCTCATTGCCAAAGTCATGTCAGTGTCTCTTGGTATATTTAGTGGTGATCTTAGAGTGTCCTACACTTGTGTGTTTTGTGCTGCAAAACACAAATTATGTTTGTGAGTCACTGGATAATGCCTTTCTTGTCTGCACATCAATTGATATTAAAGTGTGTTCAGAAGGGTACAGTTGATTCCTCCTGATCCTTACCATATGAAAAAACTTCACAGCATAAAATAGATTGCTTGTCTACTTTTCAAAAAACCCAGTGGCTTTTCCTTTAACAACCATTACGTTTCTTGTAGAACAGAATAACTTTATTAACTCCAGCTCGTTCAATATTGATGCATCTTTTTCAAAGGCCTAAACAGTTGAGACAAGAAGCTGACAGCAAGTGTCTTCAAACTTTTCAGGTTCTTACTGAAAGCTGGATAATAAAGATAAGAAAAAGGTCATCTTGCCAAGGATATAATGTAAGGAATAGCAAGATTCTACCCTAAAACATAATTCCAATGTCCTGAATATATACCAAAGATTAAAAAAGGAAAATTGTATTTCATTCATATCTGTTAAAAAACTTTACTACTTCACCCTAATGAACAATAACATTTTACAGTCTTTGTTATAGGAAGCTCTAATAGATTTGTAAAGTACACTACATTTTTAACTGGAAGTGATCACATATCACAAATATTGCTTACTTTTAAAAGGAATTCCTTTGTGAAGATGGGTCTGATAAAATCTTACTGATGTTCCCAACTTCACTGCAGTCTAACTGCCTTTGTAACTTCTGCTTTACTGCAGCTTCTACTTTACTGCAGTATACCATTCATAATCTTTTGATTTCCAAAAGACAATGTACGAGGACAAGGCTCCTTCAGGACTGTTAAAAGAATCATACTATTGGGCCCTAAATCCTGATGGAGCCCCCTCATTTTGAAGTTCTAATATTACAGTATTTTCTGTGATAAGAAAATTCTTGAGATTATTACTGAAACTAACACTTAAAGCTTTTTGTTTCTACCTCTGCTTTGCCAGTAAATGAAATCCATCCTTTATAACTTACATACCCAGCCTCCTCATAGCCTCTTTGAAATTTTGGGTTCGTCACACCAAAGAAGTAATCTAATCTATCTGCAATTACTACCATAGCTTTCCAAACAATCTGTGAAAAAGTAAACTGTGAAAAATAGGCCTCCTCCTCTCCCACTGAGAACACAGGGAACAAGAAGGAATGCTATGCACAACACTTATATAAAATTCCCACAGCTGTGATAATGGGTACATAATGAGAGTGGGACCCACATGTGCCTTTGGTACAGTAGAGCAGACATCAGAATGGTGATCCTGATCCAGGTAAGGAGAAAGCCACGCTTCAGGCTCTACTTAGTCCAGACAGCTCATCATCTCCCTAAACAGGAACATGCTCCTTCTGTCTTCTAATTGAGCCACAATGCAACCAGAAATTCAAGAGCCATGATACCCGAAGCTCAGCAGGCAGAACGAAAATTAGACAATGAGATGGAAAAAGCACATCCTGGAGCTCTGGATCCTACCTATAAGGAACATTTCACATCTGCCCCTTTCCAGAGAAGCGCCCAGGTCACATGAGCAGTCAGATTCCCTCTATTCTGTTCTCCTTTCACCACCCGATTAATCCCACAGGATACCTGGGGTTACTTGGGTATAGTCCCCCACAGGCTTAGGGCTTTCTACCTCATTTTCACAGTTTACTTTTTCACAGATTGTTTGGAAAGCTATGGTAGTAATTGCAGGTAGATTAGATTACTTCTTTGTTGTGAGGAACCCAAAATTTCAAAGAGGCTATGAGGAGGCTGGGTATGTAAGTTATAAAGGATGGATTCCATTCACTGGCAAAGCAGAGGTAGAAACCTTAGGGCTTTCTTACCTCATGGATAAACGCTATTTTCATTATATTTTTGTGCAAGATTTTGTGCATCATTGAAATTAAGTTGTTGTCCTGACCAGACATAATATTTCAGCCTTTTGTGCGGACTCAAGCAAAATTTAATTAATAGCTCTCTGAAAGCCGAGTCTGTAGACCAAGTAGGAAAGTGCCTGTTGAGTTGAACAGTCTTGGAAAGCAAGCACATTGGATGTCTCTCTGGAGTTTAGGTGAGGTTTAAGCACCTGCTGATCAGGGCAGGTGCATTGCCTTCTATACAATTAATTAATGAGTATGAATTCAGACTCAACTTAGTTTGTCAGAAGTTATGGAACAAGAAAACTTCAGTGAAAACTGCCATAACCTGTTAGATTGTCCAACACTACATGCAGGCCATCAAGTTCTATGAAGCAAAGAAAGAAGCATCCAGTCTTCTCTGGTTTCAAATATGTATTGTTGTTGGCAGGAAGAACTGAAGTTCAAGTACGGAGCTAGGGAATGGCACACAGGTAGAGCCTCTAAAGCAAAGCCAAGGACTACAGGTTGCCAAATATCTAACAATGCTATACAGTAGCCAATTCCACCTAGAAACATGGGAAATAGCTGATGAAATGCTATAGTTTCTGTATCTATTTTTTTTTCTTATTCTCCTTTCCTTTTAAAGAGAGAAATGTCCTACTTTAAAGATGAGAAGTAACTTTTGAGCTAAAATCAAAAGAAATACTAAGAAAATATATACACAATGAGAAAGAGCAGCCTGTTAGAAAATGGCATGTGCAAATCAGGTGCACGGAAAAGCCCAGTCAATCAAACTGAGGAAAAACTCACTCTATGTGCTTTTTAGTTATGTTCAGTTTAAACAATTCTGGAAAGAATCTCATTATCATGGATTTGCCATCCAAAGGAAAGATTCCTATAAGCAAGCATTGTTCAAAGACAAAATTTGAGGTACATACTATACGCTCTGCATTCACTAAATTTTGTATCTATCTACTTCATGAAATAGGATGTTGGAAAAATTGTATTTATTAATTTTCATGAAGATAAGACATGTACAGTGTCTTTCAGACACAACTAAACACTTCTGCTTGAAAACAATCAGAATATTTATTTTGATACTTTCAATTTGCAACTATGTGCAACACAATAATTTAACAATTTCTATTCACAGCATGCCAATACCACTGAAACACCTACATTTAGCTAGTCAGCGAAAATTCCTGCTAATTGTTCCAACTGAGCATTAAATTTGTTGGCAATTTTGTTCAACACAAATCATATATTTATATCCACACAATTTCTATAGTCATCTGATTATGCAGCATATGTGCCAAATAAATTTTGTGAAGTGGAAAGACACATTTTTGTCAAAAGAACTTAACAAAATCAGGTTTTCAGAACTAATTGTGAATACACAGATCTTAGAGCTCATAAGCTAATAAGCAAAGGCTTTACACACTTATTCGTACGAAATACTAGGACATCAAGCTGCATGTAGAAAAATCTCCTATACATCATGCGTAAGGCACTCTTACAATGTTTGTTTGCTCATGAAGATAAATTGACTCAACAGAAATAAGCAAGCAAACAAGAGAATAAGGGGAATAAAAATGTGTTTTCTGTAAATTTAGAGACTGGCACTTTCCAGAACTAATCTAGAATATTTTTCAAAACTTTATTGAATTTAAGGACTATGTCAAAACATCAAAAAGTTTTGAGGTGTTAGAATACATTTTAGCAATAAACATACACAAAAATATTTGGTCTAAATGAAAAAATGGTGTGGCTATTCCCAGGCATCACTTCTAAGACTATTTTAGATCTTCCATATGCCAAAGTAGAAGACTATTACTTATAAATCTTAAAACATTGTTCACTCGATTCTGTGCAAGAAATTGAACACTGAATACACTGAGTTAGTATACATAACACACACAAAAAATCATAGCTGTGACCAGTCTGCATGATCAACTAGACTAAGTATTTGTTCAGAATCACAGGCTCAGAACATTCACAGATTGCTAGACATAAATCTAGAGAGAAGCAACAAAAATCTTATGCAAATGTAAAGACATTTAATTGGGTAGAGCTACACTGTTGCACAGGACCACTGAAAGAGGAATTAAATAGTGTGAAATCTAAAATTCTTACTGAATGAAAAACAGTTCATTATATGAGGAATAAGTTACTGAAGGGACCAAACAAGTCTGCTTTCAGATAAATACTTTTCTCTAATGGAAGAACTACCAAATGCAAATTTTCTGTATGAAATAACATCCCTCACACATGATATCACAAAAGGATACCCAAGGTGAATAGATCATTTGCAAAGAAGAAAACAGATTTGAAGGCAGGATTTAAAATACAGTGGCTCAATAGTTTAGGAGAAAGTTTTCCAGATGAATGGGACTGAAGGAATGGGCAAAGAATGGAGTGAGCCATCAAGGTCAAAGTGTAGCAAAAATATTGGAGTTCTTGAGGCACCGGACTGCAATGATGTTTGAGTAATACAGAAAAATAGAAAATCTGATTCAATACAGATTCTTCTCTTCAGTGTCAGGTGTATCATCAGACTACATTTCTCTCAGATCTAGTAGGGTAGGATGCATGGATTTCAAAAGGCTATAAAAATGGTAATGCACTGGTTAAGATAAAAATAGTTGCACCCATGAATACAGACTTCAAGGAGAATATTGAAGCTATTCTGGAATGGATTGTAGATCCTATTAGGCAGACCTAAAGTCACAGAGATACTGGGGGTCAGAGATGACTTAGCAGTTTCTGAACTTGGAAGAAAACTGAGGATGTGAATCAATGAAAACAGCAAAAGTGAAAAGAAGGGTCAGAAATATTCAGTAACAGAAAACTAATGGTGCAGTGAAGGTAATTAAGATGTTCACACAACAGAAATGGAAAATTTTCAGAGAATATGCAGAAGGGAGAGCTAGGTGGCAATCAGAATAGTAATAAAGACAGCTGAAAGGAGAGAAGCTAATGGAGCTATAGGTACATGGTACCTGAGAAATGTTTGTTAACCTGTTCTAAAGAGCTTCCAATAAAAGAAATTCCACCACTACCCCAGGCAATTGCTTTCAGTGATTCAGTTTTATTATGGGAAGAGTTTCCTGATATCCAGCCTAAATCTCCTCTACTGCAATTTAAGTCCATTACACCTTTGCTGCCTACAGTGCACACAAAGAAAAGATTGTTGCCCTCCTGATTGCTACTAACCTTTTGCATATTTGAAGGTTATTATTTTGACTCCTTTCAATAGTCTGCCCCAATTTCCTTGACTTTTCCTTACATTTTCTAAGTCTGATTGCTCACATTGTTCTCATCTAGATTCTTTCTCCTCTGGTCCTCCTTGAGCTGCAGTGCCACAGACCAGACAGTTCTTTGTGAAGACCTTCCCAATGCCAAGCAGAGTTTGGCTTACAGACATAACATATGGACATTATTGCTAATCCAAACTTGGAATTAGCAAGGGGTAAAAAACCTCAGCTTTGCTAGGACAGAAAAATATTAGTTAGGAAAGTTACAAACTCAGTGTTGAAAGTTCTAAAACCAGCAACTCCTCACATGTATATCCAAAGCTTTCTAAGGGACAGGTTACAAAAAATGGTGCAGCCTTTTTTTCTGAATGACATCAAAAAGCATGAATGGGGCAGGTTTCTCTAAATTATGTTTCTGGTCCCTTGAGTCCAGCTACAGCTTTTGCAGTCCCTGGAATCATTCAGAACACCTTGCAACTTGTTCTATGTGACTATGACTGAACAGGTTCACAGGTTTATACTACACTTGGCATTACACCTTCCTCAGCCCTAACCATGACAAAGATAGAAACATGGATTAGCCAGTGAAATAATCCTTCCCCATTCAGGAGAATGTCTGGCTTTCCCACAAATCACGTGGGATAATGTCTAGTTACCCCACCATAACAATAAATAATCAGATTGCATCTTCAACAAAAATTATAATAAATTATTAATATTGGACACAAATAACTTCTCTGAAGTTCCCAGAGTTCAGTTCCCCAATAAGCCTGTGTGAGCACCATCTGCAACTTTGTAAATTATATAGCACTACTTCTTAAGTAAGCAAGAAGTGCAAGTACACTGGTCTTCGATAGATCCTGTTGCCAAATATGTATTGCCTTTATGGTCACCGAAAGCAAGATAGGTACAGTTTCGTCATTCTCCTCAACAAATTTTTACTTTCTTAAAAGGGGACTGAATTTATCCTCTGACATTGAGACCAAAATCAGAAAACGAGAATATCAAAGGGCAATGTGATGACCTGTAACAAAGAGTTGGGGAGAGTCTGTTCCTTGGTATTAGACATTATGTCATCAAAATAATGCAGGTGTAATGCTGATGAAGCACACAACTAGTTTCCTTTTGTACAAAATAATGAAGTATGCTTAGGCTGCAGTTTCAAGAAATACTCACTGCATTATTCAAATTAAACAAAAAATGAACACAACTTAACAGACTTTATTTGTAAAGCAAGCTAAAAGATCCTGAAATCTTATTGGCAGGAGAAACCAGCAACACAGCTGATTGGTATAAACACAAACATCTGGTACAGGATTTTAAAGTGTTTTAATAAGTCAGTCTCATTTCCAATAGCCATTCTTGGTATAACAATAGCTACTGGTGTCAGTTCATAGCTTCCAATTCCTTTAATCAAATAAATGAGAAATGATGGCCTTATCTTTACTTCAGAATTATCAGAAGTGCCTGAAAATCAAAACTTATTTAAGGCATCCTAAATATTACTGCTTGCTAGAGAAACAAAGTTAGATTTCATTTTCAATTCAAGAATCTTGAGATCATCTTACCTTGTCGGAAGTAGAGAACAATCTAGTATCTGCGACAATTCTAAAGGAAACACAGTAACTTGATAGAAAAATGATTGACAGCCTTACTGCATGTTTTTCTGCAGAAATAATTATTAAAGCACATCGATTTGAAAAAAAAAAAAAAAAAACAAACAAACAACCCACATCCAAGTTATACTGTAAAGATATCATAAGAGGAAATCTGCACTTGGTTTTTATGCAGGCAATAACACATCTGCCTCTACTCCAGCAGATGTAACCCAGCAGACGCTGCTGTCCAGAGATGTAGCATAACCACACCTTAGAGTTTACAGTAGTGCCCACTTTATCTCACAGGCCTAAAGAAAAAATCTGTCCATGTTTCACAAAAACTCATGGGCTCTGAATGAGCTGAAAAATACCCAAAAGTTAGACAAAGCAGGACAGAAAAAAACATTTTCATTATTTTTCACTCAACATATAGATTAACTAAAATGACTGTCAGCAGTGCAGTGGAAGTGAATTTTCAAGAGTGATTTGTATTGTGTGGAAAAAAATTTGCCTAAAGGAGCCTTAGAATATGAAGATAGCCTAAATGATTTAGCTTTTGGGATATACTGAGCAGCAAAAAGCAACCAAGTCTGGAAATGGCTTAGATGTCTAGAAAAAAATAAATTAAAGGAATAAAAAGCATTTTAACATTGAGGGCACTGAGTGATAAGAAGCATTGTTTCTGTTGATCTATGATCCTACTTTAGTTTTTTATGTTTCTGATATCGAAAAAATTATGGTGGTATCACCAAATATTTCTCTTGTCAGGGTCATATCATCATAGAATCATGAAGAGTTTGGCGTGGAAGGGACGCTCGAAGGTCACCTAGTCCAACCCCCTGCAACAAGCAGGGACATATTCAACTAAATCAGGTTGCTCCTTCTGGTATTTTCTTACTCTGCTCCTTAACAGCCTGTGCTATGTGAAACTGCTCGCGGGCAGACCAGCCTCTTCTCTGTACCCATCCTTGCCCGTTCTGCTCTTGGGACGCAGAGGTTCTCTGCCTTCCCGACTTCCCTTCCTCTCCTCCACTGGAGGAACTTTCAGCTGCTCTTTTTTCTTCCCAAGACTGAGAAAGAAGAGTGAGGGGTGGATTCCTCATTCCTGAGTAGGGAAATGGCAACCGTAAAGGAAGCAGAAGACGACACAGATTAGGGCTGGCATGGGTTAAATAGGACAACTGTGTATCATGAATATCATGCCACAGCAGGAATAGGTTTTGCTTCACAAATTCAGATTTAGGATACTACCATGCTATCAATATCATTAGCAAGACAGTCATTGATGTGATACCAAGAGGGAAGGAGAGCAAGGGAAAAACTAAGTTTGATTTCTTCCATGTTAAATTTAAGCTGACAATAAGGTACTTAGTAGTTGATATGAGGCCAACATGACAAAATGGATGACAAGATGAGACTTGTTAATGTCATGTTGTGAATCAGTTACATAGAAAGGCAGCCTGAAGAGGTAAAGATTGATGAACAATACGGTTTAAATTGGGAAGAGCAAAGGCTATTGCCAATGCTTGAAAACCCACTAAGACAGCAGGAAATAGGAGTAATATGATGCAGATTAAAGTTTTTTGAAGGAGTTAATATCCAGACAGAGTTATTTTGTTGGAAAAACATTAAGAAAGATAGACTGGCTGGTAATGACTCCAAAGCAGAAAAAAAAGCCCAAAATAACAGAGATTCAACTCTTTGTTTTCAGGATTTTATTTTAATCTGTTGCAAATTACAGCTATCTGAAAATAGACCCAAATATTATCAGTTGCATTAGAAGTGTCTTAGCTAGGCTATCATTTCAAGTACTATAAGCATACTCTTACCTTTTTTAGATATGTTCTCCAAACAATGGGCAAAAAATGCCTTACTACTGCAAACTAAAACTCCACAGTGAAACAGTTGCTCTGGATATTTACAAATAAATGCAAATAATAAACCAAAAGCTAACCAAATGGCATACTGGAATTACCATGTAGATACTCATATGAATATTGACATGTATCAGCCTATCAGTATTAACGTAGAACACCAGCTGTACAAAACCACCATCATGTAAGCCAAATTACATCAAGGAACAGCAGTCTTACAGTTCAATGACACTACACTGTGCCCAAAGGACCCGTGGATCAATATAATGTCATTGGAAGTGCCGGAGTTATTACAATGTCAATAGAAGTATGAGGTGAGGGGATGCAATGCACCACCATTGAAACTGGAACTCCTGGTATATCAGTGCAAGATCTCTGTAACGGTGGTGGAACATTCTGAAGAGAGTTACTGCCTGTTGCTCATTTTTACCAAAAGACCTCTAACTTTAAAAGATCGCAATGGACATCAAATATCACAGAATTATTAAAATTATTTAATGATTCTAACTTACTACAACAAAATTAAGTTATAGCTACATCATACTATCCTATTGTTTAAGCATTGTATCCTGGAAGTACATGTGTGATCCAAATTCCCTTCAACCTGAAAGACAGCTGAGTATGAAGAAGAGAATGCCAACTAGAACTTTTAGTGTCCTTTTGCAAGTGGAGGAGAGACCTGGGATAGATGCTAATGTAGCTCTTTCTTACAGAATGTACATCAAAGGACAATCAATACCCTCAATCACATTCATTTAATCCTCAGCACAATGCTTTGTTTTGATATAGATCAGTATATTGTAATTCCAAGGAAACTCTGAATGGACTTCATTCTGTGTATAACTATGTATTAATTAGGAAAAAAAAAACACTATGGATACTGAATACTAAACAATTACTAGAAAATGCTAGGCTAGGAAGAAAAAGCTAATAAAAACTGTAAAATGGAATTAAAATATTTTAGCATCTACTTATTTTAGTGCTAAATAAAAGATACGACAAAAGAAAATGTGGCAGTTAACTTGTGATGTTTACTTCTAAAGTGTAATTAAATAATCAGTATGTACAGAATTAGAGGTTGGATGCCTGAGCTTCCACTCATTGCCTCCCTCTGAAAAGACAACAGAGAAATTGCTCCCAGATATCAGCATAGAAACAATGAAATCACATTCAAAGAAAGTTAACTTTTAACTACAGTGCATTGTGTCCTCAGCCTGAGGAGCTCAAGAGGTCTTCTGTTCCAAGATAAAACGAGACAGAAAAATGGTGATATTGGTGAAGAATGTGGGGTTCTAGGATTTGATCAGAAAATAACAAAGTTTGAAATAGATATGGCATTTTTATGCATTATCTTTCCAAGTATTTAAATTACGTCAGCACGAACAGTTGTGATTGCTTCCTATACAGTAGCAGGACAGAGCGCTTCAATTTGCTAAGTACTCCAGAGCTGATTCTTTTTCTTTCTGCTATGAATCTGTTTTTCACATTGCTCACTTCTCCATGAACCTTAGAGATTTGATAGAGTGTATTTAATCTTCCTTTGAAAGAGGCTATTGAGAAAAGTAAGAGAAGCTTTGAATTTAAGAGGAATTGGCAGCAATGAAAAGAAAAGTACAATCTTGAAAGATTTCAGAGCTATCACACCTCATTCTCAGGTCCCACCATAAATAAGATAAAGTAATAACTGTAAACACAATATTGTAAATAAAAGTAAAGGAATAGAGGATTATGAGCTACCCAAAGCCCAACCTAGATTAGATATTCATTATTATCCACATATTGTAATTCGTCCTCTATTTTCAGGTGAAACTTCCAGAACCCATTTCATGCATTATTACACCATTCCAATATCACATTGCCTTGCATATTATTATTTCTTTTCCAATGTACTGCAATTACAATAAAAGAATGCAGTAATGTATAATAGCCATTATCTACAAATGAAAATATGCAGCGTACTCTGTATTCTTTAAACCTGCACATATAAAACACAACACTGAAATTCAACTCACAGCTGCCTTATTTATTTATTTGTTTGTTTGCTGTAATCTCTGTTAATTAAGACAGATGTTAACTAGGGGGCATTGTGTACTTGAAGGATTGAGCATGAGGTTTGCTCCCTCCTTAATGCCTGCATCTTACAATCCTTCAGCTCACATCCATCAGAAAAGGACCGCCAGGTGAGCTGACTGTCACTCCAGCCCAAGCTAATAGATTCTCCAGTGGCTTTTGTTACAGCTCATGTCATGCTATTAAAACTATGCACCTTGAAAATGGCATAACATATGTAGCTGAAACTTGTCAGCTCCAGGTAATCAGATGCTGTTTGGTTTCAGAAGCAGATGCAGATGAGACTAGCAATATAAATATGCAAATCACAATGGTCCCTTGTCAGCACCACTGTTCCTACCTCTAATGGCCTTCGTAGAAAGTCTGTTTGCTCAGCTCCTACTTCCAGTGCTACATCGACAGAAGCAAAGGGGCGGCTGGCCATCTGCTGTCGCTCCCGCATAAGTTGCTGATGAGGAAAAAATGATGTTTTAACAAAACATTAAAAAATGCACCAGATATTAGTCTGCCCTGCTATACCTCCCATTAAAACATAAGAACGCAAATAGCATGCAAATAGTCATACCTGTAATTTTAAAAAGGGAGAAAGTTATACTAAATTATCATCACTTATATTTACTCTAGAAAGGAGCCTGAAGGGCTTATGTTGTCCAGAAATGGTCTTTCAGCTTGAACTCTGATGAAATCTCCAAATGAAAGCTTCCCTAACTGACTGTTCACTCTAAATAACTTGGCTATTTGTGCAAGTTGCAAGCAAATATGCGAAATGGTTGGTAAAAATGGTTGAATTCTAATTCCACAGATAATGCATGCATTAGAACACCTGCCAAGTTCAAGTCCGCTTGGCCTTCAAATTTTCATACTTCACTGCTAAGCCAGATGGAGTTAATAGTGTCAGGACTCATAATTTTATGCAGTATCTTTTCTGCAGTTACTTATATATGAAGAATAATGTGTCAGAATTGGGAAGCCTGCATCAGTGTATTTGAATACGATCAGCTACGCTCACAGAGCTTGCATAACCCTTTCCAATCATACTGGCGTGCACAGGAGTCCCAAGCAAAACCACAAAGCTAACTCATATTTCTTCCTCAATCTGTAATTATAATGCTTATTAAACCACGATGAATAAAAATTATGACCAGCACTAGATACTGCAGATCTTACTTCACCGGTTCAGTGCAACTAATAAAAGCGTTATTAAATATTTAAAGTGAATGAGTCGTGCAATTAAAGTCGTGTGCTCCTTCAACTGGGCAGGATGTCACAGCATCTTGAAGAGACAAAATGCTCGCAAAAACGTTTTATTAGAAAAGATCTAAGTTTCATTTTCTTAGCATTTTTTCCCTATTATTTCTCTGAAAGCTTGAAACATTAGAAACTGGCATTTGAATGTAATTGACACTAGCACTGTGACGTACTGTTCATAAAAACCTTTGAAAGAATAAAAGGTATTTGCTGGTAGCTTACTAATAAACACTCTTGATTTAGGGTCTGTTACAAAGCAACAAACTTGTTTTGTAATACTTTTCATGCATTTTTTCTTGACTTGCATTTTAAGGTAGTCTACAGAAATCTAAAGAAGCACTAATCTTAAAATTAAAATCATTACAGTAGTTTCCTAATGCATATCCACTACATCCCTAAGGCCTGGTTTTTATAAGCATGCAGCATATTTGTGACTAAGTGCCTGCACAAATGGGTTCCCAGTATATCATACCAAGAGGATAATTGATACGTCTCTGGGTGAAACTGTATGTTTTATATACAGAATAAATAAAAGCCTAGTATGAATATCTAGATGGTTAAAAATGCATCTTTAACCCTTCATTTAAAAATGAAACCGATGCTCTCTGTATACTTACTTACTTACATCAGTACTGATTTGCATCAATACAATATATTCATAGATTTTACAGCCAGAAAGAACTACTATGACCCTCCAGTCTCACCAACTTGACAAAGACCACAAAAATTTAAAGCATAATATACTGAGTCACTACATGCTAGGATTACTGTATCTAGCTCCTTTTCTTCCTAAAATAATAAAATTTAAAGAAAACAATGTTATTAGAGTGATCCTGCCATATGGAACTCATTAGAGTATTGTACGTCTACAGAGCTATTGGCAAATGCTTACTTTTTAATGGGAAACCAAACATTGTTTTAAACAAACAGAACTGCTTGGGGAAAGTACTTAAACGAGCAGAATAAGCTATGCTGCAAATGAACAAACCATTATTTAAAATATTTACTTAATACAGACTATAAAAGAATGTGTATTCTACATGCTTTCTGTTTTTTAAGGCTAGCAGTTTTCTTCACCTCTGCTCCTGGTCAGGCATTCAGTAAAACCCTTCCATTCACAAGGCAGTCACTGTAATTTTGATATCCTGTCATTTCAGAAGACTACTATGAAGATTCTTAATTAGCTCTGTAAACAAGAATGAAATCTTTAAAATGGTCGGCTGCCCATGAAGCGCTGCTGAGTTTGGCAGCTGAGCACTTGCGCATCAAAGACAAGTTCCCTATGCAAATACTGCTTCTTTCTGTTCAGCATTTTAAAGCTCCCTGTAAGGTGCAGAACAGGAAATACAAGATGCAATGAGGAGAAATGCAGGAAGACATGATGATGTTTAAAATCAGTTTTGTGGCTGGAAAAGGTCACTGAATCACACCATCTGCAACTGTCCACAGATCGAGACTGGGACAAAGGAAAATTTCCAGCTATAGAAAATGTGGTGAGTTAGATTATGGCATGGCAGGTGACACTCAGGTGTGACACCCTTTGCTCCAGCCACATGCTGCTTTATGTAGCCCATACAGGCATGGGGGAATTCCCGTAACTCAGCCATAGGCCAAAAAAGAAGGAAACTCTCTGATCATGGGCATTATGGGAAGAGTGAAAAAGCTCTTCCTTACCTTTTTCTCAGCAATGAGATTAAAAAAACGACACAGATTTAACAATAGCTGAGGCAGAATAAACATAGGATAGGCAGAACAAACATAGGATAGTGGGAAGTGAAACTACGTTGGTGTTACTTATGTAGTCATACAAAAAAAATACTTCATTTAAAAATCATACAAACAAAAAAGAAATACATACTTCTTTGGTAATTAGGAATATTTACTTTGATAAAAGAATAGATGAAGACTATTAACATGCGATATTTGAATATTTCGTGACAAATTTAACCTATAATATTAATCTTCATATTCAAATATTAAGCACAGACCTAAATATTCACTTAAAACTATGGGAAATTCAAAACATCACTTTCTTAGCATAGGACTGAAAATGTATTTGTTGCAAAGTTCTCACTTAAGTAGAAAAGTTTCAATTTTGTTAATTTTGGTTCATAACACATAGACTTACTTTCAAAGTATTTTAATGTCCATATTGTATTCATTTAAAATAAAACACTCAATGCAAGATACATATTACAATGATTCAACATTAACAGAATACAACATTTCAGAAATCACAGGCTGCCATGTTTCAAATCTTTTATATTTTAGAAAGTGTTACCACTTTGCTTCATTTTGCTATTTAGAAGACTTTTTTTTTTATTACTTGGTCTCTCATGTGGAATAGAATACTGTTCTTCTGACTTTTCAGTGCTTTTTCTATGCTTTTCTCTTCACCTTCCAGTATAACTGTCCTAGAAAATTCCTAACTGCAAAAAAAGTAATAAAGTACATGAGAGGGTAGGAACTAGGACAGGTGTACTTTCTCTTTGTTATACAGTAGTAGACATTCTTGAGGGACTGATAGATTAGGAAAGCTGAAAAGGATGAGAGCATTTTAGTGCCATAATAGGATGAACAGAAAAATCCTTTGGAAGCTCTTTCAGTTGCTGTTTGGCACCTTTACGAGCTGGTTTAGCCCACTGGCAAGCAATGTGCCTGCTGGAGTGCGCCAGAAAACGTGCACAGACAAGTGTGCATGCCCAAGTTCACGGGGGTTAGAGTAAGCATCAAGGGTGGCAAACATTTTTAGGAACGTTAGGAAGACTTTTGACTGCCAGATCAAGAAAGTTTTCCTTTTGGCTGTTTAGAGCCAAGCAGCCTCAGTGCACCATTTCAGAAATAATGAAGGATATGGCAGTGGAAACGGGGCCCGCTATTTTAACTACAGCAAAAACTGTCTAGCTTTTCCAGGTTTTCTCCCTTCACATCGATTTTCTTTTTTGTTGTTGTTTTTTTTCCTAGATCAGATCACTACCAACATTGTACCAGGATATCCATGACTGTGCTAAAGTGAGTATTCAAAACCATGAAGAATGGTAATTCCACAATCTCTCCGGTAACTCCTCTACAGTCCTGTGCTGCACCACCCTCCTAGTGATGAAGTTTTTCCGAAAGTCTAAACTGAAATTCCTTTTCTGCTTATTCATCATCGAGCTCTGAAACTGCAGTTACAAATTGGTCTCCTCCTCTCCTGTTTCTGTGCTGGCAACTGATGATGTGAATAACACCACAAGGCTACAACAAAACTGTTAGTAATGCCACGCATTAAATCTGAGTTTTATAGGAAAAGTGTGTGCAATGAGGAAAAAGGCCAAAATCTAATAGAGAAGTGCTGACTAATTTCTGATCACATTGCATTTGATGAACTCCAAGCATAAAATATATGTGCATATATATATATATGTAGACGGACAGCCCTGCAAAAAGAGTCTCTGTAAGCAGTGCAATTCAGTCATTCATGGGATATTTTTGAGGTTTCTTATTGTCATAACTAACCAACAGAAGTATTCTAAATGGGTTTAAATAACTATACAGTTTAAATAACTATACTACACTATTTGCTTTAATTTGCACAGCACAAAGATTGCCTTCTCTGTAACTTTTCTCATCGCAACTCTTGGTGTTACAAATCTCTTCAAATTAAATTAGCTTTTTACATAGCTAGAAAGGAGCGCAATTTCTCATTTACATGTTGAATAACCTATTTGACTACGTTAATTTCCAAATCAGCTGATTTCACTGAAAAGTCCTTTATTTGGGGAGGTTTTTAGGTGAAAAAAGCTACCATTCCATGATCGCAGGAGACAGAGTGACTTTAGGAGATAGACAAAAGCCAGATTAGGAAACCAAGGATCAGGAATAACCATACCCGTGACAGTGGTTTGACAATCTGGATTCATTCATTCTCTCCCATCAGGACCTTCCTAAATAATCCTGGCTACTTGCTTTCTTTATGTCTCATTTCTCACCCTGTTAAGTGGAAAGTGCCCTAGACAAGAGCACATTCAGGTCGGCAATGAGATTTTACAATGACGGACATAGTCTAACACGCTATTTGCACTGCAGAACAGATTCTATGGAAACTTCCTAAGATATTAGGGCCTATTGTATGCCACTTTCTTTTAAAATTGCCTGAAGAAAAAGTGCTCTCAGGTGTGTGCAAAGGTCTGTCATGGGAAAAAATGAGAAGAGTTATACTTCTTGTCCTAGCTTTATACTAAATAAAATGAAGGGTTATTTAAACTAGACATAGTCCAGCAAACAACAGCTAAGACATACTTAAAATACAGTGTACACATCCCAAAAAATAACAGTTCCAAAAGGTCAAGTTTTTATGTATCCCTTTTGGAAACCAAATACCAGTCGTCTGTAATTTCCCTTGAACAAATCAAAAATGAGAAAAAAAGATGAGCCCTGAAAAGGTCATTTTGTTGCTAGATCCAGGGAACAGACATTTAATGTATTGCACATTAGCAAGCAAAGAGAAAAATGTGAATCTACTGTGACTTCAGGTTTTGGACCTTTTTGATTCTGGCATAGAATTCCCATCTCTAAAGCACTCAGAATATGAAAACCTGCTTATTACAATGGAAATGACACACTGGTTTCTGCTTATTTGCCAGTAATTTATGGAGCCTCATGTTACAATAAAGTTGTGATCAATCCTTCAGAATTTTTCCCTAAAGATTAATTTAGCATGGGAAGATTTTTTTGGGTGCTAAGAATCAACAATAAGCTCGGGATTCAATTCACTGCTTTCAAATTTAAGTGCTAAACAAGACCTAATCCTATTATCTCTTTCACTTAGATCACTATGAATCCAGGCTGCACATTTACACAGTCCTGTAACTATAATAATTTTAAAGTTTCCTCTTGAAGTACCCAAGTCTTTTTGTAGGCCTTGCTAACCCCAGAACTGTACTATTCTTTCTAATCAAGTGGGTTTTAAAAATCGTTTCAGCAAACTGCTGATTATTTTGCTGTTAGCTGGCAGAGCCACTTTCAATTAACAGAAAATTTCTAAAAATACTTATTCTGCAAACTAATTCTGTGTACAGAGGAAAGGAGAACCAGATCCACTAATTATATATGTTAAAATGTTTCCACATAAGACATTCTACTGTATTTGCCCAAGGACAGTTATTTATAAATGAATATATTAAAATATGTGTTAAAATAAATTATTTCAGAATATGAGAGATACAGGTATTTCATTATGCAAACCGCTCCTTGGGACTCTTTCATTTACAATTGTGTCACGCAAATAATACTTTTCAAATGTCTTCTAAAGAATTACTAAAACTGATAGTATAGTACATTCAATGTAAGTGCCATCTTTGTAAGTTGAATAGACTCAGTATGAAGCTACCTTACATTAACGAAATCTTAGTGCATCCTATCCACATTATTAAGCTACTGCTTTTGAAAAGAGCAATCATGGATATTATCCATTATTATCACATTCATTAAAAACTGCTTTATTTTAGTTACTTTAGACAACAGACGTCATGCTGATAATTCCCAGCCCTGATGTAAAGTTTTAAGGTGTTCCTATAGCAATTCAGATTGCTTTAAAGATAGTAAACACGGTCTAATGAAAGAAACTGGGAATAAGTGGTACCTCACGAGATCACTTTATCCACCTCTGTGCATTGGTCTTACACAAAGGCAGGGTGCAGTGTGATTATGATTCTTCTAGCAGATGTATATGCTTCTTAAAAAGGCCCCAGTGATGGAGGTTCCATAGTCACTCCAGAAGTCTGGAGTGCCTGATGATCCTCTTACCAGAAAGGTCTTTTCTAAACTATAAATTAAATCTCCGTGCTGACTTTGAAGCCAATTCCTTCTTGTCCTGTCGACACTGGAGAACATTCCTTGTTCACAACCGAGAGGAAACCCCTACCAAAACTCTCTTCTCCTTTACAGGAGTTCTTTACAAATTTCAAGTTTTCCTTTAACCTTCTCAACCATAAACAAATGTGGATATGTAAGTATTCTCTCCCTACTCCTGCTCCGGTTTTCAGTGCTCCCCTCCACACTCTCCAAGTGCCAGACACTTCTGCCAAAAGGCGGTGCATGAACTGTACACAGCAGAATAGAAGGGTCACTGTGGTCACTGTGCAGTCCTTACAGATCTTTTTGTTGATAATATTATGCCAGCATCTTTGCTACAACAGAAGTATGTTGTCTTATATTCATTTCTGATTCATGATCACTTCATTTTTTCATATTACCAAACTCATTGCCCATTTCCTCCTACCTTTTTTTTTTTTTTTTGCAGAGGTTACTTCTTTCTCAGTGCAGAATTGTGTATTGGCCAATTAAAGAATTGTGGAATTGTAGCTTTCCAGACAACTGTTTCAAATTCTCTCATCTTCTTTTGTACAAATTATAATTCTGTCCTAGAGTTTGTTTGCAGCCTCTCTTACTTCATCAACAGTTACATGTGCAATAACCATGGTCCACCTCTTAAACAACACCTGAATCAGACTCCAGCAGAAGCCCACTTGATGTACTTTTGCCTTTTCACAATGAAAACTTATAACTAACTACTCCAAGAATACAATTTTACATTCAATTCCTTTTTGTCCAAAAGGTCTGCTAGTCTGGCGTACCAAGAAATTAAGTTTGGCTTTACATGACTTCTACCTGAAAAAACAACACTGATGACCACTCACATCTTTGCTTTCTTTTAAATTCTTACAGATTATTTTAAAAATTGTTTATTTCAGTACTTTCCTAAGAATTAGTGATAAATTTGCTGGTGTCCGGTTGCCCAGCTCTTCCTTTTTCCCCTTCTTTTCAAGGCAGGAATTACAATTACCCCTTTCTTCAACCCTGCTTATCATAGCTGAAGTCTCAGAGATAACCCTTTCAGGCTCTGGGATCATATACATGCTTACCCAATTCTCTATATGTTTTAGAATAAATGTAATCAGGTTATCCAATCTGAAAATCTCTAGCAAGTATTCTCCATCCCATCTTTCTACATTACTGCTTGATATTGTATCCCTTTTTCATTGTAGTACTAGCAGTACTACAGTACTAAAGTACTAAGAGACTTAGAAGCCTTAATTAAAGTGCTTTTTTAAAGAAGACTATTTTCCTAGCACAGAAAGAATTAGAAAGATTTGGTGTACATACTATTAAAGAGAGGTTCAGGTGCAGGACAATTGTATTTTCATTGGCAAATAATGTCAATGCATCTTTTAACCTGCAAGACAACAAAAAGGGTAGACCCTGGATTTGCTTCCTATGTGAACTAATGTGAAAACATATGGTCCAAATTAGAAAGACTGAATTGAAGCTATTTGTTTCTGAAACATCTGGATGCTACACCACATACACTTCAGATTCTCAAAATCTTAAGAATTTTTTTCAGATAACATTGCATCCAAGGTTTATATTTATTTTCTTCACTATTTTCTTTCTACTTTTCAAAATTAAGTTATAATATATAAAAGTAAAAAAAATATGAAAGAAGAGAAATAAAAAATACTGAGCAGGAAAATGGGGCTGTATTCCAACAAAGGTGAAGTTTGTTTTTATTATTACATTGAATTCTTTAAAATAACCTATTATTTGAGACTACTAGTAGACTGATAAAGTGACAATATTAAAAAAAAAAAAAACAAACAACTTTTAAGTGCAACATCATTGCCAATTATACAGCTATTCTAAAGCAGTATTTTAAAAGCTACTTACAGCACAAATGACATTACCATTAAGGAAGGTAAACTGGTGATGTACCACGACTGACTGATTTATAGCTTTAAATGCTTTCAACCATTATTTCTTTAAGTATTAAGCAGAATAACCATCATTTTCACTGCCTGGCAAAGAGGACCAAAAAGACGTACACTTACAGCAGTCCTACCTGTCTCACAGTGGAAATGCCCTGATCTACATGGATCCTCAGCATAAGGAGCTGAACAGCATTGCTGCAACTTGCACAGGCACGCCACGCTGCCTTCTGCTACTGCGGTGGGGGAATAAAGCTCTTCTAGACACTCCTTGCAAAAGCAAAACCTGTGTTACTTGGTTACCTGCCTTCCTTTTCAGGAAAAAATGAGCCTCATCCTGCCACTGATAGCCTTTGTTTTTCAATAGCCTCATCCAGGAGCTCAAAAAACCAGCACTTTTCACATCAACAATCCAATTATGAATCATGAGTAAAGCCATAGTTTTAAGTGATAACAAGGACCAGGAAGTGTGAAAAAAAAGTCTTGTTACTCAGAAAGTAAAGAAAACCCTTATAAGAGATACTGTCTATTCGGCATTTTCAGTAAAAAGGGTTTTAGTTCATCAACATAAAACTAGGATACTGATCTGAAATCTGGGTGCTTGACAAAGAGATATTCCAAACTTCACAGATTTGTGCAGCACACCTAGTGCTTTCCAGTCAGCAAGAACATGGCACACGCTGCTGGTTGGAATGGCCTGTGGCCACAGCCAACTTGTTTTGTGCCGGGAAGAGAACGGCTTTGGAACAGATGCAGTTCTGCTCCCTGATCAGAGTAATCATGTGAATTAATGCAGCTCTCCTTTCTTCACATTGTTTTTAAGTTTGAAACAACTGATTTAGCAGATAGAATCATATGTAAGATGTTACACTGTTTAATGGTGGTTGCTCAAGAATACTTGAACAATAAGTTGAGCGCAAAGCTTTCCACTCCTGCTACAGACCTAAGAAAGCAACGCCACCGACCATCCCTTACTTTTGAAAGAAACCAGGAAACTAAGGCAGTTTGCACTGAATTCAAGTATCTTAAACAAAAAAACATCAGTAACAGGGAACTGCTGAGATAAGGAAGTCTGAAGCTTGTAACATTTTAACGCAGAATTATTTTAAGAGTTGAACTGCTACCTAGTACGCTACAGCTACTGAACGGACCGGAACCTGTCTAATCTCCTAAAATACTTAAACTACATCAGAATTTCAGAAAGAGAGGGCTTTCACACATTAAGCACCATAATCCTACAGTCTAAAATTCAGTTCTGAAATAAGAAGCACAACACTAATTCCAAGAGACTATCTTGGAAATATCTGCAGTAGCAGAAGTCAGGTTGTTATTCTCTTTATCTTGATAATAATTTTATGCACCATCCATCTGCCAACAATGCAATCAGATTTTCCCAGTAGTGTTCCTACAAGGGGCTGCATCAGTCTGTGTGTGTACATACTATACAGATCAGAAAAAAATACAGAGAAGAAGTTAATCCTTCACTGCTGCCACACTGAGACTTTCAATGTAAGTGACAGAGAGTGTAAATCAAAGTACTCTGGCATTTCGAGCTCCAGTAAGACTGTTTCAAGAGGGAGAAGTGGGACGCTTTAGAGTTCATCAATTATATCACATCAAATTAGCCTCCATCACCGGCTTGGCTCGACAGCTTTCATCTATTCTAATTTACAACAGAGAGGACAGCCAAGTACAGCATTGTGGCAATGACACAGGTAAAGGGAAGCACAGCACTTTGGCTTCACAGGAGTGGCAAGTTTTTCTGGACAGCCACTTTGGCTGGGTCAAAATCTCCAGCCACGTTTAGTTTCCTTCATTTGCTTTGAGCTCAAAACCCTCATTCTCATTTAAGGAGGCAATGTGCAGTCCTGCAGTCCCTGCCTTTCTACAGACACTATTCTGTATATACCTACCTTACATAGTGATCTATGCTTGCAGTTAGATCCTTAAAATAGATGAGTACTGGAATGCCATTGTAACTGTAAGTGGTTAGGACATAGGTCGGCAATTTTAAAGGAATATCACTATCAGTAAATTGTTAGCGGTTTCCTTCTGACTGACAGACTTTAAATTTTAATTTGCCATGGTTATTTCAAGAAAACGACAGTGCAGTAACTTAAATCACAGCACAACAGAAAATCATTGAAGAATCTTACATAGATATCACTTTACAAAATATTTTGTATTAAGAATTTATCCCTTTGCTATGGATGCGATCACAAACCTTCTCCGTCATTTAAATTGAACTTCACAGGCTCAGGTGGATTCAAATGCAAAACAGGGCTTGTGCTGGTCCTCTGCATAGTGGTGAATTTACTCAACAGGGACAAAAAGCCAGTTTTAATATTTCTACCAAAATAAATACTAAGAAAGAAAAAAAAAGAACAAAAAGACTGTTTTCTATATAGCATCCAGGTTCCCTCTTCTCACAAAGAAAATTTTTTTAATACAGATAAATGAAAATAGGTATTTAAAAATTCACATATTGCAATGATTACTTCACCAGAATGAGCAGGCTTCCAAAAGTATATTTCCAGACTCTTCCATCAGATTTTCCGTGCACATTGGCATTATGTGCAAATCTCCTTTACCTGTTTTCTTCCAATATGGCCCATTTCCAAATTAAATACTGCAAGCTTTAGGCAAGTCAAGGTCATCTTTCTCATTCGTTTACTTCCTCCCCAAGATTGACTTTGCTGGTAGGATTTTTAGTGAACTACTAATAGGCTTTTTATGGCAGTCTTAAGTTGTTTTCATAATTGTATCGGATTGAAATGCTTAGTGACAAGTAAATTATCGGAATATCTGACTGCTAATTTTTAGAGACCCTCACATGATACCAGGAGTGATAAATACTAAGTAAAAACTTAGAGAAAGAATTGTATTTTACCTGGAATCTTAACTGGCTTCTTATTTTATATGAAGTCTTATACAGTTTGTATAAAGAGCAAATTAATATAACAAAATGTATTTGTTAATTTCCTCTTGCAAACCTGAAAACATGAGATATTTTTATATTCTTCCACAATATGCCCCTTTCTGCAAAGGAATCTTTTACCTACATTAGAGAGCACCATAAATTTTTCAAGAGTGTGGACTTGTTTTCTGTTATTTGTTCCAGCTGGAGTCATACTGGTTTAAAATGTCAGGGAACCTGCTATGTGTTAATGGATTTTTATATGGGCATCTGCTAAATGCTTTAAAATTTACACCACCATAATGTATGAGACAGCTGGAATTTCATTAATTGAAATTTATTTACCAAGAAAAAAAAACAACACCATCCTTAATTGGGAGACAAAAGAAAACAAAGATATGATCTATGAGTCAAAGGTGCCACACATCTCAGTGATTTTCCTCTACAGACCTAAATTTATCACAGTGAAAGCAAAGCAAGGACTCACCCTCAGGGGCTTCTTAAAAAGAGCACGACAACTATGATTTGGCTAATTAATTTTCCCTACTTATTTGCAGTTGAGGGAAATAATCTAGTATATAATGTTCAAACCCTTCAACATAAGTTTTTATTTTCTTACTTGGGGCTGTGGTGGTTGCTTGAATTTTAAGGTGGAAAAAGTAATGTCTTGATTACATGAACTATTGTTATTTAAATAGGTGTATTTTAAAAACACACATGACTTAAGTATGATAATAACCACTACAGAGATACATTTATATTCCCTTTCTCACCCAAAGGGGACCAACAAACCTTCTATCTTCGTATCTGGGTAAGTATCACGCTCACCATCAGATCTAGCACGGTTTCTATACGTCAAATAACATCAGGTAAGTCTAACGCACTGCAGAGGGAATTACTTTCTCTGAAGCAAAGATCTGACACCTGTCAGCAAAGGTGAACTGAATGACCACAAATATGTGAAGTGTAACAGTGGTGGAGGAGTATGATGATCTGAAAGGATTCTCTGATCCTTCCCTGCCAGACATGAATAGAGGTGAGTACAGCAGTCATTAAAGGTACTGCAAGAAAAACTTCTGGAGAATGCCTCCATTCCAGTTTCCCTGCCTTGGTGCAGAACTCTTTCTTCATCAGTGTTCATTACTTCGGACAGTGCTTGAGAAAAACTATCCGGATTTGCACTGGGAGTTGGGTGCCAAAAGGTGCCTATGGCCTCAGCTAACGCCATGAGGAGACAAGAAATACGTTTTTCTTTACTGGGTTAGATTGAGTTATAATATAGGGGGGTTTTTTTGAAGCTGCTCATCCAGTAGGAAGCCTGGCTTTGGTTGCTCAATACAGTTGTTCCTCTTGCCCCAACTGCAAGAGAAGTGCTGTGTGGGGCACTGATTTGGAAAGCCCAGACTGGAATCAGAGACCAGACATCAGCACAGGCAGCTTGGCATTGTTGCGAGATGGGTCTGAAAGACTGGCATCAGTTGTAACTCCAAAGAGGTCCTAACAAATAATTTGGTTATATGTGGTAATGGATTATATTATTTTTTAAACTTATACATGGTTCAAAGTGCCAAGAATTATATTGTCCACAGATTATTTCTCTAACATGTTATGAATACTCAAATGGAGTAGGAAAAAATTTAATCCTTTTGTTTTCTGACAATATACATGTTTAGAATCAAGTTACAATTGCCAATATCTGTGAATCAAATACAAAAATCTACCCTATATAAGTACTCCAAAATGGCTATTTAACATACACTGTTTTGGACATGTTCCAACACAAAAGGTGGGCAAATATGACATTAGTAAATTTAATTTCATATAGGGATACTCTTGTACCTACAATTCATTTAAGACTACTTATCAGAAAAGAAAAATGAATAATTTTGAAAATGTATTTGAATATTTGCCTTGTTTCATAATTTATCAGGATTTTGATCCTCTTCCATTTCAGCTCGGATGAATGAATCTTATTATTTCAACAGTAAAGATTTGCTTGCAGTTATATTTCACTGGCCTTTAAACTAACATGCATTCATTCCTGTCCTACAGGCAAAAGTCATTTTTGAATTCCTCAGTCTTTGATGAAGGGAAATTTTGACCTAATTCTCTGCAGCTTTCAAGGCAAAAGACATCAACGATTTTTAAACATGACTTTCAAAATGAAAGTGCCATAAAATGTGCTCCAATACAAATAAACAAATGATAATAAATAAATACATTAAAAGGTGGTGGAAGAAATTATTTTATTTGAAAGTGTAACCAACCACACCCCATAAATGTAATCTTCCATCTACTGTACCAACAATTTAGATACATAGTGACTATACCAATTAAAGCAATTTGAGAATATATCTGTTTTTCTGCATTATATAAGGTGGTACCAGAGTCGTCATGTTTTATTGAGTTAGGCAAAAATTTATAAAATTTATAAAATATAGTCTATCATCCGGTGCTGAAAATAAAATAGCTCCTGTTGACCTGTTGAGCACCCTGTATTTCTTACAATCAGTTTTTGTATGCTCCGGCATGGATTTTAGAAGTGGTTTTATTATAAAAACTCTGTCTTCTTCGACTGCAAAAGTACAAGTTGTACGATTTAGTGCTCAACTCAGAAATGAATCGTGTTTGTATCTGAATTAGTCCAGAAGAAAAATATCATTGGAATTCACAGATGCAGGAGCACAGATTCATATACACTAAATACTCCAGCTACTTAGGCCTCTTTTCTTCATTTATATTCAATGAGTCAAGGCTTACTGAAGATGAGTGTCTCTATTTTTTATGTCCATGCATTCTAGCCACATTAGGTACACAGCAGAGATCAGGTCCTTCCCTAATCACATCCTGCCCAATTTTCAGAAAATGAAACATGAAACATACAAGGTGAACTACACCGATAGGGAGAGTCCGTGTCACTCAGATTGACGAGGCCTACGATCTGCTAAACCGGAATCACATACGTGAGAAAGAAAATTAAAGATGAAAAGCAGAGTCAAGGAAAATGCTCAGTAGAAGCCATGAAAATCTCGCATTTTTTTCTCAGATATTTACTTCCTAGATCACAAAAAAAAATATGTGATGGTGTTTCCCCATATGATCTATGAAAAATAACCATTTTTAAATGTTAATAACAATTCCCGATTTTCTTTTTCCTGATAAATTGTAACTTCTGTTTCTGCAATTATTTTTGCATTCAATTACACACAGACAACACGGGGACCTGGATATTATTTTTGAGTTTGATTCACCTTGTCTTGAGTATTAACATAATAAAATGCTATTAACTAGCTACAGGGCTTTGTGTAAAGGAACACTCTCCAGTATCTAGAAGTAAATAAACCACAATGAAACCTCAAAGAATAAAAATGTAGCCTTGATATTTTCATCCACTACCTATATTGTGCATCCAAATAGGATTTTTTTGTTGTTTCATTAGAAAATAAAAATCCTTTCATATTCATCCTTAAAGTAAAGCATACATTGAATATTCACAATATGTAGGAAACTATATACAGTTACATAGGTGGCCACACCAGCAAATGTAATAATTACACCAGCATTTACTGCAACTACAAGTAGGAAAGAATGGCAGGATATCATTATTTCTTTTTCCCCATGGTGTAAAATGGGTTGTTTCAAACACGGATGTTGAACATATTTAACATGACTTTTTTTTAGCAAGTGAAAGTAAGGCTTTACACAAAATGAATGCAAACAATTTACATACATATAGATGTCCCAAATTTCATGTATTCTTTATAATTCCACTGCATATTAGGCTTTCACTGCTGAGTGAACAAGACTTTGTAATACAGCTGGAAAGTCAACAGAAGAATCATGTTGGCTACAGTCTGCTAGACAAGCCAAGATACCTGTGAGCCAGTTTCTTCTGGAAAAAGAATTGCCAGGTCACTCAGTGATAGACAATGGAGAGCAAAGATAGAGATGGAAAGCTGGAGCTAAACCCTATACCACGTTCTTGTGTGGTGCATGACAGTGGGTAGGAATGTCAAGCTTTCAGCCAGCTAGCCTGCAATAAGTAGAAATGCACTCTTTTGGATGGAGGGAATTGATCACGTTTGCTCTACACCATACAGAACTGGCAATTGAACTGCTGGAAGATATTGTAGTGGGATGTAACCCAGGTTTGGAGCTGGACAGAGATGATGGCAAACAGCACTTCATGCTACCTGGAATTACAGCTTTCAGAAGGTATAGCAGCCTTCTGAACATTTCAGAGATCACTGTTCACCTGACCTGAAAGAAAATAATTCAAGTTTTCATTCACTCATTAGAAATCTTTCCTGAAATCTCTCCTCACACAAAGCTGTCTTTTAGATAAAGTAATATTTTTGAAAAGAAAAACACACCATTTAACCTTAGTAACAAATAAGGAGGAACATTTTGAAGTCATTCAGAAACGTTTCTGATCCTAATGTACATCACAGAATAACACAAACTGATACGCACAAAATAAACAAATATGAACTGTGTGGCATAATACTTAGCTGAGAGGTGACAACCTGTCTACTGAATTTACTCTTAGATTTTTTTGCTAATCTTGTATTTCCAGACAATGCTTTGGCCCTTTTTCATACACACTGCAGATTGGCAGCTGTGACTCAGCTGGACAAAACAGCTCTCATATTTTCTTCTCCTGGGGCACTTCTTCTCCAGAAGCAAACTCATTTAATGTCAACTCAGTTGCCACTGGCAAACTCACCAGCAGTGCAGAAGGATCAAGCTGTGATGTGATGAGATCTAGCACTCCCTGAGCACGTCATTTATTTTTGTGATGAGGCAAAAATAGAGGCTGGACCTACAGTTTACTGTATGTGAAAAGGACATCTAACGCCACTTCACCTGGACATAAATTACATTTACTTTTCAGAGAGTAAACCTCTATGAAAACCTTGCTGTGCGCATTGCATTGTGTTCTGTCAGCTGCATTTCTCAAAGTAAATTTACTTGTTGAAAAGAAACGTCATCAGCAATGGTACCTTAAATATATGTGACTC
Source organism: Columba livia (assembly GCF_036013475.1). Taxonomy (NCBI): domain Eukaryota; kingdom Metazoa; phylum Chordata; class Aves; order Columbiformes; family Columbidae; genus Columba; species Columba livia. Next base: position 8,357,954 of record NC_088607.1, read on the forward strand.
AATACAGACTGCTCTTTTACTACTTTCGTATGATTTCTTATTAAAGGTCCAATTATTAGCCATATTAACAAACCAACCTGCATACCATATTGACACAAACACCTCAAAACAACTTGGTATATCTCTATTTCTGGTAAAACTATACAAATCTTTGATGCAAAAGTTTTCAGACATCAACCAGTCTCCTTAAATATCTGCCACAGAGGTAGTTTTGGAGAGTTGTGTTTAAACCTGATACTGCAGACCATTGTGTTCTGTTAGTCTAAAAGTACCAGTGCATAACACGGAGCTTGGCCACTGTGTTTCTTAATGTAAAATGACATGGAACATTATTTGCCACCTCAGGAAAAGCTGAAACTATGCCCTAAGGCAAAACATCCTGAATTATAATTATTCAATTATGATGTTTAAGATCATCCACTGTTGTATGAGCACTGTGAAAATGAGGCATAATGAAGTGGGTTACACCAGGTCTGACATTTCACTCTTCTTTCTGATCATGCTGACTTTGGGGATTTAGCTCAGCTCTGTTGTATGGTTCTGTGTGGCTTATTATTACTATTTCCATTTTGATATTAAACTAGAAAATGTCTGAATCTGTTATGGAAGTGTTTCATGCTATATTAAAAAAAATATAATAACAATCTACCCAAAAGAACACACCTATACTTAAAAAATGTTTAAAACCTAGGAAGCTAGAGAAATAGAAAAATTATTCATTCATTATTACTGTCAATAAAACCAGCACATACTGATATGTACAAGACTGTCCAGTTTCTTATTATAATGCACTACTGTGTATAAGATCATTGGGAATGCTACCAGGAAAGAGATTATAACCACAAGAACGTTTGTGCGAAACAAAAGCAATAACAAATAAAAACCGGATGGAAAATGTTTACAAGATTCTTTCTCAGCTGCCCAGCTCTCTTGTAGCCCCTTTAAAATGTATTTAATGTTGTGTGTAGCAGAACTCATAAGCAGCAAGAGGCCTTTCAGCTAATTGCTCTTACAAAATGGATTTGGGGAGGGCAAAGTCTCCCCCAGCTGGGGCGAGGACCCGGCTCTGCTGCCCGGGCACAGCGCCGCACGTGTGGGGAGCTCGGGGGGTGCAGGAGCCATCCCCCTGCTGCTCGTTGGAACCCACGCTGTCCCTCCTGTCCTACTCTTCCTGCAGATAATAAAGTAACTTGAGTTTCTGCCATGATGCCTCTTGCCTTTCTCTTCTCCCTCAGGCAGGGCAGACTAGGGATAATTTTGCTCTTCCCTTCAGAAACAGAACCTGCCCTGTGCAGGTTTTCTTTGCTCAGCTTCCTTGGAAACCAGTTGTTGTGAGTTTTCAGCAGCCAAGAAGAGGTGTGAGGAACACCTCTTTCCGTGCTCCTTCACATTGCCTCCTCCCCAATGGCCTCCTAGAGCCACAGTGCAGAGGCAGCAGTGTACAAGGTGACCAAGCTGCCCCCTCAGGGGTGGGAGGGTGTTTGGGTTGGTCCACCAACTACTCCCTCAATTTAGGAATACCGACAAGAAGAGCATCCTTTGTTTGACCCCACTTGGAAGATCTGTGTTGAACAGTGATGATAGTGTACTCAGAGAGAAAAAAAGGGGAGAAGGAGGGGAGAAGGAGGGGAGAAGGAGGGGAGAAGGAGGGGAGAAGGAGGGGAGAAGGAGGGGAGAAGGAGGGGAGAAGGAGGGGAGAAGGAGGGGAGAAGGAGGGGAGAAGGAGGGGAGAAGGAGGGGAGGAAGGAAAAAAATGGGGGGAAAGGGGGGAAAAGGGGAGGGAAAGAAAGAGGAAAAGGCAAAATGTGAAAGAGGAAAAAGGAAAAAAAAAAAAAAAATCAACAAAACAAACAATGGCTTGACTAGCAAAAAGAGAAAAGCTAAAATTTACCATTCTTCTCCTGCAACTATTGTGAGGGGAAAAGGAAAAAAAAAAAAAAAAAAAAGGAACACATTCATAATAATCTTTTCCTCCTCATGGATAATGCTCAAATAGGAAATATACAATATACTGCAAATATACAGATGATTTCTGGAATTATAAGCTTTTCCCAGGACCCATACATAGGCCATGCCACAGCAGTAAATATTGTCCAATCCATACAGATGCACATACAGAGCAGTAGCTCTCCAAAGAAAATAACATTTTAGAAAATTTAATCTGGTTTCTTCTTAGCTGTGGGGCAAAAATTACATGGATTTTATTAGAATGGTGAGATAAATTAAAACTACAATAAATACTAGTAGGTGTCTCTTATTAAAGTAGCACATAAAGGGTGAGGCCAAAAAGGGGGCTAAAAAGCAATTTAGCTGAAGAACAATGATTTCTGGTATTAATTTACTGCTGCAGATACGAGCCTACAACTAGCATGAGCACAGAACATTTCCTATGCAAACAGGCAAGACAAGCTAGTCCTATTTTCCTTGGACCTGTTCAATGAAAGGCAAACATAATATCATGGGATGAGTAAAAATCTACTCACCAGTTTTTATACCCTAATGTTTTAGAAAACTACAAGCATTCAAAATCTAGCACTTATGGTACAGAGAAACCAACTGAGACATGTTCTTAAACATCACACGATACTTCCCTCTGACATTATCCTGTGAAACATTTATTCAGGGTCCGCGGCTTTTGATAACAGCTCAGCATACTGCTGCTGTTCTTCGATTTATTTTTCAAGTTTTTGATCTGCCTGCCGATTATCTCTGAGCCAGTGGTTCAGGATCTTAGTTTTTCCATCCTGCACCTTACCATCAACCAATTCCTTAAAGGAGAGAGGTCTCAGCGGATGATCCCAGATGATCCCACCATCCTAGATGCTTTTAGTAAGACCAAGGCTGCTACAGTAACACAACAAATGGAAGCTGTTGTGTTAGAATGCACTGCTTTCAGGGATGGAAAAATGATTTTGTTTTTATACGCAAGCAAGAAATAAGAATCTCCTAACTTCCACCAGCGCTTTTAACCATAGAATGAAACACAGTGTACTTATTCATGGACTGTGCTATGTGGAGCATCATTAAATGAAAGTGTTGCAAGCAACTTGAATGACTCCTTATTTTGGCATTTGTTATGCAAAAGCAGGGGACTGATTAAATCCCTGACTTTGAGAAAATGATTAATTTGCATCTGCTTTCACTTTGGGAATGTGCACGAACTCTGCCATGAAGAAGGTGTGGATGGCCCCCATGTTAAGGAGGAGTGAGCTGAAAAGAACACAGAAACACTGGAATTCCATTCACATCCTGGTGTTGTGTAAAGAACTAAAATGGCAGTAGCACAGATGGTGTGTCCTTGTACTATCCATTTTGTGAGACAATCAGTATCTTTTTGGAAAGACTTGCAGACTCCAGAGGAATTTGTATGAAGTGCAGCAATTCTAAAGTAATTAGACCAATAAAGGACAAATAATAATCCACAGAGGCAGTCCTCCCTCACGTCTTTGTAACTAAGAAAAAAACAAACAAACAAACGGAACCAATGAAAAAAATCCCACAAAACACACCAACAAAAAACCCTAACATATGAATATGTGTAAAACTAGCATAAAAATCAGCATCAGGACCTCCATATTTTGAAAAGCTAGAGTACTAATGCAATGGCAGGCATCAGAAAAAGGAGTAGACTAAGACTCTAATAATAGATCCGTAATTTTTATTTTGGTAAAACCAAACAATTAAAATTTCATTTGAACTCCACTGTAAAATATCATTTGTTCTTTTTCATTAGCTTTGCCTCAACAGCAGCAGCAGAATGGGAAGCAACATGTGAAGGCAAATTTCAAGAAAGAGAAATTCAATACTTCTAATAAAACCAAAGTAACTACCATTTCACCTAACACGTCTGTTAACAGAGGCAGAGCTCCTCGTCACGGATGTTGACTGCACATAATCTATTCACTTTAAAGCTGAATTAAATTGTATTACTATTTTTATATACAGAATATTGCCTAAAAGCCATGAGCCAGGACTTCTCTGCATTAACTGCTGTGCACACAAAGGAAAGAGGGAGTATATGGTCCAGAGAGTTTATATTATAATTTGTTAATTTTTGATGAAGAGCAAAAGATAATCTGAATGAGGCATACACACATTCAAAAACAGAAAGCATTTAGCTATATAATGCAGCTCCTATTACAATTCTCAGTCTGCCTTCAGAAAACACCATTACCAGATACACCGAACATTGCTATAAACTGACAGTAAAGAGGATAAAATTCTCTTTAGGTATAAATGCCTGCACTACTACTAATGTCAATGGAATCGTGCCCATTTACAAGAGGATTTCAATCCACTGTCAAAAAAAATGGTGGCAGCAGAAAAAAAATACAGCCAAACAAAAACCACACACACAAGCAACAGACTGTAAATTACTGATATCCATTAAAAGAATGCTTTTTTCATATAACTGCAAAACTGCTTTTACTTCAAAATAAAGTAGTAACTACAATTACTGCTAAACTGCTATTTTCTGGACTTAAAGTCTCACTGAAGGTTCTGTGTTGATAAAATCTGTGATGCTTACTCCTCCATCTGTGCTGAACACTGGGGCACTCTAAGAAAGAACAACTGTTTAAAGCATAAGAACGTATTATTTTGTCCTCTGTGAAACTAAAGAAACACAAATAAAGGTATTTAATTACTATAAATTAATAAAATACTTATTTCCCTCATGCACGATATGCATACGTATGCTTACTACAAAGATTTATAACTAGAAATGTTTTAAGCTGCAAATCAAAACATTACTTATGAGTAGAAATACTGAGTCATGTCCCTTTGCCCTACTGAGATCTTTATCTGCTTGCTTTGAAGGACATCTCTAAATTCAAACCACAATAATCTAGCCATATACCAGTCATTTCCTAAGTTACTAAGCACATAATCAGGCAAAAGACATTGTCTCAAGTTCCATATCCCAACACGCTACATTTATATCATGTATTGAAAACACTGAGAACAAAAGGTAGATGTCACTTAATATTGAAGCTTAGCACTTGATAGTAACTATTACCAAATTGTATTTATTGTAATGCCAAAGCTAAACAAGGATTCATCACTATTGAATTTTAAATTTAATACTAGACTTGAACTCTCTTATAAGTCAATAATCAGATTCCCAAATGAATAACTAACGCAGGAAGGCAATTGCAACCACTACAGAAACCTTGTAACTACTGAGATTGTCAAAATTTCAAAATCTGATGAAATATTTTTGAAACCGAATCTGAGTTTTAAAAGTAACTCCATTATTAAATGAAAACGTTGCTGGTCTGGTTCTGCTCCCCCGTGGCAAATAGCAATATTTCTTTCAACTGACTAAAACATATTCTCAAGATGAATTGTAAGAAGTAGTAAGTTGCTTACATGGTCATTATTCCCACTAAGTAATCTCATTTGAGCAAAAGAGGAAAACATTCTATTTTCAAGAACTGCAAAAGTAATAGAAATTTTTAAAACTATGAAAGATAGAATTGGATCTAGTACAAAAATATTATTTTAATAATAAAGCAACCATTCTTTCAGCATGTGCATACGATAGTTTTGAAATTTATCTTTAAAATTACTTTAAGATTTAATAATTATATGTAAGTGAAAATGAATGTGCAGTGTGCTGTGATAATGCCACCACTGGGTGATATCATCTGAGTCTATTATTCAGCAGAGCAGAGAAATATCAAGAAATAATTGGCCTGAAAACTTTCATTTTAATTGCTCTGCACAGTCCTGGAAAGCAAGTTTGATGCCTCTAATATCAAGGAACATATCCAGTTCTGAAAACGAAGCAAAATGGATCAGGCTGGTCATAAAGAAATTGGACATACTGAGCCAGGGTATGCTAAACCACCTTAAAGACAAATGGGAATAATTTAGTATACCAAATGACAATAAAAGAAACAGCTCACATAGTCTTGTTTAGCATTAAAAGAAAATTTAGACTTGGGTTGAATACGGGGGAGTTGTTCAAGGTTGGAATTCAAGGCTGGAGTAAATCAGGGCAGCCATGAGATCTGGGAGAAGCAGCTTGTGGTGAGGAAAAGCACGAGAGACTGGAGACTTTCAGTCTACCCAGCAAAGGATCAGTATTCTGCTGCCTTCTGAACCACAGGAGTGACTACAGATAACTGAATGTGTTGTTATACACAGATGCATCTTTCCTAGTAGTCCCTTCTTTGTCACATTTTTCCCCCATCTCCAATTAACTTTCCACTTTAAAAAACCAACTACAGTTAAAATATGCAAAATCTACATACACACAAGCTTCATTTTATGTTCTTAAAAACATCCTGTGAACTTTCCAAGATACATTTTTAAGTGTCTCTTTAGTCCAAGCTATGGAACAAAACATTTTTCTCCTTTTTTCAGCTGTAATTTTGTAGATATCATCACTGGCCACCTCCCCCAGGATCAGACTGATATAAAGATATACCACAACCTAACTGCAGACTGCTCAAGTTTTAAAATTCTTTGTGTTAGTTCTATCAAACTTCTCATCAAATGTCTAGTCTGTGGGAAGAAAAAAAACTACTTGGCCAATTTTCAGAAGCTTAGTGTCTCTGGGGTAATAAAGAGATGTTTAAGTCAATCAGTTCAATAATAAAGAGCTAGCATCAATGAGAACTTCAAGAGTGACTCTTGTCTCTTCATTATAAATACCAGATCTGTCTAGAGACATAATTTTATTTCATTATATGTTGTTTGCTATGTCAGAATAAAAGCATTAGCTTCAAAATTCTAAATGTGGGACTGAGTGATTAATAAATGTGCTTTAGGTTTCACTGTGTGAAAAGTATTGTTGCAATTGTTTTTTCATCTCAGAGTGCCTGTTGTGTGAAAGCTTGTTTTGTGTGTCTAGAACCACTTATACAAAATGCATTTTTAACTACCACAGTTGATCATAAAGGGAAAGAGGGAGAAATAAAATGATACATTATGCAGACAACTTAGAGATTTCTTTTTCTTAATACAAAAGAGAACAATGTTTCTTTGCTCACTCACTGGATTCTACAGAATGGCATACAGTTGATTTGAGAAACTTAATTTTAGACTAGTAACCATTTCACATTCTAAATGAAAGGACAGGTATTTTTTTAAGCCTACTGGACAAAATATATTGGTTTTGACGCCTTGGAAAAGTGGATCCTGCCAGGAACACCAGATAACATCTGGGGTTAACTGCCAAATACAATGCAACGCTTATTAGTATCCAACTCAAAATCTCATCCCCTGTCCCGGGCCACATTATTCATTTGCTTAAGCCAAACAGGCTCTTCATCAGCTTCTGTCTTGCCTTATGTTCTCATTTCCCTGGAAATGTGTGGTAATGAAGGTCCTTCTAACAGATGTTCCTTTAGACTCATTAACTTCTGAATCTTGTCGTTCATTTTATCCACCAAAAGTTGCTTTATTACAACAAACAACTATGGGAAAATAGAAAATAACAAAGAGCTTTCATCGTGACACTTAAGATACCAATACCGAGTGAATGTGTGCAGATGCTAATAATTATAAAGTATGATAATTAGAGATTGTCTTAAGCGATGAGGGAGTTCCCCACTCCCCACGTCCCAAGAGACAAAGATATCCCGTGTGACTTCAAGCAAAACACCATAAATCCTTGCTTACCAAAGATTCAAATAGCAACTGTTCTGGTTACTTACAATAACTAAAGGCGCCAAGCACTTTGATCCTACTTGCCGGAGGGAAAGTTATTTAGTGAGTTAAAATAACACTATAGGACTATACAAATAGTACTATAGCAACCAGCGTCAAGGGAAACATTGAAGTCTTGATGATTTCATGAAAAATGCATGAAATAAAGCCCTAAGAAGAAAGAAACACAACTATGCACAGGATTTACTTTATGATACATAGAAAATGATAAATGGAAGACTTTAGATAATATAGATAAAATTATTATAATGTTTTGCTTCTGTGGCAGACCAATTAATTTAGATTTAGCTGTTGAATTACTATATGAATTTCTGGTACTGAGGGACAGTACACTTCATTTAAAAAAAAAGTAACATCACTGTAAGGTTATGTCACTACTCTTCATTATCACGTGCAAACTCTAAACAGTTCAGTGTTAATAAAAATCCTGTCAACTTTCTAATATTTTAACAGAATAAATGAGGTTTAAGGAAATGTAAAATATCTTCCTAGCATAAAGACCTCTAAAATCACATTTGTACTATTAAATCTCAGATTAAAAAAAAACACGCGATTTTATTTGAAGAGAGACAGCACATGAAGCCAATACTTACATCAAAAAAACAACAAACAACACAAACCCTACAATGGTATATTTTCTGACTAAGCTATGTAGTAGATTTGAAAAAGTTATTACTTGAAAAACAAAAAAAGTTTTAAAATGCAATATGCCAACAGATGAAATGCAGCTACAAAAGTAATATTTGTAAATTGCTTCAGCTCTTCTCATTAAAATCAACACTAGTCACAGTTTAAAGGTTCTAGTTCTGAAAGCACATACTGTCAACCAGTATTCTTGGGATTGTGCTCCGTAAGAGACTTTGATGAGACGGGAAGAACAGTGTCAGGCTATATCAGCAAAGATAAGCTATGACCTCTGGTGAAACTATTCCATGGACTTTTGAATTGATTGTGAGTCTGAGATTTTACCTGGAAACTTAGAACAAAATAAAAAAAGTCTTTTCAGCATGTGATTTTAGTAACTTCCTTTTCTACCATGTGCTTTGGTTTTATTTACTATCTGGAATATCTTCCAACTGTAGGTACCTGATAGTTTTCTAATAGTTTAATATGACAAATGTGAAAATCCATCCTTAAGCTCAGAAGAAGCTACAGCATACACTTGGTGCACCAGTGGGACTATTGCATTTCTTTCAGAAGCAAATGAAAGTCTGTTGAAAGTAAGAAACAGTTTTATAGATATTTGATAATTATGAGTAAAAGTGGAAAATACCATGTAGGCAAACGTCTGTGATGCATTTTGGAGTCATACAGTCACTTCTGTATGCTGATGTCTTACTAAACAATCAGCTTACAGTTTGATTTACGCATTTACATCAGCTGAGCATTCTTGCAATGAACAAGGCAGTACTGAATTATCCCGTTACTAAGAATCACATGCAGTAGCATTTCTCACTTGACTGAGGTAGAAGGAGATTGTGAGGCAGTTCCTTTCCTTTGTAACATACACACTCATCATACAAAAATCCAAACTCTTATATCTTGTTTGATCATCAGATAGCTGGTAAGACCATTTGGCAGAGTTAAGATAAGCAAGACAAATGAGTACTGTGTCCTAGGGGTAACTCATACTCTCTCAAGAGATCAAGTTCATGGAATTACAAAAATGTTATGCCTGCCAATGACACTATTGTATGTGAACAGTGAAAGACTGAAATAACCCATTCTTTCACTATTCCTGCAAAATATCTGACAGTTGCATTGACTACACAAATGCGTACTTGGTCATATACAGCTGGGTTTATTTTTTTGTTATTATTTTGCAGGGAGAGTATAAGGATGACTTATTTCTAAGTATTTTGTCCCACCTTCATTTCAATTAAAATACAACAAGGCATTCACTTTTCCTAGCCAAGAAAAAGATCTTCAATCATTAAAAATCTAACAGATCTCGCTTTAAGGACATTCTCATAAAATTTAGTCTATTTTCCTTAAGTCAACATATAATAATTACTTATAGTTATTTCCTCCTAGAATCATTCCAAGCAATGCTCTGCCTTTCTTCATGAGTTGAAGGGTATGAAAACAAGGAACTAGGAAATCAAACACTCTATAGTATGTGGAAATTAGATAACTACTTGAGCTTCTACTTAACAGTATTCACTATGTATCACTTGCTATAACTAGAGCCTGATTTTCAAAGACGGACTTCTGCTCCCATTCTAAAACCTTAATTCACTTCAACATGCACTACAGACATTCTGCATTTTGCAGTCTCGAACTTTCAGCTCCAGCATCCCACCTTCCCACCTGCATCTCATGTCATGATTATGAATTTTTGATTTTTTTTTTTTCCAAGAAACATAACTGACTATCTTTACAAATGAATATTCATATCCACAGCCATACACAATGCTTCCGAATACACGGGCAAAGTAGAGAAATGAAGTTGTATCAGGAAATAAAGAAAATACAATCAGACAAAATTACTACCAATTTGACTCAATTAATATACAGAAAATGTTTTTCTTGGTGCCGCTTATGGACAGTTGCTACAAAATAACTTTCCAGTTAGGAACCAAACTTTTAGGAATTATTTTGTGAGTGAAAACAATGGAAACATACTAGCCGGACTGCAACCTTGAATATAAAATGTTCACAAACTACAACATCCCTAGCAAGGCACTGTGTTGTAAATGGCAGCACCCAGTTAATGGTAACATCTTCGAGTAGCATTTACAAGCCCCAAATTTATTCTCTCATCACTAGGTGTCTTACAAAGGGAAGAGCGAGCTTGCAATATAGGCATAAATCAAAGAGAACAGGTGAACAGGCCCTGGTGAGACCACATCTGGAATATTGTGTCCAGTTCTGGGCCCCTCAGTTCAAGAAGGGCAGGGAACTGCTGGAGAGAGTCCAGCGTAGGGCAACGAAGATGATTAAGGGAGTGAAGCATCTCCCTTATGAAGGAAGGCTGAGGGAGTTGGGTCTCTTTAGTATGGAGAAGAGGAGACTGAGGAGTGACATTAATGTTTATAAATATATAAAGGGTGAGTGCCACAAGGATGGAGCCAGTCTCTTCTCGGTGGCAATGATAGGACAAGGGGTAATGGGATCAAGCTGGAACACAAGAGGTACCACTTAAATTTGAGAAAAAACTTCTTCTCAGTGAGGGTGACAGAGCACTGGAACAGGCTGCCCAGGGAGGTTGTGGAGTCTCCTTCTCTGGAGACATTCAAAACCCACCTGGACATGTTCCTGTGCGACCTCACCTGGGCGTTCCTGCTCCAGCAGGGGGATTGGACTAGATGAGCTTTTGAGGTCCCTTCCAATCCCAAACATACTGTGATACTGTGAATAGCACAGGATCAAAAGTAGGTCAGTCGTGGTTGGTAAATGGACAGCAGGTTGGCAGTTTTACCAGAACTGAGTCATGAAGGAATCAAAGTAAAGCAGAGCTGAAAAAGTATATATAATATAGAACAACAATGTGACCAAGGAGTTGTTCAATAGAGACTCCTTCTTATGGTAGGATAATTGTAGAGACTAAGAAAACACAATAAATGTACATAAATATATGGAATTCTTATTCTACTCAAAATTTCCTACTCTTTGCTTAAATGTAAGGGTCGCTGATCAGTCCCCAGTCTTACACATACGCAAAATAACAATTTAAAACAGCAAGACTACTATTCAGTATGTATATTGGTACACAAAAAGGAAAAGAAAAGCAGCTGTCTACATTTTTTCACTTTAGCATCATCTTTTCATGCTGTGTTACATATAGGCCAAATTTGTGTGTTAAATTTCATTTTCATGGATAAATGCGTAATACAAATCATTGGGCTGTTATCTTCACTGCCTTAAAAAAACCCAAAACATAACTTGCTGATGGGCCAAAAAAAAATGTAAGACTTTGTTAAAAATCAGGCTGTGAAAAATCACAGAAATTTCCTTTTGAGCACACTGTATTTTGTAGCAGTAGGTACTATGTTTGGTAAAATTCCAGAAACTTAGTCCATCTGCGTAATTTCTTTTCCCAGTTACAGACTGCTTAAATAGAAATATACATTCTAGCTTCCAAAACAAAAAGGCAGAGATTTTCTCAACTAGCCTATTAAGCCAAAAACCTTGTAGAAGAATTTATCCAAGGAAGTCATTTTAATTACAAAAGCAACCTTACAGACCAGTTCAGGTATTTTAAGGGCTAATTTTGAACTATTTCTGATACTTGCATAAAACCAAAAAGATTTCAGTAATTAATGATTGCTATGCCAAGGGAGAAATGATTTCAGATTAAGGTCATTCTATTTATTAAACAAATCATTTGCACTGTATTGACCAAAAAAAAATGGCGGCTTTTGCTGCAACTAATTTTCTTACTGTTTTAAAACTGGCTGCTAAACAGGTAGGGCAGTAATGGGATTAAACTCTGCTTGGCTATCCCTAATCACAGCTAAATCTTACTCCCCACTCATCTACTTGTCATGGGTGCACACATATTAATCTCTCAGATTAGTTGTCTGAGGAGTCTAGGTGCCTAATTTCAGAAAATTAGGATCATACTGTTAGAGGTTGGTACATAATCTGTGATATCACATTGCCTGATATAGGCAGAAGCCAAAGCACCACAGTGCTGGCCCTGGGATAATTGCAATCAACACTAAAGATTCTAAGAATAAAATAGAAAAAATAATAGAAATCAACATGAATACAAGTTAAAACATATTCCAAAAAGTATATTATCTCACAGTGTGCCATACCAGCAAGTAGCAGCACATTATGTGACGTGTTATAGTGATATTAAGTGCTACCAAGTCCTTTTATCAAATAATATTGCTACAAGTTTACAAGATAAATCACAAAAATTAAGCATTAAAATTAACATATCAAATCATACATATTTGAAAATAAAGTTTAATAATTTTATAAAGTAAATATTTAGTAAATATTTACTTGGGTAAAACTAATTGTTGACTAATGCTAAAGAAAATATTAATGACATCTTTCAAACCAGGTGGCTGAACTCCAAGACCATTACAGAAACGTAGGTTACTTAAAATGAAAGATGATAGTATTAAAAGTATACATGAAGACAATTCCATTAGCTTCAAAGAAGTAACTTCTGATGTACTTTGCTGTCTGACCTGATAAATCTGTGGTGTGTCAGTTTTCATTCAACAGTTAATATTTGACTACATTAAATTAAATTGCAGGATCATAATGCACTTGCAGATATTCTGTCTTAAAGCTATATCTTTCATGACAGTGAAAGCAAACAATTATTTGTTTATAGTTCAATCTCTACTTTGTATATGCTCTGTATAATGCCAGTTCCTTATGAAACACAGTGCGGATGGCAGCGAAACAGATCTTCCCCTTTTCTGATCAATTCCATGAGTTGAAGACCCTATGATAAAACAATGTCACTCCTGAACATACAGCTACTTCAAATATTTCTTCAAATATCTGTATATTATATAAAGCAGATAGGAATTAGGTGGCAGCTGTTACAAAAAGTAGGTCTTCTACTATCTTTAGCATTGTTCTTTGCCACGTATAGGCAAGATCCATTGATGTAACCACTGGTTTGTAGGAACTGGGAATGAAAATGTTTATCCTCACAGTAACTGGGTTCCATGCTGCAGAGCACACCTTCAGTGCAGTAAAGAGCTTGTACTGAAGTCTTTAAGTCCATGCAAGTTTAGGTTATATGCATCTTAAGCCTGAAACAATGTTCTATGTTTGACACTGTTTTTATCCCATGAACTGGGATCTGTACTTTAGAAATGGGAGGGGAAAATTTAAAAAAAAAGAGAGAAAAAAAATCTTTTCTTAATAGCATCCCAGGTGGATTAAGGAAAGGAAGAGAACAAGACACTGCCTGAAAGAAAAAATAACAACATAACAACATAATATGACCCAGTAATCCATTCTCATTGCTGACTTTGTAAAATGAGACGAGTAATTTGGCCATAAGTACATGAAGAGATTTTGGGCGTGATGCTATTGTAACTGAAGTGTATATTTAGAGATATTCTGCTTAAACAGAATACCTTCTAGAGAAAAAAGGTTCCAGTTGGGAAATGTTTATTCCGTGTAACTTTGCATAATCACCAAAAATCATGGAACAGATTACCTGTATAGTTTTGGATGATCTTTACTTTCTGTGAGGTGTTGGCTTGAACTATCGACTATAAATCTAGATGCCTCCCAGCTATTCTGTTGCTAGGGCAAAGTGAAAAAAAAAACAACCTTAAATCTGTAAATTTTTTTTTTCTTTTAGTAAAATATAAACCAACAAAGACCCTGAATAAAACAAAACAAAAGAACAAACCACAAAAAGCCAACAACAACTGGGTCTGTTACAAACTTCTTTTCTGAAGGAAGTGAAGGAAGAGAAGCAGCTTTATCTTCATAAGAGAGAGAAGAGACAGATGATTTATGTCTCAGATCATTGTTCTTCCACTGAGATTGTTCACTTGCCACAACAAAGATGAAGTGCAACCAGTTGGATCAGCAGTCTGCAAAGATCTGTGTAGGTAACAGGATTTAATCATGTAAGACTATTAAGGACCACTGCAGCCCCTGCACTTCTGCAAAAAAATAACTGAAAAGCCAAGGGACTGGCCAAAGACCCAATGTCAGACAACATCCCTAACATGCCTGACTCTGCAGCAGGACCCAAGTGCTCTCTGTGGTTTCATGAAGAACAGCACATAAGGTCACTGCAATAATCAAACTAGCAGGTACATAAACTTGGGTTAGTGCGACAAAGTACAAATAGCAGTGTAAAAACTTTCAGACACCTATCCAGATGCATGTCCACCAAGCCCATTAGATCTCTATGAACAAATGGAACCTTTGGTGAAGCTCCCTACAGGTAAGGACAAATCTCAAGTTCCCAAATGAGCCAGCTTATTGTCACCCAAATCCAATTTCACAGAAACTCTGTGAAGGCGGAGACAAAGGAGACCTTTCACTGATAATATTTAATGAAAATAAATCACAGAGCCCTGCGTCATCAGCATATTGACGGCACAGAAGTCTACACTGTGTGCTCCCTTTCCTGGTGACATCATATTTTGTCTACGATAGGTTCCACTGGACCCTTGTGAAAAATCAATCTTTGGAGTGCAAGAAATCCTTCCAAAATTACCCTTAAAATCTCAAAGAGAAACTAAGGATATCTATTTAAAGAAAACAATGTAACCCAGACTGGACCATGGCCAGATAGTGGGAAGAATAAATATTACGGTTATGTCTAGTGAATGGGTCACTGCTTCAGAACAGCGAGATCTAGATTCATGACCCTGTTCTTCTAAGGACATGTGGTATAGAATCATTGATTATAAAAAACCACAGTGAAAGAGACTTCATAAAATACTGTTCTCTGGATTCTCTAAAGCCAGATAGCACTTTGAATTCCAGGGCTCAGAAGTTAACGTAGGACTCTAAGGAAACATTGCTCAAACCAAGCAGAGTGGAAAAGTACTTCATGCCTTTCACAGACCTCATTCATCAATATAGATCTTGTTTTCTGCCCCCCACCCCACCCACCACTTTATTTTTGAATCATGATCAGTTTGATATCCACTGCAGCCAGACATCAATATATATTTCTCTAGTTTTCCAAGAGTATTTTGCAATGTAGCTGCTGCCTCCTCCAACTTTGACAGTTTTCTGAAGACAATATACTCCATATCTATTGCGTCCCCCATATCCACAATGTCTCTTAACCTCTTACAGGAGATTAACAGTTTAATATGACCATGGGTCCAGTAGGACTTTTGTCTAGAAGAAGGTCAATACTTAAACACTTTTGAGAACTTCAGTCTTTCCAAATCTCAGTTTTCCATTTATATGTATAGCAATACTTTCCAAAAGGTTTTTGAGGTTACAACCATTTAATATTATCAAGTGTTCACGTAATATAGTAATGGAAAAACATTTTAAAGGTATAACCAAGCAATATAGACAATAATATAAAAAACTGCTGCCAGGTAAGTTTCTGAAAACAACCCTTATACTCATCCAAATATAAACAATGCTTTATTCAGACATGAATCAAATAAGTAACTGTCAGAACATTAAACTATGCTTGGACATAATGATTTTAAAATACTCCATAATCCTTGATTTTTTAAAAAAAAAAAAAACAGACTTTCATATAAAATGTGACATTCGCTCTGAAAAAGAGTACAGGTACCCTATCTACTTCTTCCTCATGTTCCTGAGAAGTGGGCAGCCCGTGAAGAGGACAGTGCTTTCCCACCACTCCCTAAAGCCATCAAATGGGTAAAAAAGAGACAGAAATAGCATGAACAAATATGAAATAAAAACTCAACAGCTGCATAATAAGTTATACATCTTGCATATATATATATATAAAAAATACAAATGAGCAGGTGAAATTGGATTAGATCTTAAGGAAATAGATGATGAGGTTACCTCACAACCAGATGGCCTATACTCCATTGCCAGAAATGGGAGATAGAGAGTTTTTGCAGAAATCCTCATATTAATGATAAAATTCTACTTTATGAAGAGAATGTTTGGGGTCTCCAGTGCCTATGGCTACAACTTCTAAAGCATAATGCAAAAACTTCAGATATGGATCACATGGTCCAATGATCAACTTCCTTATTCATGATTAATCTATTTACGTGATAGGTTAAAGACTGAGTGAAAAGTACATATCTTTAAATGTTTAATTACAATACTTGAAGGAATTTTTTGGATATTTATATAAAGCGATTATTCATTATCATAGTTATCATCATCAATTTCCTCATAAGTCTTAAAACAAATATAAGTAACATTAAAAAGCCACATAATTCATTTTCAAACTCAGCAGCAAAGCTCTTTCTTTATTCATGGAAAATGTAATTGTATCATTTCTCATTCTTGTTTAAATGGAAAACTTATGCTATTCTTTTTTAAAGGAAATTACTTTTAGAAGTGTCAGTACTTACTGCATGCTGACAAACCTTTGAAATAATAGTGCAAAAGTATTTTTGTATAGTATGATTTGATTTTAAACAACTGACGGTGTTTCCATTGATATTTAAGATTAACCAGAAGTCCCTGACACTGATGACTAAGAAAGCAAATGTAACAGTTTGCCTAAACACTAGAGCAGGGTAATCTTCAAAGTTCATTTCAGTATTACAGATACATAAACCAGGTTGGTTTTCTTTATACATTGTTATTAAAAACAAACAAACAAACAAACAGCAACCACAAAACACCAACAAAACCGCAGGTGAATCTGTTTCAGGGAATGTTGCAGTTACGTGCAGTCACATAGCTTTCCCAGAGAAAATCTGAAGTCCTTATTCAATTTGATTAGTCCTCACCCTTGTAAACCTCCCTGTGTATGCCACTGCAACCTCAGGATTTCAAATTCTATTTGTAAGTAAGCAGCTACTATAAAAGAATTTATGCTTTCTGTAAACCACACCATCTGTCGCTAAGGGCGAGAAAAGGTAGGATGCCTATTGGTGCAGACTACGTAACTGAAAACCTGAAACTGAAGGTTTGGGTTTCTTTTTAAATATCGTGCTTCACTATTTGCACTGAATACGACTTCATTTTTCCAAAGTCATCACTATTCATTTCTTATTGTATTTACATCATCATATTTCCTACAAACATTAGGAAATACATTCAGTTCTAGTGCAGCTGTAACAGAAAAACGTGGAGAGTCAGCAATAAGAGGACAGGGAAAAGGCTGTGCTGTTCCATACAGTTTACTCAAACTAAGTGAAGTCAATGCACTCCACTCATGTCACAGAAAGGATACAGGCCAGAAGGAATAAGGGCTGTCTGCAAATAATCATCTTTTTCTGTCAACTGGAAACTAGATGTTAACCTAAAATGTCACATGACATACTGTCATGTTCAAAAGTAACTCAACTTCTTCAATTTCTGTTTAACTGAATTGTTGCAACATATGACAGCTAACTACACCAGGCTTATGCATGTTTATGAATTTAGCATAGAACCTTCTTTAAAAAAAACCATATTTAGTTCCAATATTCCTCTTTAAGTCATTCCAATTTATATCTATGAACCTAGTATCTCTCCCAGCCGATTAAGGTGTTTGTCATCCTTTCCTTCTATTTGATCCAATTAACATTTATCCTCAGTGAGAAATGTTAACAAGACAGGCTCAGAGGGTATGGTGCTCCAGAACAGAGGGTATGGTGCTTAGGAACCAGGGCACACTTAAGAAATTGAAAGTTTTATTTCTATCCCACTGCTCTAGATAAATCAAAGGAATAATTCTAATTGTGTTTCCAATCCCACATGCACGTGAGTGCCTTAACAATTGAACCAGGCACATCATTTGGATGAAAGCTTGTCCTCCACTGGTCTATGAATGGCATCTAAGTCTAAGATTATAATCTTTCATTTCCAAGTTTTCTTTGCTCTTGTTAAAAGTACATGTTACGTTAAACTTAGCATTTAATCTCTCCTGATATTTTATAAAAGTGAGAATCCTAGAGAAAAAAAAATCACTTGGGTTGACCCAAAAAAATTTCTGCTCCATTTCTAGGACTATCAGTAAACAACAACAAAATTAACAATTTCAGTATTTCACAAAACTGTAGTTAAAAAGGACTGGAAAGATTAGTTCATCTGACAGAGTTGTGGCTTTGCAAACACCACCAATAACACAGATTAAAATGCAACCACAGAACAGTGTGAGCACATTTAATAACTCACAAAATTCTGTTTCTTACTCACGTGGTCATCAGCTTTTACCTCGACCACTGCAGCCCTCTCACCAGCCTTGCCAAATGCAATCCTGGCCCACTTATGGCTATTCACAGCATTTCTAGAGAGATCATTATCTTGTCATCACTTTGATCATATCATCCCTTGCTTAACATCCTTTCCCTGGCTCCTTGGTTTCCCTATCATATCATGTATCTTTTACTTCAAAACTCTTTGCAATTTATTATCTCCTATCTAGCACTTCTCATATGCTATCTTTGCAGCTCCTGAATCATTAATCTTCCATTTTTACCTTCTCCTACACCCACCCTTAGGCTACCCAAAAACTTAGGCCGTAGTGAGTCTTCCCATCAGTCCTTAAAATCCAGTTCTAACACTACGTTGCCAGAAAACTGGGCTAAACTAGGCCACTGAGCTGAATGGGTAGTATGGGCTTTCACAGCATCACACTCTCATCCGATCAACCATCTCTGAGTGTGTTTCCATCTGCTTTGTTTTTTGTTTACTTAAGAAGTCCAAAAACTACTCAGTTTAAAAGCTCTGCCAGACACAAACCAAGTTAATGCTGCAGATTCCTATTTAAAATAACCTAACACAGTGAGTGTTGACCACTCAGGAATCCTAAGATACTAAGATACTAAGACTTCTTTGACCCTGGAACCTCCCCAGTCTTTAAATTCCTTTAGTATCTTAAATTCACTGGCATGATGCAAGAATCAGCACAAAATGTATGAAGGTTGGAATGCTTATGCAGAGATTATTCTGAATTTTGTTTTTATTTTAGTGTGATGTCTGTACGTTAGCTCTGATGAATTTACCATGAAGAATTAATGATTTTATGCAACAATAGTAAATTACAAGCAAGCTGAAACACAAAGTGAAAGCACTTATTTTCTAGTACCTGTAATTGTACTAAAGGGCAGGACTTCCAGTCCACTAAGAGAAATTCATTTAGACACGTTGCAACCACAAGTTCCCATGACAGAACCTGCCCTTTAATAAAATCAAGTTATTCATTTTAAATGTTATTGGCATTTTATAGGCTGATAAAAGGAACAGAGCTCAGAATGTTTATATTGCTCTGAGTCTCCCTGATTGTGTCTTATTCTGATAACCACCTGTCTGATGAGGCCTGGACGGGGTATGCATCTTCTGCAAATAATTCAATAGGAAACACACATGTTACTGTTGTATTAAAAACAGAATGTGTACTGGGACCTCAGATTATTGGTCAGTGCAGGAATTTTCCAGGCATCTGGTCTGTAGCTCACATTGCATGCAGTGAATTATATCCCAGTAATTGAGAATGATGAATGATTTGACCCTCTTAAATATATAATGAGAGAAAAAACAGCACAGTGAGAGCCAAGATTTAGGCAATTTTAGCCTCCAGGAAAAAACAGTTGTAACCCAACACCACCTACAAATCTCAGCAGATGCTTTGGTTGGGTACTATGTCATGTACCTTGGGTAATACATCTTGCATTGTGGGCAAGAAGAAACACTAATATTGATCTTCCGCACCATGAAAAAACATATGTAATGTCAAAGAATGTAGAGGTTTACACAATAAGGTTAAAAAACCCCAAACAAACACTTAATCTTTTACTTGGGAATTCTTTTTCTGCACAGGAGTTTTGTAAATCCCTATAGATGGCAGGAGCATTAAAGTAAGGGTTACAAAAGACTGCTAAATTACTCTGATACAAATTAATGTCACAATGGCAAATTAATACCTCTTTCTGCACATATCTCTGTAATACTATGGTGACTTTACAAAAATACAAAGTTAGCAGGCATATCCTGAAGTTAAAAAGCATCAAAATTCATAATTTCATGTTGGCATTTCACACTGGGAAAACCTGCTGCGGCAAGAGACCATCCAGGGCCAATCTCTCATTCATACAGATACTGAAGTCAGAGGTCAGCTCACTTCTGTTACGATTTGTGTCTCTTCCCAGCTGACCACCCTCCTTCCCGCTGCACCGAGTGGAAACAGCAAAATGCAGAAACTCTACTGAGGCTTTGAAAAAGACACTGTCTACACAGCAGCAGAATTAAGTACAGTGACTACAAGGCAGCTATGGAACTTACAGGCATTGCCCTTGATTTATTAATTTGCAACACTACATAGAAGAGAGGGAAGAGAAGTGAAGGAAGTTCATATACTGTCCTAAAATTTTTATTTAAAAATAACAGGCAATATTGTTGGGGGAGATTTTGTTTATATAGTGAGTGAGGGAAGTGAAAAGCAGATAAATGATGAATTGATAAAAAGAAGAAAGCTAAAAGTGAAAAGAGTTGAAAGCACCTTGGTATTCTTGCTTCTTTTACTTATTTTGCTTATGTAGGCAACCACGTGCTCAAAGCAGTTACTGGTCAGCTTAACGGGTTGTTAAAGAAATTCTGGGATCTCTTTCATCTGTGGTTCAGACATGAATGTTTAACACTGTACAAGATGAGCATGTGAACAGTCTGTATTTCTGTTCTGGCACACAGACTAGATTTAAATATGAAAGGGGAGATCTCCTGCAGCTGACAGAAGTGCTCACTGACTCCACCACTGCTGCAGAGATGTTACCACCAGCTCCAGGGTCCCATTTTCAGAGCAGCAATTCAGATAATGCATATTTATAACGTTTTTTACAGCCGAATGTGTTAACAAATCACAAAGCACTTGAATTACACAGGAAGTAGCAAAAACCAATCGGGTAGAGCCTTAATTTGATACATCTGTATTGTGTGATGGGCTCCATTGTATGGATTCCATTCTGCTCCATGGCAGAGTGTGCACTGAAAACCTACATTTCTGCTCTGAAAGACAGCAGCTGCTTCCCTTCTTCCATAGCATCTGAAGAGAGTTTGACACTCAGAGTACTCCCAAGCCAAGAACACGTATCTCTGACTGAGGCTGAGGGAGAGAGTATTCTATTCCTCCAAGTACTCAGACTCTATCTGCTGCTCGGGAAAACTACATGTGGCAAACAAAGGAGGATTTGCCAAGGAAAGACATTGAGCTGTTAAACACGTACTCCAATAGAAAAAGACAACACAACACGTTAAGAGTATTTCTGAACATTGTAATAGATTTGTGAAACGTTATATAGGACACCCATATTTTCAACACTGGGAGGCAATTTCCACAACTGAAGTGACAGTTTTCTTCCAGAGCATTATCTACTGTGCTAATAAAATCAGAACACACACACACAAAAATAAAAAAAAAAAGGAAATTCATCTTCTCTAAAACTATTCTTATTCAACAAGCTCTTATTATCCATTGTTGTGGTAAGCTTTTTCTCATAAATTCTAATTATTAGTTGATTTACCTTTTCTTTATAGTGCATTTTACCTAAGTCTACTGCAGTACTGAGCTATTAGTGAGACAAAAATACATTTCACTTTTCATTTTCTATATGAGATTTTTTTTTTCTGATTTTGAACCTTTGCATCAATACCTTTCTTGTTTATCCATTGACCAACTTCCTACACAAACATCTCAGTTCTTTCTTCCCAGCTACCCCTGACACATGTATCTGTAAAACATATTCAATATGTTCTTTCATGTTGGTTTTAGGACTGTAAACTCTTCTCCATTTCCCAAAACCCATCTTGCAATGATTATAGAAAAATGGTGAAAACAATGGTTTGGAAAGACAGAAAAGAAATACAATAAATATTTTATGTACACTTCCAGAACAAAATTACACATTAGTAAAGTATCATATACCATTCTTCCACTTATTCCCTCTTATATTTTAGAACATGTATGTTTATGTGTTGCTATACAGAACCTGATGCCATGGAACTTTCAAAGAATAAGTGGGATAGTTATTTACTAGTATAACACAAACAATGTTGATGAAAACCTGCCTGGACGCATTCTTGTGCAATCTACTCTAGGTGAACATGCTTTAGCAGGTGGCTTGGACTAGATCATCTCCATAGGTCCTTTCCAACACCAACCATTCTGTGATTCTGTGTGAATGCTTAAAACAAAACATTTAGTTTTCTATAAATGCTGTTTTTACATTCATTTTCCAAAATTTCATATCTCCCAGTATTGAACTTAACCCTTTCAGAAACTAGCACTCCTGAGATATTATTTCCAAAAGGTAGCCACATAATATCCCCATAATAAGAGTGCTACTATGCTTTCATCACATTATTTTGTCTAGTGTAAATATACCCTATTATAAGCACAAAAGCAATATTGACTACATGAGAAAAATAAGTCAGATGCTAACAAACACCACCAAACAAAAGCCAAAACAAAACCAACCACCTGGTAATTTACCCATTTGTGCATTTTACCCAGAAGATTTTGTAATTCATAAATGAATGAGAAGCTACCAGAGTTCTCTTTTCTAAAGGCTTTTATGTTAATTGAGTTTGCTCTAAACATTTTCATATATCACATCAAGTATTCGATGAGGTGCCAAAGCACTTTGTTAACAAACTTATTTCCCAGATGTGGCTAAAGCAGGGACAGAAGGCTTGAATGTTCCAACATACCTAACAATTCAATTACAGTTATCTTATGGTGCCATCACATATTTTTCTTCAACAATCAAACAACCTCAGCTGGAAACTCCAAGCAATAACATAAATAAAGGACCATCTGGCAAGAATAATTAAGGAAGGCTGGAAATAAAACATTAATTAGTGCAGTAGTTCAAACGACCTTCAAAGGCCTTATTATGAAATTATATCCAAAACAGATAATCATTTATTTCATGTTACAGTTATATTTAACTAAGCATGAATAAATAATAATATCATTTTAGGATGCTATTACACTGTTATTGACTCGAACTGATTTTGAAACTGTCTTATTTTTCTATAACAATAAAATTAGAATGGAAAACAACCTACATCAGTTTAGAATGGCAGCCTTGGTTTTCCCCTGTTTCACATCAATGAGTCAGATGAATCAACCTTGCCTCAAAATTTAGATACTAGAAAGGAATAGAATGGTTTGCCAGGACAATATGCATGCAACTAATTGCTTCTAAATCATTTACATTTGTTTTCTCATTTTTGGAAGGAAAAGAATGGAAGTCTAGAATTACTTGCTTTCTGATCTATGAAATGAAATGCCAAATACTAAGGTTTATTAAAATCTCTTCTGTACAGAAATATACAGTGCTATCACAAACTCGGGGAAGATTTCTTCGCATGACTTTCAAATCTTTGTTACTTTTACCGATGATATTAAATTAGTTGCAATTAAAAGAAATCAATGCATTTCAACATAATCCGCAGATAGGTAATGGTGGTCTCAAATGCCTTCATTATCTCCAAACCAATACAATGGGAAAAAGTTTCCTTGAAAATATAATATAATGAGGTTGTTCAAAAAGGGAAGGAAAAAAAAAACCCCAAAGAGCTCAGTAATTCTTGTGTTTCTGTGCCTTTTTCAAACTGCATTTAAAATGTATGTATGAATTATTAACAAAGTTACATCTGTATATTTTCTGAGTTTGTTTTTTCAGTCGAGCATTATTGGAAAAATATGCTAAGGCAAAGGATTTTTAAGAGGACTATAATTAAAATACATTCATTATTTTCTTTTATTATTGTACAGAATTGCTATCCAGGCAATAAGACTAGAGTCTTCATTATTCGGTGGAGTCACCTTCTCCTTATCCCCAGGCTACAGGACATCAAGCAACAGAATGAATTATCTTGGACCACAGCCAACAGCACGTCCTTTAGCTACAAGTCAGACAATGACAAAGCTCCTGAAACTCTCAGACATCATCTGGATAAGCAGGCACAGGGGACAAAAGCTTCCTTAGGGAATCTGAAGACCAGATCCACTTACGAAGATCCATTACTAACAAAAGAACTGCAGGAGTCCCCAATGACACCCAAGGCCAAGGGAGGCTGGATGAATTGTTCCTGTTATGTTACTGTTTCCACTATTGACTTGTGCCTAACACAGCATGTTGTTCACAACACCAAAGGTTTGCTTTTATCTGTCTTGAAGTCTACATGCTCAACCCCACAAAACTTATTTAGATCACATATATGTTGCTGACAAGATGATGTTGCTTTTTAGACTGAGGAATTACCATGGGATAAGCTATCATGCGAGTTCAGCACTGTACCAACAATTAAGGAGGTAAATCACTATTAAAACCTGATGCTATTCTGTTTTAAATATAAACTGTTGCAAAACTTGGGCACACACAGTAGGAATGAAAAAAAAGAAAAAAAAAAAACAACAAACAAACAACAAAACCAACCAAAAAACAAACACCAAACAAAACACAGAGATAAATAGCTGGCCCTGTATTACTGATCAGAATAAATCAGTGGGACATTAGAGAGGCAGATTGACAACAGCTGATGAGTAACTTTGCTGAGAGGAAGTGGAACCTGGACAATACCCAGCCATAGGGAAAGGTACTGAAAAGAACGAAGAAAGCTCAGCGATTTGGGAAAACAGGAGAGAGAAGGATCTAAAAATACGAAGTCCATAGGCAGGCAGAACTTACCTAAGGCACAGAAGGCAGAAATTACTAGGGATAAAAAGGACGTGAAGGGCTATTGGGGCAGACTGTAAGAACTCATAGACAAAAAAGGAAGAGGTCTGGACTGAATAGTAACATGAGCTATTAACCAGTTGCAAGCTAGTGAGTGGGGAACAAACTTGTAATGAGGCAGAGAATACAGATCTGGAAAATGAACCCATTTCTCTGTTAAAGGCCCCACCTAGTTATCACAGAGATCTCCATGGAGTTCTCTGGTCACCTTTCTGTGCTAGTGGTAGATGTGCTTCTCTAGTTAGGATGCTTTAGACACTACGATTCTGCATGTGGATGGGGAAGGCAGATGGTCTGACAGTCTGTGCAAAGGTCTGAACGAGTCCAAGTTTCACGATCAAGCAAAGGATAGCAAACTGGAGAGAGACTAGTGCTCTGTTGTTCCTAGTTCCTGGCCCTGCCCTTTTTTTTCCTGTGCGAGATTGTAAGAAAAGTTTGGTGCACAATATTCAAGCTTATAAAAGAAAATATTTCTTTAAAAAAAAAGCTACACTAAAAACAAAATAAACAAATAAACATGCAAGATGGGCCAACATAACCATAAATATTTTTTAGTTATTCTGATAAATTGGTGATGGCGTTGCTTCCATTGTTAATCTTACTAGGTTTTATGAAACATACAGTATTCTTTGTAGGAAATATATTTGGAAGAAGACAAAAACAGATTTTTCTTATTTTCAGCAGGTATTTTGGGATGGTGTTTTGGTACTTTTGTGGCCCTCCTAGTGAAAAAGGTAGAAGGAACCCTTCTCTTGGAAGAAATCTGTAAAGGCCAATGCAGACTTGAAGCTTATGACTTTTTCAGAGATTTGTCAGAGGCAGGAAAAAAGCATATATTATTTTCTTAGAAGTGATAGCTTAGCAAAACTGTACATTTTTTTTTCATGTGAAATAAGGACCCGTACAGTGAAAGGTTGCTTTTCAAATCTCTCTGGCCTAAACAAAATAAACAGCTTGAGTATCCATCGTTAACAGATATAACAGCTCTGCCGGAGATACAGCTTGAAACTTGGAGAGATATGCTCTCCAATTAAAGCTAAGAAAATGCAGGAAAAACAGAAAAACGATTCCTTTAAGGAACTTTGTATGAAAAACTATTAAAACCAATTTTCACTAATAGTAATTTATACATATCTGACTCATGGAAGAAAGAGTATTGTCAGAACGACACCTTTGGCTACACATGCCAAGAAAACAGTGAAAAATACCCTTAAGATTTCACTTCTCTTTCTCTTCCTACTCAAGGTAAACAACTACTGGTTTTCATGATTATGATTGTGAACCACATAGGAAAATGATGTCATCAAACTGCTTTTTTCCTCTGTCACACAACAGACGTTACTGACAATTCTAAGTTCCCTGTTGCACATTTATCTTCGTATCTTTAAAACACAATTATGAAAACAGAAACTTAAAAAAGAATCTTACTAATATATATAAAAAAATCCTATTAATCCTATTATCATCTTGGGTTTTTTTTATGTTTATAACACAATGCAAAGTTATTAAATTCTGAGCCAGATAAAATATTTGGAACTAAATATTTTTATAAACACATCATTTGGTTATGTCTGAAAAAGACAAGGAAAATATATACCAATGAAGCCACAATTCTCTACAAGCAAAATCAAACAAAACTATTAAGAGATATGACAATGACTGTGTGTAGAATTATGACCTAACTTCACAATGAACAGGATGTACATCAGCACAACTAGGGTTCTAAAGCAAAACTTTCAATCACTGATCCCTCGTGAGTCTACACCATTCCTAGGAGAAGGAACAGATTCCTCGCTCTGGAAAGATTGTACATCTAGCTTTTCAATGAACGACAAAATAAATCCTTTATACAGAAGATAGATAATTTTCCCTTTATTGAAATTAAATAAACCCAATAGGAAACAATGGGCTTCTAAAACAGCCACACAGCAAGAAACACTATACATAACTAGACAATTTACAACATACTGTCAATCTAATTGTAGTGAATAAGTAATGTAAATTAAAAGCATAAAAAAGCCCAAACAAACAAAACCCCAACCAACCAACCAGCCAATGAAACCCAACACCACAACCCACAAAAAAAAAAAAATTCTTCCTTTATTCCCTGGAAAATAAACATCAAGCATAAATACGAAGCAAATTTTCATCTTCAGTTTGATCACAAAGATGAACTATAACGTCTTCAGTCATCCTAGAAATATGTCCATTTACTCTTAAAATTTCTTTGTCTGCAGTCATCTCTATATAAGGAGGGCAAATAGAATGGAGTGTTCTAACATGACACCAATAAAATTCAAACATATTAATTCACAGAATCACACAGAATCACAGAATGTTAAGGATTGGAAGGGACCTCAAAACATCATCTAGTCCAAACCCCCTGCTGGAGCAGGAACACCCAGATGAGGTTACACAGGAAGGTGTCCAGGTGGGTTTTGAATGTCTCCAGAGTAGGAGACTCCACAACCCCCCTGGGCAGCCTGGTCCAGTGTTCTGTCACCCTTACTGAGAAGTTTCTTCTCAAATTTAAGTGGAACCTCTTGTTTTCCAATTTGAACCCATCACCCCTTGTCCTACCATTGGTTGTCACCAAGAAGAGCCTGGCTCCATCCTTGTGACACTCACCCTTCATATATTTGTAAACATTAATGACATCACCCCTCAGTCTCCTCTTCTCCAAGCTAAAAAGCGCCAGCTCCCTCAGCCTTTCCTCGTAATGGAGATGCTCCACTCCCTTCATCATCTTCATTGCCCTGCACTGGACTCTCTCCAGCAGTTCCCTGTCCTTCTGGAACTGAGGGGCCCAGAACTGGACACAATATTCCAGGTGTGGTCTCACCAGGGCAGAGTAGAAAGGAGGAGAACCTCTCTCGACCTACTAACCACCCCCCTTCTAATACACCCCAGGATGCCATTGGCTTTCTTGACCACAAGGGCACAGTGCTGGGTCATAGTCATCCTGCTGTCCACCAGGACCCCCAAGTCCCTTTCCCCTATGCTGCTCTCTAATAGGTCATTCCTCAACTTATACTGGAACCTGGGGTTGTTCCTACCCAGATACAATATGCTACACTTTCCCTTGTTATATTTCATTAAATTTTTCCCCGCCCAACTCTCCAGCCTGTCCAGGTCTCTGAATGGCAGGACAGCCTTCTGGCACGTCAGCCACTCCTCCCAGCTTGGTGTCATCAGCAAACTTGCTGATAGTAAGTTCCCTCAATTCCCTCGTCCAAATCATCGATGAATACATTGAATAATACTGGCCCCTGTACTGACCCCTGAGGCACTCCACTAGATACAGGCATCCAACTGGACTCTGCCCCATTGACCACTACTCTCTGACTTCTTTCCTTCAGCCAGTTCACAGTCCACCTCACTACCCGATCGTCCAGACCACACTTCCTCAGTTTAGCTGTGAGGATGCTGTGGAAGACTGTGTCAAATGCTTTACTGAAGTCAAGGTAGACCACATCCACCACTCTGACATCATTCATCCACCTCGTTATGTCCTCATAAAAGGCGATGAGGCTGGTTAAACATGACTTCCCCTTGGTGAGGTCATGTTGACTGCCCCTAATGACCCTCTTGTCCTTGATATGCTTTGAGATGGCACCAAGAATAAGTTGTTCCATCAGTTTCCCAGGGATGGAGGTGAGGCTGACTGGTCTATAGTTACCCAGGTCCTCCTTCTTGCCCTTTTTGAAGACTGGAGTGACATTTGCCTTCCTCCAGTCCTCAGGCACCTCTCTCGTTTCTCAAGACTTGGCAAAGATGATTTTTCTTTTACAAAAGATGACGATTTGTGAAAATGCTAACATAAGCATTTTACAATACTCATGCATTTCTGTTAGAAAAATATGAACCAGTAAACCAAAGCTTGATGACTGGTCCTAAAATATGATACAGCTAAGGATTCCTTAGTATGAGGACGGTAAGTCCATTAGGATTAAAGATACTCAATTATACTAGTTTTCTACATACTATTTGCTTACTAACCAGTACTCAATTAAAGTCATTGTTCCAAGATGATTTCTAGGAGCTAGAAAAGACTGAGTTTAACCTCTAGGACAGTGGAAGTCAACCTAAATCCAAACACATGTATCTCTAAGCCTTTGAACCATCCTGTTAATAGGTCATTGCTTAATATGGTGATTGAATGCAAGCACTGTTCTAGGAACTAATGAACTGCTTTTTGTGTTGCATGAAACGGAAAAATCTGCCTAGGTGAAGTCATTCAGAGAACAGCAATGATCATTTGCCAAAGATAATAAAAGTTGA
The DNA here is from genome assembly GCF_036013475.1 of Columba livia. Classification (NCBI taxonomy): domain Eukaryota; kingdom Metazoa; phylum Chordata; class Aves; order Columbiformes; family Columbidae; genus Columba; species Columba livia. The sequence continues at coordinate 8,387,206 of NC_088607.1, forward strand.
TAGTAATTATGGCATACCATGCATCAAAAATTTGGATTTGTTAAATATGCTTTAATAGTTGAACTGTTTCAATAAAAAGTACAAAGTGGTTTATGCATAACTTTTTCCTGACAAAAAAAAACCCTATTAAGCATTTTTCACACTTTCATTTAACATCTACATTTCAAATATCATTAGCCATGACCTAGTGACAGGAATACGCTAAAGCTGGCATTTGTCAGAGCTGACAGTAGACTGGAGAGCAGAGAAGCAGTGTGCTCCCATCTCTGCCCAGGTTTAACCTGTGAACCACAGTGTGTTATTTAACAACCCAGACCTTTTTTTCTCCAATTGTTAAATTGGAATGATAGTCCTCATTTCTGTGAAGTACTTTGATATATTTGAATAAAAAGTAAGGCATACAAAATTATGAGAGAATAATATCCTGATAAATCTCTCAAATGACAAATATTTCAATGTTCTTAAATATTTTAATATTCTAAAATAAGACCTCGGCATCTCTTCTTCAGTAATAAGTCAAACAGAGGTATCAGTAAAGTAACACACAAAGGATAACACTACGCATATATGTCAACCTATTCCTAAAGTATACTTTTAAAATACTGTAAGTGAACTGAAACCATTGTACTCTAAGATAACAAAGGTCATGTAATTATCTACTACCCTAGCATAATATTTCTTGCTTATGTTGTCACATAATTTCAAGTCTTTCTATGCATTTTTTTTACCCTGGAAAACAGTGATATGAAAATGGGGACTCTTTCACTCGCATGCCAAAGCTCTTAAAAATCAAAGAAGTTGCTCGAAATGGAAAATAATATAATTCTATATTCTATCCACACACAAAATGTCAAGATTTTTTTAATTTGAAAGGGTCCAGCATCCACCAATGGTAGAAAAATATTTTAGAGGAATTAATTATGCAGACCACAGCTACAACATACTGAGAACTTTTTAAAAATGAACTCAAGGGCAGATGCTTAAATAGAATACAGTCCAAAAACAAATAGCTTGGGCCAGGTCCCTGTTAACTGTAAGTATTCTAATTACTGAAACAGATGATGTTTCAAAAATGAATGTAAGCCATTTTGGCTGGGGCACAATTGCTAAATGTTTCATAATTTTATTATGCCTTTTCAAATTTACAACAAACAATGAACACTGAGGAAAATTCTACCAGAAGTAATATAAAGTATTAAGTAATGTAAAGCATTCCCATTGCAAAACCCACAGCATAAATACGACTTGTGATACCTGAAACACTGTCTCCAGTTTTGGACAAAAAGGCAAGATTATTCTTCTCTCTAACTCACCACTTTTTTCTTGGCACCCCCCCATCCCCGAAGTCTACATTTTCTGGCCAAACAATATACCATAACGAGTAATTCAAAAGGCAGATAGTATGGCCTCATTTAGAGGGTCAACCTGGGATTCCAGGTTGTCCCTCATACAGACACACTGTCCAGCACAACTGGTTTTGATCACAGAGGGCAGAGTCTGCTCCTACTCAGTGCCTCGTGATTTTACGAAAGGTTCAGGATTCTTCCTCCTGGTCACATATATTATTGTTCTCCATTTCGACATCAGTCAGTAAAATCTTTCTCACCCACAGACACCATATCAACTGGTTAGACAATCAACAAGAAAATTCTTATAAATACCCTGAGAAGCAACTATTCCCAGCAATTTCCACTCAAACCATAAACTCTGGACACCACAGAAATGCATTTTTCTGCCACAGGCAGGCAGTTATTACAAAATTCACTTATAAATGAATATGTAATATGGTAAATGTTGGTCACAACAGTAGAGCTGGCACAGCAACTACACATGTGTGCATCTTATGAACTGTCACTTTGCCTTTTCCCAGTGAGAACAAACTGGAGATAACCGTAGATTTCAACAGCATCAAGACTGACAGAGAAAGAAACCACTTTCAGGGCTGGCATGCAAGGATGCTGTGATCTCACTCTGGAATGTCATCTGCCAGTCCATTAACTTGAATGGAATCCATTCTTGAAGAAGTTACTATTTCCTAAGACCTTGGAGTATCTTGGGTTTAGGCCTCTTTTATTTCTGGGACCTAATGGCATGCTTGTGTTCAAAGTAAACTTCTTAAAAATGCTTTACAAGTGTTTAAGAATTATTTTTAATAACAGTGAAGTATTCTATATGGAGCTGAAAAAAAAAGGAAAGAAAATTACTATTCAGGAAGAAAAATTAATAGTGGGCACATTACCAGAAAGCCCACTGCAGGATTTGTAAATGCGTGATTTGGCTGGAAGAGTCAATGGGCTCTCTCACATTAAGGAAGGTATATGGATGGTGTGGTACATTTCAAAGAATTCTGTACTGACAGAAAACTGTAAGTCAGTAAACCATCCTAAAATTTGAAATTCACACTTCAGTCTTCACATTATCCCCTTTGTGGAACTTTTCAGAGTGGAGTAGCAGCCAGATTCTAGTCTACCTCAACTCATTTCCTATAGGGTTTAAATCACTTACTCTAGTGATTCATTTTATTTTCAAGTATCAGCCCAAAGAGGGTTCGGTCTTTTTAAAAGGGTATGAGTGTATACATATATATATTAGAAAAGAGTAATCGTATCACAACATCCACAAATTTGATTCAGGTTCCTTATGTTATTTGTCTGCATCAGAATTTTACATTGTCTCTTCTCATAACAAATAATCAGCAATTATTTCAAAACCTGGAAACAGAATATATTTCATTAATTTTGTAGAAAACCTACATTCAGGACTTCTTAACTTTGGAACAATGTTGTTTGAAACTTTTGATGCCTTCCAACATATGGGTCTATATTAAACTCTTCCTATTTACCACTTGAGCTGAGCAATAAAACAGTGGCAGAGTGTCATGACTTTCATGCCATGACAATTTCTCTCTGGTTAGACACAATTTCACAGAACAAAATAGTGACTACTTCACTCGTCTGTTACAAATAGTACTTACTTTCTTCTTGCACCCAACTTTCTCTCCAGAAAGGTGTGCCAAAAGACTCTCAAATCTGTATACTGGGGATAATACATCATCTTGTAGAAATCAACACATATTCCAGTTGAATTTGTTACTATATTGCTGCAAGATTCTATTACTAAGAGGTTTTTATTTTCTTTGACTTGTATTAACACCACATGTCACCAGAAAGAGTAAAATTTGTACTTTTTGAATGCAAAATACTTGGAGACAATCAAGACCAGGGTAGCAGACGTTTCCCTCAGATAAGATCGATAGCAAGGATCCTCCAGAGCCCTGGCAGTATTTTAAAGTGTCTCTATTAATGGTTGCCAAGAAAAATACAAGGAGAGCATTCTCTTACAGAGTAAATTCAGAGCAGCACACAATTCACTCTCCTGGTGTCTGCAGAATATTTTGCCCTCACGCAGAGCCAGGATCAACATGAATAAACAAGTGGAGTAACACAGAGAATGTGTGATAGTATCTGAAGTCGGAAAGTGAGGAAAAAAACCTGCCCCTTAAAAGACTTTCCTGAATACCACGTTTTATTATGAATGTAATTATTTATACTGTAGAATACCTTTCTGATGGAAATATTCATACAAATGTTTTTAAAGTCACAATTTCATCTGATTTACGCAAAATACACACGCTTGATTTTGATAAATTAATTAACTAATTCTAATAGCTGAAGAGCTGCTGTCATTTCATTTGACTTTACTAGTGACATTTCTGGAATCCTGTTATGATGAGAAATCAGTTCTGATTTTTTGTTTCTTTATGTTTGCTGGCTATAAAGACACAAAAAAATGAACACTAAAAATTGGCTTTTATTGTTCAATACTTCTTTTTTGGAAATATATTTTAAAGAATTATCTTTATGCAATTGATTTTATTTTATAACTTTGCACTGTAATTGAATTTGAAGATATGCAAAAGTTTCAGTGTGACTTACAGTACAAGAAATCACATCCAATGGTCCTAAAGAGTAGCTACAGACAGAACTACCTTCTCATAACAGGGTGCATCCCCCGTATTTTATGTTCTGACAAAATAAATTCACATCATTAGTCTGTCTAGTGCACCATGAATATTTAAATTCATTCCATTCTGGTTCTAAAACTTCATTACCACAAACACCAATGCCAACAAATTAAATCATCTCATGTCCACTGTTAGCACTACGAAGATTCAATTTATCTTTTACAGTGTGTTGGTAAAATACTAATTACAATGAGACGCATCCTCCTTGGTGTAAAACCACAGAAGCTTTTCTGTTAACTTCAAATCCTGCAGAGTTTGCACTTGCAGCTCATTTTCATTACTGCATGCTTGTTATTGCTGGCAGATTTCAATACGATGATTTCATGAAACAGGTGTTTTCATTATTAACAGAAATCAAATTACATATTGTGTATGTTGGTCTACAAAGGGACACTGCTGAAGAAATTTGTAAGTGTTAATTCACATTAAGTAAGTCACTCTTATGGCAGACATCCCATGTCAATTATCGTAAATCCAAAATACTCTGTAGCTTCTCAAAACATCTTACTTAGTTCACCATGAAACAGTGCAGTAGAGATAATTTCATCAAATCAGCCATTTAGAAATCTGTGTTTCTAAAATTTAGTCAATATTGGTCCCAGGGGAATCCTTTTTTTAATGCTCAAGTGATACTTCAGCTGAAGTTAATTATCTTTTATGCTTGCTTCCCTTCACTGTTCAATGAAGAACTAAACACTACATAAACACTTCATGGTGAACTACTTTTCTGCCATTTTTTCTCACAGCCATCTATCAGTTCACTCCTAATGCAGCCTAAATTACAAAAAGAGAGATTCACAATGTTACATGTTCTGTGCAAAAAAATGTCTTTAGGAAAATACCATTTAGTTATCGCTTGCGCATGATAGCCTTATAACGTTGCTTTCTTATTTGAAGACAAAACAAAAAACAAACAAACAAACAAAACACATACAAAGCCCAAGCTAAACAAAACCACAAAAACAACCTTTTAAGAAACTTTTTTTTTCCTATGGTGCTCTCAAGCTTGTTTTATTTGGGTTAACTTAAATGGAATGGTCATGTCTGAATATAACGCTTGTAAATGATAATATCAACTGAACACCTATAGGACCAGTGTTATTACATAACACTTCAGTACCCTAAGTGTAAAAAGTGAAAGCTTTACTCTGTTATAAAATTATTTTTGGAGAGGGAAAAATGATCATGTGAGGGCAAGTGGTGTCACTTACATACTCCAGACTTCTGAAAACATAACAAAGAGGCACTGAGGTCCACTTCGCCATTTAGGAAGGAAACCTTAATCTAACTTTTGCCAAAGACGCTCGTTTCAGACAAGCATACAGCTTTGGAGAATGAGAAATCTACCTTCTTAGAGAAAATATATTGTATAAGACACACGGAAGATACGGATCTGACCCTTGCTCTTCAAGATGTGTATGTAATAAAGAGAAATTACCTTAGGCTGAAATCAGTATCACTCCCTGTGTACTCCATACATGCCTGAGCATGGACGATGAAGAATAAAATCTTATATTTACTTTGTTATAGGCATGTCAGTGATCCCAGCTGCCTTCTTCATCTGCCTTGTTCATTTTCAATGGTACTTCAGCGAGATTATTTCTTGTGATGGCACAGAGCTATATGAGAGACTTATCTCAAGGTAAAAAATAGACTACCATGACCCATGCAATATATGTGGCACTATATGTCCTTAACTACACTGCAGTGGCTCTGACCAATTACAGTGTACACAATATGCAGTTCATACAGATTCCCCTTGCACAAATAATGAATAATAATGATACCGGAAGTATCATCAACTCTTAACCTGTAAAATGATCTAATGTTTTTAAGTTTATCCAGTTTATTACCTGAAATTCTGTGGTGCCTACAGAAAGCACAGAAGCTGGCTTAGAACCAAGATATATCAAATATATTCATTTATAGCTCCCCAACTCATCTCATTTACATGTAAACAAATTAAGGCAAGAATCATAGATGCTTTTGTTCAGCTACTGTACAGTCTTCTCCAATGAACAGTAACCCCCAACTTCTTCACGGACTACATATATACAATTGCAAAAATATTTTTGGGGATCCCTCCACACCCCCATGCCACTGCCAAACTTCTCATTGGTATATGCCAGCTTGGTCAGTGCCAGCAGAGTTAAAGGAAAGTCTCACCTCAGTACAACATCCAGCTGCTGTCCAGGATCATCTTGAGGAATTACTGAGTTGGATGGAGTAACCAAATAACGAGAAAACAAAGGCTGCAGACACATATCTTTTCCCACACATGGTGACAGCCAACTCAGTCACTTGTCATCCTCTTTACTAAAGATAATTAGCCCCACGTTATCTTAAATGATTTAAACCGTGTATCTTTGCTAGCCCAGATTGAAATGGACTAATTGAGCCTGGCAATTCATTCAGCACAGCTGGGAGCACAATAACTTTCAGCAGATGGCAGTGATGAGCAGCTAGGGTTAGAAACAGGATTATAACTTCTTCTACTGGCACAGGTGGATTAGGAAAAACAGATGAATTTACATCTGAAAGAAAGACCATCATACTTGAATGAAAAATCAACACTCTGTGCATTCCTGATCTGAACATCTAATTATCAGTCAGTCACTCATTCTGTGTCCTCATGAAATATGATCACCAATGCATCCTTAACTTTTCTCTGTTACACCTTCCAGGTGTACCTACACTGTCAACCAGCATCTCAATCCATGAATTCTTGGGTATGTACCTGTGAGAAATTCCAGTATTGGTAAACAACATTTATTTTGCTTCCTTCAACAAAGACATTAAATGTAAGCTTTCAAGCACACAGCACTGAGTGTAGAACACTATAATTAAGAACTATACATTAGAAAGAAAATTATTTTTGTGATCTCTTATTCTCTTTCTTCTGTTACTCAGTTTATATTAGTCTGCTTATTTAACAACCCAATCTCATGGACAATTAAACAATACTCACAGAGGTATACAAATGTCCAACCCAATCAGTTCCACCTTATTAAACTTTTCTTTCATTGTTTTGTTGCATCCTGAATTACACAGTCAATACAGGCTCCCCAACAGGGCCACGCTTCTGAACACATCTTAGAAATAAAGTCTTAGACTTGACAGATTTCACTATCAGATTAACTGCATTTGCTCTTTTAAATGTAAAATGAAAGTTGTAGGGTTTTTTTTACAAGAACTTCCACAGTCTTTACTTACTTTACTTACTGCAGGGATTTAAAAAATGAAGCACTAGAGATTTTGAAATCACTGCTGTCACTTTAGATGCTATCAGAGTTTATGGTAACATACAAACTCAGAGTTTTCCCAGCATCAGTTACAATGGCAAAGTTATTTACTGCACTTATCTTGTTTTCCATATTCCTATTGAAAACAGGTGACACTCATTATCTTACCAACCATGACGGCAGGATATGCAAGTCAGTCTAAAAGCCATGTCATGATAGCACGACAGTAACATTAGCATTGATTCTTTCCAAAGGTAACAGCAGACAGAGACTAGAGAAGGCAACTTCTGCTTTCCTTGAGGAAAGCAATAATTTCTTTTAGTTTGTGTCATTTCTATGGCAGACACAGACACTTATCATATATTTATTTTGGCATGCTACATTTCTTTTCTGAATTAAGCATCTAAGAATAAACTACATATACATCTGAGAATGTTATTTCAAATGAAATACTTCAGACCATCATTAAAAAACAAAACATAACAAAACAGAAACAAAAGCCACCCCAATAACAAACAAACAAACAAAAGACCAAGAAGCTTCAAAGCTACTTTTTCTTTTCATTGTGAGTAAAGGGGTAAAGTGTTGCTTGTTTAAATTATAATAAAAAATATACTTAACCTTCTGATGTTTCTTTTTTTGAGGAGTATCACCTGAATTTTTGGAATAAAAACCAGCCAGCAAAGTGGTGAATTAAGTTATTAATAACTTATCCTACATTCCTCTCATTTTGTACAGTAGATGAGTGAACTGAAATTTGTCAAAGGAAAGGGATAACTCTCATATTTTGTTATAGCAGCATACATCAGTGACAGGTCATGCCTCTTTGCCGTAGAGACCTTTAAGTGATACTAAATGAAACTATTATATACATACCATATTTCAAGTGACTGCCAACATTAATGCATTGTTTCAGTAATAACCATGAATCTACTGTGACATATTTGGGCTATTTCTCTGTGTGGTTATAATAAACTTTTGTCCAAAAGCATTTAAGTCTGTAGCACTCATTATCCTTGTTGTGTGACCTAGAATGGTCCTTGGCAATCAAAATTCTGACATAGAAGTTCACAGTTCAAATCTGCCTTTCAAGTTATCCCTTGAGACGACTTGTACTGATCCCAAGACTTTTTCTGACAGCTGTGTGGAGGTTTCCTGATTATAAATTCCCATCTTCTAATCTTTTCACTGGAAAGTGCAGCTGCAAGTAATGGCAAGTTAATTGCAGCATATGACATAGACTCTAATAAATGCTTTAAAATATTTGCAATCTATGTTTTAAATAAATAAATAAATAAATGAATGGTGGCAATTATTTCAATGTAAATCTCCAAGTGCCCAAGAGGTCTAAGTTGCTCCTGAGCACTGCAGAGGAAGAAAAGAATTAAAATACATTTTATGGGATATAGGTCTCAGCAAATGTCATTGCATGGTAGGGTTTTATGTCGCACCAGTGACAACAAAATCTTTCCACACATAACCTGGCAGCCAATACATAGTTCACTCACAAAAGGAGATCAACTCAAACTAATGACAACCTACTGTTAATATATTCCAATATTTTCCCATGCTGCATGGCTGCAGAAATTTGCAATGTTTAAAGCAGAATAGGTTATAAGGTGGGACAATAAAGCAGAACAACAGAAAAATACTTACCTGTATTGACTATAAACAGAAGACATACAAACTAATTGTAGTTATTTGGCACTTGCCATTATTTTCAAGTAAGCTATGACAGCTGTAATACAGACCTGTCAGCAGCTGTCCTACCTCATGATGAGACACATCAGATCTCATAAACTAAGAAAATGAAAGAATAGATCAGTATGTGCATAAAAGAAGAATGGTGCTTTCTTTTGGAGAAGGTGACATTCTAATGCCTACATAAGGACCAGACCAATGGCCCACCAAGGAGATATTATGACGATCCAGTCTGACTTGATCCGTAACATACTTGAAATAATTGCCCCCAGTAGTTTATGTATCAACTGTACAACATTTATTTAGTGATAGAGAAGCCCTGAAATCTTTGAAAAGTTCTATTTCTCTTTATAGGATCTTGCTATACCATTTCCTGCCATGTTAAAGAACTCACCTTAAAGCAGGTAATTATCCCCCTAAAGAGGAGATAAACTCTAATCATATCATCTCCTAACCTTCATTCTACTACCTACATCGAGATCTTCAGTCCTTGTCTGTATAAGCATTTTTACAAACCTCAAGTAAATTCTTGTCTCTCTTCTCTTGTTCCCTTTACAATTATGCAGCCGGAGATATTTCTCATACATATTTCAGGAAAGGAGCAAACGCAGTAAATAGATTAATGTATTATAATAAGAAGTAATTGCAAGTTATTGGTATATTCTCTAAATGGTATATATATATTGATATACTCTCTAAATGATTGTAAGCTTTACTTCAGGCCTAATATCACACTTCAGTTCATAGCTGTATATTAAAAGTTCTTTAGGATTTTCTGTTTTAATATCAAATAGCAAAATGCATAATTGACATTGGTTTGCTTTTCAATAAGCAAGATAAAAGTTGAGGATAAGGGTAAAGTTTTCCAGGCTTAAAGCAGTTTAGTTCTTCAGCAAAATTTATAGCTTCAACTAATCCTTGTAATCTCTGTAGCATACTTTCAAGCTATTCAGAAACTTCTGATGTCAACATCAATTGATGTGTAGGTGAACAAACCTACATTACAACCAAAAGCAAAAACACATCAAAATCAGTCAGTCTTACTATTGAGACCTTCACAGGTCTCCATAGGAATCCATGCTTCCTTCTGTGACATAAGCAAGAAATATATACCATTTTTTTTTCCCTCAAATCTGTGAAGGGACCCTTTGTTGGAAGGTGAAGTCCTGCTCACATCTCAGTCCTGATACATCATTGCCCTGGAGGTTAAAGTGATAAAAGAGGAGCCAAAACCTGCAGTAAGTAAGGGCACATTTCCTTGTTCTTGTGCCCAGAAAACAAATTGACCAAGCAAGTTGCTGACTTTATGAGTCTCAGGTAGACTCTTTTTAAACTAGCATATGTACTAGAGTATAGATCATGTTTCAGTCGGGCCTCGCTTCTCCTCCTTTATACTCAGTACAGATAAAAAAAAAAAGGCAAACAAAGAGGAAAAACCCCACCCCAAAACAGAGCAAAAAATATGATGTCTTTCAAATGTTGAAAAAAAAGGCAAAAGACAGATGATGAGTAAAAATATCAAGAGAGACAAAACCCCTCACTGCCCCAAGAAATGCTACAGAGTTTAATACTTGGAAGTAAGAAGGATTCACAGGGGTAGAGAGTCTACTCAGAGGCTCTCACCCAGCTCAGCCCCAGTGGCACCAGCACGTCTGTGCTGCACTGGTCCAGGTTTGGAGAGATGCTACCGGGAGCCTGGTGAATGCTGCTACTGCTGCTCTGGGACGACTCACAACCCACCGACACGATTTAATGAGATCTTGAGATGTATACTCTTCAGAAAATACACCAAGCTTTTTCATCCTTATTGTGATTTAAAGCTGTTTTTGTAACCATTTTATCCCAGATTTTCAAAACTGCTTTCTACCTGAAACTGTTTTCTGTAAAGGATTTTTTCTATTGTATGATTTAAACAGCATTTTTTAAAAAAAAGTTACTCAAGCTTGCAGAGCTGTAGATCTTTAACAGAAAATGGAAATATTTGTATGTATTTATTTAGATTAAAAAATATCTCAAAAGAAGCTTTTCCAAGGATATAAACCACCTCAATATGCCATTAATAATGCAATTAGTCACACCTCCTTTATGGCTCTATGATTTCAAGGGAACAGTATAGAGGAAAAAAATATTTCAGGACAATAGTGCAGGAACAGAACATCTGTAAATTAGCAAGTTTTTTTATTAGATAATTAGCAAGTGGAAAAGTAGCACATGCAAGTATTCTAACGGAATAACTCACACTAGCATGTGTTTAAATGGCATGCACAAAACAAGTCGAGCACCTAAGGCGTTAAAGCCCTAAAGCTGCATATTTTACCAAATAGAAGAATAAGGCTAATGAGTTAGTTGTATATTATTCTTATATGCTTATAATAATCCCTTAGCTAGCAAGTTTTAATTTTTTCCAAGGTGTTATAAAATTACCAGAATAAGTATTAGTCAGAGGTGCCCCTTCATTTATATCTTCAAATACCAGCAGGACTAATCCTCAGGTAAAATAGCAAAAGCTTAATGCTATCGTATTTCATTTCAAAGGATTTGAACAAAGAAATAATTTCAGATGATTAAATCAGTTCATTTTGAAAGAGAAATTGTAGGGAAAAATTGCACTTGTTATAAAAGTTTGTTGTGTTTCTCATAAATACCCAGGAATATTTCCATAAAATTATAGACATATTAAAGAAATTGGCCTTGTGTTCTAGAACTAATAAATGAGTTGTTGAACAATACAGATGAGTTTCCTCATACTGACCTTGAACAAGGAGTCATTGTGAAGTATTATCACCGCATTTATACCTTTAGTAGTGTAGGAAAACTATGTCCCTCACACTTCATCATGCATCACTGAACTGTAACAAACTCTGACAGGTATAGAGCATCTCTCTAAATATTATGACACTTTGCCAGTGACAGCTGGAAAAGAAAAGCTGGACACAATCACAGTTCTCACATTTACTGGAAAAGATGAGCTGCCATCCATAGCAACCATATTTCAGGAAACACTAGCTAATAAATTTTAAATATTTTTAAATGTCTAATTTCCTGACATATTGAAAAGCAGAAAAGCATCAGTTACAACTGGAGAGGCTTTTACTGTCAGCAATTAGTCTTTGCGTCTTATGTATAACACTGTCACAGAAATCACTGCTAAAACAACAGCCAAAACCCTAAAAATCTACAGTATTCAATAAACTTGCTCAATTATAAAACAACCCATGCCAAAGGTCATTACCAAAGCAACAAGATTTGCATAATAATTGCATATGAGGAAACAAGTTTGGAACATCAGAAAAGTATTCCAAGAGTACACTGTCTGCAAATTGAGTTTTCTCATTAACCGTTATTTCTAAAGTAATTTACTTAAATGTTTATTTTAAAATCAGAAAAGTTCATTCACGTGCTGCACCTTATATAGATGACAAGTACACAAAGGAGGACTGCATCTTTCCTTCTTAGTTTGATGACTGTGCATTGAATTCAAAGTATATAATATAGCATTGCAAATTCAAGCACTCTGTTCAAATACATATGCTTTGAGGTATACAACTACCTACTCTTCCGCAGTTTAACAGAAGGACAGTTTAGCTTTGCTACCCAAAGAAATACTTTAATCTGTGGCCAAAATAACATTAAAATCTTAGACATTATAACTTTCTGTGCAGCCAATCAGGTATCTATAACACTAGAGAGAGAGACAGAAAGATGTTGAAATCCACGCTCTCCTAAAAGCTGCTTTTTTTCTTTCTTGCATAGCAAAATACAGATAATTTCTTTCATAAAGAAGAGTGTTTATTTCTGAAAGGTATTATAAACCCACAATTTGACTCAGAAACACAAGTTTCAATGCAGCTGTGCGATACGATATGCAATACTCCTAGTAATAAACTAGCACTCTAGAACAAACCAAATTCTTAATCATTACAAAATGAGAAAAGAGCATTCAAATGGCCTCATTTAGGGTTTGTTTTTAATTTTTTTTTGATAAATGCATTTGTGCATGCATGTAAGTACACTTATAATCACATTATTCAGAAGTGACAGTAATTATGGCTATGTCAATGCTTTAACTGATCTTTGTACTGTCAGAAACAGCTTGGTTATTTAATATTATCAATTAACTCATAATATTTATTGCTTTAAACTATTTTGGTAAAAAAGTTTCATCTCATGTATATGACAACAAATATTTTTGTTTCATCTTATCAAAAACATTGTCCTGCAATTTATAACTATATTATACTAATCATTTTGCCAAAATGATAAACTTGAATGAAGCATTAAAGGTATTTTATTCAGAAATTTCTCAAAAAAATATTTTAGGATATCTTCTCTTATCTTTCGTGAAATATTTTGAAAAAAAAGAGTTTAACTGCTTCAGTTTTTCCTTTGATTATTATGTGTATAAAAGGAGATACATTTCCTGAATCTTTCTGGCTCTCTCTCTGAGATGTTGAAGATAAACACTTTAAACTCAAATCTGACTTATTGACCTTGCAAGAATGGCAAACCAGCTCAAATTTCAAGAAAATAATTTTGATTTTATTAGCTTACAAACATTTCCAGCCAGTACACCAGAATATGTTGACAGTACATTTCATACTACTTGCGATATGTGGTGCTTTTACTTATACCTATTTAAAATGCTGATCTGGATGCAGGAAAAGAAAAAATGGGATGCTTCATTTGATGTTCTCAGCAAAAATGATGTCTTAAAGGATATTCGTTTGGAATGCTTCATCTAAGGTTTTCTGAAAATCCATTTGATTTCGTCCTTCCTTGGTTTTTTTTTCCTCCTTTCCCCTTTTTGCACTAAGTCTTCCTTACTCCTTGGCAAATTAGGTAGGGAGGGAAGTAATAGCAAAGTAACAGAGAGACAAATAAATGAAATGTAGAGTAGAGGCAGCTGACCACCAAATCTTTTTCAAGACCTTTCACTTTCTTTAAGTTAGTAATGCTAAACTTAAAATTCCTAACACAAGGGTTTCAAAAATGTTTACGATTCATTGAGTTAAACAAATAGAGGTAGCTTAAAGTGAAAGAGAAGTGCAGGGTAGAACAGTAAAAGAGTGAAGAAAGACAGAAGGAGGTAAAAATATGTAGCACAGAGACCACACAAGGAAACAACAAGGTTCAGTAGATAGCACTGTATACGCCATTTCATCTAAGACTTACTAGTGTCATATCTCTGTCTTAATCTGTAAAATGATATGACGCCTACCTACTGCTGTAGAGTGCTTCGAGTCTTACAGTTTAAAAGTTCCTAAAGGAACATTAATCATTGAGCCAACAGGAGATGACGAACTATACACCAGACAGTCAAAACCCCCTAATTTTCAACTGCGAATTTATGTTCTCTATATGGACTAAACACTAAATGAGGAAGTTACAAACTTGTTGAGTGAGTTCCTAATAATTCAACAAAAAGCAGTAGAACATCAACAGAGTTGAATTTTTTCAGACTCCATATGATAAATCTATGTGCTCAGCTGCTTGGTCTGTAACAATGCTCTTGGCAATTAGATGACCACACTCTTTAAGCAGATGGAACAGAGCTTAATGATACTTGAAACTGCCATATTAAAGGCATTTTTACGGTGACCGCTTCTTTTTCTTCAGTTAGTGCAGTGGAAAATGGAGTTTGACAGAGATAACAGGTGATCTGAGGTTCATTTGAAAGCTGTAGTTAGTATTGTGCGTTCTTGGTTTTCACTTCTGAGTGCTTCTCGCGGACAAGAGGTCTTCAGAAGGAGAGAAAATCTGGGTCATAAATGAGTTTAGAATTCTATCATGGCAAAGAAAAAAATAAGATGGCTCCATTTCCTTCTGAGGTTTCTAAAAAATCCAGCCTCTTAAAATTCACATCACTGTGTACTGAAACTTTCTAAAAGGCAAGATCTGTATGACATTAAAGCTACGCTTGATAGTACCCCTATAGTTAATCGTCTGTTAGATACTCTTTTATGTCCCTATTTCAGAGGGTTTATAACTTCAGGACAAGATTTTCTGCAATCTGAAACTAAGGATATAGGACAGCAGTCCAGAAAGAATTTTATTAGGCACATACTCAAACCTTCTGTAAAACAGATTTTTCAAAAAGACTTCTTTTTGTGCTCTTTGCTAAAAGCAAATATTAAAAAGATTTTTTGGGCACCCATCTGTAATATTTTTTTCACAGTAAAATGATTTTTAATATAGAAGATGACACTGTAGAGTAAAAAAGAAACAGTGTTTTCGCTACAAATAACTCAGTATGTATTGGTCTTTATTATTACTATTTAATTAAATATTACAGCAGTGGTAAAAACTACAAAACAGAAATACAGTTCATATCTCAAATAATTTCTAACTCAAAAGAGGCACAGATAAGACATTCAAGATTTTTTACTGTAGGTTCAGTTGTGAATAAGTATCTTGGATGGAAGTGTTGCAGAACTTTTTTCAGCAGCTGAGCAGAAAGGGGTTGGCAAGACAGGAGAGAGGGGAATATATAGTATAAATAAAGTACCATTAGCATTTTTGTCAAATACAGTAGTGCTGTTTTGAAGCTACCCCCCTGTCATTCCCTCCTGTGTTTGGCTAGGTTCACAGAGAAGTTTTTCTGCACTAAACTCTTTTTGGATTAAACCAAACACAAAACTGTTTCAGCTAATTACCATAAATACTACAATCCCAGTAGGCCTGTGAGTGTTCTGAGCTACATATGAGTGGTCCCTTGGAAAACTGAGCCACACAGAGGGTAGGAATGGCCAGTTGATCTTCCCAAATAAATATTTAAACAAATTTGATCACCACCATTGAACAAATATAGAAAGCATTTGCTTGTAAACCTCTACGTCATGCTGGAAAGTGTAATTTTTTTTTTACTGTGTCTGCAATTAGAAATATTTATGAAACAACCTGATCTTTTGAGTCACATAATGAAAGCGTAAACATTAATAAGATCTATGGAGTTCAACCTACATAAACAGCTAGTTGATGTACCCGTCATTAGTTCAAAGAGTGTTTATTTTAATTGGATGGAATTTAGTGCTCCCTAAGGTGACGGAGTGGGCAGAGGCTGGTCTTCTGAACATAAGTTTCAGTGGGACACAAGGATCTTTTTTTGCTTTACTGCAGAACAATAAGCCTAAAACATATTTATATTTTCTTGAACTAAAGCCTGAGAATGCTCCAAGCCTCTACTAAACATTTTTTCATCAGAGACACAGAACTACATCTCTGGAAACAATAACAGCAGCTATTACTGTCATCCCTGTGGCTTAGAAGAGGGGAGTCCTCCAGTGGGAGGACCAGAGTTCTCTCAGCTTTGCTACTGACTGGTATCGATTACTCTCAGCTTAGAGCCCTTAATATTGAAGACATCTGATTTCTCTTACCTTACAAAAAAGAAAGTTCTGGTTGCACAGTATTCACTTCTGGCAATGCTAGGATTACAGCCTCAATTTCCAGTACAGCAGGCCAAGTTTTATTCACTTAGCCACTCAGAAGGAACATTCCTTATTTATGAAATTGTATTTAAGGGACTTGGATCACAGTCCAGATAGTTCCCTTTTTCTACTAGTCAGAGTCTTCCTACACATTAATGTAGATGCAAAATTAGAAAAACAAAACAAAACAGGTTGTTCAGTCAAATGTGAGTTTATGAAGTCCCAGAGATGCTGATTTGGCAATTATTTTTGTGGACATTGTTAATTTTAAGCTGACAAGCAGTACTGAAACTTCAAGTGGCAAACATTTGCAAAGCAGCATTTCTTTGTGTAGGTTTAAGGGGTATCTAACACTTTGCCATCTTTTGGAGACCTGAGCCCCACTTCAGGAAAATGAAATTAATCATGTATCCATTTAGACCTCAACATAAACTGTTAATGGTTCAACTAGACTAGTGCATAAAGCTTCCCTTCTTTCTCTTTCACTTCATTCCGTCCCTCTACCTTGTACTTCTTCACATAGAAAAAAAAAACTAACCTGTAGCTCCTTTCTTCCCCACACAAAAATTTTTAAATAATTCCTTGTTAATAAACATATTGTTCATTATGCTCAACCAAACATTTCTTTCAAGTTATTTTCAAAGAAGTGGAATGCACATTAGAAAATATGACATTATCGATTTCTATAGATATAATATAAATCTGAACACTTCTGAACACTTTTGGATTCTTTATTCCTATGTCATAAAGTCCCACTTTACTTACGCAGAGATATAAAAATATCTCTTGTTCGTAGTCCCCAGAGAAACAGTAATGGAAGAAAGGGAGATGAAAGATACACTAACAGATTTTTTTTTTCCACTTCTCTCATATCCCCTACATCTTCATCACTATTAAGCCTTCCTCAAAACCACAGGCCTTCCAACACTTCTAGATGCCCACCTGATAAGGCCCCCCCGTGTGCCCCTCACACCTCCCAGGAAAACTCCTCCTCCTCCCTCCTGCGTTCCTCACCACTTGAGTTGGGTAAATGGCCCGGACCACAGCCAGCATGTGGTTGTGTTGGGTGACTGGTGGTGGGGTCATGCTGATGGTTGGTTTGGGTAACGCATGTCCCCTAACCGAGGGGCTGGTTGGGACACAGAAACAGCTAAATTCTCAGCTCTCTTGGCTTTGCTCTCACAAATCTGGTCTTCCTTCCTCTAAACAGTTGTCAGTTTTCATGAGACTTGGGAGAAATTGAGGACTTTTGGACATTGTGTCTAAGTAATCCAGTTGCAGTTGGCAACTGGGTTCAGAAATTATTACTGACATTCAGCAGACAGAGCATTTACACAAGTGTATTTTTCAGGCCACTAAGCTAAAATGTGATATTGGAAGCTCTGGAACTGTTTTAAAGGATGGAAAATGAGCACGGTTATGAACTGTGGTGGTTTTCAATATTGTGACAATGAAACTAAGTGCCAGTTTTCTGTCTTTGTATTGCATTCAAAACTGCTCAGCTGAAAAGTGAACTTAGCAGTGGATGGCAAGCTGCTGTAATAGAAACCTCACACTGTGCAAAAACTGTTGTTACTTTTTTGATGTTTCAGTTGTCTATCCAAATAAAATCATCCGGTGTGAATGTGCATGAGGAAGCATATGGTATGTAAATAAATAGCAGGAGGCTTATGCTAAGCAAACTTCTACTTTCTCTCTTCCAACCTTTCTTCCTGTCTTTCCAAGTTGACCTTAAACATACTTGGAAGGAGAAAGTGTTTCTCAACTATGTCTTTATACATTAGAAGGAACAATAAGGTCTAGTCTAGTGAGGCAAAGATCTCAATTGTTTTTACAAGTGATAGTTAACATAAATAATACTTCCAGCCTCCTCAGCTCCATATATCTTTTCCTAGGATGTAGACGACAGGAATGTGTTTCATTAAATGAGGAGAGACAAAAGAGGGCATACAGCACTGTAGGATTACAAGATTTCTCAGAGAGTCCTTTCTTTGCTATCTCCTCCTGATTGCCAGCAGACAGGGAAAAACTTAGACTTAGTGGATTCTTTTCATCTACACAACTGACTGACAGCCAGGAAACTGTACAGGACTGAGAGTTTCTCTTAACTCTTTTAAGCCAGCTGAAGGAGAAAAAGAGCTAAGAGTTTCACCAACTCTTCCGTGATCATTCTTCGGTGCACCAAGACCATAAGTGATCCCAGTTCAGTAAAGCATATCCATATCTTCATTTGCATGGTTAAGTTCTATGCATGGACTAGAGATACTGAGAAAGATTACTCCTGTCCTTCATATGCCACAAAGTATTAGTGCTAAAGCAAGCTCCATAGTGATGTGGCTGAGAGTTCAATGACTCAGAGAGACCTGAGATCTGTATTTGACTGCCTGCTATACTGTACCCTTGAGGGAGTTCGTTCTATTATCCTTTTCTTTAGGCAGTGTGGTGGTTGAGATATATGTCAACTGTAGGTACCTTAACAGTGATGCCTCACATTTCATATACGATATTGCTGCAAGCTGAAAAGCTTTACAGGTTTGAGCTCAAGTAAAACATCAACTTCTGCATTACCCCAATGCCAAATCTGAGCCAGGGTAAGAAGTACTACATTATGTCACTCTATGGATGAGAGGGTCAATGTCGAATTAGCCTCTTGCTGCTCTGTCCTTTAAAAAAAAGGAGGAGAAAGACTGTGTGCTGGGATGGAGAGCTGGAGGTGTCCCCAGAGAGCAAAGCCTCTTGCCACCCAGGCAGAATCTGGTACCAAATCTACGCACGTACGCTCACCCCTCATTTGGCAGCAGGTACCCTCAGGCTTTCCAGGGCTCTGAACGGGTACGGTGAGCAGCAGGAGTTCTGCCATGCAGCTGATTGTTGGCTCAGATATAAATCTCTATGTTAAAGATGTTTAATGCCAGTATTTAAAAAAAAAAAAATCTGTATCTTTCTGAATCTCCCAAATATTTAACTTTGGAGACTACAACTTAAAATCAGCCTTTCTTATCAGGAAAGTGTCAAATACTGATATTAACACATGCTCACTAGCCCATCAGGTGGATTTTTTTTAAGGAAGATATTTTGCTTTTCTCAGTGTTCAGCCTTTCCTATAAGTCTAAAGGGAGACATATAGACAAATAAACCAAATCAAAACAAACGCAAAACAGAAATAATAAAAAACCCTAGTAGTACATCTGATTAAAAGTCATTTCATTACACTTTACAAATGAAGATGGGTAAATCACCTCTGCAACCATTACAGAATAGTTTGAAAAACAGCTGAGGTTATAGCTCATCCAAGTAATACAGACAGTTAGCTTTGAAGTTAATAACCAAATCTTTCAAAACACTATAGGTCAGCAGTATGGAAATGAAGTGAGCTGATATAGGTAGCTGATATTTAGGTAAATATTTTGGTAGCTATTCTTAATGAACATCGCAAGGCAGCAGCTCTTTGGTTTGAAGACCCGGCTTATCTCCTCTAACTTAGCTTAGGATTTGAGAAGGAAAAAGGCAGAGATAAGTCTTTAACAATGTTCTGCACAAAGGAAGAATTCACCCCCACTTTCTAACTTACTAATAACTTGGAGTATCAAAACTAGAAAAAGAGTAAGTTTTATCTGAGCATATAACCTCAGGGCAAGAATAAAAATTTTTTAGAAGTCCGAGAATGTAATGAGCTACTGACTTACTCATGCTGACAGATTCTTTTTTACATGTAATGACAAGAAAATGTGATCTTAGGTGGCCACAAAGGACGGTGCTTAATCACATCATTGCACTTCCTAGTCTGAGCCACCCAAGAATGCATACATATGCATTCAAGCATCCAAGACCCAGACAGTTCTTCATCCACTCAAGCTTCTCAATACAAGCAATACACTTCAACATAACTGTGTTCTACATTAATTATGTGAATTAGAAATCTATCGGTAAATTCTTGAAATAATTTAATGTACGAGAAACAAGATGAATTAGTTCACGGAAAATGTGAATCATAAATGTCACCTCTGGAAAAACACTGACGAATCTAATGTTTCTACTCAAGCCAGAAAAGATCCTGCTTAGGTTTACATCTTGGTGATTCATTTTGTAGAAGGAAAAATAATTGATTCTGCTCTTTCACAGAAATGCAGTATGTGCAGTGTCATCAGTACGTCAACAATTTACATTTGTTTTACTGCACAAAAGAGTTTCAAATCAATTTCAAAGGCTGTACATTTGAAAAGCAGCCAGCTGGTTATTCAGAACTTTGAATGTGGTTGCCTTTATATTACGAAGCAAGTAGATAAGACTACCGAACATAAAGGAAATTCGCAGCAGTTAATTAGCAAATGCTATTGTCCTGCTAAACAATAATTATTTCCACATAATTGGATACCACTCCCCTTAACAGACCCTCTTCATGATACTTCTTTCATTAAAAAGTCTACGTATTTCTGTACCCTTTTAACATATTTGTTTGTTGAAAATCTGGCTTTAGATGGCTATCTGAATGTGTCACGATGGGCAACATAAAAGGCAATAAAATTCTTATTTTCTTTCAAATGCTGCAATAAGGCATTTGCTCAAGCCTGGCAAAAGATTCAAATATGTTTCATTCTTCAAGACATGCTTATGGTAAAGTGGAGCTTAACGAAAAGCAAACCATTCAGTCTCAAATCAGTAGACCCATGTCAGCGTGGGGCTACACCAAAATTAATAAGCTGTGTCCTTTACTGCAGCTGTCTGATTTCCAGCTTTCATGATCACTTTCTTATTGCCAGCTCTGAATAATGCAGGACATTTTGGTTAATTCCTCTGAAAATCCCACCTGTGTAAGGATGCTGCCAAGGATCAAGCAGGCATACAATATGAGGGAAAGAAAAAACAATCCGAAGATCTACTAGAATGATATCTCTGTTCTTGCTGCTCTTCATTCACTGTAACTGACCCAGGCTTTGACTACCAGGTGCATCAAACAGTAGCGATATGTCCGAGAGCTATTCCAGGCTGGCTTTGAATCCCTTGGAGGTTTCATCTTCAGTCACTTACGTGCCTATACATTTTTCTACATGACAAACAGCGTGTTGGATCTCAATCAGAACAATATAGAGGAAACTTGAAGAAAGTATAGGTTTTTAAAGCTGCTCTTGCAGTTATTTTTCATCTTTTGCATTGTATTCAGCTTGCACTGTCTCCTATTCTCTCAGTTATCCAATCTCCCATAGTCCAAGGACAAACAGCATGTTTTTTCTAGTCAAGAGAGGAACAGATTTCTGCAATCGTTTTCTCACTGACGCCACAAATGAAAACCCATTCACCTGCACAGCAGAAGAATTCACTTTCTGAAGGCGATAGTACTATTAATACAAGGGGATGGGTTTCTGGCGTCATCTGAAATTTGAATACCTGAGTTCAGATCTCACATCAGAAGGCCTGGTGTGTAACTTTGTGACACTGAGACTGAAGAGCTGCTGTGGCTAACAGGGATGTGGAACTACTCACAAATCTGTTTTATCAGCTGCATCTTCATAAGAGACAAGTTTTATTGCTTGGATATGCTGATACTTGTATATAAAAACCTCAAGAATGAAGTCAATAAACATTGTGCTTTGCTAATAATGGATAGAATAATTAACAAAGCAAGCCACAAGGCTGTAAAACTTCATCTCAACTGCTGTCCTGTACTCAGACAGCACCTCATCTCAAAATCTGGCTTGACTGGATTTTGAGTTTTGTTTCTTCTGAAGACCCTTTGGAAGACTCATATAAATGCAGAATGAAGCAACTTTGTCCTAATACATAAAGCTAATTTGAGCATGGCTAGGGCAATACTGTGCTATACTCTAGGATGCTCATGTTGGTTATAATGTATAGTCATGTTACACATAGTCCATATGTATGGGCATCTGGCCTCTTCTTAAACCCGTCAGAGTAGCTCTGATGAGATGAGATGCGGCATTCATCAGTTTCTAAACCTGTTCTCAGATGGGCTACCAGGCAGCTGCTGTCTCAAAAATCTGTACTTGCAATTTGCCGCTATTCGTGCTTCATGAGGAATGGAACATGACACGTATCACAGAAGACCTCACCATACAACTAATAAACCAGTCTAGTTCTTGGCTGTCAAAGATCAAATTGATAGGGAGGGTTTCCACTGCAGAGATTGAGAACTGATTTCTCAAGAAAGTTGATGAACATGAAATATTTTCTATCTAGGTCCTGAAAAAGATGTCCAATGTCATGTTAAACCACGTTCACATAAAACAAGAATGTTTGTCAGACTCTTCATTAATGTGTCCTTTCTAGACTACAGAAAGTATTTGAGAATCAAAACTGAAGCAACTTTTCTGAGGCTGATCTAAGATTGACTGTTAGATGTTATTGTCCCCCTTTTTGTTATTATTTTTAATACTGTTTCCAACATTCATGTCTGATTTTTACCTTACTTATTTCCCTCTATATTTTCTCTTGTATTATCTAGCCAACTTGCTTCTTCCTTTATGTTTCTTCTAATGTGGAAGATTTAAACTTTCACAGTTTGGCTGAATGACAAAGGAGGAACTGAGTCTATAGCAATAATAAAAACAAGGCTAAAGAACAGGAGGTTTCCAAGGCATTCAAGGTTTCAAATTGTGTTCAAATAATACAGTCAAATATAATCAGATTAAACTAATGCAAAATTAATATTACATTATGCAGTGTAAATACTATTAATAACTGTTATCAAGTTATTGCAATAATATGAACATGCAGCACAGAAACCTTCTAACATGAACTTTTTCATAAAAATTGGGGTTAGTAAGCTTTATTACTGTTCCCTTTGTATATAAAGTCCATGAAATTTTAAATAATGTAATAAAATTATTTGTCATTTTTCTAGGGGGAAAAAAAAAGGAAACTCAGCAGAAAAACGCACATGTGGGCACACACACTTTCATACCCTGAGGTTTATACAAGGGGCTTGGAAAGCGGCATGCCCTGTGTAAAGCAACTATCAGAGCGAAGCCTTGCTTAGGTTCTAGATACTAAAGTTCACACTGATGACCACTATTGCTACTATTAAAAGTAAGTATATGCAAGGTGGTAAGAACACAAAGTGACAAAAAAAACCCGCTAGCTACCTATATCCTTACTGATCTGGGATTAAGTTATTAAACAAATGGGTGTTTTCAAGATCTATTAAAAAAATGAACTTTCCAACTCCTGTGAGTACTAGTCCTGAATTTGAGGGTGAGGTACAAACTGCAAAAGTTAAAAATAAGGAAATGAAGAACCACCCAAATTTGTCCAAACCAAAATTCTGTTTAGCTCCCTTAAAAATCTATTGATGCACAATATAACAGAAAATTTACATTCCATCTAAAATGACATGGGTATTAATGGTTTTTCAGCCAGCCTGCTTCATAAAACAAAGAAATACATGTGTTTGATCTTAGAAGCTGAAGAAATTTCAGAAGAATTTTTTTTTATATATATTTGCAGCAATCTAGTCATTTTAAATATTTCACTATTAACCAACATATGAAATTAATCTTTACTCCCATTACAGGAAAATAACTGTTGCTTGCATAATTCCTGTATAAACAGTGGCTGTCCTAATAGCACCACTGAGGTTCTAGGGATGTAGCATATTCTGAAACAAAGAAAATGCTGTAAAAAATGGATCACTTCCATTCTTTCCACTCTTTCGTTAACACTGTGTTACTAAACTATGACGTCATTCTCCATTATGCACAGAGTTTTTAGGAGAAAAATATGTTCAAAATAAAGAAACATAAGCATAGAAAATGAAGAATTCAAACTGAGGACAAATAGCAAAAGGTCTGCATGAAAACAGGCAAAACGTCAGAGATCTTAGTGCTAGAATAATGAGACAGAGGAAAAACATGGACTGAAAGTATAGGCCTGATTGAGACCATGATAAGCTCTGAGTGAGTCTGATGATACAAGCTTGTTTAACACGAAGAACAGAAGTGCAATTCATACGCCTGAATAATCCAGCTAATCTTGTTAGGATATGCATTCATGTAAAATTAGTCTCTGCATCTCTGTCTGAAAGAAGCACTTAGACCTTTTTAATTTTTATAGCCTATGGCAGTAAATGATTGTAATCACTTAACAATCAGACTCTTTGCAATTCAGATCTGTTCTTGAGGCTGCTGCAGTCCACCCTTCCAACCCAACAATGGTCAAACTGAACTCATTTGTTTTGACTCCCTATGTGCTACATTTCATGTTATCAGAATACATTTCTCTGTTAAAGTTTCCTGACAGAGATCTAACACACACATTGTGTCAGCTACAATTCTGCCCATTGCGTAAAAAAGCCTGATAAACTGTGGCAACATAGACAGCCTGCTGCCTGAAGTAGCAACATGATCACATAATTATTGACCACGTTCTCTTGACCTTTCTATTGCTAGTTCAGGGGCTTGTCTTATGATTATTCGATGATTCAGTTATAAAAGGCTTCAGTACAAATTACACATTTTAAATAAAAACATTTATTCAAGAGCAGAGTGTGTCACAGTAACTTAAAATCTGACTGGGGAATCTAAGTGTTTATAATCACAGTAGCTATGCTGCTGGGCTTTTGTAGGTTATCTGGCCCATGAGATTTCAGCAATGGGATGGGAAAAAAGGAAGCAGCTGAGTAAGCAAAATCTATCTTAAGTTTTCAGAGAAACTTAAAGCTAACCATAGCAAAACAAATTAAAACCTTGCAAATTTTTATTAAACTAGGTTACTTTGCGTGCTTGCAAGACATTAAGTAAATCTTACTTGCCATTAGAACAGATAATATTTCCTAACAGGAATGAAACAAATTATGAATAGAAATCTGTATTAATCCAAGAGTTATAAGCACTCTTTTGTATGCTCACTGTGGATACTAAGATACAGATAATTAGGATGTGCAGGTTGATGTTGCTGCTGATTTTAAAAAGGAGGATGATACAATGTACATTCCCACTAGTGTTTCAAAGGGGTAAAATTTTTTAAACTGATATACTATATATATACACACACATATATATATACACACAAATACATCCAACTGCTATACAATCTCTTTACTAAACAAAAAGAGGGCCAGGCGGGTGTCTCTCACAACATTGGCCCCACTGGAAACCCAGGACAATCTATGAACACAGAAGGCGATGAAGGGATTCCTCAGTGAATTAGTGAGAGAAGTCAATATTCCAACACAACAGAAATATAAGAATTGTTCACAGAATATCTATACTTCCTTCGTCTACCCCCACTGTGCTGAACCATGCTTCTTTATCCTCTGCCCCACTTGTGTATGAACCATCTGTCAACCTCTCCCAATACCGCTCAACTATTAGCTTAAAGATCTGATAAGAGAGAAGTAACACAAATTTAATCTCCCTTAAATCCAAATGAACCACCACAACTACATGACATTTTCCATGTGCAACAGTTCCATTTGGTGGTTGTCTTTGGTCTGCTCTTGAACTTTTGACTCTTTTCCACTGTTTGTTGAGGAAAATTTTAACAAATGTAAAATTGCTGCAGTGAGAGAGGAAGGGAGAATAAAACTGAAGCTCCAAGCATTTAGGAAAATCTGACTGCATGGCAAATGGATGTATGATCAATAACAGAGAAAGAGAGAGAAACACATTATACAAACACATAGAGAAATATTCCAGATGTCAGCAACACTAAGCCTCACACGTCAGATAACAAATGCAAGAGTATGCTCACGCTTTGATGTTCAGCTCTACTTTGGGCTGAGGGTTGTTACTATTCTCTTTTTAGCAAATAATATTTGTTAATACAAATTTGAATACTGTGTTTTTTCCTATGGTGTTTTGCTAGTGACACAGAAAGATAACTAAGTTAAAATTGGATTTTTTCCTCACAAGTTTTTATTCCTGAAGGTAAAATTGAGTTGAATGTGGAATAATTTTACATTTGCATACTTCATATTTCTAAAGTATGTATTATTTACAAGGCTTATATTTCATTTAGATACCTCTTTCAAAATTTTGCTTGTGTAGGTTATAATGTGTTTTAGCTAGAAAATAAAATGTATCTATAGAATCATCATTACAATATTTTATGGAAGCAGAATTAAAGAGATCAAAAAATAGTAAAAAAAAAAGTTTATCAGAAAATGCAAAGCTATTCAATCAGATGAATATTAAAAAGGAACAAGAGAAAATTATGAAAAGCATTGTACAATATTTTAATAACAGAGCCTGATGAATTTACATACCAACATAAATGTTTCAAAAATGTATTATGCCACTTTAGTCAGCAGTTTGATTTAATTTCAGATTCCTTCTGATCTTTCAGAGAAATAAGGGATGTCCCATATGAATAAGCAAAAGGATGTCCTAGAACCTTGATGTATGCAAGGAAATCACAGCAGCAAGTTAAACCATCTGTGATGGCTTTGATGCTGACAATGCCTTTCAGCAAAGGACTATCAAGACCACCAAGGAAATATAGACTAAGACCAATTCACAGCATTTGAAATCCCAAAGTAAACCAGATTATGATATCTCTACTATGATGAGATGAAATTTTTAGCATGCGTTTCTATTAAAAACAGATTAAGAATTTTTGTACAGCAGTTAAAGCACAAAATAATCCGCCCCATTCCAAGTCCTCTCTACTTATTTCAAGTGAAAAAGCTATTAACGCAGAAGTCATTGCCATGCATGTTGTAAGATGGACATTAAAGACCTATCAACAAAGTCTGGTTTTTTTCATTTTCAGGAATATATATTCTACCAAAACCCACAATAACCTGTATGATTACGACCTTGGTACCTGGGCAGAATAAAAGGTGTAATTAGATTAAATTAGGTGTAAAAAGATTAAAGGTGTAAAAGATTAAATTAAAGCAGAACTAATGAAGCTTTGATTCTTAAAGATTTGTGAGCTTTGTCCCTTGACTCTTCGCCTTTGTTTGCTCACAAGGATACCAGGTTTCCCAGGGCCCTCTGTGTCTGTCCTGCTGCGCTTACTGACCAGTTACTGCATCTATGCACAGAGCAGTTCGTTGGTTACTGACAAACACAACACGTGTAGGTGTGCTAGTCCCTCCCTCAATGAAAGAACTAGGATGTGTCTCTGTCCTTGATCTGTCCATTGATTTTCCTGACATCTGCTGAAGTTAATTATCTTTGCAAATTCTCCTTTTTTGTCCATTCACCAAAGGATAACCAATTCTAGGAGGATACGGACGACAGAGAAAAATCACACAGCCTATATCTCCTTAGGCAAAAATTTGCGAGAAGGTTCTCTGAAGTCATACATTAGACAATATTCCTCGAAGTAGTCCTAGCTCCCCTCTCAGTTCAGCAGTGATATTCCAGAGTTGGTCATTCAGAGTGACAGGAAAGCCCACAAAGTTTGAGCCTTGGCACCGACAGCCTGTGCAATGCTACCAGCTCACGTCTGCAGAACTGCAAAGGTCTGAACCGACAGTTCCTGACTCCTACCACCCCTGGGCTGCATGAAGCTACAAAACAGCTAAACAGCTGGAACAGTCCCCAGGTACATAAAAGCCTCTCAGCACAAATCAGTTGCTTTGTGCAAAAAAGACCACTTTTTGGCTCTAATTATGAATGGAAATGTCTTCTGCTTGTATCTCTGCTACATGCATATTCTGCAGAAGACCTATGGAAATCACAGAATGGAAACATTTACTTTATTACCAAATACATTTGATGTTAACATTTGATATTTAACACGTGAAACACCTTCATCCAGCAATTTGTGTTCTAATCTCACTGGCCTTTGTTGCTCAAAAAGGGTAGAATTTCCAGATTTTGCTTTAACCATAACACCATATCCTAGACTTTCTGCCACCAGCATTCTTCTGCCTGTCTGGATTTATCAAAGAATGCAAGCTGGTAGCAATATTCCACATATGTTCACTTTGTATAATCCTCAAAAAAAAACAAAGTAGCTGAGATGTGCAAACAAAGCGAATATAATCCTTGCATAGACCATTTGCAGTGTTTCCTCTTTGTGGGTAGTAGGAGGAAACATGGGCTTTGCTTACAGAATTTTTATAATCTTCAGTGAAATTTGAATCAAAATCTTATACTTCTTGTATATTTAAAGCATGTTTCCGATCACCACAACTACAGCAAATAACAAAAGCAATATTCCCAGCACAAGATATACAGATATAGAGTGATAAATTAATCCTCCGTTTTTCTCAACCTGAGACAACAGAATTCAAGGATAAGCTGACACAGTGTGTATATAAATCTCCATACTCTGTGTTTCTAAAAACAAGAGGTACTAGAGGTTCTGTCTTAAAACACATAAAATGTGTTATACATAAATGAAAGGCAATTATTTATGTCTATGAAATTACTAATGAAAAATAAATAAATTTCAGAATCACTCTGGTGCAACTAGTGTTACCTGATACAGTCACTAAAAGAACAGGTGCAGCACAGTGACAGCCACATAGGCATATGCCAGCTGGGGAGGGACACAGGAAAGGTGAGAGTGCACATGTGTGAGCATGAAAGAACTGGCAAGGCACCCTGGCTGTGAGAGAAATAATCTGATTCCTGCAAAATATAATTGGGTAGGTTTGCTTTACATAACACTGAGCAAAAACGGTAGCTGCCTCTCTAAGAATTCAAACGATGCATAAAATATAACTTTCCATGAGCAAATAGTGAAAACGGGTATTTAGCTATGAGTACACAAAATTTACCAACAAGTTTTCAACTAAAATACATTGGAAGAAATGCCCCTTTGTATAATATATGAAATGTGAATCACGAGTCTGGATAAAAAAAAATCAAAACAACATCACTGAAAATAACAACCATTTTATCCTAACAGATGGCCAGGTGGCAATATAATGCTTTGTTAACTTGGTAGCAAGGGCATAAAACGTTTTTGCCTTTTTAATCACCTGAAAAACCAACCCTTCCCCACAAACCCAAAATCTATGAGCTATTTGTATATCGGTGCTCCTCTACTGGGTAGAATTGTTGTTATTCACACATCCCTTATTAAGGTACATTTTGTGAAACTTAGATGATGATATTTCATTCAGCCATAATAAAGGCATGGAGAGTACTGTAACAGTTATTGTCTTGCCTAACAATGAAAAATGCAATCATTTGCAATGACGTCAGTGTTCTGTTCTTACAGTGTTGTTATCTAAAGTATGTCTGGTACGGATGCGAAAGGTGATGAGGACATCAGTCTAGATAACAGGGCAGAATCCAACTCTCATTGAAGTCACCAGGACCTCAGAAATTGATTTTAATTAATTTCTGATTGAAAGTATTATACAAAAAATTCAAACAAACTTGGTACAGTTGTGGACAATTGAAAAGAGAAACTGAATACAGGGATGTGAACACTGATTGCAAAGCAAATTCACCGGGAACTGCGGATAAGTATCTCTCCTACCTTTCGCACATCCCATTTTAAGAGTAAACAGGTCCTTAGTTTTCAGTGATGTCAAGCTTGGAAGGTTTAAAGATTGTGTATCCAAAACTGTTCATTTTAATAGATACAACCCAAAATATTATCTGACACTGATTAACATGTTTCTCCACACTGAAAGAAAAATGCCAATTAGTACTGAATAGAAAATGTTAAGTACCTCAAAATATCTGTAAGTTGTGAAATATGTGACAAATATGCACAGATTTCATTCTAAACATTTAAAATCAGAACAAACACATGCCAAAAGCAATACAGAACAGCACAAAATATTGCTTCAGGTACTAAAATGCCTACTGCAGTGGTAACTTTAATTTACCCTCTTTTAAAAATGGCATGCTATGAAAACAAACAAACAAACAAACAGAGATCTGCAAGGTGCATTGTAGAAACATTCTGTACCTCTGCATCACCAGATAAATGTTCTAAAAGATACAAAATATCCCAGCAACTTAAAGCAAGACCAGTGATCATTGCTGTCTGTTTCCTTTGTGTAACCTACAATAAAATTCAACATATAAAGACTGGGAATCATTTAAAAAAATAGATAAAATAGATAAGGTATGTATGGCTATAGTTGTAAAATTAAACACTTTAAATATTAAGACTTTTCAGACTTTTTTAGTTATACTGATGAAAACAATCATTCTACAGTGGTACAATTTGCCACAGAACTTACTCCCATGACATAAAGTTGTGTTCCAGACCCACATTCCCAAAATTAGTTTTAAAAAAAAGATAAGAAAATACACAGAAGATGAAAAAATATTAATAGCATTAAAGTAGCAAATGGCAACTTTAAAACCTAATTTGAAGGGGGAGCTAACTCTCTCTGAAGCCATGGAATACTTATTGGATAAAATATGCATTGAAATGGAATCAACCTTGATGCTAAATTCAGAATATAACCCGGTTTTGGATATTAATACTCTCTTCCAAGACAAACAAATGAGCATATGGAACAGAGAAAGTTCTAAGGATATGGGTGTAAAAGAGCGAACCTTGCAGCTCTCAATTTACCATGTCATCTAATGCAGCCAGCTAATATCCCCAAGAACCAAAATCTTTCAGTAGTTCCTATCACAGAGGCAGAAGCTGAAAGTTGCACGAGCATTGATCTTTTTGCAGCCCTTCAGTCCATTCCTTTTGCGGATGTCTTTTTTTTTTTAGGGTGTGAAGGGCTTATTTTGTGAGTTGTGGGTTTTTTGACATATGGAATACACATATATGTAGAGAGATAAAAAGGTGAGCAATTATGATGAGAAACTTGCATCACATATTACGTTCAGTTTATGCTACTTGCTATAATTCAGGGAATTCTGAAATTTTAGGAATCTTAATCAAGTTTCAGGCCCCAGTGGAGAGGCAATGCGAGCCTCCCGACAGCCTCAGCTGGTCCTTCACTTTTGCAAATGCACTTTTTCTATGTGTAGGACAGTCTCTGAGACACTGCAATGGCCGATACATTTATATATTCAAGTGGCTTAAGCTGCAGAAGCAAATAACTGTGGAAAAAAAAAATATGTAGGTAATGACCTATAAATTCATCCCTAACATCAAACAAAATGATGGCATGAGAGCTTTCTGCATTTTCTTCTTCACCTGTACTCCTTCAGAAAATGCACTGACTTGAAAGAAACAATGTTAACTTGCCAACTGTGTTGGAAATTCACAACGCTGGTTGTTTTTTTTCTTATTTAAACCATGTATTACAGCTTGTGTTTTCAACTTCTGCATTGCTTCACATTCTGCTGTACGTGTACCACTAATGAGGAGACAACTTTTTAAATTAAAAACATTAATAAAATGCTGCTTGTAGATATTTTTAAATTTAAAAAAATAAAATGTCAAATGTAAATAACCATCTGGGAATCTGAATAGTTATTCCTTTTATTTCAGAAAGCTTCCAGCAAATGAACTGTTTCTGGAGAATTAAAAATATAATCCTCTACCAATGCACTGATAGATACCTTAGGATGTTTGTGCTATATAGACACCTGATGCCTTTTTTGATAGTATGTGCTTTTAAGCCATTCATACCCTTGTTATAAGATAATCACACCCATCTGATCTAAATCTCTTCCTATTGGAACTTGTTTATATTTCCTTTTATTCTCACCCTTTGAGCGGATGCTAAACCATGGTCTTGTCCAACTGCTTAGCATGAATGAAATTTGGAAATACCATTGCTAGTGGTAATACTCAACCTTTAGGTTGATCCCTGTGGAAAAGGAGAGCCCTAAATGTTCACGTCCAAATTGAGCGAGGTTAAGAGTCCTCATTTTCCCATTTCCCTTCCTGCATTGGCCCTGGATAGTGAGGCAAGTGCTCTCCTGGCACAAGACAACAATAATACACTGCTGCAGCATCTCTTCATTGTTATACTAAGTTGCCCTTCTGTACTCTTAAACCTTTTGTATGGTGATTTTGACAGTCAAAAGGTAGTTTAGCCTTTAATGATTATTATGTACCAGCAATGCACTCAGGCAAAAGCACTGCTTTCCCTAAAGAGTCATCAATCTACAGAAATCATTTTGACAATTGAGTTCAAGTACAACAGCCAAAAGGCAGAGGCCTAACCTTTTAGAAGTGCCAATTTTAACAAAAACACAACACAGCTTAGATGTGTTTCATAAGAGCATATTCAAGTACTAGTAAAATAGAAAAGACAAGTAATAATGACTAACAGAAAGCAGAAGCTGATGTATGTGATTTGAGAGGAAATGAGAACAGGAGAAAAATCAAAGATAACAACTAGACACACTCAGGAGGAGAAAGGGAAGAAAGATGTAAGATTAATTAATATGCTTATTATAACCTCTTCCCATATTTTCTGGCAGAGACTAATGTAATAAAACGAATATAACTGAACAAGCTTGTCACTTACTTGCAGAGGCTTCTCATGCAAACCTTTGCCATGGCTAATTTTTCCTTCTGGAAGCTCTCTAAGCAAGTGGCAGATAGAGGGTGCATTTGTATATTTGTATAACAAAATAGTAGGCATAACTGAATTTCAGATCAACATGAAAGAAGTGTTGCTGTAGCCAGATACAAATAAAGTTAGCTTTTCTAGGGAAAGCTAACATTATTTTTGAAAGAACTCACAAAACTATGTAGTTGAAAACTCACATTACTCCTCTTGTCTAAAATTATAGCAACAACCTTCAGGGTAAGCGTCGGGACTCTGAGGGTGCTAAGAGGTCTTAATTGCCATAACCATACTGACTGGGTGGTTTTGGACCCATTTTTTAAGCTGTGATTCAAGGCCCATGTCTGCTCCTGCAGCATTTTTCACTTATCTGGGCACCCTGGATGGCACCTTGGATTTGGCTCATCACCAGGGCCATTTTGATGGACCCCATTTGCACCACCTGGCTCAGGCCCTGCAAGGTGGTGCCATGTGGGAGAGGACAGTGCCCATGCTGGGGTCACCCCTGGCTCCCCTTTCCCTTGGGTGTTGCTGGTGTTTGCAGCTCCCTGGCACTAAGCCAGTGGCCAACTGTTCTCATTTTGTGCCAACTTGTTTTTTTTTTCAGGAACACTCTTCATCCCAGCCTTCAGATAAGCCCCATCTGAGCCTAACTAGCTATCAAAGACATCTATGCAGCAAGAAACACTGAATAGATAATGCCAGAATAATGTACATGTATAAACATTACTGAGACCATAATAAATGTCCTCAGATACCTTTAACCTTTTCCCTTGAATGTCTAACTGATTATCCATGCAAAACTCAGAACCACCATCCTTAACTGCTTAACCTGCTTTTACCTGTGAGGTTGCCACTTCTTTTTCAAGAGAACTTGTATGTGCCAAAGCCTGCCCATGCTTTCCAGCAGCTGAGTAGTAAAGCACATCATTTAAGCACAACTATTAAGGCAGCAACACAGCTGCCTCTCCAGAGCTGGAAGAATGTCATTGGATGCCAATACCATGGAAAGACAATAAACATATAATTTTTTTTAATTTATTTTAGTATTATTTTCTCTTTATTAAAAGATCAATTCCAAACAGAACACCACTCCGTAAAGAATGAGTTTCCATTTTGAATAAAATTATGATTGTAACCTCCCTAAGACACCAAGAAGACAGATTTTTTCCTTATCTAACCAGTGGGTCCCAATGTATATCTCTTCAGAGACTCATACTATGTATGCTGGCCTCACACACATAGAACAATGACCTGCTGCAAGACATGACTGTACTTGAATTTGCACAAGTTACTCTGTTGTTATCACAGCCACAAGCCATTCAACATCAAAGGCACCTTCACTTAGGATTCAACAAACATCTATCTTGAAGAAGAAATTCTACAAGTACATTAATGAGTCACATTAAATATGCTCAACAGCTAAAATGGGAATTAAACTCTTCAGAAATTAGTTTGTTATTATCAAAAGCAGGTAAGCACCACTTGACAAACTTCTATGTGAGTACAGGGAGGCAGTGTCACAGTGTAATTTTTTTGAGCCAAAACATTCTAATTTAGTCAGACAAAAAAACCTTACATATCATTTGATTCACTATCTTTCATAAACAATTTTACTTTCCTACCTTTTCCCTTTGTTCCTTTAATTACTGGATTGTTTTAAGAATGTATGGAGATCAAAAGCTGATTTTATGGCACTCTGAGGTGTGAAAATCAAAGACAATAAAAAATAAAAGATGATAAAAAATTAGCTTTTTTCTTCGAAAAAAAAATATATATATATTTTTAGAACATGTTTTTTTCCCTGCTTAAAATAAAATGAGTGTTTGGGAATGGTGCAAAGTACAAACTGTGTTGGCTTCTTCAAAGCAATCATAGCAGAGGTAGGTTCAGAACAGCTACAATATGAACTCACCATGCACATTTCTCCATCTTGTGGCACGTGCACGTCTCAACTTTTTTTGAAGGCTAGAAGGCTTATATGCACGATGGGGCACAGCACCCTCTAGACTAGAGCAACTCATGTTATTTTAAAGTGCTAAATTTTAACCCCACTGAATCAATAGGAAATCTGATCATAGCATCTATAGGATTTCCCTTCTACAAGTTTATCTATTCAAAATTTTAGTCTGCCTCCTAGAACATCTAGAAAAAGTACTAAATGCAGGTGGAGTTATGTCTGCATATTCCTTATTTGCTCATTATCCCTTTATGCCATGTTATTATGGTAAACTTGAGAAAGACGTATACTTTCTGTTCATTATATTCTAGGCTACCTCATCCCACAAGGCAGAACTAACTGGCAATAACTAACATGTTATTCAGAAGCCTGTTTACTTATAGTTTGAAAATCTTTATTGTATCTGATTTATTTTTGACAGCAATATGAGGGCACAGATGAGTAGATGAACCTAGCTCTTAATGTGAACGCTGGGGAAAACACTGCCTTGAGTAAAATAGGAAAGAGTTTTCATATAGAAACAAATGTGTGAACAAAATCAATATTTTTCATATGAAATGTAAAAAATGCTGACATTCTACCAATACCACTAACATATCTTTGACAGACTTCAGCTTCAAGTAGGTTCTTCAACTGGTGGGTAGCAGTCCAGTAAATCCTGCTTTTGAAATTAAGTACATCCCAAACTGTTAACAGAAGGTCAAGTCCCATTAAGGGACTAAGGCTACCAGGAGCTGAGTCTCTGATCAGACAAACATTTTGTGAACATTTACACTGCCTTCCCACCTGGAGGACATTGAGCAAAATAGTATGGAAGCTTTGCATGACTGTATGTTGCCTGAGGCCTCCCTCCATCATGGGGAGAAAACCAAAGCTAGTATTTTCAGACAGATACATCCCACAGCTTATCATGG
Source organism: Columba livia (assembly GCF_036013475.1). Taxonomy (NCBI): domain Eukaryota; kingdom Metazoa; phylum Chordata; class Aves; order Columbiformes; family Columbidae; genus Columba; species Columba livia. Next base: position 8,422,840 of record NC_088607.1, read on the forward strand.
AAAGAATCAAACAAAAGAAGAAAGGAGTTTAAAAACAAAAACAAATAAAAAACAAACCAAGCAAACAAACAAACAAAAATAACAACAAGAACAACAAAAACCCCAACAAAACACATACAGCATAATACTTCCCTTGTTCTTGAAATGAGAAGTCCAATAAATTATTAATATCTGTACTGGATGTAGGAATGCTGCAGGACTGAGCAGTAAATGGGCACTCACAGAGCTACAATGAAAAAGAGAAGCCAGTGCTCAAGACGGTAACAGAAATAGCATCCCATAAAATATTTGGATTAGAGAAATATCCTTCAAAGATAGTGGAAACTTTTTCAAAAATATGATGTCAGACTGAGCTACGCTGAGATGTTTGCAAAACAGACTGATATAATCCCTTCTTCATAAGTCTTAGCTATGCATGAGAATTTTATATGGGTTGACAGTGAATTCTTGACTGTATCAACTACTAGAAAAACCTATTTAAAGCTGGGATGCTAGACTATATTTCTCAATATTCTATTTTGCTAGCAATCCAGCTAAATCACCTCATTTATTTATGTTAGAAAGATATACATACTTTCCTCTTCCATCGAAAAAGTTTAATCTAAATGAAGCTGCTTACCTTCCACTAAAAGTGAGATTTTCAGCATGTAGATAAATATCTTTGTCAAAAAGGTGTTTGGCAATAGCTTCTATGCCATAGTATTACTTCCAATTAATAACAGCCTTGTAAGTAGAAATAGAAAACAACAAAATAAAAAGCAAATTGTAGGTGTGTTACTCACTTTCTATTTGCATGCATTTCAAATGGGAAAACAATTTAAAGCAATTTAATAAGCCGTAATTTTGCTCTTGTGTCACACTGTGTCAATCCAAATTTTTTACTGACAACCACTTTTTAGACACAAATAACATGGAAGAACTAATGCCATATTCAAGTACTGATGATGTCCCAAACACTATTTCAACAACACAAATGTCTTAAATTACCATTATATTCATTTTACTTAGAATTTGCATTTCAAAGCATTTTTGAAAAAAAAAAAAGTGTGATTTTATGTAATTTGTATCAATGGTTCAAGATGAAAAGGAAAGCCAAAGGTTATATATAAGTTATTAATTACATAAAGGAAGAAGCTGTGCTTAAATTATTGTAGTTTCATGTGAGAAAACAAGTCATTCTGAAAGTAGTAGAAATACAATATGCTGTCCATCTACAGTATAGATAAATCATCTGTCACAGAATAGAGGAAAGCAAAAAGAATTACTCACAAAGATGCAGTATTCTACCTTTTATAAGAATTCTCTACATGTGCTAAATGGTGCTGCTGTAAAAAAAAGTGTATGTGCATTTTAAAAGACCAGCGAAACTGGTTCAGCTACTGGAGAACTAGAATGCAAATATATGTGTTACAGAAAACAAACAAACAACAACAAACACAAACAAAAAACACCCACAACCACACAACAAAAAACCCCACAACACATAAACTCACTCCACTTCTGATCTGTGCATGGTTTTCAACGTCAATCTCAAATAAGCTATCCTGCCTTGCTTGCAACTCTCACACAGAAGCCAGTAGGACTGCACAATGAAAGGGAAGTCAGGTCCAGAACAATTAATCCAGCTCAAATTGCAAATACTAGTTAAAGTTAGAAAAACAAATTATAGGGTGGTTCAATTAGCCAGCTGGATGGACATGAACTGAAATGGTATAAAATAGTATAAAAGGTAAGGCTGTGGTTTTGACCCTAATTTTCTACTATCTGAGATTTTGCAATTTTTAACCACAGTACATGACATCAATAACATCAAAGACTGCATTTATGCATATGAGATTTACAAAGAAGAAAGCCGCCACTTAAAAGCCTTTTCAATGGAAAAAAAACCTGAACTTCAGGATAATTACTTGCCTTTATCCTCATTTGGGACACAGTTTCACAATAAAAGTATAAATATCTAATTCATGTAGATTTTAGAGTAGTCTTTAATGAGGAAGTGCAGGTAGTATTACTGCACTTGCCAGCACTTTCAACATTTCAAAGTTGCTATCTTTCAAGGACCTGTGAGATGTTTAGTCATGCTGAATTAAAAAACAAACAAACAAACCAAAAATCCCACCAAATCACCAAAGACAGTTCATGATCTAGAGATTACTTGATAAAAAGGTCAACAAAAATTATGAAATCAGATATATGCTGCTGTAATTTCATATCACTGAGCAGTAAGCAGTCTACGAGAAGTTGTGGATGCCCCATCCCTGGAAGTGTTCAAGGGCAGGTTGGACTGGTCTTTGAACAATCTGATCTAGTGAAAAATACCCCTGCCCATGTCACCAGGCATCAGACTATGTGATTTTAAAGGTCCCCTCCAACCAAAAATATTCTGTGATTCTATAATAAGTAAAAATACCTTTACCTGACTTCAGCATAGAGTTGACTTTTTTAACCATAAGATCATATGGCTAAAAGAGACTTCATGAGACTGTCAAGTGATCATCCACTCCCCTGCAAAGACATATCTATGTCTTCTAATTTCTGTCCTGTATTTGTCTAGCCTACTTTTTAAATGCTTTCAAAGATAGAGAGTCTCTGGAATCCCTAAGACAATCTACTCCAGAAATACACTACCCAAGTCATTATACTTTATTATTTTTCATTGTGTCACTTGAATGTTCTTTGCTGCAGCACAGGTGCCTCACATCTTGTATTTCTACGACATATACAACAAATGCATATTTCCATTTCCTACCTTCAAGGCTGTTATCACATCTCCCCATGTTCTTCTTTTACACCATACAACTAAAGAAAGCCATACTTTACAGGAGCTCTCCTCTCAACATTTCCAAATGTTCCATACACTTTTTGAACTGGAGCATCAAAGCTGGACATAATGCTCCAGTTGAGGCCATACAAGCACAAGAATTAGATGCCTTAGAATTACTACTTCTACCAATGCAAATCAGTAACATATTCTTTTTTTGTAACTAGGTTGCTGTTGAATTAACATTCAGCTTGTGAAGCTTTCTAAGACATCGATCAGTTCTGGAGAATTGTAGCAGTGTCAGCTTCATTCTTCGGCTGCTTCTGTGAAGATGATTATTTCTACCAGGTAAAAAACTTGAATTCACCACTATGGATATTCTCTTCCATATGTAAAGATTCTATTGGAGTATAATCCTTCCCTCTACACACTTGCAACCCAGCTTCTACTATCTGCAAATTTAATATATGTATGCTCTAATTGCGTAACTTAGGTCATTAATGAAAACACTGACGAGTTCTAGAGCTAGGCCAAATCTCTGAAGTTAACCCATAGTTAATGCAGTTAGCCACAGTCACCATGTAGCTAATACCTTATTTTACTGGTAATTAACATCTCAGTATGTCTTTCTGACCAGTTTTGCATCTACTCCACGTCTACATGATCATGACAATGCTTCCTTGCCTTACCTATTGAAGTATCACATGGTAGATTTTTTAAAGCCTTTATAATGCCAAACTGTACAAGCATCAGATGCTTTCCCCTACATTCAAAAAGACTTTTATCCTATCTTGGAAGAAATTAATATGATTCTCATATGATTTTGTTCATGAAAAAACACCTGGGCTTTTAATTTCCCCACTCTGCCCCCCTATAGGTGCTTGCAAACAGCTTACTTTTTTTGAAAATATTTTTCCTTAACTTTGTGAAGGCATAAATTATTATGGTAGGTAAAAAGTAGTCCAGAATCAGTATTGTAAATCATTAGAATACCCATAAAGGATAAATTCCTAATAAACGGGTGACTGATTTTAATTATGCTAAAAATGAAATACATATGAGTTATTTCATACTTTAATACTGTATATTATCAAATATTTAAATAAATATAATAAACTAAAATTATAGACTGTATTTCACAACTTACAGTCCTTGTATCTCTGATTAGTAGTGAGGCACCCAGAAAACAATTAAGAGAGCAATCCAGTTTCCATTTCCCAAATAGATAGATGCTTAAACAAATTGCCTAGGGACAAACAGAATTACTAGGGAATAAAGTAAAATCTCATGGAAATAAGCTTCCCAAATAACAGCAACAACATCTTTAAAGAAAATCATATAAAGAAGACCTGTACAACTGATTCCGTTCTACAGATGGGGAAACTGACGGCCCAGGTAGCGAAGCAATGTGCACAACGGAACCTGTAACACCAGGAAGCAAACGAGAGTCTCCAAACCCAAATATCTCATCCAGTAGCAGTTCTGATAGTGGCTGAACAAATATAAAAGACTAAGAAACTACAGCTAATTAGATATGCTAAGTCTAATTAACTGGGATTTTCAAAGTGTATGTGGAGCACAAAAAGCTGAAAAAGCTCAAGCTACAGGTTTATTGTGGTTTCATTTTTGTTAATTAGACATGGGTCAATTGATTGTTAAAGCAGTCTAGTGTAATTTATTGATGTTACAATGTAACTGCCACGGTGCACTCAATCCAATAAATTCCAACCAAAATATCAAGTGGTAGTCTGTTTTCCAGAAGTTACTTGTGCATAAATTGAACAGCATGGATAAAAATAATAGTCTGTTCACATATTCATATTCCCTGTAGTATTTTTGCTACTATACAACTGTCCTAAAACAACATTACATTAATTTTAATTAAATTTTGCACTTCAAAGCATTTTTTTCACACATAGTGTATTTTTATGCGATTTCTGCCAATACTTGAAGATAAAAGGAAAGCCAAAGGTTATATGTTAATTATTAATTATCTGTTGAAAATGAATGCAATGAGCTTAGTTTATATCAGGTCACACTAACTCTGAACTATTGTTTATGAACTGTTGGAGCAATAGAAACTATAGCTCCAGGAAGGACAGACATTGCATCATTATATTCTTAAGAAAGAATAACTACCTTTTTGTAGACTGTGTCACACACCCATACTTTCTTCTGAAGGGTTTTATTGTGTTTTTTCTTTGTTTGGTTGTTTTTTACCAGCCTAAGATTCCACTGTTACTTTGTATTCCCAGTTTCCTCAAGAAACAAACATACATATGCAAATTTTGTCACTGTGAACCTACTATTATTTCCTTCTACCCAGAGAAGGGGGAGAAGCCTTGAAGGTGCCCAGATGAACTGCACAGTTGCCGTTTGCTCAGGGGGATCACACCAAAGAATGTCTGTACAAATATCTACAGAAAGTGGAGAAGTTCCCCATGAAGTTTGTTGATAAGCAACAATACTGACATTAACAGCACTGAACACATTCTGCTGAGACAGTAAATCAATTAATTGTGCAGGCACTGAAATAATAGCTTGGTGAGGTTAACTAATTTCCAGTTGCATTGATCATTGCATTTGCTTTGCATCAAAAATTATTAAAGCCCTGACTGTAGCGAGGAGCCATCCACATATAAGAAACTTCAGTGCCTTCAAACAATTTTTTTTAAATAAAGAAAGAATAATTGTGCATATCATCAACGCTGACTTTAAGAAAGAAAAAGGTCAGTGTGTTTCTTTTAGAAAGTATCATCCATGCTGGGCAATGCGAAATGCAAACACTTTGGAATAGTTTCAGGCATGACATTAATCCCTCTTTACTGCAACATAATGGCACGCACACACACAGAAATGTACCTAAAATCAGCTCTGAAAAAAATAACATATTTGCAAGGAGCAATGAATAGTTGTGGAAGCAGAGGTATTTCTGAAAAAGTATCAAAAATATTAACATCAGCTGTCTACAGATCAGTAGCAAATGTTCGAGACATTATAAGAAATCAAAATTATTGCTACCATGATTTAATAATTTTAGAAGACACGATTAACATTCAGTTGTAAATAAACAGAACTTTAGGTAGAAAGAAGGAGCAGAGAGAGGAACTATATATATCTTCTAGGCTTGGACTTTGGTCTGCTTCCCTGCTCTTTGGACAAATAACCATTCTTAGTTTCCTTTATGCTTCCACCATTGCATTTCACCTGGCCCAAAGTTGTCTACCCAGTGCCACTAAAATTGCCCCAAACTCTGAGAAAAGCTAAGGAGGAACTAAAGAGGAGAATTTGCACTTCACTCAAAGAGCTCCTAATGTAAATCCTCAAACCTGTTCACTCTCTCTTCATAGCAGGGCTCTTCCAAGTTTCTGAGCATTTTTGTCATTTGCAACTAAATCCACTTACTTCTTTCTCATAGGGCTTTGGGGAACAGGAGGTTTGTTCGTGCTTTAATAAGAGACAAAAAATTGACACTATACAGCAAACAAAGAGGGAATACAAATGTAAAGAAGAGTCTTACAACTTTGGGCCAATATTCGACACCTGCTCTTTTGTTTTTGTAAAGAGACAAAAATGAATCATCTATTTTGGTGCAATCCTCTTTATTTACATAGAACATATTCACCATCCTCATTCCTTTAACACTGTGGAAACAAATCCAAGTGACTTTGCTTCTCAGAAATTCAAAAGAAGCTAGCTGGCTTCTTCCCAAGCCCCCACTAAGGATTGCCTTTCTCACTGTCTGCTGCTTTTGCTGACAGGTAGTTTGCTAAAAATTGTCCTAATGCTCTTATGTTTACAACTAGTCCCATGGAAACCTCTCAAACCATAGAGCTCGAAAGCTCCTTAGGCTCTGCCAAGTGGCCAGTTGCCTCAGGCAGCCTTTTTCATTTTGGCCAGTTCCCTCATTCCCTTAAAAGAACTTCAATTTTGCCTTCCTATCAGCTTGAAAACTTAACCTAGTACACTTGTAAGATCTGTTGTCTGTGACAGACAGCAGGAGTTAATATAGTCTATTATAACATTAGTATCCCCAGCAGTATTTTATATTAATATTTAGAAATCTCAACTTTGATACTAAATTCTACTCAGCAGAATACCACAACTATTAGTTTTAAAATACTGCTATCATCACTAATAACTACATCCAAGCTTCCTTCTATGCATACACCCAGGAATTATATATAATGAATTTAATTTGTTTTAATTATTGCCTTTTGGGATTCTTCAGGCTAACTACACTATGCAAATGTAAGGAACTGTGGCTATTATGTTAAGAAAAGCAAACAATTTTCTTTTTCTGGTCATACATAGAAACAACTAAAAGACCTACCTGTTTCATGTTTTCCATAATTTATTTGTTGTTGTTGGGTTTTTTTTTAAGAAAGATAAGTAGCCCACAATTTTCCTTGCAAAATCTATTCTCATTTGTTATCTTCTTTATCTTCTGAATTCTCGCGGAGTGAAGAAACAAACCAACCTCTTAACAAGCTTTCATAAGTGCCTTGTGTTAGCTGAAAGTGGATGTTTTATCAGCACACATACACTGATTTCCAGTGTTTTTTACATTTACTTTTAAAAACAAAACAAAACCAAACAAAAGCCAACAAAACAACAAAAACAAGCACCAAAACAAAACCCACACATTTATGTGTACTTGTTTTAAGAAAAATGGACTAGAGTTACCAGAAGTAGGAACAAATTTTCACAGCTCCGGTGTACATGTTTGAATAGCTGATTTGGCTTTGTTTCTGTTCCAGACACGGTCACCAGAAAAAGTAAAGACAAAAGCCAGCTCTCTACTTCCAACTTATAGATTTTTTTTCAGCATTAATTAAAGCAAAACAAAAACAAAATAAAACCATGTTCTTCAGTTCTCCTTTGGACAGGCTGATTTATTTAAGATGAAACTGAGAAACTTGTGGAAAGCAAGGTCTGCAAAGGAGACTACATTACTACTTTTTGCCTTACACATATTCACCCCATGCTTCAACGTTTCCATTGCCTACCTGTAGTGTTTTCAAAGGAATGTTTTCACTTCATGCATAATATAGCTTCTGTTTTTACTTCTACCTCGTGGTGATTTTCTTAGTATAGTTAATTTCCTCTGGTCTACATACTACTTCAACACCATTCCAACAGACTTCTGCCTCTGTAGGCCCTGCCAGCCCCATAAAGGGCACAGAACTTTAGAAATGTGTGGGGGCCTAACAAAATTTGGGTCAACTCTATGCAGTCACATCGTGGTGGATTTCTGCTGAAAATGGGAGACCTGACACAAGACAGATAGCTGTCAATCTGGCAGGAGACAGACAGATATCAACTAAAATGGGTGCTTCAATCTCATGCCCCTAGTCTTAGGATACTTGTTCACGGAAGACTCTTAACACTGTGTGATGTTTTGATATCTGCATTAGATCAACTTTGTTTAACTCACTCTCCAAAAGAAATCTTTCCAATATAATAATGAGTCTGTCACTAGTGCCACTTAATACTTCTCTTTACAGGGAATAAGTCTGATATGAGTATAGGAATCAATCAGACACTTATTTTTATTAAGTGACATTATTATAAATACAACTTCAATTTTACAAAATTAAAGCAAAGGCTAACTCTCAGTATAGGAAACCTGATTCATTGGGTTATTTACATTGCTAATAACAAATCAGCCCCCTACAAGTATCAAAGTGAACACTGTGAAAATTGGGAGGGACGAGTTGTCAGTTGGAGGTGTCTCCATGCTGACTGCAGAAGGAGTCCTGAGACAAGATCTAGTGTCAACTAACAAGGCATATCACTTGAAAGGTTCATTCACAGAGGATCCTAAATTTTAGGTTGGAAAGAACACAGAAAATGTCAGCCTGAAATAAATGCCCCAGTTATCCTCAATAAAACTAGATCCATAGTTGAAATAAGCAGTCATAGCTCTATTGATTTCAGAAGAGCTTGAGCAATATAACAAGTTGAGATTCTGCCCCCATGAATAGCTCCTTTGACTGCAGCAGGATTACTCACAAAGTCTACGAGAAAGTACGTAGACATGTAAGATATTTGCTAAGCAACAGACAAGAAGATACCAAAAATAAAGATAATCTGTGAGGTTAACAGTTTTTAAACATCAAGCATATAAGCCCGTAGGACCTACACACATTAATAATATTATGCATTGGGATACTTTATGTATTAGTATTTCGTCAATTCCTTACATCTCCTAGTTCCTTGCCCACATTAAAACATACAGATGAACCAAAGTATTCCTTTTGCTACTTTGGTTGTTCAAGAGTACACCACATTTTATGTGTATTGATATTGCTAAACCAAACATGTTCACCCCATTAACAGTATTACATCCACCAAGAGCCGTAATTGCCTTTTCTAAAGGAATACTTTAAAAATTAAAGTGTCGTTACAATATAAAGTAAAAAAAGCTCTAGCTGAAATTAACATGTTGCCTACATTCATTAGTACTATCGACATAACTGAACTTTCTTGTTCTTACTAGGGTTACCACAGAAATGAGCATAAAGCTATTACATGAAATGTTACTGTTATTTAAAAAAATGTTCTATTTTAGTTTCATTTGTGGTTTTTTTTAAGAATCTTCAAATATTTGAGAGAATAAAACTACCTTAATATTAAAATTAAGGGTAGAGTGATGGGGTTTTTTTAAACATAAGCTTATTTAATAAAATTAAGTAATAAGTTGTGTGGCACCCACACACTGTAGAAAGCAAGAATTCTCTGTAATTCCATGTTTTTACGCTTGTATATGCTATTCTTTCAGACACGCAAATGGTACACAGCTGACTGTATAATGAAATGCTATATATAAATATGAAAATTCCAATAAAGGAATGATATTAACCTTTAAAGTTAGGCAAGCACTTTACACTTATAATAACATGCTTTCAAACATTTTTACATAAATGTGCAATGATGTGTTAATTCCTCCTTTCTCAAGAGACTTATCATGTATTACATGAGGAAATAAGATTCTAAGTCATCCTTTTAAGATACGTAAGCCCTTTCTGGTGTGTAATTACAATAATATGTAAAAAATACGTTTTCATGTAAAACTGCATTTGCACTAATTCACAGAATCACAGAATGTCAGGGACTGGAAGGGACCTCAAAAGCTCATCTAGTCCAATCCTCCTGCCAGAGCAGGAACACCCAGATGAGGTTACACAGGAACGTGTCCAGGTGGGTTTGAATGTCTGCAGAGAAGGAGACTCCACAACCTCCCTGGGCAGCCTGTAACTGACTGATCCAATATAAACAAATGTATGTAATGACACACAACATATTGGCACACGAATATATTTTGTGCGTGTCTGTTATGAGAGAGGAAGAGTACGTCTGTACGTCCATCAGTGACTGCATGCTTCTTTAAAACATCTGGCTGAATGAATAGCACAAAGGGCATCTGAGCAGCAACTGCTTTACTTTATGAAGGACAAACACTTTGCTAAAACGCCTCAAATAGAAGTTGCGTCGTTTGTAATCTCATCTGTATGAGCTTTGTTAGTGACCTCGACCTTGTCAGCGAAAAGAAAAGTTCGACACACTATTAATAAGAAATCATTTGGATGCAAATTTTATCTGCAGTGTGGTGCCTTTCAATCAGGAGAAGTTCATGAGAGAAAAGCTTCGAGCCACTACAAAACTGGCAGGCAACCTATCAAGCTTTTCAGTAAAATGATGTATGAATAGATTCTCTTGTACCCATTCTCAACAGAAGATTGAATGAATACTTGAGATATGAAACATGCAGAGACAACAAATAATACTCTCTTCAATTTTCTTATTTAGTAAATCTGGGTGATATATATTTTATTTTTCTATAAAGAAGGAAAACAGATTCAGATTGAAACTGCATGGATGGGGTCTTGGGTGAATTCTGGGTAAAAAATGCAAGAGGCCTAACAAATCTTTTGGGAGAAAATGACAGGTCTCAGTTTTTCATCCAGTGAACCAACAAGTGAAATTTCACCGAGAAAAGCACTGGTAGAAAGATTTGTGAGTCTTCAGAGAAAAAAGAAGGATGAGAGATTAAAACCTAGAGTACACACCTGATCTTTTTATGTGGTATATGACTCTTCTAAAAATGTTTTTGCTGCTCCTAAACTTTGCAATACTTAGAAACTCCTCTAACTTATGTGACAAATCTATCTTGCCCTTTGTCTACTCCTACATGAATTTCCATGCTTGCCTGCAAATGTTATCTTGCTCTGTAGTTAGGAATTTGAGGTTTGGTATCCAAGAGAATGTTCCCATTTCCTTCTGGTTTGTTTATCAAGAAAGACAGTGCTATGAGAATAATGATTTGGAAATCATCATATTCTATAATATTCCTTTCAAGGATAAAGCTCTCTCAGATGAGCAATATTTCACTACCTTACTTGAGCCTTCCTTAAAAACCCTTTTTTAAGTGTCACAGATCCACAGGAGGGATGGGTGGGAGAAGGTGTCAAGGGATGCCAGGCAGGAGGTTGTTCATGTTCTCCTGCTCAAAGTTTCATTGATCTTTTTGGAACTATGAAATAAAAGTATGATACTTCCCGTTTTCTTTCAATGCAGAAGATGAATAACTTTGATGGTATAAGGTGAGAGTCTATCTGCTGTTTCTTGCTCTTTCAGAAAGCAGGGAAGAAGAGAAGCTCAGCCAGGAGTTAAAGTATAAATATAGATGTTCAAAGAGCCTTAGATAAAGTATACATTAAGAGGCATCTATGTAAGTAGGAAAAAGATGAGAACAAAAATTTTGTCGTGAGTACAAAATATTACCAAAACTCAAGGTCTTGACTTAGGGAAAAATTGTGTCAACTAACTAAATCAAAAGACCAATAGATATGGGGAAAGGGAAGTGAAATTCAGTGTTGACAAACATCACTTAAAATCTTTCAAAAGACACTATTTATTTATTTGTCTATTTTCATATACATATAATAGTTTCTTACATGTACATGTAACAGAGCCTAAATTCAAATGAACCGCTCAGTAAGATTTGGACAGTGCTCTGAGCAGTGGAAAGTGAATATTTGCTCAATGAGCAATAAATTGGGAAAGAAACTGGAGAGAAGATTTCTAAATTCATGGCAAAATTAAGACATTCCCACTACACAACGCAAAGAACTTGCTCTTGCTTTTCATCGGATTGATGCCATGCTACATTCAAACTTGAATCAATAATGACCCAATTTAGCTAAGCATTAAATTCAAAAGGTAAAGAGGACAAATTTCTGAATTTTCAGCTACACGTAGAAGTCTGTGAAAACTTTTAAAAAATGTTTGCTTACCTCAACACCCTGATAAAATTCATTACTAAAAGATCACAAGAACTAGATAGTGACGTTTCTCCTCCTCTAGGGGAAAAGAGACTGGGATGAACAATAAATCGATGAATAGCTATTAACAGCATGCTTTTTCATATTTATTTTTGTTCTTGTTTTGTTTCACTTCTTACTGCAGTTTATGTCTATATTGAAGGTAACATCTAAAGAGTGAAAAATTTCTTTCAAGAATAATGAAAGAGATAGAAAGCTCATCAGACTAAATGGGTGGGCTTTAAAAGTAGGTACTCCAGAATTCCTTTCAGCCAGAGATTGCCTTCTACTTGCATGTTATTTGTAACACTTCATTCTAAAACCTTACAAAAATGCTACCTATAAACCATGTTCTCTGATCCAGATTAAAGGAAAATATTACATGGAGCATTACCAAAAACTTGTATTTGACGTGAACTGCTACTGATGTGCCTTAGTAGATTGAAAACATAAGACATTTGTTTAAACATTTAAAATTCTTATTGCTACCACACTCTAGGTACTGTTTCATACCTCTTAAAATAGGAAAAAATACATATGTAATTTTGAAATTAAACAAGGAACATTTCTGAATGGGACACAACTAAGTTTATCCAGTTGCACACAAGGAAAAGCAAGGATCAGAACTGGAGCATGGACCTCTGAAAGTTTTAATCCAGTTGCCAAGTATTTATTTCTATTTTGCTCTTCCAAAGAAGCTGATTTATGTTTATGTTGCATTTGTCAGACAGCTTATATAAGCTTTCATACAGTCTTAGAAATGTTTTTGATGACATTCTGAAAATAAAACTTGGAAAATTTCAAAAACATTTTATATGAGAATGTGTTCTTTATGGGATGATGTCTACACACTACCTTACAAGTACTACTGGGTATTTAAAAAAGATGGACCCAATTTCAAAGCAGTGTACTTCACAATGGCAACATGTTACACATGTTAACAAAGATTATAATTCAGTGAGTTTAATGAGTTATAAAATTTGAGTAAGCTCTTCAAGTTGTAGTAATGCTTTCAAGTGGTAAGAGTTTCATTCATGGGTTGTTCGTGGTTGCAGAGATATAGATTTCAAATTGGGTCTGTGTTTTTGAAACACACTGTATATTTCAAACACCCAGGAGAGTAACCATGGAAAACAGACTAGAACCCTTAGATATGTAAACTCCTATCTTCATATTTGCTCTTAAACATGTCAATAAAACAACATTATTAACATGAGAAATGAAATAATTGCTACATTCCATCACAATATAGTGTTGCACAGAACTATTAACAAAGTATTCTGATGAATTCAAACAAAATATTAATAAGCTGGATAGAATACAGTGGTTTAAAATAACTTTCATCTGTATTTTGCAAACTAATAACAAATATATGAGCACTTGCCCTTAGAGGAAGAATATGGCTAATAATATTCAGCTGAATAAAAAAATACTTAAATGAAATAAGTACAATAATATACATTTTTTCTCCATAGCACCAGTTCAAAGCTAAGCCTGGGCATCAGTATGCTATAATTTCAGTGAAGGAAAATTTTAAGTACTAGTTACCTGGCACTTTTAAAGCATACATAAACTCACTGTAGATCTACAGTAAAAAAAAAGAAAATGTTATTTAAACATTCATTGTGCCAGTATATTAAGAAAAATTAATTAATTGGAAAAAGTCTTGCCTGTAAAAACAAAACAAAACAAACAAACAAAAAAAAACCCCAAACTAGATTACAGTACCATTAAGCAGGTGCTGTTTTCAAAAATTATCAAGATGAGAAGCTCCAAGGCGGGGTAGAAATCGCTGTCTAAAAATATACATCTTATTTATGAGAACACAATGAAATATTGCAATTATTAATATACATTATCTGAACCATGCTATATACATGTATCAGTATACATAGCCTAAGTTTAATCTCATCTATATTTAATAATTTGTTTAACAGGTAAGAACAAACATTTGGGTCAAATTTTCCAATATGGGCATAACAATTTAGAGAACAAAAGAACAAGGTGAGTTTATGCGTCAGTATTTATGGAAAAGCTTCAATTGTGCCATGGTTTTAATGACAGAACTACTGATGTTAACAGAGATAGAATTTTGCTTAGACTTAAAAAATAAAATAAAAAATAATAAGAAAGTATAAGGTCTTTGCAGAGACAGTTGTCTCCTACTGTATGTTCCGATGATTTCTACAGCCTAAGTCCCAGCATCAAACTGCTTCATAGAAAGTGTGAGATGCTAAACAATGATCCTCTGTATTCACTCAACTTACCAAGGTTTTCACACTATTGTTTTGAAACTATTAGGAGTATTGAGATGCACTGAACACAGTATAAGCAGCTGGTCAAAGGAGGTGATCATCCCTCTGTATTCAGCCTTGGCGCAGCCTCACCTCAAGCACTGTGTGCAGCTCAGTTCCCCACAATTTGAAAAGGATGCTCAGGTACTTGAATGTGTCCAGAACAGGACAACAGAGCTGGTGAAAGGCTGGAAAACATGTCCTGTGAGGAGTGGCTGAGGACTCTGAGGTTCTCTGGTTTGGAGAAAAGGAGGCAGAGGGGCAACCTCATCACACTCTGAGTTCCATGAGGAGGGGACATGGATAGGGATGTGCTGAGCTCTTCCACCTGCCATCCACTTACAGCATGTGTGGGAACATTTAAAGCTGCACCAAGGAAGGTTTAAGCTGGACATTAGGGAGCATTTCTGTACCAAGAGCATGGTCAAACACTGGAACAGGCTTCCTGGAGAGGTGGTTGATGTCCCGAGCCTGTCAGTGTTTAAGAGACATTTGGACAATGCTCTTAACAATGTGCTTTAACTTCTGGCCAGCCCTGAATTGGTCAGGCTAGATCAGGGGTGTCACACTCATTTTCACCAGGAGCCACATCAGCCTCACGGTTGCTGTCAAAGGGCCAGATGTGATTTGAGGACTGTATAAATGTAACTACTCCTACATTTCTTCAGTCCTCAATTTACGTTCAGCCCTTTGACGGCAACCACGAGGCTGATGTGGCCCCTGGTGAATGATCCTTGTAGGTCCCTTCCAGCTGAAAGATTTTATTCTATTCTATCCTATATATTCTAAATATTCCACCATATGGAAAACTTAGCTTTCTGCAAACCAGTGCTGCAATTTCTATCATTCTTGACAGGAGGAAGAAACAAAGTTTTATTCTTCAGTATAAAAAAGTCAAGGGTAAAAATAAAAATGTTTAGAGGGATATTTAAGTTGTGTATACAGGATAAAGTGGAGGTGTGATTGTTCATCAAAACTGTCAATTTATTCTGAAATATAAGGCTACCATAACAATCTTAAAGTTATTGATACCTCTCTCCGTCGAGAAGCCCAACAGGTTTGTTTGATTTTCCAAACGACAGCGGCTACCAGCAGTAAGGATAAGAAACAACTGCAATTACAAAAAAAAAATAAAAAAAGAAAGTAATTGTAACATAATGGTCTGAAAAAGCTTATGGTTTTAGGCTATCAAAGGTAATAAAAATACATCTAAGTTTGCAAAAAAACCCCACAAAAATAGACAAAAACTAAACTCTACCAGGATGACAAACAACAGTCAACCACCCAAGTTCAAAGTCAAAAGAGAATGTACACCTCTGATGTGGTGGTTGCCTCCATAAAATGTTATTACTATCTCCATTAGCATGATATAAGCTCCATTACAACCATCCACATACCCACAACAGTCCCAACAAATATGCAATGTATGTCCCACATCCAGCAGATGGAAAAAGAGGATGAACTACAGCAAAAATAATGATACTGATTTATACTTCTCCCAGTTTATAAATTCTGAAAAATTTCCTGGGATGCTGATAACTATTCAGGGTGTATGATTAGTTTCAGGAATCAGGTTTGTGCATGACAATAGGTCTGTTTTATCATATTGAGTATTTCTATAGCGAATTGCTCAGGGAAATCATCCCAAGGAACATCACCATGTTACAGTCCCAAAGACACAACAGAAGAAGAAAAACAACAAAAAAAACCCAATAAAATTATTAAACTTCTGCATTTTACAGTGGGAGTATTTATCTTCTCTCTTGCTCCAATATTTTTGTTTTTGGAAGATTTAGTCCATAAAGGATTTTGGTCGAAAAATGATTGAACTCTCAACCTCTCTGAGTGAATTTCTGGATACTGACAAAAGGCTTCTAAAGTTGATACCTAATGTAAGCAGTCAGAAGATATGTTAACTTTTTAGACAGTTTTTTAATAAAAAATATCTGGCTTTTCTATCTGTGTGAAAAACTTTCAGTCATGTTAGCACACCTGCTATACATAGTGTTTACAATTAATAGAACCCTGTACCTACTGAATTATACAAGTCATCTGTAGGGTTTTTTTGCCAAAATGCTTCAAAATCTATTCTTTAACTAATATGGGAAATATCAAGAATTCCCTGAAGTTCAGAGGACAACTGTGCATAAATGCAAAATATAATCATTATCCATGCAGTAACAACAACGTTTCCCTGTATCATGCTGTAAAAAGAACTTATGACCTAGAAGATAAGAAGATAGTTCTCCAGCAGTATCAGCTCATGGCATTCCATATTTATCCCTAATATGGAGACTATTGGAAAACTGTTCATGGCAACTGTAGTTTAATGTCACTATTAAGGTAATAGAATGATAGCACCCAATCATTCCTTGGTCTGCGAACAACAGAATCAGCTATACCGCTGAATATTTAACAACAACAAAAAAATACCATTGTTCTGAGTATGTTCAAAGGCACTTTCCAGAACAGAAGCTTTCCTTGATGTTTGTATAATACAAATTGATACAGCTTTCTATCAGTATCTTATTCAACCAAAGCTCTTTTCACTACAAGCTTTCAAAATTCTTTTTTATCAATTTCTTTTTTGAATATCCTTGAGAAATCCTGCCAGAGTGAAGCCAAGTTTGAGAGAGAAAAGTACGAAATATATAATGTGGTTTGTGTGTAGAAAACACAATTAACAGCTTGGTTTTTTACTGAAGAAACTTAATTCTGCCTGTTTAGCTCCAAGAAGACTGACTGTTCTGAACCTTAAGGTAAAAAAACGGTTAAAGGATCATTTCTAGATGCAAAGTCTGACTTTCCCTTTAACAGCCAATGTCAACTACAAGCAGTTTTTTAGCAGTTTCTAAATGTTCTTTGGGACTTAGGGATTTTTATGTAAAGGAAGATATATTCTCCTTCTCTCCTTGTAGGATCATTTTAAATACTGTGTTGAGCTTTTATTGGTTCTTGGCACAGATCCTTTTAAAAACAAGAGTACTTGGTATTTTGATTGGTTCTGATCAATGGATCAGAACAGTTTAGCATATCTAAGAACCATTCTGCCAATAGAAAATTGCTGGAAGAGTCAAGGATCTGTAATAAAAGGATGCGAGAGGGCAAGTGCTAGTTCAAGAACCTTGGGGAATTCAGAAGAGAAATCTCAGCCTTACACTTTAATGAGTCTTGGCGTAAATCATCTTTCTAGAGACGTCTTCACTGAAAGAAACTAAGGAACTAACGCAGTAAGAATATTTTAATTGATACACCATCTTATTAACACACTGTTTCTTACCGGAAGAGTTTATATTAAGTGGTTTTTTACAACATAATATCTAAGTAGCACAAAGAAAGTAATGACAGAAACTGATCACCAGAGAACTTCCACTGTTTTGTTTAATGCATCACACCAGTTGACACACTGCTTTCACTCTTTAAAATTTATCTTTGCCTGTCTCCCTTTCTCCA
This sequence comes from Columba livia, assembly GCF_036013475.1. Lineage (NCBI taxonomy): Eukaryota > Metazoa > Chordata > Aves > Columbiformes > Columbidae > Columba > Columba livia. Next base: position 8,440,674 of record NC_088607.1, read on the forward strand.
GGCTCCTTTCAAAGCAAGTACAAGCTGACTGTGAATTTATATTTGGCACCTAGGGAAAAGCAAAACTTAACCCCTGCCCACTGACCACCAGAACAGATTCAGTTTCGCAGCAATATCTTTTAAGCTTTTTACACCAATAGCTACTTACAAATACTATTTCCCAGAAATCTTTTCCCTATCGTATTCTCTACTGTCTAGCTAGTAACTGCAACAGATGCTTCGGGGCAACATCAGAGAATGGATATGTTGCTACAAATTGGCATGCTGTGCATGAAATAAGGGCAAGCCATCTCACTTGCTTTTCTCCTCCTCTACAGTCCTTCCAAACACCTAAATTTGGGAAACACCAGCAGCTCTGTTTAAAATGAACACAAAGCTACTGGAACTTGAAAAACATGAATACAATCAAGACAGCTGGACACAAGAAACTAAGAGAGCCTTGCTCTGTGCTCCTGCTTCATTATGACCAGGAACTGAATCCCTTTCCTTAGAAAATTCTGCCCTTCACATTTATTAATTCCTTGAACAAGTCTCTTAAGCAGAATTAAAAAAGGAGAGTTCTGGCTGGAAACTCTGGCCAAATTGCTTCTGTGCTCTGTACAATGATGGAGCTGGGTCACACATTAAACTTTCCTGTCAGATAAAACACCATTTAGCTCCTGTGCAAAGTAAAAATCAGAGACAAGTGTTTCAAAGACACACCCATCAAAAAATAGAAATCATTGGAAATTACAGCTTTGATACTGTGAAGTGTTAAGTAAACACTTTTGTATTATTTTTTCTTTGCAATATTTGACTTTCTTCTCTGGTTTTTAATATAAGAAATCAGAAGGAAAAAAAATACCAAAATTCACTTTAACAAAGAGAATACAGACAAGGAAAACAGATTTTGTCAAACTAACCTGGTTCCAGGCTGTGGTGAGATAATAGCCTTCATTTATTTAGGACAATAAAAATTAAAGCTGACTGCAAAGGATCTCACAATACTGAGTGACTTGGCAGTAAAATCAGAGAATGAAATTCAGTGCCAATGAGCTGAAGGCAATGTGCACAAGAAAAAAAAGTCTAGCTACAAATACACAATGATAGGCTCTAAATTAGCAATTACCATTCAAGAAAATGGTCTTGAAGTCATTGAAGATAGTTCTTTGAACATATCAACTGAATGTTTAGTGGTAGTCAAACAGCAAATAGGATTTTAGGAGAGTTTAGAAAAGGAATAAGGAACAAAACAGAAAGCATGGGGATGCCAGTGCACACATCTATAGTATGTTTGTATCTTGAAGCAGCCATCACCTCACCTCAAAAACAGTCAAACTAAAAAGGTATAAAGAAATACAGTCAGCTTGGCTAGGGGAATGGACTGGTAGCAGAAACAAATCCTCTTTTTGTTTTTGAATGAATAGACAGTTGAAAGGAGACACAATAAAGACACTAACGTCACAGAGAAACAGTATGACAGCAGGACAAGTATAGATGGATGCTCTCCAATCCCCCAGTACACTTGCTAGCTCCATCTTAAGACAGACATGTAAGAAAAGAAAGCACAATCACAAATAATATGGCAAAACAGAAAACATGAATTAATTAAACAGAAAAACAGAAAAAATGAATTAATTAAAAATTGGCCAGCCGACATCTCTGAAAGAAATTCTCAGAAGGGGATCAACATCAGAAACAGAAAGTTCTAGACAGGTTTGCAAGGTTCCCACAGTATCAGATCCAGTCAGTTTTGATAAGACTGATATAGAATAGCTGAGAGGTCCATACATGATACAAAGACTGAAAAAAATTATGAATGGTAACAAAGACAAAGAAATGACACAGTGTGCCAACTGGTCAATTGCACCTATTTTAGCATTTTTAAATTTTTTTAATTTTTTTTTTAAAGCAATGACCGCTAAGTTGTACTTACAAGGACAAGGAATCTAGGCCCCACTTACAGAGCAAAGGATACATATACCCCTTGAAATGAAGAATTCCCAAAATAATTTAGAGATCAGTGTGAATGACCAAATCACAAGGATGCTGAAGAAAAAAGGGTTAAAACAAACTTAAACACTCAGGTGTGCAGTAGTTGGCAGCACTTGGGAGATGAATTTTTCATTCTACAAGGTATTGCCAAAACATACTATCAGACGTGTTCTTGATACTCTGGTCTTTGCATTATTCTAAAGGAGGTTGGAAACACGGAGAGAATAAAGAGAAGAATCACAAAAAATATTCAAAGGTTGGAGAAAATATTTTACTGACAATGATTTAACAAGCTCAATCATTTCACTTTTCAAAAAGGTTAAGTGGTGACTTGCCTACGGAGTGCATGAGTTTCCATGGGGAGAAAATACCAAGGCTCTCATTCATCTAGTACAGAAATGCATGGCAGGAAACAATGGCTGGAAGCAGACACATTTGAATTTAACTCAGACATTATGATGATTTATTTTCTCTATCATAAAATGATGTTATATATACTGGAAGAGAATATTTGACTATGCTGCAATCACCAGATAATCTAAGATACACAAAATGACGGATGGTAAACAGGGAGTACAAAAAATAAGTGTGCTTACACAGACTTGTTCGCATGGTCAGAGACTGGGTCCATCACTTCTGACCCTCTAGTCAAGACTCTGAATGACACTGAATAAACAGACGCCTTTGCAATGCAGATGGCTTATGAAAAGTTGATCCAGAGTACAGAGTGAATGACTTTCTGCACTTTTGAATGTAAAATCCTCTCAACAAGACAACTATCATGCTAAGACACACTTAAAATCACAGCGGCCCAAGCATTATCAGGATTTCGTAGTCTCCAGAACAAAGAAATTATCTGCCAGAAGATAATGATGCAGCTTTGCACAGTTGCCCCTTCAAACCACGTGGAACAAAATAAGGGGAAATACTAAAAAAGAATGCTTGAAAATGAGCAATTCATCACCAGTGGTGTGTATCAAAGGCTGATTGAAAGGTATCATCTCAGTATTGAGTAGGAGACAAGAAACAATTAGAGAATGGATGAACTGAAGAGGAAGCTCTGGACATAAGTATAATAGTTTAGGTCCAGCTCAGCAGAGGACAGTGGCCAAGGAAGGGCTGCAAGAGGACGGCAGGGTCCAGCAGCAGGGGCTCAGCTGGACAGCTGGTCTTCCTGGAAGGGCTCTAGGTAGTGTGAAAAGAGTAATACTGATTTCACAGAACACTGAAAACTGTAAGGAATAATGCCTACCTGCATAACTATTTATGCAATGTATGGAGTAAAGTTTTTCACTTACAGAGGTCATATTTGGACATATTTAGTGAGGTTCACAGACCTGGCAGAGGAGCGAGAGGGCAGTTTTCCATAACTGAGAAACAATTTTGTGTGTTTAGTAGGCAGACTGAAAACTAAGATTAATCTCTAGCACAAACTGTAAAGGGAATTAGTGGATATGTTGCTGTTTGGTCTCTGCAAATGAAAACAAAACCTGTAGATCATCTTTAAACAATATCAAATGACAGGGATAAATACAGGGGAAAATCTGTGAAATGTAATGGTCAGAGTGGCTGGACCGGGGGAATGAATGACACATTCCTGCCTTAAACTCTATGAATGCATTATAAACATACTATAGAACTCCTTTTTTCATTAAATACTAATGCCTGTAAGTTACATATTGCATCAAAAGAGTACTTTCATTAAAATGAAATAATTTACTTAGTTTTGTAGTGATGTAAAATGAACTAATGAATTAAATATAAATATTTTAATGACCAATATTGTAAATGGAAGGCAAACAGAACAAAACAAAAATTTCCATCCTTCACTATTTCTTTTCCCATTCTCTTATTACTTAACATGCAAAGAGAAAATAAAATGTCCAAAAATGTATGTAAACATTCATGCACGAATAATTGTTTCTTCTATGATTTTACTCAAGCCACTTATTTGCATAATAATTCATTATAATTTTACATGTTGGACGAAAACAAGGACTTATTCAAACTTTACCTTAAGCCTAGTACAGTTATAATTCTATTAACATTAAAAATTATGTGGGGTCCTACTTTGAGCACCCATGACATTTACTGGTGACAGGGAACAAAGCTCAGTGGCTGCACACAGTTGAGTCCCTCCACTAGCCCCACTTAAGCCCACCTTGGGAGCAGCCTATCTGGGCCAGTGCAGTTTGTTGAGAGTATTTTAACAACTCACAAGAAAAATGACAATCTGTTTGCTTGACTGCAGCATCACACTAACATTGTTCCACTGCCACCGTGCTCAAACACATGGGGTAGACATGTCCTCAGGTTCCTGGGGCTGTGCCTGCATTGCTCATTTAGTCTGGATCTGGAGAGGGCTTTGGAATTAATCCCCTGATTGTCACCACTGTTGTGCTTCATCTGATACTGCGGAGCTCACAATGCAGAAGCTGAGCTGGAAGATGTGCAATGGACACTCCAGACACAAATGGGGTTTCAGTCCATGGAACTGAACTACAGCTAGTCCAAACCAAAAAAATGACAAGGTGCACATAGTGTGGATGTCATGTTGTTCTCAGCAACATTTCACTCAAAAGATATTCTCCTCTTTGACCACACTGCTCACTAATAGACACGTAAGCACCCAAAGATTGCTTTCATAAAGTTATTTAGGTGCAAAGCAGCCTCACTGACTGCCCACATGTTTATACCCCCACATATTTTAAAAGCTCCTCTCAAGTCTGTTTTTGAAAATAGGAGTTGGGCCATCAAGGCAACCATTGCTAAATTAATTGAACCTTGCTTTCCTGAGTGAGACTATAGTTAAATAGACCTCTAGATCCACTAATCTCATGTCCCTTAACCCCACTATATTGGCCAAAATAACAAAAAACCTACACTTCCCCAAACAGCAACCTTAACAGTGACTCTACACTGTATTAATGTTTCCCTTTCATACTAACTATGGCATTTTTAAACATGAACACGAATAATAGTATTCAGTAAAAAACCTGATGACAAAAAGCTTTTTAATGTAGATACATGCAAAGGAAAAGTTTCACATCTAAATTAATGTTTCTAAATTATTATTGCAGAAGTTTCCCAAGAGATCACAAATACTGTTTTACTAAGAATTGTTTTTCTGACATATTATTTACTATATTTTTATTGGCAAATAGAGCACATTTTAATTGATATGTTATAAAGCAAGCACAATTCTAAAATAAAAATAACTGAACAATTATTTTTCTAAAGCCATGACTTCGAATTGTTGTCACAGCAATTGATTTCTCTCATTGCACTTGACAAGAACATTGTGTTTATGATTATGATGTGCTTGGCTCAGCCATCCTTACTCGTGTTAACTAATACACACATGACAAGGAGCCCCAAAGATTTCAACAGGATTATCTGAAGTACAAAGCACTGTAAACATAATATTAGGAGTCTGATATGTATAAGAGCAGTATAACTTTTTTGTATGTTTTTAATGATTAATTAAATTGCTCTGAATCACACAGTTTTACAAACACTGTTATAAGTAGGAATATTTCAATGATTAGCAGTTCTGAATGATTCTGGGAGTTAAGTGTTATGTTTCCAAATTAAAACATGTGAAGACATAGAGGGAAAGTGGCCTTGGCTGGCAATAGAGTAGACTATGCAGCTTCCAAGTCCATCGAAATGCATGTGTTGGGTCAGCAAAATAAATATTTTCTGACCTTGCAGAGCCAAGACCTATCAGCCACCAGCATTTGCTGCCTGGTCTAAGGGAGCTTTGGCTGCCACAGTCAGGGAAAGATGGTATCAACTAAGCCAGGATTACCATCCAGGTGATACGGGACTGTCCTCCTCTTATTCTTGCTGGTCCTGAGAAATCCTACCAGGACCAGCAGCTCTGTGCAATGGCTACACTTCATTTTCTGGAACCTATCAACTAATAGCTGGGCAACCCTTTTCTCTTCACCTACATACATTTTATTGTTGTACATACTTAAATATGGCTGTTGCTTCGTATTTTTCCATCAGCCTAGATCTATGTCCCATTCTGAGTCAGATTTGTCTTGCCAACTCCACAAAGGCAGCACCTGCTTTTAGATGCTTCTTGAACAACTCTAATGAAATGATGACGTCAATCTGCTGCCGCTGGAGTCTATCGCATAGTTCACAAGGTCTTTATTTTTTGAAGGATTCTCATTAACTGTCTCTCAGACCACCTCTAGCTGCTCATCCAAACAACAACCAAAAAGGAAGGACGCGCATGATCCAAGCTCACTGTTACTTCCACAAGGTAAGTCTGAATTATGCCAATAATACTATTTTCTAAAATATTTTAGAAGTTTGCACCACAACCATCTGGACCACTTATGTATGTACACAGCGACTCCACTCAAAAAAAAATTTAAGTATACGTGTATGAAATATATGTGAATATATATATTTTATATACAAAAATAAAATTAAAATATGTAGGTATTATGAGAGAAGAATGCTGTTATAGAATGTGATTGTTTTACTGCTTAGATAAATAACAATATAAATAACAACAACAATACCTCAGAAAAGTCTATGAGCTGCCTCTACTCAAGTAGTGCTACCCAGAGCACCTGTACTGAGTGGGGCAGCACAGTACAGGCATGTACAGGCATCCACTGTAATAGTTTAAATAGACTCCTGTACTAGTTTAAATAATCCTCACAATTGCCCCTACAAAGCCTGGGTTTATTGGTCTTTGCTGTGCAATGAAACATCAAAATAATTCTTGGAGGTAAGGGAGAAAGAAATGTATTTGAGTGAAGCATTTATTATTTGCAGAAAAGCTAATATGGAAAAAAAAAAAGGTATTGATTTTTTCAATTACGTATATGTGCTGAATTGTGATAGATAATGTAGGGGGTTTTAAATACCTTTATTAAATAATTATTTAAAAGTAACTATATAATGTATACATGTACACATATTTTATATTTATATTTTCCTACATACATAATTCATGTATATATACATAAAGATGTGTTTTCACATTAAATAAACCACAAGCCATACCAGAAACTACTAAAGTATAAATGAATGACCAATTATATGAACAGTGTTTATATACAACTAAAAAGGGAAAATGGATATGGTGCACATCAGAATGCTATTTGGAAGACCAACTTTCACATTTCATTCAGCCAATACAATATCAAACAAAAGCGAACCATTTAAAAGAACTCTGAAATATATTACACAATAAAGCTCTAGATGTGAACTTTAACTCTCAGCAGTTCTTCCCTTCACCTCTTTGAAGCAGCAAATAAAGAAGATTTACAATCAAAGGGGCTTAATCTAACATAAACTGGTATTAATCTCCATAGAATAAATAGAGCATCACACCCATAAAGTGTGATTATGTTTCTTTTACTCATGGAAAATACTTTCATATTTCATAGAATTTTATGGTTTTACCCTTCATGGGTGAAATACTCTATATTTCTCTCAACAAGTGATGTTGTATATAAAAAAAACAGATCTAAGAAGAAAGAAAAAAAATCTATGCCATTAAATTTGCAGACAAATTATGAAATACAGAATGTAATATTTTCTGCAGTAACATTCAAGAATTAGAAATTGAATATATTGTTTCTATTTAAAAATAGTTGTGCTTTAACTTCAACTTTTTTTCAATATTTTGCTGTTACATAAAAATTTAAGATTAAAAACTAAGGGGGGAAAATACTCATTTATTCTAATCATGCTGAATTAGTGAATTTGGGAAAGAAAGGCTTCCAACCAACGTCACATTCCAGCAGCCTTTCAAATAAAAGGACTCACATTATTTTTGTTGGTTTTCCCTCATTCTTTTCTTTCGCTGCACTTTTTCTCTAGTACAGATGTTATAGTTTGATAATAAATCACAGAAATATAAAATACATTTAGAGACTCACCAAGCCACGCCAGCAATGTTTAATCTATTAGACTCAAATATAATCCAGAGAATTAACACATTTCCCTTCATTATGTGACATTTCCAATGCCTTATCCAAAGAGGTGAATATATTTGAAGTGGTAGGTGTAAAAAAAGTCATAGCTCTCCTAATTAAAAACCCCATAAACAAGAAATTTTCCCAAAGACAGAGTAAGGATTTTTAGATTTCCAGGCCAAAGCAGCATCATTATTCTTCCGTAATTGTACTGTACAAATAAAACAAATCCCCTGTTAACCGTCAACATGATATTTAGAATTTCAACTTAAAAGACTCAAGACACATAAGGAAAGAAATATAATTTTGAAACTGTATAGCGATTTCCTAAAATACCACTAAAAAAACCTGAACACATGGAAACACAATATAGAATATAATTGGGCCACATATGCAGAGAGAATTCAAATTTTGCAATATAAAGACATGATGTAGCTACTTTTGAATGCTCAATTTTTAGTGCAGCTTTTGGAGGCCACAACAGGGGTTCCATGATTTTGCTTCTTATTGACAAAATGTAGCCCCCCTCTGTTGAAGCCCAATAAATAAGTTTAAAAGAAAACAAAATCTTCCACAAAAAATGCTTCAGCTTGTATCAGGAAATTTTACTGGAACATTGTCATTAATATTCCATTTAAAAAAAGCTCATTAAGTGCTTTCAATTCAAACGTCTCTTCTGAAAAGTAATAATTAGATTTAATATTTTAGTATCTATGAAATCCACAGCATAACACACCAGTCTAGTACTTTTCTCTCTTTCTGTGATTTATTACAACTGAACACATGGACTCCAAATAGTTCTCTACTGCCATAAACAGATTGCTCATTTCTTCGATGTCACTCACTTCACAGCACGCGACATCGACTGCGTCTGCAATGACAGACTGGCAGAGTGCGGCAGAAAGCTGATTGTCACTTGCTGTAACGGACAATGACATTATTGCCCAACGGAAAACCCTAATATTTTTTACTTCCTTTATTTTTTGTGATTGTTTTTCTTCATCAGTTCTTTCCCCACTTCACTATATACTTATATGGAATAAAATTCTGAAGTTGACTTTGCAACTGGTACATATACCCTGTCATAAGAAGGCACAATTTCTTCTCTTTTGAATTAAAACAACAAAAGCAAAATCACTAATCCATTCATCACAGATTAAATCCTGTTCTAGTTCTTTTGTTTAAACTACGCCAAACTGGGGTTTCATAAAAAATGACCAGGATTAAGCAGTCTAGAAGACAAATAGGTGTGAGGGCCAATGTTATTTTAGTCTAAGAAAACAATTAAATAATTTGATTTAAGAAAATATCATATAAAATGTAGGAAATCAAATCACAGGCAAATTATGAATTATCTATATGATCCTTCTTAGGAAACAAAATACAATGCAGCTGTAAAAAGACACATCCCTGATAGAAGAACATTACAGAATTGTCTCAGAGTAAGGGAGCCTGCAAAGTATTGAGCCTTCAAAAAAAGACAGACTTTCTTCAGAAGTCTTGGGAAGGGTATTTCAGGTGCCATCTTCAGAGACCTCTAGGCTGAGCACCACTACAGAAATGGCAGCTTTTATAAAAATCTCACTGGAATCAAAGCAGAAGTGACAAAATTGTTTTTGGAGTGTTAGGCTACAGCACTATACAAAATGAAGAGTGCAATTTAAAATTTTTTTTTTCTAAAAAAGACTAGAAATAAAAGAAATCTCTTAAATCCTGTTACCGCCTGCAACTCCCCTCTGCACTTAACCATCTCCAGAACCTATTTCTAGTTGTTACGAACTGAGCGGAAATTGAATTAAGCACTTCATCAGGCACAACCAACAGCTTTCAATTACTCTATTTGATACCTACAGGAAGTGAGAAATGCAAAATTTTAAATGCACCTGCTTGAAGGAAAAGCCCATACCTTCTGTATATCAAGCAAGTACATACGCCACCTTCAGATATCAGGCTGAGCAACTATTTTTTGCTTTGAGGAACAGGCAATATGGAAAGCACTAGTGCATTCACCTGCACTTCCCAACGACTCAAAGGACAAACACGGAAAGAATAAAAACAAGAATGAAATAACGGGAAACAGTTCTGTTCACCAAGTGACTCAATGACTCATCCATTGTTTTGAAGAGCAACCAGTGCAGTGGCACAGGGGAACCTCCTTTGCCTGTAGACCAATAACAAGTGACTGCCTTCTCAGGAAATATGAATATATCAAATAACTCTACAGTGATGGCAAAGTTTCCAGGTGATTCAGAGAGTAAAAAGACACAAAGCTACATTCCACATTTCAAAACAAACATTTTAAACAAAGAACAACAACAACAACAACAAAAACCTCCGATTGCTCACTGCAGTATAGACGTGCTTGGCCCAGCAGAAGTCAAACAACTATTTGCTGCTAAGTGAGGTGAAAACTGCTTAATGCATCACTAAGGAAAAATCAATTTTATTTTAGCCCCAAATGTAAAATCCATTTTGCTAAGATAACTTGATTTTCATGTTACCAGAAAATATTCTAATTTAGATTTATAAGACATGCATTTTCTTAGAACCTAGCCATCGTGGATGTGATCTGATCTTGACACATCGTGTTTTGTCTTCCTTACAGAGATCAATAATCAATCTCATAAAGCCAAGCATGCCAAAATCTGGTATTAATAACACAAAGCCAGGCAGACACACCAATGGATGCTGGTAAAGAGAAGGAATTAACACACTGCTAATTAACACAGAGAATGGCAAATCAAGGATCTGAAGCTCTCAAGAGCTCTGGTACAACCCACTGACATGCAGCCATCCACTCCCACAGCTTGAAATGCAGCTGAGGGGACTGTTCTGAGATTTTGGCACAGGCAGACATGCACATTGGGGTGATAAGGTTGGTTCTTCAGTAACCACTGGATTCCCTATTGTAGCTCATGCTACCAGTCATATTACAAATGTCCAGCCCTTCCTCCTGCAATAAACACTGGGCATATTTTGAATATTGTTTTCTCTTGCCCAGAGTGCTCACAGAAAGATTTGTACCCCTGATCCTAAACGACCGTAAATTTTCACAGAATTTCCTAAAGTACACACCAAAAAATTTTCCAACTTTCAAAGTTGGAAATCCATCTGTTTACTTAATATTGCTCTACTTATTACAAATTGGAAATTCTGTAATTCGTAGTAGGATGGAGACGTTATAACAGTGACTAGAGTACACCAGCAGGCAGCTCTACCCCAAGAACCAAAGACAATGGAAGGAATTGTTCTGAGAGCAAAAAGAAGATATATGCTCAGAGAAAGTCCCTGATTACTTAGTGGGTGTTATTAGGTATTTCAAACAGGCTTTAAAAAATAGTTATGACAGTAGTAGTTGCCTATCATTACCTATCACAAAAATACTAATAGCTAGCATTTGTTACCTGTACCAATTTCATGTTTGCCTGTTTTTTTATTATTAGAGAAAACCACATTTTTTTACCAGAACACCTGTTTCATATACAAATAGTTTTCTGAGAAATGCATGAATACTGTTATAAGTTAATTACAATTTTATTTAAAAGTAGGTTTATAAATCAAGAGTTTGTTTGCTCTCAATCCTGGATTTGCTTAAATCATGTATAATAAAAACTAACAAATATTCAATATTGTCAATTTTATGCATGATAAAATATGATCTAAAGAAAAACATAAATAATGTTTTAAGAAACTAAAGATACTTCATTTCACATTATGAAATGCATAAAATGTCCTGGCTACCTGCTCAGCTAAAACAACATAATAATGTAATATTTGAAAACGCTGAAAACACCGTTATCACTTACAGTTTAGAAAAAAGTCAGGCTTTAGCTTATTGAGTGTTTTACTGGGCAGGGTAATACAGGAATAGACTTTCTTTAACTGTGTGGACTGAATTTCTTCAGCATAAGAATAAAGATGGTTCATATTTGCTGCCTGTGAAATTTTCTAATGAGATCTGTACTGCTTCAAAGCAGGTGGGGAAAAAAAAAAGACACACACTTCTCAATTTGTGTGATAGCTAAAAGTCTTCAAGTCACGAGCTAAAAAGCACAGAGTAAAGCAACACAAATGTGACAGTTTCTATACGACTGTTAGGAATCTGTTACTACTCTTACATATTTCATTCCTTCTCTTAGAGAAAAGGTCACTGAACCAGTTTGTTTTGTTTTGGTTTTGTGTTTTGGGGTTTTTTCACTATGAATATCATAGTGTGAAGCACTACAGTTTCTGCAATATTTAGCTTATTTTTTTCAAAAGAGCTTTTATTTCTAAACCTTACGGAAAAATAGTTTTTAAATTCTTGATCTTGATACATCAGGAAAATTCTAAAAATGCTTTACTTGGTTTTGATTCAAGCAGTAAAATGTGGATTTCATCTTTTATTCTGGAACGCTCACCTTATAAAAGAACAGTTTTAAGCTAGACTTTGAATGCTTCTTAAAAATACCTGCTATTATCAAATAAACCTATTTACTGGTTTGGCTAGGCAGTCAGGGTGAACAGGGTTTTGCCATGTGCTCAGAAATAAGGCAAATATAATACTAGATAGGAGACATGCAAATGCATTTTTATCAAAGCAGGTTGAAACATGTTTTCTTATCAAGCACATAAAAATTGTCTTTAAACACAATTATTTTCTCTGTCAATAAACCTAGCAAATATGGCCTGGGTTATTACAACATAATTTGCTACTTTTTCATATACTGCATTCCCATAAAGTAAAAAACAAACCAAAAAAAGGAACCTCAACCAAACAAACCAACCCTTATTAAAATAAATTTTATTAGCCTAAGAACTGTTGACACTAAATTTTCAGATAAAGCCACTTTGGACAGGACATATTGATGGTGTCTTTGAGTATAACTGACCATACCCACTAGAGGTGGTCGGAAAAGAGTTATTGCAACATTTTCCTATTAGAAATATTCTATAGCTTGGTTAGGTAAGTGATCCCGTAGAAATAACATCCAAATCAATAGCTACTGAAAGTTTTAATGGTGTCTAAACTGGAAACTTTTCATTCTAGATCTCTCAGTCTGGTTTTCCATAAAGGACACACTAAGTAGTTTTCCTACATTTATTTACAACACATTGCAACTCCTAGTCCACTGACAAGCAACCAGACAGTTTCTTCTTTGGATCATTTCCATGGACTGATCTTTTGCCAGCTCTGATGTCAGTGAGGATGCTGCGCTCGCAGCAGTTTTGAGTCAGGAGCATCGCTGTGATGTTACGCATGATTGTTTTGGTTCTGTGATAAGAAAACAATGGATTTCTAACACCTATGAAAACTCCAATACCTCTGTGCATTGAAAAAAAACACACAGAAAGTACTGTTTCGTGTCTTGTAAAGAGCCAATTGATCAAGCAATAGGTTAATTTTCCTAGCAGAGTTAATCAACTTGGAAACATAGTGCAATTAAACAACCTTTTATAGGCAGTCATTTCATTCAGAACCAACTCATGCTCTCCTCTCCTCTCCTCTCCTCTCCTCTCCTCTCCTCTCCTCTCCTCTCCTCTCCTCTCCTCTCCTCTCCTCTCCTCCTTGCAAAGTATGAATCTACTGTGTGCTATTCTTTCACAATATGAGAGCTCCAACTCCTAGACATGCTGCCTATGTCTACAGGCACCTTAAGACCATTTCAGTTGTAGAAGAATACCATACAATCTCACATCAGAATTTTTAAATCATTTTGATAAACACTATTTTGCATCATAACCATCAAAACTTGGCTTAATTTATATGTGCCTTTGGAGGATGCCCTATCATTACTTTTTGTACCTTGCTTGGATTACCACAATGCACTAACTCAAGCATTTCCTGATTTCTTCACAGATTTCTGCAACTAGGTTCCTCAGGTTGATTATTAACATTACGCTGCAGATCGCTGCAAGACTCTCGTGATCTGAGTGCCAGCTGAAAGCCTTGGTAAAACACTTAAACTGGGATTAAGTCAATGCAGTGGTAGGGTAGCTGCCATCTATCCTACAACCTTTCTCTCTGTAAGAGGGATTACATTGGTCTTGGCTCCCAGCTAGCTTATAGTTTAGGCAGAGTGAGCAATTCTCTCATCAGGATCATGGTGATTTTGCATTTACCCAGAATAAACAATAACAGATACACCACCACACCAGAAGAGCTAATGCAATATATCTATAGAGAAGGCTTCACCATCAAACAGCCTACAGTTCACCTTTTCTAAACCAGCATTAGGGCACAGAACAGAAACAAATTGCTTTTAGTCTACCTCTGCTACTTTTCACAGGGTCCCGCTGATTGTACTTGGACCGAATTTGCTTTCTTTTATAGAGGTTTGCCTTCTTAAGGTTTTCAGGAGCATCATCATTTTTTAGATCTTGCTGGCTTCCCAGGAGAAAAAAAAACATACACTAAAACCCCAAAACACTATGCTGATCTTCAGGGAACCAGCATTTCATTGCTTTGTTTGTGGTGATCAAGGAGAAATAACGCTTTGCATCAGCTGCTAAACCACTCTCCACTAGCCAATATATTGGGTACAGAAGACTTCAGTGTTTGCTCATTTTTGGTGGTAGCAATTAACAGAAGTCAGCCTGTTCATAGAACTCTTCAAGTAAAGTTCCTCAGAGCATGGTAATTAAAGCGGACGGAAAGGCTATACTGTGAACTTGTGAAAAAAAATGCATGGTGGTACTAGAAATACAGAAAGTCTGATGAACATAGTTGTCTGTCACTGTTCACATTTTGCATACACTTCACGGTTATTGGGGAATATCTTCACAGGAAGATTTAAAAGCACCATAACTAATTACGTATATTCGAGTTTGTGACATTTTATAAGACAGCTGAACTTTTAAGAAGTCTTTCAGTGGGGTTTTGTTTAGATCCAAGAATAGTGTCCATTTGCAGTTAAAGCTCGTTCCTGCGCTGCTGCCACAACCAAGTCTCAGGCATCACCTATTGCTTTTCACAATTAACACATGAAAGCATTATAGTGACTTGGGGTGTTTTGCTAAAGGTAACAAGCTATTGAACAGAAACATTAAAAATTCTTCAAAAGAGTTTACAAGAAAATCACACACATAAATTATTAGTTTAAGTCAGTATAGCTGTTTTTCTCTTAATCACTATAATAAACAGTACATATCTAGCTAATCTTTATGAATTAAGTGTGAAGACTATGTCACTGAACATATGAAAGATTCTAGCAGGTGCCTGTAGTTAAAGCGCAATGGCCTGGATCTTCCACTGGTGCAAATTAGATGAAACAGCTCAAAGGCTTGCTTGAAGGCATTTCTTAAGATAAATGAGCTGGTTAAGATATTGGTTTGATAGAAAAGAATCAACATGATTTCACTCAGAAAACAGAAAATGCAATTTACCTGAAGAAAGTGACAAAGAACTGCACCAGATCCATGATAGTATTGTGCTGGGAGAAGGCAATCTGTAAATAAAATAGAAGTAAATTACATTATTTTCAGAGTCAACAGCTCTTTTTACACTAGGGCTTTATGGTTTCACGGATGATTACTTTCAAGTGTAATTTCAGTCTAGAGCACATACACCTGCATTTACCATAAAGTGAGATGAGCTTCTAACTCCCATGTCTTTCCCTATATCAAAATACAAACAGTGGAATATAGTCTCTCTCTTGAAGTAAAATTATTAGCAATATCCATGTAAAACTTGATTGATACAAACAATGAAAACAATGTGCAAAATATTAAGAAATCATATCAATAAAAATTGTCTACTTGATAGCCAACTATCACCATTTCCATTTTAATGAAAACACTGAAACAAAGTTTTAAAAATGACAGAAAACATCTTGTCCTTAAAACTAATACATTTAAAATATTTTAATGACATCATATTAAAATAAATGCATATGTTAATTAAAAAAAAATCTTTCAAAGGAAATTACTTTAAAGACAAATTAACAAATATTCTTTTAGGCTACATTTGTACAGAACATGCATCAGTTCAACTCCTTACTGAAATTTTTCACAAAGATTTAATAATTATCTCTAAGACAGCATATACACGCAGACACACATTCACGCTTGCATGTAATAGAGCCTACAATTATCATTATAATTACTTTTTGCTAATGTTAAGAACAGTGCTTAATATTTAAGTTATATCTGCAAATATCCTTAAGTCCCTGTCTTGTTCAGTTTTTCCTAGTGTATAATTATCAAACTGAAGATATACAGAATCTTCTACTTGAATTACACAAGTGTTTATCTAACTATATTCCTAGCCTGTTCAAATAATTGTTGTTGTTGTGCATTTGATATATTTGTGCATATCGTTGTGCATTTGAGATCTGATGTTGACTATTAATTACACATAATTACTCTGTTTCCCTTTAACAGTTGATTCGTGAACTTTTGAAATGATAAGTCATGATACTTCAGAAACGGGGCGGGGGACAAAAATATAATGTAAACTTCAATAATATAATGGTATGACTGTGCCTTGTGCCAGCTAACATAGGCCAGATTACTTAAGATCTAAGGACAGAAAAGCATGTAAACTGCATTATTCCAGAAATAGGGCGCACCACCATTCAAACACAACTCTGAAATGTAACTTCTGCTTTCTCTTCAGCAATAATGCAAAATTGCAAGCAATGCCAACAATTTTAAGAATTCTGGAATTGGATACAAGAAGCAGATATTTCAAATTTCTCAGCCCAAAATATCAGGTAAGATACTTGATAAATGAAGCGGAATACAATTTAACGTACTAAACTTCTTGAGTGCTATTGTCTGTCTCCTCTCTAAAGAGGAAATCTAAATGTGTCCAGCTTCAGTTGATTGCTGTGGTTGGATCAGGACAAAAGATACCTTCTGGCCTGGGAGCCTGTGGAAAGACAAGTTGAAGGCCACATGGGAACAGGGTAGGAGAGAGAAAGAACTCTCTTGCTGATTACTCAATTTTAATCAACAAATGTTTTCACATTTGGTAAATATAGACAGAAATTTGAAATTCTCAGGAACTCTAATTTAGGGTACTGTCAGCATGAACACTGTATCAAAATGAAAAGAGATTGGAGCAAGAATATGAAAAATTGAAGAGAAATTACAGAGTGGACAAAATTGTCAAAGTTAATGCAAATGTAACCTTTATTTCACTACGAGAAGCTAAAACCTGAGAAAAGATCTGAAGATTTATTTAGGCCAATATAAAGTGCATCCCAAGCATAAACAATTATTTAAAGCTACCATGTACCAAAATCAAAAAGCTTCCTATATTCAATCTGTATTTTAAATGCTGGCTTGATTCCCTTCAAATAATATTTAGTATTCAAATTAACTGCTAGCTTTTCCAGAATGTTTTTTTTACAAGTACCATACTTCAGGTTATGAATACAAAGAGAAAAAATCATGCCAGTTTAAACCAAGTTCACCTTTTGTGACACTGTAAAAAAGCTATTAGTTGAAGGAGAATTTATATTTTGCATTACTTCAATTCTTTCATTCTAGGTGTCAGTATTCATTAACAGCATACATTAGTCCAGCAATAACTTCAGTCAGGGGAAAGTCGTGCAATCAAATACTGCAATCTCATCATAATCATATCTGGAAAGTTTTACATCCAATATTTATAACAAACTGTAGTGCCTTTATTTATCTTTTACGACACACAGCAAATATGAAGTACGCAGTTTTATAAACATTTAATGATTTCACATGCCTAGTAATGATTTACATATCCCTAAGCACAAGATGGGATAGATCATTTTTGCACAAAAAACAGACACAAAAGGAATGACTTTACATTTTCCACCTTCTATTAAACAAATAATCTAATTAAGACAATTGTGATGTTTTTTGGCTAGAATGCATGTTTACAAGCCCACTTCTGTCTGTAAAAGTTACTTGTTTGTGTATGGATTATTCTTGGAAGTATTCATACTTTAGAACAAAAACACAGTAAAATATGAAGTTCCATCCCAGAAGTAATTTCAAATTTTAATCAAATATTGTCTTCTAATGATCACATTAGAGTTCATTGTTCAAAGATTAACTACACTATTTTCCAAAGAACCAGTACCATGTATCTTAAACTAATTTTAACACAGAATATTAACAAAAAGAATACATATTTTAATTTTAAGTAGAGCATGAAGGAGCAAGTAAATGTCGTGAATCTAAGCCTGACACAAAGAACCATAATACAATTGAAGATATTTATTTCCATGGGATTTTCATCTAGATATGAATGCTATGCTACTGTCTTTTTTCTTATGCCTACACAGACAACGAAAATTCTTTCAACCTCAGATTTTTACTTTGGACTTAAAGATACTAGAGATGAATATTTCTTTTATTCATTTCTATCATGCCTAAGTAGCTCTAACTTTCACCAAAATTTCTCATCAGACGAGGAATACCATAAATATTATTTCTATTTTCTTTTATAAATATGGCTACAGATCAGGTATATTTCAGTAACTGTCCACGATCTATGCTCCTCTTCAAAGGCAAGCTTCTAGACACAATACCAAACAGTTTTCTCATTTTTACAGAAACCACTAGAAAACTTCTCATCAATTGAAGTTCTTTTCCCTGTTTAGCTAGGGCTAACAGCTTAAAAGACTTTATGATCCAATACTGCTACAGATAAACGCAACATAAACAGTGACAAGTTTTGCAGAAATCTACAAGATGGATGCTTATTTCAATTAAATAGTCTGCTATTGACAGCAAAGAAATTAAAATAAATCAATTAGAAAATGCAGACTGAGTCTGAAGTTATCATTTTCACAAGACACGCAAAACTGTACCCAAAACCAAAAATAACCATATTGTGAGGCCTTCAAGATATGCAGCAAAATCTTCAGTCTGATTTCATAACATTACTCCATTTTATTTTCCTTAGAAATTGGTTATAGTATTGGAATATCCCTTGCATGCAACCAATGTTGTTTGATTTGTAGCGGACATAAAGTCTTGCCATTTGCTGCTGAAAACCTACTATCAGATGGTTATTAGATTTCCAAGCTAAAAATGAATTTGCTAAAACAAAAACATTACAGGACGTAGAAATTCCTAGCTTTGTACTGCAGTAAGTCTAATCTTAATATCTCATTAACAGAAAAGCTTAAAAGTTCTTAACTTTCCTTTAGCTTTGTGTGTTTAAAAAGAAAAAAAATTGAGAGACACCTCCATCACTAATGAAAGCTGCCTTATGATTAAACGATCTGTACCAAATTTTTGTGGAGTAGTTTGGAATGTTCTAATGGTGGTGAAGCTCTAGCTATAAGGATCTACAATAACAAGTTGTATGCATCAATATTTTTTTCCACAAGACAAAACTGAGTCAAGTTCTTGAGCATGCAAGCTCTATCTGATGTTCAGAACAGAGGACTTAAAACTAAAATAGAATTTGGGAAGACTTCTCATTTAAGTATATTAGATCATAAAATGCATCTTTATTTCGTAGTTCTCATGTGTGGAATATAGGGGACAGGTGAGGTAGGAGAAGAGTTGATAAAGTAGGCAAGTTGAAGTAGATAGCTTATAACCTGGGAAAAACGAAAAGAGAAACATGTGCAAAGAAACTCTAACGTGACATAAAACTGATGCTTCTGCTAAAGTCCAAGCTTTCTGTATCCTAGACTCGAGGTTCATCTTGTGAAGGAGTTGTGAGGAGCAGGACCTGGAGGTAAGAACCACAGTGACTGTTTTATGAAAAATGCTCTATAATAAACTCTGAGCAACTGCTTTCAACTTGGATTTAGCTTTGAAGTCTGATGCATCTGTATCAGAAGTGAGGAAGAACTTTTGCGTCTGAAAGTTTGTCTAACTTTTCCAGGTATCCAGCTGGATTAATAAAGGATACAACCTTCTGCCTACAAAAGCCATCTTCCCATTTTAACTTTAGGAAAAGTCTTATCAGAGGTGCTTTTTCTATCAGTATTTCTGCTTGGGTTTTTATCCGGATGAACTAAAATATTAAAATTTAATTTCCATGTACAATCTTATAGTGCGCTACATTTGTATTCCATTAGATCAAAGTAATATCAATAGAACAAATGCAGATACATTCTGAAAGCCAGCGTCATAAAAATCACAATGACAGAATGAAAAGATTGCAAAGAAAACTGTGGGGTTTTTATATATATATATATATTACAGATCACAGTCTTTAAGAGACAGAAAGGTATATAAAGAAAAAAGTGATGGGTGATAAATGTGCTGTGGTGATTACTCCAACAAGCATTACTGATATGTCTCTTTTAAAAAACAAACATAAAACCCAAAGAATGCACTTAAGATTCTTTACATCACAAGACCTAATTGGAAGACAAGGCATTGTGACTGCTGACAAATCTTTTATATCAGCTGAGGATTCCAAAGTCAGATATCCAGTAGAGTACACCAGAGAGCACTACATACAAGGATGCATTATAACCAGCATATAAATGTATGGCATTTCTTAATTTTTGATTTTTTGGTTACATGCATGATGTAGGAAATATAATTTACACCGAACTACGATGGATGGAATAGGACTGTTGAAATAAAAGCAACTTTTGAACACAGGGGATTTTTCCAACCTTCAAAAGTTAATGTCTGCAGGACCAGATTTTTTTTCTCCACTGCTCTAGATACTCCATTTAATGTTCACCTTGAGTATCACATACAGCAAAAATACAGTCCTACAGAACAAAAGGTCAATATCTGTTCCACCACAAAAATGAGACAACCTTGAAAGTCTAACTTATGGACATATTTCACAAGAAAATAGTAAGTCTGGCCTCAGAATTTTGCGTTTTAGTTTGAAAAATATAGGTGTTTAGAAGCTGTCTCTGCAATTCTAAAGAAACCAATCTAGGAAAAATAAAAACAAACAAAACAACAACAGCAAAAAAAAAAAACAGGAAAAAAGGAAAATTAGGCACAACAGGAGTGCATTAAATCACAGTTCCACATCTGCAGTAAACATTAACCTAATCCATGAAATGGTTCATATATTCAAACAATGTACACACAAAGCAATTTTAAGCTATGCTCCATTTCATGACATTATCCACTAATGTAAACTTCTATCTACTTAGGCTCTCAGACAATGAACAAATACTTCTGTTAATGCAAATCTTCCACTGTTAATAAATTAAGAATGAACAAATAAGAGAAACTAAAATAAATATACGGTAAAACTATGGTAGATGGTCTCATTATTAAAGCTGGAAATATAGTACAATAAGGTCAGACATAACTCAAACTAAACTGCCTGGACTGTGTGAATTATATACACTTAAACTCTACGGAAGTATTACTTTCTTCAGTATCATCCAAACTGTGATTTAATTTCTTTTTGGATAAAACTATTACACATTCCCACACTGGTACTATGTATGTTTTGAAGCAGAAGAAGTGGATACTGACTCAACAAAAATAACACATTTTGTTGTCCATCCTCTTTTAAACTTTCTCATGGAACACTTTTTAACTGAGGTGACTTTAGATAACAAATATGACTTCAGACAGATGAGGAAAATATTTGCAGAGATGGGCACACTTTTGTGTATAACATTTTTATCAGGAAAATGGGAAAGATCAAATACTGTGACAATTTGAAACAGGATCTTGGAAATTTAGATACAAAATAAATTTTCACAATTACTCTTTGTTGTTGGAAGTTTAGATATACACTGTGCAGAGACCCAAGTAAAAACTATTTTAAACACACTATTATATAATCTATAATAATTGTTGGTTTGGTTTGTTTTTTTTTCCAATCAAAAACCACACACCTATGGATATATTTAAACTCAGGAAATACATGATTAGTGAATAATCAGCAATCACATAACAAAAGATCAGCTACTCTGATTTTTTGCTTCAATATAACTACAATTATGCGTTTTTTTTTTACAGACAGTAAAAAATGGTAGACTGTTCTTTCACATTTGACTTTGAATATGAAGAGTGACCTGCACCAGTGAAATGTAGATGGTAGGAAACTGTCATTTTTCCCAGTATAAAAATTTAACAGGCAAAGCAAAAAATGTATTTTCCTTTGGAAAACAAAAATTCCAAGAGAGCATGGTAAGAAAAGGTCAAATTCACCAAAACCTAAACCAAATTGATCCTGACGAATTTAGAGAATTATGAAACACTTTCACATGGAGGCTAAAAATGCCACACATTTATTCTATACAATGGCTTTCCTAGAACTTGAAAAAGAAAGTTTAAAGAAAATGTATCTGAATTTTGCCATGTGGAACATGTCTAATCTAGTCAAATGTTCAAATCCTGTCAAAATTAGTCAGCTAGTTTATAATAATCAGCAGAGTTAGGAAGTCACTTCATAGGTGAGTGACTGTAAAAGAGATGTGGGACTCTCATTACCCTATGTAAAACAGATGTGGAATAAATTACCCTATGGAGCTGCCATTTCTCTCTGCTAACAACACAGGGAGTCTATGATAAGTTTAGACTATAGATCTAATGCCAGATTTAGAATATAAATAACATTAGGTGAGATAAATTTCTCCCATGGTTTCTAAGTACTGATTGGGTACTTCTGCAAATGAACATAGTATCAAAACAGGAAGAATAAATATTTCTTCTTGCTGCGATGAAACGATCAGGGAAGCAATACAGAGCTAAGTGCCTGCTGACAGAATGTGTTGATGCCAATAAAGAATTTAGTCTTGATGTTGACAAACAGTCCTACCAGATGATGAGAATTAATGATAGCAAAACTTTCATACCCTGTCATGGGTTGCCCAGAGGGCAACTTAACCCCATGCAGCTAATCGCTCACCAGAACCGGAAAAGTAAAAGCCAGAAAACTTGTGGGTTGAGATTAAGACAGTTTCATAGGTAAAGCAAGACACGCACACACAAGCAAAGTGAATCAAAGAGCTCATTCACCGCTTCCTGTCAGCAGGTGAGTGTTCAATCACACCCAGGAAAGCTAGGCTCCATCACGCATAACAGTTACCCAGGAACACAAACATCATCACTCCAAATATCCCCCCTTCCATCGCCTTCCCCCAACTTCATATGCTGAGCATGACATCATATGGTATGGAATATCCCTTTGGTCACCCGAGGTTGGCTGTCCCAGCCCTGTCCCATTCCAACTTACCATGCATGCCAGCCTCCTCGCTGGTGGGTGCTGTAAGGAGCAGAAAAGGCCTTGGCTCTGGGTAAACACTACTCAGCAGTAACTGAAACATCTCTGGGTTATCAACACTGGTCTCAACACAAATCCAAGACATAGCCCCATGCTAGCTACTATGGAAAAAATTAACTCTATCCCAGCCCAAACCAGCACAAACTGATAACTTAAATAGAAAATGAAAGACAACTTAGAGAAAATCAGACTTGGAATCATGTCAGCATTTGGCAAACAGCTTCCAGAGATGACCTCTGCATGCTGAAGTCCTGTCTCTCATGATGGCATACACTAGATTATCCAAATAGCCAACCCTTTCCTTCTCAAACAATTTAATAATTACAGGATATTATTTCCACTATTTGGAGACATAAGAGGATAAAAGATAATCCAGATTTGTATTCAAGTTAGATGAATGACATTCTTAAAAAAGGTTTTCAGAGCTGATTTTTTTCCTATATTGCACTTTGTCTATTAAATTCAAATGTGCATGTACCAGTATTTTATTGCTTTATTTAATTTTGTGTATATGTACACATAAGAACAAATGCACATCACACAGAGAAAACCTCAGTTTATAACCTCCAAGACCATGAGCCAGCACTGTGCCCTTGTGGCCAGGAAGGCCAATGACATCCTGGGGTGTATTAGAAGGGGGGTGGTTAGTAGGTCCGGAGAGGTTCTCCTGCCCCTCTACTCTGCCCTGGTGAGACCACACCTGGAGTATTGTGTCCAGTTCTGGGCCCCTCAGTTCCAGAAGGACAGGGAACTGCTGGAGAGAGTCCAGCATAGTGCAAAGCAACAAAGATGATGAAGGGAGTGGAGCATCTCCCTTATGAGGAAAGGCTGAGGGAAGCTGGGGCTCTTGAGCTTGGAGAAGAGGAGACTGAGGGGTGACCTCATTACTGTTTACAGATATATTAAGGGTGAGTGTCAGGAGGATGGAGCCAGGCTCTTCTCAGGGACAACCAATGGTAGGACCAGGGGTAATGGGTTCAAACTGGAACACAAGAGGTTCCACTTAAATTTGAAAAGAAACTTCTTCTCAGTAAGGGTGACAGAACACTGGAACAGGCTGCCCAGGGGGGTTGTGGAGTCTCCTGCTCCAGAGACATTCAAAACCAGCCTGGACACATTCCTGTGTAACCTCATCTGGGTGTTCCTGCTCCAGCGGGTGGATTGGACTGGATGATCTTTTGAGGTCGCTTCCAATCCCTAACATTCTGTGATTCTGTGAAGAAGAAAATCTGGGGGAGGGGAACTGTTATCTAAATTACAGTTTTTTTCAGTATGCAAAATATCTTCATAATGATTAATACAGACATTATAAAGAAATTGAAAATTTGAGTATTAAGGTCAATGAGAGAATGAAAGAAAACTAAAATGCAACAAGGGAGAAACAACATGTTTCAAAACTAAATTTTAAAAAAGCTGACAATTAATTGACGCAAAGACCTATAGTACCAGAAGTTATTTTAGCCACAGATCTTTGTGGGATTGAGTTCTCCTCTAAACTGTGTGCAAAACAGCAGATTTCTAGATAACATCTTCCAAAACTCTGATTTTTAAAAGCCTGGCTAGATTAAATGTGCAAGCAGAAAAATTAAATAGAGAAGTGAATGGAATGGAGTAAGGGAATTTGTCAAGCAGAGTTGAATAACTAAATTCTGCTACAAGGAGAAGCATTGTATGATGATATGGATTTCTTTGTCAAACCACATTAAGGAAAAGCCATTTCTGTTACTTGCTAGAATTGGATTTCTATCTCTCTTCAGCTTTCTTGTTATGATTTCTTATGACATCTCATTAAGACTTGTTAAATTAAAGTCTCCCACTAGGAACCCTACACTTGTTATGGAGTGAGCTCTTACATGTTAGCATCATAGTCATGGAAAGGTAGACTGGAAGAAACATCTCAAGATCATATTGTTCAACTTGCCACTCAAAGCCAGGCTACTGTCAACACCAAATCAGGTCAAAAGTGTATTTTTACAGCTAAGTTTTGAAAACCTCAAATGAGGGATATTCAACAGCTGCTCTGGGAAACTTGTTTCAATGCAGCATTGATAACTTTTTTCTCATGTTCATTCTGAATTTCCCAAGGTACAGCTCGTGACCACTTCCCATTGTTTTACCACCTGCTACTACAGAGAAAAACTTAGCCTCATCGTCACTGTAACTCCTCCACAAGCAATTGTAAGCCTAATATTGGAGGCTCTTTGCCAGACTAAACAAGGCCAAGCTCCACAGCTTCAATCTAGTTTGTGTGATTCAGGCCCCTAAAAATCTTTGTAGCCCTGACCCACTCAGCTTCCCAATACCATTTTTTCTGAACTGAGACACCAAAAAGGGGAGTCTCATTCCACATGCAGCCTCACCAGAGCTGAGTAAAAGGGGATAATTCTCTCTTACTGAGGCCACACACTTGGCTGTTGCCGGAACTGGAATGAGAGCGTACTGTCGGCTGATATTCCAGTTGACGTTAGGTAATTCCAAGCTGGTTAGGGCTTTGCAGTTCTTGTTCGACTCCATGAGGTTTCTGTTGGCCCAACTCTCAATTTCCTAAGGTCGTCCTGAATCAAAGGTCATCCTATTGTTTGACATATCAAACCCTGTTACTCTCAACATCAAGCCATCCTGGTCTTCTGATAAACAAAAAATGTTTAATGTTGACATTGACATTTTTCAAAGTAAAATAGATTCTTCACCCTTTTCAGATCCTTGATGCATCACTTTTTTTTATCTGAGGAAGCTGGCACCAATAAGTCACACTATGGATAAAACTATGACAACTGCATGCTTGTCTTCAATTATCTTAAAAAAATTCCATGATCCTCTGACCTAAATTGCTTACCTTACAATTCATGTTCGAAGAAGCCTGTTTGTAAGTCCCTTTCGAATTCACTCCTATTGATAAAACAATCTCCATTCTGACAATGTAATTTAGATTTTTTCCTGTCAAACCTAAATTAGCTCAAGCACAGGCTGGTGACATTGCATGTAAAGAGTATGAGAAACTGCCTGGATGCTGCACAGTAATACCTTCATTCTTATGTAGTGTAGCATGATCGATGGGCTTGCAAAACATCAGGAATCCTTTCCCATAACAGAGAATCCTATTCAAACAACTGGCAGACTTCTGTGGCTCTAGGATACCATAATAAGTCAAAATTGTATGTTATATTTATTCAAAAAATAAACGTAGGAAATCTCCAACTTTATACATTGTTTATGATTCTACACAAACCAGTTGCCCACAAAGACTAATTGCACTCCTCAAAGTGCTGTATATTTCCAAGAAAAACTGGTTCAATAAAAATATTGCATTAACAAAACAGTAACATGACTCTTGATTTAACACAGAAAAACTGAGGTGCTGTCTCTTCAAATAAGACAGTCTAGAAGATATTCCCTCAAATCCAAAAGGCCCATATGATGTTTCCATCAATGTCAGAATGGAAGTAGTGGTGCACATTTAAATCTACTGGTGCTGGCACACTACTATCATGTTACTCTGTCAAACTGTGGCTAAGTTGATGAAGCAATTTGGACTTCATCCAGGGTTCTTATATTCAGAGAAATGCCTAGGCCTAGCCATTACCACTAAGCAGCAAATTTTTAAGTCACATTTCTGTAATTGTTGACACAATGGTGTGGGGGACTATGGTCAGCCTGCGGATTCCCTGACGGAGGGCATGGGGACAGAAATTAGCCTTGAAGATATGAAGGCCTACCCGTGAGAAAGATGGGAGTAAAGGAGTATCCGGAGATGTTAAGGATGTACCCACGAGAGAGAAGGGAGTAGAAGAATAACCTTGATGATAGCAAAATTAGCCAATGAGATGTTACTGCTGTAACTTGTAACCAATAGTGAAGAGACACATGAATCGGTAAAACTGTATAAAAATGCACTTGTGGCAATAAATGGCATCTACTACTTTCATCCTGGAAGAACTTGGTCTCTGTGGTTTGTCCATGTCAACCACAACACAATGGCATGGCTATTTGAAATATATATTTTATAGAATCCACATAGAACGTTGAAAGAAAAAAATTCCTGGAGGATGAAGTCAGAATCCCAGCGTTAGTGCTACTGTGTTAGGGTATATTTAACTTTATAAAGTTGTCTCATGAACCTGAGAACATGTCACTGAGGTGAAAGGGTCACTTGATAGCAGTTACTATAAGGTGCAGAGGGTGGCTCAAAAGCCTTTCCTACAGGAAGAGTTAAAAAAAAAAAAAAACAAAAAAACCCCTCTGAAATTCAAGTTCAAATTCAAAGTTCTAGCACACACCAGTCAGCACTACAAGGTCTGAGCTCTCCTCTAGTGAACCTCAGACAGAGCACTGCAGCACAAATAGAAAAGCCACCAAGTTGTATCTTGCACTAAGCCACTTCACCTGCACTTAACATGTCAACCTGAAACCAACTGGTCACTGACCCTTGACTCAGGGAATCCTCCTGCAACATCATGTGGATCTACCAACATCCTGCTGTACGTTACACGAGGAGCCAGATTTTTACAAGAAAAAGCTGTTGTGCTCCCTAGTTTGCACAACCCACAAAAGTCCGTATTGAATCAAATAATCTACATGTTTTGAATGGAAATGTTCACAGACTGGGCAGAAGCAACCTGTGCGAAGTGAGCGCAAATGAAAGGGCAAACATCATTCTACAGAACACAAAATGTCTCATAAAATAGCACACTTAGGTAGTCATTCCCCTGACTATTGTAATGCACATCTGCTGGAAATACGATTACATCAAATCCCTCAGATGCTTCTTACAGCCTACAGGAAAAAATCAACAGCTTGGGGATCAGACTACATACATCCTAACTCTGGTAAATCTGTTTATCCTGCTCTTCTGACACAAGCAAGTGGTATTTGATATTGTGGAAGGATCCACAAGCGTCAAAATGTGATACTTATTCCAACTTGTATGCAGTTCATAACCTTGTACTTGGCTCTACTAAAATGCATATTGTTCAAATGAGTTTAATTTACAAAGCTATCCAGACCACTTAGCATAACTGACCTTTTATTATTTATCAAGATGTAATTTGTTTACTGTTGTGGACTATTAAACAAAATAAAATTCAAAAGTAATCAGATCAAACTGGAAAGCAAGAAGAGCTTTTCAGGGGAAGGGAGCTCCCTTAAGAGTGGTCAAAGAGCAACTGATTCTGGGATTTCATCTTTCATGACTGGATTTCAGTTTTACTACTGTAAGTAGACTGGAGTTCAGAAGCACTGTTACTCTGCCTAGAAATATAAACATGGTACTGTAACACTTAAAGACTATCTGAGATTCAAGGTAAAATGTCTAAAGGAATTAGAAGTCAACATGTATTGAACTATTTTCTGTATTTAAAGAGGCTAATAACAGTTGTTTCTACAAAATGCCACATTTAAATCTAAAACCAAAATATAACCCTACTTTCTGAAGAGTGAATTAGTTGTTTGTGTGTCAGCTCACCAAAAATTGGACCCTGATTTTATATTTAAAAAAAAAAAAAAAACAAAACAAAACAACCAAACCACCCCCACCAAAAAAACCCACATACATATGCAAAGAGTTATATCTACATTATAGAGTTAATCTGGCAAGCACAAACCTAACACCCTGGAAAACAGTTTATTGTTCAAATTACCAGTCTTCAGATTTCAGTCCTTCAGGCACCTAAAACCAAATCATAATTACTGATTTCAGATGCTAGAAAATAACCATTTTTGACAGGTATTTCATACGAACTAAGGAATAAATTATTTCAGAAGTGACTCATTTTTTCCTCCTTTTTTAAAGTAACTCCGTTTTCTTTAGACACGAATTAGAAATGGGATTACTCAAAACAAGAAAAGTAAATATTAGAATTGCAGTATCTGATAAGTGAAATATCAAGAAAACTGTTGTTTATTTCTTAAAAAAATAAATAAACACTACTGTTTTTAAAAACAGCATTCGATGAGGATTTATTAGGACACAGAAAATGCACCCCCAAAGAACACCAGAGTTCTTGAATTCTGAAGTTTATAAACATGGAAAATGTCCCGTTTTCTTTCCTCCATGGAAAATAGTTTTCATCTTTCCCGAAAAAAAAATGCAATTATAATCTACACTGAACCATCGGAATGGCTGTAGAACCTAATGTGATAGCTATAGCATCTAAATTTCATGCCCATGTATGTGTAGAAATACATAGGCAGGAAATATGTGCTGCTAAAAAGGATAAGATTTTTTTCAAAATCTGCTAAGTCTTTATCTTCTTAAATATACAGTAGGGCTGGTTTTGCCAGACAATCTACTATTTAACCCACTGGTTGGTCTCCAGTCTAAAAAAAAATAATAATAATTTTTTTTATAGGGCTACAAAAGCTGAATTTTTAAAATTTATGCAATATTTTGTTCATTTTAGAAATCAAATACTTGGTTAGAAAAGAAAAAACATGCACTGAATTTTGCATAAAGATCATGTAATTCAAAATAACACATGTAAAACTCACTGGTGAGATGCCAAGAAAAGGGCAATGCATTTTCTTAAACATGAAGAGAGTAATTTCCCAAAGTTTATTGTTATAAATGTAGAGCATGCTATAAAGCTGTTGGAACTGTGGAATAAAAATTTTGTATTTGCAATAGCACTTCTCTTGATTACAGTGGATTAGCATATTTATGAGGTTACTCAGCCTCAGGTTTAAACCCACAAATCAAAGGTTTATATCAGCATGGGTAATGGATTACACAGAAGTCTACAGCCTACGATATCCCAAAGGTATCTGTCTTTCAGAAGATTTATGTATATAATAGCACTTTGTAGAAATTACATTTTCTGATCTTTTGCGTGGTGCTTGGTGATTCCTCTCTCTAATGTGTAACACAACAACAAGAAAAAAAGCATTTCCATTCAGCAGAGAAATTCACTGATGCATTTTCTCATTCCCCTCCTCACCTATTGATAAGGCCACAAAAGACAGTCTTCAATTCCTTGATGTAAATAGCACTAGTACAATGAGAGCAGAAGTCATTGTGAACATATTTGATGCAATTAAACTTCTGAAAAGAGGAAGGAAACTGTATTCCAGCAGCTGTTCAGAGAACAAATACTTGAATTTTGTTCATCCTACAAATAGTGCTATCACAGAATAAAACTAGAATTAAAAAAAAAAAAGGTCTCACTTTTTTCTGCAGAGGTGAATACTGACTACATTACTATTAATAGTAAACACCTACTGACTTGTTTTTGGTTTCAGAAAAACCAGGATGTCAGACAAGAAATTTAAATGCTTGGTCCTGCCTCTCTTGAAATTTAGTAACTCACTAAATAAATACAAATAACTAGTTGAAAGACAGGTCAGGAAGGTGAAACATACCCAAGTGAAACTTTTTTTGCTATCATTGTTAAATGACGACAAATTAAAACACAGAAACCTCATTAAACTGTACAGGGAAAAAGTCCACCTGCTTTATTATTATTTCAGTTTGTAACTGAAGATCCACATTGAATAGCAAGAGAAACTGAAGGGCACAACGAAGGGCCTGGGAGTCAGATGTTTGTACATGAGAGTGAAGACAAGTGGACACATACTAATCAATACAATTTAGAATATCCAACTTAGAAAGAAATTAGGAAAAAATAAAACAGATGAAACTTTCAGTTCTGTATGTATGTTCCACTGGAGGAAAAGTCTGTGGTTTTGCATGGAATGCATGATGTCCACTTATCTATACAAGGACAAGACTATTCTAACAGATCTGCTGCTGAAAGAACAGGTCACAGCAGTGTGAAAATATTAATTGATTCAAATAAAGTGGAAGTGGTTAACTGACCTAAAAAACCCTTAGCATAATAAAAAGGAAAGCATATAACATGTAAAGGGAGAAAATGAGTTTAATGTTCTTCCTTGAAAAGGTGATCAAAATCCAGAAAGTGGCAACTGAGACTTTCGCAAGATAAAATGAAAATTAAATTATGAGGATTAACAGAACACATTGTGATCCAATTTTGTTATGTTAATTTTACTCTCTTTCATTTAATTTTATCCCTCATTTGAAACTGCTATTATATTGCAAGCTAAAATAGATTTGAAAAAAAAAAAAAAAGCAGAGATAACTGATGGCTCTAGATTTTACTTAACCTTGTAGTACATCCTGTAAAGTCAGGGTGATAAATTGTTGATACATCACATATCGTATCACTGACTGTATGCTGTCAGATCCAGGAGAGCATTTGTAAAAGATGCAGAGAAATGAGTAATGCTAGTAAGCAGGAACCTTTGATATTATATTTTTTTATAACTTGCAGTAATTAGCTGAGGAAAGGTGGATGAGTAAATGGGTTTCAGGGAGATTCAGAATGATGTAAACCAAAGAGAAGAGCAGGGCCTGCTCAGCTGAAACTGTTTTCCAAGAAACTAGCCTAGCGGTGCTAGCATTTTGGAAATGACACCATGAACTACCCTGTTAGGCCCTGGCAACAGTCATTTCCATGAAAGAACAACCTTTGTAGCAAAAGCTCTATAACTGAAATACAGAAATGGCAGTGTAATCCATGAGAAGTATCACCTAGAACTGTGACCTGGGAGGCTACATGTAAATTTCAGAATGGGCTGTTCCCACCTTATGGACAAATGGCAAGGCACTTCATTAACATTCACTTGAACTCCCAGGGGCCTCAGCCATTTAGAAGAAAAAAAATACTCAAAGTTCTCAGCACTGAGAATACTTTTTATTCTCACTTTTTTAAATCTGTATTTTCGAGAAGCTCTAATTGTTTAATTAGGCATGTGCAAATGAACAGTAACCATTCAGGTGTTGAAGAGCTTAAACAAAATCCAAAACCAAAGAAAACAAATAGATTGTTTTTCTGCTAGAGCACTTAATGCTTTCAGAGAGCAAAGAAAAATACTTTTCAAGAGCCCTACATGATCATCACGCTGGCCTGAAATCTGTTGAAACACAGGTAGTGCCTTTTCCATTCTCAAACTTCATACCGACTTAAGGCAGAAATATTGAGATATCTGATTTTAGGGGTACCTATTCAGCTATCTAGATTCTTTTTAATAGGAGCAGAGAGGGTGTCTACAGAGCAGAATTTGATCCCAAAATAATGAGTAACATCTTCTGAACAAAACAAGTACATGAATCAGGGCAAAGATCATGCATGAAAAAACATATAATGAATTCAGTTTCTGTTACACAAATATACACTTTGGAATTTCAAAATACCTCATTTGCTGTGCTGAATCTATATGTCAGGGGAGTTAGGCAATGAGTAAGAAACCTATTTGGAAGCGTAGTCAAGTAAAGTTTGGGTATCTTCCAGCCTTCCTCTATACTTCAAAAAAATTATTTCTGCTTTTAACTAGGGACATCTTTCAAAGTGCAATACACTAGTTTGTAAGAAATCCTTTCACAAAACTTTGCTTCCTAAGAATCAAAGCTACCGAACGTAGCTCTGCCTGTCCTGCATGAGCAGCTTTGGACTCAAAGACTGATTTTAAACACACTGCACAGAAGATTAAGGGTCTTAAAAATCCAGTGCCTGCAAGATTCCTAACAAGATTACAAGAGAAATGGCCTTAAATTTACTGACTGAAGGAAAGACATCTACAGTAGTGCACACATTATCAGATACCACAAAAGCAAATGGAAGAAAATACTTCAAAAAGCATCAATTATTCACATTAATTTTAGACAGAATGTCAGGACTAAGTATCAGGTTTTCTGTAGAAACCTGGGAAACTTGAAGTTGCTACTTGTTCCCATAGCTACTAGTTTGGACAAGGTTATTGGCTGAGGTGACCACCAAAGTGGTAAAACACTTTTGAACAGCCTTTATAGGGAAAATTAATTTTATGAAATAAGAAAACTGAAGACGTTTTGCACTTTAAGTGAAAACATAGGTTTTAATCCTGAAATCTTTTCCTTGAAATTCTTAGATATAAAAAAGCAATTTTCCCCTCAAATTTTTCTTGTAAAATCATCACATTTGACAAACTGCAATTATAGTACTCTATAAGCCTCTGTAGGCTCTTGTAAGACTAGTATTGAAGAGGGCGCAGAGGAACAAATATTAACAGTGCCCTCATCAATGAGAGGAATACCTTAAAAGACAATCCAGACTTTTTGGCTTCAGGCATAGGAAGGTGTTGAAAAATACCATGAAGACATTAAAATTACACTGTTTACTCCCTGCAGGGTGAACTTTCTCACATACAGGTTTTAAAGGTATCATTCTCGCCAACAGCCATGTGGAACAGATATCCTCAGAGTATTCCAGCAAAGCTTTTTCAGCATGCTTTCTGGGACAAGAATGCTGCAGAAGATATCTTCAACTAAATGCATTGACTACACTCAAAAAGAAGGGCTGTTGCTTCCCCCCAGTGCTTACAGAAATCCCCAAGATCACTCCATTGTACCCAATGCCTTTCTGTCCAAATCAGAACTTACTCATGGTTTTCACTGAGACAAGAACACACATAGAAAAATAGAGAAGATTTTGAATATTTTTTTTTTCCTGAGAACTAATGTTTTATTGCTTTCTAGCTGAAAGTGAGTTTGTTTTGTAATTATTTTATGCATCTGTAGAGGGCTTAATGCTGATTTATGTTGTTTACTGAAATCTTGATTTCGCCTGTTGGGAAACAGTTCAATGAAAATAAACCATGTGACCATATTCAAAGGTTACAGGGGATTTTCACAAATGAGATATTCTATACAACAAGAGTCAGTAAAAATACATTCTCAATAATATATTTTTAAATGGCAAGTTCAAGTGCTTTTTATACTAATTGCTTTTTTTTAACTTATTTAAACCAAAATCAGATCAACTAGAAATACATGAAATTCCATTTAAAAATAAGATATTTTTTTTTACTGCAAGGATGACCAAAGAGTGGAATAGGCTGCTAAGATACGTTGGGTATTGATTCTCCATCCTTGGAGATGTTCAAAACCTGACTGGACAAAGCCCCTGTTTCTGGGGGTCAGAAATCTCCAGATAGTCCTTTCCAACCACAGCCATTCAGTGATTCTGTGATTATTTCCCTTCTCACAAATTGTTACTATGGGTTATTAAGGCCATGTGTCAGTAACAGGAGACAAGAAAGAAAAAGGATTTCTGATAGATTTAATTTTGTCTCCATTCTACCAAAGCTGACAAGTACAGAGACATCCACACTAAAAGTGTTAATTTAAAACAATACTATCTAATCCAAACACAACTTAACTTTCTCCCCTGTATTTTACCAAAGAAACCTATGCTCTCTATTAATTTCAAAGCAATTTTATAAAATAAGGGACATCTTGTGAATGTCTATTGACATCATAAAAGAAAAAAAAAGTACCAACTGATATTCCAATAGAAACAGAGTAATCATTCAAAGTTTGTTATATCAAAAGTTCCTGAAAAAAAATGCCCTGATTCCAGTGAGGACAATAAATGCTTAACACTACATGTAATCTATTTACTGCCATATGCTATTGGAGAAGCACCAATACAGTGCTTATAATTTGTAAAGAGCATTTCTATGCTTTTTCATGATTGATCTGAAGAATTGCATTGTGAAGCTATATCTACTCCATGACTCAATCTGTATACAATAACATTCATTTAATTTCAACCTACCTAAGAAATTAAAATTGTTTTTCCTAATAGACAAGCTTGAAAGCTGATCACATTTTATGACAATTAATTGTGCCCACAAACCTGACTGCACCCTTTTGGCCCCTTTTGCTGTTCCTTGATTAGGGTTTTATTAAATTGCTTATGATTATAATACAACAAAACTGTTGTAATTTAGAACATTAACAAAAGCTGTGTGCAGTAATTGAATGTTAAATAAGTCCTTTACATGAATCAGGTGAATGTGATGTTGAGTCTAATTTAACAGAGAGAAAAGTTAGAATGACCCAATTTAGATGATATAGGAAAAAAAGAATGTGGAACAGGGTGATCAGAGGTACTCTCCCACAGTGAAAGGGGACTCCTTTCAGTGGTGCCCAATGACAGGATGAGGGGCAACGGACACAGACTGAAGCGCAGGAGGTTCCATCTGAATATGAGGAAAAACTTCTTTCCTTTGAGGGTGCCAGAGCCCTGGACCAGGCTGCCCAGAGAGGCTGTGGAGCCTTCTTCTCTGGAGACATTCAAACCCACCTTAACACATTCATGTGCAATCTGCTCTGGTGACCCTGCTTTAGCACGTGGGTTGAACTAGATGATCTCCCGAGGTCCCTTACAACTGCAACCATTCTGTGATTCTATGGCTGGTTTACCAAGGTCTGCAGAGTGCTCAAGACTACTACTGTAACTCATAGACAAACTGCATTTTCTGGTATTGCAAAATAAAATGTTACATGGGAGCAATTAGGGAGGAAAAACACCAGATAGATGTCCTTGAAGATCTTAAAAATCCATCTGGACATGGTGTTGGGCAATTTGTTCTACCTGACCCTGCCTGAGAAGACGGGTTGGATGCGATGACCTCCAGAGGTCACTTCAAACTGCAACCACTGTGTGATTCTGAGATACCAATAAAATACCAACAGCTGAAATTGCTGTAGTAAGACTGTCTTTCCTTATCCTGATTCCTGGTATACATAAAATCTTAAATACAGTATTAAAATTCTTTGCACTTAATTTAGAAACTCAATAGCTGCAAAATTCGATACCAAAAGGTAATGAAAAATAATACAGATTGATATATGCTATGCACATACACACATGGGTTGCTTGAAATGTCCCAGGTATCAATATCTCTACAACTGGATCCACTGGAAAAATCTATTAATAAGGCTGTGGCCAGCATAAACTTTCATGAAGCTACTACATTAGAATTCAAAAAAAGGAGTTGAAGATAAAATGCAATGGCAGTCACCAGCACGCTCTTCATGTGAGTCACAGCCATGGAACATCAAACCATCTGATTTGCACAACTAATATCTGCTGATTTATAGTTTTTACATTCTATCAAATTTAGAAGTTTAATAAAGTACAGGAAAATAAAACTCCTTTCACATGTCTGCATTTGTGCTGCACCAGATTTAGCCGAAGTTTTTCTTTACTAAAAAGATGAGTCTTAATTTCATCATCGGCAGTATTTAATGTTTTGTGCCAGTTAAAATAGTGGATTAAAAAAATAGAATAGAGAATGTACTGACTAAAATAAACAATTACTGAAGAAAAAGCAGAAGAGATAACACATTAGGTCTGCTTTATATTGAGAGTCTTCATACATAGATAGACATATATTCTCCTTTCAAATAAAGGATATTTATGAATTATAGTCAAATTAAAATTGAAGGAAAATGTACATATTGTGTATCAGCATACCAGAAACATAATTATTTTCAGACCAGACCTAGAATTTAATTTTTTATGGCTATGAAGTCTCACATAACTTAAACCCTGAAATGTCTAGAAGGTGAAGTATCTAGAACTATGCTTTATTTCTCAAAATGAATAGTAAAAATGAGAAATTCTAAGAAAAGCAAATACCTTGTGGGTTTTTGTTTGTTTGTGGTTTTTTTAATTTATACTGTAAATTATCTGAACCAGGATTGCCTTATCCTTCCATGGCAATTCAGGACCTTGCCTTTTGGTACTCTAATGTTGTAAATCTATATTGACTTTCAATTTCCAATAATACTAATATAATAATAAGCCATAGGCATTAAAGCTTTAAAACTCTTCAATTTTTTTTTTTTTAGTGATAAATGGATACATTTCCAATGTTAGTCTTAAAAAAAAAGTTAATCAATTCTGCTCACTATCCTTCCAAAAATCAATCAATTCAGATGACAGATTTCAAGTATTCTGAAATTAAAGATTAATGGATGCATTGCAAATCTTTGTGTATTTTTCAGTCAAAACTATATAAATTACAAACCGCTGCTCTGTTGCAAACTCTATATTCTTTGCTTGTTTATTTTGTAATAATTTATTAGCTTTTTCTTAATTATGAAAAAAAAAAATCTTAATGCCAAGGGTGAACACATCTCCATACAGAACATCTACATCACGAAAAATTCTGATGCCTTGTTCGCATTAAAGGAAGAATTTCTCTTTATTTTTCTTTGCATCTTATCTACTAAAATTCTATCTATAAATTTTACTGACTCTTCAAGGTCTCCAAATACTCATTGTGTTATAATTTAAAAGGCTGACAGGAATCAAAGATACCGGAACTCAAGTGCAATCTCAGGTCAACTCCTTCTTTATTGAATGTTGATAGGCTTTGATCTGTTTCCTAGGCGAAGTCATTATACCGATATTCCATCTGACACATCTGTTAAAGATGACTAAAGTGGCAGGCAAGTCACAGCTCTCAAATCAACCCAAAATATTCATCATTTTCCATAATTCCTTCAACATGACTTATCACAACTTTTTTAAACTACAAACTGCGCAATGGATTTCAAGATTTAAGCAACAACTCATCTGTTCTTCAGCATGGGTAACTTCAAAGAGAGAAGACAACGATCTTAAATTTTATTCAAAGGAGTTGTAATAAAATTGCACAATACACTCCTTAAAAAAAAAACAAACAAAAACCATAAACAAAACACACAAACGTAACGTGTTATCTTACGCAATAAGTGATATTTCCAATTTCACCTTTTTGCTCTACTACCCTGAGCTTCTTTGCTGCATTTTATGTTATATCTTGAATGTGTTAAACCTCATACTCAACTGTGGATTGTGACCGATTACTGTTAATCTACGTGTCTTTCTATGGACTCCCAATTCCAGTTTGTTGCCTCAGTACCGTAGAGAGAGTAAACAAGTACACACACTGGTCTTTCAAGAGGAGAGAGAATAAGATCTGAATCACCAGAGAGGAGACAGAAGAAAACGTAGGTAATGGTGGCAACATGAAGAGTGAAACACTATGGAATGAACATTCACTGGCAGCTTCAGAAGATGAGAACTAGAAGACATGATTCTGCACCAAAAAAAAGGATAAATTATGATGCTAAATGGACTTATCAAATTTGCTACTTTTGAGGAAGCCAGGT
This sequence comes from Columba livia, assembly GCF_036013475.1. NCBI lineage: Eukaryota > Metazoa > Chordata > Aves > Columbiformes > Columbidae > Columba > Columba livia. The sequence goes on from NC_088607.1 coordinate 8,478,742, forward strand.
TTTGGGGGCCTATGGTACAATTATTCATTTGTCCACAGACCTCAGTACTTGTACTTCATTCATAGTTGAGATTGATTTATTTACTAAAGAATAGAAAATCTCTCAGAAACCTTTATTACTGTGGATTGGACTATCATACATGAAAAAGCTGATTGTCTGGGGGGAGTAGATCTCCCACAACTTTCGAATAGCAATTGGAGATGTGTTATTAGAGGCAAAGCCTGAGTTCAAAGATGAGGCTGCAGTCTCTAAGCAGATCAACAATTACAAACTGAGGCTAAAGTTAAAACTCGAGTTCCAGAACAGTCAGAAAGTGACTTTTTGTACCCACAGTTTGCATAACCTCCAGAGCATCATTAGCTCTATCAGACTGGAAGAATCAGAAACTGCATCAGACGGGCCAAGAGCAGACCTTTCATCCATCTGTTTGGGAGTAAAAGTCACACTCGATGGGTCAAGAAACACCTTAAGACTTCGTACCTATTTCAGATGCAAAATTGTTGGGTTTGTCTAAAGAAGCAGCTCACTGTTTTATAAAGAATAAAGATAATAGCTATGTAAATGTTACAATATTTAACTTGTTGCAAGGAAATTACACTTTTAGTTTTTGAAGTCTGTTCCAATGCTGCACTTAGATGTCATATAACAGCACTTGGTTTAAAATATAAGTATCCATAAAAAGGTGATATGATAATATCTTGCACTAATGGTGCCATTATCAAGCTATAAAATGATGCCATTATTTTGCCCAACTGTGTGGCTTCATGCCCAAGGCCGTTGTTCCAGCTAGGAAGAACAACTCACAGTAATATGGCATGTTATGAAATTGCCCTAAATACGTAAGAGGTTTCATAAATGGAGTGCATTTATGAAAGCCACGCTATTATGTAATAAAAGAGTCTCCCAATTTATACCTTAGAGTAGGAAATAGTGTCAAACCATCCCTTCTTAAGATTCAAAAAAATAAAATGTATTTTTTGAAGCAGGACAACTAAAAAAAAAAAAAAAAAAAAAAAATTATATGGACCCCATCCTCAAATACCTCTTTTAAAAATAATTTCTCACATATCTGCAAGCCAGCAGTCAGAATGGAGGGTGAAAAATCATAAGCAAGTCAGTGGTCAAAAGTTTAAAATTCCTTAAAGCTCACAAGACAGTGTTTAATGTATATAAAAACAATAATTATAAATACAACTAAATATGACATCTGCAACATTTCCCCTACATCTGCAATCTTCTGTTTTTACATACATGAACCATAATACAGCTCTTACTTTGAGTATTCTTGAGAATGACTGAGATCCAACTTTGACTCTCAATAAAAGTCGAAAGACCTGTAATGGCATCTTAACATGTTCATTATTAACATATGGTCGGTTCCTAGTTTTGTACTTCAAGCATGACCATTAGCAAAAGCACAGTCCTCTTCACACTCAAATTGAAGCTACAAAGGGAGGAATAATTCTTGGCATCATTCTCACATAAGGAGCAAATCTAAATTATGACATCAGTTGCAGATTGTCTCAATAGTATATTACCAAATCCAATTTACTCAGGACCTTGTAATTCAGTTTCAATCTAATTTAATTCAATTTTAGCTGTGATATATAAATGTTGATTAGTAGGCAATTGCATAAGAATATGAAGTACTAAAGTTTCTTAAGTGACTGCCCTTTAACCTGCAGTGGTTCTAGTCTGGTGAGGTGGGTTTTTTGTTTGCTTACTTTTGCAGTTTTTTTGTTCCTTCAAAGATAGAACTGAAAAGTATTAGGAATCATAAAAATAATTGTTACTAAAAGTAAATCTGGAATCCATGCCAAATAACTCTACAGCATAATCTTCTAGCACGTAGAAAAAATATCTTCCTTTGCAAACGAACTGAGCTACAAATGCGCTCCATATTTTATACATGTCACACTGATACGGACTTATCTTTGTGAAAGATACAGCTACAACCACTGCTCTTCAAAAATGCAGTACACTAATGTTTGAAATTTACATTTTTTTATCATGTGGCCATAAAACATACTTTCCAACTTAATTCGAAGAAAATATCTAATGTATTTTACTTTTTTATCAAAATAAAAACTTAAAGGAATAAAAGAATCTTTCAAATTATTAGAAAATAGAGGAGATTTTCAAAATAAGATAGAACAGGGGTCCAAAGTAAAAACCCAGTTTTTGTAGCCTACCTCCTGGGAAGATGAATTTGCCAAGGCTTTTTCAAAAACCTTTTCCTTCCAAAGATGAATAAATAAAACCTACTCTCAGCTCTAAATTTATCTTTTAAAATAATCCAAAAAAATTTGGATTCATTTTACTTGGACAAGGTTTTAGATGCCCACCTTTGGGTGAAAAATAAAGAATTAAGTTAATTCAAGCACTTAATAATGATCTGCCATAGTTAGAGAAGAATGAGATGAAGAGGGAAAGCTATTCATCTGGAGTCGAGAATCCCAGCTGAATGAAATCAGCAGCAAAAAACCTCCTTGTTTCCATTATGGTAATATGCTTCAGTACTCTATAAATGTCTGGCTAATGCAATGATGTTTGCTGTCTTTATAATCTGAAGCCTTGTCGTGAAAGCCTGAACAACTTATGTTCTTCTCTACTGCACAAAACTCAAAAAATAGGTAAAGCTTGGATCTCACAACTATGTACTATCTTGAGAACCAAAGACAATGGAAATCAAAGGCTTCAAAGACATTAGAAAACCAATAGGACTTTCTGGATCACAATTCTTTGTTGAATTTCATCACAAACTCTGAATATGCAGGGTTGCAATACAAGTACACACCTCCACTGCCTACTCTTTAATTTACAGCACAAAATAAAGTAAAATAAAATAAAACACAAACAAAATACTGTTTCAGCCCTGACCCATTCTATTCAACAGTCTCTGAAAAGAACATGTTGCAGTTCTTGTTCTGCAATAGTGGAACAGTACTGAGTTATAATGGTATATTATACTTCTGTGCAGGCTTCAGAATAGTGACCCAATGACCTCCCACTGACACAATTTTCAATAAATCTGCAAGTATTAAAATGCAGAGTCCAACCTGCACACACAGTTTTCATACTTAATCTGCTTGAAAACATCGACACAAGACAATGTGCATCTTGGATGCCAGCCACAGCAACCGTAATGTAACCACACCATAACAGCATACATGAATATCCTGTTATACAGCAATTTTGCTAATTCTCACTGATGACAACTATTTATCAGTATATGCACAAGATGTAACTTCTAGTTTATTCAGACTAAATGTTTTTATTTGCGTCTGAGTTTTGTTGCTAACCAGTTACTTCCTCAACATGGTTTGAAGGAAACGGACAGAAGGAACTTCACTGTGACTATTCAGAAACAGACAAGGAGGATTTTTTAGGAGAGATCTGAGGCTTCTGCTGAAACCACCCCCTTGGGAACTCTCTGCAATCAAGCAGCTCTCCCAGGCTTGGTGCTGGCCAGAGTGCCTCCTGGTTATCCAGAGACCATGAAAGAGCATCTTGTTCCTCTCAGATCCAGGATACCAGCTGTCCCTCTGGACAATAAGAATGTGTTTGAACTCTGAGATCTTCAGGGAGACACTCACAGTGATTTCTGCTTTTGAGATCTTCTAATACTACAAGTGAAAGCACAACGTAAGGACACTTTAAAGAACAATACATACATCCGCCAAATTCTCAGCATTTTTTCTCCCACAATATTGTACTTACCGGTCTTTACCTCAAGACAGGTGAACATCAGTAAAAAATAAGCTGTAACAATCTGTATCTAACACATTTTCACAAATAGAAGTATGCTATAAGTAAGGATAAGCCCATCAGTAACTGTCATTTGCTATTTACATAGCTGTATTTAGGCTAAATCCATAAAGGGCAATTAAAATATTTAATCTGGCAATCTAGTTAGAATTTCATTTTGCAATATTCACTGAAAATTTAAAAAATGCCATGATAATACTCAAGATGCATGATAAGAAGCTCTGCCTCCAGGATACAAAATAATCACAAAACGTATCTACACAATAACATATTGTACAATTTAAAGGTTTTTTTCAGTTTCTACATTAAGTGTATTAAACATTTGATGCTTAAGGATATAATTCCCTGCATTGTTTTGCTCACTGTTTGACAAAATATTTTGCCCTCAAGCAATGATACATTTGTCTGCAATATATTTGTAGCATTTTGAAAATAGCTGCTTTACTTTTTGAAATATATTAAATTTAAAAAAAGAAAAAGAAAAAAAGGAGTGAAGAATTTTATTATAAAAGCAGTGAGGTGTAAGGGACAGTTAAAGAGTCTGTAATGGGGTGATTATTTTTCCCCTTTTACCACTTAATTGTTTTGGATTATATGATAGTTGGATGTTTTAGTGGCAATATGGAAGGACAAAAATCTGGGCATCTGCTGTTAACATTATTTTTACTGTATTCAAATTTTAATCTGCTCAAATCTTTATATATATATATATACATCAGGGTTTCACAGAGTAGTTTCGGTTGGAAGGGACCTCTGGAATTGTCCACCCCCCCTGCAAAGCAGGGCCACCTAGAGCATGTTGCCCAGGACCACATCCAGGCAAGTTTTGAATCCAGCCCATCCTGAACAGCCCCAGCTCTCTCAGCATTCCCTCACAGAAGAGATGTTCGGGTCTCTCTATCATCTTAGAGAGCCCTTGCTGGACTCTCTCCTGTATCTCTTGCACTGCGGAGCCCAGAACTGGACACACTTCTCCAGATGTGGCCTGGCCTCACCAGTGCTGAGGAGAGGGGATGGATCACCTCCCTTGACCTATCAGCAACACTCCACTTATTTCAACCCAGGATACCATTCTCTGCCTTTGTCACAAGAACGTGTTGCTGGCTCATGGTTGGCTTGGTGTCCAAGAAAACTCCAAGGGCTGTTTCTGTGAACCTGCTCTCCAGCTGAGCAGCACCCTCCAGCAGGTTCTGGTATACGGGGTTGTTCCTCTCCAGGTGCAGAACTTTCTAATTCCCTTTGCTGAACTTCATGAGGTTCCTGTCAGCCCATTTCTCCGGCCTTTCCAGGTCCTATTGGATGGTAGCACAACCACGTGGCGTATCAGCCACTCTTCTCAGTTTTGTGCCAATGGCAAACTGGCTGAGGGTTCGCTCTACCCCATCATCCAGATGAATACATTAAAACCCAAAACGTTATTCCATAAATGATTTCACTAACAAAGTGTACCATAATGAACAGCCTAAATAGGCAGATTTTAATTTAATCTCAGGATAAATAGGATTGTAACAATATACACTTCTGACACTGAAGTAATTCTGACTTGTGTATGGAAATGAATATGGAAATGTGTGGAAAATAATTATGCCAAGGAACATACATATATATTCCTTATATTGAGATATATATATAATATATGTATTTAAGTGAAAAGTAGAAGGCACCAGGAAAATGTACCCATCAGGCTACATACAGCTTTAGAAATCTGTATCTCCCATTCACTGTATCTCTTCTCAGTTTAGTATCTTCTTATGCCTATCACCAACATACTTTATTTCTAGTACAACAGAATATGCAAGCGGAAGATATTAAATAAAATTGAGTTAATATTGTTGAACAAGTTAATTTGAATACCAATGCAGTACTCAGGAAAAATTAGTTTCAGGCTTATAGTTTAAATATGTTTTGTGACTGAATGAAATCTGTATCTGGTGAAAGGAGGATTAGCAAATTCCGAGTGTAAAAAACTGATGCTGCTTTGCAGCAAACTGTTATGGTTCTGAGTGTGACAAGGAAAAAATAGCTTTAAATCTGAAACCAAGTTTTGATGTCATATGAACCTAATTTTTCTGGAAGTCTCACACAAGGTCAGAAGAAAAGCTTTTCTAGAAATGCTTCACAATGTCTTGTAGGCTTCATAATCTGTACAGTTTAGCTTTTCCTAACTGAAAAAGCACTTCCCATCTTTTTTTCTTGAGAGAATAAAAAGATCAGTAATTCCTTATACCATTTTCTCTATTAACTACACTAATTTCTTTATAAAAGATAATATATCTTGTTTAGCCAATCACAAAGCAAAAGTAGAGAGTTCATATATAAAGCAATTTGTGACCAATCAACATGCAATATTCAGGCTGTTCATCACAGCCCCCAACCACAGGAAGAATTTGTTTTCATTGAGACGTGCATGCTGAGTTAATAATAGAGGTTTGAAAAAACTGTATGGAAGAGACATCAGAAAAATTACCCTAAACTAACAAAAGAAGACATCTGACTAATTCTGAAGCTAAGTTTTCTACAAAAACTGAGCTTAATACTTAATGTTTTTAAAACTGATTTAGAAGGTTTGCATTACACATTTCTTAAATGAAAGCATTTATACTCAAATTTAAAGAGGATTATTAAAAAAAGCTCTTCAAACGTTAAGGTGGAGAAACTGAAGACCCAGGGATCCAGTGACATTGCAACAGAAGCCTAAACAGAACAGACCGTCACACAGCTACTGTCAATGAGGTACCTGCTGCCACCACGACCAGTTACACTGCTGATGGGACAGCCACCACTCAGGACAGCAGCTGGTAAAAGGCATTTTGGATTCTTGACATCAAACAAATATGAGAAGGAGGAAATATTCTCATTTTGTTCTTGGTTTACACAGCCCACCATAACGAGGTTTTGATTCAGGACTAGCACTACATCACAATTATTCTTATTACTAGAATAACACTAATAAATGCCCACATTCACCCCCTATTGCTTGTGCAAAAGATGAAGCATTTAAGGAAAATGGACGGAAAGATGGTGAGACTCTTGACAGAGTAGAAACAGAAAAAGGCAGGAAAACAATAAAGACAGATGTTACATGAAAAATGGGTTCAGATCAGACATGGAGAAACAGGGAAAAAACCTACCCTCCTAGCATGCTCACAAACACTGCTTGATTTCTTTAGAAAAGTTTAGCACATGATAACTATCAGATTAGAAAAAGGAAATATGTAACTACAAGGAGTGTAATGAAGCTTAAACCAGAGCAATTACCAACAGTGTGTTTGTAGAGTAAAGGGACAATTCAAAGGAAAACAAAATAATCAAAAAGGATATTTTTCACACTAAACTTCTACCAACTTCTACACAGAAGATTAAAGAGACCTTCATTTTGGAAGCTGAAATGACTGATGAAGACAGAAAAATCTTTTGTTCTTTCTGCTTCTGAATAATGGAACGCTTCACTGAGGGAAGTAATGTGTACAGAAATATGGGACTGCATTATCACAGAAAACTGGAATTGCAACATAGAATTTAAGCTGATTAAACTTTTCTTTAAAAATTCCTTTGTTGACTATGAGGTGCCAACAGATCATTCTGACTACTTTGCAAGATGGAACTCAATGGTACAAACATCTTTACATTTGGCATATCTGAAGCAAAAATAAAAGTACAGCCCTAATCAGGCTTAAAGTCCTAAATTCCATTTTTTCAATGTACCACCCTCAATCATATAAAAAATAATATCTATGTTCTTGATCTCAAAGACTTTTGGCCCAGTTGAAGGCTCTTCACAAGGTATTTTATGTGCATTTCATCTCAGCTGTCCTAGGAGAAAGAAGAATGACAGCAAGAGTTCGCACTGTCAGGCAGCAGAATCGCCAACATGTGTGAAAATCAAAGTAGATAAGGACATAATAAGAAGAATGTTCTGTTTGAAAGTCATATTTGGTAGAAACACGATGCTCCTTAGCTTATCAAGCACTTTGTTCAAAGATGCAATTTTACTAACTTCAAAATTTTAATTTGATGATTGCATAGTTTAATAGTTAAAATGAAATTTATTTCTAACAAGTTCAATAAAAAATGCAAACAAACAAATCATAATACTTCACATCAACCTTTATAATACTTTTTTGATATTTCAATGCCTTCACACGCATTAGTTTCTTCAGTACAAAAGTAATCTCAGTGTACAACCTGAAGAGTCTCCACTCCAATTCTCCTCTTGAAACCCCTTGGCTCTAACCTCAGTAGGAGTTTTTGGTTCTCTTTTGAGTTCTAGCATGCAGTTCTGAATCTCCTTCAAGAAGGTTCTTATCTCGGAGCACTGCAACAGCCTAATGCTGCAAAGGTTTTCAAGGCACGTTGTCCTGCTGCACTTCCAGGCTACCAGGTTGTGAAAACAGAGCAAACTGTTCAGAGCTTTAGTGACTTTTCTACCTGGAAATATTCATGCCTGTTTTAAAGCAGAGCAATCTTTCTTGTATGCTACTTACTACTATTTGGGATACAAATACAAAAAAATCCCAAGACCTTCTAATAGCATCAAACATCAAGCTACATCCACAGTGCTAGTTTCAGGCATATAACTCAATGTACTAATAGGACAAAATAGAAAAGCTTTGTGATTAAACTCTTTAAAACCAGGGAAATAATTAAAAATATATCCCACATTGTTTGACTGAATAATATTCAGTTGATTGATTTGATCTTCTCCTCTATTCACATGAGGAATGAAATGAGGGCCCATCTCTTAGTAATAGATGGATTATCACTGCCATGAGAAAGACAGAAAATACTTCTAGTACATCTCCCAGAACAAGGTAATTCAACATACACACAAAAATGGCAAATATCTAAGCAGAGTTTTGGCTCACAGAAAACAGCCCATTAACTGAGCAGCTCCACAATCACAGCTATAGATGCTGTGTATTATTATTTACTGTACTCCAGCATCCTTCAGAAGCTTTTATACTCAGTTGAGACCACAGTGTGCCCTTAACTAATAAAATACACAGAACTGAAGTAAAACTATATGGAACACTTATCTGAGTTTGCCATGACGACCAAAAGCTCAGCTTCAGTATTACTTGAAGAAAAAGGAGAAAAACCTCTGAGGAACTAATATACCTTATAAAAATAAATGGAAAACTCACCTCTTGCATTAGTAATGCAAACTACAGTAAGTTAACTGTGTCCTTAAATCCTAGTAGTAATTTTGATTAACCCTTGGGCTATGATTTATTTTATTTCACTGATAGAGGGGTAAATTCAACAACAAGAACAACAACCAAAGATAAAGGATGTTGTGCTTATCTGAGCATTTGCTGAGCACCTTCTCACACTTCCGGGAAATATTTTAACTGATCTTCTGTATATCCTGATGGATACAGTTATCTTTGGTTGAAGGTTAATCAAACATTATCTCTTGCAGCAGTGAGATATTTGGAAGATAAGTCCCCAAAATGTCTGGGGTCTTGTAAAAGCACAAGGGCAGTACAACTGTTTAAAATAAATAAAATAGGATACCCTTCCAGGATATACATAATACAATACATCTGCTGAAGGTCACATGAATGTTTAACATTGTTTCAAGTGGAAGGTATAAAAACACATTTTTAGTGCATTTCCTAAAGTAATTATAATCATGAGTAATGTCAAACACAAGCCAAATGAAAAAGCATATAAAACCCACCCATAAACTTCCCAACTACAGCATAATGTTTCACTTTTCTTTCTATATTAGTAAGAACTGTAATCTGTCTAGAATAAAACAAGTTTCAGCTTTTCCTCATATCAGATATCCATGGTGGTCCCATTGTATGAGTGGAGAAACGTGTACCCACTCCACAACAGGGAACCAAATGACTTGAGGAAAGGACATGAAATGGATAAAAATTAAGTACCTACAACAATTCCTCTTGAGCAGACACTACATGTATTTTCTCTCTTCTCCTCCCGCTTCTCTGCTCTCTTTAATGTGCTTCAAGAATAAAAGGTTGCCACTTAAGAATTATTTACTGCTCCTTATAATTCTTTAGTATGTGGATCCACCCGTATTTCCCAAATGTATGTCTTCAGATAAAGCAACCCCTTGAATTCCCTCCATTCCTTCATAATAACTGGAGAGAACCTATTTGTTACAGGATATGAAATAAAAATCAGATAAATAATGGCTGATATTTCTAAAGTCATCCACAGTATCCCAGATGCCCCAGCCTCCCCAAAGAATGTGCATCCAAACATCTAGATGACTTAAAAGATGTTTCTAGGCTGTGATCTGGGACTTAGACTTGAGAAGTGGGAAATGTGTCTGTGAAGAAGGAGGCAGGACACTAGCAATTATCAATAAAATAATGATTTGGCTAAAAAAAAAAAATGCTTCCTGTCATATTTTCTTGATGAAATAATAACTTTGGAAACTTCTGTTAACCTGCTTAATAATAACATGTAATTCAGATTGTGTCTGCAGGTCAACAGCCTTTTCCAAAAACAACATTAATGTTCACCTTATGAGGTCAAGAAAACATTCCCCTTAACAATGTTTTCAGGTCAAGGAAATAACTTTGCTGGTGGAAGTTCAAAACAGTTATATTCTACCAGTAGTGCCATACTGAATATAAAAGTTGATTTTACCTACATGATTAAACCAGAAACAGAAATGACAGCAAACACTGATTAATTCCTAAAATATTTCACAGAACTAAGACTGCAATGATATAATTAGTCAAAACAATTTCAGTTATGACTTTAACCAATTCTTAATGCTATTTTTCATCCTTTCTATTCCTAAGACAAAAGACAAAAAACCCTACCAATTTTCAGAACAGAAGGCTGTAGCAATTTATCAATTCTCTGAGCAGCAGGGCAAAATAGTCAATTCAATTAAAGAGTATGTACTAGACCAATTGTATTATTCTTCCTTGTGGAGCAAAGGGCTCTAAGTGTCAACAAACTGTCAGTGAAAGAAGAGTCAATTGGCAAAAGACCAATTTCATTTGTTTTTAAAACATTCACACAAAACTTACAAAGCTGAAAAATGGACCAGTTTTTCTGAAGCCCATTAACTGCTTTCTAGTAATCACTGCTTAGCTCTATGATTTTTTTGTTTTGTTTTCAAATCGTGAATTATGGGTCCTTCTTAACAACTTCAGAGACAACAGTAAACACTCTTCATCCCCACCACTGTTTTCCCTTTACAGTTCCTGAGAATAACTAGTAGGGCACCTGCCTGTCACATCATGAAAAGGATGATTTAATTCCTTCATTAAGATAAAACTAATGGAGTCACTTCACTTTTGTTGTTACAAACTATTCACATCAAAAGAGAAGAACTGTGGAATACTGAAAAAAAGAAAATTACATCACAGAAAGCATAATAAAAGCACAGCAAGTACAGCAGATGGGACAAACCAGCCTCCCCAAAGTAGAAACAAATCTGTTGAGAAAGATGGTTATATAATTTTGTTTTAAAACCCCTAATTTTACAGATTTCAGAAACTACCTCTGACACCTTTTCTTTTAGCATGTCTAAACTAAATATATCTCACCAGTATTTAGGCTCATTTCTTCTTCCAGACCTCTTTGTCCGTCTCCTTGCCCCACCATCAGTCAGACATCATCAGCTGCTTGACTGCTGTATCACCCTTTAAATTTTCCCTTCATGAGATTAACAAGTGAAATCATTTCAGTATTTCAAGTCATTTTTTCTAGACCGCTTTGTATTTTTTATTGTCCTCTGAACCTTTAAGTTGAAACCAGAAAAAACTGAGTAGAGCAAAGGATTGCTTTACAGTTTTCACTTAAAACACTGTTCTTCAAGGTAACTAATTCTGGTTTATGTCTTTGTATTCATTTTCATTTTCTTCCCTTTGTATCCTGAGTTACTGTCTGAACAATATTAACACAAGAAGTGTCAGCTTAGCAATAGAATTTTAAAAGTGCAATACTACTTATTATGATCATTTAAATAACAACTTACTTTCATTACAAGTTTAAAATTCCTTTCAAAACCTTATTAATATTATATATCATTATTAAAAATTGAATCTCTTTCCCTCTGTGAACTCTAGAAATGTTCTTGCACTGATGTATCGTTTACCATTAAGTTTCAACAAAATTAACCTTAGAACACTTGCTATTATATAGCCACTAAATTGTGACTACTGTACCTTGTATATTAATCAATTTAAATTGAAAACATCAAAATTTTAAAAAATCTTCTCCATAGTTTGCTTGATTTTACCACATTGACTGAGGTTAAATAAAGGTAATGTTAAACAAAGTTTATGTTTAAATATCGTGAAAATCAGTTTAAAAAAACATGAACAAGAACTTAAGCAGTAGGGTACTTCATAAAAATAAAAACTCATTCATCCATAGTGAGTACAACCCCAGTAAATCCCCAGTAAATCAGTATTCATGCTGATGGAGAGAGCACATAAGCGGACCTGAACAGAACCAGCAGTTTAATACCATAGTATCATGCAGTTTAGCACTGTGAATGATAAACTATGTGAAAGCATCCCACAGATGAAACTCCATTTAACGATCTGATTGAACACTTGTAAGTTTGTAAGCATTCGTTCGCGTTACTAGTAGTATGATAAGGAGTCTACACATTTCAATTATGTAATTTTCACTGATTGCTCTAAAAGACTAATTTTGCTCTAAAAGACTAATACTGGAATATCATTTGAACTTGTCACTTCAAATGAGTTCAGTTCATTAAATATGTTACACTATTATGCCTTTTATTTTTCCCCAAAATCAGAAGTCTTGCTCTTTTACATTTGGCTACTACACCAGGTGTAGAATAATCACCACTAAAGCAACTTGCTCAAACTGCAACCAAGCGTGAAGAAAAACACAAACGGAATGTGCAGCATCTTAATGGAGTAACCGAAATTGTGACAATGGTACTGAGCAATTTAATTGTCTAACTGCAGAATGATGTCTTGACAGACTAATGACTGTACACTGCACTGTCACTCTGTTCAAAGATGGATTCAAACCGAAGCTGAAGAACCATTAGGGCAGCCAGGAGGGGAAGAGAAAACGAATCTTATCAAGAGCAAAGAACAGAGTGTGCTGAGCTGGGTAAATCAAAAGGCTGATAGGGAATATGATTGCCATGGATAAATACACAAAAGGGAGTAAACACTAGGAAGAATAAAGAGCTACTGAAGTAATAGAAGATGGCTGTACAATAACAAATATGTAGAAAATGAATTATTAAGTTCATGGACATAATAGAGCTTTGTGGAAATACTTCAAGTTCAATAGTGAGGAAATCTGCTTTTTAAAACAGATAGATAAGTTTATGAACATGTTTGCTTGCAACATCAGCTAACATCACCTTGATGACAGAAAAGGTTCCTGCCAGCCCTAAGCTTATGTTCCTATTAATGAGGTGACAGAAGACGACTTCAATGTTCCATGTGTGTTTGCAAGCCCTGGAGCCCAGCACATAAAACTTGCGGCCCTTCACTTTCTGTAAATTACTAAATACATTGGCAGTTAGTGAAAAGTAAGTAAAATTTATTTTAATGAAAAGATTAATAATGGAATCAAATCTTGGAGAGAATAATGCTTAGTATGCATGAAAACCAAGGACCGAGAAGTTACTGTATGTTTTCTTTCTACATTTTCTTTGCACACATCATTTGAGACATTGTACAGGTCACAATAATTAACACAGAAGATTAATACAACATTTAAATATGCCCAGCTCATAAGAAGAGCGAAAATAAAACCAAATAAGACAAAGGACTGTCAAAAGAACAAGGTGATCATATCCATGTTCAAGATGTTTTCAAGTAGTCCTTATTTATATGAATTCTAAATAAAATTCAAAGGAAGCAGATGTAAAGAGATGAGTATCAGGCTTTACAATGAAACAAAGGCAAGATCAAGCATATCAGTTGAGTGTAATTTTTCCAGCTCTTCAGGATGCCTCTTCTAGTTAGAATGGAGAAGTGAATTGATTACTTTGCAAATAATACAGCTGCAATTGATTTTTTACTACCACTAGCCTGACCACAGATGAATAGAGCTTTAAAAAGGATTTTCCAAACAAATGAAGTTCTGTAGTTAATGCCCACAGAATATAAATGAAGTGTTATTAGTTAGGGAAAAGAAAAAAAAAAAAAAATCAGTGTAATCATTTTACAAAAAAAGCATTATCAGCTTACAGTAGTTAATACAGGTGTGATGCAAAGGAAATAGATCTTCACCTTTCCTAATGCCTAAAGAGAAAGCAACAGCTAAGGAAAAATCTATTCTTACTTATACACATGGGATTTAACCACAAGAGTGCTAATATAGCTGTTACTTAGGGAAGAACACACATCTTTTGTTATATTCCCACTGAAGAGCTGACATAAGCACTTCAAAGAATGCCACTGAATGCCTTCGATTTGGCGTGGACGCAGTGATACAGCTACACCACAGTCATGTTAATGAGCAATGCTCATCCCCAACAGGAAAGCAGAGCCAAAGGGCTCCTTTTAAACCTTTTGAATATACATATTATGAATATTTTCTCCACTGACATCTCACCACCAACTTTGCAAAGTGTAAGGTTAACAATTAAAAACTGTAAATCTTCCACCCTTCTATTTCAGTTTAAATATTGCTTTACTCTATTTTGCCTTCTTTATCCTTGGTGCTACTGGAGCGATGTATCCTTTATCCTTTTTCTTTCTGATCCTTTTTGTGTACACACAAGCACTGTTAAATTTTCAATAAAGGAATGTATATTTAAATAATCATATACCCGAAACGGGGTGGGGGGGGAAATGCACCACAAGTTGGATAAGGACAATGATTATGCTGCACAGGAAAGATATCAGTTGATCAAATTGAAAAGACACTTCATATGTTATGCTCTATACAATGGATGTGGCTTGCAACTACCAGTATCACAAAGTCCCCTCCATGGTAAGAGTTACAAGCTTCTCAGGTGGTTTTGGGAAAGGAACATCTGACCACATCACCTTCTAGCATTACATGTTAATACACCTACACAGGCATAATAAGAAGCTTATAGTCTTGAAAGCAGCTACTCGGTGGAACAGTAACTACAAAAGGGAAAAATAAAGATCTGTCAGGATAAAATTTAAAACTAGATTTATCTCAGAAAATAGTGTTCACACATTTTGTTTTGATGATGATTGGAATTATTGTCCACAACAACCACATCTCATTCTGTCTTAGGAGGCTATCCAGATGCCATTTGAGTAATATTTTTTTCTTCAAGAAGGCAGATATAAATATGGAGCTAAAAAGGGCTAACAACTGGATAAATACCAAAATAAACCATCTTCTATTGCTTCTAAATAATTACCTCAAGATTTATAACCATTTTCATTATTTTTAAATCCTTGGGGTTAGAAGGACTTACAAGGACAATGCACTGAATTCCTGGGATTCATCTTAATGTTTTCTTTAAATTCACTGAGCTCACATTTTACCACACAGTAATAAGTCATTAATTTTGAATGTCTTTAGAAGAGTGCAAAGAAAGGACCTTATCATCATATCCAACTACCAAATGGGTAGAATGCAGAGAAAGCAGAGTCAGAGCCTTCTCAGGAGTGCACAGAAAGAGGGTTAGATACAATGGACATAAACTGCAAGATGAGATACAAAGGAAAAAACTGACTGGACAAGGATGTGAGCAATCAGATGTAACTTTGGAGTTGACCCTGCTCTGAGCAGGGAGTTGGATTGGAAACCTTCAGAGGTTCTTCCAACATAAACGATTCTGTGTTTCCCGAACTCAGGACTTCTGTATCCACAGCAAGTGCATTTTGTGCTGTATCTATAGTAATTTGATGAAGAAACCCAATATGAACCACTTCTGTTAGAGGTAACTAATACAAAACTTGGTTATCAGTGAAAATTAGTCATTTCTGTAAAACTCTCATTTGTACATAGCAGAGAATTTCTCAGACACTACCACTGGGAATACAACAAAAATAAAATTACCTTAAATGAAAACAATTCAAAGCCTGCACAAAGACGGTATTATGAGACAAAGGAGTAATGATGATTCTATATACATACAAACAGCTTTTATTTCACTCATTTGAGAATATCTGACAGCTTGAATGGTTTTTTGCTACCTGGACTGCTAGTTAATACGGCAATTTTAACAAGATTGCAATCTGTAACAACGGCAGACTTGCATATTTTTCTTGTCACAGTAAAGAATAATAATAAAAGGAAAAGACAAGAAAGTAAAATGAGGACATCACAGAACAAGAAGAAAAAAGGAAGCAAAGGCAGAAGATTCACCTTCCCCCAGTTTTGTGTAAACTGTGTTCATCAGGGGGTAACAGAATAAAAGAACTACAAATGAAATTCAAGTAAGATAAATAATAACGTAGGAATAGAGTAAAAATTAATTTTATCAATTTTAAGAATATATGCATTCAAAATAAGTATTATATAATCAGTAGTTCTTACACGTTTTCACAGGAGATTACTACTCACCTATTCACACCTACACAGATCATCCCCATCAACATACATAGCGATACAATACAAGTAAACAGAACCTCGACTTCTGGATATTTTTCTGTTTGTACATACAAAGTGATTGTATTAATTCTTCTGGCAAAAGCGCCACTTTGAGAAATTTGAATAATACGAATACAACATGGCATGTATTAAAATTTAGTTAAAGCGAAATGTAATCGCCAATAGATACACACATTTGTGCTAATGTATTTCTAATGCAAAGCACAGTGAGATACTTGGATCTTTGTTTTCTAGTGTTATTTAGAGCTTTTGTCAATAAGTGGCAAGAAAACACTATCATTATTAATATATATTTTATTTGGCATGCTGAGGGAAGGAAATTAAAATAATAGGTCACTTTTACAAGCCATTTGAACGGGAGAATAAGTGGAAGGTAAAAAAAATAAACCTGCCTTTGATAGCATAAACGTGGAATCATAGAATGAAGATCATTCTCAAGGATGCTATTCTGGACTCAGTGACACTGAAAATCATTTGAGGTTATGATAGATTATCATTAAATTCCCAATGCTGTGGTGAAAGGGCTACAGTAACCCCTGAAGGTAGAGAGGAAAATACTGATGTAGAGAAAAGGTTGGACTGGAGTCACAAGAAGGAAGAGCTGGAAAGGTGGTGCTGAGGTTGCTTTGCTACCTTCAGGAGTGCAGTGTGGTCCATGGGGGAGCTGCTGAAAACCACCTTCTTCTGCCCCCTCAAGCATATCATGCACCCTGTATGTGAAACAGATGTAATCATGCTTGGAAAAGCACATCCAGTTCCAGCATCCATAATTCCCAAGGGATACTGAAATACTGGAGGGTTCAAGGAAAAGCCACAAGAATGACAGTAAGACTGGAGAAAAGCTGAAGAAAAGGTGATGGAGTATTCTATTTACAACAGCAGTACATCTTTTACAGAAAGAAGCTCTTCTTTCTAAAATAAAATTATGTTTCAATACTAGCCTGTGGAAAGCTACACTTACCATGAATCACGTGGCAATAATTAACAGTCAGAACTATTCAGTAGGAGTGTAGTGTGTATCCGATTTCTACATTTCTAGAAAAGTCAAGACTGCATTTTTTATTTTTTTTTTTTAATATAAGGTGTAGTTCAAACAGCAATTAATTTGTGAAAACCTATGCTTTAGTTCATGCCTCATTTTGGATTATGATCACAGCAGCCCCTTCTGGATTTATCATCTATGAGATATAACACCAAGGTAGCAATGAAATCAGGTGTTTACATGAAGAAGTAATGACAAATAACTAATGTACTTAAAGCTAGATTTCAGAAAAAGCAGATTACCTGCAAGCTCTCCACCCTCTTGTTTAATATGCTTATCTGGCTATCTCATGCCTGATAGCTGTGTGTACTGCCTGCCTGAAGGCACAAAATTCGTTTGTCTAATACAGACGAAGCAGTTTGGGGGTTGGTGGGTTTTTGTTTGTTGTTTTCTTTCTATTTCTTCAAAATATATGCAATTAGCCTTCTGATAATAAAAAATTCAAGAATTTTTAAAATAACATCATTACCACAATTTAAAAGGCCTTAAAGCATTTCAAAATCAAAACTAACAAACAACACTTTGTAATGAAGACAAACAGACTAAAGTGAGTGTTCACACTGTAATCTAACAAAGAGCATGGTAGCTGCCCATTATCTGCCCAATTAACAGTCAAGTTTGCTAAACAAAGAGCTTGTGATTCCACCCAACTTCGTGGTATTATTTTCTGTTTTGCAGGAATTACATTTGTCGTCTCTCACCTCCTCCTGTCTTCACATTGGTTAGCTCAGCTCAAAACACGTAAGCATTAGTTAATCCATAAAGAACCACAGAAAGGCTCTGGATTTCAAAATCCTGGAGTCTCACTAAATAATATTTTCATTTCATTATTTCATCATAGAAATTGTTACATTGCCCATATGCTTAAAATATTAACACCTAGTTTTGCAAAAAAAAAATAGAGAGACTTTACAATGCCCTCAGACACATGGTGTGAACTGTGGGATTATCGTATGCTGGGACAGGAGCTTGACTTGATGATCCTTGTGGGTCCCTTCCAACTCAGGACATTCTATCATTCTATGATTCCATAACATCAAAAATACTTCAGAAGAGGTCTCAAAGACCAATATAAGACAGCTATGTTCCATTCTCAACGATTGTCTTCTAGTAGCATATATAAAGTTTAACTATTTGCATCTGTCACTGCAGTAACTGCTACACATTAGTGCCATCAAAAATACCGATTCATTAAAATAAACATTCTCGAACATGAATGTCTGCTTAATCTAAAAGAGGCCTCCTTGTGCTAAGGATGCTAATCGCCCCTTAGCTCACTCCTGCAAATGATCTTGCAGATAAATGTGGGAGATTTGAGGGATTTTCTTGAAGTTAATGTGTGGATGGGATTCTATTAGATGGAGATTTGTTGTTAAACTAGCCAGGCCCAAAAAAATTTCAAGGCCACTATGGAAAGCTGAAAATACAACGTAAATCAACAGATCTATTAGCAGTGAAACTCAGGCACATGGACAGCTCATGAACATAGACAATATCCAATCAGATAATGCATGCCTGGAGCGTGGACGCGTGATCAGGAAATAACTGCATATATAAGGATGCTTGTTTCTGTAATAAATGGCTTCGCTTGAATTCATATTGGATTGTGCAGAGTCTATGAGTTTTCGCCCTTGCAGATGAACAGCCTCAACTTTTGAAGTTTCAGTGCTTTTGGAAAGCTGGGAGATAAAGCCCGCTGCATACTCACCTGTAAGCACCCTACAGTTTCTAGTTAGTTTGTCACGGCCCGAGGAATTAAGATGTGAAGACCTAAACAAAATCCCAGAGCTGCATTTCCAGTCACTGCTGTCAAGTTTACCTAGAGCTGGAAACTACAGGGTCGCTGGCTCAGAGACAGTTCACCATGACACATCTTGTGGGTTCAGTGCTCCAAGGTCAGATTTAGAGCCTTCAGTTCATGACCATGTACTGCTGCGGAAGGACAATCCTATGATGTAAATGAGCTCTAGTTTGTATTTTTAGACAGGGGATCCAGTTAGCTCAAGTACCTTGAAGCTCTGAGTGACAGTTCAGAGCAGACTGAGCAGCAAAAACATCTGTAAGAAAACGACCCCTGGAAACCCAAGAGCTGCTCTGATTTGAAAACCTGAAATTCCTGTCAGTGTCAGGACCATCATCATGTTGGTGAGGCTGACAAAATTGTCATCACTACTCAGCAGATGTGGGGTTCCTGGGAAGCCTACTTCACAAACACCTTATGTTGGAATTTTTAAGTTGATTTTGGTCCTCTGACATTTTGTTTACTAAGAAAAGTTGAAAAACATCTATTTGGTCTAGTTTTAGCACAAATGCAACTTTAAACAAAAATACGGGAAAAGGAAATCCTGCACATTGTTCACATCTACAAAATCCTGGCCAGAGAGGGTAACTAAGGTTTCTAGAATGGACAGTCGTAATAAACAAGATGAAAATATCTATTCCCTACCACTATCTTCCTATTTCCATTCTGATTCCCTATGAGCCAAACATTTACTTTCAAATTATTCTGTGTGGGAGCTACCGTATATGACCTTTACAGGCTGCTGCAGTTCAACAAGGCATGGATGTTCTCCTCAGAGAGAATCTTAATCTTTGAAGAGTTTTTTCTTATTACTAAAAAAAAAAAAAAAAAAAAAAAAACCAAACAACAACTGGTTTCTATAACCTTCACATGTTCCCTCCCAAAATCCCAAGATGAGTAATTGATTTATTTTCCTATAGATAATCAAAAATCCTGAACAAATAAAAGCTATCTTCAAGAAATACCTTCTATTTCATTCTAAGTGTTCCAACCACAATTTACTTAATTAAGTAGATAAGGGAAATGGAAATTAGAGAAAAAAAAATTCAATATCTACTTACTAAACATCACAGGGAGATAATTTTTACTAGCAAATACTGTATGTATACATCTCTATTGTGTTACAGAGCTACCAGTAGATGGTACCTTGGTCTGTTTGGAAAAGAAAACCCTATACAATTGGCACATCAGTTACATGAGTTCTTATCTCAGACATTTGAATTATACACCAATTAAAACTATGCATCATTGAGGACTAATTATGTCTTACTTAGATGTTTTGGTTCCCGTAAATCATCAGCTGAACTACTAAGCACTGTATTTGCTTTCTGAGAAACATACCAACTATGTTAAGTATTTACAGATATTCTGGTGGCTCATATTAAACCTTTCCAAAAGGTAACCAGAAAAATAAATGTACCGGGGAGAGTCAAGAAATTAACATTTTCATTTAGAAGAGTAGAGTAGAGTAGAGTAGAGTTTGGCACAATATAGTTGGCATCTTCTTCTGGTGTGTTTTAAGACAATTGTTAACAGCTCTATTGTTATTTCTAAAGAAAAAACGTATAATCTAATCACCAGAAAACACCTCATTTTAGCAATACTTTAGGGTTCATGGGAAGCATTTTGGAAAATGCTATGTTGCATTTGGGCAGATTAAATTTTGGGGAGTATTATACAATCTTATGGTTTATTATCCACTGAATTGGTCTTGCAACTACAAGGAAATAAATTATAGGTACTACAGAGAGTCAATTTTCCAAGGTAAGAACCCACAGGTTTCTGGTATTATATTTTATTACCCCAGAAAGAAAAAAGGTAATCATAATTACTGTAACAGTCCACATTTGGGTAGTAATTTTCAACCACTTTAGAGAATGCAATAATTAAACATGTAACAGATACACCTGTAATAATACAACTATGATACAGGATTTTTAATAATGGTATTTAATGTGTTGAAAAACAGAATGAAGTTTAGTTTAAAAATCTATTGCTGAAAGAATTGAATCTTTTCCTTCATGCTGTTGTCCCACTGATTTCAATTTTAAAATTATTCTGAACTCCTTCACTTAGTGGCTATAGAGCAAAGCCTCTGCTCACACTGAATTGAGAAATAATGAAAACATCTTTTCATATGTTTTAATCAGATAGAAGAAACAACTCTATGCAAGATATAAATCTGAATTTTCAGATTTTTTTCTATCAAACAAACTAAATGTTTCCACTCTGCCACACCCAGAAAGTTAATTAGATGAGCCACTTTGGCAGATTATTGAAGTGCAAATGTATCATGTGTAGCCATGTAACCTGTTACCAAAATCTCTGTTTTTTTAGATATCCATTCTCCTACATTACAATCATCAGCTAATTCCCTTGCTGTCCAATTTAATGTCTACAGTCAATGCGTACAGCCTGGCAAAATACTAAATACTATAGCCTTCCTTCAGAGTCTTTTCCAAAGCACTGTATACAACTAAATCTGTTGTTTACCTGAATCACTTCTTCGCTATGTTCAAATAATGAACTTTTATTTGTTTTTCTGCAGTCTCGTGGTCCTAGTAACCTCCTGCTTTTGGCCCAGCAATTTCACATTGCTTCCTTCAGATTCTAGTACAGATGTTACCTGGTGCCTAACCTGAGCACATTAAGCTTGAGTTTTGCGTCCAACTCTGCTGAGGATAATTTTCATAAATATATGCTAATTATCATTATTATCAAGCCTGACTTTATCAATATCATCATGCCTATTGAAAACTAAAGCTAAGTATAAATTTACATTTTAGGTTATACTTCAAGTCATCCATAAACTAAACCACCCTCTACTTTTTTCCGTTCCAAAAAAATGTAATGACGCTTGCAGAACTGTAACTACATGGTGGTTTGGTGGATTTCCCAGGTTTTTGTTCTCTACCTTCAAAACTCTTTTCAAGAGGGATTTTATATTTACTGTAAGAAAACATCAAAGTCATTTTGGAAACTAATGTATCCACTTCATCATCAATACCTGTTTAGTGTTTCAAGAATTATAGTGTCTTCACACATAGCTATATGCAGTTACTCAGTAGCCGCCATGAAAACCATTAAGGCACTTAGAAATTGAATCATTCACCATAAATCATAGAGATTAGATTTAGGTGTGCGATCACTGACAGGAGGAGGCTCTGTACAAGCACAGCTACATGTGGATAAATACACATTTTCCAACCAAAGACTCCAGAATCATGACCTTTGTAATATTCGGTAAGGTTTTAAAAATAAAAAAGCTCTGATCTTTATTTGTTAATTTAATAGTTAGGTTTGTGCTGCTGTTGTAACTTCTAATGGCAGTGACTGACAAGTTTTTACTTTTTGGAGCTTTTACAACATAAGTCACTCACGAATATGAAAAATTCAAAACAAACTCCAAAACAACAACAAAAAGCTGTAATAAATTATGCTACACAGTAAAATTTATTACGAGGATAGATATGCTTCTTGATTTACATTACACTCCTTCTTCAGTTGCTACAGGCAGGCTATTAACAGGGGAAAGAAAATCAATTCTGAAACAGGAGCCACTAAGCTGAAAGAACACTAGTTTCCCTTTAAAGAAAATCCCATGAAAATTTATATATGAAGTAGTTTTGATTAATTGTTGTGCTACATATAAATAAAATGTAAATCTTACCATAATTCATTATACTGTTCTGGCATACAAACTAATACACGGTGCCAAAGACAGTTTTCCTCAGAAAAAAACAGTGCAGAAAAAAAAAGAATCCAACAATATGCTACTAAAGCTTGTAGTAGACTTGTTCAAGAATAATTAAATTCCTTCTTTCCAACACAATTGGGCATTCTACGTGTGCACTAACATCACGTCTAACTTCACTGTAACAATAATTGTTCTATGCTATGGAAACTTGTAAGGGATTAACTATTCTCTGATCAAAAGTTAATAACATGATTTTTTTTCATTAAATACAAACCTCATTTTGTGAGGTAGTGCTTTGCTGAGGTTGAACTTTATAATTTAAACTGGCCCTCCCAATTAAAACTCAGACACTTGTGATCCTTTCATTTACACTTTAGGGAGGAAATGAAATAACTGGTAGAACAGTTATTATTATCTCCAGATATGGGGTTAACATTGGTAGAAAATTTGTCTGCTCAGGCACAAGTTGAGATCAGACTTACAGGTTTGACAGATATAAAGAGATAAAGGTGCATGAAAGCAGTTGATCCAGAAGCAGAAATGCTGTTGTTTTCCTTAAGGACACAGTACGTCAACCAGATAGCCAGGGCAGCATTTTAAGGGTATTTGCTTGTTTTGTATGCACTTGCTGCTTCTCAGAATATGGCAGGAACTGATTAAAAAAAAAAAAAAAAATAAAAAAAGGAAAGACATCTGTTACCAGCTTCAATGACAAAAATCCCCTGCCGTAAAATTAGTTTCCTGAGACTAAAGAACATGTTGTTACTGCCGGTATTAATATTTGCATAGTTGTCAGAAGCCCATGCTTTATGACTGCTTCAGGGACCACTGACCATTATTTGAAGTGCTGGCTACAGTATGAGTTACTGCTTTTCAATAAATGTTAAAGCCTTCAAATTCCATTACCAGTGGAGTCTGAATTACATCTACTCTCAAAATAAAATAAAAATAAACAGAAACAAGTTATGGGGCTTTGCCACATACTCTGTTCAAAAATCCAGCCTATTTAAGACAACAGCATCTGCTCATGGATTCCTATTTAACAGATATATAAGACATGGTACAGCAAAAGGATTGGGACTACGTCTCAGTCAAATGTAGCGATCCTAATTCTGAATGATAAATCATATCCTTTTACTTGGACATTTGAGCCCTCTAATAACAATGACATTTTATAAAGACTTCCTTTGAGAAAATGCATAAACTACTGTTGTCTATTAAAGTCTGGAACAACTAAGCTTATGGGTCTATATTCATCCTTACTTTCCAGTCAACTCTGCATTACAGGACATGAAAGTGTGGTATAAACTTTTCTAGTAATTCAACCGGAAGATATGCGATATTTGTGTGCCAACATATAACTATTACATACTTCTGAGAAAAACTGGTAGCTCTCTACATTACACCCGATAACAGGTCTATTTGTGGAAACAGCTCTAAGCTGAAGATGTCCTATATCACCACCTCTTTAACGACCCCTTATGCAACTATGCCATGTTTCTGCTTCTCCTTTGATGTCACGGAAGAAGAGATCTTACAGCTAAATAAAATGCTTTTAGCATCAGGAAATTTAAATCCAGCATTTTCCCCTGAGGGTTGCAGAGCCCTCTTACTGACTGAGCACCCAGCTGTGCGCCCATGGCCATTACAGACAGAAGACGGGTGCTGAGTAATGGCAACTTAGAGTGCAGCTTTCTAAAGAGAGCAGGTTTTCATCTGCAACTGAAAATGTCCTACATAGTTTCTATGATTGGTAAGTAATTCACTGCTATCCAGTGCTGAAGAACTTGTATTCTGAGGTCATTAGGCTCATCAGTAGTTGCTGGCAATGAGTTACCACAGACCATCTTCAGGAAATTGTTGTATGGACACAACCATCACATATCCTTTTTTCAAAGTCGGGAAATCATATTTCAAAAGAGGTTATTTTGTGTTAGAATCACCGGGGATTTCTCTTAAGATTTAGGAAAAAAACTCCAAGCTTGCTGAATAGGTAACATGCATAATAAAAGTACTTGAGGAAACAACTGTGAGCCATTGATCGAAATAAACAATCACCTGCTGAGATGTAGAGTTTTCCTGGTAGTCATGAAAATCTTGAAGAGAACTAAAGGTAAAAATAGATACAATAAAGGCAACTGACAGAAAACGAAACTAAATGCCTTGTATAATGAGTGCTCTTCCCTTTCCCATAGAAAATGGAACTGTAAGAGCAGTAACTCCAGATCCAACAGCCAAACATTCCCAATGAAAGACACAAGTGATCGCAGCTCCAGTGCCAGCATCACAGGAGGAATAAAAGGAGAGTGATGAAATGCGTATCAACAACAAAACTGGAAATACCCACTACAAGGGAAGTAAGGTCACTATTTTTGCTTCCTTAGGAACTCATTCTTTATATAATCTATCCTTGACAAGTCACAATTAATAATGTAAATACTGGAGAGTGGTACTCAGATTGTATTTGAAAAATGTTACATGGGCTGAAATGAGTATTTAGGCCTCTAGAAAATATTGCCTAAAAGGCATGTGCCAAATTTCATGTTGCTATCTTACTTATTCCTATGAACAGCGTACCTCTCAAGGAAGCCACAGCAATTTCCTTAGCTCTAACAGGATTAAATGAAACCTTCAGTGCAGAGATGATATAAAATATCACTACATTTTTAACCAACATGATCTGACCAATGCAGCATGACTACATTAGTGGACAGGACCACAATGGAAACAGTTTGGTATCTAAGACCATCTATGCACAGGCCAGCTGCTGCGACATCCAAAGCCCTGCACTAGAACACCAAACTAACTCGCTAATCACCACAGAAAGGGAAAGGCAGCTAATTCAGGAGATTAATTTCTAGACTATTTGAAAATTAATCCAGAGCCCATCTAGAATAGTTCCCCATTCCAAACCAAAACTGAAATCCATCATCAGTATCTTGACTCTCTTGAAGAGGCCTTTCACTAGTATAACAGTAACATCATTTTTGTAAGACTTATTGTATTTTAAATGGATATTCTCTAATATAGTAATAGACTGATATAAACCACATTTGTATATTGTGAAGGTGAAAGCTGGCATGCTAAGAGATGTAGGTGTAGAAAATCACAAATATTAGAACCACGAGCCTTGGAAACTTAAGCCTCTGCAGAGTGATGAACCATGACTTACCTCTCTTAATCCTAAATCCTAGGAAGGCTCATATATTTTTAAAATTTTTATTATATAGAGAAGCGTAAAGTTTATATATAGATATATATATATATATATTTTAAAAAATCAACTTGTTTTCTCTAAAAAGCTCCCTACCCCATTTATCATTTGAAGATCTTATCTACTGCATCAAACATCAGAAATCTATACAGGTAATGTTGAACTTCAAAAATTTCCTTGGAAAAGAACAAATCACAGCATTAAAAAGTTGAGAGCTAAATATAGCCTTGTTGATTTAGGAAGGCAAATACAGAGAACAATATAAACATCCTGAAACAGTTTCTATAATCGAACCTTAACATTCCTTTTCCACTGCATAAAATTGGAGTGACTGCATCTCTAGATGGAAGAAGCTTTCTACGAAAAATTAGCAGGAGAGGAAAGGAATGCAATACTCAAGCACCATCATCTTTGAGAGGGAACTGTGTAGACAGATGAAAGAAAGGAAAGAAAGAAAGAAAGAAAGAAAGAAAGAAAGAAAGAATGGATGTTACCAATGATCAGGGATTCCATTCATCAAGCATTAAACATATTGCCATTCAGGTGTTATACCACAGTGGAAACAGCACAGGAAGCAGACACAACCTGCCGACATCTGACAAAGAGTTGCACGTCTTAGGAATATGTCACCTTAATAACATTTTTCTTATAATGATGACATAGGAACCTTCCAATCTGAAAGGTGAAGGGAATGTGTAATGTATTTACAGCATCAACTGTTTCATGGATTTGTTTAGGAAAGCTATTTGGCAATTGAGGTTGTTCTGTCTTTAGAAAGTGGGAATGGTGACTGTAAAAATACTGCTAATATGAAGAGTAAAAAAAAAGCAGTTAACCTTCAGGGTTATTTTATATGAAATACTACATGCATAAATGTTAATAAGTTCCACAAATGAATCCTTCAACACTCTGTAACACTTTTATTTACAGTTAACATTCATTTATTATTAAGAACTGTCTAGCTTTACTTAACATAACACAGTGATAGTATTTCTCTGTCAGTTTACTTAGAGTATGACTGCTTTAACCCAGGACGCTCCTTAGAAAATGACTTTGTCGTATCTATATCTATCTATCTGTATAATATATATATAAAACAGGCTCTGGATCTTATAAAAATAGGGTTTTTTTCTTCCCCACCAAAACAGAAATCTGTACAATACTTGTAATTATGGATAACTGGCAAGAATCTTGAGCTTGTTGCAGTGTCCTGAGCAAATCACTACAAATGATGAAATTTTGTTATCATTTTAACAAAACAAATTTTTAAGAATCAGTTTCATAAGGGAGCTATAGGTGAAAGCTGGTCATCCACATTAAGAGCTCCTTGATTGATGCAGGGGACTGTTGTAGTAATGGTAACTATCAATATCGCTGAAACTTGGGGCGGGGGGGAAGGGGTGTGTTTAGGGAGAGAAAAACAAAACAAAACAGCAGAAAATAACCGTCATTGTATTGATTTTTTTGTAGTTTGCCATTGCACAGTGACTATTTCAGAAAACAGTCAGTTAAATTGATTGCAATTAATTCAAATAATATAAATTCTAACCAAATACACTTAACATTCACTGAAGTCTGTCAAATTGCAATATGATATAGACATTCAACCTTTAAGAAAATCAGAGTCTAAGAAAGGTTATACACAGATAGCTAAGTACATACATATTTGTATGCCGTCTTTTACATATACGTCAAAATGCATATGATCCATTACAAATAAACATTTATGTTCAATAATTTTAATTTCAGATTTGAAAATCAACAGTCTGAAGTCTGAGTCGCTATGGAAAGCGCAGGCATCATCATACAATTCTTATACACAGAAAATACAGCATACAAATAATAATATTTGTACACTTTCTGTGTGAGTGAAAATGTGAAATTCAATGTAAAGCTAAGACATCAACATCTTTATAAGCACAAAACAGTCATACTAACCTGTATTTTGATTGGCCAGGAGAAATTACTGACATAGACATAGAAAGTGATGTTTGGGTTGCTCCGAAAATTAAATTTTTCACAGGAAAAGCTATCTCTGTATTCCTTAATATTAGCCTTAGAAACAACAGGAATCTCTTCTCCAGATATTGTTCCAGCTAAAGAAGAAAAACAAAACAAAACAAACAAAAAAAAACCACACGCCATGTGTAGATATATATTTATGAATTTATGACAAGCATTAATTATCATTAAATATGCCAAAGTAAATCTGCATAACAAACTTAAATTCTTGAATTACTTTTGGTGTCTTCATTCTACAGCTTTAATAATCTCTTGTTATGGGATATATTCCACATACACAAGGAGAATTCACAGAAACTCTTACTCTGGTTTCAAATGGTTATGAGTGAGCCATAAAACAGGTAGAAGTTTCATGAATTTTAGAAGAAAGTTGTTATGGTCAACTACGTAGATATGCTTCCCTCTAGTACTTTACATTCCACTTCAATAAAAACTCATAGGTTAATAAAGCATAAAAGTGTATTTATCTACCTCTTACATTATTGATGTAGAGTTTTAATTGTTCATGAAATCTTTAATAACATACTTCCTAATAAACACATCAGTTTTTGCAAATATATAAGTGACTGTGCTAAGTTAAAATAAAGGAATAGATAGAATTTACTAACTATGGTACATTACAATACTTCAGAATTACATTGATGAAGAAATTCATGAGTTTATGTAAGACAAAGTCTGAATCTTGTCTAAAAAGACTTTTGTTTGGGTTTTTTTAGGACAATTTCATTTTAAGCATCATGCTTCTCCTTGGATGTGTTTTCAGAAAGTCAATAGAACCAATTCAGAGAAACTGTCTAAATAAAGATTTTCTTCTTATTAAAACAAAGAAGAGTAATGGGGTTCAAAGTTGGAGGAAAATAGATAAGCGGCTCCTTTTATCAGCATACACAGAAGAACTTTATTGTTTGATATCAATGTTAAGGTTAATAATTAAAATTTTAGCTTGAACACTGGAACAAAGAAATTAAAATCTCAGTCTCTGCAGTAGTTAAGGCAGCAATTTATCTTAATTAAAATCACAGCATTTCATAACGCTATTATTTTAAAAATTTAAATAGACTACAAGCTTTTACTACCAAAGTGATTTTAATTGAATAGGAGAGAAAGTTAACATATTAATGAAGCTTTGTTCAGATTGCAAATTATCATCTGAGGTTTAAATAATATAATTAATAATAGCATAATGATAATGGCAAAAGAACACATTTGGTAAAGTTTTATTATCAAAATTAGCAACAAAGAGACAATCAGGTTAAAATAGCTTAAAGGATCATGAAATCACATGGGAACAAGTCATCATACCAAAGTTCACCCTCACCTGTAGAACCAATAGACCATGTAATATTGAGGTTGAAGTTGTTTGATGCATTAATTGATATATCCAGATTTTTATTTGACTGGATAAAAAAAAAAAAAAAAAGAAAGAAAATATATTGAAGTTAACAAAATATACTGAGTGTATTGAATATACCACTATTGCACATAATTGAATACAGCCTTTTAATCGTCTTCTCTTTTTCATTTTAAATATAAATGGCAATAATTCAGAGCCAAAGTCAATCCTGTTTTGCTTCAGTAAGAACAGGGTACAAGTAAGCATATATCTATACTAGTCATCTTTTCTGATTGTGATAAAAATAATGAAATAATTTCCTTCATAAACTCAAGAAAATACATGGCAAATGGCTACATTTTAATTAAAATTCAAAAACTACTTCTCATCTGTTAATAAATATTTCTTAACTGAAGTTATACTCCTTTAATTAAGCTCAGAAAGATACCAAAACTTGTTAACCATGAGAACAAAAACACTTATAAAATGCTAATAATTTTTTTACTATTAGTTGATCTAAAGTACATCTACCATTTAGAAAGTTTCTCAACGAATACACTGAAATAATCTCCAGTTTTCAAAAGATTCAAAAATATAGGCACTTGGCAAACCTTTCATCACAGTCAAATCCAATGGAAACCTTGATCATGACTCTCCAAAGCTTATCTAAAGCTAGTATTTTCTTACCTGTTCTGGATTTGCTATAAAGTTTATGGCAGTGTGATGGCGATCATCCTCTTGTAATAAACTGAAGGTAAACTGGTAATCAATCAAAAGGCTGTCTGTGGGCAAAACAGGAATTAAAACTAAAATAGATTCAAGTGTATCCATATTAATGAGATGTTATGTAAGCAGCTAAAAAATTACCATTCACTTTTATTTTAAAAAGCATGAAGTCATCTACAAGTCAGAGTTATTCACATGCATCCCACTGTTTAAGTATTTGCACTACAATATCCTGAAGTAATTAAAAAAAACCTCAAGTGGAGCAGTAACAACAACAAAACCAATGTAAGAAACAGATTCTATCAGTCAGAGCAGCAATTAAACATAACTTGAGTCATTCTTTGTAATTATTCCAAAATACCATATCAAGTATTGGTAGTGTTATCAGGTCCCTAATTTTACTTTGAAATAATTATTCAAATATTCTGTTCAAAATTCATTTAAATATTTTAATTCTACAGGCAAACACTTTACTGTGTTATATAAAAGGTTTACACAGCTACATTCCTGTAACACATCTTAGAATTACCAGGTTTAAAGTTCTGGAAAAAAAGTTGCCTCTATAGCAAAATTATATAGTATGAAGGCATGATGCTATAGTAAATAACATTGCTAATTATAAAACACCACAGTGGAACTTTGAATGGAAATTATGTGGCCAACAAGCATGTCCTTTCTAAAAGATTTTATAAGAGGCAAGTAATATGAACTTCATACAAGAGAAATAAGTGGTGGTTTAGTATTGACCCAAAAAGGTGACATTTCCCTTCCAAATGACATTTGTTTTGCTCCGTTTTCCTTCACCCTGTGTCAGGAATGGAGTCTGGCAGGCAGATCCTGTTCATGCCACTTCTGTCCCCACACACCAACCAGCAATGCCCTGGTGGCCACCTGAAGTTGGCAAAGGTGCAGAAAGAAAAGGGCTAACCTCAGATGATTCAAACCACACTTAACCCTGCCTGGAAGGAGCAGAAAATTATTAGGACAAGTCAGAAGACCTAAGTTTTGAGCCATCCCATTGTGTTCCTGAAGTTAAGGAATGAGATTAACCCTTAGCTGGGTGATAGCACCGGGAATGACTGAAAAGGAACTTTTCTGTAGGGGGAAGGCCTGGATTTGTCACGGTGAAGCAGGTTCCCATTATATCCGTAACATAAGAAAAAGACCCAGTCACCGAAGATGGGTATTGCTGTAATTCGTAGAGGCTGCCACGGAGAATCCCAGCAGGTAATGTTATGTGCAGTCAGTCAAGAAACAGCAGAGCCCTCAGAGATGTAAACTGTGTCGGCAGAATAATTATCCTTGTGCAACAGACAGTTGTGAACCAGAGGTGGGTGCGGTGGAGTGATTTGATTGCTGGGTTAACAGGGCCAGATTTAACAGAACAAATCTTCTAACTCTTTGACCATTATAGCTCTACAGGGATCAAAAGCTTCTGTTTTTCCCTCTGTGACAGGAAATACCAAAGCGACTCAATCCAGATTATTCTTCTGTGCAAATTAAAACAGGGTTAAGATGCAAGTCATCTTTGATACTACATCCTATCAAATAGTTTTGAAGACCCATTTTGATCCCTGTCTTGATGACACTCTACTAGTCACCTACATCATACAAGCTGTACGTTACAAATAAAAAATATGTGATCATAACAACAAACTCAGTAAATACAAAGAAAGTGAAGGATTAAGTCAAAGCAGGAAAAAGCTGTGTCAGCCTTTTTGGGACTTAGTTCGCTTAGTGCTGACAATCAACTTTTCTGCAGCAACACATTATCTGAAAAAAATACACTCTGTTGTGTCTCATGGGAAGCCTGTCACAGAGGGAGGGGGAAAAAAAAAGCTTACTCATCAATGGAGTATGAATTCAGCCCACTGTACTGTCTTAACAGTTAAATAAAATTGTTGTTTTTTTGTTTGGTTGGGTTTTTTATACTGAGTGTGGAAAGAAAATTAAGAAGTTACATGAATGGAATTACCATATACCCCAAAGCTGAAAAGTTCACCTTCTCTATTATTAGCCACGACAGTTCCATTATTCAAATAAGTTGATCTAGATGTCTTAGATAATGAGTTTTGATCAGTTTTTTGCAAGCATATGCAGGTAAAAGATGGATAAATATTAAAAGACCCCATTTATGTATTAATACTACTCTACACTTCTAGAACTATGTAAATCTAATTAATGAAGTCTCATTGACTCCATTAGTAACAGCGTGACATATCAACATATTTAACAGTGAAATTATCGTCACACCAGAACACATTTAAAGGTAGCAGGAAGGCAAAAGATGGCAAGTAGAGATTGACCTCCTATTAAAGGAATTATAAATCCTTTAATAATCATGAGTAACAAGGCCAAAAGGCTAGAAATTATGTATAGATATTCTAAATCTCCTGATCTGGTCAGCTTGGGGTCCCACAAAATACAAGTGACTACTTTAGCAAATAGAGTTATCGTAAATGTGTGATGGACAAGCACCACAGCATGCACTCCTATGGAAATTCTGGCTACAGGATGCAAGAAGCAGTGCCTTCCGGGCAAGATATTGTCAACGTGCTCACAATATATGGAAAAAGACTATTTTATAATGCCATAGTCATCTTCTAAGCCCAGATTTTGCCCTCTCAGAGATGCAGAGTATCAGTCAAAGACCAGCCCTGATATACAATTAACATCATAAGGCAAAACTGGGAATAGACATGGACTCTTGTCTTTCCATAATATGACCAGCTTTTCACTTTCAAACTTTCTGGTTGGCCAACCTATTCTGGTTGCCTGGACCTATTCCTAAACTACACATCCCAAATCTCTGGAAGGCTCTAAAGCTAGATTTTATTAGAATATAAATTAGTAGAACTAATTTAAGCGGAAATTTAAAGTGAGACTGGAAATTAAGACAGATTGTAAAGAAGTCTCTCCTTTATCTATGGGATCCTGCTGCTGTCTGTCTCACTCTCCTTCCTCTTTCTCTCCATGTGTTTCAGCATATACCTCAGGAAACTCTTTCCCCAAGGGTAATTGCAGCTCTCAGGGAAAACACCACATCCCTGTTCTCCGGAGGCTTCACCTGCTACAGACTGCAGCCAAACAGCTTTTCCATCCCAAACATAACCCTAAAACATTATCTATGCCAAGAGATTGTAGGTGCACATAAACAAACTAAGCATTACACAGCACATCGCACTGTATTTCCCAGTTCATATTGTCATTCAGCCTCAACAGCTTAGCCTGGAATTAAGTACAAAATTTAAAGTAAAATTCAGTTGTAAGAGCATGACCTCTTCTGAATAGTTAAATGTATAAAGAGACAAATGTATAACAGCTAAATGTAGAAATAGCTATTTAAAGTATATTCAGTATATTCTGTTGATAACTATCGCTGTGTATATTTACAATCAGGAATTTAGAGAAGCTTGAGATTTCTCTGTATGTATTTTTGTTTCTACTGTAAACCTTTAACAAGCCACCACAAGTATTTTTACTCTTTACATAAACACATGAGATTTTTCATAACTGCTTCTGTTTATAGAGACACACAGAACACATTGCTTCAATTAGGAAAGAAATTTGGATAACATATAAACAGAATTTTTTAAAAAAATCTTACTGCATTTATATTGTAGCATAGGATGACAATGAAAGCACAAAAATAAAAAATCCTAAACATAATCAAATGCTGTATGAGCAAGGCCTGATAAAAGCAATTTTATAATTTTCATCTGGCTGATGTATATAAACAAGATTTCAAAACTGTCTTCAAAATCTGGCGAACTCTGAAAATAAAACGACAACACTTCTATAGCAGCAAGAAAAATATTATCAACAGCCATTATCATCAAAAATTTAAATATAAAAACGTATAAAATTATTTTTGGTGAATTATAGAAGAAAATGCTTGATTGTCTAGAATTACCATTGATGTACTCTGTGTTTCATTTTGGTGACTCCCTCATATTTGTGTAAGAACAAAAAAGATCTAGAATGTGAATCCCACCTTTTTTCAAAACACATTTCCTCAATCTACAGTTAATTCTCAACACATTTTAAATTCACAATGTCAATTAACCATAATGATTTTCCAAAGAGACTAGGTAGTTAACTACCTTGAACACTATGGAAAAAATGTTAATGACATGACAGAATGACTGTTGCATTCTTTTATTTTTAAAAAAGCTAACTGAAAAATAATTTCCCTGAATCACACCATTTTTTAAACTATTACTTGCTCTTCTAAATAACCCCAATCTCTTTGAAATATGCAGAAGACAGGTTCACCACAGAATCGCAGACTGTTAGGGACTGGAAGGGACCTCGAAAGATCATCTAGTCCAATCCCCCTGCCGGAGCAGGAACACCCAGATGAGGTTACACAGGAAAGTGTCCAGGTGGGTTTTGAATGTCTCCAGAGTAGGAGACTCCACAACCTCTCTGGGCAGTCTGTTCCAGTGTTCTGTTACCCTCACTGAGAAGAAGTTTCTTCTCAAATTTAAGCAGAACAACTTGTGTTCGAATTTGAACCCATTGCCCCTTGTCCTACCATTGGTTGTCACCGAGAAGAGCCTGGCTCCATCCTCCTGACACTCACCCGTCATATATTTGTAAACATTAATAAGGTCAACCCTCAGTCTCCTCTTCTCCAAACTAAAGAGACCCAGCTCCCTCAGCCTTTCTTCATAAGGCAGGTGCTCCACTCCTTTCATCAACTTCATTGCCTTGCACTGGATTCTCTCCAGCAGTTCCCTGTCCTTCTGGAACTGAGGGGCCCAGAACTGGACACAATATTCCAGATGTGGTCTCACCAGGGCAGAGTAGAGGGGAAGGAGAACCTCTCTGGACCTACTAACCACCCCCCTTCTAATACACCCCAGGATGCCATTGGCTTTCCTGGCCACAAGGGCACAGTTCTGGCTCATGGTCATCCTGCTGTCCACCAGGACCCCCAGGTCCCTTTCCCCTACGCTGCTCTCTAATAGGTCATTTCCCAACTTACACTGGAACCTGGGGTTGTTCCTGCCCAGATGCAAAACTCATCTTAGTTTCAGATTGTTTCAGTAAAATCTTAATATCCAGCAATTAATATTTTTACTCCATCAATATCCTCCATGTTAACATTTTCTCACTTAACATGTTTGAAATATATATATACATATTTTAAATTTTGTTCAGAGTTTTCCTAAATCAATGAGCGAGAGAAAGAGACAGAAGCACCGTCGCATTACAACAGCAATAATCCCATCCTACTTCGTGCTTGCACAAATGACTCTAAAATGTCTAGTGTGTCGTTGGATCAGATACGCAGCCCAGACCTTCATCTCAAACCTGATAAAAGATATAGGTGACTAAAGTGGTGGCCAGACAGAATTTAAACAACCACACACTAGAGCACAATCTATAAACTCCCTGAACTTTTATGTCTAAAGTTTCACAGGAAAAGTTCTTGAGGACACGGAAATCACCTACACAGACTCAGAGTACAAAGCTCAGATCTTAATTCCCCACCACATATAGTATTTGGAATCCACAAGCTGAGTATTTTTGAGCCAAAGCTGCTCCAGGAGTCAGCCCAGTGCATCCCAAGCACAGCTGCTACAGAGTTCAGCAAAAATATCAGCCGCCACAGTCTCCTCTTCAGAGAGGGAATGCAACAAATATGATTAAGGGAGTGGAGCACCTGCCTTATGAAGAAAGGCTGAGGGAGCTGGGTCTCTTTAGTTTGGAGAAGAGGAGACTGAGGGGTGGCCTTATTAATGTTTATAAATATATAAAGGGTGAGTGCCACGAGGATGGAGCCAGGCTCTTCTCGGTGGCAAACAATGATAGGACAAGGGGTAACGGGATCAAGCTGGAACACAAGAGGTTCCACTTAAATCTGAGAAGAAACTTCTTCTCCATAAGGGTGACAGAACACTGGAACAGGCTGCCCAGGGAGGCTGTGGAGTCTCCTTCGCTGGAGACATTCAAACCCACCTGGACATGTTCCTGTGCGACCTCACCTAGGCGTTCCTGCTCCAGCAGGGGGATTGGACTAGATGATCTTTCAAGGTCCCTTCCAATCCCAAACATACTGTGATACTGTGAGATACTGTGATCTCACCAGGAAAACACGTTACAGGCGGCCTTCTTTTTGACAATATTAAACCAAACACCTTCTATTTTTGCCTACCAGGGTCTGTGCCCCTGCTACTTTAGCACAGGCAAGGGAAAAGCAGCAGAATTATTCACATAAAAGAAAAAAAGATTCAATCTGCTCAGAGAGACAGAGACCACGGGAAGTCAAATGACCCAGGGACTCAGCAGGGAAAGGGGAGACCCACAGACTAATTTCTTTTCCCAGGCATGTTGCTTTAGCTTGCATTAAAATTCACTGTATAAAGTAGAAAAAGAACGTTGGGAGGTAAGACCACAATACCATCCTGACACCATTGACGGTCAAATATAACAGAGATTTATGGTTATTGACTCTTTTCACATCTCTATTTTTTCAAAACCCTGACTCTTTCACAGTCAAAAGGAGTCATTAAAATCAATTCAAAATGTCACTAATGAACACATACGATAACACAACAATAATTAGGCAAAGAAAACCATTTAATTAAATGAGGAGAATAAATTTCAAAGCAATCCTTTAATTCAAGTATTGTTGTTAATTTTTCAAGAAACTGTTCTCTTTCTTTAATAAAGAGTCATTACTTTTTATATGGTTAAAATGGCTTAATATGAGAGTTTTATACTCATATCCAACAAGGAACAGACCTATTCCCATACTCAAGCTTTTGTATTAAAAGAAAACTTCACATTTTCTAAAATGTCAGAATGTTCCCAAAAGAATAAAGGCCAGGCAGAACTCTTGAAAGATTTGAAATTCTACTTTAGCGTTTCTGAGTACCACTACAACTGTCTAAGAATATAAAATTACATTGGTAATTATTTTTTAAAATATTTTTTAATTGGAGATGATTAGTATGAATTAGTGATAAAGCTAAATAGAAAAAGGCATGTTAAAGAGGAATATTAAGACTGCAAAAGGAACGACTACAGTCAGAGGTGCCTGGGAATTATTTTTGGGTGAGTGCTCACCTAATGGGCAGCCATTCAACACTTCATTCTATGTTCAGCACTCAGTGCTGGGCCCATGCTTCATTTACTACATACTACACAAACCCTTTTCTAAAGACGGAATTAATTTCTAATGTGGTTTTATATAGTATTCATCACTATCATTTTCTGGAGTTCTTCAGAAAAGTTAATGAATTTATTTCAGCATTACTGTAAGATGAGCAGACATTATTAGTCCCATTTTATAGGACGGGAAATGAAACAAAGAGACCAAAGACAAAAAACATCCATTAATCATGAGTAGCCAATCTGAACTACCTACAGTTTGATACTTCATAATATTTTGAATTATATAACACTACATACAATCATTCTTATTTTGCAGCTCCTTCCATCATTGTAATTCTTTTCACTTCTACAACCAAACGGGAAAGGAACATACATTCATCTTTCCATTACATGATCACTGATTCATCCTCCACAAATTCATTCAGTGCATTGCAGAGGGAAAGTTCCCTGGGAAATAGTGTGTAGGCATGTTATTAAAAAATGTACAATCGTGTCCTAATAAAAAGGCAAATTAAAAATGATTGTGCCAGCAACCACTTTCCTGGCGCCCGCTGCCTAAAAAACAAAAAAAAAAAGTATGTCAACAAAGGGGTTTTATCAAGTAATTTTACAACTCAGGCTGGAGTAAATTCTAGAGAATCACCTTACTTTTGAGCTGGCTTCTCCCTTTCCCCAAATCTTTCTAGTAGAGCATCTCAGTTGACTACATCTTTCAGCGGAGAGGGAAGAATGAAGCTCAGTTCCCAGAAAGGGAACAAGAACGTACATAACTAGACATCAAGGGCTTTGGCCACTGGCCATTCTCCCATGGCTCCTGTCACATAGTTTCTTAATATACATTTCTCAGACTGAACAACATACCGAATATTTTCATACATATAAAGAATTTCTGAGAAATGTCTAGCATTTTGCCTCCAAAAGTTAAAGTTTACCAAAAGTACTAAGTCAAAATTACTGCAATATATGTCAGACAGCCATGAGAACAGAGCATGCAACCAGACCCATTCACAAGTCTTGTTCCAAACTAGGTCCTAATTATCACATTTTATAACTGTATGATCTTTACCCAAACAATGACCAAAGCTTTTTTTCACTTGTTTTTCTGATAACTAGTAATAGTAATTAAATTACACTGAAATCTAGGGTAATTAATAAAATAATATGTTAGCATGTGCTAACCAAAAAGGGAATCCTTTTGGACACCTTGTAATGGTGATGGATGGACAATCACTAAATCTGAAGGAAGAGATGGCATAGTCTTAGAGTACTAGCCACAAAACAGAAAACTAAAATATTTAATAGCAAAGGATGGGTAGGAAAAGGTGAAAAGCTTCTTAATTCACTGAATAAATGGCTGGCCTTTTGTACAACTACATACATGTTAATAAAAAGTTTTAAGACTACAGTTAAGAATTTATATTTCAACCATTCACTTCCACCAGTAATATTATTTTAATATCTTCATTACACTAAAAGGCAAACAGACAATTATGTGCCTGAGCTGGTACATTTTCATCATGATTTTACACTACCGAGCTACAAG
This sequence comes from Columba livia, assembly GCF_036013475.1. Lineage (NCBI taxonomy): Eukaryota > Metazoa > Chordata > Aves > Columbiformes > Columbidae > Columba > Columba livia. The sequence goes on from NC_088607.1 coordinate 8,517,547, forward strand.
AACTAATTTTGTGAATAGAAACCTCATAAAATTGTGCTGGTCTATTTTTACTTCTTGAAATCACTTTTCAAGTAAGAGTAGAAACCTCCTTCACAATTGCAACATCAGACCCACCACAATCAGTCTTCCCACATTCTTCTATTCCGGGAAATCTCTATTCATGCTGATTCTAAAATTCATACTCTCCCCTCGTCATGGCACAGGCAGTTTGTCTCTCTCCTGCTCTTTCCTGTGATTGTTCTCTATTTCCAGTAAGAGTTTGTTGAGAACAGTCCTATTCATATTCCTCTCTATCAGCAAAAATGTTGCTTTTGACACCAAGCTCTATTATCAAATGCTATAAATCATATTCATTTGTGACCGAAATAAATTTTGCTTGTATTACAAAGTTAGGGGGTTACCACCAGACTTATTTTAGTCAGGATAATTATTTTGAACTTTCAGAGCAGCTGTCTGATTCATTCCCCTGTTGTCTGTATCTAACAGTCATCCACTGTCTCATTTTCACTGTTATACTGAAATATGTTGGTGTCCAACATTACTTGCCCATTGTCACAAAACAAAAAGTTATTTACTGTGAAGTCTTTACTATCAACTAGCAAAACTTGCATTTTTGCTAAATGTAATGAGAGCAGAATGAGCTACAAAATACTTCACTTACTATTTATATGCCTTTTTCCATATAAAGAAAGAGCATGTGAGAATGAATTTCACAGAAGTCCAAAGTTTTTAAAAAACATTTGGCAATAACAATTCATTGTTTCTTTTACTGCACTTTAAAAAACAAAACAAAACATATACTAGTCTAAAACGCCCACAAAAAGACACAGGGATTAGTGTCATAATGAGCAAATAGAATAAGTAAATTTTATTTAAAACAGAAATATTTTCTCTTATGAAATTTTCAGTTGCTATTTTGAAAGATCTAATAAGTCATCAATTTTGAACCTAAGGGAGGGCCAGATACTGGAAAATCTGACCAGTGTTAAAACTAATAATCTAGGCTTAGTCCATATTGACTAAAACTTTCTGAAGATGACGGATCTTTTTCTAAGACAGATACGCACAGAGGTCAGATAAGCAATCCTTGATTCTCTCTACTGACTAGAGAAAGAACTAGAAGGTTAATTAAGGCTGGACACATAAGTTTTAAAAAGCTAATTAGGTGAGATGTACCTTACTGTAACTTTCGTAGAAGTAAATATATAGGAATGTAAACCTTATGGTAAGCAAAGGAAGACTTGTTGCTGAGATTTGAAAACTAAGGAACATATATAACTACCTGGGTTCTTTTAAGAATACAGTCTAAACATCATATTCCTAAAGTTTTTATACCATAGACCACAGCCAGATCTCCTTTTTTTTTTCATAGATTTTTCACCAAACTCTTAATTGAAAACACTGCATCAATTGATGGGCTTCCTGTGAGCAGTTGCAGACCCTTTACAAGTTCTGCACAGGACCATGGTCCATAAACAGAGTTTGGAAACCAATGAACTAGAAAAATATGAAGAAAATACTAGTAAAAAAAAAAAAAAAAAAAGGAAAAAGAAACAACAAAGTGAGTGCACCAACTGGCAGTTATTTAAACATCAATTTTAGAAAAAAGGTCTAGATTTTGCTGATGATGGAGTATTTTGAAGCTCATGGCATGGGCATTATAATTAGTCAAAAATAAGTGTTATTACTTGATAGTAAGGATTGCTCAGTAAATGAACTTTTGTCACAGTGGACAGTCTTTGTAATATCTTATTTTTTGTAAAATTCTTGAAGTATTAGGAAAGATGGAGAAAAGTTTAAACAAAACCGAGAAAAAAAAAAAACTCATTAAAGTATTATGACAGAAATTCAAATTTATCTCTCCATGAAATTTCCTCCATAATGATCTAGATGCACCGCCAGCTTTACAACACTCATATTAATATTACAACTCTAACATGTAACAGCATTTTACAATATACTAGCATCAATACCCATTAACCTAAGTCTATTTTTTCTTTAGTTATATAGTCTATACACACAGAAGAGATCTCCGATTTGCTTGTCCTGACAACTGAATTAGCACATCTAAGAAATAACAACATGAAGTTACCGTTTGAGTTCATGTGCCAAAGAAAGATGTTTCTTGTCATATAGTTAATAAGAACAGTCAAAATTTAATGAATTAAGGAATTGATTTTTATTTCTGAAATACGTCAGTGCCCATAAAATGGCACTGGGCATGGGAAAAATATAAATACTATTTTTAAAACTGTTTATACTTTTATACATGTATATGCTCAAGTTTTCAGAGAAATTCAGAATATTCAGCAGCTCTTCACACAGTAAGTGCTGTGTGGATTGTTGGCAGAGCATTTGTCCTGGTTCTTGGACAATTCAAAATGGATCTCAACAATTAAAGAGGCAACCTCTGATTGATCAGGCCTTACAAGGAGACAGAATATGCACTTTGTAAATTGGCTATAAATATACACAGATAAGTAGGTGCTTCTGTAATATCTCAAGATTTTCAAAATTCTCTTCCTTCATTTTTCTCATTATTTAGTTGAACTTTGCTTAAGAAACATTGAATCTACAGGGCAAATGTCAGATCTTGCCCCACGTTGCTTGATGCCACGTGATTGGTATAAAATACACAAGGTAAGCTGAAGTTGAGATGTTTTAGCTTTGCTGGTATTTTTTGCCGTTTCTCAAACAATTTTAACATGTTAGATCTGAGAAGTCAAATTTCTTACAGCAAATAAATCCAGAACACTTTCAGCAAAACTGCACTTCATACTGGACAGAAATTATGCATGTCGTATACCTCACTATACAGTCTCCTATTTTCAAGTCATGAATTGCAATGGATACTTGTATTGTAAAAAATACAAAATGCTAAATCACCATACTTGTACAATGGATAGTAGAACACCTATGCTTTACCAGTTTGAAAAGTAACACAAGCAACTTTCTTTTAAAATATCATCATGTATATTTAAAGTTCATTTCAATGAGAAGATTCTCACTGTTTTTTGCTCATGCTGAGAATTGAATGCCAATTCTGGAACAAAACATTGATGTTATATTAAAATTCCAAACATTCACAAATGGGATTACATACCTATAATATTGCGTAATTCAGCCTACCCAGCCTTTAAAACAGAGGAGGAAAAACCTCAACCCTTAGTAGAGATGAAACTACAAAGCAACAAACTTGAGAAAAAAATAAATCCAGATTCTTTTCCCCAATTCCCACAAGTTTAGCTCATAGCGCTGCCATTTAAGCACAGAAAATCATAAACTGTTTGGTTAAACTAAGCAAATGGAAATGAAAGAGAAAGGAAAAATGGAGCCCAAAAAGCTGTTTTTGTGAACCTCAAAGCAGTTGCCCACTCTTTGGAGGAGATTTATTCTTTGCCTGAGAGAGGGAACATTGCCCATTATGGCAAGACTCACTGACTCCTTTCTGAAAGTGACATGAAAGTTTCCACCTCAAACAGCTGACAGAGATTAAAAGAAATATTCTGGTTTTTTAACACTGTTTTTTCTGTAAACCAAGAACTAGATACATCTGTACTTTCATTAATTCATGACTTTTTTGGCCACGGAAAGCACTGCTAACTGAAATGTACCAACAGAATAAACCTCTTCCTCCTGCGTGTTTTGCTTGGGTTTTGTTTGTGTTTGTGTTTTTGTAGGGGTTTGTTGGTTTGGTTTCGGTTTTGTTGTTCTTGGTTTTTTTGGGGGGGTGTTCTGTTTGTGTTTTTGTGTGTATGTGATTTGGTTTGGGTTGGTTTTTTTTTTCAGATGATTTGCTTAATACAGAACAATTGATAGATATCACTACTTTTTGATATATATCATACACAAATGTTTTGACATAGTTTTTCTATGAAATGGATTACTATGTAACAAGGAGTAGGAAACTGTACTGAACACTGACAGTGTGTTTGGTCTCCGTATTTGAAAACCACTGATTGTTTGTATAATCTAAACTCAATCTTCAGAGACTATATATTGCAGCAGACAATCCCTGACAATCAACATGAAGATAATGATGCATTTGCACAATGAAGTTGTACATTGTCTTCCCTAGATTAAATTATTTTTATACTTTCCAGCATTTCATCTACTGTTTATTATAATAATGACCCATCTTCATGTTAGGGACCAATTAGGCAATCTGGACATCCATAAATCCATGGGTCTGGATGTGATGCACTCACAGGTGCTGAGGGAGCTGGCTTAGGTCATTGCTGGACCACTCTCCATCATCTTTGCCAAGTCTCGGGAGAGGTGCCTGAGGACTGGAGGAAAGCAAATGTCACTCCAGTCTTCAAAAAGGGCAAGAAGGGGGACCCGGGTAACTATAGACTGGTCAGCCTCACCACTGTCCCTGGGAAAGTGATGGAACAACTTATCCTTGGTGCCACCTCAAGGTATATCAGGGATAAGAGGGTCATTAGGGGCAGTCAACATGGCTTCACCAAGAGGAAGTCATGCTTGACCAACCTCACTGACTTTTATGAGGACATAACAAGATGGATGAATGATGGCAGGGCAGTGGATGTGGTCTACCTTGATCTGAGTAAGGCATCTGACACAGTCTCCCACAGCATCCTTACAACTAAACTGAGGAAGTGCGGTCTGGACGATCGAGTAGTCAGGTGGACTGCGAACTGGCTGAAGGGAAAAAGCCAGAGAGTTGTGGTCAATGGGGTAGAGTCCAGTCGGATGCCTATATCTAGTGGGGTCAGTACTGGGGCCTGTGTTAATCAATATACTCATCAACGTATTGGATGAGGGAATAGACTGTACTATCACCGTTTGCTGATGACACCAAGCTGGGAGGAGTGGCTGACACGCCAGAAGGCTGTGCTGCCATCCAGCAGGATCTGGACAGGCTGGAGAGTTGGGCAGGGAAAAATTTAATGAAATATAACAAGGGAAAGTGTAGAGTATTGCATCTGGGTAGGAACAACCCCAGGTTCCAGTGTAAGTTGGGAAATGAGCTATTAGAGAGCAGCGTAGGGGAAAGGGACCTGGGGGTCCTGGTGGACAGCAGGATGACCATGAGCCAGAACTGTGCCCTTGTGGCCAGGAAGGCCAATGGCATCCTGGGATGTATTAGAAGGGGGTGGTTAGTAGGTCCAGAGAGGTTCTCCTTCCCCTGTACTCTGCCCTGGTGAGACCGCACCTGGAATATTGTGTCCAGTTCTGGGGCCCTCAGTTCCAGAAGGACAGGGAACTGCTGGAGAGAATCCAGTGCAGGGCAACAAAGATGATTAAGAGAGTGGAGTATCTCCCTTATGAGAAAAGGCTGAGGGAGCTGGGGCTCTTTAGCTTGGAGAGGAGGAGACTGAGGGGTGACCTCATTAATGTTTACAAGCATATAAAGGGTGAGTGTCACGAGGCCTGAGCCAGGCTCTTCTCGGTGACAACCAATGGTAGGACAAGGGGCAATGGCTTCAAACTGGAACACAAGAAGTTCCACTTAAATTTTAGAAGAAACTTCTTCTCAGTAAGGGTGACAGACACTAGAACAGGCTGCCCAGGGGCACTGTGGAGTCTCCTGCTCTGGAGATATTCAAAACCCATCTGGACACATTCCTGTGTAGCCTCATCCAAGTGTTCCTGCTCAGGCAGGGAGATTGGACTGGATGATCTTTCAAGGTCCCTTCCATTTCCTAACATTCTGTGATTCTCTTTAATTAGCCATTCCTAGTGCCATGAACGGCTCTAACACTTGAGAATCTGTCTAGCTATAGTTTCCACAAAGCCATCCAGAAGTGGTACCTATTTCTACTCAATAAGAGTAGAATTCTAAAATTCTAATTTAATTGATGATGAGGAAAAAAAAGAAGTGATATTTTTGCCCTTTAAAGATTTTTATGTTCACATTTTGCATAGCATGTTATTTTTCCATATATATTCTGATGGATGTGGCATTTCCTTAAGGGGGTAACACAGTAAAGCATATTTATTTACTCATAACATAATAGACAAAGAGATATATATTATAGACATAGATATATTACTTCTCTACCAGTGTATCTTCCTACTCCTTGACAGATACATTTTTCAAATTTTCCTTAATGTCTTGTTTGCCAATGTATCTATTTTGCTAATGTATACTCCCGCTTTTTGACCTCACACAGTCTGCTCTTCCATTTTATATCAGCATTACCCTTTGTACCAAGTGACTAGCAAATTATACTTTGTTGTCAATAGGTTATATTTCTGGAACATAGTTTAAAGCAATATTCACAAGCTAAGAAAAAAATGACTAATATCAAGGACTCATGGACTACCTCACAATACGCTGAAACTGAGCTGAATTAGCCCATCAGAAAGCTGAACTTGAAAATACCCACATTTAACTTAAGATTTCCTAAAGTTTATATAATCTAAGGTTTTATCATCATCCTGAGACATAAATGACCTTCAATTTATTTAAACAATCTTACAGAGTCTCTCTCTCAAATACTCTGCAAAAGCTTCACAACACTAATTCTGAAGCTGAAAACACTACAGACAACTCTTCACTCCTACAAATACCTGTGCTAAGATTAGGTGGTTCAGGACCCAAGACACCAGAATTGTGTATCTTACAATTACAAGACAGCTGTGTTAGGTGTTCAGCCTGTATCAACAGAAGAAGCTGAACTATCCTCAAGTGCTTCATATTTGCCAGTGGAGAAAAGTACTCCAGCCGACATGGAATAGTTTGTCTAAGAACTCCCAGTCAAGGAAACAACACAAATTCTCCCACAAACCATAAGCCATTTACTTACTGAAGTCAGTTTTCCTTTTTTTTGTTTTGTTTTGTTTTCCCATTCAATTGGTTCAATATTTCACTACCGAGCTTTCCTTGAAGTCCTACTGATCAAGAACTCTCTCTTTTCCCTGAGAAGCCAGCAAGGGAGGCAAAGAAACTCTAAAGCCACCACAAAGGTTTTCCCTTCACTGTCAGAGGGTAAAGGGACACTGATGGATCCTTTCCTATTCCATCTGCTTCTTACAGCTCCAGTCTTGGGGAGGTCTAAGGCCTCCCAGGGGTTTGAAGAGTGACAGCTCCTGTCTTTGTGGACATGTTAGGGAAACAAACACATCCACACCACATTGTATACACAGCACAAGGATTCAAAAAGTACTCATCCCTATGAACCCCAGCTTAATGCAAAAACAAAATATTAATGGAATATAGTATATATGTAAATATTTGCATCAGTTTCCTTCTCATTTAAAAAACTGCTTCACATATAAGCGAGAATCCCCTATAAAGCAAACTATTTCTTGCGAATGAGTTCTCCCAGCCATTGAATATCTCTCATTCTTCCTTGTCCATGTTTTCAAAATTTATGCTTCTATAAATAACCATACTTTATACTGTTTTATATTTTATACTAATAGGTATTTTACTGTCAGATGACATATTTGCAAAATAAATAATATAAAAATAATTAGGGGATCTGCAGAACAGTCTGTCAGGTGATGAAGGCCTCTAATTCAGACTCCTATTTGCATATATTATAATGTATGTTTATTATTCTCTTTGCCTTCAGAATTAAAAACCTAGTTTGTCCAGGGTAGTAAATACATACATGAACACATTCTCCAATTCACAGTAAAGTCTGAAAATTATTGGCAGCAAAATTGTTTCTTTAGCCTGCCCAGAAAAGCTGCAAGCCAACCTGGCATTTGGCAAATGAGTTCGCAAGAGCCTGGGGTTAGATCATTATACTTTATTAGGAGCCTCAGATTCTTGGTGTGGTTATTGCTTTAATTCTCTGGAAGGCAACAATTGGTTTGTGGTTATTTTAGCTCACGGCAAAGACTCTTTGTCTGTTGTTCTTTATAGGTTCTGAGTTGGTGGGTTTGTTGAGATTAATCTTTTCTCAAACCATTCTAGAATTGTCTGATTCAAACTATAATCTGTTCCACTAGGCTCTTTAAACACTAACATTTCTTTCTAAATATAATTTAGTTGTATAAGCCCATATATTCAAAAGACAGTGCAAGCCATTATTTCTACCCTATTTATAAATAATAAAAATTGTTTCAGTCTGTATCAAAGTCAATCAGTGTTAGATATAATTGGTGGAACTCATTATTTTATAATAATTCAAGCATGACAGTTTTACAGTTACAATATGCATTTAGCTCAAATTAATGCTGTCCCAAAAGGAAACATGAATTTTACAAATCAGTAACAATGCATCTATCTTCTGGTATACATCTCACAGCTCAACTAAAACAAACACCTTTTCAATAGCTAAAATGTATTGTTTACGCCCTTTAAGCTTCAACATAATTTTTAAATATCTGGAAAATCTCTGCTAACAGTTTTAATAAAAGTGTTACTTGCTATTCATCTTCTAAAATACTCTCCTTGGAATGTTCTTGAGTTTAATTTTCTTCTAAGAATAGCAAGTCTGCCACCTAGTGCTTTATGGTCACCTCTAATACATGTTTCAGTGTTGTTGTTTTGGTTTGATTTTATTTTTAGTAAAAATGTCATGCTCTAAGTCCATGAATGCATATATTAGTACATGCATGTTTGCTGACAGAGAGAGAGTGCTTAAAAAAACACATTGTATCTTCTTGCTGAGAGGTTGTATTGCATGTTTCAACAGCTATTAGACCATACATGCATTTCTTGACTAGTGTACAATCCTCTTGTAACTGTGCTCTTCTGCTGTGAGATCTCATGGGTACAAGTGGAAAAGATAACATCTGTAATTCCTTTAATTAAAAAAAAAAATCACGTCAGTGTAGTATGAGAAATATTAGGGAAGTCAATCTTTTTTTTGTCCCAGTGCATACACAGCCCCTAATTCAGTGAGGAGGCCACCGCAGTACGGTGGTACCACTGACAACAGGCAAACATTGCAATGGGCTGTGAACTAAACCCTGCTGAAATCACCCGCTTGGCACCCAGGGGCAACAACTCTATGGGAGCAGCAAAATAGTAGTGGCATCCCACATGGAGGACAAAAGCTGGAGAATGATGAGGAAAACTGATTATAGCAGATTTCCTTCAACAACAACAACAAAAATATCCAAGCAGCAGGGCTGAAGTAGCTCAAGAAGTGATTTATGGCAGATTCCAGTGTGCCACTCACAAACTCACAGCAACCAGAGCAAAGTGTTATTCCAGAGCCAGCACCCATCAACCCCTAGAACAATTCCCTTCAGGGAGGTCACTTATGTCCGATTATGTTCGCTCTTCTGTGAGGATAACGATGCCCCTTCATCCTGCTGGATTATTGCAAGGCAGCTAGATCACAAGAGAAAATTTGGCAGAGTATTTAGAGATTTGTTTTATTGATTTTAATTCCTTCTTTTTAATGAAATTATAACATTAGCAACATAACAACAGTTACTGAAAATCGGTTTATATCAGAACTCTGATGAAGAATATTCCTAGAAAAAAAGCAAAACTATATATGTCCAAATTATAAGAAAACACCAGGTAGAATGAACTATCAGACAACATCAATAGGTCAGATTAAGCCTAAACTGTATTTTGACAACATAAATAAGGATATATTATCTGACACTTTTGCTCTGAGGCAGTATTGAACCAATGTCTCTACAAAGTGATTAGAGGTACTACGTTGTCATAAATTATCTACTTTTAATAATCTGTCCACTATTAAATCATTTCTCTGGTTGAGTATTGCTGCAGACAAACAAAAGGTCAGAAAGGAAAAATACAAAGTAACACCTTTAAAGGAGTACCAGAGCCTTTAGTCCAAAGCCCAGACATCAAAAAGTAATTAAGACTTCTTAAATTTTATCAGGCAATTTTTTATCAGATGAGTTTTAAATAAATCGGATACAAAAAATTAGTGTTTGTTTTTGTTTCAGGTGCCATAATTATTGCATAAAATGTAACTTAAAGGTTTAGAATTATAATAAAAAATTACTATAAGAAATGGTAAGGATTATAGGTAAGGACTAGAACTTCCCTTTACTTTGTCCTTTTTTGAAAATCTGGTGTGTCAGCAGTTATGGGGCTAATGCAGCTCCAGGGCTGGACTAGAATCCTTACAAGGTTCTGCAACTAGAAGCAAAAATACCTCTTCCTCAGCTCCTTGCACAGATACCAGATATTATCTTGAGATATCAGATATTATCTTGAGTCTCGTCACTGAATGTACATTTCATGCTTCCTTACCAATTTTAGATACGAAAGTATCATTCTTCATCTTCACAAGTTGCTGACATACTGAGAGAATTCCTTATTGCTACCCTTTCTGTATATATGCCAACAAAATAAGCAATAGTGTTATGAGTTATAATGATTTTTATGGCTCAGAGTTTAGAATGGGATGGTAAAGCCATAAACCAACTATTGAACTCACTCCCCAAAAAAGTTGCTGCAAAATATTTAGTAGCTCACATATACAGTATACTTAAGTAGAGGAAAAACAAAACAAAACACACCTCCCCCTCTCCAAAAAAAAAAAAAAAAAACCTAATTAAATTTATCCAAAGACAATTTAAAAAAAAGTATGAATATTATTTTCCTACTAGTCATAATACTGGATTTTTCCAATGTAATCCTCTGAGAACTCAACAATGCTTTCTCTGGCTTTCCATTTCCTCCCTCTGTGCCCACAAGGTTGACCAGAAATGTTCAGCGGTGCTGGTGTTTTGTAATACACCTGACCCTTAAGACTTCTCCAGACAGGTGCACCACCTTCCTTTTTTGCATGCTTCATCCTAGACAACATTTGAAATACTGGCTGATGAGTTACTGATGAGGCCATCCACAAAAGACATTTCATAAAACATTGAGGTGAGAGAAAGATTAGAAAGAATGAAACACAGTGAACCTAGGAAAAGAGTTAAAATATGCACATTCTTTCAGTCTCTGTTATGTACAGACATTTGTGTCTCCTTTTTTTTAAAGGCTGTAAATCCAACAAATATCTCCATCAGCGGCATATATTCTTGTGAAGATGTGGAATAAATGATCAATAAATTGGTTTTTACTTCTACAAAAAGCTATGAATCATTCAGCCCCTCCATGTTTTAACTGTTTGTAAATGACCCATCCCTCCCAACCTCTATCCATTCCTTGATTCTCTAATCCTTCTCAAAGGTCACGATCTACTAATCTCTAACAAATTTAAAAGCAGGCTTGCTCTGCAGCACAGTAAACTCTACAGTATTATCCTGGATACATTAATGCACTTCTGAATGCAAAAGGCAAGCTTCTGCTTTTCTGAGTTCACAGATTGCCACAGACCCACTAAACTGTCTGTCCAACCCAAAGATAAGCACCAGATTAATCAAAATTCCTAATTTATTGCAATTTTACTGCAGTATTACTGCGTTCTTGCTTTGCTGAGATCTTCTTGAATGTATGAAAGTTTCATACTCTTAAGTGTGCCACCCTGTAACCCACTACTACTGTCTCTTTTAGAAGAGCAACCAATTTGCAGAATCAAATGGACAAGCTACTTGTTCGCTGTTGGTGGTAGTACCCAGAAATAAGAAAAAAAAAAATGCTTCTAAACATTTTTTAAAGTGTAAAAGTGGATAAGAAACTAAGGTATGTAAATCTATGTACATTTTTTCAACTACGTTTTCTTAGTTGGCTCCTAGACTGGTCTTACTATAGCTACAAATTCTCTTGGTGGAACAGGTAACTCTTGAGAGCTCAACACATCTGGACATTCTAAATACTATGTGAGCAAACAATACAATTTACACTCACAGTACTGATTTGTTGTAAGCTTTTACGTTTCTGCATGTAGTAATATTAGAATATACCAGTTGTACTTCTCATTTGAAATGCAGCATTGGAACTATGACACTCAAAGTAATGTACATGAAACAGACATTTCGGAAAGTTTTTGACCTTGGAAATATGGATATCTAGAAGAGGCTTATGAAGAAGAGTATCACATCCTTTCAAAACAAGTCATTGTTAGCAAGCCTGAAATCCACCCTCTGTATAGTAACATATCAGGAACTATAAATGGAAAATTTTTTCTCTAGAACAATGGTTTAACTATTTTTCAAATTTATGATTTCAACTTTGTGTCTATACGTAACCCAGGTCAGTATCACAGAAGTGGCATTTGTCCCAGAAATTCCTCCCAATCAGTCTAAAACCATCTGGTTTTGCTGCACCCAGGAGCACTGATTTTGACAACAATGTATTTCTAATGTTGACGTGCAAAGAACTAATCCAGCAATTTGGATTCGTACTTTGCTATCTAGGTGTCACCATTATGCATCACACTGGCTGAGATACCAAAGAACAATAACAACAAGACGTACGAATGTATCATGGCAAAACATTATATTTATGGTTTGTGTACATGCATAAGTCAGCTGCACAACCATCTCTGGCCTCCACTCAGAATTCATGTATATAGATTGATCATTCACAGAAAGATTGGCTTCTAACAGAAAGGCCTAGTGATATAGAGCCTCCCTCCCAGAAATAGAGAGATACAATCCAGAAGCAGACTTGCACTCAACCTACAAAAATATTTACATAGACAAAACTATGGCTTTTACATTCATGAAGCTTTCTTTTGTACTCATATTCTTCTTTTTATTTCATACAAGAAGTCTTTGATAAGACTTCCTCTGATATTCCTAAACAACGGCATGTCAAAGGCTTTTGGTTCAAGAAATCCTTCCTCTTACAAAGTTCCTGAGCTGTGTATTGTTGGATCTAAAGAAATAAATATCACTGCATGTTTGCCTGTTTTCTATACTCTTCCCCAGCATTCATTTTCAGCCACTACTAACAGCAGGGTACAAGAACAGATAGACCATCATGCAGCTGCTCAGGCATTCTTATACATTCGATATTTTTCTGACTTCTATATCTGTGAGGCTTGTTCTCATTCTCTTACTCTCAGAGAAGCTGGTTCTCTCTGGTTTGCTTTTTCAATCATACAGTGAAATCATGAAGAATTAAATGTAAATAATTTAAATAGAAGCAATGGGCAACAATTGTCACATGATAATTTTACACTATTGCATGTCCCATCTACTATGCATTTCCTACTCTACTTTTATGAAGTTTTGATAATTCAAAGTAGAAGAACTGCTCATGTCCAACGCTGCAATTTTTTGAAGTGCCATATTAGACTGAAATCTTATATTTTAACAAACTGCTCCTGTTATCTCTAGGATTTGCTGGCTTTGCTACTACCTGTGTTTATCCTTTTGGCATAGTACTTGTATTCAGATTAATTTCCTGCAATCTTTCAGCATCTTACTCATGATCATTCTTTTTGATCATGCTACACCTATCTGTAATTTTCCTGTGTTTTTATTTGTGCTCAGATTACTTCTCCAATCACAACACAATCCATGTACAGCATTAATATTCTGCTTACTCTCCTACATCACTATGAAAGGAAACAAATAAGGAAGAAACCAAAACAATCTGTGCTATCCCAGCATCTAACTCTATTAAGTTTAGAGTTTACTTACTATTTTAAACAATCTATTGATGTTAATACAGGATCTACATCAACAGTCTGTTACCCCTTCCTATGTCGAGAATAGCAAGAGGGAGGAGAGGACTAGGCAAAGACCAGATAAGATGGGCAGAGAGCCGAAAGACATTAAAACAGCTGAACTTTTATAGGGCAGTGGGCATTCACAATATCACAAGTTGTGGAAAGTTCCTCTAAGGCAACAAGTACTCTCAGTCCACATCCTACTGTTAAGGAGAAATTGAGGTCAGCCAATATCAGACAAAAGTTACCCATATGCTCAGGATTGAATTCTTGCTCAGGATTGAATTCTTGCTCAGGATTGAATTCTAAGGTTTTTGGCTTAGAAAAGCATTCCAATTTAGGATAGTATTTGTCACCAGTGGCGGGGGGTGGGGAGGGAGGGAGGGAAAGATTCAATTTGAAACTTAAAACTGGTCATTGTGAAGATGGCTAAACTCAAACATGTGACTAAAAGCTTTCCTGAAGAAAATCCCAACCACACAGCAAATTACAACTTGTGTTCCCATTTTGTTACCATTCACTGAATTTCATTCTAAATGTTATAAACAAATACACCCAGAATTTTTCTTTTTCATAAATTTCTGCTGCTCATAATTATATAAAATTTCTTTTTCCTCAGTGTTTTCCTTCCTCCTGAGGAACAACTATTCCTGTGCTCTACAAAAATAACAATATTCTTCATTTCAAGGAGAATCAAACCAGCAATATAAGTGTCAAAGGAGAAAGTTTCTTAAAGAGTAGCGAAATAAGCAGAGAAAAATACCATCCAAATGCCTGTCCTGTACAAAAGTGAAACATTCTTATACAGTCCATTCTAAGGCTATATTTTAAAATACTTACACAGATGAGAAATAGAAGCATGTCTATGACATATCAATATTTTAATACATGATTTAGCAGGTAATGAACAGTGCTGATAAGCAATTGTCATTGAAATCTTAGGTCAGTTATCCACAAATTAAAAAATTATTTCCCATTATGATGCATCAGCCACTAAATGTAGGAAATACAGAATTTCATAATGTTAAATTAGCACTGGCTCCTTATTACCTCCAGGTAAAATAACTCCAAAAAATCATTTATATGTGCTGTTTTAAATGATTGAAAGTATTAAAAGAAAATTTATCATTCCAGAATAACAAGATCTTTAAAATATTTTGAAATGTGACAGAAGATAAATAATAGAAGTGAGTTAAAGGTGAAAGGGTATCTTGAATACAGTAAAGTTTGTCTCCAACATGATTTATAGACCCAACCTGCAACATGATAGCAACCAAATAAGGTTTTTCATGGAGGTGCCTGAGGTCTACAAATCTCATCACCATCATTACTCTTCCAACTCTTAAGTGTAATAATATTTATTTATAAAGAACAAGTCAGTTGTTAATAATATGCATGTCCAAAATAGTCTATAGAGCACTTCTTTCATAGTATGCATTTCTTATATATTCATTATCTAGTTCTAAGTCTACAAAATGTATAAAATGCATAGATACAAAAACTCATTCTTCCAAATACTGACATTTGTTTTGAAATAACGAAAATTTCTCATGCGACAGACAACAAATGGAATTGAATATATTTGATCAACAGTGTCTTTAGAACATAGTTTTAGATAGTATTTTCAAATTGGTCTCTTTTATGTAAACTGTCAACAATGTTAACAGTCTCTTCAAAATACAATATTTAATCATTATCTTCAAGTTTAAGGAGCGGGAAAAAAAAAAAAAACAAACAAACAACACTGACACCAAATTTCTTTAATACCTGGAAAGAGGAATAAATATTTTAGGCCCGAGGATATGTCAGCATCTGTAATGTAGTACGTGTCAATTTTGTTCCACAAAACATACCTTGCAGATACAGACAATTTAAGGTAGAAAAGAAACGTTCGCAAAGAAAAGAAACATTTGTTTCTTAGGTAAACGATGCCTTAAGGAGACTCTAAAACAAAGCTTTTGTGTGCATTCTAAAATGAAACGCTAAAAACCAAGGCCAAAGATCAGAATGGATGCTATAAGTATATTCAGATATATGCATCTATGTAAATTTAAGTTTGAGGTAGGGATGATGTTAGGAAACAATAGACAAATGGATCCAATTGTCTGACATTGAGCAGGTATGTACAAAAGTTAAGAGTTCTCCACCATCACATGCACTTCTATGGTGATTAAAATTACTACTTAACATCAATATTGGCACAGTAAAATTGGCAGAGCTCACTAAGGGATTTCTGCACACAGGTAATAAGCATTCTCATCTCTTCAGGTCTTTCACTATGACTATCAAAAATGTAATGCTTTAACATAAATTTACCAGAGGCACCTTTTCTATAACAAAAAGAACATGTAGACAACACACAGTATCATTGTATGATACTCGAGAGAGCAGCTGTGTATGGTGTCCCCAGGAGGCAGACTGACTAAATCACTCTGTCCCCATAGGCTGCTGCTCAGTCTCTTTGCATTTCCCCACCACAAATTCTGTCTTTTAAACAATAACACAATTACTTATTCCTTTTGTCCACATATGTTGAGATATAGAGAACATCCCAATGGCTTGGCCAGTCCCTCTAATGCAGGGATAAGGAATCAACTTCTAGTAGACTTTAATTTGCATTCTTGTGGACAAATTAACAAACAGAGAATCCCAGTAGGGCTTTTTATTTTTCAGTCAAAATACCAATATGCCTGGCTTCAGGAGATCTTAAGAAAAATATTTTGGTTTTCCAAGGAAATTAAATTATCACATAATATGTAAACAGCTTTTAAGTACTGAACATTAAAACCATAGGTACTCACAGTAGCACGTTCCCCTAAGTGGATTTCCAAGATACCTATTTTCAGAGTCACAGCTGCAGGAGGAGAAAAAAAGACAAAACCAAACATTGCCATTAAACACAGTATAGTTTTAAGAAAAATGCAGCCAGAATAGTTATTCCAAATAGCATGAGTTTCATTAACAGTACCACAAATACATGAAAATATGAAGTATTTTATATGGTTCTTAATTAGGATGTGCTACTATCAGAGGCACTTTTCCTTATAAATGAAACCCAGAGTGACTTGAGCTCTTGAATAAGGAATTTCAGTCATGTGTGTAAAGTCGCTGCCTACTCTAGGACTTGTGGTAGGTTGTAGGTCTCCATTACTGACTCCAGGTCACCTCAGCAATAGCTGTCTCCCTGGGTGGGTTTTGATCTGACGCTCTTCACGACAACAGCTGATCATCCGGATGATCATCCATCCATTTACTGCAGAAAACATTCCCAAATACATCTTCCTCCAACATGCACAGTTCTAAAACGGTACAAGACCAGGCTGTGCACACTCAGACACCTTCCACATCTTCATGCCATTGTTTCAACAACCGAACATACAGTCTTCATTTTTTAGCCACACAAACACCACTGGTGGGCTGCAAAACATCCTTCATACTACTTCCAACTGTTTAAATGAAAAAAAGACCTCAACAACAACAGAAAAACCAAAACCCCCAAAATACTCCTAAACATAAAATAACAATTACATTTTCGCAGCACCAGAGGACCTCGAGATGACCCAAAGCCACCCTGTCTCCTCTAGAAAGACACATCCTAAGCTGTGTGGCTTCAGCTAGACCATGGGAACTGGCTCTGGGGACACAAATTTCAGGCATATACGTAGCCCTGTACACACAGCAGTGTCTCAGCTACTCAACTTCAGAGGCAACTGCTTCTCTTTGTTGAACGCCTAAGGCACCAGGTGAAATTTAGTCTAAATACAATGTATTGTTGCTGCTGACGTGTGCATGATAAGAGCCAGAGAAATATCTTAGTTATTGATAAGATATATAGTTATTTTCATACACATTAAATATTCTACAGAACTTCGCAGTGATCAAATTGAGTTATATAACATTCCCCTAAGAAAGCCAAGGACCTTAATAGAAAATTATTATTATTATGCTTTCAGTTTTCTTGGCTATTCCACAGAAGTCTTTGGCAAGATTATAATTTCCTATTAAATATAGAGAATAATTCATAAAACAAAGGGAAAGTTTAGCACTGCCTATCAAATTCCATATAAATATTTTTCCCAGTGGACACCTGGATCATTCAATAGCTTGGACCACCTTTCCATTACTTCTTTCTTAGAAACTTAAATTGCAAGGGGATTTTTTGGTGTTATTTTATTTGTAAGTATCATTTAAAAAAACCTTTTAACTTGCATGTCATATCATTTAATAAGTTGCAGACTACAGAACGTTTGTATTTCTGTTGGTCTCTTCTATAGTTTCCAATGATAGTCTCCTTTCCCACTCCTGCTCTTTAAAGGGTCAGCTAAACAGAAATTCAACTGTTTTTTTCATATAGAAAGCTTTTGTTTAAACTTAAGAAACCAAAAAACCAAAAAAGTCTAAGTGCAGCACACAACTCGTGGTCCTGACCACACGGACACTCTTGCCCTACCATCCTTTCCACAGAATTTAGAAGAGGGATTGATGCTGAAATATCTCTTGCATGCACTTGGAAAGAAGAAAATAATCTCAAATAATAATTTTGGTCTATTTGACATCCTTTTTTCTAAACATCACAAAATAACTAAATTATTGAAAGAACAGCTCACTACTTAAACAGATTACCCTCGTACAAAATAGACTCGTGTCTGAAAGTATCTTTAGGTTGACAATTTTGAAGAAAGAGTTAAGGGAAAAGGATCATTTTTGAATGAAGAGTTTAAAAGAATTTCCTTTTATTTCCTTGTAGGACTGTCAAACAAATGAGACAGTCTATCTTCTCACAAATTATAATAACATGACAGAGATTATTCTAAGAGAAATTTTTTCTACTTTCTGAATTGTTTCAAAGGCAAAGTAGAATATTAAATGCAGGCAGTACTCATAATATGCCAAGCTTTTATACTACAAGACAAAAACATTTTATACAAATAACTGTGTATTCAGAGTATGAGGAAGAAGGCAAGAAACCTACACTGCTGCTGACTGATAATAGCACTAATTTATGTATGACATGGAAGAGGAACATCCAACCACAAGCAAGAATAAGCTCTACAACATTCCATCAGGAGAGTAAAATTCTGCCGTAAACTCTTCTCAGCCACAGCACTCACCTGTGGTGATCTGACCCAGGGTCTAAAAGAAGCTTAGTTGGCCCCAACACAAAACAGAACTTTAAAATAAAAGAAAAAAAATCCTGAAAATCTTTATGCAAAGGAAAGCTGTTTCCATACAGCTTCCTTACACCATTCAGCCACCCTTCTAACCAGATGAAACCATCTCCCATGGATCAATAATTACCCGAACCCAGGGATTTTCAGCATCACATCTACCATTCTGGTATTTACATTGTTATTTATATTACAGAAATAACACAAGAATACATAAAATAAAAATATGTATAAAATCTGTCAAATGCACCACAGGTTTCACCACTTAAAAGAACACACAAAAGAATACTTAATACAAAAATTAGTAGGTAGGGAATATTTTGCAATATGCAAGTATTCTTAAGTATTCATTCAAATCCAAATAATTACTAATTTCCTGCCAATTACAGAAGTGACCTTCAAGAATCTTTAAAAGAAAGAGGCAATGCAATTTTACAGCCATCCATTTCAGTTGTTTCAGCATAACGCATGATGAAATGATAAAATATGCATAACATAATAGAAAAAGAACAGTGAATTACACCACAGCAAAGTGTTTTGATATATTATCATATATATTATACTTTCTGTATTGGGAGCCCCACAAAAAGACATTGAACTCAAGGAGCAAGTGATCTTGGGCAACACATGTCTGATGTGCTGGTCCTTGTTCATCAGGCTGGAGAAGCCCATCCAGAGCAGGAGCAGTCACTGCTAGGAAGGTGCTGGGAGGCCCCATGCCGGCTCTTGTCATAGACAACCTTACAGTTTTTCGGGGTGAATATATAATTTTGCTTTTGCACAAGATAAAAGGCAGCACAATACAGGAGGGACGAGGAACCTCTCCACAGATGGGATGCACAGAGCACACCAGGAGAAAATCCACGCTGGGTCCACCCTGTGCTGCATGGACATCAGGTTACCAGTAACCAAAGGGGCATAAGATTTACCTGCTGTTTGTATTCCTCTTCTTATTCCATCTTATTAGAACAGCTAGTTTACTATGCCATTTGTTGCCAGCCCTTATCAAGATACAGAAAGAACCCTGGACCACCACTTTTATGCTTCCTCCATTCCCTGGTGCAGAACATGTTCATAATGTATATTAGGAACAGGATGAGGTGGAGTTCTTACCAGTTAGGGCAGTCTACTTTAAATCAAATGAAAGATGCTATTTAAACACTTAGTGGAGTGAAAAGATGAAACTAATAGGATTAGGAATACATCTAAGATTATTCACATGAGCATGTAGGCTAGCTTCTGAATAAATTTAGTTTTACCTTTTAATCCTATCCTATTTCATTAAGTATATGTATTGCTCTGGATTAGTCACTAATTATACTTCCAATTACAAAATTTTCTATTCGCTGAATTATTTCCTTATGAGTTTTACTCATTGTAGTAATTTTTGTACCTTTTCCAAAAGCCAGCACACATTTGACCATATGTGAAGCATAATATATGCCTC
Organism: Columba livia; assembly: GCF_036013475.1. Lineage (NCBI taxonomy): Eukaryota > Metazoa > Chordata > Aves > Columbiformes > Columbidae > Columba > Columba livia. Next base: position 8,537,646 of record NC_088607.1, read on the forward strand.
ATATCTGTGAAATAGGAGCTACACTCATTATTTTATGTGCCATAGGGCTATGATCATTTGCTTTAAGTGGTAATAATGAATGAGCAGTTCCACTCTGGCATGTCTCCAAAGACACAGCTCCCATTTACAAGGACAAATGGAGAAAGGCTCTTACCAGGTTATGTGCAACTTCTACAGCTTGTTCCAATACAAAAGTATTCAATTCATCAAGCTCACTGACCTATTGATGGCCTGCTATTAGGAGTTATTCCCCAACCTCTCAATTATTCTTTCAAAACTGAACCACTTTCTTTTACTTTTTTTTTTTTCCCCTCCCCATATTTCCTGGTAGTTCAAAATAAATAGTACAGACAAATGCATTAAAAAAAAATTATCATGTTTATGACCAAGTGATTGATAACTTCTGGCTTTCTCTTTAAATACCATAAATGTATCCAAGAGTATATGTTTAAATTAATATTCACGGGGTTTTATTTAATGAATGGAGGCCTTTTTTTGTAAGACAGAGCCTACAAATAACCCTGCATTGAAGCTTAGCAACTTGTATGATCTTGTGCACAATATCTACATCTTCCAACCTAAAGAAAGCTAAGGAACTGGCAGTAGGGGAACATGTGTCTCATTGTATTGTGCTTACTGGTATCTCCCTTAAGGAAGGATATACCTTCAAGCTCCTCACCTGAACTGTAAGAATATACCATCAACCTAGATCTACAGCTTTCTAGACTAGTGATTTGATCAGCAGGAGACCTTCTAGTAACAGTTCATGCAAGCTTTGATCATGAAGGTAGGATTTTCTGCTGTTCTGCTGCCACCACTAATTGGTAAACCTTTCCTTTCAATTAAAAGTGAAGCAAAAAAAGAGGAACAGAGAAAGAGTAACCTAAGTAGATCCGGTGTTTCCTCTAGCTGATTTTGTTTCTAGTGCCAAACTCTCAAGAAGACAAAAATGTATGTAAGACCACTCTAAAACACAATATTTTATTCAAATTATTCCCTGCTGAGGCAACTGTATCTTGTTCTGGCCCAGGCTCAAGGTTGCCAACTATACTGAGTAGAGATTTATGATCCTTATCTCACATTTTGTCCATCAGAATATGATATTCGTAATAGGTGCAAATTAACACAGGCCACTTTCACAGAGTCTGGGCAAAAGCTGTGATCTTTCTGATCTGCAGCTGGTCGTAGACAGGTCTAGGATTTCACTTGAGTTCTCCACATCGCATCTACAAGAGGTTGCTGAAAAATAAAGACTAATGGCCTTAGCAGACTATTCCCGAGCCCTGAGCAGTGGCTTGCCCCAGCCTTTAGATAAGTAATAATATCTTCTAGGATTACTGTTCCACCTTTACTCATCTTTTACTCTGTTCTAGCCTTTACATCTCATTCTGTCCCCTATGTAGCCAGTGGTCTGGGCCTTTCTGTCCTCCATCACTGATTCCTGCTTCTGATCTACTTCTTCCAGTTCCTGATCTTGTAGGGCATGCCTGATACTACAGCTATATGATGCTATGGGGTTTTTGAATAGTGGAATACTATTTAATATAATTTGGTTACCTGCAACACGCCATAAACAAAGTTCAAACAGCTTTTGTAAAGCCAAACTTAAGGCTTCTCTAGTCATATAGTTAGTTCTGGGACATCATAAGTGGACTATGAAGCATTACTACATGCTACTACATATTACTACATCCCCAGCATTAAAAATACATCCATGGTGCTGTGACTACAGCTTTTGCAGATACTTAAACACAGCTGACAAACCTTTAGTAATAACAATGTAGTAACACAAGCTCAGCAGAGATTCACACAAGGGTATTAACCCTGCTTGTTGGGTACCCATTCTGGAAAGTCATGTAAGACTTCATACTCAAAAAGTACCTGTCCAGCAATGAGAAAATTAGTCAAAGTATGTGCTTAACTGTAGTCAATAATTGTAACTGGCTGCAATTCATAACATTTTGGAAGCGATGCGTAGAAACTGCAGATTTTCAGCTCAAGAGTGGTAGGTCACGGATGAAAGCATCAACCTCAGCTGCTCATGGGTTAACAACTGGTCCAGAATAGCGAGTGACTGACACCAAGAATCCCGCTTCACACTTGTATATAGATGCAAGAGAACAAAAATCCCCAGGTCTTGACTTGGGCCTGTTTGTTTTCAATAGCTTTTACACATAAGTACCAAAGCACGGGTACATCTTCTGACCATCAACACAGGCAAACAGATGTGCCCAATAGCAATGAACATGACCGACCGCACAACCAGCAAAGTTTTCCTACACCAGCGTGTCTCGTGCGTGTTTAAAAGATTCAGAAGCGGCGTCATTCTTCCACAAAAATGCTAAGATTGCTGCAGTGAAATACACAAACTAAGAATATAAAAATGCAAATATATCCCTCACAGTTAAGGGTCTCCTTCTTGGCCATATTGACATTGCACTACATTGTCCCAATCTGTTTCAGTAATATTGAATTATGTGAATAGTTCTCTCAATTTTCTTTTGAGCTACAACAAAGCATCTTTGGTTCTAATGCAAAATTTGGACACTTTCACTTCTCTCAGTGCCAAGATCCTTCCAGTCATGAGCAATCTTAGATATAAAGAATTATCAGCCTACCTCTTAAGACAATGATAACCTAAAAGGGTAAAAGGTACCTCAGATTTATGTTTCCAGTTAGGACTTTTTAATAATGTGGGGAAATGATTTATTTGTTTTTTTTCTCGTAAGTGCACATAAGGATGTCTTGAGACAATGTTTTCTCTGCAGATTAATTTGTCTCCTCTTTATCTAATGAAAAAGGCCTATGCCAGCAATACCTTTTTTTTCTTTTTTCTTTTTTTTTTTTTTTTAATCTAGGCTAATCTCACCAAAAGAAAAACTAAAATATTTTCGCTTCATAAGTGCATCTTTCATCTCCAGATTTTTCTCATGCTATTCAAACCCTTCTTCCCTGCAAGATCAAGAATAATATTATAGGGATTTCATATACCCTTTGAAATAATGCTGTTCCAAATCACTGATTCTATTGTACTACTGGAGAAAAAAAACTTTCAAAGAGGTGACAAACATCGCAGATTTATATAATTAAGATCAATTAGTTAAGAAATAAGATTTTCTAATAAACTCTAGATTATCCTTTCATCTCTTCTTCTATACAAGAATGAAGTAACCTATAGCCATCATTTAGAACTATCTGGACAAAAAAGTATCTTTGTAAATCTTCATGAATCAGACTGAATAGATTTCATGTGCCAATGATTTGATGCTGCTTTCTCTGAACCAGAAAATCTCATGTCCGTGGCCTTACCCTCTAGCTCTGGCACTCTCCTTTTTCTATGAATGACCATATTTTTGGCAGTGATGCACACAAAGTTTTACATATGTAAAAGGGTGAACTTGGAAAAGTAGAATTCCTGCCTAGCAGAACTATTCTTTCAAAATAGGGAAGAAGAAATACATATATTTCTTCTCCCTCATTTTGACCTATTTCAGAATTTCTCCAGCCCTTGGAAACTAAATGTTAGAAATATACACAGCTCAAAATAAGACACTAGTTTTACACTGAACCATATCTCCAAGAAATATTAGCATAGTTTTCTCAACTATTTCACTTCTTTCAGCTAGAATAAACTGAAGCAGCAATGGGAAAATAATCATCCACGGTTTATGAATACTTATTACTGCTTGAAGTGAAATGCAGCTCCTCCTGAATTTTTACATTGCAAAAATCAGTGAACAGTTCACAAAATTTACATATGTTTCATTATTTTAAAAGATAAAATATACATATATATATATATATATATATATAAACGAAAAGTTAACAACAGAGTATTCATAAATCTGCATCCCTAAGCACAAGCGGTTTGTAAAAAGTTTCTTTTGCAATTCTTTTAAATATAAAGTTCTCCTCAGTGGAACACTGATTTTATTTTCACTAAGATTTAATGAAAAGAATATTCATACAACCATAGAAACAAGCAGCATAGCTCTTTGGTTAAAATAACTAAATTTCTTCAGTTTTCAAAATCTTGCTGTTCAAATAACACTGTTAATTGCATTTCAAAATTCATGTTCACAGGTATTAACTCTTCTGCCAGTAATTTCAAACTGAAAAAGGTGTCCTGAAAACAAACAAGAAGGACATTAAAAAAAACAGCTTTCATACAATCATCTCTCATGCTATTGATTGCTGTTGATACCCTCAGACTTTCCAGGGCTGTTTGTATATTTTTGTTATTTAGAAACATGTCCTCAAAAGCCGAAGAGGTAGCTTTTCAGCAACATTAAATATTCTGACAGGCCCTGACATTTGGAGTGAATGTATTGTAAATGTCCACAGCAATTAGACTGTATTTTAAATATACATATATATAAATCTCAAGTGTTTTATTGCATTTTTATTAGCCATCACTGAATTGTAAAATGCTGTATCAATATTTGAGGAAACTGTATTTAAGTATTAAATAGCTTAGATCTTGTTTTTTTAAAAAAAATAAAAAAAAATAAGTGTGTTAATACGATTATTTTATTATGGTGAAAATTAACTTGTAGGGAAATGATTGCAAAGAAATACTCAGTTACAATCTTCATGCAGAAAGTTCAGTGCTATAGCATTATGGAGTACCATAGTGTTATCATCTGTTTTCATCTGATCTTCCTTGAAATCATTTTACTTTGTTTTCAAGATTTTGGGTTGGGTTTTGTGGTTTGGTTTTGATTTGTTGCTTTGGGGTGGCATTTTTTGTTTGCTTTTAATAAAACCACTATTTATATAAGACTACTAAATTTTGAGGCAATTTAAGGAAAAGGCAATTTAAGAAGCATATATTTCAAGATGCAATATACACACCATAATTTCCAGAAGATAAATGAAGACAGGCAAGTTATTTTTTCTCTTTCTACTTCAAATTATGTAAGGTAACTTTGCTGATTTTCTTGTCATTTAAGTCTAAAATTTATTACAATATGGCAATTAATACTTCCAAAAATATGATAAATTCTGACTAAGCCAAGATAAAAATGGCCATTAAGAAGCAAAGCGCATCACTTCTTTGGGAGTGGAGATTGCAGCTTAGCCATGTCCAAATGCTACTCATATATTAAATGTTCAAGAATATTAAATGCAAAATGAAGGCAAAGGTATGAATAAATCAGGATGTAACAATTTTCTCTAGCCTGTCAGTGCTACAGTACCAGGGAATTTTACAAAATAGTGATGTTATCTAGATTATTCATCTACCTCCAATAACAACTTCTGCAGTGTTAATGACATGTTATAATGTGAACATAAAGCATAAATATTAGAGGTTTAAGTAAAATATATAATGCAACTGGCAAGCTATCATTCTTACTTTTAGGAGGCCGAAACTCTAGCTACCGCATGATATTTTCAAATTACTTTCAATAATCCTAGATGACTAAGGAGTTTCTATCTAGATATTCAGAAAGCATATTCAGAATATTGACTTAACATACTTATTTCATACAGTGTTTACAGTAATGTCAGAGAATCATACCTTCTCCTTGAACAACGAGTGGTGAGCTCACCTCCAAAAACACACCACAAGTGACCCATGGGAGAGTGACAATTTTAAACCACATATGGAGGCATGGCAGCTTGCAGACTCCTGGCTTCCTTCTTGTCCTTCTGGTCTTTATAACTACAGTTTTGTCCTTCAGACCATTCCAGCATCTATAAATCTATCCCATATGTCCTGACAAATTCTTTTCCTGAGCTTTCTCTACCCTCCCTGCATGGCAATATCCATCATATTCATGCCTTATTGCCTACCATTGTTCCATCATAACCACATCTGGCCTCTTTTTTAAGTCATTTTTAATATCTAGGATATCGACCCCATCTAGCCTGCACCAGCTTTGATTTTACTTTATTAAAAAAGATACCAATCCAAGAGATACAGAAATATCTATGAAAAACAGAACATATAAAAAAGTATAGGTGATTGAAGAAAGTGTGAAGATAAATACACACATTTGCTTTATTCTGGTTCCTCTCCTGTGAAGAGCTCCAGTCTCCATTAGTCACACATAATCTCATGAATTTCCTGGAGCAGAGATAACACTGATACTTCTGTATGAAGTGCCAAATAAGTGGGAATATATGTTACTGTTTATGTTGCAACAACACTACTTTATCTGCCAACACTTTCAGTCTTGGCTGACTCCCCTCTTCAAGAAGAAAACTTTAAAACAAAGGCTGTAAAAAAGGAAAGAAAAGTTAACTGAAATGACACAACAGCCTCATGGCAGGAGACTCTGAAGTATTTCGTAACACGAGTCCTGGTCTGTCAGTCCCAATCCGTTCAAACCCTGTGTACATCGGGTTTGGCAGGCAGGTTGCAGAGACAACCATGGAAAGCAACATTTGCTCCTGTGTGAGCATAGTGCAGAATAGAGACTTCACTCTGCGAGTAATCCCAACCACCTCCCAAAGGGCAAATAACAGAATGAAGCATTTTTCAGAATAACAGGCACAAAATCTCACCCTAAACAATGACAAAATAAGGAGGGGGGGAAAAAAAAAAAAAAAAAAAAAAAAAAAGATTTAGCTACTATAAAAGCTCCGGTGATATAACTTACAATGGATGAGAAAATTCTTGCATCCCAGCTGGAACTGTCTGGGAAAGCCAAAGCCGACACTCCTCAAAATGTTATTTTATCATCCCAGTTGTGCACCTCAAAGATTCAATCCCTCTACAAAGAGGCTATAAGACAGCAACTTTAGTTGGACTTCTGATTCATATGTGGTCTTGTAAATATCACACTAGATGCTTAAACTAGTTACTGCTAGAATTATGGGAGATGTATGTGTTGGACTAGGTATAATCAGTTATTTTACAGGAAAGAAGGTGCTTTCTTAGCTCCCTGGGCAACACACCTGTCCAAATATTTGACACAGTCTCCAACAGCATCCTTACAGCTAAACAAAATAGCCATTCTTGCAGTTGAAAACCTGCGAGCTGATTATTATTTACTATTTTCTAACTGACTACTGTAGTAAAAATAATAGCTTCCTACTAGCAATGAGCCCCACAGACGTGCTTAGGATCAAAGACAAACTATTTGACCGACCACTTCCCCCAGTGTGATAGCAAACTAAAAAAGAAGAAAAGGTGCTGCAACAGAAGGCTTTACCACAACCCAAGGACTGATGAACATGGTAGATTAAGAGCAAAATAAAATCAGGATTACAGAGTACTGAAATTTACTTAACGAGGATATCCTGACGTCAAAAAAGAAATAAAGAGAACCCAAGAGGCATACAACGATCCTGTTTACTAATCCAAACATACCGTAGAGGTGGGATATTAGTGATGCAGAAACTGTGTGGGAACAGTTATGGCATAATCCCTTCACAAGTCTCTATTTCACCAGCCTTGAGCATTTCTATTTTCTATCCATCATTTTCTGACTGTCTGTTGGTTTGCTTCTTAACTCGAGCCTGCATAGGATAATAGGCTACAATTACATTAACCGCCTTTCATCTCAGTTTGAATTAAATTTGTTCTGCGTGCCAGCATGAAAATCTGTCCCAAGTCATTTTGCTTAAGTCAAAGAATAATAAACTCCCTCAGTACAAGTATTTAGCCAACGGTTTTAATATTGTGATTTTTTTTTTTTAAGTGAAAGATAATCTTAAAATTGGTACGTGAGAGGAAAAATTCAGTTACAATACTTATCAGTAGAATATATATTCTGTATTACTACAGTGATTTTAAAATTATTTAAAATACAGTCATCTCTTCAATTGTTCTCACGTTCCTAAGGTCTTTTTTCTCACTTGTTTTCACATCATTTTTCTAATTTATGCAAAATTAATGCTATAATTTGTAACATGATCCTCAACTTAGAAATGTACAATATTTTAATGTCACTTGAAACACAATTCTGGTGACTGTAATTGTCCATCATGTCAGAAAAACAAAGTAGTTGTCACATTGTCCATAAATAAGAGAGAAATCAACTGAGAGCACAGTGCAGAGATGCACTCTGAGCTGAATGCCCTTTTGGGAAGATGAGAGGGGAAAAAATCCAAGAATTCAGTCTATGACTATTTTATGTTTGCAGAGCAACCTAATGCATTATAGCAAACATTTCACTCTTGGATCAAAACTAAAGGCTTAATTTTAAAATTCTCCAGCAACCATTAAAAGATAGGCTTAAAAAATGGCACTTTCTGTACAACAATTTAAAGCTTTCCATCTTCTTTCTTTCAACTTTTTGTGACCTTTTGGATTTTTATTTTTAAAGAAAATATAACTGAAACAACTCTGTGATTTCAGAGTTCTACTTCAAAAGTGGCTTTGGAGAAGCATCTTAAGCACCACATCATTTTTGAAATGGCAGAATATTTTATGAGCAATCTTGGAGTCATTTATTTGTTTACTATCAAGAAGAATGAGTACTAAGCAGAAGACAAAATGTCAAATTCGCATAAACTACTCATAAGAAATATCTAAGAACTCAAGAGAAATATTCATGACGCCTACTTATGACTAAAATTTGCAGAAGAAAATACTCACAAAACATGGTACCTGGTGGCTTTAATTAGAGTTCGTTAATAGAAGGTATGACAGTTTACTATATTATTATAAGCAGGCAGGAAAGTAGATACAATATATTATTTAGAAACACATAAAGCTAGATACATCTGGTGTATAGCTCGATATATCCACTATGGAGGAAGAAGATGTATCACACTAATATTTGGGTTCACACTAATATTAACTGGATTAATTTAGTTTGAACTTCTATAACATTTATAACAAAGCAACACTAGCCACCATTTCTTTCATTCTTTTTTCCCCAATGAAAGAACTACTGTTTGCTGAACATTCAGTACTTAAATGACATCCATGTTGCAGAAAATTTCATATGATAGAAACATAAAGACAAGAGATTTCTAGGTTGCAGAAATTAAGCGTCAAATGTAAAATCTGAGGACAGGTATTGAGTAAGCATGCGTTCAAATATTTCAATTAAAAGAATAAACATCCTGTGGCGTAAGAATTAAGTCTCAAAACAACCTGCAATGTTATAATAGCTTTTAGTGCACAGGAATAGTTAAGAACATTGAGCAGATGATGAAAAATGGGCAGATACAATTCTGCAAAACTGAGCACAGAGAAAGCTCTAATCAAAGCTTCTGAAGGGTAAACGTCCAACCATTTATTACATCATGCAGTTATGCAGTTAACCACTTTTCAAAAAAGCAACTATTTTCAAAAAAAAAAGGCAGAACAAATTCAACAAACTAATGGTACCGAAAAGGTTTTGTTAAAGTCAATGACAAAAAGACAAGAGCATTAAGAAAAAAGCATAATGAAGTTTTATCCTTTTTCAGCCCTAAAAGCAAGGCTGGAAAATGCATTTGATTTTATACATGTCAGGGTGGTTTAAATACAACAGAAAAAGGTAATAAAAAATCCTTAAGTACAATTCAGCAATAAATGCAATTTCTTTTTAAAAAATAATAAGAATAATAATGCGCATCTTCCCCAAAGAATGTATTCAAATAATTCCCACTTAGAACCTTAAAAGTATTTTACTTTTATATGGACAGCATTGAACAGCAGTAAAGTTGTTCATTTGTTTCAGTGTGTTGTTATTTCTTCTTTTATTCATAAATTCAGAGGAGACAAGCTTTCTGTTCAACATGAAGCACTGATTTATGTATTATTTCATTACCTTACCTCAAAAAGCCTTACCTTTACCAAGTCTAGAAAACAACAAATAATAATAACGAAAAGGAAAACTAATTAAGACAAAGTATTAAGAGTGGATGGGGACAACTTTGTGACTAGTTCTGTGAAACTCTTGTTGCTATTCTATACATGATAATCTACAATTATCCTCCCAAGAGCAGGAAAAAGTCAAAAGTAAACCATACATTCCCCAATTTGTACCAAAGAGGGGAAAATACAAACTCTTAAACTTAAGTAACAAGGTATTATTGTGTACTTAAATATTTATCTGAACCAGGGCCCAAATCTGTGATTATGTCAAGACTATACATAAGAAAGGATAAAATGACCTAATCAAAAACAGGATTAGAAAGTCATTTTGAAGCATCTGTTAAAAAGTAATTGCTAGCCCCATCTCCTTCCAGATCTTGTTCCAGATCTTCATTTCCAGACCAAATTTTTTTAAAAAACAAGTTAAACCTTCTTTCTGAAATCTGATTTATTAAATCTCCTTTAGCATATCTGACTGTTCCTTTACCCTTTAATTCCTGTCACTTCACTGTAAGCAGCCCAACAACTTTGCTTCCAGGACAGCGTGACAGTCTGGACACATTTCTTATGTTAGTTTGGCAATTTCACTGTTCTTCCTTTGGCCTCCTGCTGAAATTCAGTATTCCTAAATTCATCATTGCTTTGTGTAACAGTGAGTGAAAGAAAAGCATCGTGGAAAATTTTCAGAACTGATTGTAAGTTTGTTTTGATTCGAAATCAGACTCCCGTCAGTATTTAAAACAGCTTTTCTAGCCAAGTATTTACTTAGACTTCTAGTACTTTGTTCTTTTTCTAAATTGCTGAAAAATTCCTTTTCTTCTAATATAAAAATAATAGATGGACATCGAAAACTAAAGCTGTAAATCAATCTTTCTGTAGTGATAATCTAATAAACCACTCAGGCTTCAGTGCTGAAGTTTTGGATATCATCAGGGCTCTCAGATTGCCTTATGCCTTTGTAATCAAGCTCCCCAGCCCCATTATCTAGTAAGCTAGATAAAGAACATTGCTTACTGTTCAATACATCCACAAAAGAAAGCATGCAAATGTTATACAGCTCAATTTCTTTTTTATACTTTCTAAAGGTGATTCTTCAGTACAAAAGAAGAGGAGAATAAGGGAGCATTTCTAATATTAAGACATTATTATCTTTCAGCTGGGGACTACAGATAGGGTTGGTCCTACACTATTTGTTGATGTTCTCTCTTATCATTCCCTGAAAATACCTTGCATATGACAGAGTCATGCTTTTCATGTCAAATTTTGTTAGTTTATATTATAAAAGGCAAAATTTAAAGACACTTTTCAGCAATACTGTTTAACTTAATGCTTTTTCATATTTTCTTTATGTCATTCACATTATAATCCAGGCTAAGAATGAAAAGGCAAAGAAAAAAGGTTGTTTATCTAAGCATGTGTGCTTACATATGATCAGCCTGCAGAATACATTATATCAAGTATTCTATCTCTAGATTTGTAAACAGGAGTGAAACACATTCCTCTTATATAGACAAATCTGCAGCAAGGAAGAATAATAAGTGATCAACAGACTAGGACTTTATTCCATTTCTGAAGCAAAATAGTTTTTATAGCCCCCTATTTTTCTTAATGTTACTTGTTAAACTATTATACAAACAGCCAACATTTTCTAAGTGGCTCTTTAAAATGTTGCATGTAGTACCCTTACCTGCATAACAGAATAAAAAGAATCTCTAATTGTAGTTAGCCCATCATTAAAACAGAAGCTCGTGCTACAGAAAGTTTTTCTACCACTGCCTGTACTGGGGACATGGGGAAGGATGAAAACAACAGAAAAGTATAACAAAACCTGCCCGACTTGAAGGTGTCTGCACGTACAGCTGCAGAAGAACACAAGTTTGTTGTAACTGGAAGATTCCCCAAATGGAGGGTTCTTAAAGCACGATTTAGAACTGTGTGACTGATGGGCTTAGTCCACACAATAATGAGCAGCTTCATGGAAAAAAAGGAATAAGTAGTGCATTTCTCACTCCCGTGTCTTAATACTAAAATATATTTCTTAGTGCTATCTATACATAATTTTAACCCTTTGTGTGCAAACTTCTTTTAACACTTTCAGCAACTACTGAAGGAATTAATAACTAGTAACTGGCAACAAAGTTAAAAAAAATACATCTGTAAAGGTACACAAAGAAAACAGAAAATGAAAACAGCAGCAGGAAGATGCATATTACCTCTAATAGAGCCCATAAAGAAAAGCAATCTTTCCATCACCAGGAGATTGCTAAAAAATACTGTCACCAGTACCCCTCTGCCCCAGCATTTCTTTATTGCTGTGTAAAAACTGTTCTTTTCTTCCCCTTTCTTAGTGAATTAAATGAATAAACACCACAAGGCAAAGCCGATAGACATACTCATTTCTATCAATGGAGTTTTTATCATACTGTATTATAATTTAATTTCTTTTACTTGTAAGATTTTGAAAAGAAAATAGAACATGGTATTTTGTGTAAGTTGAGTACTGAGCGCTCCCTATCAAGTAAAATAAACAGGTACTACTTTAATTTCAACCTTAGGTATGTGTCGATAGCTTATAGAGAGCTATGAGCTATCACA